>NC_081824.1:53714881-54964881 GCF_030867095.1 Alligator mississippiensis | reverse complement strand
TGGCACATCGTTTCGGCCTGGCCCAGTGCCACACACCTTCATACAGAACTGGGCAGCTATTGCTGCCACTCGGGGCTCCTGGCACTGTGAGCAGAAGCTGCTGACCATGGGGCCGGACCGGCTCCTGCCTCCATGTGCCTCACATGCCATTGGGCTCAATGGAATGTGGAGGCAGAAGCCAGCTCGGCCTGATAGCGCACAATTTCTGCCTGTCATACCGAGAGCCTCAGAGGCAGCAAGAGTGGCCCAGTTCTGGCTGAAGGCATGAACCAGCTGGCTGGGCTCACTCTATGTGAGTTCTGGGTCTCAGGCAGTGCTGGGTCTTAGGTGACCGGGGCTGCACCACACCGCATTGCATTGCCAGGGCCTCTGCCAGAAGCAGACCACAAGTGCCCCGATGGCTGCTGCTGCTGCTGGGGGGGGGGGGGGGAGTGGAGAAGGGGCTGTGCACTGTGGGGGGGGACCCACCTCTCCCAAGCAGTCCCCCCACCCTCACACAGTCCCTTCACCCGCAGTCCCCCCACCCTGACATTCCTACTTACCAGGGACAGAGCCTGAGTCTGATCCACCGCTGCAGCCTTGCCCTGTTCCTATTTGCTCCAGCATGCTGAGGAAGTGTGCTAGAGCATCAGGGACATGCAGCAGCCATAGAGACATTCTGGCTGCATGCTAGTGGAAGAAGGTGGGCAGTGGGGTCCCGCAGGGTTCGGTCCTCAGACCGGTAGTATTTAATATCTTCATCAGCGATTTGGATGAGGATGTGGAGAGCACCCTCTCCAAGTTCGCTGATGATACCAAGTTATGGGACAAAGTTAGTGCACCAGAGAGCAGGGAGCAGATTCAGGCTGACCTGGACAGGTTGGATCAATGAGCAGAGAGAAATAGCATGCAATTTAATAAAGATAAATGTAAGGTACTCTACCTGGGAAGGAGGAATCCCCAGAACACCTATAGGTTGGGGAGTGTTCTTCTCAGAAGCTCAGAGGCAGAGAGGGATCTTAGAGTCATAATTGGAGTCATAATCGACTCCAAGATGAACACGAGCCGGCAGTGTAACGAGGCCATCAACAAGGCCAATCGCAGCTTGTCGTGCATTAGCAGGTGCATGACTAATAGATCAAAGGAGGTGATGCTCCCTCTCTATGCAGCACTGGTCAGGCCTCAGTTGGAGTACTATGTCCAGTTTTGGGCACCACACTTCAAGAGGGACGTGGCGAATCTGGAGAGGGTCCAAAGGAGGGCCACTCACATGATTCGTGGCCTTCGGGAAAGACCCTACAGGGGGAGGCTGAGAGAGCTGAACCTCTTCAGCCTTCACAAGAGACGGTTGAGGGGAGATCTTGTGGCTGCCTATAAATTTATTAGGGGAGGTCAACGGGGAATAGGTGAAGCGCTGTTTACTAGGGCGCCCCAGGAAGTGACTATGAATAATGGGTGTAAACTAGTTGAGAGTGGATTTAGGTTAGATTTTAGGAAGAAATTTTTCACAGTAAGGGTGGCCAGGATCTGGAATAGGCTTCCAAGAGAGGTGGTGCTATCACCTAGCTTGGAGGTCTTCAGAAAGAGTCTAGATAGTCACCTGGCTGGGGTCATCTGACCTCAGTCCTCTTTCCTGCTGGGGCAGGGAGTCAGACATGATGATCTGTTGTGGTCCCTTCTGATTCTACAATCTATGAATCTAGTGCATCTCTCTGGAGGACCCAGCTTCCGGTTTCTTCAGAGCATGCTCCAAGAGCATGCCCTGCACCACTTTAGAGTCCACACTACAAATATGCAGGTGAGGAATATTTTTTTCATTCTTAGCTTTCCCTCTGTGGCATCTCAACATGCTTTGAGGTGTTGCAATAGGCCGTGTTTGCTCGTCTGGATGAAGCATTTGTTGTCTACATGTGCATTACTGCTCTGTAACTATTTGCAGTAGCTTTGCTACTTGCATTTGCAGGTAGCAGATGTCCTTGCAAATAGCAAAGTTTACTGCTCAGTAAGTATGTGCGGGTGTAGAAGCTCACATTTACTGCACAGTAAACTATGCTACTATGCAGTAGAGTGTCTCATGTAGATGTGCCTCTGGAAAACTTAAATAGATCAAGCACATTGAGTCTTTCATTATAAATAACATTTTCCAGTCCTTTAATGATTCTTTTGCATCTTCTCTAAATCCTCTTCAGTTTTTCTGCATTCTTCTTGAAGTGTGGACATCTGAAGTGGCACAGTGTTTCATTATCCTTCTGTCAGAGGTGTCAAGCTCTGGGACAATATAACCTCTGTAACTGAGTATTCCCCTGGTTCTGTATCTAAGGATTATATAAAACCTTTTGACCACAGCAACTGTTTCCTAGGATAATGTCCCATATTCTGTAAGCATGTCCCACACACTTTGATACTTAGCTCCTTTTCTTTCTCCGCCTTAAAAGAAGTGGACATGATGTGAAAGCTTTTCATGTCACCTTTCTGAGAGTGATTTTTGTCACTTTGCATTCCCCAGGGATAAATAAACTGATCTCTTTCCTGTCTGAATTTGTAATCTGTTTGCATAAAAGCTACCACATTTTTGAACATTTAATGTACTGTGAAATTCTCCTCAGTGCTACTTGGGTGCTCACAAATCATATGAGAGTCTCAAGAACCTTTTTCCTCTTTTATCAAAAGATAAATAAAATGTCAACATAAGCAATTCATTGTTCATATTTTTTCATGACTAAATCCTTTAAAAACTATTGCTCAGTACAGAAGCCATGTTTCCTTTTTGAATGTATGTCAACAAAAATAAATGTTTTTTGAAATCTATTTGACAGAGGCTTACTTACATTTAAAAATAAAGGTAATTGGTGAAATCTCTTTGTAGTCCTATACATTAGCTGCATCCAGTGTATACAGTTACATATCATTGAATGGAACTGTACATTTAAAAAAAAAGAAAAAAAAAAAGATTGCTTAGTAAAAGAATGTATGTATACCAGGATATTCACCTGTGGATTGTGAAGGAAGAAGTAATAAAAATAATAGAAATAGGGTGAATAAATGCATTTGTCAGGATCTTTTATTTAATTGAGCCTGTGTAAGCAGTAGAACATGCATTAGAACTAGAAATACCTGGAAAGGGAAGCTGCTCTCTCCCACAAGAAAAGGTTTTGTTAATTAATAAGCATATCTATTATATTTTTTAAGCAGCGCAGAAATCACTATGCATGCTCTATATATTTCAGTACCAGTCCATTCTACAATTTCACTGAATCAAAACTGAAATTGGAAGTGAGAGAATTATCACGTATGGAGCCTAGAAAATCATTTCTAGAGAAGGCCAGATGAAGAAAAACCTACCTCTGCCTTTAATGGCAAGCTTATACAGTGTGTTTTTATAGAAGATAAGGATGAAAATCTTCATTGATAAAATTGTACTGGTCATTTTTAACAGCAGAAGAAAGGAAGTCATTTTCTGTATAAACAATTGTTATTGCCTCCAAAAAAACCCCAAAACTTGCCTAGTTTATTCTTGAGCACCATTCACTATTAATTATTTATATAAATACACACATACAGGTATATTAAAAGCATTTAAGGAATCTGAATATCATTAATGTTAATATCAGCTCCCCATGAGAAGTTCCTGATTATTTTGGATTTTTTACCTGATCTATAACTGATCCTGCAGTTCTCGCTTATGCCAACATCATCAGAGATTAGCCCAATAGGGAAAATGATGCAAAAGTCTACTGGATTTTACATTATATATTCTGTCAAATGCTGTTCACCAAATGGTGGTTGATGTTGAAGGCAATGGGTTAATGAGGACTGGTTGTGGGGGAGGGAGGCAGAGCAAAAGCTCTGAGCATTCATTTTGAGGGTGTACAAGAATTGTAGTCACCATCACTTCTGGCCTTGTTGCTGCCATTACCCTAACTACTTAAGGCATAGAAACTGCCTGTTATGCCTCTATCATTTATGAGCTGATAAAATTGGTCAGAAAAATGGTATTTATTCAGGAAACAGATTGCTTATACTTATATCCCTTCCTCAAGCTGCTCAGGCAAGTAGACCCCCACACGTGTTGTTTCTTTCAGCTTGGACAAGAAGTAAAGATGTTTAGATATCATCATTCATACTCAGGGGTGAAAGTCTTTCCTTCTCTGTGTACATTGGGATAGTTACCATAAAGACTTTTGCATTAGTTCTTAACTGATATATTAATTCCTGTATCAAAACTTTTCTCAGCTTTTGTTCCCTGTCATGTCTAACTTAGGACTGCCATTGATTTCAACTGAGGCATAAATATACCAAATATAATTTTATTACCTCCTAGTTTATTTTACCAAGTTCTTATAAGAGCATGAATGTTATCATCCTAGATCAACCCTCCAGGTATAGGGCTTGGGTGGGGCAGTTCTTGTCAATTAATACAATACAACATAAAGTCTGTGTTGCATTGAAAACAAGAAGACTCTTAGCATTGAATATTTTCTGCTTGGTAGCTGTATTTCATCTATGTTAGTGTTAGCACAGAAAACAATCAGCAGATAAAAAAAAATACATATATGATTGTTTCTTCTGTCTACATGCACAGATTTCAGTTATGCTCACTACTTTGGAGATTCCTATCTGAAATTTAAAGGTTTGCATTTGAATCCACAAAACAACATCAGTCTAGAATTTCAAACATACAGCTCCAGTGGGCTCCTCCTCTACATTGAACAGGCCCCAGCAACAATAGGACGTTTCTTTATCCAACTCTTCATCCAGCATAGTATTTTACAGGTAAGGCATCCAATTATTCTATCAGAAAAAAAAGAAAACAACTTAGGCTTTTACAAATGGTAATGATTTATTCTGCTTCCAGAAACTGCTGCAAAGTTTAACACCCGTACTCCATAAACATATTTTAAAGTAATACTTCTGTACCTACTGACATAAATTATAAAATTTGTGTGTGTGTGTTGAGGGGGAGGCCTTAAAAAAAAAAAAAAAGTAATTGCTCTTGCTGGAGACCAGTACTTGGAGAGGCTGAAGCAAGCTCCAGCACCCTCCCCTGCTACCAAAAATAATAATAGAGACCTACCACCATTATAGCCCAGTGCAGCCCATCTGAAATAAATAAATAAATAAACACATACACACACACACACACACACACACTATATATATATATATATATATATATATATATATATATATATATACACACATATATGGTAGTATCTCAGCCTTTTGGCTAAGATCAAATGCTTCATGTTTCATACGTAACTTAGTTGCATTCCTATCCTTATCACTGTCTTTTACTATGCAGCCCCCTGTTCAAGTCTTTCTGCATTTCCTTGTGCTTTAAACTTTGTCATTTGAACTTTAACATTGTCTAATACATTAAATGTTTTGGCACCAAAGAGAGTGTGTCAGGGCTTGCTCTGGTTTTCTTAGTATTGCAACACTCCCAGGCCCATGCCTGTTCCCTGCTGGGGGGACACCAGCCTAGTTTTTTTTAAGGGCCACAGACAAAATTAAAAAATGTTTCCATCAGTATCTTGGTCTTTTGGCTAAGATCAAGCATTTTTGGCACCGAAGGGAGGGTGTCAAGGCTGGCTCTGGCCCTCTCAGTGCCAGCCTGGTATTGTAATACCTCCAGACCTGGTGCCAGTTCCCTCCTTGGGAAACAATGACCTGTTTCCTTAAGGGGGACACACACATGCGTGCGCACGCACACATACGCACAAGCATTCCCATCAGTATGTTTGCTCAATATGGGCCTTATGTTTTATAGTCATGCTCAGTGTTGGTGGTATTTAATCAACTTCATAGTTGGTTTCCGGGCACATGCTGCCTTTAGAAGCAGTTTAATGATAGATAATGTATTTAATGAGGTTTCCTTGTATGCCAAAGTAAGACAAGGACCTTCCCCCCCTCAATTAAATGTAGATTTAAAACCCAGTGAACAAATGGTTCCAAGTGCACAATACAGGCACAATTACAAGTAGACAAACCATGAAATCAACTACTTGTTCACATTAGTTTAGGAAATTAAATGGTGGTTCTAAATGTTCCCACTCACATGCTACATTAAGTGTCTGGAAGAGCAAGGGGACTATAAACTGGAAGATTAGTGTCACATCTGGATGTGGGCTTCCAGGTCTGGGGTCACTCAGGGTCAGGGTGGGGGAGGAGAACCTGAGGTCAACCTGGGTGAGGGAGCGAGGAATTCAGTCTGAGAGTGAGGTCCATAGCCAAGAAGTCAAGAAGCTGGGAGGTCAAACAGAGAGTGGAGCGGAGGAACAAGCCAGAAGGAACAGCAAAGCAGCCTCGGGTCAGGTTGAGCCCTGTTGCCCAGACATTTTCTGTTTCTGTGGGAGAAGGAGAGGTTCATCTGGCCTTTACCTGTTACTCCAGTGACAGGGAGTGAACACAAAGCTTGGCCCTACTGGAAGCTTCAGGCCAGCCAGGATCAGTCTGGGCAACCAGCTGTAGGGTGTCAGGTTTGTAACAGAAACATTTGTTCCTCCATAGTACCAATTTGTATGTGACTCAGAAGCAGACGTTAGAAGCATCAATACCATGGTGAGAGTGGATGATGGAGTCAAGTACAGAGTGCACATTAGGTAAGCTATATACATTTTTAATCCTTAGTATTTATAATAGACTGGAAGGTTGATTGGATTGGCCAGTTAGTCAATTTCAGTGATTTTAGAGTTGGATAATGATCGGTGATATCTAAATGCATACAGGTAAATCAAGATGCTGTGGTAAATTGTATTGTGTAGTGTTTGTAAAAAGAATGTCTTTAACTACATTATCATGATCTGTTTCCATTCTACACTACAGATTATGCTGGAATGGCTATATTAGTGGAAAGATTACACAATTGCTGACATAACCATGTAGCAGAATCCATGTTTTTGACCCAATTGTGCTGTCAGAAGAAAGACTGGGCAAGGCCCCAGGTTTGCAGCCATGGCCTCAAAAAGATATGTGGAAAAATCTTAGGGTCTTAACTAAGAGAGAAGCAGCTATAATGTCCCCTGGCTTGTCTACATCTAGTCATTTTGGCACTCATAGTAGTATACCACAATTTTGGAAGAGATGACTAATTGCTTGTGAATGAAGATGGGAGTGGAAAGACAATGAGATGGGTGTTGATATGCCATTGTGTGTAACTCCAAGTAATGCTTTGTTTTCTTTTTATAGCAATGTAATAGCAAAGGCAGAAATGAAATGCTTGGTATAAGTATAAATACTTAACATAAACTCCCAATAGACTGCCATGACTGCAGCAATCACACCTGGACCTTTTGAGAAATTGTACAGGTAAATAATTCTCTTGTGTAGGTATATGGACTTACTAGGTGTGCCAACATGTGCACATTTACTGCACAGTAATTTTCGGTTACTGCATAGTAACTGAAAATTACTGTGCAGTAAAGGCACTAATCTTCATGTGCACACCCTTACTGTGCAGTAAATGTGGTGACTTAAGCCAACTTGGGCATAAACTTGATACCTGCATTATTCAGGTAGCAAATTTACACCTGATTAGTTACTATGTAGTAAAGAAAGTGCAGATGCCTTACTGTACCATAACACTGTGTGTGGGCTGACTTGGGGCTTACTTTAGTCCCAAGTCAGTCCACACACAGCATTACTATGCTTTAATGGCTGCACACATACACATTGGCCTAAAAACTGAATGCATGTGTAAACAGTAAATTCATGTATAGATACACCCACAGAGATATCAGCTCTAGTGGATGTTGGGTAATCAGATTTAGAGGCTGACAAAACCAGCAGTAACAGTCTTAATATTTACATCATTTTGGTATATGTAAATAAGTCAGGTGTATGTAAATGCATAATGTAAAATTTTAAAAAGATCACTGCCTTACAGCAAGTAATAAAAACTCCCAGAGACCCAACAGTCTCCAAATAAAAGTTAGATTCCTTTAAATTTCATAGCAGGCTTTAGTTATGATAGATGTCAGAGGGCCAGTGTAAACATCAGGAAGTCCCATTAAAGGGTTTTATTTTATTCCCCCCTCCCCCCCCCCCCCTGCTGCTGCATTTTATTACTGCTGTGGAAATGTAGTAAAAGGTGGTAACTCTTAATTTGAAAGTACTTTCCAGCTGTGAATATATCTGGTTCTCTTTCACATCAAAGCACATGCCTAAATTGCTCGCCCTCCAGGAAACATGCAGTCTGTTGTAATGCCTTCAACTTGTATATTACAGAATTGTCCTCAGATAGTGTTCTAAGAATATCAATTCATAACCTGTCTTGTTTGATAGGCTAAAACATAATTTAGAGTTAAAGGTCAAGAGACTGGGCTAACAGCAAGTAATTTGAGGCACTGAGATGGAAGGAGGAGTTGAGAATTATCTGTGGTAGACTCTGCTTGCAGATTAAAAGTTCAGCTGGAACCTGGAAGGGTCAGGATATATGCAAACCAAAAATGTAGCTTCTCTCCTTTGAAATGACTCCATCATATTCCACTTTTCACATGCAGGGGTTGGTCTAGAGCTAATATAACATTCAGTATACCTACTAGTGACTGGCTAAAATATAATTATTCACCAGAGGAATGAAAAGGTCAGCATGCCTGAAGAGTTAGTGGTATATACTTGTTGAACACTTGTGAGCCTTTAAGCATTCATAATTACATACAATTCTACAAAAGTCCGTGTAATCTCTATCATCTTGCTTTGGTAGTATTTGGCACCACCTTGCAGTATGTATCACAATAGCAAGATAGTTTCAATCTTGAAACCAAATTGCTGCTTTGAATGGCTGTCTCCTTATAGTAGAGTATAAATTGACCAATAAGGACTCTAAATTTTGGTTTCATAGGCAACTCATTGCCACAAGTGGCAACAGTGCATTTCAGGTAGAAGTGGTCTACCTATGTCAGAAAAGTCATGTTGCCAGTCTGGCAGTCCTTGTAGTCTCCATATTGAAATCCAAGATGGCTGCCTTGAATTCAGATTTCAGCCCCAAGTAGGGTTAGAAAATCAGTTCCAATAACAAAACCAACACTGCATGAACCAAGGAGATCAATTTTTCCATCGTGGTAGCAATATTGGATTCCAAAATGGCTGATACAGTAGTATGTATGTATCAGCACAATGACATTAATAAATCTAGTAAACAATAATTTAATACTAAACACAAATTGTATCTATCAGTTGCCTATCACAGCAAAATCTAAAGGTCTTATTAGTCAATTTATATCCCACTAACAGCAATTGGTCAGCATTTTGATGCTTCAGGACTTGAAGAGTGTTGGATAGAAAGTGGATTATTTTCAGAAAATACTAAAACCTCACAAATGCTATCACTACAAATTCCATAACAGGCCTACGGTAATGAAAACACAACTCAGGCTAGCCTACTTGTTCGAGTTATATTGAATAAGCCAATACCTTTATTTAAATTTTAGAATGCAGATAAGATAATAATAATAATAATAATACATAAGTCAATGGCAATGAAACACACAGACATACTTTCAGTTTAAGGCGGCAGGAAAATGTAATAGTGTAATCCCACGGTAATATAATGGTACATATAACATTAATACAATGGGTAATTGCAGTTTTTCAGATCTCTTCATCACTTGGATCTATTTCTGAATCCCTGTAGTTATTATGCAGATTGCAGAATGCTGTCTCATAGCACTCACAGCCAGGAATGCATGGCACATTAACAGGTTTGCATAAGCATGCTGTTCCTCGGCCTTCCATCTTGCACTTGCAACTTGTTTTCCGAAGGTATTCTGCTGTTCAAGTGTGTTTATGATGGGAACATAACCATCATTTTCAGTTTGCCAGCCACACTGGTCATGTGATGGCAATGGTGGATTAGGTTCAAGTGCACTTCACTAAATAAGACTTTAAAAAGTGTCTCTAGATACATGGTGCACAAGGGAGTTGTGTGTAGATGGAAGTTTATCCAGAGCTTTTCCTTGATGGAGTAATTGTACGCTAACAACCAGAAGGTTTATTAAAGATGTTCATGGCTGATACAGCAACCCGAACTTTACTACACAAGTGTACAAATTCTTATCAGCATCAAGTCTGCTTCCTAAACTTGCCAATAAATGTGGATGTTGAATGAACACTTTCCAAGCAGTTTTCTTAGTCTGACCACTAACGTGGTTGGGGATGTCACAAACAGTGACGCTGTAGAATACAATTAGCGATGCATGGATTAGCTCAGACAATTTTGACACAATATCATGAGCTGGACTATATCTTACTGGGTTGCTTCTCTTCAGCCAAACCTTAGGGACAAGAGTATGCCATAGAAGAGGGACCAGTATGTCAGTGTAATCACAAAATAATAGTAGAAAGGAGTATCCCTGACAAACTGCACGTATGCCATGTAAGAGCATTCTTGTGTCTGCCTCTTCTTGCTGTGAATGCAGTTGCAGAATGCCACATGAGCCAGAGTGCTCTGCTTTTCTATCAGTGAAACCATAAACAATGAACACTTGTTCACTTCAAAAACAATGGTGTGATTCCTTTAGAAGCTTCTCACTTAGAAGTTTAACTAGATTTTCCTTTTTTTGCTGGTAAGGATATGAAACTACTCCATGATGCCAGTAATGGAAAAGCTCTGCTGTTAAGAATTCTGTGATTAAGCTTAGTAGTTTGAGTCCTGACTATTATTGTGCCTGCCTTTATGGATGGTGATATGTATCAATCAAAGACAACATTGATGTAATTACATGCATTAGAATAGTTGGCAAACACTTGTTGCACAAAGGAATCAACCAAAGGTCCAAACATTTATGCAATTTTTGGCTTTCCTCTTCTCTGTACAAGAGCTGTGTTGTCAATAGTAACATCTGAATTCACAGAAGTATCATCTGGGAGACTAGTTACTGCTTTATCTCCAGTCTGGATCTGTGATAAGACTGCTTTGCTGGGTATGTTGAGTGATATGTAGGGTTTAAAAAGTGACAGGGGGTATCCAGACAGTTCATACTGTAGGAGAGGGTGCACATTAGGGCTGTGTGAAGCTTCGGTTCCTGATTTGATTCGGCGGAGATTTGGCCCAATTTGGTGATCAAATCTCCAAATCCGAATCAAATCAGGAGACTCTTTAATCTCTCTGAACTGAATTCATAGTTTCATAGTTTCGTAGTAGCTAGGGTCAGAAGGGACCTGAACAGATCATATAGCCTGACCCCCTGCCACAGGCAAGAATGAATGCTGGGTTCACAAGACACCAGACAGGTGATCATCCAAACTTCTCTTGAATTTGTCCAAGGTAGGGGAGAGGACCACTTCCCTGGGAAGTTGGTTCCGATTTTGGCCACCCTAACTGTAAAATATTGCCTTCTGATCTCTAACCTAAACCTATTCTCCATCAGCTTATGACCATTGTTCCTTGTCACCCCAGGTGGTGCTGGGGAGAAAAGGGCTCTGTCTATTTGCTGTTGATCTCCCCTGATGAGTTTGTAGGCAGCTACCAGGTCCCCCCTCAGCCTCCTCTTGCTGAGGCTGAACAGGTTCAGGTCCTTCAGTCTCTCCTCATAGGGCCTGTCCTGCTGCCCTCTCACCAAATGGGTGGTCCTCCTCTGAACCCTCTCCATGCTGGCCACATCCCTTTTGAAGTGCAGCACCCAGTACTGGACGCAGTACTCCAACTGCGGCCTGATCAAAATCGCACAGAGGGGGAGTATCACCTCTCTAGACCGGCTTGAGATGCACCTTTGGATGCATGACAAGGTATGGCTGGCCTTGCTGGCTGTGGTCTGGCATTGGCGGCTTGTGTTCATCTTGGAGTCAATAATGAGCCTGAGATCCCTTTCCGCCTCTGTGCTTTCAAGAAGGGAACTCCCCACCCTGTATGTATGCTGTGGATTCCTTCTCCCAAGGTGCAGCACCCTGCATTTGTCTACGTTGAACCCCATCCTATTCTCTTCTGCCCACTTTTGTAGTCTGTCTAACTCTAGTTGCAGCCTCTCTTTCCCTTCAAGTGTATCCACCTCGCCCCACATCTTAGTGTCATCAGCAAATTTGGACAGCGTGCTTTCCACCCCCTCGTCCAAGTTGCTGATCAAGATGTTAAACAGTACGGGCCCGAGGACTGAGCCCTGGGGTATCCCACTGCTCACATCTCACCAGTTTGAGTACAACTCGTCCACCACTACTCTCTGGGTGCGCCCCATCAGCCAATTTTTTACCTATCCAATTGTGCAGGCATCAATGCCACAGTCACTTAATTTATTGATGAGGATTGGGTGAGAGACAGTGTCAAAGGCCTTTTTAAAGTCTAGAAAGATGACATCCACGGTGACACCATCATCCAAGGATTTAGTTACCTGGTCATAAAAGACAATCAGGTTGGTCAGGCAGGACCTGCCTTTGATGAACCCATGCTGATTACCCCTTAGCATGATCTCCCCTGCTGGCCCCCACAGATGTGCTCTTTGATGATTCTCTCCAAGATCTTCTTGAGCACTGAGGTGAGGCTTACAGGCCTATAGTTACTTGGGTCCTCCTTCCTCTCTTTCTTGAAAATTGGGACCACATTAGCCAGTTTCCAATCCCCCGGCACCGGGCCAGATGACCACAAATGCTCATACAGCCGGGCCAAGGGCTCCGCAATGACCTCTGCCAGCTCCCTCAACACCCTTGGGTGGAGGGCATCTGGACCTGTGGATTTAAAAATGTCTAGCCCTTCTAGAAGATCCCTAACTACATCTGTGCTGACTGAAGGCTGACTGAAGGCCAATCAATTTGGAGAGATTCAGAAAGATTTGTCAATTCAGATATAGACACAGCTTTAAATGTTTTTTCTACATACCTCAGGGTACCAGGCGGCTCGTGAATGCTGAGGTGCTGATGCAGATGGAGCATCCCACAGGAGCATGGGGGCTTTGCAGTGTGCTTGGCAGCAGACCCAAAAGTGGACCAGAAGCATTTCCAGTCCACTTCTGGGTCCGCTGGGGAGCACACTTGGCCCCCTCTACACTCCCCCCCCCCCCAGCTCGACAACTGGTGCCTCCTGGGTTTGGGGGGGCACATGAGCTACCCCTGCGATCAATCACCAAGCTGGGGGGGGCACGGTGGGGGGCCAATGTGTTCAGCAGTGGACCTGGAAGTGGACCAGAAGTACTTGCAGGTTTGTCACTGAGCACACAGGGGGTCTTCTGTGCTCCTGTAGGATGCTCCATCTGCCCCACCATCGCAGCATTTACAAGCCACACCTGGTATCTCGAGGTATGTAGAAAAAACATTTAAAGCTGTGTCTATGGCTGAATCGCTGCTTCTCCAAATCAGTATCAAATCTACAGATTCGAATTTGGCTGAATCAAATCAGGAACAGTGATCCAAATCAACAGATCGAATCACGGTCCCCAATTTGGGCTGAATCTGAATTCGAATCAAATACAGCCCGTTTCATTTTCCCCTAGTGCACATTGAACCTTCTACCTACTGCAGCTGGTGCAAGTAGCCTTTGCTGGATTTCTTTTGCATTCTGCATCTGCTTCATTTTGCTGTGTTGTCCTACATTTGACTTTACATCCTAGAAGGTTTTCAATTTTAATTTGGGCATGTTTTCACTGAAGATCTTGGTAATTTTTGTAGTAAGATGTTTCTGGATAATGGTGTTCGTGATTTTTCTTCCTTTGTCAATATGCATTCAGAATGCCTAATGAAATAACTTCTGGCACAACATCTCCCATAGAAATACATAACAGCTCATCATTGGAAATCTTAAACAAATGGAACCTTTTGAACTGCTCTTATAGCAACTTCACATCATTGTAATCTCATTTCAGTCATGTCCTTTGTCTTTTGTTATGATTGAAAGATGTTATTGTATTGATCCAAAACATTTGATTTACCATCTCAGTTAGGTGACCTCTTTCACTATAGTTCAGTTCCCATCATTGTCTAGCTGATTTGGTGTATGTTATGTTTACTACACCACTGGCAATTTTACAAGCCTTGTTAACGTGTTCTATTGCCTCATAGGTTTAAATGTTTACAAATGGGAGATTAGTTGTCTTGACCCTGAATCCTCCTTCGAAAAACTCAGCATATACCATAGGAGCACAATTCACTGAACCCTTCATACATTCAAAATATTGTGTACCCCATCTTCTTTAATTAGTATGATCATGCACAGCTATCAGTGGTAGTATTTCTTTAAAGGCATTTAAGTGCTCATGCCAGTTTCCTTCATATTCAGCCCTGATGAAGCACAAGAGTATTGACTACTTCCAAATAGTTCATTCAGTACTTGAATGTACCTTGATAGGAGTATTCTTCCATTAAATTCTTGACATAAACTGACAGTCATTGGCATGTGCACTAATCGTTTTTACACTGCATTCCTTCCCACTTCACAGTCATCAATTCTGAATGCAATAGGCATGCTATTGGAAAGTTGGTTAATGACATCATAATCTAATCCTTTGCTTGAACTGGACAACCATACAATGAATTTGTCTGTCAATATATGCCATATTGCTTTGAATGCTGCCTTGTGTGTGCTGATTTTCCTTTCATTATGTTGGTGGTGATTTTTTTCTGAAAACAATCCACTTTCTGTCCAACAGTCTTCAAGTCCTGAAGTGGCAAAACGCAGACTAATTGCTATTAGTGGGATATAAATTGATGAATAAGGTCTTTAGATTTTGTTGTGGTAGGTGACTTGTTAATACAATTTGTAAGGTTTTAGTATTAGAATATATTTTTACTAGAGTTTTTCATTCCTTTCTATCAATACATACATGCTAATGTGCCAACCATTTTTTAATCCAATATGGCTACCACAATGGAAATGTTACAGTTGATTTCCTTGGTTCATACAATGTTGGTTTTGTCATTGGAATTGATTTTCTAACTACTGGGGGCTGAAATGTGAACTCAACCTTGGATTCCAATATGGCAGTACTACTTGCCAAATTGGCAACATGACTTTTTCTGACATGGGTAGACCACCTCTGCCTGAAATATGCTGTTTCCACTTGTGACAATGAGTTACCTATGGGGTGACACCTTTACCTTTCTTTTGTAACTTGAATTGTAGGGTAAAATCCAGAATCAGTTCTTTATATTTTAGGCTGATGATTATTCCATAGATAAGAAAAGTAAGTAGAAGTACTCTAGTCATGATGATTTGAAAAATGTAGGATAAATAGTTAATGTTAAAAAAGGAAAGCTGTAACAGAATTGGAATGAATGCTTGCTCCCTTTCAGTATATTTATGTTGGTGCACTTGAGCAGAGGAAATGCTAATAACTAATCTATTCATCAAGTAGTAATCAGCTGTATTTATTTGAACCCAAGTTCAATACTGGGCATGGGGAGGAGGGGAGTACCTTGTCCTATATTTGAGTACAAGTGGAGGAAGGAAGGTGTCTGCTAGAACTTTGACTCCATGTCTCATCCAAGCTCAACCACTTCCCTGCACTACCTCTGCCCCATCTGCTCCCTAGCCCCCTCCACCACCTCTTACCTTCCATTGCATCTTTTATTCTGGCTCTAGCTGAAGGCACAGGCCACATTATCACTGTGCTCCCATCTCCCCTCACATCCAGCCACGTAGTACCAACAGCAGTGGCAGCAGCTTTTGTCCTGGCTTTGGCTACAAACTGGAGGTGGTGCTGGGCCAGGAGCCAGAGTTACCACCACCACAGCTGCTTCTGAACAGCCAGATAGGGACTGAGGGACAGTGCACTGATTGCCCCAGGCCATAGCTGGAACTGAAGCCATAATGGAATAGGTTGGAGGAGGTACAGGCACTGGGCAGCCAGGCATCAGGGAGTGCAGGCTCAAGGTGACAGGCAGCAGCAGGGGGCCAAGTGGTGGGGGAACAGGTGCAGGTCCATGCAGACATCACTGGAGGAGCAGGCATTAGAGCAGGCAGGCATGGGTGGAGCAGACAGTAGTGGGGGGCAAGAAGTGCAGGCCCAGGTAGCAGGGGGCAATGGGTGGGGATCAAGCCACTTGACTTCCTCGCCACTTGCCCTCCTGCTACTGCTTGCCCAGCTGAAGCAGTAGGAAAATATATGTAAGATGACCTTCTAATAATTAAAGTCCATACATGGAAAATTATAACAACTTTATAAATTTTCCATGTATAAAATCTGATAATTGGGAAGTCATCTTAATTCAAAGTAGACTCAGGTAAATAAGACATATATTAATATATACCATATATTAATATAAGACCATCTAAGGAGTAGAAGTTCTAAGAACATTTTAAGGTGTTTTCACTTACTTGTATACCCACACATTATATATATATTTTTTTAATCTTATGAAGTGTAAATTTGCACAAAATTCACAAATATTACATAAAGTCTGAAAAACATGAGATATTAATAAAAAATAGTGGCCATAGAAAAAATATTATGTGATACAGTGCATGCACATGTGTCACCTATGAACACTTAAGCAGCTGGAAGGCAGTGCTGGGCTCCAATCCACTGTGAGACTTCATGAAAAGCAGTTCTCAGCCTCATTTTAATTCTGAGACACTAGCACCATCTACTTAGATTAAAGTTTCTTAATGCACCTTTTAAACATATTGAATTGGTTTTTGTTACTATATGTGAACATTTTTTAAATGGATGCTAATACTGTTCCTTGCTGCATATATATAAAATATTGAAACCAAAAATCTCTCAGCAGAATGTCCACCATCGCACAGATGGTGAATACTAACAGGTCACAGCAAAAATCAGCAAAAGAGTCAAGCTGTTGCTAAATATTATGAAAATGAAAAAAAAGTTCCTTGACTCATAATGAATCATGTTGTATAAGCAGAAAATAAGCAGGTAAGATGGGAGGTTTCTCTTTTTCCAGTTATAAAAGATGTAATGGCACAATGAAATTATGTCTGGAATGACCAGTTTCTCCAAGATTCATGCTTCAGGCTGCATTGAACCATTGCATTTGATATTTGGTGATACGTTGTTAGTTTTCCAGTATTTCAGTGCAAGACACTTTATTAGCAAGAAAATTGGCAACCACTTCAAAGATATTGCCACAATGGCAAAATAAATCTGCCAGATTAATGTACACCTCTTTTCCTTGAGAAACTGATTACCTCAGGGAATGAGCTCACAAAGAACTACCTCAAGAAGAACTAAAGCTAAAGCAGTACAATAGTGTTTGAATCATTTGGAGCAAACATACATACATTAAGGAATTCAGGGCCATACTGCTGCAAAATTCTTGGAGCTATGTTTCACAGTACTGGAGCACTAAAATCAAAGAAATCATAAAACATGATTGGGGTTGTCAGGGAACTCAGGAGGTCATCTAGTCCAACCCCCTGCTCAAAACTACTACATTATCATCCCCAACAACATTGTCCAAACCAAAGCTTTGTCTAGCTGGGTCTTAAAAACCTCCAAGGATGGAGATTCTACCACCTCTCTGGGTAACCTGTTCCAGTGTTTTACTACCCTACTAGTGAGAAAATTCTTCCTAATATCTAACCTAAACTTCCCTCATTGCAACTTGAGACCATTGCTCCTTATTATGTCATCTACCACCACTAAAAACAGTCTAGCTCCATCCTCTTTTGAATCCTCTTCTCTTCTCTAGACTAAATAAGCCCAGTTCCCTTAGCCTCTCCTCAGAAGTCGTGTCCCCCAGCCCCCTCACCATTTTTGTTGCTCTCCACTAGACACTCTCCAACTTGTCCACATCCTTTCTTAGTGGAGGGCCCAAAACTGAACACAGTACTCCAGATGTGGCCTCACCAGTACTGAATAGGGAGGAATAATCACTTCTCTTGACCTGCTGGCAAGATTCCTGCAAATGAGCCCAGTATGTTGTTAACCTTCTTGGCAACAAGGGCACACTGCTGGGTCATATTCAGCTTATTGTTCACTGTAACCCCCATGTCCTTTTCTGCAGAGCTACTGCCCAGCCAGTCAGCCCCCAACCTGTACTGGTGCATGGGATTGCTCCATCCTAAGGCAGGACTTTGCACTTGTCCCTGTTGAACCTCATGAGATTCCTTTGGCCCAATCTTCCAATTTGTCTAAGTCACTGTGAATCCTAGCCCTACCCACCAGCATATCTACTATTCCCCCCAGCTTGGTGTTATCTGCAGACTTGCTGAGGGTGTGCTCTATGCCATCTTTCAGGTCATTGATGGAGACATTGAAAAAAAAACTTCCAAGGGGCTGGAACCAACTTCTAAGGGAAGTGGTTCTTGCCCCTACCCTGGGGGTCTTCAAAAGGAGGCTAGACAGCCACCTAGCTGGGGTCATTTGACCCCAGCATCCTTTTCTGCCCATGGCAGGGGGTCAGACTAGATAATCTGCTTAGGTCCCTTCCAACCCTACCAACTATGAAACTATGAAAACCAGCCTTACGATTGACCCCTGGGGCACTCCGCTTGATACCAGCTGCCAACTAGACATCAAGACATTGATTACTACTCTCTGAGTCTGATGCTCCAGCTGTTTTCTAGCCACCTTACAGTTCATTCATCCAGCCCATACTTCCTTAGCTTGACTGCAAGAATATTATGGGAGAACGTATTAAAAGCCTTACTGAAACCAAGGTACACCACATCCACCAGTCTACCCACATCCACAAAGTCAGTCACCTCATCATAGAAGGGAGCCAGGTTGGTCAAGCATGACTTGCCCCTGGTGAACTCATGCTGACTGTTCCTTATCACCTTTTTCTCCTCCAAGTGCTTAGAAATTCCTAATCACTTTTCCTCCTCCAACTGTTTGGAACAATATCCACAAGACAATGAAAAGTGAGTTATGGTAATTTTTTGTAGTGAACACCAAAGAAGCACTTGATAAGAAGATGTGAATGCCTGAAAATAAAGGTCTGCAGGTACATTTACAGTAGAACTTAAACAGAATTCTTGAATTCTATAATCCATACATTCCATTTTAGAGAAAATGGCAAGAAGCTGAGCAGGAAAAAAAATGTTACAGCAGCTGCTCAAAGGAGAGAACCAGGAAATGTTGCTCTCTATTTTTATAATGATACTACCTCCTATAGATGCCATTAGAAACCAGTCAGGGTAATGGAAGTTGTAGCAGTTCCACTGCTAATATCCATGCTATCATTCATGCACACAATCCTAATTCTCCAAATGCTTCAACTTACATTAAAAGTATATTGTACTTAGGCTCGAAATAGGTTTAACCAGATCAGAACAGATATGCCTGAATATGTCCTGGCACACGTTATCTGCTTCATTGGGTGAAACATGTCATCCCTTGTACTTCTTATTGATTCTATGGGACAATGGGTGACATGCTATCCTGGGGCTAGAGAGGCCCAGTCCTACTCACCCCATAAATTCACATGGAGAATTGGGCCCTCAAGCCCTAGGAACTTCTGTCTGACTTTTGCTACTTACCAAGGCATGCCCCCAGGATCTCGAAGGCAAATCTCATCAAGTTGGGAAACCCTGACTTTTCATGCTTGTAGACACATGCCCCAGAGATCCTGGGGGCACATCTTGGTATGTGGGGAAAATGTAATTTTCCCTGCTCAACGAGACACACCCAGAGATTCTGAGAAAAAGCCAGACAGGTATTCCCAGGGTTCCAGGGGTTCAATCTTGTGCAGGAATTCCGTGGTTATGCAGAATCAGGCCCCTCAAACCCCATAGCTCCTGTCTGGGATGGTTGGAGAGCATAGATAACTTCAGACTGCTGGAGTCTCCATAACCAGATATCAACCACTAACTAGAGGTACAAATTGATATCATATTAATTGCGGCCACAGATTTTGGCCATTTGTGGTATGAAAAGGGGTATGTTTATATGTTTGCTTGGCCCTCATGCCACCATAAACATTTTTACTGTGGCACAAAGGCAATGAAAAGCAATGTCTGCTTCCATACTTATATCCACTTTTGATCTATTACTGTATCTGTTGTTATTTCTTCATGGAGAGCTTTGCTTTTGCGGAGGCTTAGAACATCAGGAAAACTGATTCAGAATATGGAATGAAGTTACTATGCTTCTGTTTGTTTCTGAGATTACTGCCAAAAGGCCTCAATTCAGCTTATTGCATTCATCTTGCAAACTGACACAGCAATACTTTGTTAGAGTGTGTTATAGGATAGAGGCAATTACATAATATTTGAAAAACCAAGTAACACTGTATGTTGATGCTTGCATTGTATAGCAAATGTGTTGCACACTAGAGCAGGAGGAGAAAATCTAAGATCAGGAACTGTTGTAAGTCTACCCTCAACATTTGTGGTAACCAAGGAATATGCGGCAAAATTACCAAGATACTATCTCTTCATAATCTTCAGGAATCCATCTCACTTCAGGATGATTGTTTTCCATGATTGTCCTATATGTGGGTCCAAATGTGCCTGATGAGTCCAATTTAGGATTGACAAACTCTGTTGCAACTCAGGCATGTGTTTCTGTGCAGGGTGGGTGGCTTCAGATTCCTGATTTGGTCCATGACATACTGTTTCTGCTACTCCTACTTTTCTGTCTCCTGTCCTGTTCTGTCTCCTATCTCAAGTATTGAGATCCTTGTACCAGACTCTTCTTCCTTTTGGGGCAGTCCTGAGTGATAGTCTCCCATGAGTTGATGGAGATGTTACTTTTTCTTTCAAGTTGTCCTTGAGGACATCCTTGAAGTACTTTCTCTGCCTTCCTGTTTAGTGTACACCTTGACTGATTTGAGGGAATACAACTTGCTTTGAGAGTTTGGAGTGGGACATCTGGATGATGTGGCTGGCCCAGCAAAGTTGATGTTGGATGATCATCGCCTCGATGCTCATGGTGCTTGCTTGTGAGAGGATGCTAATGTTAGTGTGTCTGCCTACCCACTGGATTCAAATGATCTTCTGCAGGCAGCATTGATGATACTTCTCTAATGACTTGAGGTGTCTCCTGTACATTGTCCACATCTCCATTCCATATAGTAAGGTAGGGATTATGACTGTTTGATAAACCAAGCACTTGGTTTCAGATACGATGCCACAATATTCAAACACCCATTTCCTCAGGCATCTGAGGGCTGCACTTATACATATGAAGTGATGCTGGATTTATTTATCAATGTCAGCCTTCTGAAAGAGATGGCTTCCAAGGTACTGGAAATACTCAATGTTCTTGAGAGTCTCACCATGAATCTGAATTACTGGAGCTGGGGAAGGATCATGAAGAGCTTGTTGATAGAGGACCTTAGTCTTCTGAATGTTAAGTGTCAGTCTCATTCTCTTGTATGCCTCAGTAAAGACGTCGACAGTTCCCTGAAGGTCTGTTTCTGAGTGAGAACAGACTACAGCATGATCGGTGTACTGGAGCTTGATAATTGAGTTCAGGGTGATCTTGATTTTGGCTTGGAGTTGACTGAGATTAAACAGCTTAACATCCACCCTTGTGGGTGGGTAGGTTAGCTCCACTCTGATTAGAAACTTATTTGTGGTCAGAGGTAGCATCATGGCAAGGAATATCAAGAAGAGTATTGGAGCAATGATGCAGCCTTGCTTAACTCCCATCATAACCACAAAGGGAACTCTGTTACTGAGAACCACTGCTTGCATACCATCATGGAGTAGATGAAAAATGGTGTTGAATTTTGATGGCATCTATACTTCAGAAGGGTCCTCCACAGGACTTCTCATTTGACAGAGTCAAAGGTTTTCATAAGGTCAAAAGCAATATGGGGAGGTTTATGTTGTTCCCAGCATTTTCCTGCCTCTGGAGAGCTGTGAAGATCATGTTAGTTGTGTCTCTTGATGCCCTAAACCAGGGGTGTCCAACCTTTTTGAATGTGGGGCCGGATCATGAACATTTTATCACGCAGTGGGCCAGCAGGAGTGGGTACTTGCGTGGCCTGTCCAGTCCACCCGCAGCCTGGGGGCGCAGGGGTCAAGGGGTGCTGCCTGACCCCGTTGTGTCCTCCCTGCCACCTGGGCGGCCTTGAGGATGCTCCCACACCTGTGCACCTGGGCTCAGCAGCCAGGGGGACATGTGGGGACTCTACAGGGGGGTGCAGGATGTTCAGGGACATCCCCCTGCTCCCTCTCCTCTGGGGCAGCCCAAGCCAGAGCCCAAGTGGCAGGGATCCCTACCTCCCCAGGGCCCATGACTCACCACCCCCAGCATGATGTCTGCGGGTGTAGGGGGATGTGGGGAGGTGGGAGCAGCCCCAGCTTCCTGCCCCGATAGCCACAGCAGCAGTGGCAGCAGCATCTCCCGCAGGCCCAGCCATAGCATCCCTCCGAGCCGGCATCTGTGCCCCCTGCGCCCGCTCACCTGCTGCACTGCTACCTGCTCCAGCCCACACAGCAGGCGGGGACTGGCGCAGGATGCGGCTGGCATGCAAATGAGGAAGGGAGGGGCGGGGCTAGGAACATAAACCCTGCAATGTGGGAGAGGGGAGGAGTTGCCATGCAAATGAGGAAGGGAGGGGTGGGCCAAGGAAGGGACACCATAAAATGAGGGGGGAGGAGAGGAGCCGCACCATGTCGGCAACATCAAGCTAATGCTGTGTGTGTGGGAACCTTGTCCCTTCCCCAGACCTTCAGCAGCCATTAGGAAGCTACTGAGGGGCTAGGGGAGGGACAAGGGGTGGGAACAAAACTAAACAGTGTTTATTTTCATTTCCCATTGCAGCACTGCGGGCCACAGAAAATGGCTTGTCGGGCCACATGGCGGCCCACGGGCTGTATGTTGGACAAGCCTGCCCTAACCCCACACTGAGATTCTGGTAGGAGCTCTTCAGCAAGTGGAAGGAGGAGACAATTCAGGAGGGTTCTCACAATCAACTTTCCTGTGATGATCAACAATGTGACCCCTTTATAATTTCCAGAGTTGAATCTGTTTCCTTTCTTAAATATTGCCATGATCATGGCATCCCTAAGGTCATCTAGGATTTCTACATCATTCCAAATTTTTAAGATGAGGGCATGGAGCTGTGATGTCAGATCCTCTTCCCAGTGCTTGAAGATTTTGGTGGAGATTCCCTCAGTTCCAGATATCTTGCCATTCTTCATTTGCTTGTTGGAGGGATTCTGAGATCGTTTCTGACTGGATCAACAACAGTCTGAGCTGAGAAGGTTTTCAAAATTCTCCTTGCAATGTGGGTTGATGGATCTCTTTCTTTAATCAGGTCTCCTCCATCCATTGATATCGAGGGCGTTGGTCCCCGAGTGGTCGGACCATAAATGGCTTTCATGGCATTGAAAAAAAATGAGCATATTATGGATGTCAGCAAGATGTTGGAGCTTGAATCTTCTTAATCTTGCCTGTCCCTTAATCTTGTTCTTCATATTGCTGGACCTCCTTTGGATCTCTGCCTTGGATTGTTGGAGATTCAATTTCTGTTGCTGGGAGTTGATGTCATTATGTGAAGTACGAAAGGCCTTGAGCCTGTGGTCAATCCATTCTTGCCTGAGGAGTGGATTTTTCAATAGAAGTTCTCATCCCTGAGATTTACAAGATCTTTAGAACAGGTTTGGCTTAGGTCAGAGAGTATCTTAACATCCAAGATAAGGATCTCAAATCTGTAATTGATATTTTGTGAAAAGTAAAAAAAAAACCAAAAAAACAAAGATCAGAAGCCACATTTAATATGGACACAATAGCCATTTTTGCTGAAGAAATTAGACATGGACTAACATTTTAAAGCACACAAGTGGCATAGGCCCTTTTTTTCAAAAGTGACATTGATACTTAAGAGCCCAAGTGTCACTAAAATTAAATGAAACTTGGTTGCCCACATGTGTAATTCATTTTGAAAATGTGATATAGGCAGTTTGGAAATGTTACCCCTATTTGGCACCTGGCATATGATAATTTAATGGTGAGGTGGATCTGAGCCATGATGCCAACAATCACACCTCCTGTCACACCACATGTTCAGTGTAGGACATTCAATTATATAATCAAGGATTAAATCCTAGTGCTACCATTATTACTTGCTAATACAGAGGAAGCTCAGGCTAATCCTTAGCAAACTGAAAACTGGGTGCCTGCAGCCTGGCTTAACCCAAGCAGTCCTGAAACCAAATTAACAATTAACTAATTGTCAATCCCAGACCTGGGACCATACCACAGCTGGTTCCAGACTCCCATGAGGTCCAGGGCTAGGTCCAACAGTTGGAGGTCGTGGCCCTGTGACTCTACAGGGGCCACTTCAAGACCCCCATGACGTCCTGCTGGTTGTAAGACCCAGTCCCAGAAGCATGCTGGAGTTTTGAGCTGGCTTTGGTTACCCTGCCACACATTCAATTTAATGTGCCATCAAAACCAGCCACAAAAATGTTGCACATCTTTTGTACAATATTTTCCTGGTTGCTTTCTCATTTTGTCATGCCATTAATTCCTGGAACATGTGGCAAGGTTTCTATTTATGGCATGATTGATGAGTTAATCACATCTTACTACCTTTCATAGTAGCTTACTGCTACAGTGCCTACCTGCCATGAGAAAATTGTAGGAGGGGCAAAAGGTGCTGAAAAGTCTTTATGGTTTTCCTTCAAGTTTGCCTTCTATCCCAATGGAGGAAGTTTCAATGCCTGCCTACTAGGCCTGTGTGTCTGATAAAATAGAAGTACAGCAGAGACAGTTTTTCATCCTCTTCTGTCTCTCCAAAATCCACTTCAGTGGATCACACTAGTAGAGCTCCCTCAGAGCTCCTCTGTATACTCAAATTGTGATATCAGTAGCCACATGGGGCTATTGATGGGGATATTGAAGGCCCCTGCTCTAAATCCTCTTCTTTTGCTGATGGAATAGGAAGTAAAAAAGGGTGCTCTATACATGGCAGACTCCTACACACAGGTTTTTGTAGGCTCAGTTTCATTGTGGCCATTACATTTAGAGTCTTCAAATTTTACTTTTTGGCAGGAATGGGAAGTGGGAGGATTGGATCTCTCTCTCTCTCTCTCTCTCTCTCTTTTTCTAAGACATCCTGAAAGGCAGTAATAAAAGTGTGCTTGAATCTTCAGTGCAATCAGTCTTGAAACTATGGGGAACACAAAACAAAAAGACCTCTCTCTGGCTCTTAGAGTGACCACTGCCACACTCTTTCCCACATACAACATGAAAATTGTAGTTTCCATGACAACTTCAAAGCACCCTCATTTGATCCTCTGGCCCATCTAACCTCTACATACTAGCTCAGGTGCAGAATAAAGCTTGCATCATTACTTCATTTCTTCACCACTTGTACAGTGAAAAAATACTTGAGAAAACTGGCCTTTAGAGCCTAAATGAGATAAGAAATATTTGTCCCTTTAATGTATATACGCATAACGATTATTGCAGTAGATTATGGTCAAAGTGGGTTAAGCTGCTTTTGCTGGAGAAAGAACAAAA
Organism: Alligator mississippiensis; assembly: GCF_030867095.1. Classification (NCBI taxonomy): domain Eukaryota; kingdom Metazoa; phylum Chordata; order Crocodylia; family Alligatoridae; genus Alligator; species Alligator mississippiensis. Next base: position 54,939,598 of record NC_081824.1, on the reverse strand, counting down.
ACATGTATCACATCAGCATCTGTAGTGTGTAATTGTCAACAAATTACTCTGTTCTTTAACAGGCTTTTAATTGGCTTGGATGTTACAATGAAGACATCAGAAGCATTTGGATTCAAAGTTGCCTCTTGTTTTCATCTAATGCAACTTTAAGCGTCTTTGACATTATTAACCTTAAACAATACTTTATATACGGTATCATTTGTAAAATATTATCAGGTCACATTCCATAGTGTACTAATCATTGCTTAACCTGCTTCTTTTATTCTCTAGCAGGTGTGTGATACTTGCAGGCAATTAATTTTATTTAAATACTTTTAAAACATTCTTTTTGTTTTCATGCCATATTCATATAATATTTTAATAACTTCTATAAAGCATCATGAAACATGATACACTATAGCATGTGGGAAATCAGTAGTAGAGGTATCATAGAATCATAGAGAAGTAGAGCTCAAAGGGACATCCATCAGTCATCTAGTCCAAACCCCTGTAGGAACATCCTTATCCAAACGTTCCTCTGCAAATATATTGTCTAACTTCTTAGCAAAACTACACGAACATACCTGACAGAACACAAAACGTAACACCCTAACTTGCCACAGCCAATGTCCTGATTCTGTAAAGATTAATATATGCTCAAGAGATTCCAGGCAAAAACCCCTACAGTCTTTAGAATCACACTTCAGATAGTTGAAGGCTGCTATTAAATCTCCTCTCAGTGTTCTCTTCTCCAAACTAAATAAGCCCAGTTCTTCAGCCTCTCCTAAGAAGAAATGTTCCACTGGCCTCTAACCATTTTGTTGCCTCCACTGTACTCTACAATTTGTCCATATCCTTACTGTTGCTGAGGGCCTGAAATTGAACACAGTACTTCAGATGTGGCCTCACCAGTGCTGAATAGAGGGGAATAATCACTTCCCTTGACCTGCTGGCAGCACTCTTACTAATGCAGCCCAGTATGCCATTAATCTTCTTTGCACCAAGGGCACACTGTTGGTTCATGGACAACTTATTGTCCACTGTAACCCCCAGGTCCTTTTCTGAGGAGCTGCTGCCCAGCCATTCATCCCCCAGCCTGTACCAGTGCATGGGATTGTTCTATCCTAAGTGCACACCTGTCTCTCTTGAACATCATAAGATTTCTTGTGGTCCAATTCTCAAATTTGTCTAGATCTCTTTGAATCCTAGCCCTACTATTTAGCTTATCTACTACTCCCCCCAGCTTGGTGTCATCTGCAAACGTGCTAAGGGTGCACTCCACCTCATCTTCCTGGTCATTGATAAAGAAATTAAACATAACCAGTCCCAGAACTGACTCCCTTGAGACCAGCTTCCAGCTAGACATTGAGCCATTCATTACTATCCTTTAAGCTTGACAATCCAGCCAGTTTTCTTTCCACCTTATAGTCCATTTATCCAACCCATACTTCCTTAGGTTTCTTGCAAGCATGTAGGATACCACATCATAAGCCATGATAGAAGAAGCCAAAGCCCTGTTGGCAACACCATCTTCAGGATATGTCTTGATTGGCAGGATGCATCCTCTCCTGCCTGGGCCCTTCTCATTGACTGTAAGGACTGAGAATAACACTATCTGAGCCCTGTCCCCATCACCTTTGCCCCTAGAGCCCTGTAGTCACTTCTGATTTGCTCAGGGTCACCTCTGGCAGTATCATCAGTGCCTAAAAAGATGAGCAGCAAAGAATGAGCAGCATGGGGTAGTAGACAGAGTGCCAAATGAATCTTGGTAATCCTTCCATGACATCTTGCATACAAGCTCTGGGAAGACCTCCTGAGACAACAGGTCCAGTCAGCAGATGGATGCCTCCATCCCCCACAGAAGCAAGTCTCCAGCCATTACCATCCATTGTTTCCGTTTGGTGGCAGCAGTCTCAATCCTTGGGGATGCTTGGCCTGGCCTCTTCCACCAATGAAATGTGCTTCTCCTCTTCTTTTGCTAGGGTTCCATAATTGTTCTTTAGGCAAACTACTGCAGGTGGAAATGAAAACTTCTGCTTACTGTCAGAGGTCAAAAGCTTCCAACTTCCATCTTCCTGGGAGTCCATGTCCTCTTCCTTCTGTAGCTCTGCCTCTGGCATTCCTTGCTTCACAGTCCTAGAGGTCTCATCCAGCACTGAATCAATGAAGTCCTCATGGTAGAAGATACTTCAGAGCCTTGCCACCTCCTCCTGCAGCTTTCTTGCCTGCTGCCTTAGGGAAACCACAAGGAGGTGCCACTCAACATTGAAGGCACTCCCTCACCTGGCTGTCACTGGAAGGAACCTGCAAGCCAGTTTCCACAGTGCCAGACCAGGACCTGGGTGAAAATCTCAACCGTGAGCAGTCCTTCATGGACAGACACCTCATAGATGCAAGCGGAGGAAGAGCTGGCATGGCTCTTTCATTGTGACATCCTCCAGCCATTTCTCTAGGTCTCTTAATCTGCTGCCTTTCTCTTCCTGCCTGCCATTTCAAGTAGACCTTCCCAAGCAAACTCCCCTGTAAACTGGCCTTTTGACTGCTCCTTGGTCCCAAAAGGTTCCATTCTAACCTGCTTCATCTCAGTAACCTTACAGCAAAGGAAGATGAGAGAGAGTTTCCAAACAAACTACCCAGAAAACTCCCCTTCGTTCAGGACCATAGTTAAACAAGTGTATTAAGTATTGGTCTAACTGTGGAGTTTTAGCTACTTACACTATATATATATATATATATATATATATATATATATATATATAGGTTTGTTACTCTTAATTAAAGAAAGACTTATCTTAAATGCTTCCCTCCAAAGAGTGGGGTGGTGATCTGACTTGTATATTACTTGCAAACTGCCCTGTTTGCTGCCACTGTTCACTTGCTCATTGGTCACTTGGGGAGTCTCATTTTATAACCTGCTGAGCCTGAACTGGCTCCACTCAGTTATTAAAGCCTTTGTAAGATGCAGGCAGCAATCACCCAGCAATCAATCAGCTAGCAGCACATCCAGCTTCTCAGAGTACATGTCCAAACACACATCCCATTAAACAAATACTTATTCAGCCAAGCACACAGACATCCTTGGCTCACTTAGCTTCCTAGAGCAGGATGTAGTGCCTGGCTCCTCTTCCTGTTCCCTTTTCTTCTCTTACACCCAGTGAACTGCTTTCAAACTGCCTTGTTTGCTGTCCTCATTCATTTGCTCTTTCACTAATTTCATCACAAAGCATAACCCCTCCCTCCCCCCCATGATCTAGGAAGAGGTAGAAAGTGTCTGTGCAACCTCCCTAGGGAACTTATTCCTCTGCCTTACTGTTCTAATAGTGAAGAAGTTCTATCTGATATCTGAGATAAACCTCCTTTGTTGCAACTTCAAGTCATTGATCCATGTCCTACTGTCCGCAGTGAGAGAAAAGGTGTTTTCTCTCTTCTTTATCATATGCCTTCAGGCATTTGAAGATTGCTCTCATATCCTCCCTTAATTGCTGTTTCTGCAAGCTGACCATTTCTAGCTCCTTCAGCCTCTTCTTGTAAGACTTGCTTTCCAAGCCCTTTATCATTTTTAATCCCACCACTGTGCCATCGCTGACATCTCCATGTCCTTTTTAAAATGTAGAGTCCAGAACTGAACACAATACTCCAAATGAGGCCTAACTGCATGCTGTATAGCGAGGCCCTGTAACCTCCCATGTCTTGCACGTAATGCTTCTATTGATGCAACCACAAAACTGCAACTACCTGCGGTACACTGCAAACTTATATGGACTCTGTGATCCACCAAGACTCCAAGATCTTTTTTCATAGTGCTGCCATCCAGCCAGTGTCACTCATTTTGTATTTGTATTTTTTTATTACTCTTCCCAAGGTGTATCACCTTTCACTTGTCTGCATTGACCGTCATTCAGTTAGCTCCTGTCTAGCTTTCCGGTTTGCTGAAATCATGAATTGTGCTCCTGTCCTCCAGTGGGGTCACAGTTCTTCCTAATTGCAAGTTACCTGCACACTTCTTTATGCCAGTATACATATAATTAATAAACACAATGAACAGGATCCAGGACACACATCTGTGGGATTCCATTCAAAACTTCCTACCATCCTGCCCTGGATCCACTTATACTTTATACTTTGTTTGCAATTGTTGAGCCAATTGTCTATCCACCTTACAGTACTTTTGTCCAGCCCCACATTTTGCTATTTTGTTTATGAGAAGGTCATGCATGAACTTGTCAAAAACCTTGCTGACATTCAGATATGTTATATTTACAGCATTCCCTTCACCACCCAAGTAGTTACTTTATCAAAGGAGGAGATCAAGTTTGTTCGACATGATTTGTTCTTAGTAAATCCATCGTGGCTGCTTGTGATCAGCCTTTTCTCATCCAGATGTTTGCAAATGGACTTCCTTGGGGTATACTTCAGTAACTTCCTGGGAATTAAGGGTCACTATGTTGTTCCTTTTCCAGTCCTCTGTTACCTTGTTCTTCTCAAATGACTTCATGAATATCACTGGCGAGGGCCCTGACATCTCAGTCAGTCTTTCAGTACCCTGAATGAAGTTTGTCATCATCAGGCTCTGCTGATTTGCTTTGATTCAGACCCATCAAAAACTCTTTGACAGTCTCTTTTGTTATCTCAATTCTCAGCTTGTCTCCTTCCTTATGTGTCTAGGTACAGCTTAATTTTTTGTGTAGATGAGCCAAAGTAGCTGTTGAATAGCTCCATCTTCTTTTCATCTTGTATTAAGAGGTCCACCTGGCTATTAAACAGTGGACCCAAAGCTTCCTTGGTCCTTCTTCTCTGGCCAACATACTTATAGAAACTCTTCTTGTTGTCTTTCAGTTTATTGCCATGTTCAGTTTATTCTCTACCTTTGCTTTCCTGATTTTCTTTGTGCGGAAGAGAGTAACCAACCACCCCCACTCTTCTCTTCCTTCTTGATGCAGTAGTCCTAGAGCCCCCATTCCAGTGGTGCTGAACTTCCTGCTCTCTAGACTGCTGAGTCCTTTGCATCATGCTTGTAGATGTCTTCCCCTCTGCCTTTTCCTCAGCTGTTCCACCACAGAGCGCATCACAGTAGTTGCTGACTTCAGTCTGTTCCTCTTCAATTCTGGGGACCGTTCTTCAAGTTGTCACATGCTGACACGTCTCATCATTTTCCTTTGATTTCTCCAGTACCAACCTCTCATAACTCTTTTCCAAGTAATCTTCCTTTTCTTTAATATAATGCAGGACGGATATCTATGGTTTTAACCCATGCATCTTTCCTCCTGCCTTTTTATAAGGCTGCCTAACCTACCTCCACTCCTCAATTAGCTAAGCCAACCCCACACAGAACAAGCCCTGTCAGTCCAGAGATGGGAAGAAAACACACACAACATGCCACAGAAGCAACACACACACACACACACACACACACACACACACAAAAACCATGCTACAGAAGCACCACACACACCAAGCACTAGGCAAACACTAAAGTGCCAGTCAACTGCTCAAAGTTATTAGCTTCCAGGAAAGCCTCTTCAGGGCAATCCCACTACTGAGCTGCTTATCTCAGAGCAACTGCTCTTTGCTTACTTCTCTGCTTAGATTAAAAGTTAAGAGTTCTTAAATAACACAGCACAATTTGGATTTTTTTTCTTGTATGGTAGCTTTGAAGCATTGCTTGCAAAATGTCATGAGTAATGAAATGCTGTTGTACCAGTATACTAAAAGGAACTATATATTTCTATGAGCTAAATTATTTCAAAATAGTTTGAGGCATCTCTACTTCTCTGATCTTTCCACTAATACACAGTAAGCCAACTGCAGATGGGTCCTGACAGAAAATTTCTATAGCCTCCCTACTAGCTTCATGAAAGTCATGCCTTTTAGGTATTGAGTATTAGCCTTCTGCAAAGGATATGTTGCTTATTTCATATCAGATAAACAGAAGCAAAATTATTAAAACTAATTCTGTGTAATACAAGTTGAAGTACATTGAGGAGTAGACTAATAATATATTCCTCTTTTATTCATACAGGAACAATTTTATTGCTTGTTTTATCACACATTAATCAGTCTTGTTGTGAATAAAGGAAATGCCATACATTTGAATGTTTGTAAATAAACATGCACATATTACTGTCAGAGAAATAAACTACATTCAGTTCTTAGAGTTCACTCTAACAACTCTAAGAAATTTTCATATTGAAAATAGAATTGAAACATTGTTGTAAATCTTTCTTTCATAGTGCTGGAGCATTGTAGCCCATAACAATCTTTAAACAATGAGTCATATTGGATATGATAAAAGAACTGGATAAAAGAACAAGATTTTCACCACAGATCTGGATATTTGAGTAATTTTGAATGGAGGAGCCATGCTGAGTTATTTGTACTCCTTTTTTGTCTGTTTTTTCCATAGATGAGGCTATACAGAATAGATAGTTAGCCTTTATAGTGATGATTGTTAAAATAACATTTTGCCACAGTTACCTTATGCTGTTGCCCTGTGGGGTCAGGCCAACTCTCAGGATCTCAATATTGCACTGTTAGACAGGAGGCTGTGACACAATTGCACATATATAAACACACAAATCAGTTAGGTGCATACACATGCACACTACCAGCTTAGGCATATACACATCCAAACCAGCGTAAGCACATGCATACCTATCACCAATTCAAGCACATACACTATACACCCCAAAAGTTAGACACAGATAACTAATCTGTATATCATGCACACAATGACATACACACACACACACTCACCAGTTCACACACATAAAACCCACCTACACATACACACAGGTAAGTTCCTAACTTGGATGGTACAGTGTGTGTGTGTGTGTGCTTGAGGTACCTGGGATACTTGGAGGAAGGTTCAGGTGAGAGAGAGAGTTAAAGTGTAGGGAGTAAAAGTTGCCAGAACCAGGATTAGAACCAGTGGTCTACAGAGAAGCTAGCTGAGGAACTGAGGCTTGGGTTTACTTAAAGTAGACTGGGACTGGAAACTGAGGCAGACAGCTGAGTTATTGGTGGGGGGGCAGATAAGTGGTGGCAAGGAGAAAACAGCCAGGAAAGAAACTGAGGCAGAAACCTGGTTGCTCAGGGGAAAAGGAAAAGGCAGTGGGGATAAGACAGTGGCAAAGAAACAGGGGGGTTGGAGGCAGAGAGGAGCTCAGGACAGGTGTTGGAAGTGGCAGAGAGACAGAAGCAGGAGAGGGAGAAATGAGACAGAAGTTAGAGGGGTGAGGAGCAGGGATTGGAGCAGGGCCAAACCATAGTAAAGGAAAACCCAACTTAGGGGGCCAAATAACAGTTTTATTAAACAGACAACACACTACACAGCCCCATGAAGTTATTGGTTCACACACACACACACACACACAAGCACTCACAATGGCAGCAGGAGAAAGAGACTCAGTGGAAGGGTTGGAGTCCAGGTGGGGAAGAGAAGCAGAGTCCAAGTCCTTGGTTGAAGAGGGGGTGGGGGAGTGATAGCTACCTATCCAGGCTGGAAAGGGGTCTTTGTCCAGTAGGTGTTGTCCAGAGGGGGGTCACTGGCAGGGCCTCTGGGTGGATAGGTGGTGTGGCATGGTGCTGGTCCAGATGGAGAGGGCATCCCACTGGATCTGTCTTCACTGCCCCTTTTTATAGGGACAGACCTTGTATGACCCTAGTGACAGGAGGCATGCCCAGGCAAGGGTCAGCCCCTGGTGTACTGAGCATGTGTGCTCCATGCAGGGATGTGCAGTTTCGGGTATCTGTAATGGTGGGGTACAAAGGTAGAGTTGTTAGTTCTGCAGGGTTTTTTTTGTCTTTCAAATGCTGGGTTCTTGCCTCTGTTCCTGGGTGAGGTCTGTGGTTCCTGGATGAATCAATGCGAGGTGATGGCCTTGTCATTACAGGCCATTCAGTAGAGGCCTGCTACCATTGTATGTCAATCATTCCCAATCACTCTCATTCATCTGGGAATCAATTTACGTGGAAAGTGTACATGAATCATACAGCTGCAACACAGGGGATGCCCGGGCAGAGGGCACAAGATGGAGGCTTGACATACAAAATGGAAACTTGACATGACTTACACTAACTTACATATATAGGCCTAAAACAGTAATGACACAATATAAAAGCAGTACAAACTTAATAATTATCACTTATAAAACAGTGGGTATCAATATCAAAATAGCAGGGAACTTATTTGCAGAGGGGAGAGAAAAATAAAACTTACTACCTAAAATAAAATCTTAAAGCTTATCCTACATCTTAGCTTACTTATATTTATCTATAGTGAATAGAGAGTGATAGAAAAAGTCAGAAATGGTTGGGGAAGGGGAGGGAATGCATTTTAAAATAAATAAAAAAAAAGAAAAACGGGGGGTTTTGCTACAATGCTAGGATCTGGAAATGAAGTAAGTGGATTATCTTAAATGTTCTTGGTGTTCATAAATGTGGAATGTTATAAATACAATCACCACAACTGTTTTACTTATGATATTTGGCAGTATTTGTTCAACAGAGCTATCCTAGAAAAGGGAGTAATGTGAAATATGACCTGGATATAGTTTCCAATCAGGATTCATTTCTTTGTCATGGATGTAAAGGAAAAATGTTAAAAATGAAAAAAATAGCCTGTTTCCATTTTGCTGTAAAGATCCCACCCCCTCTTCTCCACAGAATATCTTCTCCTGCCCTATTATTGCAGCCTTTCAAAAACAGTTTTCAAGACACTAAATGGGTTTCATCCTCTGAGCTGTTGAACACTGAAGCAAGTTGCAGGGGCTATGTATGTCCAGTGACAGGCCCAGTGAATGTGGGCCTCATTTCAAATTGGGACCATGTAAATATTGACATTAAACACAGCAATATTCTTTATAACTTTATTTAGACAAAAATGAAGAATGCTATTTGAAATTGCAACCTGAGAGTATTGATAGTTCCCTGCCTGCTGTAAGTTGTTTATGCAACAGCAGTTACCAAGATAGATCTGGTAAAAGTTTCAACCTATTTTATTGGACATAGACTTTGGAACTATGGTTCCTACCTGACCTGAAGAAGACTCCACTGCATGTGAAAGCTTGTCTATGGGCCCCATTGCACGTTACATTAAGGGCACGTTAACTGTACTTAAAACTAATGTGGTAAGTGCAATCACATTGTAGCAGGAGGAATCTCTTTGGGTTGTATTAAGTAACATGCTTGGCTATTGCTAGACTGCTTCACAGAAATAATACAAGTTCAAGACACTGGTGAAGTGCTGGGGCTGGGAGCTATAATCAGCTGATTGTTGGTCCCAGACCTGGAACTGCACTGAAGTCTCGAATCAGTCCCTTTGCAATGTTGGGGGTGGGGCTGACAATCAGCTGATTTTTGGTCCCAGCCTCAGCACCACATCAAGCCAGATCAAGACTGCGAGTGGCAGAGACCCAGATTGCCCTAAAGCTCCAGTGGCAGACGCAGATCCAGCAGCAGGAGCAGCAGGCTCTCCTGGGCCCAGCTTCCCATGCCTTCCTCCACCCTTGCCAGCAGCAGAGTCCCAGCTCACCCCAGTATGGCTGGTGCAGATGCTCCCAGGAAAGGCAGTGCTGGCACATCACAGATGTGGTATCATTCCTATCTTTGTAATCTCGTAGTTAGACTATTTGAAGGTGTATTCTGCATGAACTATACTTTAACTCAACTTGGAAACCAAATTAATACGAAAAAAATGGGCTGATTATATAAAGCTTTTGTTTTTAATTTATTTTGACTTTTTCTTACACTACACTAATGACACTTGTAATCTCAGATTACCTAAGGAGGTCATCTAATACAACCCCCTGCTCAAGACAGGATTACCCCTGTCTATACCAATCCAAACAAATGTGTGTCTAACCTAGTCTTAAAAATTATCAAGGATGGAGATTTCACAACATTTCTAGTTCTCTCAGTAATCTGCTCTAATGTTTGATCAGCTTTGTAGCTAGACAGTTCTTGCTAATATCCAACGTACATTTCCTTTGTTGCAATTTTAGATTTATTAGAAAGGGAACTTCAGTTAGTTTTTTTTCCATGAAGGGCCAAGATACCCCTAAAATAGCTTGTACCTGTTACTCTCCAAGGGGCATTGAAAAGCTCAACTATTCAGCCAGGATTTCAAGGAGGGAAGGAAAATCGATATTTGAAATGCATGTAGAGTGCATCACAATCAGTGAATAGAAGTTCCTTTCTGATTCTTTCGGTTTGGGTAAAGTGTGTTTGCTTGCATTGCTCATGTGCATTTGTATACTTAATGTCAGACAAAGTTGTCCAGAGCATTTAATTTGGTCATTTCTAGTATAACATTATCAGAGAAGGTCTTTCTGTATCCAGAGTTTCATGCTTGTGAACACAGTACACTTAACATAATGAGAACACACTTAATTGGGCCATCTCCTAGGAAACCAATTTAAGTCTTCAGACACTTAATAGCAGTGGCTGCCACTTAATTAGAACAGCAATTCCAACGAATTAGAAGCTTTCAGGTGATGAAGTGATGTTTACCATTTATATAATGCAGTATATATTCTAGGTGCTGTAAAAACCTTAGTCTCAGTGGGTGCCAGGACCATATTCTCTACCTAGAGGCAATTTTGGCGCCCTGGGCAGCAGAGATGTTGGTGTGTGTGTGTGTGTGTGTGCGCGCGCGCGCGCCAACCATTGGAGAATGGGGAGAAATGCTGCAGAATGCTGCGGTCACCCCCTCTAAATCTGTGCCTGGGGCTAGTGTCCCACTTGATCCTTCTTTCCTCTTCCCTTCCTCCTGCCCTACCCCAATTATGCTACTGCACTTTGTATTTCTTTTTTGTACTTCCCAAAGCTCTCAATATGGTAAGTAGGCATGTAGGCTCACCCAAAATTGAGCCTGTTTTTAAATCATTTACAGTATAAATTGCTGTGATGTCAGACCTTTGGTCATTGTTTATTCACCACAAGTATACGTTCACATAAATTTCTATTTCTGGCTCTACCACAGTCACTACTGATATTTTCTTCTAGCCTTTAAATGGCTGTGCATATAGTAAGGAATACATGAAGTGCTGCAGCTGTCTCCACACTTACTTTCTCTGTATGAATGAGTAGTGAGAAGTACCCATGTTAGTCTGAAGTCAGGCATAAGGCAGGACACGGGGCACTTTAGAGACTTTTTCAGAGAAACATAAGATTTCATTGTATACAGCCTACTTAATGAGATGTTGTGAATGGAGTTGAAGACAGCAGAGGTAATAAACAAAAGAACAAATTAATTTACATAAAAGGGGTAGGGAAAGAGGGGAGGAAAGGATAGAGGGAAGAACAGTGCTCAAAGAGCTGTAGAGGAGATGAGATCAATGGAGATAAACAAAGTAGTTAACCTACTGGGAACACAAGAGTTCGAAAAGCTATTCCAAGTAATGGGATAAGAATCCAGATTCTATTTAGAACATACTTAATATGATCCAGTGTTAACCATCCAGTTCAGTAATGACAAGTAAAGTCCTGCACTTAGGATGAAACTATCCCATACTCTAATAAAGGCTGAGGACTGACTGGCTGGGCAGCAGCTCTGTGTAAAAGGACCTGGGAGTTACAGTAGACAATAAGCTGAATATAAGCCAACAATGTGTCTTTGTTGCCAAGAAGGCTAATGGCATACTGGACTACATTAGTACGAGTGTTGCCAGCAGATCGAGGGAAGTAATTACTCCCCTCTATTCTGCTGAGGCCACATCTGGAGTTCAGTTTTGGGCCCTACACTACAGAAAAGATGTGGAGTAATTGAAGAGAGTCCAGTGGAGGGCAACAAAAATGTTTAGGGTCTGGGGAACATGACTTCTGAGAAGAGGCTGAGGGAACTGAGGTTATTGGCTCCTTATAGACATTAAAGAAAAAACAAAAAAGGCACTTTACTTTAAACTTGGTGCTCTCCTGTGCTGAACCAAGCAAATGCCTGGAAGAGGCAGCATGTTACTTGGACCCAGCTCTCCCAGTGTCTGTATAGATTAGGTGCTTTAATGGGGCTTTTTTATCTAATAGCTGATTGAATCAGCTATTAGATAAAAGTGCCAAAAAGTTCCGCTGAAATGCCTGATCTATACAGATGCTGCAGAGCCAGGTCTAACTAAAGCACTGCTGTTTCAAGTAAAGCCCTGGGTTTTTTTTACTCTTATTTTCTATGATTCTATGGTTCTGTGATTTTTTTGTTTCACAATTTTGCCTTTAAATTTGTTTTTAAGTTTTGTTGTTTAGGAACAGCTTCTATGAGGTCAGTAATGGGATGTCCAGAGAGTTTAAAGTCTTTCTAAAACTGATGTCAAATCAGGGTCCATTCATTCTAGAACGTAGGGATTACTACTCTGTCCAAAGTACATAATAAAAGAGCACTCTAAACAGGTGATATGTATGACGTTGGTAAAGAAGCAAATGAATGACGTGCAGATGTTATAGTCCATGTTTTTTGGTTCAGTGATGATGAGGTCTGTGTTCATAATGTGGCATAGCGGGCATCTGGGGCTGTAGCAAGTCCTAGCACCTTAGTAAAAATAGGATTTAGGGAATCTGTTGCTGAGGAGATGTCATCTGATGTTGTGGGCTGCCTGTAAACCAGGACAGGCTTGTTCCCCAAGGCTGTTTTGCAATGGCCATTGTTTCCCAAGAGGGATTGGGGGTCCTTAATAATCTGTTCAAAGTGGCTGTGGTTTTTGATCAGATACAGTGGCAATGGTATCAATAATATTAAAATATCTATTGTAAATAGTGGGATTAAAAATAGAATTTAAGTATTTTTATCTTTTATCTGAAGTATGATAGTGACAATGGGATTACAGCCACACCCACTTTGGGGGTGTGATGTATATATAGTCAGTCAGTCAGTGTGTGCATAATTGCCGAGCCATGAAATAACATCCTCAGTGGCCAGTGTACAGTTCCTGCAGTACACCGCTGAACTTAGTCAGTGGGCAGTCATCAACAATATGCAACATGGTGTGTGTTTTGCCATAGCTACAGTCTGGGTTGTCATGAAGAACCCAACGGTTGAGGTTGGCTCTACACAGACCTAGCCTTGTCCAGAACCTATTCAATAAGGCCTACTAATGGTATGGCAGGTTTAAGCCAGGTGGGCAGACTGTAGGATCTATGATAAGGAACTTGTTTGGTGGTGATATCAACCTCCATTCCTCACATCAAAGGATCTCTGTTGTGCAGTCCTGGTGTGGCAGTTCGGGCCACAGTCAGTGTCATGATGGTAGACATGCAGTATGTGAATTTGAAAGGTTGTTGTATAGTGGCATGTTTGCATTGGCATAAATCTTCTCTAGAAGCTTGCTAGTTGCAACTTCCCATTGGCTATGATGGAGAACAATGCTGCTTGGAACTGGGAACCATGTTAGAAGAGTCAGTCAAAGAGTTCCCAAGATGATGTGCATCATCAAAGGTAACTGCGCATCACAGATTTTGGTGTGTGATGACTGATTCCAGCCTGGTGCACAATACTCTGACAGAAAGTGTGAGATAGCAAGAGCTGATGTCTTGAGACTCTTGCACCCGATGATGACCCAGCCAGCTAACTGAGGTTATTGTATGTCTTAACTTTCACTGCTGTCTTTTTCAAGTGTTCATGATAGCTCAATGTCCAGTCTAGAATCATCCCCAGGTAGATGAGTTGTGCTTCATGCCACAGGCCATTCAGGTAGATGTTCAGATTCCAGACAGCATTGCCATTGTGTAGGTGGAAAATGCTAGAAATCATCTTACTGGCACTTGCTAGACACGCTTTGTCTTGCTGTAGTCAGCCAGCTTTGTGACATTACTGTTCAGATTGTGTTCTAGCTCAGAGAAAATCTGGGTCTGAAATGCACACCAGATGTTGCCAGCATAGATGAATTTCCATGTCTGAGTTTGTGGCAGGTCATTGGTATAGTGGTTGGAAAAGGTCACAGCAAGTATTGATCCCAGAAGCAGTCCATTGTTTTGTCTTCTCCAAGTATTTGTCTTCTCTCCTATGTGCACTCTGAACCATCTGTTGCAGAGGAGCAGTTCAACATCAGTCACCCATGCAGGTAGGACTCTTGCTATCTTATGAGCAGACTGGTCTTCTAAATGGTATTGTACACTGCTGTGAGGTCAAGGAAAATAGTGCTTGTCTTGTTTTGAGGTTCCTTTGAAAACTGTTTTCAATCAATGTTGTTAGCGCAAGTCAATACTCAGGATGTTCTCTACCTTTGGGAGTAAATGCTGTCGAATTAGGCACTACAGGACTTTAAAACAGACAGACAGTAGCAATACTGCACAATAGTTTGACACCTGGTTTAGGTCTTTTCCTGATTTGGGGAGGCCGATCACCTTTGACATGTGTCAGATCTTTGGCAGTTTTCCCTTTTGTGTGATCCTTGTAAAGAGCTGAACCAACCAAGAATGAGCACGCAGGCTAAGGTACTTCAGGAACTCAAGAGAGATGTTGTCATAGCCTGGGGTGATGCCAGACTTGATGCTGTCCAAAACCTTGTTAAGTTCAGGAACTGAAAAGTTCTGAACAGGTTCTGGTCTGATGTGTACAGTTGGCAGTGGATCAGCATTCACGTCACGCTGTCACCACCTGTTTCACATAGGGAAAGTAATGGTCCTCTTAGCAAACTGAATTCTGAGAATTTTTCAAGGAATCCCAATGTCATTGCCACTGACCACCCAGACACCATGCAGTCTTATGGCTTTTATGCCCCTGGGCCTACACTCTGAATCTTACAACTTAACATTGGCGGTCTGTTGGCTGACAAGAGAAACCTAATCATACACAGTGAAGACAACTCATTGTGCATGTGCCACAGCTCCTAAGAGATTGTGGCCGCAGTCCTGCACTGGACGCCAGGGAGCTTTAAGAGCTCATGTTAAAGCATGTTAAAGCATGTCAGTACAACTCTTGCCAGAGCTATGCATGTACTGTGAACTTTAATTATTCAATGGTGTGGGATCTGTTCAGAGTCCCTGCTTTCAAGCATCATCAGAACCTGCTGCTGTTTGTTCTTTCCTTTCCTCTTCTCTATGCCTTCCCTCCATCCCTTCTGAGCATCACTGCTAAAACAGCCCATCCTCTTTTCCCATGATGTTTAAATGGAGGGTGATGGTGAGGGGAGAAGCATGTGGAGCATTTTCTGTATCTCAGCAGCCACCTCTCTCAATGGGCTACCATCAATAAAGAAGTCCAGTACTGGGTCAACTGCACCAGTACCACTTGATTCAAGCTGCAATCACATGTCTTTGAAAACAGATATCTTTGAAAGTCGAGGAAGGTCCTGGTTTATAAGGCTGTCATACTGACCACCCTCCTCTACTGCAGTGAAGCCTGGACCATCTATCAATGCCACATTAAGACCCGTGAGAGCTTTTATCTGTGGTGCTTGCATGGAATCTTGGGGACCAAATGGGAGGACTGCCAGACCAGTGCAATCCTCCCATTCCCATCCTCCATGAAGCTGTGCCGACCAGCATCAAAGCCTTGCTCTTGAGAAATCAACTCCGATGGATGGGCCACTGAGTCCAATGTCTGAGAACTGCCTCCATCACTAGAATATGTTCTCCAAGCTCTCCTTTGGTCAACATTCAAAGGGTAGCCAAAGGAAATGGTACAAAGACATGCTCAAAATTGACCTCAAGAATGGAGGCATCTACACCAGCCACTGGGAGGAGCAAGCTACTGACTGTTCCACATGGCGCCACCTGGTCCACCAAGGCACGTGCTACTTTGAGGTCCAATGACTCAATACGGAGGCAGAATGGTGGAAGCAGAGGAAGGAGAAGGAGACCAACCAAGAACTGTGAATCCCACTCCCCAGCACAACTAACTACATGCCCCCATTACTGAAGAACCTGTGCATCCAGAATCAGGTTCCTCAGTCACCTGAGGACCCATCAAGCCTGACAGATGTCATTCTTAACTTTGAGGGACCACCAATGAAATGACAAGTTGACAATGTGGGGGGGGGGGTGGAGAGAAAAGGGAGAAAGGAGGGGAAGAGCAAATGGGAGTGGATTTCAGACCTGCTTGAAAGCAGGGACTTCGAGCAGATGCTGCACCAACCAGATGGTGAACTCAAAATACTCACTGCATATAAAAAGCTCCCAGAACATGTCAGTAAGCTCTAAGCATGCAGTGGACAGCCAAAGGAGCTCCTTGTGGATGCACCCCTAATCTCTAAGGTGCCACCCTGCACTGTCTTCTGCTTTTTTATATCTAGTACACATCTCCAAACCCTCCCAGATGATATTTGGGTAATCATTAATGTCACTTCTTACTGAACTGTAGCCTGAATCTCCTCCTGGCTTGTCTTATAAATTGTCAGATTCACCACAGATAAGCTGCTTCTAGAATAAAAGCACTGGTAATGAGTGGTAGTTACTGTTAACATGAGAATCAGCTTATGAAGTAAAAAATATTCATCCACAGGTACTTCCTGATTCCCTTTTAATTAGAGCCTCACAAAGGAAAGCAGCAAAATATATTGACTGGTTTGTTTTATTCAATTACTATCTTTGGGTGTGTTACACCCACAGACAACATATAGAAAAAGGAGTGAAGCTTTTGAAATATGATGCTGCGTCAAATACTTCTTCAGATGTGGACCAAAGGGGTAAAAAAGCATAATTGTTCAAAAGTTTGTTGCTTTGAAAGATAAACACTTCAAGGTGTGCTTTTGGATGTGTATTAAGAAGAATTGAGGACATATACACAAGGAAAATGCTGGGAATGCAACAGAAAGGAAAGGAAAGAGAAGCAAATATGTATGGTTATTGGTACAAGTACTTACCAAAACTGGGAACCTTTAAATACTTTTGCTACATGGTAACACTATTATAGCACAGTGTGGGTGCTTCTATCGATTGCCCCATCTAATGACTTCTGCGGTATACTTTGACTCTCACCTCCACGTCTTGATTAATTTCAATGCTATTAGTCAGGAGGTGTTACTACCGTAGTAAGAAACTGGCAGTCTATCTAGGATCTTATTTATACTACTCTACAATCTCTCCGGTGGCTCTCTTGACCACACCCAAAATTTACGTTATCAATTGACTCCAAGTTGCATACAAGTTGAACAATTCTCTTTATTTTTATGTTTTCTAAATATTTATTTATTTATTATTTATTTATTTTACATTCACAACTGTTTCACATGCTGATAGTGTATGGCATTCCAAATAGTTTTATATACTTTTTAATTGTTTCTTTTGAAACATTGTTGTTGGGGTTTTTTTTATAGAACCTTGTCTTAAGTAATACACAACGATGTCAATATCAATACTGGTCTATTTTTAAACTGACAGGGAATTTCACTTTCAGTTTCTTTACTCTTCTTCTGCAAGGTCTTGCCTCCCTTTACTCTTCAGCATATTCCCATGCCTTTTTTTTTTTTCTTTTCTCTTGGTGTAGGGAAGTTGCGGTAACTCAAGTTCTCTCTCTACTCCCACACCCTAAGTACATCATTAGTCCACGTCATTGTCCAAAAAAACCGAATTAAAAATTAAAACAAATGCAACTTGTGAGGCACCTGAGAAGCTCTTTTCTTCTTGTGGCTTCCCCGCTTCCACCCCTTCCAGCCTTTTCCTTTTTTTCCATGGCAATCCAAGATTCAAATTAGCTCTCTGGTGGTTCCTGGCTTACCACCTCGTACATGGCTTCTGGTGGTTCCTTGCTTACCACCCAGTACACGCCCTCTCCAGTGCATTGAACCAAATCCTCTGATTCTTCCATCCTTGTGATCCTCTCCAAGCTTTCTCTCTCGGGGCCTTCTTTCCACACTCTCTTCTCCTGCCCCCTCCTTTTTTATCTGCAGAGAACACCTGCTCCGGAAACAACGTTCTTCTCCCCGCTAGATCTCCATCCCTGTTTTTTATTTCATTGTTAGCAAGTCCCTCTTCACACACAGCAATGGGACCTGATATTTAAGCCTATGAAAATGGCAGCACCAGATGGCATCAACAATATGCAGTAGAATCTCAGTTGTGAACAATGAGATTAAAAACAGACTTTAGGCATTTTAAATATTTTATTTTATATAAAAGATTCAGAGCCAGAGCCTGGTCATCTTTGAGAAGCACTGAGCAGGCCTTCAACAATAGAAATTCATTTCTGGGGCATTGTCGGGGTTTTTGTTTTATTACATATTATATTATTTTAATATTTTTAATCTGTCTTTAATAATTTATCTGGGTTTTGTTATAACCTGCCCTGAGCCTATTTTGGGGAGGGTGGCACATAACTAATATATTCTGAATTCCTTTTGTGTTTGGCTAATACCTTCACCTCCCACAAGTTATTTCACTCCCTAATAGGTGTCACAACTATCTGAGACTCTAGATGTAGTCTAAAATATATTTTTATTTGGGCGCAAGAAATGGGAATGGGAATTCATAACAATAAATGTTCAAGCAGATTATACTTTTTTTTTTTTTAATGTTCCTATGTTTTTAAGAGTTAGCAGCATTACAGTAGTAGTAAGTTCATAGGCTCTAGGTATAAATCACTGGGTACAACTACAAGTGCAGTTGGTACTTCACATATAGTACTAAATGACTGCACAGTACCCACCGGAACTGTGAAGTCCCAGCAGAGCATGGATCATTTCTGATCCTACTGCACAGTAGCAATGAACTTATTGCTACTGTGCAGTACCAGCAGCATCATGGTTAGTTCCCGCCAATGCTACATCGTTGTAGCAACATGCTACCTCACCATAGCTAATCACTGTAGTGATGTAGCACCCCACATGAATACATTCTGAACATCTTGCTCAAGGTCATCAGTATTGTCAAAGAACAATCACATGGGATGGACGAACTGAGTCAAATGCCAGGAATTCACAGACAGTATGAATCTGTGAAGTTAGAAAACTTATCATTATACAGACTTTACACACCCACACTTTCCTGTTTTAAGGAACACCCAGATTTCTATTGCCAAACCATAATTACTTGGTTCCATATGTTCACATAACACTGGATATGTATATCTTATGTTGTATGCTAGTGTTTTTTTCTTCTGTTTATCTTTGGTACTTTCAAGACTCCTGTCATTTCATTATTGAGATTTTTCTACACATAAAGATGATTCTAGTTTAGTGATTAGAACTGAACTACTTTGCTAAGAGCAGTGTCTCCATTATTTTTATCATTACAGGAATAAACCTAAACTACACAAACTTTTCTTTCTTTTCTTTTAAAGATTCCAGAAACTATGTTCTTTTCTTTTTAGTTTCCTGTTTTTTTTCTCCCTCCTCTCCAGTTTGGCAGGGAGAAAATAAGAAGTGACTACAGTGTATCATTACTCTCTGAATCTTCTAAAGATATTGTCAACAACTTATGTATTTGCCTGAAGCTTTTCCTCCGGATATGTCCTTATGGGATTCTTTAGTATAAATATATATTTTTTTAAATCCTGCCATATCCCAAGTGATCTAAAAGGGAACTCTTCAAGAAGGTCTCCAAGCTGCTAATTCTTCCAAAACTATTCATAGCCTGATATACAGGATAGTCCAAACTGATGTTATGATTTCTTTTAAATGCAGAGTATGCTTAACTTTTTTAGATGTAATAAAATAATAGTTTTAAATATTATTGAATAGCATGTAATAAAATCTTGTTTATGAAACTGTTCTTAGGTATACATAAAATATGTAAACTAATAGAATACACATAACTTAATAGCCTCCTTGAATTACTACTAAATTGGATAAATATAGTAACTATGCAGAACCCTTTGACCCGCTGCTTAACTGAAGAGGTTCTCAGTTAAGAAACCTCTTCACAGAGATGTCATCTGTTTCTCATATGTTTATATAGCATGTGCATAGTGTAGTATGTGTGAGAGCAAGGGGTCAAGGACTCAAAAATCAGCTTGAGGGTAGTGAAGTTGTCATTTTGAATATATTGGATAATAGTTCTTGTCTCCCTCATGGGTGTTGCAAAGATAAATATGTTGAAGACTGAAAAACACTTGAATGTTATAGTTGTATGAACCCAAATAAGTAGTTAACATAGGTAATGCAGTTTAGGCCCTAAAGAATATTTAGATCATTTAGTTTGACCTCCTCTATATTACTGATCGTTGAGGTTTGACACAGATATTCTATATTAAGTCCAAGAACATTAATGAACCTAGCACAGTCCATAGGATATTACTGTTTTCCGGAGGAAAAGAAGGTGGGAAAACAGGTATGACCAGTGCCCAGAGCCACTGTGATGGCAGAGAATTGATTATGTAAGAGAAGCCCAGAGGATCCAAGCAAGCAAAAGGTGAAGAGAAAAGGTGAAAAAATCATTATAGTCCCCTTCAAGATGGCCTGGGAGAAATTCATTCATGACTCCAAATTGGATCATCAGTTTGACCCTGAGCATGTAAGAAATACAGTCCATACAACCTCTATGGATTTTCTTTGTCACTTCAGAGGACTGGAGCTTTTCTTTTATTCTTTCTAGCTGTGCCCAATCCGTGATGCTTCAGAGGAAGGAAAAAATAACAAATGAACCATAACTAAGCTGTTTCAGGGTGGGGAAAATTCCTCCTGAACCTTAAGGAAATGGCTGAAACCTCAAAACATAAGACTCAACCAAAAGCATTTTCTTAGCTCAGGGCTGCAATTCTTGTGAGTATTTTTGAGGACAGTGCAGGCATTCCTTTTCTCCCCGAGGTTCATGAAGAAGAGAGATAAAAGATAGACTTGGGCTCCTATCCTTCTCATATTCCCTTCTTGTACAATGGGTTTAGAAGCTTCTTTATAGGTGTGGTGTTTTGAGTTTACCATATGTTCTGAATATTGGCATATGGGCTAGGGACAGAAGTTACATATAAACTGGATTAAGTGATCAGAAATTGGTCTAAACTTGTAACAGAACATACACTGAGTGCACATAAACCAGTTTCAAAATGCCCAAAACTGGTTTAAGATAAACCTGGTTTAACGTAGTATCACACGTAACTGATTTGGGTCAAACCAATTTATGGAACTTGTGTCCCAAACCACTTCATGGTTTAAATCAGAGTCCCCCAGCATCCCAGCATGCTTTTCAACCCTGAGCTGAGCTGGTCTGTCCACTCTGGGGAGCAGGGCTGGCCCCACCCCTTTCCTCCCTAGTCAGAGTACTCGCTGGCTGAGAAGGAGGTGGAGACTGCCAGGTACAGTAGTGTCTGCCTGGCTTCCCTCTGCCCCCCGCTGCTCCCTGCTCAAGCAGGGATCCCCCCCCTCCCCTTCTCTCCATCCCCTCTCCCACAGCATGTACCCCAGCAGCATGGACCCCACTAGCATCTGGTCACAGTCACACCACTCCCATGCTAGCTAATGCTGAGAGGTGTTTATGTGTGTGTGTGTCTCCAATTTCAATGGAACAAAGGCAAATAGAATGGTGTCCACTTAGGGCTGGTTGGAATTAATCAGTAGGTCTGCTGGTAATGTTCCTCTGTTCTTCCTTCCAAGTGCTTTGGAAAAAGCTGTTTACAAAAAGCTTGAACTAATGAGGGAGGGGCTTTTGTATTCTTGATGGGCTGATAAGCTTTGTTTTTCTTGATGGGCTGATAAGCTTTGTTTTTCTTGATGGGCTGATAAGCTCATTCCTGGCTACTTGTTTCAAAGTCTGCAATCTGACCATGTTCAAATGGAGACAGAGTGAGGTGTGAGAAATGACCTGGTTTGCAGTGCATCAGACTTGTGAGTGCCATCAGTTTGCTGCAGACAGTATGAAGAAGCAGGGAGAGGGAGACTGAAAGACTCAGTATCATTAACAGATGCATGTTCTCCACATAAGCAGTCCTTCCCTGCCCCCACAACCCTTTGCCTCAGAGTGCTACGTGGGGGCTGGGATCTGGCAACACTCCTGTTCCTTGAACAGTGAGCAGGGCAGGGGATGTTGGGGGAAGCCTGGTGAGGGCTACTTCCCCCTCCCCCTCCCCCTCCCCCTCCAGGCACACTCCAGCTAGGGACTATGCAGGCTAGAGTGGGGTTTTAAAACACTCCCTAATCACAGCTTTCTGCTGGGGCCTGGCCACGCCCCCACCCCCCTCAGCTCAGCTTTGTAGAAGGGAAGGGAGGGCTTGCTCTAGTGCTCCCTGGCTTCTAGCCTGAGCCACTGCAGGCATGTGCCTGCATTTCATGAATCAAAAGTGTATGTTTTTCCACTTGCAAATCAGTCCAATCTCTACAGGTTAAACTGATCTCAAAGATTGAATCAATTCAGGCTCCGGCTTTTTGAATGTCTGCCCCTAGTCGTCATGATTGTGCTTCCTGGGAAGGAAACTGTAATTGAGGAGTGTGGTGGCCAAGGGAAATAACCAACACATTTTTTGACGTGCTTCCAAGTGTATTAACATAGCTATATCCTTATTAACATAGCTATATCCTGGGGCACTGAAGAAAATATGTGAGGCTAATATCTGATCAACATCCCAAACAATTCCACTTACCTACATAGAAAGGAGATGTAGCAACTATCTGGAGCTTGCTTCCATACCCAACCTGCCCTTCATGATGTAGATAGGACATATGATCCTTTATAATTGTTATCTAAATAACATTTTAACCTGCCAATCTGGGACTTTTCACAAGTACTAAATTTTACCCAATGGAATATGAAATAGAACTAAAAATCCTATACCAAAGAACAAGAAACTTCCTAGACCCCAAAAGAGTAAAGCTAAAAAGCTAAAGCAGGATAGTGCAGGCATTCCTAATTTTGTAAAGATGTCATCTTCCAAGCTCTGCAAACATTGAATTTCTTTTATTTGTGATAGAAAACCACTGTTTTAGGTGTTTTAAATGTTAAATACATTTATTTTGTTCCACATTTGTTTGTGCTTTGTTTTACATCTATATATGTATTTTAAAAGAACTTGATTAGAATTATAATCAAACAATTAAATAGCCATATGTGGAATTTGATTTTATTTTTCATGAAGAATAATAGTTTTTTTCAGAAACTTTATAAGAGCTGAGAGAGAATAAGCTATTCCTTTTCTAAAATTTTAGTTGAACAAGATGATCAATTAAGTTTAATTAAATCCATAATAGCATTTAATAACATCTTAATAATGCCAATTAGTTTGATACTCTTTTTTTAAAACCTCTTTAAGATAACAGCTTAATTAGACTATTATACTGGATTTTGGATGCTAATCACATACTAAATCTTTTCAAAACTGTGCCATCAAAGGAGAAGTTTAGAATAAAGAATTTAGGATCATCACAAGAAAAAATCTACAGTGTATCATGTTCTGTTTCTTTTCAGAATCTTTAATGCACGACTAGGCATGCTGGTTCACAGATTCACAGAAGTTTAGGGCTGGAAAGGACCTCGTGAGATCATTGGGTCCAGCCTCCCTGCTCTAGGCAGGAAAGACTGGTTAAAGTACTTTGTTAGGAAACAGGAGATTTTGCTGGGACAAGGTATTTTAGAGATCCTGGGTCTTCTGCTCCATAGCTATTGAGCTTATACGTTGTAAAATCCTGTTCTCTTCCTCCTCCTAATTTTTATTGATGGCAGATGCATATACAGGCTATTTCAATTTTGCTACAGTGGGAGGTCAAATCTCAATCTGTAGGTTAAGCAGAAAAAACCTGCATTTATAGCTGCATATGTACCATTTAGGCATGCAAAGTGAAATATTATTTATCTGAATGTGCCTATTCCATGAGGGAGTAAGAACTAGTAAGTTCTTGACTCATTTGTTTCTCAGGAACTTTAATGTATGCAATAACTGGTGCTTTCTATTGGCCATATTAGAGAGAATAAGGACAAGCAGCTATAGGAAGTCTAAATTAATGAACCTGACCACAGAGCAAATACTTAATGACTCTGAGAAAAAGGGATATGATCCTCATAAACTCATAGGAAAAAAAAAAAAAACCTATGTGAGATTTTGCTTCATCCCTAAAGATTCCTGTCACAACCCAAAGTTGTGGTTTTTGTTTGTGTGCGCGCTTTGGCACCGCTAAATTATTTTCCCGCTATTTGTCACTTTCTTTGCGCGGTAGAGTTCTCTGCTGCGAGAAAGAACTCTGGTGCAACGGGGGATTTCCCCCCAAATTACAGCTTCTTTGCAGGGTGCATTTCTTTTGCATACGAGTGATACACGCTGCAAAGGAGTTCCTGCCATTTGTATTCAGATTCGCGCCATATTATTGGCCAATTCCTAATATAGGCACATGTGGCGGCTAGTGATTGGCTTGCTAGCCGTACAAAAGGCTTGGGTAGTTTCCGCCCAAGCCGGAGGAGGGAGGAAAAGAGAGAGATTCTGTGTGAAGATCTCCAAGCGCTGCGGACCCTCGCGGACCCAACGCGCCTCCCCTAAGCAGGCAATAGAGGCAATAGAACCAAACCTACGGAGCTTTCGCTTCTAGCCTCTCCCCGTCGCTGATCGCAATCCCAGACGTATCCCTTTCCTGTAACTTCAGACCCACGGAGCCTAAGCAACTCCGGGGAACATTTCGAACCTCGAACCAGACCCGCGGAACCTGAACAACTCCGTGGGAGCAATCGAATTTGTCGTGTTCCTCTAGCAAGGATCTAAGCGGAAGCTGTGCCTGGAAACCTGTCCAGCCTACATCAATACCATCTTTGGGTGTAAGTAAACAATCTTTTCAATCAACATTTACGCCTCCGTAACTAATTCTAGCTCGCACATAGCAAACCATGCCACCGGTTCTCTCCAACCCCGCGTGCCCAGGCTGCTGGCCACAGCCCGCGTGCGTGAAGACGGGCCCTGCTCACCCCCGGCCCGCACATGACGGCGGGATTGGGGCCCGGCCGACACATGGCGACGAGGATGGGATCAGGAGAGAATACGCTAGAGTTAGAATTGGTTAGGAACTGCCCTTGGCGCGATAACCAACGCCAAGTGAAAAGCTTTGAAGAGTTAGAAATACATATCGCTTACCACCAGGTGGGTGGAATGGGTGAAAGATTTATAAGCGGCCGTCTGTCGCTAAAGGGAGAAGAGGGAATCTCCGAAGATGGAGCCCCGAGAGAAAGGGAAGTGTACTTGCTCCCTGCGGCGTTCGGGTGTATAATGAGAGATGAGCGGGTCCTGTTTAGGCCCCTCGATACTGTGTCCCTCGCCAAACCCAACTCGGCGGGTGAAACGAACCCGACTTTCACCTGGGAGTGTGCCCGATGCCTATGATATGCTCGGGAGAGTGAAGAACTGGAGCCCATCGGCCCGTTCCCCCCGGGGATGATAATGTCTAGATTACGGGGTCGCGAGCTTCCGTCGGAGCTCCGCGAAGATCTGGAGACAGAGGAACGCCCCGCAGATGAAAGAGTGGCCTTGCGGTACAACAAGGGGGGAGAAGGTAGTGCAACTGTTCGTACTATAATGAATCTAATGCAGAAAAACTTAAGTTTGAAAACCCAGCTGCAGATGGCGATTCGATCGGTCAAAGAAGCGGCTGAGAAAAAGGAGCCTGAAACGCCAGTCCAAGATGGCACCGAGCAAGAGGGAGACTGCGTGGAAGAACTGGAAAAGAAGGGTGGAGCTTCTAACGAACCCGCGAGAGTTCAGTCAGCGACTCCGCCCATCGACGCAGCGTCGTCGCCGGCAACCCCGCCTAGCGACGCAGTGACGTCTCTGCCGACCACGCCTTCTTGCCGACAAAGGAGAGAGTCAAGCAGAGGAGTGCATCTGCCCCTCCTGCCTGAAGCAGCAACAGCAGCAGTAACCCCCGCGGCAGCAGTTCATCCTATGACAACATCAACTCCCGAAAAAGCAGCTTGCCCTACAGCCACGGTCAACCAAGCAACTGATGAGTGAGATGTTGTCACCAGTCGCATTCGTGCTTGGACAGAATTACAGCAGCAATATAAGGAATCTGAGATGGAATCTGATGAAGCTATAATTTCATGGCTAGATCTTATGGCCACGGAATTTAAACGTGATTAAAGAGTAATCTTCTTTGTCAGTTGCCAAGACTGCATATCTTGATGGAGCCAAGATTGTCTTTTGATCGGGACTGTCAACACCCGACCAGGCCCCAAGACACCAGACGACGTGGATCCGATCTCCCACCACTGCCACCGAGAACCCTAGAGGAGCGATACATGTTTGGATTTCTCCTACAGCATTCCGGACTTAACAAGCGGCAGCTTCAGATTTTAGGGGACGCAGGCCAATGGCAGTTAGCTTATGAGTTAGGTTTCTGTTATTTGGAAGAACCAGATGATGAATCTTCGACGATTTCGTCTAATTAAGCCATGAAAATTGTTTAAAATTGTTTAAGTTTGTTGAATAAGGTCATTAATCTGTTTTGAGAGTTTTTGTTTACAGATCCAGAATTCAGAGCGCGTGGCGAGGAGGAGCCCTAAGAGGGATGACACCACCAAAAGAAGTGAGGGCCTGACGTACGACTTTGCCATGACGCCCACTGAAGCCCTGATCGTGCAATTTTGTTATGAATCAAATTATGTGTTTATGTTGATTATTATTTCTTGATTGTTATGTAACTTGATCCCAGGACAGCGAATTTTATGTTTGTGTATTTGTTGGCTTGTTGACTCGTTTGATGACCACGACAAACTTCTAGATTGCTCGGAAGAGTATGGCATAATTTAGCTATGCTCTCAGCAAGGGGGGATGTCACAACCCAAAATTGTGGGTTTTGTTTGTGTGCGCGCTTCAGCACCGCTAAATTATTTTCCCGCTATTTGTCACTTTCTTTGCACGGTAGAGTTCTCTGCTGCAAGAGAGAACTCTGGTGCAACGGGGGATTTCCCCCCAAATTACAGCTTCTTTGCAGGGTGCATTACTTTTGCATACGAGTGATACACGCTGCAAAGGAGTTCCCGCCATTTGTATTTGGATTCACGCCATATTATTGGCCAATTCCTAATATAGGCACACGTGGCGGCTAGTGATTGGCTTGCTAGCCGTACAAAAGGCTTGGGTAGTTTCCGCCCAAGCCGGAGGAGGGAGGAAAAGAGAGAGATTCTGTGTGAAGATCTCCAAGCGCTGCGGACCCTCGCGGACCCAACGCGCCTCCCCTAAGCAGGCAATAGAGGCAATAGAACCGAACCTATGGAACTTTCGCTTCTAGCCTCTCCCCGTCGCCGATCGCAATCCCAGATGTATCCCTTTCCTGTAACTTCGGACCCACGGAGCCTAAGCAACTCCGGGGAACCTTTCGAACCTCGAACCGGACCCGTGGAGCCTGAACAACTCCATGGAAGCAATCGAATTTCTCGTGTTCCTCTAGCGAGGACCTAAGCGGGAGCTGTGCCTGGAAACCTGTCCAGCCTACACCAATACCATCTTTGGGTGTAAGTAAACAATCTTTTCAATCAACCTTTACGCCTCCGTAACTAATTCTAGCTCGCGCGTAGCAAACCGCGCCGCTGGTTCTCTCCAACCCCGCGTGCCCAGGCTGCACAGCCCGCGTGCGCGAAGACGGGCCTGGCTCACCCCCGGCCTGCACATGGCAGTGGGATCGGGGCCCGGCCCGCACACAGCGACGAGGATGGGATCAGGAGAGAATACGCTAGAGTTAGAATTGGTTAGGAACTGCCCTTGGCGCGATAACCAACACCAAGTGAAAAGCTTTGAAGAGTTAGAGATACATATCGCTTACCACCGGGTGAGCGGAATGGGTGAAAGATTTATAAGCAGCCATCTGTTGCTAAAGGGAGAAGAGGGAATCTCCGAAGATGGAGCCCCGAGAGAAAGGGAAGTGTACTTGCTCCCTGCGGTGTTCGGATGTATAATGAGAGATGAGCGGGTCCTGTTTAGCCCCTCGATACTGTGTCCCTCGCCAAACCCAACCCGGCGGGCGAAACGAACCCTGCGTGCCCAGGCTGCTGGCCACAGCCCGCGTGCGTGAAGACGGGCCCGGCTCACCCCTGGCCCGCACATGGCGGCGGGATCGGGGCCCGGCCTGCACAATTCCTATTCATTCTGCAACGCTGTATAGATTTGGTGCCTCTATCCGAAATAAATGGTCACGGTTTTTCCATAAAGCATCACAAATATTTTTTAAGCAGATTATTTAATAAAATCGTAATGTAAAATAATAATGTAATGTAATTTAATTATATAAGCATAGGGCGTTAGGGCTATGTTGCATCAGGGTTGAGTTTTTTTTTTTGCTTTGTAGCAGAATATTTTCATTGGACTTTAAGAAGAAATAAACACTTTCCTGCAATGTTTCCAACAAGAATCTAGTATG
Source organism: Alligator mississippiensis (assembly GCF_030867095.1). Taxonomy (NCBI): domain Eukaryota; kingdom Metazoa; phylum Chordata; order Crocodylia; family Alligatoridae; genus Alligator; species Alligator mississippiensis. Next base: position 54,911,441 of record NC_081824.1, on the reverse strand, counting down.
CAAGTTTAGATGCTAAAACTGATGAGTGATTGATATTAAAGTGAAACTAATCATACTCTGTTTCCATCTATTAAAAAAAATGAAGTATTTATTTTGGTTTTAATGATCTCATTTATTTATTAAAAGGAATCTGTTTTTTAATGTATGGGTATTAACATTATTGCCTTTTTATTACTATAACTTGCACTGTGCAACACATTGCTATTCTTGAATGTTAACTTTCATAGGATTATAGAATCATAGAAAATTAGGGTTGCAAGGGATCTCAGGAGATCATCTATTCCAACCTCCTGTTCAAAGTATGACCATTTCCAGTTAGATAATCCCAGCTAAAGTCTTGTCTAGCCAAGTCTCAAAAACTGCCAAGGATGGAGACCCCACAACCACTCTGGATAACCTGTTCCAGTGCTTTATCACCCTCATACTGAGAAAGTTTTTCCTAATATCTAACCTAAGCTTCCCTTGCTTCAACTTGAAACCATTGCTCCTTGTTCTGTCATTTGCCACCACCAAGAACAATCTAGTGCTATCCTCTTTGGAACCACCCTTCAGGTAGCTAAAAGCAGCTATTCAATCCCCCCTCAGTCTTCTCTTCTTTAGACTAAATATTTATGATCAAATCAAAACTATCTTTTTGGAGCTGGGATAAGTTTTAGTCTTGGTTTTGGACCATTGCTTTATTTTCTTTCAAAAAGATGAGAATTATGAGAGTGATTTCCATCATGACTAATATTACTAAGTCTGAAAAAATTGAATATTACAGTTTGCCATCCTGTGATGTTCTAAACAGATTGCTTAATCAGTAAGTGGCAGCAAGCATAAGGACAGTGTATGTAAGGATTTGGAATTCGTAAAAATGTTGTTGTTATAGTAAGACATCTTTATTTCTGTGGTGTACTAATGGCTTGTCTGACCTTTCCATCCTTCCAACCAGAATGGCTTTGGGCAATAGATTTAATTCTACATAGACAAAACTTATCTTCCAGATTGTAATTAATAGGTTAGTATTTAATGATTACATTTATGCATGCACAAATGACGAAGCTGAACAATTACTGCTGGGTTGAACTGAGGCACAATTACTAGTGGCTTAGCCACCAGGAGTACTTGAAAGATTCTGTATGCATTTCCACATTTATAATTATGCAAAAAGCTTCATTTTCTTACTTGACCTTTAAAGCACCCTATGTGCTGATTGTAGGGAAAGTATTTTAAAAGCTTGATGAAAAATTTATACATTGCATGTACCATCAGGTGATCGTATCATCCGTGAATGCTAAACAATAACATTTTAAGGTTGTTGTTATAATTTGGTCAGGCCCTACTAGACCAATCAAGCACAATCAAAAGATTTGTGGCTGACACTGTAACAAGCGTAAGGTAAAAACAGCTTACAGGCTTTTGAATTTCAACAGCTTGGTTTCAGTACATAACAAAAAACTGGAAGAGTTTCAAAATATGTATTTACACATGTATAGATTATTATGAAGACATTTATAAAGAACAGTAGATGTGCATGCCATCTACAAGTTTTGTACATGTACACACAAGTATGTGTATGGCTAGGTTTAGTGTTTTCTGGTTAGAACATGGAGAAATAAAAATAGCTTAATAACTTTTGAAAAGAAGTTAGATGGACAATTTTCATTTCTTCAGGGTAGCTCTAGGTGATGAGGATGATGATGATTATTAATACTAAAGTGGGCTAAAAAAAAAGTTTGAAGTTATATACCACCATGTTTCCTGTTTCATTATCGGGAAAGTGGACTGTAGAAATGATCTGCAGCCTGATCATTTAGGAGCCTCTTTTTAAGAATTATAATCCCAAAAATTTAGGTGCCTGACCCTTAGAAGTATAAGGCACCCTTGATTTGGGCACCTATGAAGAGTGATTCTGGGTTCTGCATCCAGGTTCTCTATTCAGAGAATGGGAAAATGTAGGCATCCTTGCAGGGGAATTTCTAGTGCACTTCTAGGTGACTGGATCCAGCCTGTGGATGCTCCTGCAGTGCTCTAAATGGGGCTGAGCCCCACACATTCCCCTCAGGGCAGCCTATATTTCGCTAGCTCCTGCACCTGCCAGCCTAGGCCCAGACCAGCGTGTGCAACTTCCATCAGGACTATTCCCAGTATGGCTCTAGCTGGCCAGCTACTGCTCTGCTTCCTTTGCCTCCAATGGTACCTCCTCCTCCCACTTCTGCCTCTGCTGCACTATGCTGAGCTGGCAGGTGGGAAGCTTCAGCCAGGCAGCCCCGCTGTGTGTGAGTGGAGCACAGCAACATGTGGCTGGCTACAGCCACACCAGGAACAACCCCACCAGAAGCTGCATGATGGCTGGGGCCAGGCAGGAGCTTAATGTGGGCAGCAGTGTAGTGTGGGCTGCTGCAGAGCAGGCTCAGCCTTATGCAGAGTGCCAAAGATCCCACACACCCCCAAATGGCAGGATGTGGGATGTGCAGGGAGTGATTTGCAGCTCAGCCCAGTCCCCAGCCCTGAGCTGTCATTGCCCTCTGCCCAAGTCCCATGATCCCAGCCTTGCTTGCCCATCGTGGTCCTAAACACTGCTCTCCATCCACCCAAATCCTCATAGGGAGTTTTGGTGAGTTGTTGCATTGGGGGGGGGGGAGGGGGAAGGCAGGTAATTGCTTACTCCTGGCCTAGAGCTAAGCAAAGGGAAACATTACAGAGTTGTATCTAAACTCCTGAACCTCTCTGGAGTTTAGGTAAAACCTCAGGTTGCACATAAAGTGCTTTCATTTACTTGGGATCCAGAGCAACTGTTTCTTCTTCTAAAGACAGAGCTTTACCTGAGCATGGTGGTGATCCGGACACCATTCTGATCCTGCTTAAATATTCAAGAACACAACAGCTATGCAATTACCTGCAAGGGTCCCGGGGAGGAAGTGGAGGGTCTGTAAAACATTTAATACAATTTTACAAAGTGATATCCTGCTCCTGATTCTAGTCTTGCTGGTTTACGCAAAACAAACCAAAACTGGAAAAGATCTTGGTCTGTTAAACTTTTTCAAACATAAAACTTTATTTTGTTAATCTTTTAATTTCTAAATGACCTCAACATAGGTGGATAACATGTTTTTGCTTTGAAAATGTTTAAAATGTAGTTAAGTTCGCTTTAAATGGAATAACAGCATGCTGGTGTGATTAAAGATTTCAAGGAAGTAGTAGAAGCACAATTATATACAGATTAAATAGCCACCATTGTCCATAAACATGCCTAATTTAGATCTGCTATTGCTCCAGTTGAAATAATTGGCAAAACTAAGGACTTTGTCAAAAAAATCAATTTTGTGTGTGCCTGTATATGTCTGTGGTGGCAAACAGAAGGAAGATAAAAAAGCCTGATTTCATAAGCTATGTATAACTAATCAAGGTGTCTGCAGCCAGTTCTGTGTTACCCAAGATTAAATGAATTCATGCATTATTTACTTACTGCATCCTGGCCAAATTGTATAGATCGTTTCTGCTTTTATGGTTTTGTTTGTTTGCTGCATACCTTCTTTACATGGATTTTCTGTCACAGCTGTAGGGCAAAGACCCTTGAATCTTATTAATCAGACAGCTGGCCAAACTTTTGTGTTTTGAGCTTGATATCAGACAAAATTTTGCCTTCCTGCTGTGCAGAGAAAATACTGGGAAAGAATGAAATCCCAAACACAGACTGCTTCCTGATTTTGATATTTCTGCACTGTGCTTCTTTTCATGAAGGTAGACTGTCTATATGCTGCCAGTTTGTAAAAGTAATATGAAATAGAGTTGTTTTATTAAGAAAAGAAGAAAAGCCAAATTGTTTTCCTTTCACCTAATACTTACATTCAACAATTTATTCATGCCTATGCCTTCTATCTAAACTGAAGTAAGGACTAAATTCTGTGTTAACTTCCATCCTGTGGAAGATTATTACTCGTGTGTGTGTGGCAATTGCAGAATCAACTTGGGAGCTTTTATGTAATTGTATACAAGTAAAAATTACAGGATTAGAAATACCTTCTTTTAAAATAACTTGCTTCAAATCAATTTCTTGGTCAAGAAAATCATTATTTAAAACATGGTAAAGTATGAGATAATCCCCTCTCCAAAGGAAATATTTTGCTTGTTCCTACTGTTAAAAAATATTTATTTTTTATCTAGTAATTTCAATAGGTTTGTTTGATTTAGTTACTCAATTTGGCAATTACAATATTCCATTTTACAATATGACTTCATTTTTATGGAGTTCAAATGCCAAACACATGCCAATTTGCAGCTTGTTAAACAAAGCCACTTCTTTTATGTTTATAGGCTTTAATATAAAGTGAGCTATTTACTTGATTTTTCATTCTTCATTGGTTTGGTAACAGCCTAATTAATTTGTCAGACAGGCAGTAATGCAAAGTATCGTATGGTAGTAAAATGTTGCTATTTCTAAATTAATGCAGACAAGATGTGGTACCATGTGAAGCAGAAGTGTCTATCCTGGGGATATCTGCAAGGGCAAGCATGCACAGCAATCTCTGGTCCCATCCAGTTTGGAGTGAAACAGGACCCATATTTTTAGGTGGTTTGCCTTATCAGTATGTAACCAAACAGGTATGTATATTTTTAAGAGTACTGTAACATATTGTCTTGTGTGGAGTAAATACGCGCATAGAAAAAATGTTGTATTTCTATTTGTAATTATGATAGACTGTTTACAACAGAATGCTGATGACCCATTCTGTCATAAGTTGGCAATATTCTTGAAATCTAAGAAGTTATTGTTAGGAAGTATAGATTTAGGGTTGAGAAATAGTCATACAAATATGGCACAAAAAACAGAAACCCCAAACAACCACTCATGTGCTTATATTACTATTATCAGCTAGGGTGCACAATAGAGATTTTGGGAGTTGATAGTGATATCTATTTTTTTAAGGAGGCATATTAGCTGATACCAATCCTATTTCTGATATGCAGCTCAGCAGTTGGAAGAGCAGTGTCCGACTGGTAAGTCTGTTGTGGTGGAAGGGGAGGGGGAAAGGAAGGGGTGTGGGGGAGGGGTGCAGATCAAGGTCCCTGTGGTTAGGGAGGGAGTGGGGCTGGGGCTGGGGCAGGCACTGCCCAGCCAGGGTGAGGCAGGGCACAGGATAGAGCTGCAGCTTGTCCAGGGGGCATGAGGATGGGTGGTGGGCAGACAACTCCCACTGTTGTGTGCACCCTGGGAAGGTATGGGAGGTATGTGCCCCTGGGTCTGTGTGCAGGGCAAGGTGGGCTGTGGCCGGGGCTGCACCATTCTCTTCCCAGCTGGGTCTGGGCCAGGCTGTGCTTGGGGCAGGCAGCAGCAGCACTAAGAGGGAGGGTATGGGGGAGATACAGCCACCCCAAAATTCACTGCAGCCCCCCCAACTCCCAATGCCACTGCCTGAGTGCAGCCTGGCCCAAGTCCCACCAGGAAGAGCCTGACGCAGCCCTGGCCCCAGCCTACAGTGGCAGCCCTCCCTGCCCGGTGCAGATCTGGGGGCATATGGCCCCCATGCCTTCCCAGGGTGCATGCAGTGGTGGAAACTGTCCCCCTCCTTGTACCCTCCGGACAAGCTGTGGCTCCATCTTGTGCCCCACCCCACCCCACCCCAGCTGTGCAGAACCTGCTGCAGCCCTAGCCCCACTCCCTCCCTTACTGCAGGGGCCTTGATTTGCGCCCCCCCCAACCCTTTCTTCCCCTTTCCCCTTCCACCACAACAGACTTACCAGCTGGATGCAGCTCTCTAAGCTGCTGGGCTGTGCTCCTCACCACCTACATGGCTGAGCACATGCATGGGGAATTTTTCAGCAACATTATTGGCCATATCAGGCAAAAAAAGTCAATTTCCAATACAGTCAATTTTCTTTATATCAGTGCTGCTCTGATATTAGACCAATGTATCACTGCACCTCTATTAATAGTTTCTGACTTAAGAATGTATATTTCTCTTGAAGTGGAAAATTGTTTTCCAGTGATTTTATTTTCTAAATGAAATTACAAAATGTTCATCAGATGTTGTTTATCTTCATTTGGAGCAAAAGACCATTATGGCTGCACTTATTTAACTTCCTCTTTATCCAAATGTTGTTCATTCATACTGATCACTCATTCTACTTGGTTGTTGATTACATCTTGATTACATATCAAATTGTATTTAAAATAGCAATACATCTTTAATAGATATTTTGTAGCAATAAATAATTAACAAACTTTTTTTTTTTTAATTTGAAATGAATAAAAAAAAAAAAACAAAAAAACACACACAGGCATTTCACATGCCCCAAAGAATTTAGAGTGGGAAACTAAACAATCTGAGTCTATTTAGTTTATCTAGAAAAGATTAATTACAAAGTAACTTGTTCATATTTTATATTCAAGTGCCTATAGACAAGGGAGACTCACATGATTACAGGACCCTTTAATGTATGTGAAAAAGGCATAATGAGATGCTACAACCAGAATGCAAGCCAAGATATATTTAGATTAGAAATAAGGCATTTTCAGTAAGGGTACTTGGTCAGTTTGCCTAGGATGGACATAGTGGAATATCCATTTATTTGCATTCTTCAAATGAAGATTAACTATGTTTCTTAAGAAGTGTTTGAGCTCATTATGGCTTGATGATGGAATTTGTGAGGGAAATTGTATAACCTGTTTTATGCAGGAGATCCAGTTAGCATACCATAATGACCTTAATCTATTACTCTATTAATTTCTGGGAGCATCATTTGTAAAGCCAGATTTTTCTGGTAACAGGATGCAGTATAACTCCTGGAAGAGCTACTGGTAGCAATCGATTCTTAGATTCCAAGGGCCCAGTGATGTTTCATTAGTTAGGTGCCTCGGTGGAATTTTTCTTCACGTCTCCAAGTGACAGCTTTCTAGCCATATAAATGGATTTTTGGCACATGTGCAAATAGTGATTCTGCTTCCCTTTCAGTGTGGATGCATAGACTAGGCATGTTCAGTAGGCTTTAAACTGGTTAGGCAGATGTATAGCTATATATATGTGCCCACCTTGAGCACCTACATCAAAAAAAATTGCTGCCCAGAAACTGTAACTAACCACTATAGACCTGGTTAGCAGTGTTCATTTGAAATTAGGAAGAAGGTAGAACAAGGTGGATTCTTAGGCTGCCTATAGATGTGCTCGTTCGCATTCTAATTAGAATAGAGTCTGGTCTGAATCATTCTAATTAAAACTCTCAAGCACTACCTTAATACATCACATGTATTAAGCCCCTCCATTTTTTAAAAAGTCTACAGGGCTGCTTTAACTAAGGCTTGTCAAGTAAGCTTTAGTTAAAGTGTAGCCTGTAGCCATTTTAAAATGTGGGGTCTTAATACATGTGACAGTGAGCCACTTTAGAGGGACTGTTGGGGAAACTCTCTAATTAAAATGCCCCCCACCCCCAAGCATGTATATAGGCACCCTTAGAGACTACCTGGTCAGAGAGGCACAAGATTTGTAGGCGGCAGCCTACTTCATCTGATGCTAAGCACTGATAAATGAGGGCAGCTTTCCTATGTTTTAGCCTGAATATTTGAGTGCTTATGAAATTCATCCAAGATGGAAGAGACCTGGTGTGGCAAAGTGGGGCTCCCCGCCTAGCCACAGTGCTAGGTTCCCCACTTGCCTTTGGGCACGCCATCCACCTGACTTTCCTGCCACAGCTTGTTCTTAATTAATTAACTGATTAATTAATTAACTATCTTAATTAAGGCAGGAGGCTGCCCATTTTATGCCCTAATGCCAAGGGGCGCTATCTGTGGCTCCGTACCTCCCCTACACCGTAGTCCATGCCTCGCAGATGGCATCGAGATGTTACCATGCTCCCAGCCTACCACCAGAGCAAGCTTAGGCCATGCTGTCAAGCCTCAGTCACACGCACATTCATACCACTCGCCTCTCACTCAGGCCTCACACACTCCACCCTCTCTCACAGGGTCTCTTTCATCCATCAACAACTTATTCTGCCTTACTCCCTCTTGCAGCGGGCCCCTTAGGCCATAGGCTTAGCTAGTCCATCCCTTGGATGGCAGACGTACCATCTTTTGGGTCTCTCCTGTGACCCTTACTGGGATAGTGGCCAGCCAATTACCTGACCAGGTCTAAGCTTACTCTGACCCCTTCCGGGGGCAATTCTATGTGTATATAAAACATACTGGGCCCTCAGCCCTCTGGTTCTTTTCCCCCTTTACTGGGGCTCTTCATCTCTGCCCCCTCACTGGGGCTCCACATGACCCCCTTCACTCGGGGCTTGATTCTTCTCCCCCACATGGGGGTACTTCATCTCCACCACCTTTCTGGTGCTACCCCTCACTCAGGTCCTCATTTCCACCCCCCTCACTGGGGCTCTACACCACCCCCTCACTTAGGGCCGTGGGACTTCACTCCCCAGTGGGCTCAGGTGACCATATCTGTGCCTGGCCCCACACTCTCCCTCCTTGGGGTCTAGCACCTTCAGGACTCAGGTGGCCACAGCCATGCCTGATACCCACTACCTCCGATGTTACACAAACCCGCCCAAAGGTGAGGGCTAGGGTTAAGGCACCCCCGCCTGCCTTTCACCAGGGTGATAACTTGCCTGGCATTTCCTGGGGACTCCCACACCACTGAGAGTCCCACCAGGCCACCCACTTCCAGCAAGGTGCAGTTTTAGGTAATGCCCAGGACCAGGAGCCTCCAGACCATCCCCTACAGCTCCTCCCTTATCTCCAGGATGATACATAGAGCCTCCCAGACAGGCAATGTTACTGCCTTCCAAGCCAGCAGGGAACTGAGCTGTTTATATAGGCAGCCAGGGATCTAAAATGGCTGTCTCAATCAAGCACCTACTGGCTGCTTGGCTGTGGTCTTAAAGTGGAAGGCACCAACAATGCCCTGCCACACACCTTCCCCCTTTAAAAGGGTACATGGGAGATGTTCCCCCTGCTGCTCCTCCAAGCAGGCTCTGTTCAGACCCTGTGAGAACTCTAAAGTGGCAAGCACACCAAAGGTGCTCTGCCACACACCTTGCCCCTTAGAATGAGATTGGGGGATGAGGAGGGGCTCACCTGGCTGCCTTCTATGCTGGCCTACTGCAGCCCCTGCCACTTAATGAGCACTCCAAAGGTGCTCCGCCCCACCTGGGTTCTAGTACCTTTTGCCCAGAATAGGTTTGAATCTGTATCTGACTTCTTAGCATAGTGTTCTAGCTGCCATGTCACAGGTTAAGCATTATCTATCTAGTCCCTTCTCCAGGATGTTTTTTGAGAGATATGAAATGAAAAAAATAAAATGTAGAATAGCTTGTTGAAATGGCCACTTGCCTGGAAAGTTGCAGGCTCTGGAGCTTTGCTTTCAGTAGAGAGCCTGCTTCCCACTCCACTGCTCTCTGTGGTTTTATTTAGTAACTATGAAATGCAATGGGTTGTGGTTCAACTTCAAAAGGAATACTGGAGAAGGGTCTAGTTAATGCCTAACCTGGGTCTCCTACTTCCTGGGTGAGTACCCTAATCATTCAGCAACTGGGGCCAAAATGTGGGAAGGCAATTGCCCTGCTTTTTCCTGGGTGGATGCAGGTATGTACCCATCCAGTGCATAGTCAATTGGACATGTTTAGCCTACTCACACATACTTATCCAGCCACAGTACAGGAGTAGGGTCAAAAACACTCACAACACAGCTAGAAAACTGCCATTTAGGAGAATGAAAGGAAATAAAACTCTGTTATTTGCGTCCTTAAATATCTTAGGTATCTGTTCTACCCTGCCCAAGTCCCTGAAAAAAATATTTACATGTAATGTAAATGCATCCTCATCTTAGCCTAAAAAACTGCTAACATAAAGACTTGAGCATGGAGGAATAATCTCACTTTAAGGTGCTGAAATCCACTTAGGCATTTTGTAAATGGACTAGGATCTGGTGCGTAGGCTGTAGGCTAAGTACAGACAGTCAAAAAGCCCAAGGCTGAACCAATTAAATATTCACAGGTTTGTCTAAGCTGCAAAGATTGAAGTGATAAACAAATGAATAGACATTCGCATTTGATTCCATAAAGGCATCCACATGTCTGCAGTGGCCCAGGCAAGAAGCTGATGGGGGCGGGGGACAGGGACAGGGACAGGGGCTAGAACTAGAACTAGAGCACTCCCTGCTGCTTGGCTGGAACAGATAGCTTGGGCCACATCTAGTCCACCTACCCTGCAAAGGGGTGGTTTATGTCGGAGGTGCAAAGCATCCTGGGATGCTAGGGGACTGTGAGTTAACTTGAATCTGGAAGGGATCCAGGACAGAAGTTCAATAAACCGATTTAACCTAAAGCAGTTAAGTCTGATACTACATCCATCCAGGTTTATCTTAAACCAGGTTTGGCCTTTTTGAAAGTGGTTTAGGTGCATTGCACTTCTGTTATGTTACAGATTTGATCTGGTTTTCAATCACATACTTGATTTATTGTAATTTCTGTCCCTATTCTAAGAGTTCTAAAGAAACTCATTATTGGATAAAGTAAAATATTTTAATATATAAGGATAGAAGCAGAACTATTTAGAAAAAGTAATCAAGGACTTTTTTCAGTCTTTTAGATTTTCAACTTTTAAGCCAAACAATTAATGCACTTTAAAATTCTTATACCCCATGGATATTTTGTGTCCTTTTTGTGACAGTGAGAGTTAGAAAAACCCATTTGTTTGTTTGGCCTTAAATAGAAATTAACTACTGAATCAAGACTTTTTTTAAAGAAATAATGTCATACTAATACAAAAGAAATTCAGGCAGGCAGGATTCCTAGTCAAGGGCATGCATTCAGCATTGTTTGTACTGCAAACCTTGAAATATATTTTGGTGTTGGAGTTAATGCACTAACACATCTATTTTGTGTTACTCACTCATACCTGAAAGTACATTGCAGTTTACAATAGTTACTCTTCTAGTACCTATATTTATTTTACCAACTACTGAAAAATACAGTTTTTACTTGTTAACTGATTAGGAGTGTCTATGATGGCACAACCTCCCTTTTATATAAAACTGCATTGTGTCATTGGTTTGTGTGTGTGTGTTGTCCTTTGTGGGTGAAGATGACCACATCCAGCAGGGATGGGGTTTTGGGGGCGGGAGGGTGGGGGTTGGTTTAGGGTGTATAAATTGACACTTATTTCTTAGTTGTGCAAGAATGAAGATAAAGATAATGTGGAATGTGATTAGCAGAAGGGCAAAAGATTATATAGAGAAGGAGAACTGGTGAATTGGGTGCAGATGAATATTTTAGATGATTTAATTATTTCATCCTTTTCATTTTATAGGTGTCTCTTATGGGTTATATGCCTAACAATTTTAAAATTAAGATATGGGTGAAAGGGGGAAACAATATAAGATGCAGGGGTGGATAGCACACTTGATAAGAAAAGAAAGAGTTGGGACCTTTTGATTTATTATGGATGCAGTCCTATTTCTGTGATTATTTTTCACAAGCTGGCAAAAGTTTAATTGCTATTGCACTATAATATTTTATTGTTATGCTGGTACAGGAAAATATAGCAATCAGAAAAAAATAGCAAAACAGGGAAGTTATAAATAAACAGTGTACTCTCTAGGGGTCTAATCCTGCAGTCCTTACTTAAAAAACTGTCCTTTAATTTCAAGGGAAATTTTTGTTGAGCTACGATAGCATACTCTGTATACTGTAGTGAAAGATGTAAGGTACATGTTAGATTTGTTGTGCCTTATAAAAAGGTAAATGATTTCTGTCTTAACCCTGTATTAATATTTTTAAGCTGTTCTGAGACACAAAACCACCTAGGAATACAAACAAAACTATACACAAAAAAATGTTATTTCAAATAATAAAATTTTTAAAATGTAGTCTGAAATATGAAGCTACATTTCAGGGTAATTGCTTCAAAGCTAACTTTAGTATCATTAATTGTTTACAATATTGTGTTCCACTGCAGAGAATGTAAGATCAGTACACTTGAAAGGAAATTAAAGGTTGTTGTCAAATACTTACACTAATAGCTGATTGCATTAATAGTGTTATTTCTGCTACTATAATTGTTTCAGTAATTTATATTTCTGGGTTTAATATTATTATAACACTGAAGATGTCAAATGTCAATATCACTTCATATTCCTTCCATGAATAAAATTATGTTATGAATCTTTGTAAGCCCTAAAGATATAAGCTTTCATAAGAAATGGAAACTTAAGTGCTAGAAGATAATTAAAAAATGAAAGGGGAAGTATGCAAATATGTAGGTAGTTGTTGCCATACCCATTTTACAAATGGTGAAACCGAATTTAAGCATCTCTGGTCTCAGAGAGTGTGTCTACACATGATGCTAAAGCAGCCAAAAATATTACTTATGTTGTGTAGGCGTCCAAGCACACCTAGTAAACCAGGTACCTTCAGGGACTTGAACATCTTCCCAGCTTCAAAGTGGATCACAGTACAGCTTAGGTGGGATTTAGAGGTCAAAGTGATCAAATCAGATAGCTTCTGAGAATGACCTAAAGTCCAAATGCAGTTGCATAAGGAAATTGGCATAAATCATACCCACTTGCCCAGTACTAAAGGAAGTTCAGGTGTGACACCTAATATTAGAAATTAAATATGTCTGGTTCTTAATACCTTGGTTAGACCACTACTCTGTCATTTTATACAGTTGTTTGAGCCACATCCAAATATGCCTTGTAGGAGCCCTCCAATTAGCTGTCACATCTTAGGCTCCTTGTCCCAGGAGACTGATACAAAAAAAAAAAAAGTTAGGCACCTAGAATCCATATATGATAACTAGAGAAAGCTGTGTGCCTCCATGGCTACCAAAGCAGCCAGGTGCTAAGCAGGCAGACACCTACAGTTAGTTAATAGCAGGTAATCTCTAAATTGCAGCTCTTCCTACGTGCTAAGGCATCTGACTCAGGCCTCGGCACTGTCATCATCTTAGAATAAAGTGTACAAAGGAGTGATTTCTCTGTCATTTATCATGGGGGTAGAGAAGCTTTTCTGTCTACAGGTCATAATGATTCATCTTGGGTCAGATGTGGGCAGATGGGTGCTAGGACTTGGCCACTTGTCTCTACAGTGGCATGGAAAGAGTGATCATAGATAAAGCCCTCCCCTGCTGAATGCTGCTGAAGCCGCACGTCTGTAGGCCAGATACAATGGTTCCACAGGACAGATCCACCCCATAGGCCATAGAATGTTAACCACTCATCATTCAGGACAAAAAGCATCAAAAGCAGAGGTTCCTTTAGGTAGCCAAGGATACAAGATACATGCAGCGCCGTAAGGAAAACAAGGAGGAGAAAGTGTGATTCTGTAGTTCATGGAGGAGGAGAAGGGGAGAGTTCTAGGTTCTAGTCGCCATGCAAGGGTTCTTTTCCTTCTTTCCCCTCTCTCTCACTAATGTCAGTAAATTGCAGAAATAACTCTGGCTCCATAATCCTCTTTTTCCCATTCCTAACTAGAAAGGCAGCATGGGAGCTGAAATCCATTTAGCCTTCATTCAACCTCGATTATAATGTGGGGAGTTCCTAGTAGTGTCACAGGCTTTCTCCCATTCTTGTCTCTGAGGAGCTGGTGATGTTCTTAGATAAATGAAGTATATGCAGTATTGTCCAGACTACGCTTCTACTACAGAGCAGATACTTGTCCTTAAACAGTAATGTCCTTAAACAGTGGCAAGTTTGGCTGTACCTTGATGGCATATTGCTTGCATTCTAATACTGGATGTTAGTTGGAAAGATGTCTGTTAGGATCTGTAATCATGCAAGTTTTACTGGGTCCTATCTGTCTGTGTAGTAGTAAGCCCTTCCCAACCTCATAGGCCAGCTCAGGTTTTCAGGCTGCCTCTGCTACCTGTGCTGTCTGATTAGCAGCACATCCCTTAAATACACCTGAGGTGACTAAACATAAGCTGCTCAACTCTCACATTGCTGCATTGCCTCTGTGTTCTGAACTTTGACTTCTGACTTCAGAGCCTTGACTTGTTCCTTACCTCTGATTCCCAGCTGGGACCAACTGCTTTAGATCATAGCCCTGACTACTGGGCTGGATCACCTTGGTCCTGGTAAGATTACAGTTGGTTGTATAATGTATATGATATGATCAAGTTGCATGTTCATTTTTCTGGTGTTGGCAGAGTTTTTACCAAACTGTAGCACAGTATTTTGTCAATTGACTACCAAAGGGTATGGAGACCTCCAAACTGTTTGTCTGTGCATTGGGTTTCCAGGTGATCCCTGTTGGAATGGTCTGAAGACAGTTTTGCTTCTGATCTTCTGAGCTACTATATTGAAGTTATTTATATATGAGTGTGTGATCCAGGGTGACCTCTGGAGATGGTATTTGTTAGGTTATAGGTGAATAGTAAATAAGACGTGTGCCAGAACATAGCCTTAGGGGAATCCATTCTTTCAAAATCCTTATGTCTTTGTTTTGTGGCCAGAGCCACCTCAAATGAGTCACCATGCATCCCATCTTGAATCTGGTATAGCAGACAGTTGTGCTAGATAGCAATCTAGATTTTGCAAGCTGAGTAAGAAACTCTGGTTTTCTTCTCTTAATTACATGTTTAATGTGAATAGTTAATTCTGTCACCTGGTCACAAGTGTTTTGACTTGGTTGGAAAACTATTCAATCATCATGTAAAAGGTGGGTTTTTTTTCTAACTGGATATAATCCTCTGTAACATTATGCAAGCTAGAATATTTTATACCTTACCTCAGAAGCTACATTGGAAAATGGTTGATTGCTAAAAAGTAGCCTTTGCCTTGTTTTGCAATCATTATCACCTTAGGTTTTCACCATACTTTGGGCATCAATTTCTCCTACATGACACTGGACATAAATATGGATGGCTAGTGTGTTGGCTTTTCTTCTCAGGATGCTGTAGCATTGTACTGTCAAAGCCTTGGACTTCTCACATTGCCTTCAAATCTAGTGCCTTTTCTGTGTTTTTAGGTTGTTTGGTTTTTCTCTTTAGAGCACATTTAGATTTTTTTTGCACTATATTTCCTTATATTTTAATAGTGTTGAGGTGATAATGTTGCTGTGATGATCATAATGTTGAGGTAATGATGTTACTCTCATGGTCAAGGAAATAGCAAGAGGCAAGAATTCTTGTGGGTGACATCTTTTATTGGACCAGCTTCATGGTTGACATAGGCAAGCTTTTGCATATCATTTTTATACCTTTCCTCAGGCCTCTAGGACACAAGCAGACACAGCAGAGTTAAGTAGCAGATGGGGAAAAAAAGGTTATGTAAACTCTATATTTAAACAAAAACAAGATATAAGCAAAATTGTCATGTAGCCAAAGTGCAGGAGAGATGCAGTAAAAACCTGATAAAGGAGGAACAAGATTGTTCAGGGGGATTGTTATTACCTCTGAAGTGCAGAGGTTAGCAGGTATTGGGTAGATTATAATGGACCATGAATTAATTGTCTGTGTTAGGTGCCTGATGGCCTGACTGTAGATCACCACTTTCTTGGTGTTTGATGCACTGCTGTCACTGGTGGATGTCCATACCTTCCTGGAAGATGTCCATTTTTAAGGTTGTTTCTAGCCAGCATATGCTTTGGAGGTACATTAAAGATTCCTTGGAGATGGTGTTTTTAATATTATAGTCATCTGTATATTCTTAATATTATTATAGTCATCTGTATATTCTTAATGTAGACATGGTAAATAAGGTTTGTGTAGCCATATGGGATAGTTTAGAAGGTAACACACTTACAAAGTATAATTATTTCACTAAAGAGTTAGGGGGAGAAATATGCTACTCTACCAAAATAACTGACTTCCATCTCTGTCAGAAAACACTTTAGTGAATTGTCAATGCATTCTATACATCAATGCTTTGATTTAGTAAAATGACAGCTTCTAAAGATTTATTTCTAAATGTCTATAGCTCTACGTAAATGGGACTTAATGTTGCTTTCACAAATGGACTCATAGATTAATTTGATTATTTATAAAACATTGTTTATATAAATCAAGCTATTATATCATCAGCATCTAATTTTGTTTTATTTGGCCTAAAAATGGTACCACATCAGCTATTTATCTCATTGTAATCATATGAAGAAAGTATAAAAATGTTATCCTTCAGTTTTAAAGTAATAGTTCCTGCTAATTTCCCACTCAGAGCCTGTGCTGCATCAAATAACATGAAAGAGGGAGGAAAGGAGAGAAGTGTTTAGAATTCAATCTGGCTTTTGTAGGTTTACATTTATATAAAATATTTTTGAGTCAGTGAGTCTTTAGACATTTACAGATTTTTAAAAACGTATTATTTTATAAATAATATAGTTTAAGTGATGTATTTCCTGGAAACAAGATGAAATACAGCATCCCAAGAGAATGAGGGACTTTTCAGAAAAGGTATCCAAGCTTGAAAGTCAAAGGCAAGTTTAATCAGAGGCTGTATAGAGTCACACTTACACAATCTGCTGCCCCCCACTCCTCCCCCCCCCCCCCCAAAAAAAACCATGTTCAGACTCAGAACAAGATTGCAAGCTGTGACCTGATCATACTCCCTCTGTTTTTTACTGGAGTCACTGGCAAATCTCCCAGTGGCATTCTGGCCATCATATGCTTTATTCAGGCTGAAACTATTAAGTTTAATATTCTAGTTCCCCAATATCTTTGTTAGCTTAATTTTCAACTTGCTTCTCTTTGTGAACTTTGTACTCTGTTTTAATTCTCTCATATTGAAGTATACTATGGGCAGATCTACATGTTCATTAATGTGCAGTTGTTACTGCACATTTAGTTTACTAATTGCTTACTGAAAGTACTAACTAAATGCACAGTAGGTACAGTTACTGTACAGTAGTGCTGGCTCATGGGTTTTTTTTTGTGATGCTTACTGTGCTGTAGCCTAATGCTACTACACACTAGCATATTAGCATGGTTTTTGCCTGTCATGCTACTGTGCAACATTATTAGGCAACTGCACATTAAGCATCTCATGTAGACTTGCCCTGTGAAGTAGATAATCCTTATGTAGTTTTTGAAAAAAATAATTTTCTTTTTCCTTGACAAGCGACTCTACTGATTAGGAAACTTTTGGCATTTTATTTCTGCAGAGGAAAAAATTACAATTTGGTTCTTTATCTTATAAAATGGGGTGTTTTTCTTGTCCCAGAAAATCCATGGTGTGCTAAACTGAGATCACTAGAGTCCTGGTTCCTTGACAGTGTACCTCAAGAAAATATTAATAATTTATGCAGTTTTATATTGTTCAGTTATAGCTTTATCCCAGATAGCTGGTAAAGTAGCAGGGTTTTCTTCTTTCTGTATTAGTTTTTTTCACAAAATAATTCTCTCTGCCCCACCCCTTAAAAAAATAAAGAACTCTATGGAAAGCAAATTAATTTAGAGCAAAAGTAAGTTTGAGCTACATTAACAGGGCAATAATATGTAAGCTATGATAAGTAATAGTACTACTGTACACATCTCTGATTAGGCCTCAGCTAGCACTGTGTGCAATATGGGGGTCCTGCAATTTAAGATGAGGAGAAATTGGACAGAATCCCAAGGGGTTTGGCAATGATAATGTTAAAGGTTTGAAATACAAGCTATATGAGGAAAATTTGAGTGACCTAGGTATGTTTGGTTTGGCAAAAAGGAGGTTAAAGAACGACATGGTATTAGTTTTCAAATATTTGAAAGCCTGGCATAAAGAAGGCAGAGAATAACTTTTCTCCCTTGCCCCACAGTGCAGGGCACAAAACAAGAGGCAGAAAAGGTTCTTTGAGTGAATATGATATCTTTCATTATACCAGTTTAAATAGTTGGGGGGGGGGGGGGCGCATTTATAGTAAGCTTTTGGGTTTAAAAACCCTTCATCAAGCTGAGGAAGTCTCTGCAGTTGGTGTGTGCTCTTCCTGGAATGAATAGTAAAGAAGCCAGAGGCTAGGCTGGCATACATGCAAGACAGGCAGTCAGTGAAGATGTAAATTGAGGAGTCTGTGGGTGAGACACAGGCTGGGGGGGAGAAGGGGAGAAGGGGGATGAATGTAGCAGTTACATAGTGGAGAGGTACCTGGGAATTCATATGTCAGGCAGGTTATAATGTGTCATAAATCTATGTTGGTCTGTGGGGTTTTTCTATAATGTGGTCTGTATTTTACCATTCTGGATACCGATCATTGTGTCTAAAAAGGTTTTGTAGAATCAATCCTAAAACCACTTGTCACCCAAAGAGCAAGTTTTGTCCAAGACACTGATCAGTATCCAGAATGGTAAAATACAGACCATGTTATACAAAAAGCCCACAAACCAACACACATATCAGCACATAACCAGCAATCACCCTAAACACACCAAGAAAGCTATGATATGAAGGGGTTTTAAACCTGAAAGCTTGCTATAATTTTTTTTTTCCAACTATTTAAGTTGATCTAATAAAATATATCATATTCACCCAAAAAACCTTGTCTGCCTATGTCCTGAGACCAACACAGCTACAACCTACACCCCGGACACAAAACAAAGTATTTATGTTGCAGCAAAAAAGACTTAAATTAACCTTAGGTGAGAAGTAAACCTTCCTTTACTAAAGAATAGGTTGACAGTGGAACAAGCTTCCCAGAAAAATTATGGAATTGCCTTCGTTAGACGATTTCAAGAATTAGAGCCTGGATAAGCATTTTTCTGGTATGATTTAGGAATAGATCATCTTGCACTGTACAGGGGTTGCACTAGGTCATTCTTGAGGTCCATTCCAACTGTCTCATTCTATGATTCCTGTGAAAGGAAATGGCATTTAGTTGTTCATTTACCATAATTAAGAATGCTAGATCAATTCAGTTTAAAATTGCAACGTTTTGTTTTATCTACTTTCAAATGTAACATACCAGTTTCGAAGCTGATAGAACATACTGTGGATTTTTTGGTGGGAAAGAAGAAATCTGGTTTATAATGAAAATTTAGTAGTAGAAATAACCTACTCCTGTCATGACCTAACACAGTACTGTATCCTCTAAATTAAGCCCAAATTGCTCAGATAAACACATGGCACTGATGATGCTTTACATCAGATCTGGTCAACTTGCAGCATGAGTACCACAAGTGACACAGACAGCAGATCCGGGAGGGGTCAGACAGCCAGCAGAGCAGCATATAGGGCAGAAAGCAGAAGGCAGGTCAGGAGACTGGGCAGGAAGCACAAAATAGGGAGCAGAAAGCAAAGCAGCAAATCAGGCAGAGGAGGGGGATTAGAGTGTAATTTAGGAGGGCGGGGGGAAGTGCAGGGCTCATTCATGGCATACCTGCGAAAAAGGTTGGCCCTGTAACAGGGCCCTTGGCCAATGTCACTTTAAGAGAGGAGAGCAGACTGGCCATCAACCCAAGCAGGAACCCCTGTGTGTAACTAAGGAGCCATGTGACAGGAAGGGGTGAGTCTTTGGAGTTTATAAACTCCATGCCTAAGCCCAAGCTGGCCACTCAGGGGAGCTGGAATGAGAGTGCTCCAAGGGTGGTATGGCCTGCAGGCAACATTAACCCTGAGTGAGGAAGACTTTTTGTTTTGAAGCATCTTGTTTGTGTTTATGTTACATTTTGAGCTTGATACTGGAGGATCAGGTTGTGGCTACAGGGGAGGTCTGGAGGCTATGGAGGGGTGTCTGGTGAGGCACTCTGCAGCAGGCAGCCTAGTTTGGAGTCAGGGACCTCGATGGCTGAGGCAGTGAGCAGCCCACCCTCGGTTCAGGGACTGGAAGCCTGAGGGTTGATACAGCAAGCAGCCCAGCCCACAGAGACCCAGAGGGATGAGGGCAGAGATGGTATGGGCAACTTGGCCTGGGGTCAGGGACCCTGAGGGCTGTCCCAGAGTGCACAAGACAGCAGCCAGGGGCCCAGAACACACAGGTACAAGATGGGGCTGGGGCAGTGGACCTGGACTGAGGGGTGCAGCCAGAATAAAAGGGTCAAGGCCAGAAAAGCCAAGGTCCAGACAGAGGTTCAAGGCCTGAAGTCTGAAAGCTGCACTGGAGGCAGGGGGCTCTCTCCAGTGAACATGGAGTAATATCTGTGAAGCATTGGCATGGCTACAGGGGAACAAGGAGGCCACAAATATAGCCCCTAAGGCAACTAATGCTCTGAGGTACTGATAGGGCCAGAGGGCCATAAGAGTGCCTGAGGGACAAGCCTGGGGCCAGCTGGGTACAAGAGATACTAGGTAGCCAAAGGGGACAAGGGTTACTTGGGGACAGCCTCCCTTAATAATAAAATAAGGGATAACATACAATAAATCTATGAAGGCATGGCAAACGAGGAAAAGGGAGGGTACCCCAAGGAGCTAGAGTGGGGAGGCAGGAGCCATGTGGACACCAGAGGGTGTCACAGCCACCCATGCTACAGGCCCCTACTGCTTTACATCAGGGCTGCCCAACTTCAGTGAGGCTGCACATGTGGCACTGGTGCACAGCATATACTGCAAGGGTGGGCCTCCAGGATCCCCACTCCCACTGCATGTGCTGCGCTGGTAGCTCCCTGCCCCCTACTGCACAGACTGCGTTGGCAGTGTGCAGTCCCCCATACTGTATAGGAAGCTTTCCATGTGTGGGCCCCTCCCAGGCCGTCTCCTACTGTGTGGAAGTGGGAGAAATGCCTGCAGAAGCCCCCATGCTGAATGCTGTCCCCTCATGGACCCCATACAGCCCACAGGCCACTAGTTGGACAGCTCTGTTTTACATTAATTCCGGAAGCCCGGACAACACAGGAGAGGGTTTACATTGTAATATCATTGTAAATTCTGTGCCACATCAATAGAAGCATACCATGGCCTGATGGAAAGGAGAGTTAAGGTGCTTTATTGATGCTGGTCTGTTCTATAGTTCTCAGCATAATAGAGCATCGTGTAGGACTACAACTACAGTCTAGAACTGATGTATGGACTGGAGTGTTCCACACTGCAGTAGACTAAGGTATGTGTCAGACTCCTGGTATAACTCCTATGCCAGGGCTCCTATGTAAGGGAGTTTATGTAGTGCCATCCCTAAGGGGAGCCTCCTGCATCCAGAAACAAAGGACTCTGCGAGCCTCTTAATGACACACCATTAAGAGTCCTCTATCCATTATGAAAGGATAAAATGGCTGTAAGGATCCTTCTGTATATGCATTTCCCTCTCCCTCTGCAGAAAAAAAGAAGGGAACGGGAGCCGACTCTTCCCTTAGGATGCTTGGAGTTTGTTTAGATCTACACTAAGGGAAAGGCAGGGAGAGGAAGTAGGCAACTAAAGAGCGCATGCACCCCATGGTGCCAAACTAATATTCCTTAGGATATGCCAGAATGCTACATTTCCATGTTCTGCAACAGTGGTTCTCAATCTTTTTTAGACTCAAGGCATCCCTAGGTAGTCTTGAGGTACCCCTTGGAAAATTCCAGCTCTTAGTTTTCACTCTTTTCTTAACTACAGAAAAATAATGGAGCAGTTTTTCTGTTGCAAAGCACTCAAGAAGACCATAACTATGGACTTCCATTTGAAATCTCTAGGTATATCTTGTAAATGTTGTTTGCATATCTAGCAGTGTGAATATTGTGTGGCACCTTATTACACCCTTGAAACGATTGAAGTCACCCTGGGTCATTGTTGCACTCTGGTTGAGAATCACTGGTCTACGATATACATGCGGAAATACCAGTAAGATGAGATGCAAAGGCAGCTGTAGGTCCTGGCATTTTGGCATCTAGGTTATAGCTCCTGTGTAAGTGTAAGGTCTCCACATAGATTACTCCCCTGTACTGTCTAATATTTGAGATTCTTATGGATTTGGGGACACAGTGCAAATAGGTGGTGGGACCCTTTTTTCCTCCTTATATTAAAGCTGAACCCCCCCCTAAAATTAAGAATATAGTAGGACTGATTTGTATTATTACATATTGTTACATATTAATCCTGCAGTGAACCTGAAAATCTTTGAAAGGATTTTTTCTCAGGTATCGGCATCTTGTTTATTAAGATTAGGTCTCTCCTTTCTTAACTGTCTCTGCATTTGAAGTTTGCAATATTTTCTATTATTTCTTTTAAAGTGTAAGCTCTTAACTGCATTTATACTAATTTACCAGTTCTGAACCTGAGCAGTAATACTAAAAGAGACATTTTTTTTCTGAAAGTCTTTCTTTGTTATTAGATTTGTTTGTTACAAGACAAATCAGGATGCCTTGCAGGATCAGAGAACAATCAATAAACTCAGAGGATTTAAGTAAGATTTCAATTTTCCCTTTTTCTTCATCCAATTTAAAGTGATTTTTTTAATGTGTACACTTGATGTTGCAAACATGTAAAAACTGGTAAATTCAATGCAGTCATGACAAATGCATAGGACAGAAAAAGTGGCAGGAGTGAAGGGTCATTATCCTTCATGGATTATTCTTTCAAATTTGACTGAGAAATAAGTTGTGGTGAAAATACTCATCTGGATGCCAGCCACAGTTGTCAGCAGTGCGTGTAGCCTTTGGTTTTTTTCAAGACCTTGTCATAAGACAGTGAGTCTTGAACTATAATTTAGTCCATGGTACTATATTTTGTATTATTTAGTACCACTTCCCCCACTCCAAAGGAGGGCTTTCCTTAGCCACCACCACAGTGCCTTTTATCTCCAATTTGAGATAGTATAAATGTTCCAACTACAGAGACACTGGAAAAATTAAGTGAATTACTCTTTAAAAGATATGAAAAAGGTATTGAAGGTGGAAGCACCATAGAGATCAGTAGTAATGTCTGTTTTTTTAAAAAGGAAGAGCACAAGAGATTTTATGTTCATGCTATAATTCTACAAGTAGAGAGAGAAAAAATAATAGTTACACATGCTCTTTGTAGACCTAGAAAAAATATTTGATTAGATCCCAAGAAAAAATTCTATGCTCAAACCTGAAGAAAAAGTAAGTAATGGAAAAGTCAATAATAAAGCATATCTATAAACAAGATTCCATAGACATGGCTCTGGATGACATGACTCTGGGCCAGATCAGACCTGGGGGCACTGCTCTAAAGCCTTGCAGACTGTTGATATTAATTGAACAGCCTTGTATTTGTTTTTGTTTTTTTCTCCTTCTTAAATATAGGTACTATGTTTGCTCTTCTCCAGTCATATATTACAATCTCTGATTTAATATGTTCCTTATTGATCATTGCAAATGGAGCTGTGATTTCATGTCCCGATTTCTTCTGTATTCCAGGATGGAGATTTTTCTGATACCCCTGGTTGGATGCTCTTAGATTTTTGCCTTTACTTCAGTTCTCATTTCTGTATCTACATTGCCATTAGTCATCCTACCTTTGTCTTTTAGTTCAATATTATTGTTATTATTGAAAACAGAGACAAGGTTAATTTGGTTTGTGAGTCAAATTTGTTTTATCTGTCATTTTGATCCTATCCTTACTGCTTCACTTTCCTTACTCTATGTTTTTATTAGTTGGCTAAAAACATTTTTACTTATTTTAAAATCCCTTGTAAGGTAACATTCATCTTGACATTTGGAATTTGAAATTTATTCGTATATTTTCTGATTCCCAAGATATACTTTTCTTTGATCAGTCCAATCTCTTTGGCTAGGGACAGAAGTTACACATAAACTGATTTACGTGATCAGAAACTGGTTTAAACCTGTAACAGAATAGAGGTTCAGTGTCATTTCAAAAAGGCTGAAACTGGTTTAAGATAAATCTGGTTGACTGTAGTATCAAACTTAACAGATTTAGGTTAAACCGGTTTATGAAACTTCTGCCCCAGGCCCCTTCCTGGTTCAAGTTAAATCATAGTCCCCCAGCATTCCAGCATGCTTTGCAGCCCAGGGATGGGCTGTGCTGTCTGCTCCAGAGAGCAGGGATGGCCCCACCCCTCTGCTCCCTCACTGAAGCAGTGACGGCTGGCTCACTGGCCTCACTGACTGGCCCACTCCACCTCTTCCCCTATTCAAACCTCCGCTGGGGCCTGGGGCCAGAGAGGGGGCTTAAACTTTCCTTCCCTTAAGTACAGAGCTGCCATGCCCTGCTTACTTAGTGCTGGCTCCAACTGTGGACTACAAATTCCAGAGGCATCTGGAAGCAGGAAGAGAAAGTGATGAGCAACCCTGCAGAGTGCTGCTGGTGTGATTGTGGACTGCAAATCACAGAGACCTCAGGGGCAGCAGAAAAAGGAAGCAAACACACAGCCCATGCTGGCTACATGCCAGAGAGTTGTGCTGTAGTATCTTCTGGCTTCTGGCTTGAGCCACTGAGGGCATATGGCTGCATTTTCTGAACCAAAAGTGAATGTCTGTTCATTTGCTTATTGGTTCAATCATTGCACCTTAGACTAACCTGCAAAAACTGAATCAATTCAGCCTCAGGCTTTTTGACTGTCTGTACTTTGATCACTCATTTTTTTTATTTCCCCTTTGTGGTAATTATTCATCCAGTTAAAATGTGGAGAACTTGCTAACCAATTTTCTACCCTTACTACTCCAAAATAGTTGTTACCCCTTGGATTATGAAAATTCCAAGCCTTCTCTGAAAGGGAGTTCTTGAGTTCTGCAATCCATGTGATTTCCTTGATTAGTATTCTTAGTTCCTCAAAATTTGCTCATTTGAGATAAACCTTAGTTAGAGACTTAGTTGTGCTTATTTTTCCATTTAATTTAACCTGAAGCAACCTATGAACATTCTCTCAAAAATATTTTGTACAACCAGTTCTTTTATAAAATTTCTACTATTCATCAAAACTAAGTCTAAACCTTGTATGTATGTTCAGTGGTGAAAAACTCTGACTTATCCCAACCAGAAATCACTGGCCCTACCATTATTAATAGTCTTTTTTATATACTTCTACATTTGGGAAGCCAGTCTCACTTAAAGATACAATTGCTAGTTGTATTTATCTCCTTTAAAATGCAACAAAGATATCTCTCTCCATATCCAAATCTGTTCCTACAGGCCTGTAGCAGTTTTTTGTGATCATCAATAGTAGCATTTACATATTTTTAGCAATAGTAAATTGATTTTATTTATCTTGCAGCTAAGAATTGAATTATGTTCTTTGTCTCATTGCCCAACAACAGAGTATGCAGAAGAGGAAGCTTTTTTTGGAAAGCTGAAGCTAAATTCAGGCCATTCATGATGTCTGGCAAATTCAATGTTGTTTGCTTAATAGTCTCATTCTAAACTGAATACCTGAATTCAGCTATTGGACTACGATAAGAATGAGCCTGAAAAATAGCCAAATAGCATATAGCCAAGCCAGAAAGAAATTTGTACTGCTCCAAGAGTAGGAGCCAACTAAGCTGTTGTGATTAAAAAGAAACAATCAGTATTAAGAGTGTGACATGATGGTCATACACTGTATGTGAATTTTTGTGAATGCCTTAGTCCAGCCAAGCATACATCATAGAGACAGGAAATAAGAGATGGAAGTAAAAATTGCCAGACAGCCAACCAATGAGAACTTCTCTTCTTTAATTCATTTTTTTTCTCCCCTCTAAATGAAATGGAAGATTGAACTGAAAGATGGAAAGGGAGAGAGAAAATTTAATAAAACAGAATATTGGAAGTAGTATGATCCCACAGAATCATAAGGTCTCTTGTTTTGTTTCTGCATTACCCGTAAATACTGTGCTTTTTGCTTTGTTTTCTGAACATTTAAGTAACAGGAGGAACCAAAGAGAAAGGAGTGTAGATGTAAAGAACAACTGTAGCAATGTATGTTACCTCCTATAATGTTATATCACCTCTTGCCCACTAAAATCTTCTGCCGCCCTAATGTGTCACTGTCGTCTAAGTTCTGAACAAGGTACCTAAGATACTATAGTATTCAACACTATGGGTGCCAGTCCATTTGATATTAAAGATGCCCATTTCAGGTTCTGTAGAATAGTATGTTATTGGAAGTTGTTCAGTTCTGGCGCGGTACAGTCCCTGGAGAGTGAGAATCTTTGTAACCTTCTCTTGGGTTTCTGAAATCCACATTGCTTCATTATCATTTGAGGTTATATCATCATATGACCAATACACCGAGAGATGTGAAGAAAAAAACGTAATGAATTCTCCCTTACGTGACATATATATCCATGCCTGAGTAAAAAGCAGTTAGCTGTATTAGGCTGAAGTCACACAGTGGGCAGGGTAGAGTTGCACCTTATAGACTAACTAATTCAGAGGTGTATAAGCTTTCATATACATCAGCTACATCTAACAAAGCAAGCTGCTGCTTACAGCACCTTATGCATCTCTGAATTAGTCTATAAGGGTTAAGTCACATGTTACACTTAGACCATACTAAATCTGTGGAAGGCTAAGCAGTGTTAAAGTTGGAACATTCTATGAACAGTCTAATGTTTAGGGTAAATACAATGTCTTGTACAGCTCTGACTTGCCTCTAGAGGGTTGGCGAGCAGGAGTGTGGCTATGAGCTGGGACACCTGGGCTCTATCTCTGCTCTATTGTGGGGCAAAGGGAGCAGCACTACATCCTGCGATGTTGGAGGACTTCAAATTGCTCATTTTATCTCTGTGGAGCAGACTGAAGTTACCCTAACATAATCTAGGTAACATGGCCAAGAGTTAACCGTTGCCTGAAGTGGCATAACTTTGAAATGCTCAGAGGACACTCAACACAAGTTAACAAGTTTAAAGTACAGGTGCTTATGTTTTAAGTGCCCTTAGTATATGCAAAGTGTAATGTGTAAATGGAAACTCTACCCTGCCTTTTTCCATGCATGTGTGTGTGTGCATGTGCATGCACACATGCATGCAAAACAGAGAGAAAGTAAGCATGCTTTAATCCTGAATACTTCTGTGCCATGGGGAAGCACTATTATCTTTATTTTTCAAATGGGATATAGAGGAACAAATACCTAAAATGATTTGCCCCAAATCACATAAGAGTCTGTTTAATCAGAGAATGCAGCCTGATTTCCCCAAACCTCATTCTTTGTTGCTGTGATCCCAAACTAATGTCTGACAGGCAGTCTTAATTTGTTCCTAGGGAAATTCTCTCTGGCATTGTTTCATCCATTACTAGGAGATAAACTGCATTAGCAGCATTAGCACTGGTCCTCCCTGTCCACAGTGCTGCTCCTCTGGGGTCTGCTTAGTTTACAGAGCATGGCAGTATGGTGTTCACCACCAACTCACCAGCAGCATAAACAGGTTTCCCTGGTGTCTTAGTGCCATGATGGGCCCAGGCAGGCACTGTTCAGCTTTAGGAGATGGGTGCGGACCTGCGAGCAGAGCGTGCTTCCTCCCCAGGGGCAGCTCCTGCATGTGGCCTCATATTAGCATGAGAGCAAGGCTGAGCCCATCAGCCCCAATTGGCTTGTTCCCTGTAGTTAGGGTCAGCATTCATTTTTGTTTTAATTAATGCTTTAAATTGTCTAAGTGTCATGGGAGTGAGTAACCAGCAATCCCAAATGCCCTGGTACTGCAATTGCCTTATCTTCCTTTTTCTTTACATCTTCATTAATAGTTTTGTAGATTCATGAATGATTATCCATCAGAAGAATGTGACAGGATCATAGGAAATTGGCTAGGTACAAGACCCAAGATATATCATAGCTATTGCTCTTCCCTAGTCTATGAGTTCTATCACTCTTTCATAGGGAAAAACATATTATGCTGTTAAATTTCTTATTCAAATTTTATTCAGCTAAACTCAGGGAACAAAATTCTGACCCTGTTCTTTTGAACAGCATTGTGGTAGTTACTCAGTGAAAGGTTTCAGAGATATTCTATAGAGATCCAAACAATCAGAGCTCCTTACTGTTGTTTGACAGAAGAAAAATATTTGCACTCCTTAGCACATTCCACCTTTAGGATAGTCACCTATGAATGCGTTACTAGTAATGCATTAGCTAGTGTCAGTATCCTGTCTGAATGTTCTCAGGCTAGGCTGTTGCTAGGAGGGTGAAAATTGTTTGTTTTCATTGTCACAGAGATGTGAGAATTAAAAACACGATGCAAAGGCTATGTTTTCATTATATGACAAACTCTTTTAACTTAACTTATTTGAGATCCGTCTTTCAATAATTTGTGCAGCGAGGGTCAGGATTCTTTCCTTACTGTTTCTATGTGGTAAAGGGCCACCATTATACCCTCACTCTTCCACAACTACTTCCCAGCCCACTGCTGCAACCTTATCATCCTCCCATTGTTTCATAAGAGGCTTAAGGGCAGGATCCTGAGGAACAGGATCTTAAAGCAGATATTAGGACCTACAATCTTGTTCCCTAACTTCTTTAAGAGGTGCCTGTTTCTAAGCTTACTTGCATTCTTGGAATATGAGGAGTCCGGGTGTACCATTCATTCTTACCTAAGATTTATTCATCCATTAAGCCCAGCTTAGATACAAGTCTGTATAGTGTGCCCAGTCAGTGGTTGACTTCTGAGTTGTTTGTTTGATTTTTTTTTTTGGTGTTCTACCATCTTCTCCTCTGTGGCAGTTTCCCAACTATTAGCTACTTCTCTGCCTTTGCTTTCTTCACATGTCCTGGAGTCATTCCACTTTATATGTCCTAAATCATAGTCTGGAGGTTGGGACAAAAATTTCTTTTTGGTTCCATAAGATTATTTAGCACAGTGCCCACAGCAGACCAAAAAGTCCAAGCCTGGCATAAAAAAACAAGTCATCTTGGAGGACAAGGTTCAAATACTCTACAGAAAAGAACCCAGAGGTTACAATGAACTGTAGGCAGAATAGGAGCCAAGTGTTCTCTTTTTGCAAAAAAAGGACCAGTAGCATACTGTATTGTCACTTGCAAATCAATGGAAGTCATCCTCTGCTCTATTCAACAGTGACATCTCAAATCATAAAGCCATAGAAAATTAGGGTTGAAAGGGACCTAAAGAGATCATCTAGTCCAACCCCTTGCTCAAAGCAGTACCATCCCCAACTGCATTCTACAGATCAATGCCTGGCTGTGCAGGTGGTGTCACCAGCAGGACTTTGGCTTCTTTGACCACAAGATAATGTTTCAAGAAGGAGGATTACTAGGGAGAGATGGGAAAGATGAGATCCACCTGATGAGGAAGGGGAAAAGCATCTTTACAGACAGGCTCAGTAACTGAGTGAGGAGGGCTTTAAACTAGGTTTGTCAGGGAATGGAGACCAAAGCCCTGATTTAAGTGGGGAAGTGGGTGACCTGAAGGAAGAGCAAGCAGGAGGGAGCAACAGAGGAGATGTTCTCATTCTTCCTGAGAAATCAGGGCAATCTACTAGTTATCATAAGCATCTGTACATCAATGCACAGGGCCTGGGAAACAAGCGGGAGGAATTGGAAATCCTTGAACAATCGTGGAACTGTGACATGAGTGGAATAACAGAGACTTGGTGGGATAGCTTGAATGACTGGAGCAGAGTAATGGGTAACTATAAACTGTTCGGGAAGGACAGGCAGGGGAGAAGAGGAAGAGGAGTTTAACTTTATGTAAAAGAGCCATATGATTGCTCCAGTATGAAACTGAAAATAGGCCTTTTGAAAGTCTCAGGGTTAGGGTCAGAGGAGAGAGGAACAAGGGTGATGTTGTAGTGTGGGTCTGCTACAGACCAGCAGACCAGAAGGAAGTGTTGAATGAAGCTTTCTTCATACACCTAGCAGAATTCTCCCAATCACAGGCCCTGGTTCTCATGGGGGATCCAATCACCCTGATATCTGCTGGGAGGGCAATACAGCAGTGCACCAGGAAGTTTTTGGAGAGTGTTGGGAACAACTTCCTGGTGCAAGTGCTAGAATGGCCAACTAGGGGCCTTGCTCTTCTTGAACTGCTGCTCACAAAAGGGAAGAATTGGTGAGGAGTATACTAGTAGATGGCAAATTGGGCAGCAGTGACCAGAAGATGCTTGAGGTCAGGATCCTGAGGAAAGGAAGGATGGAGAGCAGCAGAATAACTACCTGGACTCCAGAAAAGCAGACTTGGACTTGCTTAGAGAATTCATGGGCAGGATCCCCTGGGAAACCACACTGAGGAGATGAGTCCAGGACAACTGGCTGTACTTTAAAGAAGCCTTGCTGAGAGTGCAGGAACAAACTATCCCAATGTAAAGGAAAACTAGCAAGTATGGTAGAAGACCAGCTTGGCTTAGCATGGGACTCTTCAGTAAACTAAATTAAAAAAAAAAAAAGGAGCTTATAAGAAATCGAAAACTGGACAAAAAACTAGGGTGGAATATAAGAGTATTGCTCAGGCATGCAGGGATGAAATCAGGAAGGCCAAAGCTCAATTCAGGTTGCAGCTAGCAAGGAATATAAAGGGTAACAAAAACAGTTTCTACAGATACATCAGTAAAAAGAGGAAAAGCAGGGCAAGTGTGGGTCCCTTACTGAATGGGGGAGGCAGAGAATGCCTAGTGACAGAGGATGAAGAAAAGGATGAAGTACTCAATGCCTTTTTCACCTCAGTCTTAACAGACAAGAGCAGATCCCAGACACTATATCTGGCAGCACAGTTTGAGGAGGGGGTAAGCAGCCCTCATTGATGAAAGAACAGTTTAGGAATTATTTAGAAAAGCTGGACATACACAAGTCCATGTGGCTGGGTGGGATGCAGCCAAGGGTGCTGAGGGAGTTGGCTGATGTAATTGCAGTCACTGGCCATCATCTTTGCAAACTCATGGTGATTGGGAAAGGTTCTGAATGACTGGAAAAGGGGAAACATAGTGCCCATATTTAAGAAATGAAAAAAAGGAGAATCCAGGGAACTATAGACAGGTCAGCCTAACCTCAGTCCCTGGAAAAATCATGGAGTACAACCTCAGGGAATGCATTTCTAAGCACTTGGAGGAGAAAAAGGTGATTAGCAACAGTCAACATGGATTCACCAAGGGCAGGCAAGTCATACTTGACCAACCGGGTTTCCTTTTATGATGAGATGATTGGCTCTGTGGATGCGAGGATACCAGTGGATGTGGTATACCTTGTTTTTCATACGGTCTTCCACAACATTCTCACAGGCAAGCTAAAGAAGTATGGGCTGGATGAATGGACTGTAAGGTGGACAGAAACCTGACTGGAGCATTAGGCTCAGAGAGTAGTAATCAATGTCTTGATACCCAGTTGGCAGCTAGTTTCAAGTGGAATGCCCCAGGGGTCGGTCCTGGGTCTGGTTTTGTTTAATGTCTTCATCAGTGACCTGGAAGATGGCATAGAGTGCACCCTCAGCAAGCTTGCAGATGACACCAAGCTGGGAGAGTAGTAGAAAAGTTGGAGGATAGAACTAGGATTCTGAGTGACCTACACAAACTGAGCCAAAAGGAATCTCATGAGGTTCAGCAAGGACAAGTGCAATGTCCTGCACTTAGGATGGGACAATCCCATGCACAAGGACAGGCTGGGGGCTGACTGGCTGGGCAGCAGCTCTTCAGGAAAGGACCTGGGGGTTACAGTGAACAATAAGCTGAATATGAGCCAGCAGTGTACCCTTGTTGCCAAGAAGGCTAGCAGAATACTGGTCTGCATTGGTAGGCATGTTGCCAGTAGATCAAGGAAAGTGATTATTCCCCTCTGTTCAGCACTGGTGAGGCCACATCTGGAGTACTGTGTTCAGTTTTGGGCCCCCACTACAGAAAGGATGTGGATGAATTGGAGAGAGTCCAGCAGAGGGCAACAAAAATGGTGGGGGGGTGGGGCACATGACTTCTCAGAAAAGGCTGAGGGAATTCTCTATTTAGTCTAGAGAAGAGAAGAATGAGAGGGGATTTAAAGCAGAATTCAACTACTTGAAGTGGGGTTCAGAAGAGGATTGTGCTATACTGTTCTCAATGGTGGCAGATGACAGAACAAGGAGCAAAAGTCTCAAGTTGCAGCAAGGGGAGTTTATGTTAGATATTAAGAAAAACCATTCTCACTAGGAATGTAGTAAAGCACTGGAACAGGTTACCCAACAGGTTGTAGAATCTCACTCCTTGGAGGCTTGTTAGACAGTGCCTTAGCTAGGATGATCTAGTTGTGGATGGTCCTGCTCTGAGCAAGTGGTTGGACTAGATGACCTCTTGAGGTCCCTTCCAACCCTTATTTTTTTATAATTTCTATTATTTCTATATCATTTCTGGCAAGCCTTTGTCTAGCCAAGTCTCAAAAACCTCCAGGGATGGAGATTCAACAAACTCTCTGTGCTACCTGTTCCAATGCTTTACTACCTTCCAGTGAGAATATCTTTCCTAATATCTAATCTAAACTTCACTTGCTGGAACCTGAGACCATTGCTCCTTGTTCTGTCATCTGCCACCACTAAAAACAATATGGCTCCATCCTCTTTGGAATCACCCTTCAGGTAGTTAAAGGCTACTATTTGAAGCACTATTTGTAGCACTACATCTAGTTTGCACTTTAAGAATGATATGGATAATTTAAAGAGTCCAGTGGAAAGCAATGTAAGTCGTGTTTCTCAGCAATGGGTCTAAAAAATGCTGAAGAAACTGGGATTATTTAAACTGGGGAAGATAGGGCTAAGGGATCATTTTAGAGCAGTCTTCAAAGATAAAAAGGTAGCCATGTACCACAAACTCTGTATCCACAGGGGACAGAACAAAGAGCAATAGTCTTAAATTGCGGCAAGAGAAATTAAAGTTGAATATTAGGAAGAACTTTCTCGCTATGAGAATAGTTAAGCATTGGACTAGGCTACCCAGAGATACTGTGGAATCTGTATATTTGAGTGTTTTTAAGAGCAGATTAGGCAAACACTTGCCTGGTTTAGATGGAATTGATACTACCTTGAAAAAGGGGTTGGACTAGAAGGCCTCCTGAGGTACTACCATTCCAACCGTTGTTAAAATGAATCTATGATTCTGTTGTCTCAGGAACTTTGGGCACATATACACATGCCTGACTCCTGCTCTGATACATGCTAATTAGTATGCATCAGAGCAGAGTCAACTAATCTGAATTCATATATATGCTTTGTAACATATGCCTAGAATAATGTACTCTGTAAAGGAAATATGAGATTTCTCTAAGGGTCCCCTAAATAACACATCCACTCAAATTCAGATATATATCAAACACACTGCCACATGAGATGAAGGGGAAATAGTATAGTCTGGTTTAGAAATGTACTAGACAAATCTATGGATGATGTATCTATTAATAGCTAATAAACAGAACTGTCAGGGATGTATATTCTGACACCCCTTAACTAGTGACAGTAGATGCCTGAGAGTATGACAGAGGACAGATCACAGAGGATATAACATGCTGATATACTTATATCCTTCTAAAGCCTGTATGACTGTATCCTACTAGAGCTAGGATACTGAGCTAACTCCAGGTACCCCTGGCGTGCTAGCCTGCAGGTTGACACTGGGTACAAGGACCAATCCCAGTGCTCAAGGGACCAGGATAGTTTTGCTGCCTGCAGCAGCAGCTGTCTCCTGGCCCCATGCGCATTAAGAGGTGTCCTGATGTGCACGCATCTGGGAAAGAGTTGCTGCTGCAGCTGGCAGAGCTCACTTAGCCCCATGCATATCAGGACATGCAGCTGCCAGTGAGCCCAATGCCCAACGTGCCTTTCCTACACAGCAGGGGCTTACAAGCTTGCAGCTGCCCCTCAGGCAAGACAGCTCCAGCCAGCCCCCAGCTGGGTGGGGATTCCCAGCCCAGCTAGGAGCTCACCACCAGCTGCCCCACAAGTAGGCAGGGGGAGATTATAACAAAGTGGGGCCCTAAGCTTGGGGTTCACAACCTTTCCATGCCATGGCCCAGTAAACTGCGGACTGGAAGTGGCCATGGCCAAGCAAACTGCAGACCACCGCGTGGAGCCCCAAGGCTGGAACTTCTGGCTGGAACACAGGTAAAGTTACTTCCACCCCCTGGGTGGGGGAGTGGGCCATACCTCAACTGAGGCTGCCACAGCCCCTGCAGGGCTGCAGTTTGCCAGTCTGCGGTCACTTCCAGTCCAGCAGCTGATGCTTAGAGGCCCCTCATAATGTGAGGCCCTAAGCTATAGCTTACTTAGCTTGTACCTAAATCTGGTACTGTGAGTAGGACACCTCTGGCCAGCTCTCTGCTGAGCAGGGAACTCCTGCCCAGATGGGGGCTCCTGGCAGCCTCAGTTGGAACAGCTGCTGACAAGCCCCCAGCTGAATGGGGAAACAGAGAGCTCCCCAGTCCTGGTGCTTGATGGTTTCTGGCTCCTGTGGGGAGCTCAAGCTGTACAGTGATGGGGCAGGGAGGCCAGAGAGTGGCAGCAGTTCTAAGACTCTATCCAGGTGCTGATCGGCTCCCATCCCTGTGGCCCCCTGATGGTGTGGTTGACCAGAAGCAAATTTTCTCCCTGTCAGTGTCTATACAAGCAATACTGCGCAGTAGCTAATGTGCAGTTAATCTACTACCTGTATTTACTACTTGCATTTACAGGTAATGCTCAGTAGCTGCTGCACACAGTTATGTGGTGATGCCTTACTGCACAGTCAATTAGTCTACTGCACAGTAAAGCATTTGGTGTAGACACACCCCTTGTGTTCTTATACTACACAAATTAAGAGGATGTAAAGTATTAGCTACAGCACAGTATGAACTAAGAGAACTTGATTCTTTAGATTTGCACTTGTACAAGTGGCTCCATAATATGTGTAACACAATTTAAAATCTAATAAATAAATATTGGAGTAGGAAGAATCAGAAAATTGTAGCTTTTGTTTATGAAAATTGTTATTACTAGGTATGTGCAAAATTGTTGCCGGAAGTTTCATTTCAACACTATTTTGACTCATTTCAAGCTTGAAATAGAGAAATTGAAATGAAATGAAAGGCTTTGAAACAGCCTTGAAACGAACGGAGGGCAGTCAAAACATTTTGAAGGTTTCAAAACATTTTGAGTTTTGAAGCTGGACTTGCTTGCAGCTAAAGAGAAGCTGAGGAGAGGGAGAGGAAAGAGAGGGGAAAGATTGCTCTAATATTGACATGGGTAGCTGGCCAGTTGCTTTGATCCTTCCCTCAGGTGCCTTCCAATCCCAGTGCTCTGGGGGAGGGACAGAAAAACAGCACAAAAAGCATTGTTTGAACTGAGCTTTTCTCTGTGCCTTCACACTTACAGTGACACAAGTTTTGCTCTGAACAGTTTGAGGTGCAGGTTCCCAGAAACCCCTGAACCTATCTCCTTGACACTTGGCAGGCTTTATGGTCTCAGCAGGGGCTAGCATCCCTGCAGTTTTCATCCTGCTGCAACCTTAACACAAATACACAGTCACACATTTCACAAGTTGTGCTTGTTAACACCTTGAGGTGCAGTTTCCCAGAAACCCCTGTATCTACCTCCTTGAAAGCTGGCAGGCTCCATGGCCTCAGCAGGGGCTAGAATACCTTCATTTTTATCCACACTGTGTCTTAATACACACACATGACAGTTTTGTTTTCAAGGTTTTTATGTGCAGTTTCCTGGAAACCCCTACATCTATCTCCTTGAAGCTTGGCAGGCTTCATGGCCCCAGAAGTGGTTACCAGCTCTGCAAGTTGCATCCAAATTACAGCGAAACAGTTTTGACAAAACAAAATGGAACAGTGCTTTCAAAATAAAATGAAACTAAACCCGAAAAACTGTCCCGGCAAAACAGCTAGATGGAAGGCAAAATGAAATGGTGCTGTTTTGCACAGCCCTAGTTATTACCTGTATTGTAGTAACTGCTATGGACCGCTGTTATAAATTAGAACTTCACTATTGTAGGTATTTTACAAATTCAGAATAAGAAGACACTGAAAATACTTTAGGTTAATGACAAAAGGCGAGATGCAAATTGTTCTTAACAATTTAACAATTGTTCTTAGCAGGTTAAGCCACAGAAAGTGGCCAGATTAACTTTGTTCAGTGGTCAGGAAACCCCATCAGTATTGCATAGATACATCCATTTTGACGTGAAAAGGTTTTTAGGCATTTACATTTAGTTTCCTGAGCACGTTCAAAAGCAACCTATTTGAGTACCTACATGCCTAACTCTCACCTGTGCTTCATTACACTCCAGATAGGCAAAGTTTATATATCTACCAGGTTCTAAGTCCCTGATGTGCATCAAATACTGCATTTCGTACCAAATTTGGTGTCCTATGGCAGGTGTGCATGGTCACTTTTTGCCTGACAGAGTCGTGTAGTGGTGAGAGTACTTTTCAGAAGACAGAGATCAAGTGTTTCTTATCCATGGAAAGAGACCTGTTTCCTCTTTGCTAGTTTTCCTTCTGAACATGTGCACTCATGGCTGACTGGTGTCACCTGAGTCTGAGGAGACACCGGATTGCAATGGGAGGGGTGGCATTCCCCAGCCACCAATCACCAACTGGGGGTGGAAAGCCCCCCTGCAGCCAATTGCCAACCAGGGGAGGAGGTTTCCCACAGTGGCTGATCACTGAACCAGCGGCGAAAACGGAAATACATTTCCACCGGCACTTCTGGTTTTGTGGCTGCTGCTTCTAGGGGGTGCATGGCCAATCTCAGGGGGTGCACATGCATGTGCACCCCCTATGTGTTGCCAACATGAGCACTTCTAGCTGTCCAGTGACTTAGCTGTCTATCCTGCAGCTTAGTACATAGCCTGATAGCTAGGGCACTTTTCTGGGGAATGAGATTTTTTAGTTTGAATATTGTCAGATATAGGTCTCTCATTTCTTGAGCAAATGTTTTATTATCTATCCTTTAGGCCATTGTGCAAAACATGGGGATGCTGACCAGCTACTCCCATCATAAGCCACATTCAAGAGTGACCATCAAGTTGAAATTTATATTGAACTTAATGCTGTTGTTGATACACCTCTGGGCACTCTAGGCTCCTCCATTATTAATTAATCCACTGTGCAGCCACAACCCCAAATCACATATCTCAGATCAGAAGCAGGGTGGGAATTCACAAAGACCTCTGTATGTACAGTGGCCTTTGTGCTCAAGTAACTTAACTACTACATTCTATCAGTGTTTAAATTTTTTTTAAAAATCAAAGGAAAATTTAAATCTTTCTTAAATCTACAGTCTAATTAAGCTGTTCCACCAACTGATATGACAAACTAGTATCTCCTCTCTAATACAATGAAATCAAAGGTATCTATTTATCTTAATTGTCAATTGCCCTTATTAGTAAATATCTTTAGAAATGCATGAGCAGTTTGTCTTTGCATTCAACATGTGGCTATTAACTGACAGGAATAGCTGGATGCAGTTGTGCTTACAGTAATTAGAAGCAGCTCATAACTTTTTCATGTTTAATTAAGAAGAAAGCATAATGTCTAAAAATCTACCAATCATAAATAAAATAGAAGTGACAAGGGACCCAATCTGTAGACTTCTGTTTCCTGATCATCATTATATAAACCAAAGTATTCACTGAAAATATAGTTTTGGGGAAAATTCAGATATTTTTATTCCCAAACCACATTGTTAGTTTACTGTTTAATGTGCAGTATAGATTGCAGGTTGCTATGGTAATTTTCCTCATGTTAACTTGGTACTAACAATACTGAAAGAGCTTAGAGAAAATGGCTGATGCAAATGTTATAATTATATCGTCTTTGACCTTTGTTTTATCTGTGTCTTGTTTTTTTTTTTCTCTTTCTATAGTATTAATAATGAGAATTGTGTTTGAAATAATAGTAGTGTGATATTGGGAAAACGGTAGTTGAAAGAGTCAGTAAAACAATATTGAAGGTTAAGAATAGGGGGGAAGTTCTAAAAAAGATAATTAAATTGTGTAGCCAGTCCTACCAGCACTGATAATGTTTTCAAATTCATGTATGACCTCAGCAGTCTCACGTATAATTATATGTGAGGCTGTATGTCACTACTAAATCACAAGTAGTATTAGCATGTCTCCCTATCTCCATACTAAACTTTAAAAATACATGTGGTCTCTTGTTAACTTAAAGCAATATATATGCTAATGATCTACCATGAGAAACACATGCTAAAACAAGCAACTAAAATCCAAGGTAAAAAGTGAAAGATAATAAAGCTATAATCAGTTCAGGATACATGCCATCTCTAACCTTTATGGATGCCAGAAATTGAAGCAGATTGCCAAATGTCATACTTGGTAGCTCTATCCTGCCTATCTGCATATAAAACTGCTGGTGAAGGAGGGAGGAGCAGAGAGAGGGATACTCCTTAGTTGGTTAAGACCACAGTGTTTTTTTTGGCTTCATCTCATCAAGTAATGATTTAAGAATTATAACTGATCAGGGATTCTCATTCTTTCACTTACAAATAAAGAGAGGTAGTCAGCTATGTTAATCTGAATTCAGGCAGAAGTTAGGTCAAAGTGGCACTTTGGAGGCAAAGCATCTGACAAAGCAGGCTGTCACCTATGACAGTTTATGCCTCTCTGAACCGGTTAGTCTGTAGGTGCCACCCTGACCTACTTTCTGCTTTACAAATAAGGGAGGGAACTAAAACTTTGCACCAAATGACTTCAAACAGAGATTGGAATAGAGTTAAGATGTCTAAAATGACAGAATTAAGTCTAAACCACTTTATCAAAACTGCCCTTGGGAATGAATGTGCCAAATCTGAGTGCATGGCTACGCTATCCATAACCACTGAGTGTACTTTGATCAGAATTAGAACTTAGACCAGCACTCAGGAATCCTTATATT
The DNA here is from genome assembly GCF_030867095.1 of Alligator mississippiensis. Taxonomy (NCBI): domain Eukaryota; kingdom Metazoa; phylum Chordata; order Crocodylia; family Alligatoridae; genus Alligator; species Alligator mississippiensis. The sequence continues at coordinate 54,872,911 of NC_081824.1, read as the reverse complement.
CCACATTCTACTCCCAGCTCTGAGATGTGGCAAAAGTCACTGGAAATGGCAGGTGCTCTAAACTTTGGTAAATCAGGCACAAAACCAGTAGAAAGTGGCAGTGGTACCATTTTCTGCCCTCTTTTGAATTGTCTGCTTTCATTACTGCACTAATGCCAGTGCATCTGATCCACTATAATGAGTTTATGAAGTCAATGAAACAAGCAAATAAAAAAGAAAAAGAAATTCTCTGGCAGGGCAATTACTAACTATTCACACTCTTAGCCCTTTCCTAAACCCAGAAATGTCTGAGGAAGAAGCTTTCACAGATTCTGAATAAACCAAGACATTGGCAGGTCACCTGCCATGCTGTTTGGGGAGCCAGGGTAAGGAATTAGCCAGAGAGTCCAGCTGGTAGATTCTGTTTCAGCCGCAGCCAAAGTGAAGATATTTAGACATTCAGAACATGTCTGCACATTCTTGTACAGTGATGTTGCTATGGTGCAATACTGAAGTACTTCCTTTTGGAAGTACTAAAGCACAGCGCACCGTTAGATCTTGCCATTATATTGTTGTAGCGGTGCACTATACCAGGGGAGCACACTGCTATGGCAGCATAGCTGGCAATCACATGTAGACCCATGTGACTGCTACATTGCTGTAGCGTGCTGTAAGGGTGACATAGCGCTTTGCTACGTCACTGTAGGGTGACATGTAGACACACCCTCAGAGAACTTTCTACAGTTTTCTGTAGCCTTTCTCTGCCCTGCTCTGATTAGTCGGACGCATTCTCTCAACAATCTATTTATCTGTCTTCTCTTCACACTTCCTCTTCTTATCCTCTTCTCCCCTTGTCCTGTCTGCTACAGCCTTACTCCTTTTTTTTCTTTCCATTTAGTTAATCCTCTATACTGATTCCATGCCCCCCCAATTAAATTAATGTGATTATTACAGACATTCCATGTCACACTACTTCTGTTTTGCCCATTCCCTCCATTTTCTACCTGTTTAGGATAAATACTTTGTGTAATTTACTGCTCTAATCTATTTAGTAATCCTAAATGGCTCAATGTCTACTTGGGAGGAGGTATCAAATGGAATTTCCCAGGGGTTTGTCCTGGTTCTCGTATTGTTCAACATCATAATTAGTGATCTCAGTGAAAGAATCTAGTACACCTTAGCAAATTTGCAAATGACACCAAGTTGGATGGAGCTGTAAATGCTCCAGAAGATAGGGCTAGGATCCAGAATGACTTGGATGGATTGGAGAAATGATCCACAGTCAATCAGATGAGAACAAGGACAAGTGCAAAGTCCTGAACTTTGGATGGAATAAGTGCATGTACAAACACAGACTGGCTATGTTGAAGCACTACAGGGAAGATGGATTATAGCAAACCCTATAAACTGACCATCAGCTAACAGTTTGCACTTGTTTAAAAACAGCAAAACAAAACAAAACCCAGCATACTGGGTTGTCTTAACAGGAATGTAACTTGGGAGTGATTCTTCCAATCTGTTCAGTACTGGTGAGGCCTCACTTGAAGTACCATGTCCAGTTTTGGGCCCCACACTTCAAGAAGGATGTGAGCAGTTTGGAAAGAATCCAGCACAAAGCAACAAAAAATGATCAGGGGGCTGGGAAACAAGACTTATGAAGAAAGACTGAAACAACTAGGAATATTTAGCCTGGAGAACAAAAGACTGAGATGAGATTTGGTAATAGTCTACAAATACCTGAAGAACAATTATAGAAAGGATGGTGATGGCCTTTTTTTCTGTGGCAGTAGGGGACAGACCTAGGAGAAAAGACCTCAAGCCACATTATGGGAAATTTACATTAGGTTAGAAGGAACTTTCTGAGTAGAAAGTCAGAAAACCAGAAAAACTGGGGGACTACTCCAAAGAGCAGTCAGTCATTGGAACAGGTTACCTAGAGAAATTGTATAATCCCCGTGCTAGGAAACTTCCAAGAGCAAGCTAGACAGACACTTGGCAGGCATGGTTTAGTCAGTGGTAATCCAGTATGCAGGGTACCTTGTGAAGTCCCTTCCAGCCCTACTTTCCTATGATTGCCCAGTGTCTAGAACAAAGAGGTCCCATTCTTAGTTGGTTTTGTGCACCACTGTAGTATCCTGCTTAATAAAAGTGAATAAATTAGAGCTGTGAGAAAATGCTTTAAAAATCATGGAATTTCCACAGCTTTGTCGCTAGCATTCTGCTACTCCCAACCCTGCATTACAAAGAAGTGGCTCATTAGAGATTGATAAATCCACTTCACCTTTGTTGGAGTCAATGTATGTGTGTTTCTGTTTATCTAAAAGACATTATTAGTGAAAAAGGAAAATGATTAAAACTACAGTGTCTCTGCTTTTATGTAATAAAAAAATGTTTTAAAATGTTCATATGGAAATAATTAGAATATTATACAGCATAGGCCCTATCTTGAAATGCTCGTTGAAATCAAGGTCACGTTACCTGCATGAAAGTTCACAATGAGTAAGCATTTCAGGATTGGACACAAAATGTATACCAAACCCTTGGCAGAAACCTGTTTCTTTATAAAGACAGCAAATGTGAGAGCTGTGTGGTTGATATTTTCCCCATTCTCTCTAGATGCCTGGATCTGTCTACAATTTCACTGGCTGTATACAAGTCATAGAAATCAATAATCTGGGACCTTTCACCTTTTCTAATGCTGTGGGCAGAAGCAATATTGACAGCTGCAGGTAAACTACCCTCCATGCCTTTTTCAAATCAAAGAAACTGATCCTGTTGATTTTTTCCCCTTCTCCTTGAAATTGGGTTGGCATTTTAGATCATCTCCAGAGTGTTTGTAAGAAAACTATTCTTATATATACACATATGAGTACATGCACACACACGCATGCAAGCACACATGCAGAGATAGATATTTTCTTTCCTTCATACTCTATGAATCTGTTTTATTTATGGAAGATGAATTTTGCAGAATTGTTCAATTAAGCTTGACAGTTTATTTATAGCGGGTTCCTGTCCACTGGCAGCTAAGACATATTATATTAAACTAGACAATATAAGATGGAATACAGAAACAGGCAGCATAAGATGATGGTTGTGTTTCTACTCACACTTTTAGTGTTTTCATCAGGCTTGTAACTAAAATACTGGATTGCTGCTGCTCTTCACAAAGCACACTGAGGATATGAAAAATATATGAAAGCATCAGCCCTGGAGATGCAAAATAATTTGATTTCACTATGCAATATGTGTATATTGCATACTCTTGGTTACAAACATTAATTTGGTAAGCAGCCCAAATTCAGAGCTGATACTTTAAATTAAACCTCTGTGGTTTATGCCTTCATTTTTTGCATATAGGAGTTAAAGCTTTAAACTAGGGGAGCAAAAGAAAATGTAAGTATGTATATATGTAAATGGTTATTTGTGCATCATGAAATCTAGGTTAGTATAAGAGGACTGATCTTATAGCACTTAACACAGAAACTTGGAACATTTTCCACATACATTTTTAGACCTGGCTTAAAAGCTCTATCAGAGATTCATTGAATAGGATAACTATAACCTCTGAGTGCAGTTGCATATAACTAAAATTTGAGTGAAGTTACATGTTACACTTCAGATAATAAATCTGTGGAATGTTATGTGGCATTATAATTAGAACATGCTGTGAGCAGTCACGTGTCAAGGGTTAATACTGTTTCTTGCCTGCACAACTCTGACTTGCCACTAAGAGGATGGTGAGCAGGGTTTTGGCTAGGAACTAGGACACATGGGCTCTATCCCTGCTCTGGGTGAGGGAACTGGGAACAGTCCATCCTGGGCTGGGCCAGGTGCTTCTTCCCATGAGTATGGGAGCGAGGCACGCAGGCTGGGTGGGGTAAAATTACCTGGTGGGCAGCCACGGGCCAAATTAAATTGCCTGGCTGGCCGGATCTGCCCCATGGGATATATTTTGCACACCCCAATCAGTGTAATATGTAATTTCACCCCATTGTTGAACAGAGCATTTTGCTCAGACTCAGATGATCTGCATTTTAGTTTTATTTCTTCCACTAACACCACAAAAGGATTTATGCACCTACAGGATGTACTTTAGGTGTAATTTAGCTCCTAAATTGAAGATTACAATCCTCAGTGCCATGCCTAACTTCTTAATTCTTAAAGTCCATAGGGACTACATTTTTCTACTGGAAGTGCCTAAAGTTTTGCTTTTGCATGTGGCCAAAGTAACCTCCTTCTTGTCAGGGTCAAGCAGTCTCTTGTCTCCATCATGCTTAAACCTGATTATTCTAAACCCTGTCTAACCCCCTTAGTGGCTTAATCTGGTAGGCTTATTTTGAGCAAACCTAATGTATATTGAAAGAAGGATACCCTGTAATTTTGTACATTATCACTAAAATCATTTTGATTGAATGATAGAGATGAGAACTGAATTTATCTCTGAGTTGTTAGTATTCAAAACATAGTCCACTAAAATGTAGAAATATAACAGATATGTATCTTTTTCTCTTCTTGGGAATTTTAGCAGTATTGCCAGCTTTGCAATTTCAGAAGCGTTGAGTCAAATTCTTATGATATTCTTAAAGGGTACATTTGCTTTAGGGGGAAATCCACCTGCCTCCATAGTCTATGGAAGCCTTTAAGGAACAAAATATAGTCTTAACTACACCAGCAAAAATGTTTCCGTGTTCCAGCTGTTTTAAGGGAATGTCTCATGCCTTTCATTGTGCTGGTGAGGAAGTTCAAACCCATCCCTAGTTCCTCCTTCTAATCACTGTCTTCTGCTCTCTTCACACTCCCCACTTCACGGATCTGCCTCTTCTCTCTGTTCTCATCTTCCCTCTTCCCACCTTGCCTTCCCTCCCTGACCATGCCCACTTTCTGCCCCTCATATGTTGCTGCTATTCTTCATACTTCCCCATTCTCCTATCTCCATAATCCATACATTCTGAAGACTCCCCTGAACCTCCTCTGGCTTCTGTCTTCCATATTCTCCTTCCTTCTCTGTATCCTTTGTCTCCCATCCTCTTGCCCTTCATTCTGGCTTCTCATCCTCCCTCTACAATGTTTCAGTTTCCTCTGCTCTCATATACACCTTCTCCCCACCCTCAAAGCTTGATGGTGTGCAATATCGGAGTAAACAACCACAGTAAAAATGGTTCCTGTACTGAAAAAATAACTGGATCCTTTTCATCAGATGCTGTAAAACCATAACTGGACAAGCGAGTAAAGTTATGTTGGTGTTTACACGATTGGACATGAAAAGGATTGTCAAGATTTGCAAAAAGTAATACGGTTAGAGGTTTTGGTATAGGCAGAACCAGGATTTTGAAAGGGGTTTGGTGATTGGCACTGTAGGGGTGGCTGCACCCCCAGTTCCAGCCTCCCCCCACCCACTGGGGTGGGCTTTCCATGCCATGAGAGCAGTAGCCACAGACCTTTAACTCGCTGAATCAGGTAATAATCTCACCCACCCCTCCCCACCACCTTTGACACCTCCTACCTTCCCATCAGGTGAACCTCCCCACTCTACTTATGACTCTGGACACAGGAAGTGGAGTCTGTATTTCCTTAGAATGTTGCAAGAGACAGTGTCAAAAGCCTTGCTAAAGTCAAAGCATATAACACCAACTCTTTTCCCCCCATCCATAGAGTCTTTCATTTTATTATAGAAGAAAACAGGTTGGTCAGGCATGATTTACTATTAATGGATCCATGCTGGCTATTCTTGATCACCTTACTGTCCTCTAGGTACTTTACAAAAGATTCCTTGGGGACCTACTCCATGATCTTTCCAGATATCGAGGTCAGGCTGACTACAGATTCTCCTTCCCTTTCTTAAAGATGGGCACTTTATTTGCCATTTTCCAAACGTCTGGGACCTCACCTAAACTCTATGGGTGCATCCAGATGAGCATGGACATTTGGTTCCCCGTGAACAAGAAGCAGTGGTACACCTTGCACCACTGCTTCCTGTCCCCAGGGAATGCCCATGCTATGTGTGCTTTGGTGTATGGCAAGTTACCCCAGGTGGGGCAGGGGAGGCTGGGGCCAGCACTGTGCTGTCCCCAGCAGCCTCACCTGGGGCCCTCCTGGGGCTGCAGCTGCAGCGATTCTGCTGTGTGGAGCCTGGCTGGCAGCAGAGTGTGGCTCTGGGTGGGACAGCTCTGCTTTTCAGCAGTCCACAGTGGCCAGGCGTGTTTTCTGGTGTTTTCTCCTGTTTTTTTGACCCGTGGATATCCAGGTGTCCAAAAAAAAACCTGGCACAGTGCACACTTGGGCAGTGTGCCTTTGCAGTGTGGAGTATGCCAAACTGTGAAGTATGTGGTGCTGCAAACCTGTTTGTAGTGCCACTTACTACATGATCACACTTGTCTGGATGTAACTTATGAGTTCTCAAGGAGAATAGCTAATGGGTTTGAAATTATCTCAGCTAATATCTTGGGTACCCTACAGTGCATCCAACCCATCCTGCTAACCTGAAAGCATCTAGCATCTCTAAGTAATCCCTAACACATTCTTCTCTAGCTTGTTTGTCTCCTTCCCTATCTTTGCTGCCAATTGCAGTCATGATCTGATAACTGCTCCTCTTTGTGAAGACTGAAGTAAAAAAATGGCATTAAATATTTCAGCCTTCTCTGCATCGTCAGTAACTAGATAGCCTTCTGGATTCCATAAAGGACATAAGGACATTGTTTGGTCTTCCTCTTACTCATGACATATTTGTAGAATCCCTTTTTTTTGCCTTTTAAGTTCCTTGCCAGTTGTATCTCAAATTGTGTCGTAGCCTTCCTAATGGTATCCCTGTATGCCCTTGCAGTATTTTTATACTCTTCCCTAGTACCATGACCAAATTGCCTCTCTTTGTGGGATTTTTTTCTGAGTTTCAACACACTGAAAAGATAGCTTTCTAGCCAGTCTGGCCTCTTATTGTATTTCTTATTCTGTGATATCAGGTATTATCAAGTATCATAGTATTATTTTGCAGGGAAATCTTTTTTTCTCCTTTAAAACATCATTGTCTTTCACACACTTCAGCATTTCTCTTCTCTTTACTAAGATTTTTCTTTCAGGCAACTTCCTCTCAGTACCATCTATTTCCAGATTTTTCCTGTTTCCTGTCTGTTATCCTTTCCATATTTAGGCATGTTTATTTTTCAGTGGTGGCACCACTCTCCTAAAGAACAAAGGGGTTCTGTTCCTTGCTATCTCCAGCAATTGCCTTTATAATTGTGGTGCACAGATGCAGCCAAAGAAAGCCATATAAAGTCTTCTAAAGGTACAGTTTTGTGAGTAAATTTTGAACTTGTGAATATTTAATAGGTTTGGAATTCACTCAAATATGTTCTGCCATTTTTATAACTAGGGCTATTTGAATTTCAAAATACCAAAAGGATAAGCAAATATGTGCATAGAATTGAGAGAGCCCTAAAAATGGACTTTAGATACAGTTCATTAACCTTTTCAAAAGTATTGGCACTACTACTTTAGGACAATTCAGCACCATTCAAAGGAAATCAGATATTTCACACTACAAAAACAATGCAATTTTAATAGTTCAAAAGTTTAAAAGTTTTAAGAATGGAATATGATCTGGGTTCAGATACTGTGAAGGTTAGAAGGACCACATGTGAAAGGAACTTAGAATTAAAAAAAATATATATTATGATGGTATAATAATAGCATTACCGCAGCCCTGATCTGTATATCTGACTACGTGCTCTCTAAATTGCCTGAAATGTACAGAGTGAGATTGTAATCTGTTCATCTAGCATTCAGAATCTATCCTGCAATTATCATGAGAGAGAAAATTGTTTTAGCATGGTATGAATAGGAGTAATGGGAGGACAGGTCCATTAATAGCTATTAAAGAGAACAGTAAAGGATTTATCCTCTGACATCCCTAAACCAATGCTGACTGAGGCCAAGGAGGGTATGACAGTAGATGGATTACACTAGACATTCTCTGTACATATAGTTTCCCTCTAAAGCATCTACTGTTGCTACTCCCAGAGACAGGATGCTGGGCCAATATGGCACTTCTTATGTTCGTATGTGAAATTGAAAAAAACTAAACAACTAAAATTTCTGATACTAATTTGTATTAGATCGTGGAATATTTTCTCAGGGTGGGATGCATAAATATCTGAAATATTTAGATTTAGATAGACAACACACACAAAATAAAGGAAATGTCTTCTTTAACATAAATGCATAGTATTACATGCATTCATATAAAAAATAGAAAAATCCATGTTGACGCCACATTATGCATACAATGTCCCTTTATTTCTGTCAGTCTAACTTAAGGAGGCAAGAGAACACTCAATTGTGCATGATTTATTTACTTTGGATGAGCCCTTGGTATTCATATGTTTTGAGCATATTACAGCCCTCTGACCAATTATATTGCAGCTATAAAAAACACTGAAAACTATTTTAAGAACATAAGAATTGCCATTTACTGGGTTAGACCATAGGTCCTTCTTGCCCAGTATCCTGTGTCACCCAGTAGTAGACAGTGGATGCTGAAAGGGAGAGTGAACTAGGTATGACTGGGATATTTTCTAGTGTTCCTCTGTCACTTGGAGCCTCCAGCATTTAAGGTCTAAGAATTTCTAATTCAGAGGATGTATCCCTAACTCCCATACTCAATAGGAACTGATACTGTTTCCCTCCAAAATTTGTCCAATCCTTTTTAGAATCTAGTTAAACTGTCAGTTTCCATAACATCTGGTAGCAATGAGTTCCACACTTTAATTATACACTGTGGCAGTTTGCAGACATTAAAAAAAGGCAGCACTTTAAACTCAGTGTGTTCCCATGCTGAGCCCAGCACATGCCCAGAAGAGGCCAGAGGTGCTGAGTACATGAGGACCCAAGAGCCCTGGCCCCACTCAGGAAGAGGGTAGGGTGACCACTCATCCCTAATTGGGTGGGACAGCCCTGAAATGAGAACATTAAGTCCTGGTCCCAGGCTGCATGACTCCAGGACAGCATTTGTCCCAGATTCCCAAAATTGTGCAGGGATCTGGGTTTTCTGTTCACTACAGAAGAGCATGGGAAATGGCAGGTGTGGCACGCTGACGGGTGGACTCACTGGCAGCCCAGCTTGTTGGTGTGAGCCCAAATGACTCAGGCTAATTGGTGGGGGCATTTTCCTTCCCCACCAGTCAGGAGGAGACAGGAAGCAGGCTTGCCCTGCTCTGACCCAGGGCCAAGTGAAGAAGAGGACCTGACAGGGAACTAACTCCTCAAGCTTTCCCATTTATCTATTTTCAGTCTGGGGGTGGAGTTTCTGGGAAGGATAAAAGCCAGCGTACCCAGCACGTGGGTGGTTGTACAAGGTAGCATGGGTCCCCATCCTTGTGAGAGACAGGAGCTGCTCAGTGCACAGAGCATGGAGCCCATGGTTCCGGGCTCCCCTCAGACAGAGCCCCTGGCTCTCAGCTGTGGGGGCTGCCTATCACTTTTTCAGGCTCTGGGGTCCAAGAGCATGGCCACCTTCCCTTGTGAGGTCTGCTCCCTTTTGGGGTCTCTGGCATGCCAGCTGGAGGAGCTCCAGGCTGCAGTCCAGAGACTGCATGCCATCAGGGACTGTGAGCAGATCAACTCCTACTGCCAGGCCCTTCTTCCCCGGGAGGTGGAGGGTAGACCACATTCACCTTCCAGGACTCAAGGACCTCCCATGCTGTCCAGCCCGGGGGTTGGACCAAGGTGGTCAAGGGCCCCAAGGCCTGCAGCACCAAGGTCCCCACTCTGCTGGAGTTTTGCAAAGGTATGAGCTTCTTGCAGAGCCTGCTGAGTTGCCAGCTCCTGCAGGCAACACAGGCTGTACTGTAGCTACCACCCCCGCTTTCCCTAAGACAAAACGCAAAGTGGGAGACCCCATCCTGAGGGGCACTGAGGGGGCAATCTGCTGCCCTGGCCACTTAGGCCAGGAAGTCTTTTGCTTCCCAGGTGCCCAAATCTGAGACATTGCAGACAAGATCCCTGAACTCCTCCAGCCCACTGACCACTACCCTATGCTCCTTATCCATGTGGACACAAATGACATGGTTCGGAGTGCCCCCAGCCTCATGAGGGGCTACAGGAATTTGGGAGCAGGGTTTAAGGGGTTGGGGGTACAGGTGGTGTTCTTATCGATCCTCCCAGTCTCGGGCTACGGGCTGAGGAGGGAGAGGAGGATCCAGGTAGTGAACCAGAGACTGTGGCACTGGTGTCATCGGGAAGACTTTGGCTTCCATGACCACAGCCCGCTCTTTGGTGAGAGAGGCAGTGAGCTGCTGGGAAGAGATGGCCTCCACCTCTTTCCCCTGGGGAGGAGGCTCTTCTCAGCCAGACTGGCTGACCTGCTCCACCAGGCTTTAAACTAAGCCCACTGGGGGACGGGGGGACTACCACCACTGCTGGCCTGCTGAGCAACCCTTGCAAAGCCAGCAGGTTAAGACACGTAAGGGATCCCACCCCTACCCCAGCCCTGGAACAAACTGTAGGCAAGGCAAGGGCCCCCAAAGGGACACTTATGTGACTATGCACAAATGCCAGGAGCTTGGGGAATAAACAGGAGGAACTTGTCCTGCTAAACACAAATAATTATGATGTCATATGGATAATGGAGACCTAGTGGGACTCCACCCATGACTGGCCCATGGGTATAGACGGCTATACCCTGTGCAGGTGAGAGAGAGTGCACAAAAGGGGCAGGGGTGTAGCTCTCTATGTCAAAGAAAGATACACATCCCTGCAAGCTGACACTGGCACCCAGGGTGGACAACTTGAGACCCTCTGGGTGAAAATCCATGGGGAACAAGGCACAGGGGACACTATGGTGGGAGTCTACTACAGACCCCCTAAACAGGATCAAAACCTTGACCAGGAGTTTGCTAGTGAATTGGCTGTGGCCACAAACTTCTGATGCATGGTTGTCATGGGGGACTTCAACTACCCAGACATCTCATGGGAAGAACACTTGGCCAAATCCGAGCAGTCTCAAAGCTTTCTCTCATGCATGGATGAGCTCTATCTGATGCAGGAAGTCTACAGGCCGATGAGAGGTAAAGCACTGCTTGACCTGGTACTGGCAACTGGGAATGACCTAATCAGTGACCTAACAATCGAAGGGAAGCTGAGTGACAGTGACCATAAGCTGATCACCTTCACCATCTGCTGTATAGCTGGCAAGTGAGTCAGTAATACAGAAGTCCTTGACTAAGGAGGTTTGTCAGTGAGGCCCTAAAGGGCCACAACCCAGGAAAGCCAAGGCTGCAACTGAACTCCAACTAGCTACAAATATCAAGGACAATAAAAAAGTCCTTTTTATAGATATGTGGGGAGCCAGAGGAAAAGCAAGGGCAACATTGGAACCCTGCTAAATCAGATGGGACAACTGACAACTGACACCCAGGAAAGAGCAAACTTGTTAAATGGGTACTTTGTGTCAATTTTTCACCAGTCCCATGGGATTCCCCTGCCCAGTATGGGACACGGAGGCCCAGTGAGGGAGATTCCTTACCCTCCATCAATGCTGACCTCATGAAGAAACACCTTGAGAGGCTGGACACCTTCAAGTCAGTCAGCCCTGGCAGTTTACACCCCAAGGTTCTCAAGGAGCTGGCAAGCATCATAGCTTAACCCCTGGCATGGATCTTTGAGAATTCCTGGTGCTCTGGTGAAGTGCCCAATGATTGGAAGAAGGCCAATGTGGTTCCTATATTCAAGAAAGGGAGGAAAGTAGATCCGGGGAACTACAGGCCCATCAGCCTGACCTCTATCTTGGGAAAGGTCTTGGAAAAGATTATCAAAGAGGTCATCCTTAACAGGCTGGCTGACGGCAACATCCTGAGGGATAGCCAGTACGGGTTGGTTGCGGGTAAGTCTTGCTTGACCAATCTCATTTCCTTTTACAAGCAGGTGACCTATCGCCTGGACAAGGGAAAAGAGATTAATGTTATATATCTTGACTTCAAAAAAGCCTTCGATCTGGTATCCCATGATCACCTCTTGGCAAAACTGGCCAGCTGCGGCCTCGGCCTCACCACGATCCGCTGGCTGGGGAATTGGATCTGCGGTAGGACCCAAAGGGTGGTGGTTGATGGAAGTCAATCGCCATGGTGCGCTATGACCAGTGGGGTCCCTCAAGGCTCTGTCCTTGGGCCTATACTATTCAACATCTTCATTAATGATGTAGACATTGGTGTCAGAAGTAGACTGGCCAAGTTCGCCGATGACACCAAATTCTGGGGTAAAGCATCCATACCTGAGGATAGAAGGGTGATACAGGCAGACTTTGACAGGCTCAGGAAATGGGCAGATGAAAACCTGATGGTGTTTAACACCAAAAAATGCAAGGTTCTCCACCTTGGGAGGAAGTACGTACAGCATGCTTATAGGCTTGGCAGTGCTACGCTGGTTAGCACTATGGACAAAAGGGACTTGGAGTTCATGATTGATCACAAGATGAACATGAGCCTTCAATGTGATGCTGCAACTAGTAAAGTGAGCAAAATGCTGGCCTGCATCCATAGATGCTTCTGAAGTAAATCCCAGGATGTCATTTTCCTGTTGTACTCAGCCTTGGTGAAGCCACAGCTAGAGTACTACATCCAGTTTTGGGCTCCACAATTAAAAAAGGATGGGGAACAGCTTGAGAGAGTGCAGAGGAGAGCCATGCACATGATCAGAGGTCAGGAAAGCAAACCTTATGATGAGAGGCTGAGAGCCATGGGACTCTTTAGCCTGGAAAAGCGCAGGCTCAGGGGTGAACTGGTGGCCACCTATGAGTTTATCAGGTGTGTTCACCAGGATCTGGGGGAACATCTGTTCACCAGAGCGCCCCAAGGGATGATAGGGTCGAATGGCCACAAACTCCTCCATGACCGTTTCAGGCTGGACATAAGGAAGAACTTCTTTACAATCCAAGCCCCCAAGGTCTGGAATAGACTACCACCGGAGGTGGTTCATGCACCTACTTTGAACATCTTCAAGAGACATTTGGATGTTTATCTTGCTCGGATCCTATGATCCCTGCTGACTTCCTGCCCCTGGGTCAGGGGGCTGGACTCGATGATCTTCCAAGGTCCCTTCCAGCCCTAGTGTCTATGAATCTATAAAATAATGAAAAATTATGCAGGTACTTTATAGGGTTGGGGGCGAGTGTGGGATGTGTGATGGGGGAATTTTGAAGGTATGGGGGGCTGTGGGTATGTGTGTGGGGTTTGGAACCCAGGGAGTGGGGTACTGAGTGTCAGGACTGAGGGGCAGCAGCCAAGTTGGGGGGAGGCTGTGGCTTGGCAGTGAGGGGCAGGGGTTGGGCACAAGCATATCACTGTCTGCCCCCAATCCAATCCCATCCCCAACAGGTGTCCTCCTTTTTGCAACTGGAAATATTGTAACCCTACTGTAATGCAGCCTGGCAGGTGTAGAGCAGTGCCCAGAAGGTAAGCCTGTGAAGGGGAAGGGGCGGAGGGAGAGGGAAGGGGAATAGGGAAATTTAAGGCCCCCATGGTGGGGAGGGTGTGAAGCAGGGGGAGGGGGAGGGGCAGGGTTGTGATGAATGGTGTCCCAAAGCTGGGGTGGTTCATGGGACAGAGATGTGGGAGGCTCATCCAGGGGCACTGTGGGGTGGGGGGTGACTCCCCACTGCTGCATGCCCCTGGGGAGGGCATGGTGACATATATGCCCTCCAGATTTGTGCACAAGGTGAAGGGGACCTGCCTGCTTCAGGCTGGGGCTCTGTGCCCTGCTGTCTTTGCCTCAGGAGCTGCATGATACCTTGTTGTGCCTCCCACTGCTGGGCTAGCAGGGTACATGCACTGTGGCTAGCACATGGCTCCCAGGGCAAAGGCAGCAGGGTGCAGAGCCCCAGCCTGCAGTGGGCAGCCTTCCTCCACCTTGCACACAAAGCCAGGGGGGACATGCCCTCCATGCTACCCCTGGGGGCACATGCCGTCCATCCCTCGTCCCACAGCTCCATCCCATGACCTGCCTCAGCCGCTGACCCTGCTTCACTCCCTTCTTCGCCATGGGGGCCTCAATTTGCCCCCTCAACCCCTCCCTCCCTACCCCTTTCCCTCCACAGAGTTACCTGCTGGGTGCTGTTCTACATGCCACTGGGCTTCATTCCTGTCTGTGTGCATACTGCAGCTGCTCATCTCTGTCTCTGTCTTTGTCTCTGTGCATGCACTGCCCCCTGCTGTCCTGCTGCAGCAGCCTGGAGCTGATGCCTGGGCTGCCCTGTGGTACTCTGCACTGCCACTGCTACCTTGCTGGATGGCCTGGAGGTGTCAGTGACAGTACCAGAGTAGAGCCCGGGCTCCAAAACCATGTGCATGATTAACGTGTGAAAAAAATGAATGCAAGAACCAATTAACACATGAATCATGCACATTAACAGGGTTTAATTGACAGCCCTAATTTAAAGAAATTTTTTATTGTTACCTTTTCTGTCTCTAGCAAGTTTCTTCTCAAATTCTTTCCGACTTTGTCTTATTACAGTTTTCCATTTGATATGCTTTTATATATTTTCCTCATTTGACTTCCAGTGTTGGCTACAAATGTCCAACTCGGGATCCTTAAAATTCTGGTTTATTAGGTGGATTGAAACACTGTAATGAGTTAAATCATAAACCTTGGGGCTGGTCCTTCCACACACACACACACACACACACACACACAGTAGCAAGCTACAAGAGTCCGGTATACCTATTCCACAGGCGCTGGAGTCTGCCGTTGAGGCTTCTTTCAGTGTGGTGTTATCTTCCAGAAGGGGGTCTCCGGCTGCTCCTTCTGGCTGGAAGGTCGGGTGCTGGTCAAGTTGGAGATCAAGAGGGCACCACTGAGGGTCACTTTTCACTGCCTTTTATCTGTCCTTGGCAGACTTTGGTGACTCCCCAGTTTTCAGGTTTGCCCAATCCAGGGGTCATTGACCCTCGTGGGACTTCCCCCCTCAGTGGCTACTGGATGGCATCTGTCAGCCCCAGGGGTCGTCTGCATGTACGTGCAGGTTTGGGAGTCCGTTGATGAATTTTGAATAGGGCTCTGGGAGTGGTCGATTTGGAGATATCCAGCCCAAAAGTTGGTCCCCTGCATTAATTAACTCAGGCCAAGGCTTCCAGCCCTTGATCAGTGAGGTTTAGAGATTTCCCAGTTGTTACATTGTCTTCTATTGAGTTCTTCCGTTGGTTGATCTGCAGTTTTCTTAGGTGTTAATTGCTGCCTGCTACCGTGTTACACATTCAATCACTGATTCACTTGCTCTTTCAGGGGCCAGCCTGATACAGAGAAGGGCAGTTTGATTCCTGCCCTTGTTAACATTGTTACAATGTATAACTTACTTATGAAACTAAACACATTTAGTTGAAAGTTGAAAGGTGAGGAGTATAAAATATAAGCTACAAATGTAATGCCATGGCACACAAATAGATAAAAATACCAAAATACAAGGGGAGATACAAAATGCACACACACACATTTCAAAACACAATTCCTTATCTTAAAGTGAAAGAAAGAGGAAGGAAGAAAAGGTAGAAGAGGAAAAACATATCCAAGGAGGGGAGAGCAACTGCAGGCAAGAGGAAAAGGGGCTTTCTGCTACACCAGTTTTTAAGATAATCCTGTTTTTTTTCTGCTTATTGCCTCTGAAACTCTGCCATTAAACCATAATGGCTTTGTTTTGATCCACTTTCTATTTATTAATTAATTTATTTTTATTTCTGGCATGCATTTGCTCTGTGCTTCCAATATTGTGTTCTTAAGCAATTCTCACGTTGCTTACAAGTTCTCCATCTCCTTTGAGGGCCCTTTTAACTTCTATCTAATTAGCTTCCTCATTTTGGTGTAGTCTCCCTTTTTAAAGTTAAAGACTACTCTGGTAGATTTTCTTCTTGTCTCTTCTTCTACGTGGATGTCAAGCCCATGTGGTTTGGCATTATGGTCAAAATTGCAGAGTGGCTCAGTCACATTTACCCTTTGCACCAAATCCTGTGTACTACTTAGGACTGGGTCAAGAACGGTCTTTCCTCTTGTCGGTCCCAGGACTACAAGACAGGAAGCAGTCTTTTCTAATTTCAAGGAATTTGGTCTCTTCATTACAGCCTGATGTTAGACTGAGCCAGTCTATTTGTGGATAGATGAAGTCACCCATTATTACTATGTTTTCTTTCTTCCTCTCTCATCTCCCTTAGCATTTCCAGCTTGCTACTGCCATCCTGGTCTGGGCTTCAATAGTATACCCCCGATGTACTTTTTTTCTATTGAAACCTTAAATTTCTATCCACAGATATTCTATGGTACCTCTCTTATCAATTGAAAATCTACCCTACTTGATCTATGGAGTCTTTGATGTAGATTGCCACTCCCCCACCAATACAACCTGCTCTATCATTCTTGTATAATTTGAATCCTGACATTACAGCATCCCATTGATTTTTCTTATTCCACCGTGTTTCAGAGATACCTATTATGTCAATATTATTATATACAGCTCAGCTTTTAAGTTCCACCACTTTTGATCTTGACCTTCTAGTATTAGTCTAAAAACATGTAAACTTTTTATTGTTGCCTGGTTGGATTTTGGGGCAGGCAACGTATTCTTCACATTGCTATACCATCTCAAAGGGAAGTATTATGAAAGATAAGGAGACAATTTATGCTGCTTCAAATCCTTACCTTTTAGCTGAGATGACTAATGTATTATTGTTAGCTATTATATGGATCTTTGAATGCTCGGACTAAGCTACCCTTCCATTAATATAAGGACAGATAAGATAGCTTATTATGTTATAAGAGGCAGGCTCTTAGACATTAGAAGTATGCTTGAGTTAAGCGGTGCTGCTTTCAACAAAGATTTTAATAATTGCACATTGGATGTGTCTATATGTGCAATTAGTCGCAACTAAATGTACTGTGCATTAATTTAATTTAGTGCCAGGTCCCTCCAGCCCTGCCATATCCCCCCTGTGGTCAACAGGGGTAGCTCCAAGCCCTGGCATCTGCTGCCAGGACCTGGCAGCCATCTTTAAAACACCCCTCATGCACTGTGATCTCTGGGCAACCACTTCCAGTGCTGAGAGAAGCAGCATGGCATGGATACAGGCAGCATCTGGCAGCTCTGCTCCTGCTACATCAGCTACGGCTGCCCCAGCCCCTAGCCCTTGCACCAAGGAACAGAGTCCCCAGATCCAACTGGCTACTTTGGTCATCCTGCTGGCCTACTGCCATCACTCTCACCTGGCTCATGAACATCTCACTCCACCTGGCTCCCCCACAGTCACTATCTTGCTGACTGCCACATGCCCTCCAAGGGCCCACACTGCCATGCAGCTGTTGCTGCCAGCCTTAATGATGAGAGGCTCCAGCAGGCCACCACTGGGACTGCAATAACCATCCTGGCCCTCCAGCCCAACCAGCTCTGGCCCATCACATCAGCCAGGACTGGTGACAGCACATGGTACAACACAACTGGGATGACAAGCAGTGGATCGACACCTTCAGGATGATCTGGGGCACTTTTGTTGACCTGCTTCACCAGGTTTGGCCCCATATAGAGTACAATGGCATGCTCCAGGCCCTCCCTGCTGACACCCACCTGGCTCTGGCACTGATCAAGTTGGCCACTCCCACCAGCCTGCAGTATGTGGGGCACCTGTTTGGGATGGGCAAGGCCATCACTGGGGAGGCCATCCTTGAGATGTGTGGGGTCCTCCAGGACGTGCTGGCAGACATGGTCCTCCATGTCTGTGATCCTGAGGGGGTGATTGCAGAGTTCTGTGCACTGGAATTCCCCCAGTATATTGGGACCCTGGACAAGGCCCACATCCTGGTCACCTACCTACCTCATGAATACAGGCCCTGCTATAGCCACAGGGGTTTCCACTTGAAGGTCCTCCAGGTGGTCATCAATCACCAGGGGACCTTCACCAATGTCAGTGCCAGCTGGGTAGGCAGCATACATGATATGTGTCTGTTTTGGAAATGTGGACTGGGCATGCTCATGGAGAGTGGGCACTTCACACCAGAAATGGAGGACCTGAACTAGGTGCCATCATCATCCCATCTCATTGGGGACCCAGTTCACCTGCTACTCCCGTGTCTGATGAGGCCCTACACCAGCCACCTAGACTCCCATAAGGCCCATTTTAATCAGTCCTTTGGCTGGACCCACACCTTCACTGAGTGTGTCTTCAGCTGCCTCAAAGGCCACTGATGGTCCCTCACTGCCCAACTCAAAGTGGCCAAGAGAAAAAATCCCCCAGGTCATCATAGCAGTGTGTGTGCTGCACAATATTTTCAAGGCCAAGAGAGAGTTGTTCAGGATGGCCTGGGCAGAGGAGGTGTGCTGGAAAGAGGCAGCCTGGCAGTGGGAGCATGATCTCCCGAGGCAGTGCCAAAGGTGGGTTCCCCCTGGCAAGGCTCCAGGTGAGCTATGAACCCACCAGTGGGGGCCAGGGCACCAGGTGCAGAAGGCTCTGGCAGACCACCTCTTGGAGCACTCCTGCCTCTAGTGCACCTGCTCCACCATCCACATATACCTCACTCCCTGCCCACCCCCAGCACCACTCTCAGGCCTTGTACACATTTGAAAAAAAATGTTTATTCCCCTCACAACACCCACCCCCATCCCTCCCTCCTCCCTCTTCAATACATAAAGCCCTCTTGCTCCTCCCTCCCCAGCACACAGAGCCCTCTCCCCTCTTCCCTAACCAACAGAGCCCCTTCCCTTCCCTTCCCTTCCCTTCCCTTCCCTTCCCTTCCCTTCCCTTCCCTTCCCTTCCCTTCCCTTCCCTTCCCCCTCCTCAACCAACACAGCCCCTCCACCACCCTCCCCACTCACCAACAATTAAAAATAAACCCTCTCCCCAGGTTCAAGACTATTTACAAGAGTCTCAGTCTCTGTCTGTGAGTCCCAGAGTGGAGGGTCATGGGGTGGGGGCAGCTAGGAGCAGAGTCTAGGGACAGGTGGCCAGCACCCCAGCCTCAGGCCATTCCCTCATGGGTCTGGAGGCCACAGCAACTGCAGCAGCCAGTGGCCTTGTTCTGTGGTGATGGCAGATGGTGCTCCTCAAGGGCAGGCAGCTCTCCCTCTGGCTGCCCAAGTGCAGGGCCAACATCTGCTTGCAGTGCCAAACCTGGCACCTCTGGGTCCTCAGGCACATGGTATTGGGGCAAGCAGCAAGGCCAGGTGGTGTGGGACCTTGGTTGTGGTCTCCTGGCCAGGGGCTCCTGTGGGCAGAAGGTGCTGGAGGACCTCCTCCCAGGCTGGACGGGAGGGAAGGGGAGCAGGGTTGCAACAGGAAGCTGCCAAGAGCCCTGCAGGGCAAGGGATGGGGGACAGGCAGTGGGGGGCATGAATGCAACCACCAGGCTAAGGACAATGTCCAGAGTCCAGTGGTCATTGTCCATGGCCTCCACTGCCTGGGCCTGGATGGCCAGTTGCAACCTGAGTAGCTTGATCCACTCCCACTCCAGGGCCTCCATCGTTGCCCAGTGTGCCAGAGTGCCTGGTCCTGAGTGTCCTCCCAGGTGGTCTCCTGGGAGATGTCCTCATCCCGCCAGGCCTGTGCCCATCCCTCCCACTCCTCTGCCTCTACCACCAGCCACTGGAGAAGAAGGGGTTGATCTTGGGTCCGCTTCTGGTGCAGCCAGTACACGTGGTGGGCTCCAGCACTGGGTGGCAGTGACCTGGAGCTTTCATCCCCATTGAGGCCTGTGGCATCTCCCCCATGTCCAGATGTTGGCCCAGCAGAAGCAAGAGACAGAAGCTTTTTGTGAGAGTTTGCAACATTTCAGAGATCAGAAACTCTGCATCAGGCGTTCGCCATGCATGGGTACCCAGGGACCTTAGTAAGTCTGGATGGGCAGGTCTAGGCCCAGGCTGGCCATTCCCCTGCCTGCGGGGAGGTGCCCTGGGGCCAGCTCCCCTCCCCTCGCTGCCAGTGTGCCCCAAGCATGCCCCTGCTGCATGTGCCCTGGGCAGTCTATGATGAACTGTTTGTGCAGACTGAGGAGTGCCTGAGCCACTTTGTCCTGCTGCTGCTGATCCTCCTGGTGCCCCAGGAACACCTGTGTTCCTGATTTGGGACCCTGAGCTATGACAGTGTCGGGGGCAAGCCCCAGCTGCCCTAGAACCTCCTCTGCCACCTGGAGGGCTACCTGTGGCAGTGCTAAATGTCCCTGCCCTTTGCTGCTGTGGAGGACATCACCACCAACATTGATGCCTTTCTCAGGGTGTAGCAGGCCTGTGCCTGCTGAGCTGCAGGGACATGGGCTGCTCAATAAATTCCTGAACTGTGTCCCACCTTTCTGCATGCTGTGTGGGGGAACCTGGGGTCAGGGGAGTGTGGACAGGCTGGGCAGGGAGGCAGAGCCTGGATCAGGGCCAGGGGTAAGAGTGGGGACTGGGGCTGAGAGGGCTCTCCTCTCACAGTGCAGGACTTACCATGTGGCCAGGGCTGGTGGGGCTAGCAGCTTGGCACAGGTTTACCCATGAGTGATAGCATCCAGCTGCACCCAGTGTCTGCAGCCTGTGGTGCATGGTGGGCCATTGCCCAACCAAGGCCCCACCTTGGGGAGGACCTGGCACTGCTGGAAGCCAGTGGTGTCATGGCTGGCCACTCCTCATGGTGGGGGTCTGGGGTTGTGTAACTGGCAAGGCAGCTGCTGGCCAGGGATCCCTGAGCTGCTAGTGGATGCAGCAGCAGGGAAGTGGACAGGGAGCTGTGCTGAGCACCTGAGGGCCCCTCCTGTGGTGATGTGTCACTGGAGGGTTCAGAGTGAGGCAGGGGCTTGGGCAGGCCACCTCTTTTCAGGGGGTAAATGCTGCAGGGTTGCAGCCTATGTCCTGGGGCACCAAAATCCTGGTCAGTTGCCATATAAAGGGCATGGTCTTGCGGGCACAACTGGACCAACAATTGTGGTTGGACATGGCCACCCCTGTGGCCGCAAGGTCTTAATCTTTATGTGGCACTGCCATTCCAACCAGTGTCCGCATGCTACCCACCAGGGCCTCATAAACATGGATGTTCGAGCACCCACCTTGTGTGAATTGCCTCTGGACCTCCACATTATACCAGAGTCCCATGATGTTGCCTATCTCCTCCTGGCTTCAGTTGGAACCCTGGGACTTTGGTATGTGCATGCAGGCAGGTCCAGGCCTTAACAGGAAAGATGAGGATGACATCATTGGTCCCATGCCAGCTCTCTAGGCCACTGTGTGGCTGTCCTGGTGCTGCCAACCATGGACAGCAGCCAGGAGTAGCCAGCACAGGGGCATGGCCAGGGACTGGGAGCTGCATGGCAGAGGTGAAGGGACACAGCACCTGCAAGCACAGGACAGGCTGCTGGAGGGGAGCAGAGGGAGCAGGAAGTGGCCTTGCTGCCAGAGACAGCCAGGCAGCAGTCCTTTACAATACTTACCTGTGGACAAGCAGCAGCTCAGGATAGGTGTCTGTGTCCTGTCCAAGGGGACACACAGTTGCCTGCAGTGCTCCTGAGGAGAAGAACAGGCTTGTTCAGGCTTCTGTGCAGTGTGCCCCAGGGCACAAAATGGCTGAAGGCTTTTATAGCCTGCAGCTAAGAGCTTCCACAGAGGCAGCCCAGACCTGGGGTAGAAGAAGCTCCTGAGCAGGAGAAGCTCCCATCCAGGAGCTCTGAAGCTGGACGCAGTGACACTATAGTGCCAGGTCATGTCTACATGTGTGTTACTGCACTTTAATCATGACTAAATGTAATACCTGCATTTTTACATGTGTAGATGCATGCCCATACTGTGCAGTAAACTAGGCCTCAAGACACATTAACACATCTCGTGTAGATGCACCCAGCAAGTAGTAAGTTTCAACTTGACAATGTATTGTTTAAGAAGTATTTTAAGATGGGTAAATGTTTGTATAAATCAAATCAAATTAGGGTTCTGTTTAAATCATTACCTGCTGAAACTAAATGCTGAATAGATCATTTTGAAAAGATAGTCTTGAGTAGGTTAACAGAATTAAAAGGAAATGTAGAAATGAGATGAAAGTAAAAATGAAATAAAATTAAATTAAATTAAATTAAATGAACAAATCCTATTCTTAAGCAAGTCAGATACTTCTGACGCTTAATGGGTGCATCTACATGTGCACTTTACTGCAGAGATGACTAATTAGCTCTGCAGTAAAGTGTCACTTTCTTCATGTGCGCCAGCATTAGGGCACAGTAAATTAACTGCTCTGTAAGATAGTACTGTCAGGAACAATACTATCTTATGGTGGAGTAATAAAGTGCGACGAAATGCATGTGTAGCCAGTGACAGGGGCTGGCTGGGGCATGAGGATGCTAAAGTGTGGATGATGTTTGCTGCGTGACTCTGCAGTTTAGAACTCTTGTTTCATAGTTTCATAGTAGTTAGGGGTCAGAAGGGACATGAATAGATAATCTAGTCTAACCCCCCGCCACTGGTTGGAGCACATGCTGGGATCACACGACCCCAGACAGGTGTTCGTCCAACCTCTTTTTGAATTTATCCAAGGTAGGAGCGAGGACCACTTCCCTAGGAAGTTGGTTCCAGATCCTAACTACCTTGACAGTGAAATAGTGCCTCCTAATCTCTAACCTGAACCTATTCTCTAGCAGCTTCTGGTCATTGTTCCTCGTCACCCCAGGTGCTGCTGGGGGGAGTAGAGCCCTTCCTATTTGCTGCTGATCTCTCCTAACGAGTTTGTAGGCAGCCACCAAATCCCCCCTCAGCCTCCACTTGCCGAGGCTGAACAGGTTCAGGTCCCTCAGCCTCTCCTCATAGGGGCTGCCCAAGCAGTCCTTCTGCCTCCTGACACTACCACCCAGAACCTACAGCTGACCCCCCAAGCCTGCTGCCAGCCTAGGGCTGCTCCGCCCCCACTCAAACTGCAGCTGTACCAGGCACATATGTAGATGCTGTGTCTGGGATCAGTGGACTCTGGCTCAAACTGCCCTACAGTTTATCGCGTTATTAATTTCATATGTAGATACACTCAATGTAATATAAAGTTGCTAGAGTATTTCAGTAACTGACTTTAATAAAATGCTGGAAAAATTATTACATTTTATAGGTAAAGTAGAGATGATATATGTGAAATGAAACTGACCCCAGTATTAAAGGTGGTGCTCACTATACTGTAGTTTATTTATTCATATCTATGTATCTATTGCTAATATATATTTAAAATATGTATGTGTATTAGCAACTTATCAGGTATTGTTTTTTCTGTAAAAAATAATTCTAATTGCTGTACAAAAATTGATCAGGTGCCAATAAAAACTTGGCTATATAAAAATGAGTTTATGAATATACTAATGAATGTAAACATATAAGGACAATTTCTAATGAGAGAATCTA
Organism: Alligator mississippiensis; assembly: GCF_030867095.1. Lineage (NCBI taxonomy): Eukaryota > Metazoa > Chordata > Crocodylia > Alligatoridae > Alligator > Alligator mississippiensis. Next base: position 54,849,576 of record NC_081824.1, on the reverse strand, counting down.
ATCAGCTTCATCATTAGTTTCTGCTTATAGGGAAGAAATATCTCATTTTAAGATCTTATACTTGACGTAATTTGTCTTAAACTATATTCTCACACATAATTTCAGTTTTATCTCAGCAAAATGCCAAATGCCGTTTGCATTCTGTATTCTGTGATGTTTGCTCTCTGACTTTCTTGCTGTAGATAGGACTGATGGTTGATTTAATGCATAGCAGTTTTCTTCAGTAATTCTGTAATTTAAAAGACAACCATATTAGTGGTTCCTTGTGGATGCATCTACATGTGACACTAGTCACCGTAACAATGCACTATGGCAATATATAGTCCATGGGCAATGTGACGCCATAGCTACGTCAACATGGCAATGCGCTCCGTCAGTATAACATGTTGCTACCGCAATGTAGCAGCTAAAAATAAATGTGCCATGTGCACGCTGCAGTATGGGTTGTTACTGTGCTGTCATTTAGTACTTCTCATGTAGTGCTTCCTAAAGGAAGTACTAAATGACAATGCAGTACCAATGGCACCACAGGGTCATGTCTCTACAACTTTTTTGTATGCACTGGGTTGTAATTTCTCTACAATTTTCAGGTAGTCCTCTAAATACCTCTTTCTCCTGACCTTCAGTAGAACACTGCCCCTCCTTTAATTCTACAGTATAAATAAACCAATTCTTCTAACCCTCTCCAAGCACCCAGCAGCCCCATAGCAATCATATGAAGTTTCAGGTCTCTCACAGCTTTCCATTAACTCTCCTTTTCTAAAAAAACTTCCTACTGTTCCTGAATACTTCACGCCATGCTCTATATTATAGTATGTATGTATGTAATGGTGCATAGAATCATAGAAAATTCGAGCAGGGAGGGAACTCCCAAGGTCATGTAGTGCAACTCTCCACCAGAAGTAGGATCCTCCCTTTTCTAAACCATCCTATCCAAATCCATTGTCTAACCTATTAGTAACATTATACAATCAACCCTGACACAACTATAGACATAACATCCTAACCTGTGACAGGTAGGCAGTGGGATAATTGTAGTCAATGTCCTGTTGCTTCAATGGTTGTTAAACTATGCTCAAGAAATCTAAGAAAGATGGCCATACCACCACTAGGGAGGAAGGAATGCCCCCCGCCCCCCTCCCACTGCCAGTCTATATTAATGGTGTAAAATTCCTTCCTAAACCAAATATGGTGATTGGGCTCACCCTGAGTTAAGGATAGGCACTCTAGCTGGGAATCTCTGGGTCTGAGTCACAGCCAGAGCACTCACACAGCTCAATCAAAACCCAAGGCCTTGACTGCAGTGAAAACACAGTGCTTCTAAAGAAAGAAAAACCCTCCCCTATCCCATCCACAGCACATGTAGCACCAGAAGGGGAAAAAAATCCTTCCTAGCTCCATGTGGCAACTACTAAAGCTCAGCAGCATTGGATATACCCATAGTTACTCATATCATTCCTGACCAATTTTTGCCCAACCTCTTGAGCATCTTAAATGATGCAGATTCCACAACTTCCCTAGGCAGGCTATCCTATTGCTTTACTGTTCTAAGAGTGAAAAAGTTCTTCCTAATACCCAATCTAAACCCACTTTGCTGCAACTTTAGTTCAGTGGTTCCCATTTTGCTCCCTTTGGCAAAAGAGAAAGCATTTCTCTGTTCTTTATGGCAGCCCTTCGGATATTTGAAGACTGCTGTCTTGTTCCCTGTACACTTCATTTCTGCTAAGCTGAATATACCTATTTCCTTCAATGCTTTCCTTATATGACTTGTCTTCAAAACCCTTTGTTGTTTTTTTTTGTAGTTGCCCATATCTGGACTGTCTCTAACTTCTCCATCTTTTTCAAAATGTGGAGCACAAAACTGCACACAGTAGTACTCTAGGTGAGACCTAACCAGTGCCAAATAGAGAGGCACTATCACCTCCCTTATCTTGCACTTAATGGGCACTTGTACATGTGAGGGGGGTTTAGTTCCCCTAAATTGAAAATGGTGGGTTTTTAACTGGTGGGTTTTTGGTTGTGACATACCATTTCAACTGAGGGACTTCTGTCACTGTTATGGAACAGTGATGGCCTGACAGCAGCTCACCCTGCCCCACTCCCCCCCAGAAAATAGAGAGGGGCCGAATCCTTTTATTTTCTCATGGAGCCTGCCTGCCCCTCCCTCCCCCATGGCTGGGAGGGGTGAGCTGCCAGCAGCCCCCTAAACTATGGGTGTGGGAGTGGGGGAGCTGGTTGGGGTGCTAGTGGGCAGGTCCTGCTGCAGTTCAGAGGCAGCACCCATTGGATCCAACTCTTCCCTGAGACTGCATGGGGAGCAGAGCCTGGGGGGTGCTGCCACCACAGAGAGAATCAGAGAATCATAGAATGTTAGGGTTGGACGGGACTTCAGGAGGGCATTTAGTCCAAACCCCTGCTTAAAGCAAGACTAACCTGAACTAGATCATTCCCAAAACTGTGTCTAGCTGGGTTTTGAAAACCCCCAAGCTTCCACCACCTCTTTGGGTAACCTGTTCCAGTGTTTTACTACCTTCCTAGAGAGAAAACTCTTCCTAACCTAAACTTCCTGTGCTGCAACTTGAGATTATTGCTCCTTGTTCTGTCATCTGCCACCACTAAAAACAGTCTAGCCCCATCTTCTTTTGAACCCCTCTTCTGGTAGTTGAAGGCTGCTATTATGTCCCACCTCAGTCTCCTCTTCTCTAGAATAAATAAGCCCAGTTCCCTCAGTCTTTCCTCATAATGCATGTCCCCCAGACCCCACAAAATTTTTGTCACCCTCTACTGGACTGTCTCCAATTTGTCCACATCCTTTCGGTAGTTGTGCAGGGGGAGGGAGGGGGAAGGGGACAAAACTTAACACAGTATATGTGGCCTCACTAGTGCTGAATAGAGGGAAATTATCATTTCCCTTGACCTGCTGGCATCACTTCTACCAATACAGCCCAGTATGCCTTTAGCCTTCTTGGCAACAAGGGCACACTGTTGACTTATATTCCGCTTGCTATCCACTGTAACCCCCAGATCCTTTTCTGCAGAGTTGCCACCCAGCCGGTCAGCTCCCAGCCTGTACTGGTGCATGGGATTGCTCCATCCTAAGTGCAGGACTTGTGTATGTTCAGCTTTTCTAAATCATCCCTAACCAGTTCTTTCACCACTGAGGGCTGCTCACCCCCTCCCCAAACTGTGCTGCCAGGTGTAGCGGTCTGGAAGCTGACCTTGCCTGTGAAGACTGAAGCAAAAAAGGCATTGAGCACTTCAGCCTTTTCTGCATCCTCTGTCACTAGGTTGCCTGCCTCATTCAGTAAGGGGCACACAGTTGCCCTGATTTTCCTCTTGCTAACAACATATTTGGAGAAACCCTTCTTGTTACCCTTCATCTTCCTTGCTAGCTGCAACTCAAATTGCATGTTGGCCTTCCTGACTTCATCCCTGCATGCCTGAGCAATTCTCTTATATTCTTCCCTAGTTATTTCCAAGTCAAGTTTCCACTTCTTATAAGCTTCCTTTTTGTGATTTAGTTTACTAAAGAGTTCCCTGCTAAGCCAAGCTGGTCTTCTGCCATACTTGCTAGTCTTCCTGCACATCAAGTTCAATTATTCCTGCACTCTCAGTAATACTTCTTTAAAGTACAGCCAGCTCTCCTAGACTCCTCTGCCCCTCAGACTGGCTTCCCAGGGGATCCTGCCCATGAGCTCCCTAAGCAAGCTGAAATCTGCTTTTCTAAAGTCCAGGTTCCTTACTCTTCTGCTCTCCAACCTTCCTTTCTACAGAATCCTGAACTCAATTGTCTCGTGATCATAGCTGCCCACGTTACCATCTGCTATGGCATTCCCTACCAATTCTTCCCTGTTTGTGAGCAGCAAGTCAAGAAGAACTTACACCAGGAAGTTGTCCCCAATACTCTCCAAAAACCTCCTGGATCACCTGTGCACTGCTGTATTGCCTTCCCAACAGATGTCAGGGTGATTGAAATCCCCCACGAGAACAAGCGCCTGTGATCAGGAAACTTCCATTAGCTGCTTGAAGAAAGCCTCATCCACCACTCCCTCCTGCTCTGGTGGTCAGACCCCCACCATGACATCACCTTTGTAGCTCTCCATTCTGATCCTAACCCAGAGACTCTCAACAGGCCTATCTCTAGCTTCATACTGTAGCGCTGAGCAATTATATGGCACTTTTACATAAAGTGAAACTCCTCTTCTCCCCTGCCCGTCCTTCCTGAACAGTTCGTACTCATCTTGACAGTGCTCCAGTCATGCGAGCTATCCCACCAAGTCTCTGTTATTCCAATCATGTCATAATTCCATGACTGTCCAAGGACTTCCAGTTCTTCCTGCTTGTTTCTCAGGCTCCCTGTTGCCCCTGTTGCAACCTTCCCTGTTGCCCCTTCCTGCTTGCTCTTCTTCCAGGTCTCCCACTCCCCCATTTACCTCAGGGCTTTGGTCTCCATCTCCTGGCAGACATAATTTAAAGCCCTCCTCACTAGGTTAGCGAGTCTATCTGTGAAGATTATCTTCCTTCTCTTCATCAGGTAGATCCCATCTCTTCCCAGCAATCTTTCTTCTTGAACGAACATTCCCAGAGTTGAAGAAGCCAAAACGCTGCTTGTGACACCACCTGTGCAGCCAGTTGTTGATATGCAGGATACACCTGCTCCTGCCCAGGCCCTTTTCCTTGACTGGAAGGGCCAACAAGAACACAATCTGAGCCCCAGACCCCCTCACCCTTGCATCCAGAGCCCTGTAGTCACTTTTGATATTCTCAGGGTCTCCTCTGGAAGAATCATTGGTGCCTGCATGGATGAGCAGTATGGGGTAGTAGTCAATGGGCTGGGTGAGCCCTTGTAGTCCCTCATTGACATTTCAGATCTGGGCTCCGGGCAAGCACCAGACCTCCCAAGACAACAGGTCAGGTCAGCAGATGGCTCTCACCATCCCCTGTAGAAAGGCATCTCCAGCCACCACCACCCATCCTTTCTTCTTGGTTGTGGTCATTTTGATTCTTCCCATGTTGGTGAGGCCTGGCTTATCTTTCTCCATCAATGGAACATGCTCTTCCCTTTGTGTTGCTAAGGCTGCATATCCATTCTCCAGCTGGACCACTGCAGGTGGAGGTGAATATCTCTGCTTGCTGCCAAAAGTCACAAGCCTCCAGCTTCCACCCTCTTGGGTTTCCATGTCCTCCTTCTTCTCTAGCGCTGTGTCTGGCATTTCTTCCTTTGCAGTCCTGGAAGTCTCCTCCAGCATTGAATCAATGAACACCTCATGGCAGAGGATGCTTCAGAGCATTGCCACCTCCTCCTGTAGTTCTCTTGCCTGTTCCCTGAGAGACACCACCAGAAGGCACCGCTCACACCACAGGCACTCCCTGATCTGGGTCTCACTGGAAGGAACCTGCAAGTTGCAGTCCCCACAGTACCAAACCTGTACCTCGGTGTATCAATGATGAGTGGTCCTGCCTGGACAGAAGCCTCACAGGTGCAAACAGAGGCAGTGGCAGTAAATCTGGCATTGTGACATCCTCCAGCCTTTTCCCTGAGTCTCTTAATCTACCTTTTCTCTCTTACTGCTCTTCTTCCAAGCAAACCTTCCCAGTGAACTCACCTGGAATCAGGCCTGTTTATTGCTCACTGGCCATAAAGGGTTCCTTTTTTTTTTTTACTGCTTCCTCACACTAGGCTGAAAGGCTTGCCCCTCAAAAAGGTGGGGAGAGGAAAGCACAAATTAGCCTAGGAACTGGCCTGCAAACTGCTTACCCTGCAGCCCCTGTTTGCTGCCTCTCTTGTTGCCTGGGTAGTCTCCTTTAATGTCCTGCTGGGCTAGTTAGGAAGGACCAGGTCCCCTGAAGCTCTGGGGCTGCACAGCCCAGCACCTGCTGGCAATTAAAAAAAAAAGGCACGAGAAGTCATTCCTTTTTTTCTGTGGAGCCTTCCCTCCTCTCCTGCAGCTGGGGTGTAAGCTGCTGGCAGGCCTTGAGCTGCGGGGAGCCTTGAATCTTCCCTCTGTGGTTCTGGTACCCCCTGGGCAGCACCCACCCACTAGCAACCTGCCCTGGGGGCTCTGGGAGCAATGTCATCATGGAGGGAAGGACCAGCCCCCACCTCCTGGTAGGTGAGGGCCTGCCAGCAGCTAACCCCCTGGCCATGGGAGAGGCAGGTAGGCTCTGCAAAGAAAAAAAATTGGATTGGGATCCTTGCTGCTTTTTTTTATTTTCTTGGGGGAGCCTGCCTGCATGAGCTGCCACTGGGCCATGCAGCCCATGTGCTGCAAAGGATTCTGGTTCTTCTCTCCATGGCATCAGTGACCCCTGGGGCTGCCCAAGTGGGGTGCTAGCTGCACAGGTGCTGCCCCAGCTCACAGGCAGTACCCAGCCTGATCCAGTGTTGTATTGGGTGGGGACAGTGCACAGAGTGATGGCAACCCGATGAGCCCAACTTCCCCGAGCATGCCTGGGGTTCCAGCACCATGTGCACCATCACTGCCACCTTCTCCAGCCAGTAGCACATCACCTCCTGCTGCCTTCCCACACTGGCCCAGGGGCAAGCTAGCCCATTCCTGGGGCAGCACAGGGAAGTGGCAGGAGCTCTGTGACATGTACACATTACTGTTGGTTTGTTGGTTTTTTTTGTCCACAATGGGACAGTTTGCCCAGATCAAACTAAAATATATCAGAGGTGGTGTAAGTAGCCATGCTCAGAGAAATTTTGATGTGAAAAAAAATTGTGCTTGTGTACATGGTGACACCATTATGTTAGCCGAACGGTGATTTCTTGTCACTTTTCATCATGTGTACATGGCCACATCATCATATGTACAAGTGCCCAATACTTCTATTAATGCAGCCCAAAACCACACTTGCCTTTGGTGCAGCTGCATCATTCTGCAGACTCATATTTAATCTATGATTCACCACAACTGCTAGATTATTTTCCATAATGCTTCTATGCAGCCATGTGTCTCCCATTTCATCTATGTGTTTTTAAGTATTCTTCCCAAGGTGTAGCACCTTGCATTAGCCAGAATTGAACTTCATCTTGTTAGCTCCAGCACAACTTTCCAATCTGCTAACTTCCTTCTGAACTGTACTTATGTCTTACAGTATGTTTTCAGTCCTGTTTTCAGTCCTTTCCAGTTTTGTGTTGTCTGAAGATTTGCTCAAAAATATCTTTATTCCAGCATCATTAATAAGCATGTTGAGTATATTGATGAGAGCTCCTCCAAGCTCTCAGATCAATCGATCTGCTGCACCATTCCCGGGGAAGTTCTCCACAACCAGAATGTTCAGCAGATCCACCCAGCCTGCCTTCCTTCACTCTCCTCCTCCTTCTGTGAAGCTGCCCAGCCAGAAATAGCCCCCAGGCGCCAGGAGAGCTAATCCGGCACACCTGACAAGGTAGTAAAGCTGGCTCCGGGCATGCCGGGAGTTCCCTCCACAGAGTGGCAATCTTCTTCACAGATAACTCGTGGCTAGGGGCGCTGTGCTCCCATGAAGAGGCATCGCTAGCCTCTTCACATATATCCAACAGCATTCCCTTCATCCACCCAAGCAATTACTTTGTTGAAGAGGGAGATCAAGATTGTTTGACATGATCTGCTTTTCATAAATCCATGCTGGCTGCTTGTTATCAGTCTTTCCTCATTCAGACGCTTGCAAATAGACTTCATTATGATATGATTCAGTAACTGCAAAGGGGTCAAGGTGAACCTAATCAGTCTATTGTTCCCTGGGTCACCCTTTTTGCTTTTTTTAAAAGAGGCCTATGTTGGCTCTTTTCCAGTCCTCTACCTGGCCCATCTCCCATGAGTTCATGAAGAATATCTGTCAGTTTCTTTACTACCCTGGGATGAAGTCAATCACTTGAATTCATTCAGACCTATCAAAAGCTCTCTAACTGTTTCATTTATCATCTCATCCCTCAGCTTGTTTGCTTCCTTGTTCAAACAATTTTTATTAGGTGTGTGGTTGCAGCTTTTTTTGGGGGGGTGGGGGGTGAAGACTGAGGCAAAGTAGATGTTGAGTAGTTCTGCCTTCTCTGCATCTTCTGTTAAAGAGTCCCCCCCTGGCTATTTAACAATGGACCCACAGCTTCCTTGGTCATTATTTTCTGGTCAAGATATTCATAGAATCTATTCTTGTTTTCTTTAACTTCTCTTGCCAGGTACAGCTCCGTTTACTTACCTTTGCCTCCCCGCTTTTGTCCTTCCAAGTTCTTGCTATTTACTGGTATGCTTCCCTGGTGATCTGTCCATCTTCCCATTGCCTGTATGCTTTCCTTTTGCATTTGAGGTATCCTAGAAGATCATTGTGCAGCCACATGGGTTTCATGCCATTTTTGTGCTTCCATTGTGTCAGAACAGTTTCTTGTCAGGCTTCCAATACTGTACTGTTTAGAAGCTTCTAGCCCTCCTGTTTGCCTCTATCCTTCAGTCTGTCTTCCCATGGCATGATGCCTATTAACTCCTTTTTGAACCCTAGTGACTTAGTTCTTCTGATCTCATGCATTCTGCATCTCAGGATCATAAATTCTATCATGTTGTGATTACTTTCTCCCAAGTTTCCCATCACATTCACATCATCCACCAGTTCTTCCCTATTGATCAGGACAAGATCCAAGATAGATTATCTTAACTGTATACTCAACCTTCTGGAACAGAGATAGTTGTCTTCCACACAAATTAGGAACTAGCTTGACATTTCATGTTTATCTGTAATATTTGTTCAGCAGCTGTCCAGAAAATTGAAGTCTTCCATCAGTACCATCTCATAATTTCTGGTATTTTTGACATCTTCTTGATGAGTGCTTCATCCAGTTCCTGATTTGGTGGCCTTTAATAAATCCCCACCATTATATCTTTCACATTTTATCTTCACCCAAATATGTTCTGATCTGCTACCTTTTTCTTCTTGAATAAGGGAACAAGAGTATGCATTTATGACACCCAAAGAGACATCACCACCTTTTCTTCCAATTCTGCCCTTCCAAAACTGGGGGTAGCCCTCAGTCTTGACATTTCAGTTCTAAGAAATGTCTCACAAGGTGTGTGATACTGATCAGATAATAGTTCTTTTCAGTTATTGTGACTTCCAGATCCTCTTGCTTGTTCCCCATACTTGTTGCATTTGTATATACATATAGGATGTATTTTGTATTCTGATCTATTTGTTTCCTTTTTACATCACTTGTTTCTGTCCTTTGCTACCCTGGCCCTTTCCCAGAGTTGAGCTGCTTCTTCCAGTCCTTGTCCCTACCAATTGTTTGCTCTGCTCCTGGAGGGTTTTGTTCACCACCCCCCATAGAAACTGCTTTAAAGTAAGTTGGCCAGACAACATCCAAAAATGTTCTTTCCTGTTCTAGTTAGATGTGTGTTATATTACAAAGCAAAGAAAGATAAAGAGAGACAGGAGGAGAGGGCTTCCTTTTCTGTATCAATACAAGACTAAAAATAAAATTAGGATTCAAACAAAAATAAGAGATGGTCATGCTTTTTCCTAGCCCTGCTGTGGAAATCCCTGATTTAGCCCCAAATCTAACACCAGTTTGCTTCATAAATCTTATTTAGCTAATTCTCTTCATAAAATTATAACAACCTTAAATTCAAGATTCCAGAGAAGATGCCTCTAGCATATGTAAAAAGAATATTATTCTGACTTTGGAGTATATTCTTATCTCTGTGTTCGGGGATTTACACATGTATTTTCCATTAAGTATAACTGAGGTGATGTGTTTAAATCCCCAAAACAGCAAGAAAGGAATGTATAGTATTCCATGATGCTGCAGTGGAAAATGATTACATGAATAATTCTGTTGCCACTTATTTTTATTCATTTCACCATCTTTCAGCATTTTCTGTGAAACAGATTGGATTAGTATGCTTCTGAAGTGCGACGTTGCAACTTAACTTGCTGAGATACAGTTCAGACAAGTCAAAATGCCTGATGACATGCTAATAGTGATTTTGTATAATTACAGAAGTATTTTTGTTACAAGTATTTGTTCTTTCCTATCCATTTTACTCTTTATTTTATCCTTCTATTTTATATCTCTTGGTTTTACCAATTTGCTAACCTTTAGCGTGTGTTCCTAATTGCCCTTTGCTATTTTTCCAGTTCATGGTTTTCCTTTTTGTACTTTCATTATCTGTTTGTGGCTTATCCTCTTTTCATTTCTCCCTTTTATAACACTTATTTTCAATGTGTTCCTTTCATTCAATGTGTAGTTTCCATTCTCTCATGCAATCTTCTTTTTTCGCTCTGTGTGTGTGTGTGTGTGTGTGTGTGTGTGTGTGTGTGTGTTTCCTAATATCTTTTTTTCCCCTTTGGCATTCCTGTTCCAATAATAAATTTTCAGTGATACAGACTTCAACGTTAAAATGACAACAGGGCTATTCTTCCCTCCTATTTTAAAATCGCAAAATCATTGTAAAGTGTTGTTTAAGCCTTTAACATGATCTTTATAAAGTGTTTTTAGGAAATAGTTTGTGATGGCTTTTAGACAAATCCCTCTACTAAAATGCATAGGTAAGAAAAGGTAAGTTTGCATAGAATATAATCCTCTGACTTTAAACAAGACTCTCTCTGATCACAAAACTAAAACCAATCTCTCTTCCTCATATGCTCTTGTTCCGAACATCTGTTCTGTAGAACTTCTACATTGATTTAGAACTCTAACTAATAAAATAAGAGACAATTACTTCCAGTCTCTTTCAATTTTCTAGATGTACACTAGGTATGTACTAGAGTTAGATAAGTTATCTCCATAAAAAGGATCTTGATCGCACACACACACACACAATAGTCATATGGGATTTGATACACACACACACACACACACACACATATGTATATATCTATATATACAGTAGATCTCACTCTCTCTCTCTCTATATATATATATGTTTGTCTAAAAAAAGTTCTCTGATCAGCACATTATGAAAGCTAAAACCAGTCTTTCTTCTTCATGCCCTCTGGTTCTGAACATCTGTTCTGTAGAAATCATTCATCAAATTTAATGGGTGTATTCTCAATAGAGGATGCTAAAGCTAGTATAACCTTCCTTCATTGTCCTTTCCTCTCCCTTGATTCCTTCAGAAAAGTAAGCAAACCCTAAGAGAAATTTAAAATGTACTTATTGAAATTCATTCACCTTTTCACAGGCCACTCAGCCCAAGGGAAATTTTACTTCAGTAGGAGTTCACAGGGCAGTAGTGTCCAGGGGAATCCTGAAAGGGAACCCAGCCCTTATCTATAAAATGGGTAAATAGGAATACTATTTTTGTTATCATGTATATCTTGGTTCTAGTGAATCAACTATGCGTGCTATGTCATGTATATAACTAATTCCATTGGAGGACTGGCTTCTTTGACTGTGAACAGCTTGGGGCAGATACTATTTGTTACTCTCTAGCAGCAAGTACCAAGCACAGTTGAGCTATAATCTCAGTTGGACTATCTATATCTAGCTGCTTCTAAAATATTAATAATTTGTAATAATATGACAGGACTTCCAGCATTCCATATTGTTAATATTTCTAATTTTTCTTGTCCTTTTTTTTAAATGCATAAATTTTATGACCTAAATATACCATTGACAATTTTTTGTTTAGCACCTAATGCAATCGTGTCCCAATTCATTACCAGGCTTCTACATGGTACATCATTGCAATTAAATAGTATTTTAACTGAGAACTAATGATTATACCATGAAACAGAAAGTGAGAAAAGATAATAAAATGCTATCAGTCAGGAATAAATGAGAAAATGCAACTTATCAAAATAACCTTTAGTTAAAGTTATCTTCATGTATCAGTATTTTATTGTTGAGTTACTTCTTTCAGTTGTTGAGGAAAAGGTTCCAAAGGGAGCATTTTGTTGTTCTGCATGTGTTTCGCACCTCTGGGTTTTGTTGGTGCAATTATCTAATATAGAACAACAATATCCACAATAACATGACTACATATGAATCTCATTGTGTAATTAGTCATTTATATTTATAATCACTGAATTTAATTATCGCTTTTATAAAGCGTCCTCCATTCAAATATTCCCCAAGTATGTAACCATTTAGATAAAAAGGGATCACTTTACTCATCAGTAAAATAAAGTCACTTCTTGGATTGAAAGTGTCAGCCTTTAATCAATACACAGCACTTCAGAACAGAAAGGAAAGGATATCTTATCTAATTTATATGACACAGACATTTTAGGTAGGAGGAATTTAATTACTGCTTCATTTGGTCAGGATATAGAAACTACAGTGTGAGACCCTTAGCTTTGCTCTGGCACCTCTATATTGGATAATAGATTCAAATCTTAATAGCACTGTATGCAGTACATGAAAGCACTATATCCACCTAGAGATTATGCTTTCAAGAAATGAGGAAGACACTCTGGCTAGGAACACACATTGTATTTGTTCCTGGATAAGTTGTGCCTGTGTTTGTATTGGTATAGATCCATATCTGGGGTATGAATGCATAAACTGGGGTTTAATGAATAGCAAAATGCCCTTGGTTCAGTGATAGAATCTGGGATAACTGTATAGACATACTTTGTAATATACCAGGATAAACTGTTATTTCCTCTTATCTGGGACATTTTAGGATTTATCTAAGGACAACAAACATGGGTATCTGTACGATTGCACTTCGTCCTGGGATAAAATGGTTTATCCCAGGATAAATGAGACATCTAAGGCTGTTTTCCAAGGAACCACCATGTAGGGAGCAGGGTATTGTGCTGAAGGTGGAAGAGATATGTCAGGTCATCTATTCCAGCTTCCTGCTCAAGGAAGAATAATACCTGACCCTGAAAACTAAACAGAATTTTTTTGATTAAATAGCAAAGACCTCAGTTTCTGAGCTTTTCTGCAAAATGGGATCAGTTTTACAACATCCAGATAACAAGTTTTAAAGCTTTTCAAATTTGACTGCAAATAATTTTTTGCAGCCTGAGTAATACAGTATGTGGATGCCATTTCAATACTCTTTGGAAACATTACCATAATGTTTAAGAAAAAATCTCTCCGACACAAGAAATCAAATGGTACGGTTCAGTAATTTCTTGATTTAATCACTTGGCTTCTAGCCAGGAAGATAGCGTGCAAAATAAAACCCTCCCAGACTGGAAAAAAATAATCTTACTTTGTTTGTTTGGTTATTGAAAACTTGCTGATGAGTCCATGGGTGATTTTTACTGAAATCTGTTGTAAGGAGATATCTATATAAAGCTGAGCTTTGGAGCTCCCAAGGAAAACTATTATGTGCCATGATTCAAAGAAGTGAAATACAAGAAAAGGGGGGCTGACTTAAAACAACTGAAAAGTAAAAGAAATAATCTTGAATACATTGCTAATTGGACTATTGTTACACTGAGACTTGATGCTAGTATTTCATGTTATTTCAATTACAAAAATATGGAAATAGAGGAAAACTGTTTTTATGTACTCACAAATAATTAAACTTCACAGCAGGCTTCCAAGATTTCCAACTTATCAACTGGGAACATCTCATAATGGAGATGTAGTTGCTATTGTTATTGTACCAGACTGTAGTGTTAAAAGAAAAGCACGTTAGAGAAAATGGAAAAGAATGGTAAACATAATGAAAGGGAGAATTTGTCTACTTAAAACTGTGAGATTTGTTCTTCACCTGTTCTCTTTATTATTATGCACATGCCACAGACATAAAATGATAAGGGTTGTCTTAAACTGAGAAAGGCCAGAATATTCAGTTGAATGTTTAACTGTTCATTTTTACTCTGTCTGTTGCTGACATGTCAGAGGTCATTCTGTGTCCCTCATTGCCTTAAGACACAGTAGCCTAGTTAGTCTGAAGTCAAGTAGAAGGCAGGGTAGATTGGCACCTCATTGCTTTGTCATTGATAGTGCACAGGCTAGAGAACCTGAGTGGTTAATATTGCTAATCCTTAGATATTGCTGAAAAGTCATAATATTTCAAGTGTGAGCTGAACTCTGAGCCTCCTGTGATACTGCAGAAATTTTGTGGGCTAATGAACTTTTTATTTTGAATGAAAAGTGTACATGGTAGCTACGTTTCTCTTTGGAAAGCTAAAGAGAATCACAGCCACTATCCTGCTCTGATTCCCTGTTTGATACCAACAACTATACTTGGAGTGGTTAAAATATTTTAAAATACATGCATTCGATGGAGGAAAAAAAGCCTCCAGGTATATGATGAGAGAGAGACAGCAGCTTATAGAGGAGTTTGAGAAGTTCAGTTTGTGCTGGGGTAATGTGTACATAGGCATTGTATCAAAGAGATAATAGTCTCTCTTCAGATGGCTTTGGTACTCCTGCTATTCAAGTATTTTGTGTGTTTTGGGGCACAACATTACCAGACATTTCAAAATTCATGGCAGTTTAAGGAACAACATTCAAAACATTCTGGTATTGATTAATTGATATATGAGAAAATATTAAAATATTTAACAATGCATTTGTTGCATAACTAACAACTGAAGAGGAGATACAAATCAACAAATACTTGAAAGCTATTAACACCCAAAAAAGTGTTTGTAAGATGCATAGGAATAAAGAGATGTATCAAAAATGGAAAATTTAAATTGAACGAGAAACACTTCTTGCCAGCCTTATGTCTTAAGCCTGAATCGGTCTCACTGTAACATTCTTAGCCCATTATGCAACACTTTTAAAAGTAGACTGATAAAAATAATAGAAAAGGTATTGTAAAAAGCAATCATGGCCTGACAGGACATTCAAGGGATAATCCAACAGGTCATTTCCATATATCCCTTTTCTTTAAGCAGTGCGAAGAACCTTAATTGTTAATTCCACTAAAGTTGAATTTTAAACTCTCAGTGCTGTGGCTACTTTATGTGCAAATGACTTTAGTGATACTACTTTTGGCAGATGAAGACTTTTCAATATTCACTTATCTCTACTTATAATATAATATATCCAAGAATGACTGAGTCAGAATTTCAAGGTCTATGACACCTGAAATCCTTCCAAAATTAATGACTGGAAAATAGGTGTATTGGTAGCTAAGTAATGGAAGAATGAAAAACGAGTGTAATAGGCCGTGTGTAGATTAAACGAGTGGCATGTGTGCATGACACTTTAAAGTGGGTTTAATGCTTTTGCGCCATTTTAATGGTATTTGTGCTTGCATGTGTCAGTGGTGTATTGCACAATAATTCCAGCCTCTGTAGCAAATTTGGTGGCCTAATGCACCTTACATGACTTGGGGCACAGCAAACTAAAACTCCTCTGAGGAGTTTTAGTTTGCTGCCCTACAACTGCAGAGCAAAGCACCATGCTCTGTGCAGCTCAGGGTCTTTGCAGGAAGCCTGTGTAAACAGACCGGCAGCAGCCCAGGAAGGCAGGCTCCACCCTAGAAAAAAAAATGCAGCAATCTTTTTTTTTCCTAGAGCCTGCCTGAGCTGTGCAAGGGCCTGGTGCTTTCCTTCAGTGACTGCAGTGTCCCCGAGACTGCCCATGCCAGGTACCTGTAGGTGGAGCC
The DNA here is from genome assembly GCF_030867095.1 of Alligator mississippiensis. NCBI lineage: Eukaryota > Metazoa > Chordata > Crocodylia > Alligatoridae > Alligator > Alligator mississippiensis. Next base: position 54,834,073 of record NC_081824.1, on the reverse strand, counting down.
ACCTCAGGGAGGGGGCACCACTGCCACAGAGGGAAACACCAACTTTTCCCCCCCTCCCCCTGTCAGCCCAGGGACCACTCCGCCCACCAGCAGCTCACCCTCCCCTCCCCGCCACTGGAGAGGCAGGTAAGTGGTGTGTGCATGACATGGGGGTTTAAAGGGCCCTAAATTGAAGCAGCATTTTTAAAAATGCACCACTTCAATTTAGGGTCCCCGTTTCATCTACACATGCCTATACAAAGTAGTTTACACCATTTGGTCCCAAATCACTTGGTTTGAATGAACAGACCGGCTCAAACAAATTGTATTTTTAATACAGCCAAATGCAAAGTTATAAGTCTGGGAGCAAGGAATGTAAGCAGTACCTATAGAGAGGGAGACTTTATCCTAGAAGTGATTGGCTCTGAAAATGAAATCCAGGGTCATAGTAGGCAAGCAGTTGAACTTCTAGAGTAATGACATAGTGTGTCAGTATCTTCATGGGGCAAGAACACCAGGTACAAAAAGCCTCTTTAATTTAATGAAGAAATAGATCATTAGAATGAATAACAGAAAAAAACCTCCAATCAAAATAGAAATTGGGCACAACATTTTAACTGAGCTTGATTAGTTATTGGCCCAGACTTCCAAAGGAAGTGGTGGATGTTCCATCCTATGCTTCAAAAGGGTGGTGGGGGTACTTTAACTAAAGCTCTTTTGAGCTTTAGTTAAAGTGCCCCCACTGCCATTTTGAAATGCAGGGACACTGAATACATGTGACGTGGAGGCTCCTGGAGCATGCTAATTAGCACACTCCAGCAGACTCACAGCAGACTCAATTAATCAAGTTTCTTCCAACATTTGTATAGGTGCCCATTGAGCCTAAAAGGCCTTGCAGTACTTAGGTGTGGATGCCTACTGCACCACTTTGAATCCTGTCAAACTCTCCCAGTTGTACATTATTATGGATTGCCTTCAACTCAGATACCATTACTCCTGGTTCCTAAAATGGTAGACAATAAGTAACAGTAATATACATACCGGTAACGTACGTGTGTGTGTGTGTGTGTGTGTGTGTGTGTGTGTGTGTGTGTGTGTGTGTATGGGTATATAGAACAGTATGTTTTTATTCTTTCTTTAGTATTTTAGATTCTTATTTAAATGAGCTTGTGAATCAGCTAATGTCTGTCTTTTATGATGAATGTAGAAGTACATCACAACCGGCAGCCAATAAGCAGGCTCCTCTGGGGATGAACTAACCACCACCATATTTTCTTTAGAGAATGGGGTTTGCTTGTTTTTTTAAGGCCTGAAGTATTAAGTAATGCAATACCAGAAAAATATATTGTCCTTCAAGGGACCTTGCCTCTAAAAGTTAAGGAAACAATCCTGTCCCCCAAACTTAGTTGGTTACAATTGAAAGACAGATATATTTACCAACAAAAGAAAAGTTCATTTCCAAATAAAAACTACATATAAATATTTTACAATTACCTAATTTCTCAAAGTTTAAATTGATTATAAATAGTTTATGTGCTTTTTCTGTATCTGTAACCTGCAGAACTATTTAATCAAATCATGTCTAACTCCTGATCTACAGTAATTTGGGTATACAGTGCAGCAGTGCCCCCTGCAGCATTAAAATGCCAGCTTAATATTTTAAAGGATGAATGTTCTTGATGTTTACTTCAAATAGGTATTCAGAGAAATAGCTGTAACAACTCTAAATTCTGATGTCTTTATTTTTAGATAAAATAAGCAATATTCAAAGAATCATGATTATAGTATATTTAAATTTACAACCTTATTTGTAGAAAAAATGATAGTGTGCAGGATTGTACAATTTGTTCTTGGTAATACCTTTTTCAATTTGTTTTACAAAGTGATTGAGAATTAAAACTTTAAAATCTAAACTGAATATCTATTAAACTGTAAGTGGACATCAGAACATTGTATTTACTTCTAGGGAACAAGTTAATCATGAAGAAACAAGGAACTATATCTATATAGTTATGTCTTGTCTTCAGAGAATGTTTTCAGTAGAAAGTCAGAAACATAAATACCTGAGCATTTCAGAACATATATATACAAATTGTATGATACACAGTAATAGCAAAGAGAGCTTCATACAATCAAATTCAGCAATATATGCATACATAAGTATGCATAGAAATGCATATTTTACATGTGCAAAACTATTCCCCATGATACCAATTAAGGAATGTGTTATTCATACAGGAAAAACTGGCTGAGGCAGAAAATAGCATATCTGTGACCTTTTATCACCAGATACTCACATCTGTTTAACATTTTTTTTGGAAAAAAGTTATCAATATTTTAAATCCTAAAATGTAAATGAAATACTAATTTGCTAGAACAGCACTTTGGTCATGTCTGGGAATAGAAAAGTGTTTCAGCTCATGGAACCCAGAATGTTAGATCTCAAACAATGTCAGGATAAAGACATTTACTTAGATGTCTTCAATGGAAAAGGAAGAAAAAAAACTTGACTTTGATGCTTATAGTGCCTTACTAGAACATAGATATCCCAAATATGTGGACATAAAAGCCAGACTTTTTCTCCCCTTCTTCCTGATCTGGCCTAAAAATAGGACAATAGCACAACATAGGAGCTACTTATAAAAATGCAGATTTGAAGAAATAATATCTTAGTTCACCTGAAAGAATGATGTTCACATTTCTCTATGTTTAGAATATCATTTAAGTCAGGGGTGGGCAAAATGCGGCCCACGGGCTGGATGCGGCCCACCAGGCCATTCTATCCGGCCCATGGGGCCCCTAAAAAAATTAGAAAAGTAATATTTATCTGCCCTGGCTGCCTGTCATGTGGCCTTCGATGGCTTGCCAAAACTCAGTAAGTGGCTCTCCACCCAAAATAATTGCCTGCCCCTGATTTAAGTAATACTACAGAATGGACAATCTATTTCTGGGCAATTATAGCACACCCCAGTTAATATTGTAAGGAATGAAGCTAAAGGCTAAGTGACATTAACCAAGTAGTGAAATAATTTCTCAAAATAAACTGCCTGAAGTGTCTCATCACTGTTATGAAATTGAATTGATATTGTATGAGAAGTAAAGGAGAACAATTAAACCAGTTCAGTTTCTGGACATTATAAACAGTGACATGACATCATTAACTGTCTTTCCTCATTCACAAATTGAATCCATCACTCTAAATCCATTTCATAATCCAGAAGTTATAAAGTATGCTTGGTTCAATTAAAGGAGGAGAAAGAAGCTCACCAGACTTCAAACCTTCGCGATGGAAATGTTCCCATTACCAAGAGCAATTCATTTTATTTACAATTAAACAGTTTCTTTTGATCTGAATTGTTTCATTTGGAATTAAATTTCAAGTATGAACAAGACAGCATAATTCCTTGCCTGTCATTTAGGCCTGTGGCTACTTAATTAAGCAGTTAAAGATTTGCCAGTGTTTCAAATAGACTATTTTGCAGCATTCTTATGGGGCATAACATTAATTTTAATAATATTAATGTTAAATAACAATGTTAATATTGAGTAGCATTTAATTTTAATAGTACATAAACATAAGAATGATATAACTGCTGCTCCTCTTAAACCTTTCCATGCCTTAGGCAACATTAAGATGCCATTTCCATGCCAATATGATGTTTTAAAGTCCATAATTAAAATCAAAAGGATATAAGTATTCAACCCTGAATCCTAAATGAATTGGCTAACTGCATTTTCCCATGGGGATTGTTTGGCAAGCAACAGAGGGAAGCATCAGAGACAGCTTTCTGATGCTTTTTACACCCTGATTTTACATCAGATCCTCAGCTTGTACAAACTGGCTGTCTTCAGTGGACTACACTGGTGAGGATGAAGTGAGTGTGGCCACACACAACTGTCAGAAGCATGAGGGCCAGAAAGCTAGTAAAAGGTAGAAGAGTCAACGTCAAGAAGACCTTAGTGACCTGAAGGAGAGCTGACTACACTGTGGACTACACTGATTTGTATTAAATGAGGATTTGATCAAACAAACTGATGTGTTTGATACTAAAAGCATCTTAAAGCTGTAAACAGGTGTCTCATTTGAGTTGGTTCTGAGTGTCCCAGGGTTTGCCTGGGATCGCAGTGGGAGCAACACGGCCCTTTACAATACAGCCTTTTCCAAAGAGCATTGCTGCTCCCCTGCCACTAGGCAGCCTGGGAAAGCAAACCGCCTGACAGGCTTGTCCTTGGACTGATCTGCAGTTCAGCTGAATGAGCCACAGTTAATATACAGAAGCATGCAGCCATGTCCTGGGAAAAAGTGTTAGCACTTTTTATCTGACGTACTTCACGGGTACTTAAAGCAGCATGATAGGATCCTGGGACAAAAAGCTTTCTCCTGAGCGTAGGCAATGCGTAGCAAGGGTACAGGGGGGCATGTAATCTCCCTGAAATTGGCTGCCGCTGCCCCTGCCACCAGCATCTGCAAGCCGTCGCCGCTTGCTACCCTCCCCCTCACTGCTGACACCACCGCAGCTGCCTGTAGGCAATCCCCGCTTGGCCTGCCCTTGCCACCGCCATTACTGTGGCCACCTGTGGGTGGTCCCTGCTTGCTGCTGCCATGCCCCCACCACTGACACTGCCACCACCGCCTGCAGGTGGTCACCATGCCCTGCCAGCTACAGGAGGCACAAGTTGTTCATGCTCCTGAGAAATACAATGTCTATTTACAACCTTAGTAACTGGCAGGATCATGTCATGACAATAAGATACCACCTAGAGAAAAAAATAAAAGCAAATCAAATGCTATTTGGTGGTGGTAGTAGTCCATGAAACATCACCCCCTGGAAACTTCTTGCCAACTCAGCCTCTATTCCTCTTTCTAACTTACTTTAAAATATTTTATGTGGGTTATGTTGTTTAGTGACAAAGCATATTAAGTATTTAAACATTCAGTTGAGGAAGAGGTGAATAGACCAATGTTTGGTGTCAGGTGACATTTATATTAGGGGTTTGTAATATTCAAATGCTATTTGGGTCAATGATCCAAGTGTCAATTAATTTGAATGTCATCACTTATCCTAAACTGTTTTTAGGGATATCAGGCTGATCTCCAGGTCTGATTGCCAGGGATTAGTAAAATGGCTCACTGGGCACATCTACATGAGATGCTATGTGACTGTAGTGACAAGCTCATTGCTACTGCTCAGTAGGGTCAGAAACAACCTGCGTGCCGCCAGGACTGCTCAGTAACTGCTAAAGCAAGTACTAAATGACTGCACAGTAACAACTGGGTACATGTAGTAACAACTGAGTAACAACTGTGCAGTCAGGGGTACATGTAGATGTGCCCACTATCTACCATCTTTTAGTCAAACATGCTTCCCTATTTATTATCTGCATTAATAAGGAAATTTGGAGGTCAAGGCAGGAAGCAGTCCATCTGCACCCTGTGCAGAATAACCTGGCTTGCTGGAGGGCCCTGCTTCCTGGCACAGTAAATTAGCTGTGTAACATGCCATGCAGCTGCTATGTGAGGTGAGGAAGAGGCTGAGGGCCACTGATATATCAGCTTGATTAGGGAACAGCAGCAGCCTCTGGAGATCTGTGCTGCAGCAGAGCTGAGTGGCAGATGGTTCTTCACTTGTGTCTTGTTTTTGAATTCCTTTGCACAGAGATTTTGATTCTTTTCCTACCAATTTTAATTTTAATAGAAATTCTTAGCTAATGAAAGATTAAAACCCAGTGGCAAGCCATCTGTAGTTTCCTCTCCCCTGCCTATTATTCATATACTGCACACTCTCCTTCTGGTACTCCCCATTAGTAATGAAACTTTTAAACAGTAATCTTGACATTGCAGTCCATTACTGTGTCTCCAGGTACCAAGATTTGTTAAAAGAATGATTGAAGCCAGAGTGAATCCTTCTTGTTAATGTTAATACAGTGTCAGTGTTTCTAATTTAAGCTTCATTTTTCAAAGGTTTAGAAAAGTTCAGATTGGGCTGGAACATGGTCATTTAAGATTAATTGTTTGCTACCACATATGAAAATGCATGTACCTTTTAGGAGATTCGTGGGGGGAAGAGGGTTAATGTTCTTAAAAATAGCTTGGCCATATATTCAGTTATGCAGCCAAAAATATGTTCAAATGAAGAATGTGAGTAAAAATTGTTTTGGCAAATAGCAAAAGTAAATTCAAATATCTGGCACCAAGAAGAGTTGGAGGTAGAAAAGAGGTGGCATATGGAACTATATGGTATTGATCATTTTTCTGGAGGGGAGATGATCTAAACAAATAATAATGCAAAAATGCAGGTATTCTCATCAGCTGGAGATTTGCCATGGCCCAAATTACAAGATTGTTTCCACATCCCAGTATTTTTTAAATCCCTCCCAGGAGAATCCTACCAATAAAGAGCAGGGCCTTTTTGGGCTGCCTTTACAGACAAATCTCGCATACAAGTACAAGCAGCCAAGAAGAGAAAGCTACTTTGTGATGATTTTTACACCTAATGCAAGCATTACATATTATTGAATGCAAAATGAGTTTTTGTAATATGAAAGTTTTACATCAAGAAATAATTTTGGTTACAGATGTGCTGACTTATGAACATTATCTACACAGTTTTCAGAAGCCAAACATTTTTATTGTTTCTGTTTGCATCATGGGAATTTCTTGACCTGTCACCCACATTTAAATCACTTTTGTTTACATATTACATATATGGAAGCATTGAAAAATAATTCACTACTATTTTAATTAAAATGCCAAATGGCTAATGAATAAAGAGTGCCAGGCTTTATGTATGCCAGGCATTCACAAGCACTAAGACATAATTAGAAATTAAGTCTTGAAGAAAGAATAGATTATGCATAATTACACTCAGCCTTTCTTTAACTCTTTGTTAAACTGCAAGCAATTTCTTATGTGACTGTCTCCATTCAGATAATGTAGCATATGCAGATTAATACCCTGTACCTTGCTATATAGCTTAGGAATCCACCTACTGCTTTAAATATCACTACTTGTGCAGCCATTGCTTCCACTATTAAAAAGTTTCTTTCTAATTGGGCTATATCGCCACACAACACTATGTTTGGAGGGGGCAGTGGAGGGGAATCCCTCATTCTTCTTAGTAATGCAAATTACAGTTTTCCATTTACACAAAACTTCTGGGAGTCTCATATTTCTTAGCAAATATTAATTAAATGTTAAATACCCTTGTTAGTTAGGGGTACAGGTTGTAGCTGTGTTAGGTTAAGGACATAGGCAGACAAGGTTATTTGGCTAAATCTGATATCTTTTATTAGACCAACTCATTAGTTGGGAAAATTCTTCTTTGCAAGCTTTTGGGTACAAATACCCTTCATCAGGCTGAGGAAGCATCAGCAGTTGGTCTGTATTCTTCCTGGATGGAATGAATAGTAAAGAAGCCAGAGGCTGGTATGCATTCAAGGAAGCCAGTCAGTGAAAATGTAATTGATGATTCAACAGGTGAGAGATAAGTTGGGGCAGAGGAAGGGAATGAATGTAGCTGGTAAGTAGTGGACAGGTACCTGAGGAGTTAGATGTTAAGCAGGTTATACAGTAATGTGTCATAAATCCAATGACTTACAACATCCTGGGCTGCATTACTAGGAGTGTTGCCAGCAGATCATGGGAAGTAATTATTCCGCTGTATTGTGCACTAGTGAGACCACAGCTGGAGTACTGTGTCCAGTTTTGGGCCCTCCACCATATAAAGCATGTGGACAAGTTGGAGAGAATCAAGCAGAGAGAAACAAAAATGGTTCCAGGGCTGGGGCATGTGATTTATAAGGAGATGATGAAGGAGCTGGGCTTATTTAGTTTAGAGAAGAGAAGACTAAGAGGGGTTTTAATAGCAGCCTTCAACTACCTGAAGGGTGGTTCTAAACAGGCCGGAGCTAGATTATTCTCATTGGTGACAGATGACAGAACAAGGAGCAGTGTTCTCAGGTTGCAGCAAGGGAGGTTTAAGTTGTATATTAGGAAAAACTTGCTCATGAGAAGAGTGGTGAAGCACTGAAACAGGTTACCTAGAGAGATGGCGGAATCTCCATCCTTGGAGGTTTTGAAGTCCTGACTCAACAAAGCCCTGGGTGGAATTATCTAGTTGGGGGTGGTCCTGCTCTGACCAGGGGGTTGGACTAGATGACCTCCTGAGGTCTCTTCCAACCCTAATTTTCTATGATTCTATGATAGAAAGAAAATCAGTAGGACTAGAAGATTAATAGGACTAGATCAATGGTGGGATTAGGCACCTAAATTCCACCTAATTCCTATTTTGGGCCCTAAATCCAGAATTGCAATCCTCCACTTATCTGCCACCTAAACTTTGTGCTAGCTGAAGTCCAAGGAGTCCAAGTTTTTTTACATTACATTTACCTGAGCTCTTTATGTTCTGGTCTTAGGCTTTTCCAGAAACACCTCATTCCTTAGAGTGCTGAGGAGCTTTGCACCACTATCATGTCTATTTAGAATCTATACATTATTCACTTCTCTGCTTATGTCACAACAGGGACTCAATCTTGTAGGCTTGCTTAGAGCATTGCTTGTGGCCAAGATCGATGAAGAACACCTGTGGCTGGAGTACCTTCTGTTTTTTTCCTAGTAATTCAGTGGCTAAAGCATTCAGGATTTGAGAGACTTAGGGTCTACTTTTCCTGAAGGGTTTGACATCACTAGCTGTTACTTACCAGGAAAATTTCCTAACCCCCAGGTTATAGATCTTGTGAGCTATGGAAACTCTACCCCCCCCCCCCCCCCCCATGAAGTGTCCCTACTATCATAGAATGATTAATAATGTATTGCCTATCAGGTTGGTTGGTAGTCCTCCTGTCAGGGAGGATATCCCATTTTCCAGTCACTGCTGCAATGAATATTTAATGTAAATATATTTTGAAATATGTAATTCTCCCCATTCATTTTACAGTTGAGATACCAAAGTTAGAGCTTTTTGATTCTATAATGTGAGCTAGGCACCTAAAAGTGATATGATTTACTAAAGGTAATAATAATACAGGAAGTCTGTATCAACTTATATTATCCTTGAATTATTATATTATTATGTATTATTTCATATTATCCTAAAAGTGGAACTAAGAAATACAGGTTTCAGAATTTTGTGCCTTAGAACTGTTCATTTCCCTCACACATGCTGTTATTTTAATATAAAGTATTTCCTAGACTAAACAATAAAACTAGTTTCTTTGGCATTCCACAGGCCCTGAGGTTTATGGGTTTTATAGCAGTCATGTAACAGTGGGAGATATTATGTGACCTGTAGTATATATCCATCTCCCTCAGGAACTCCTTCAGTAAAGTTACATTTGAGATAGCAGTAATTAGGGGTTTAAGCAGAAGATATGGGTATATTGGAATCTTGTGAGGGTTGTTCAGGAGGGTCAGTCCAACTACATGCTAAACTAAGTGAATAACTATAATAATGAAAATTTTCACAATTCAGTCTCTTCTCCATACTCCCAGTGAATGGTCCCCCGTTACATAAAAGGAATTCCCAAGACAGCCTTTGTTTTAGTAAGGACTAGCAGGGACCAAGAGTCATTCTTAAGAACATATATACTGACCAGCTTGTAAGTAAGACAAGAGTATATGAAAAAAGCAATGTAGGGTGGTTTCTATATAAAAGCAAAGCTATAGAGATTACTCTGATGTGTGGCATGTTGCTCAGATCTGCTCAGTTTCTGATTTTGTCTTTACTGACTAAAATGTCAGAGGCAGGGTTTTTATAGTAGATAATTAATATACACTAGTTATCCCCCTGCAAAGCCCTAAGTGGCCCCAGGGAACACATACTTTGTACCACAAGGTAGCTAAGTGAGGTGTGCATTATATCCCACCTAATTCTCCTTGTGCTAAAAATATAATGCCATGTGGTACACATGTATATTTTTGAAGTTATCCTATGGTAAAAAAAATGTTTTTTGTCATCAAAGTCTCACTTTCCTTGCATATCTACATTTCAGTGCATGCTCTAATTTTAAATAGACTCTCTTGGGTGCTGACAGCATTATAACCAGGCTGACACCAAGCTCTGTGTGGCTTAATTCATCTTTCCTCAAAATATATTAATCTGCACTGAATTTCATGCTGTTATGGCTAGATTACTTTCAATACTGAAGATAATTGTTTAAAACTAGCTTGGTTATCTCTACAATACACTAAATAGTAAGTATTCCATGTGTTTTCTTTGCTAGGTATGGACACTAATTTTCTCCCGAATAGGGCAAAATCAGTGTATCGTTCTATCTTTGGAAGAATGTGTTCATACACAAAGTATAGGCTAGATCTTTTCCTTATGTTCTCTCATGCCGTATGTAGAAAGTCTGTGGACGCTTGCTTTATTTAGCAGCCAGGCATTTCCAGATATTCTAAGAGCTCTGACAGAACCTCCTTTCCAAATTTTCAGTGCTGCCTCTTATCCTGTTTTTTCCTCTTATTTTAGGCTAGGAACAGACCATCAAGATGCCCAAGGCTGAATCAATTCAGTCTTCGCTGGTTAGTCTAAACTGCACAGATTAAATTGAAACAGAAGTGAACATTTACCTTTGAATCAGGAAATGCAGCCACATGCCTGCAGTGGCTCAGGCCAGAAGCCTAGGGGTGTTAGAGCATGGTTTTCTGGCTGTGTGTTCACTTCCTCTTCCTGCTGCCCTAAGGTCTCTGATTTTCAGTCCAGAATTACAGCAGCAGGCCTCTGCAGGGTTGCTCATCACTTCCTTTTCCTGCTTCCAGATGCCTCTGGGATTTGTAGTCCACAGTTGCAGCCAGCAGTAAATTTGATTGGGGGAAGGGGTGTTTAACCCCCCTTTCTGGCCCCAGACCCTAGCTGGAGTTTGCTGGGGGCAGAGGGGCGCACTCCCCACCTGTAGACTGGGCTGCATCCCCAGCTAGGCTTGCCCACCTCCACCCCCTTGTTATCCAGCCCTCCCTGCTCCAGCTACAGAGATTAGGGGCAGGGCCAGCCCTGCTCTCCAGAGCAGACAGGATAGCACAGCTCAGGGCTGCAAAGCATGCTGGGATGCTGGGGCCTGTCATTTAATTTGAAGCAGGAAGAGGTCTGGGAGAGAAGTTCCATAAACTGGTTTGACCCAAATCATTTAAGTCTGATACTACATTCAACCAGGTTTATCTTAAACCAGTGTCAGCCATTTTGAAACTGGTTTATGTGCACTGAGCTTTTGCTCTGTTATGGGTTTAAACCAGTTTTTGATCACTTAAACCAGTTTATGTGAAACTTCTGTCCCTAGCCTTAAACAAGGTCCTTGACCAACTTATCCACTTTTGGTGGACTGCATTCTGGAGAATGAGGCTCCTATTGCTATGATAATTTGACTCAAAACTAGTTCTACAATCAGAGGACTTTAGTACCATTTTGTCTTGAAGATGTAGTTACAAATAGGATTATATTTCCCCTCTGGACTTTTCACTCATATGGCTTATTAAGATCCAGGCATAATTTGAGACTTCCTAGTATCTATGGATAATTAGAAACCCAAAATGGATAAAGAAAAGGCTGTTTTATCCCCCTAACTACTGATTTTAATTGCAGCTGTATGGAGAATTTGCTATACAAACACGTATTACAAACTTTAAATTCAGTCAGATGAGCCAGAAGCTTCAACATTTGAAAATCTTGACCAATTTATAGTTTTATTCAGTACCAAGAAAAGGTCAACAGTTTTGAATGATCTTTCATCTGACTATTCTGGCGAAGTAACACATTATGCGTAGACCATACTAAATCTATGGTATAGTAAGTAATTTTAAAGTTTTAGAACATGATGTGAAAAGTCACATGCTAAGAGTTAAACTGTTTCTTGCCTGCACAGCTCTGACTTACCGCTAGAGGGCTGGTAAACGGGCACAGAGCTAGAAATCAGGAAACCTGGACTGTATCCCTGCTCTGGGTTGGGGGCAGGGGAGCAGTATATCCTGGGATACTGAAGTGCCACAAATTGCTCATTTTATCTCCATGGAGCAGACTTGATCGTGGTAACATGATGTAGGTATCACAGCTCAGAGTTAACCTTTGCCTGAAGTGATGTAACTTTGAAATGCTCAGAGGGCCTTGGTATGAGTTAACAAGCTTTAATGTATAGACACATATTTTAAGTGCCTTTAGTATGGTATAAGTGTAATGTGTAAGTACACCCTTAAACTAAAAAAAACAAACCCCAAAACCCCCCAAAAACAAAGTAAAGTGGGAAGACAAAAGAGGTGGAGGAGGAAGAGGCTTATGAAACACTGAAAATCCAAGCTAAAGTTAAAAGTGTCTGCAAACTGCTGAGACCTATAAACCATTCCTTCACGTACAACTCTTGATTTAATGTTCCCAGTAAAAGGAGGACTGTCTGAATCTCACATAAAATGTTGAACCATCAGAAACTGTTTGTCACACACAAAACTTCATGAAATAGGTCTGGTGCTTTCCAAAAATTCAGAACTCTGTGCTTTGGGGTGCTGAGAAAACTCTTAATCTCGTGTTCAGTGAAGCATGGGTGTTGCAAGTCTAAAGTTGAAGACAAGCGTCTTATGCAAATTTGAAATGAGGCACATTAGGTTATAGATTTATCTGTTGCTATGCACATGGAATCTGTATACTTTTAATGGACACAATAGGAATGAGTTTCCTACTGAAAGAAAATTTCCCCCATAACTGAAAGTTATGCAAATACTGAAAATCCTAGAGTTCCTGTTGGTTTCTTTGACTATGCAAACTTAGTTTACATGTACTCAATGTATTTATTAATGATATTTTCACATCCTCAGTCCTCTGGAGTAAAAGAGAGTTTTGTGTTTACTAAGAGCTTTGTTTTTGAAGGAGATTGCACCATTAAATCAGACATTGTATGGGCAGTAGCGGGTGCAAATGCTATTATGTCAATGATAATTTTCCAGTGAAGGGTGAAACCAAGCCATCGTTGACTTTTTCCCTGCTAGATGTTGTGCCTGGTAGGGGGCATACTTTGGCTTCATGGCCTAAAACCTTTCCTCAGAATTTAATTTTTGAAAGCGATATACTTGGGTGCATCTTCACACCCCAGAAGGAAGACAGGCATCTGATTTTCTGAATCACATCAGAAGAAGGAGATGGATAAGAAAAATAAAATCCAGACATTAGGGCACAGCTCTAGTTAATATAAACAAACAATAAAACAAATCCATCCTCCCTTTTCTCTCCCTCTCCCAAAAGTTCTGTCCCATTTTAACACATCTAGTGATTTAGAATTTACATCTTCTGTAATAGGAAGAGACTTAGGTAAGAACATGAAAATGCTGTTACTCTGTATGCTCATCCAGAAGAGGGTTGGGCATATTTGTTCCCTGGAGCTTCTCTGGCTCTTTTTGTTCTGATCTTCTGTCAGTGGCTCACCCACCATGCCTTGACAAGATAAACTGACAGAAGCTCAGCCTTGTAGGGAACACAGGTTGCCATGTCTGGTCGGGGTCACCCAGGCCCCACCCAAGTTTGCTGTAGTTGCACTGGTTAGCCTGAGGCCCACTATTCAGGACCACAGGCTCCCTGTGCAGCGGGACATGCCCCGGCACAGGACTGGCAACCCAGATTTGGATCATCCCCTTTATGCTTCTGCTGACCCTTCTGAGTTCGGCCTACAATCAGTCTCTTACTTGAATCTGTCAGCTCCAGTTTCTCATCCACTGTACTGCGTATATCCTTCTGTCTCTGTGATGCCCCTCATGAGCACTGGGGTTTCAGGGTGCTGCTCTTGCCCCACTTTTTGTAGCCTCCTTTGCCTCCTTCAGCCAATTCCAGTTCCACTGGGTTAAGGACCCCCATCTATATGTCAACTTTGCCACTAACATAAAATCTCCCTACTGCGGCTCAGCCACATCCTTGGGCTGTTCTTCTCGTCCAAACATAAACTGAAAAACAAGGAAGGCTTAATACTTATCTGTCTTGCCTCAGCACTACTGTCGCTCTTCCTGGTCTGGCCACCATTTGAGTTTGCCTACAGTGATTCTGCAGCTATTCCTTTCTCTCTCTTTCTCTCTCTCTCTTGCTGCCAGGAGCCTTCCTCCCTGCAGGACTCCTGCAGCTTCTCTCCCTCACCTCTGTCCCAGGGCTGGGCTTACATATGGTCAGTATGGGTCATCTGAAAATGGTACTTCTGCTCTGGGTCCTCTGGGGCCACAGGCGACTGGTAGGGGGGGACCAAGGCGGGCACATGGTCCCCCGGCCCCCCCGATTGGCTGCTGTCACCACCAGCTTCTGCGCGCAGTCACCGCTCACCACCCTGCCACCACCGATGCTGCCACCAAGAAACTGTGCCCACTCAAGTCTCAGGAGGCACCAGTCACCCATGTCTGGGGCCATCTATGCTTGCATCCAACATCCATTTCTTTCCTGCCCCCTTCACTCTCTGGTATACTGTGATAAAGCCTTCATCAGTTACAAATGGGTGTATGTGTGTAGAGGGGGAGGAGGTAGCACGGTCAGGGAAGTAAGGAGGCTGGGAAGGGTGGAAGGGCAGATGGGGAAAGCATGCTGAGCCCTGGAGAGACCAAAGAGCTGCCTCAGACACCCACACCCTCCAGTAATGGGAGACTCCATTACACTCTGTTACAGATGCATTAAAATCAATAAATTCCCATTTAAAAGGAATCATTCTTGGCATGCACAAATGAAACTTTGGTTTCAACAGTTTCAAACAGTTAAATAAATAGTCTGGAAGGCTGAAGTGACCTATCTATTTGGTAAATAAATAATTGTGTAACATTTCTCATTCGATCCACCTTAAAAAAAAAAGGAAAGAAAACATTTTTGTGAAATAGTTCTACTCTCTTCACTAAGACACTTGGAAATTCTTCCTTTGCCACCAAAATCCAGAAGTAAAAAAAAAAAAAAAAATTAAATAATATAGCGTGTAAATCTGTAATAAAAATAGAATTATACACTTTTCTACCAAACCATATTACAAATAAAACCAATTGCTTCTCTGAATCAGGTACATATGGGCAAACTAGAAATACAAACTTCCTCATTGCACTCATATTAGATAAGACTAAATCCATTACTTCAGTAATAAATGTTGAATGCTTAAGTACCAGAATATGTAGGCAGTGGAGATGCTATCATACCCCTGGGAGTCCCCTGCCATTGCAGGGTCTGATCAACCTGCTTCATGGAAAAATGTCAGAGTATCTCTGTAGACATGGCTTCCAGCCTGAAGTATTAAGGCTGATGAAAGTTGCTTTGGGGACATGTCTGTTTTTGCTTGCAGGTTTCAGTTTTATTCAACTAGGTTTTATGTCTTGAGAATTTACCTTCTATAGCTGAACACAGTAAACTTGTCACAGTCTGGAGTTTATAAAACCGTTAAACTTTTCTGCGAAAAGTACTTTATAACTGTTATATAATATGCTCCTCAGAGAAAATCTCTTGGATACCAAATGGTTTCAAGAGAATATGAATAATAAATTACTAATTTGGTATAGATTTTAGCATATTGTTGGTTTCTTTTGTGTGTGAGTGTGTATCCATTCATAAGGCAGAACCAGTTTAATCAGAAATAGAATATAACCTCACTTTCCTTCATCTTTGAAAGCCGTTCTATTTTGAAAGCCTTTCTGCAGGTGAGGGTTTTAAAAAAAATTAACCACTTGAAATGGAAGATGGAACTTTCCCTTTTGTATGTCAGCTCTTATTTCTTCTATAGAAACTGACCCCCAGTTTCTGATCTCATGGGCACCATATTAACTCCTTCCCTTATCAAAGTATATTGAAACTATGACATCACTAAGCTATCTGAAGCTAAATGAGCTATCTGAAATGAATAGTGTAGAAAATGTGTGTTTGGAGCTCGCCAAATTTTGCCTTAAATTTCTTGTTTTGCTAAAAGCCCTCTTCGTTACCTTTACTCTTTAAATACAAACTCTGGTTAGGATGCCATATTTATGTCAAGAAAAATCACTTCCCAGTTTAAACTGTAGTGGATCAGGAAGATAATTATCTGGCATTCATCAAACTTAGAATAGGTCCAATACCCTGTATAGTGCTGTATGGTTAATATGTAATTGCAGAGTCCTGGTTTGCTTGTAGCTAGTGCTTGAGATAAATTGCTTATAACCTAAATGTAATCATGTTGTTTAATAGCTTGTGAGCCTGAGGAAGTCCAGTCCTATTAATGCCAATTTTTTGTAGACTGACAGAAAATCCTGGGGCAAATATCTCTCTAATCTATATTTTCTCAGTATTGTTAATGAAGAGGACTTGGTGGCAGTGCCAAATGCATTCCTTCCAGAAATTAAGTGGATTCAGAGTTGATGAAAATCCTTCTGTTTTAATAGGCAAATAGTTTCATAGTTTCATAGTGCTTAGGGTTGGAAGAGACCTAAACAGATCATAAATTCCGACCCCCTGCACTGGGGAGGAACAAGTGCAGGGTCATAACACCCCAACCAAATATCTGTCCAGCCTCCTTCTGAAGACCCCCAAGGTAAGAGAGAGCACCACCTCCCTTGGGAATCCATTCCAGAGCCTGGCAGTCCTAATTGTAAAGTAATGTCTCCTGATGTCCAGCCTGAACCTTCTCTCTAACAATTTGTGGCCATTATTCCTAGTAACTCCCAGTGGTGCCTGGGGGAACAGAGCCTCACCCAATTCCTGCTTGTCCCCCCTGGTGAGTTTGTAAATGGCCACCAAATCCCCTCTCAGCCTTCTCTTGTGGAGGCTGAATAGATTCAGGTCCTTCAGCCTCTCTTTGTAGGGCCTGATCTGCTGTCCCTTGACATGTGAGTGGCCCTCCTCTGAACCCTCTCAATGCTAGCCACATCCCTCTTGAAGTGTGGTGCCCAAAACTGGACACAGTACTCCAACTATGGCCTGACCAACGCTGCGTAGAGGGGAAGGATCACCTCCCTGGACCTGTTTGTGATGCATCTGTAGATGCACGACAAGGTGCGGCTAGCCTTACTGACCACTTCCTCGCATTGGCAGTTTATGTTCATCCTGGAGTCAACAATGACTCTAAGATCCCTTTCTGCCACTGTGTTGACAAGAAGGGTGTTCCCCAGCCTATAGGTGTGTTGCTGGTTCCTTCTCCCTAGATTCAGCGCCCTGCACTTGTCTGTGTTGAATTCCATCCTAGTCTCATCTGCCTACCTCTGTAATCTGTCTAGATATAGCTAGATTCTGTTCCTCACCTCCAGCTTGCCCACATTGCCCCACATTTTGGTGTTGTCAGCAAATTTGGACAGTGTGCTTTCCACCCCCACATCCAGATCTCTGCTAAAGATGTTGAACAGTACAGGCTCCAGGACAGAGCCCTGAGGGACTCCACTGCCCACATCCCTCCAGGTCAAAAACTACCCACCCATCACCACTCTCTTGTTGCGACCATCTAGCCAGTTTGCCACCCAGGCTGTGTATGCATCAATGCCACAGTCACCTATGTTTTTGAGAGAATGTGGTGGGAAACAATGTCAAAGGCCTTCTTAAAGTCCAGGAAGATGACATCCACCTCAATGCCCTCATCCAGGGACTTTGTGAACTGATCATAAAAGAAAGCCAGGTTAGTTAGGCAGGATCTGCCCTCAGTGAACCCGTGTCGGTTGCCCCTGAGCATTACCTCCCATGCTGGGCCGCCGCAGATGTGCTCCTTGATCATTTTCTCAAAGGTCTTCTCAAGGACCGAGGTAAGACTAACTGGCCTATAGTTACCTGGGTCCTCCTTTCTCCCCTTCTTGTAAATGGGGACCACATTGGCCCTTTTCCAATCGTCTGGTACCTGGCCAGGTATGCCTGATAGGAATCAGTCTGTCTCATTAGAGTTGCCTTATTGCCTTCTATGATGAGATTACTTGCTCTGTGGATGCAGGGGGAGCAGTGGACATGATATGCCTTGACTTCAGCAAGGCTTTTGATACCATCTCCTACAACATTCTCTAAGCAAACCAAGTTATCTGTCTCCAGGGAACACCTGTGAACATGAGTTCTGGCAAATAGTACATTGCCCTGGGCGGGGTAGGGAAGGCTGGGGCCAGAACCTGGGCTGGCCCCAGCAGCCTTACATACAGTCCTAGGGATCTCTAAGGTCTGCAGCTGCTGTGACCATGGCTCTAGCTATCCAGGCTCCAGTTATAGGTGATACACACTTCTGCCATATGCACCAACCTGTTTTTTTAGGCATGGGTTTTGTGACACCTGGAGCTCCTGCTGTCAACCCTTCCCCCTCCATCCCCCCCACCCCCCAATGCTGAAAATTAGTAGCACAGGGAATGCCTGCAGTGCAGGCAGTGTGTGGTGCCACAGAAGGGTTTACTTGTGTCCATGGATGAGCCCATTAGATTCAACAAAGACAAGTACAAAGTCCTGCATTTAGGATGGAACAATCCCATGCACCAGTACAGGCTGGGGGCTGACTGGCTAAGCAGCAGCTCTGCAGAAAAGGACCTGTGGGTTACAGTGGACAATAAGATGGACAACACAGAGGACAATAATGAGACAATGTTGTGCTCTTGTTGTGTAGAAGGCTAATAGCATACTAGGTTGCATCAGTAAGAGTGTTACCAGCATATTGAGGGTAGCAATTATTCTCCTCTATTTGATACTGGTGAGGCTACATCTGGAGTACTGTGTCCAGTTTTGGGCCCCTACTACATAAAGGATGTGGACAAATTGGATAGAGTCCAGCAGAGGACAGCAGAAATGGTTATGGGGCTAGGACACATGACTTCTGAGGAGAGGCTGAGGGAACTGGGGTTATTTAGTCTAGAGAGGAGAAGACTGAGGGAGGATTTAATAGCACCTTTCATCTACCTGAAGTGTGGTTCCCAAGTGGATAGAGCAAACTGTTCTCAGTGATGGCAGATAACAGAACAAGAAGCAATGTGAGCAATGTTCTCAAGTTGCAGTAAAGATTGTTTAGATTAGATACTGGGGAAAAACATTTTCACTAGAAGGGTGGTAAAGCACTGGAAAAGACTACCCAGAGAGATTGTAGAATCTCCATCTTTAGAAATTTTATGACCTTGCTAGACAAAGCCTTGGTTGGATGATATACTTGGGGATGCTTCTGCTTTAACTGTGGGCTGGAGTAAATGACCTTCTGAGGTCCCTTTGTGCTAGCACCACTATCCACCCATAGCATTGGTTTTCTTAATGCTGATTATAAGACCAAACTCTTGGCAGGCATAATCAAAGGGAGTGATGAGCCTTTGAAAGCTGTTTGTGTGAACTATCAGTACAGCACCATCAGCAAACACCAGCTCATGAATCAAAACTTTCTGCACTTAAGTCTTCACTTTAAAGCATGTGAGGCTGAATAGTTTTCCATCTGAGTGTATGTTTTAATACGTAACACAAAAGATGATGGATTTTATGAGAATTGTAGAAAACTAGGGCTACATGGGACCTCAAGACCTTATCCATTCCAGCTACTTGCTCGAGGTAGAAACACCTCTGTCTGAACCATCTCTGGCAAATGTTTGTTTACCATGCATTTAAACATGTCCAATAGTGGAGATTTCCTAACCTGAGTAGTTTAGGATCAGACCTGACAAAGAATTTGCATTGTATTCAGAAACTTAACTAATTCTATCCCAAATATATAGCTGGTCCACTAAAATACATCACCCTAAGAAATTCTTGCCCCTAACATGTTTAACCACCAACAAGCCTATACAGTCTTCCTAATGTCTAAATTCAATTTTTATTTTTTGCAATTTAAGCCTACTATTTTTGTCCTGTGCCCTGGAACCACAGGGAACAATTGATAACCATCTTTTTTTATAATGATCCCTTTTGTTTTAGAAGACTTATCAAATCCCCCCTTTAGTCATTTCTTCTCTAAACTGAATAATCCTAATTCTTCTAAACTTTTGATATATGCCATGGTTTCTAGTCCTCTAATAATCTTTGTTGCTGTTCTCTTGACTTTCCAGTTTGTCTACAACGCAATAGAAGTATGGTCCTGAAAACAGGACACATTACTCCAGTGTTGCATAGATGTGAAAGAATCACTTCTGTGACCTACATATAGCAGTTCTGTTCATCCCAGTATTAACTTTTTCTCGACAGTATCACACTGTTGACTCATATTCAGCCTGTAATCTAGCCTAACAGCCAATCTTTTTTCGGCACTGCTACAGCCAGTTGCCATTTGCTCCTTATGCATTTGATTGTTCTTTCTTAAGTACAATATTTTGCACTTGTGCTTATTAAATTTCATCCCATTTATTTTAGACTGTCTTTCAAATTCATCAAGGAAATTCTGAATCCTAATCCTACTTTCTAACGTGCCTACTAATCCCTACCCACAGCCCCACATCTTGATGTCATTAACAGATTTAATAAGTGTTCACTAAATTCCATCCTCCAAGTCTGTTAATGAAAATATTGACTATTAACAGGCCCAGGACAGGCCCCTGTTGAACCCCTGATACTTGTTGATACCTGATAAAATGGCAAATTAGCATTCAGCAAATTGATGACTAATCTTTGAGCAAGATTATCCAACTACTTGTGCACTTTGCAGTAGTATTTAAAGTAGAATGTATTTACAGAGTTTACTTATGAAAATGTAGCGGGAGATAACTAAAGTTGAGGCATATCGCATGTTCTCTGCTATCTACAAGGCCCATCAATTTCTTAAAGAAGGAAATCAGTTTAGTTTGGCATAATTTGCCCTTGAAAAATTCATGGTAGCTGTTCCTTATTGCCTTGTTATATTCTTCGTGCTTATATACTCCAGCATCTTTTCCAGATTTTAGAGAGAGATTTACTGGTATGTAATTTCATGGCTTTTCCATTTTGTAGAGATGGGCACTATATTGACCCTTTTTCAGTCTTCTGGTATCTCACCTGAATCCTGCGAGTTCTCAGTGATGGCTGTTCAGTTACTTCAGGCAATTTTTTGAATGCTTAAAGATTAATTTTATCAGGCTATGCTGATTTGATAATATCTTGGTTGTTTAATCTTTAACTTGTTCTTTTCTTAATTTGGTGTTGATTATATCCTCAGCTGTGTTTTCTGCTAATTATTCTTAACAGTTGAATATTTTTGTGAAGACTGAAAAAAAAAGGTCCAAAATATTTTAGCCATCTCCCCATTGCTCATTATTAATTCCATCTCTCCCTACAGAAAAGAACATATACTTCCTCTTTTTTCTAACCTATGTTTTTGGTGGCTTTTGTTAGGTATATCTCAAATTTTGTCTTGACCTCTAATTTTATCCCTAAGTGCTTATAGTAATTTTTATACACATCCTCAGTCATGTGGCAACATTTTTCTTTTGTACTTTTCATAGATTTCATAGATTTCATAGACATTAGGGCTGGAAGGGACCTCGGAAGATCATCGAGTCCAGCCCCCCGCCCAAAGGGCAGGATGTCAGCTGGGGTCATAGGATCCCAGCAAGATAAGCATCCAGTTTTAAAACGTTTTAAGTTTAAAATATTGGAAGAGCTCATTGTTTAGTCAAGCATGTCTCTTGCTTCCCTTCCTATTACTTCACACCAGAATAACATGCTTTTTTTTGTGCCCTTACTATTGTTTTTTTAAGGTACAACCAGCTCTCCTGCATTCCTTTTTTCCCTTGCATTTGCTTTTCATAGGATCCTGCCTACCAGTTCTCAGTACAGCTGTACACCTTTGTTGCCTGTCTCTTTAAGGACTTAGACCTATCAGCAAGACAACCTGCAGGTGGTTGCTGTCCCCAGTCAGGAATCACATGGCTAGCAGGGGACTGCCTGGTTGGGGAAGAGGGCTCAGCTTCTGGCAATAAGACCAGGCCTGAGCAGGGGAGCCTGCAGTTTGCTTGTTGCAGCTGTAGGGAGAACATTGCCTGGCTGGAGCTGCGGCTCACAGCATCTTGGAGGTAAGGGCAGGAACTATGGGGATGGCAAGAGGCTCCTGGTCCTGGGGCATGACTGAAAACTATACCCTGCTACGATAGGATAGGATGGTGTGGTGGGCCTGCCTGTGGTGGGGTGGTCCCTAGGAAATGCCACACCAGTTGCCTCCCTAGTGAAAGGTGAGTATGGGGCTCCTTATATCTCCATCCTTTACAACCTGGTGGGTAACCCAGATGTAGGGACAGGTGCAGGTCTCAGGCACACCTAGGGAGAGACACCTGAATCCCATGGGATATGAGACCCCAATGGCCCCAGTGTGGGGGGAGAAATGCGTATAGAGGCTCACACAGAGTAGGTTTCGTGGGGATGGCCTGGCCTGAAGGATGGTGCATAAGGGGTTCAGAGTAGGGTCTGCTAAAGGAGGCCTGAAGGGCTGCACAAGGGCATGCAGAGTAGGCCTGTAGGGGCAACCTGAAGGGCTGTGCACAGGCCAGCCCCACAAGAGTGATAACATAAGTCAAGGCCCTAGGCAGAGGGCATAAGTGAGAGCCCCTAGTATGAGGACACCAGGAAGGGGACAGAATGGCCAAGGTAAATCTACAGATGCCTGAGATCACATTTGGGTCAGAGACTGAGTGGTAAGGCTCAGCAAGGGATCTGGGGGTAGTAATAGTGGGTAGTTTGGGCCCGTGGAGCCTAGTATTTTGAATGCCATCTGTGAGGCAAGGGACATGGTATTGGAGAGGTCAGAACCATATATAATGCCCTAGGCATCAGGGCACTAAATGGGCAGCCTCCCAAATTTTAGCATACAGTTTAATATATCAAGTCATGGCATGTGAGACAGGGCAGACTGCCCTAGACAGGTGGACAGGCTGATGATGAGACCCAGACATGAGATGGCCCCCTGTCACAATAGCAATATTGATTATTAATCACTTACAATTCAAAGATTGAGGACACATTTTAGAGTAAATGTACTCATTTGCTTGAGATATGCTCAAAATGTCCCCGAGGTCATTGGTGACACTCTTCTTTCCCCAATATCTATACAAACAAGTGCATGACTGAATTAAAACCCTGCTGTATTGTCCACAGGGCATATGGCAACTTTGTGTACCATTTCCACTGTTGCTTTCACCCTCCCTACAATGTGGTTCTTTTCTTTAAAAAAAAACCCACAAAAAAACGCTAATTCAGTGATGGATCCTGTATAAATCCTATGTATGTAGATGTTGGTTCTTCTCTGATATTTTACTCTTGAAATTTCTCATCTCTTCTGTGTTTAAAATTTGTATATTAGAAACCAGGGTCCTTATCTGGGTGTGGGCAGTCCTAATGTTTTCAGGCAATTTTACATTTGTTTATTCATTTGGAAATCAAAATTTATGTTGTGAACCACTGCAGTATAGGTACTATTTTAGATTAGGACCAATAAAGAACCTATTCTTCTTCATTATTAACATTTCCAATTCAGGTTGTGAATGATTTTGTTATTTTCATGCTTAACAGGATGAAACATTATATGTTTTGCTAAATTCACTTAGACTTCTGAGGTTATTAGTCTATGTCACTATGATGCTAGCTAAGGTTATTTATGAACAGAATTGATGAGTTGTTATATTATTTGATTTCCTTGAGTTGTATAGTGGCCACTGGTGCAATAGCAAGAAAAACAAGATACATACTATGAGCACATTTAATAGAAATTAGATTGATAGCTTGAATATTAGTAGTACAAGTTTTGGAGTTTCTAGATAAAAATCAGCAAAGACTTATAATGCCAGTGATATAAATCACTGTTTATATTTTAAATACTATTTTTTCCCCACAACCAGAAGCACACAGTATTCTTTTCCCAACATTTCAAATCCTCTTGCTCTTTATAATTGATGTTCCCCATTAAATATTTTTTAGCAGAAGGGAGTTTTTCTTTTGTTTTGGTTCTTTTAGGAAAGTAAAATGATGTCATAGCTCCTTCATTGTATGAAATCAATACACAGTATTTAATATTAACTTTTTACACTCCGGGGACCTTAACCTGAAAACTTTTCATTCACAAAACTCTTCTTGACTTCCTTTAGGGTCCTTATTGACTTCCTTTCTGATTTAGTCCATTTAGATGACAAGATTCAAACATCTGAGACAAAGTAATGTGATGAAAGTTCATTGGGATTTTTTTTTTTTTTTTTTTTTTTTTTTTTGTGATGAACTCACAAAAACTGACACTGCTCTAAATTGGAAGCTTTAACATTTTATTATAAACTAAAACAGTGTTTCCCAACTGGTGTGCCATCAGACATTAACAGGTGTGCCACGGAATCTTGGGGGGGGGGGCTGACTCCCAATGGGGCATGGCTTCAGCTAGTGCCACCACTGTGACCCCACGCCCGCCACACCTTGCTCTGCATCTGGTCGGTATTCTGTGGGATGGAAAAGGCCATTGTGGCAGGGTGGGACTCCCCGACTAGCCACGGTGCTCATTTTCCACATCACCCCTTCACAGGGGCTCCACAACTCCACCCCCTCACTGGGGCTGCTCTCTCACTGGGGATCTTCATTTCCATCCGCTCACTGGAGCTATGGGGCTTCCCTCCCCTGTGGGCTCAGGTGGCCATAGCCATGCCTGGCCCCAACTACCTCTCCTCGGGGTCTTGCACCCCACAGGGCTCAGGTGGCTGCAGCTGTGCCTGGCCCCCAATCGTTCTTAACCCACACCACAACTGGTGCTCCAAGGTCTCATGGGGACTCTCACTCCCCACACCGGAGCAGCAGGTCATTGTGTTCTACTATAGCTCTTACTTTCGACCCACACTTGGTTTCCCAGTGGTAGAGGGCTTACTGGGGTCAGAACTCACCCGTCTCTCAGACCAAGCCCCCTTACTCAGCCTCTGTCCAAACTGGAGCCTCAGGCATCCAAAGTCATCCCTTGGCCTCCCCTCACTGGGGCCACACCCTTATTGGGGCTCCTCATCTCTGCCCCCCTCACTGGGGCTCCACACTGCCCCGTTACTGGGGCCATGGGGCTTCCTTCCTCGGTGGGCTCAGGTGGCTGTAGCCATGCCTGGCCCCAACTACCTCTGATGTTACATGACCCACCTGAAGGTGAGGGCTAGGGTTAAGGTGCCTCTACCTGCCTTTCACTGGAGTGGTAACTGGCCTGGTATTTCCTAGGGGCTCCTGCACTACTGGGAGCCCCACCAGACCAACCACTCCCAACAGAGTGCAGTTTTATGTCATGCCCAGGGCCAGGAACCTCCAAACCATCCCCTACAGCCCCTGCCCTTACCTCCAGGATGTTTCATACAGACTTGCTCTCTTTATGTAGGTGGCCATAAGTCTAAAATAGCCACTGCAGTCAAGCACCTGCTGGCTGCTTGGCTCCACTCTTAAAGTGGCAGGCACCAACAGTGCCTTGCCACAGCCTTGTAAGTGTGCCATGGGATGAAAAAGGTTGGCAAATGCTGAACTAAACAATCAAATTGCTGAAAAGTTTGCAACATTACTTAATTATAAGCATTTGGAGTCAGGCAGTTCTTTGTTTGGGGGAAGAAGGGTTAAATATTATTAAATAAAAAAGATGTAATAAATGAAAGCTCCATAATCTGTAAGTAAAAACTGATAATAAACCTTACATTTTATTTAGCCTTTTTTTTTTATGTGGGGTGAGTGGCCATGTAACAGTGGGGGCATTTACACTATACTGAACAAGCTTTAGTTAAAGTGTCCCTGCTGCTATTTTGAAGCATGGGGATGCTGATACATGAGACGTGGAGGCTGCTGGAGCATGCTGCTTAGCACCCTCCAGCAGACTTGATTAATCGAGTCTGCTCTGACACACTGTAATTACAGCACACTGGAGCAGCCTCCCCTCGTGTCTACAGGCAGCCTCTGTGCCCCAGCCAGCTCCTGCACACCATTCTGAGCTACGGCAGAGCAGCTCTGGGATGGCATGTTGATCCCCCGGGTCCCCTGTCAGCAACAGCTACATCTTCCTGTCCCAGTGTGCTACGGGTTCCATGTGCACATGTAAACAGTGCACCCAGGAGCAACAAACTGTGGCATGAACTGCACCAGAGTTTATTGCGTCACACTAATTGCATGTGTAGATGCACCCATGTATCAGGACAATGTTTAGGAATTAGGTGGGTGTGTCTACATGTGTGGCAGACTGTGCAGTTTTACTCCTCAGACATTTAGTACTTGTTTAAGCAAGTAATAAATGACTATGCAGTCCCAATGCCACAAGGATCGTTTTTGATGCTACTGTGCAGTAGCTTGTTGCTTGGAAGTCTTGAGGATAACTTGGAAGTGTTTAGCATTCACAGCTTGTTCCATAGCTGTCATTGTTTTAATTGCCCCGTGTGACATTTTTGTGCAAATTATTAAATAAGGTGTGACGGGCTAGCTGGCAGTGACTTAGCCCAGGGGGTTTGAAAAGGCAAAAGATGATTGGAGAACTTGGGGTTCCCTTTCCTCACCAATCAGGCACCAGAGACTCACCCTCTGTGTCCCCTGATTGGCCCCTTGGGTCACCCGGAAGGGGATAAAAGAGGCAGCACAGCTGACTCAGAGGAGACCAGTGAGGGACCACAAGGAAAGTGCTTCCTAGAGCTGGGTCAGTGGGGTGGGAGCAGTTGCCCCAGAAGCACCAGAAAGAGTGGGATCTGCAGGCACCAGTTAGACCCTCAGCAGCGCGGCATGAAGCCAGCAAGAGAGGCTCCCCACTGGGCTTCAGGATCCCCGTAGGAGAGGCTGTGGCCAGCAGGAGAGGGCCCTCAGCTCCAGTAGGGATCTGAGCAGTGACCTGAGAGTTTCCCAGCTCTGCTTCCAGCTCCTCCAATAAGAGGCCAGGCAACTCAACATGAGGCTGAGACCAAGATCTTTAGCCAATTGACAGACTACCAGCACTGGTAGCTGTGGGGTAGTGTTTTTTGCCTACTATGTGGGACATCTGAGTTCAAGTCCCAGCTGGGGTGAATGAATTAACAGGAAGAAATTCTTGTTGCAGTGGAAAGGGGTCATTGTGTTTTCCTCCTTTCTTCCCCCCTCTGGGTACCTAGGCCCTATATTCCTTGTTATTTGACATTTTGTGCCTTTTATATTTCACCAACCAGTTGTTCTGGTTGTTTGTTCTGCTGTTTGTGTTTTATATTTTGTTAACCCTGTCTTTTCTCAACTGGATGAATATGTCTATGAATGTAAGTGTCTAACCTTTATTGAATCCTGCCCCCTCGGGGGTTGTAGTGTCCCCTATACCCACTGGTTTATGCCTGTTATGTTCCCAGTACTGTTCTGTCATTAAAAGGTATATGGTTAAGTCCCCAGTGGTGGTCTGGCTCTGCTCTATAGGGGGAGGAGAGTCCCTACACCTCCCACAGCACTTGTGCACCTGCTCTGATCCCTTCAATTGGAGAGGGGGTACCTTGCCGAGGTTACAAAGGTAACTTTCTGTTACCAGTAGGGTACTTCTTTCTTTTGTGTTTGATCTCTGTGGGTAGAGACAAACATAACAACTGTATCAATATCAAAGGATATCAATGTACCATATTTTCTCAATTCTAAGACAAGGTTTTTTGCCCCATTCATCATGGGGAAACAAAGCCTCATCTTAGCATTGAGAATCACATCTGGGAGCTGTGAGAAACAGCTGTTCAGAGAGCCCAGCTGGGGCAGGGACACTATCATCAGCAGCAGCTCTGCTCCCTGCCCGGATTTCCTCCCCCCTCTGTTCTCCTCTCCCTCCCATGCTGGCAAGGAGGCAGTCAAAGAAGGAAGTGTCTGCATGGGGAAACAAGGGGAAGAGGATGGGGAAAGGGTGCAGAGCAGGCAAAGAGAAATCTCAGGGTATGGAGCTAGCTCACAGCACAGCTACTTCCTGCAGAGTGGTGCAGGAGCAGCTCTGGGACTCCATCTGTGCCTGGATCAGCAGGGAAAGTAGCAGAAGGAGGTTCATGGTGAGGTGATAGTCACCAGGAGGACAAGGGCTGAGGGGCAGGATATCTGTTCCCTGCCCCTGCTTTTCATTTGCCTATCCTTGCCTTCCCAGCCTCCTACTCCTTGCCCCTGCTTCCCCCCGCCCCACTTTCACCCTGCTTCCCCCCACCCTGTCTTCTCACTTCTGATTTTTCCCATTGCCTGCCCCCTTGTTGCTGCAGCAGTGTCGGGGCAAATAAAAACAATGATTCGATTATAGGCATGGAAAATTATACCAACTTTAGATTTTAGACACAGAAAATTATCATTATTGTGGGGCCATCTTAAATTCAAGGTCATCATAGAATCAAGTAAATAAGGTAAACTGTTAAATCTTTAGGTTTCTTGATACAAGTGTATCAAAACCAATGGACTGACTCCAAATGAATCAGGACTCAAGTTATGGAAATTTAACTACCCTGTATTGCTAAAGAATAATGCAGCTGTAACTGATGGATCAAAACAGATAATGCCCACTTCCCACTAACAATTCCTCCACCCTTTTAACATGTTTATACATCCCAACTAGTTAAACTGGATGCTGACACTTAGATGCCAGCCAGCCCGTTTAACTCTGCAGTTAATCTGTAACCTTAAATTTCTCTGTGACACTGTGCTAATCACAGTTAATGCAGGCATTTAGAAAAGAGATTAGATTTACTCCCAATCCTCTCTTAACCTTTTTCAAGATGTACTATTTCAAGGTTCATTATTACAATATGGCATAAAATGTTTCACAGATTTTAAAAAGCCATTTGTTGTTTATCTAACAAGATCAGCCATCATCAGTGATGGCTTGACTGCTGACTTATGGGCTCTGTTCAGAGTTCTGAAAACCCATTCCATATTTTGCTCCCTGCTTGTCTCCAGGGTGTCTCATTTAAACATAACTCACCTCTCTTGGTTATCAAATACAGTTTTATTAAATAGAGACAAAGGTATATATCTTTTGTTGCATTCCCATATAATGCACATAACAAAATTTAGTTTATAGTAAATGCATTATCTGGGGGCTGTGATGGTGTGGGTGCTTAAAGCACACTGTTGCACAGCCCAAAGGTCATGAGTTTAAGGCTATAGCATATGCACCCATGGGACAGCCTGTCAGACTCCAACAAATCTGTGAACTCTGCTAAATACCTTGTCACAAGGACATGCAAAAGGGGGGGAAATCATAATATACTTTAGACAGTAATGGGGAAAGAATGTGAACCTCCATAAAACTTGGCAATGGAGGGGAGGCACTTGAAGAACAGCAGTTGCAGTAGGACTGGAGAGGTTAGTTTAGGTAAGCAGTTCCTATTCTAATAATAGATTAGAACATTTTTGTAATTGAGAAGGTGAACCAAAAGTATGATTTTTGTCATGAGTCTTAGAGTAAAATCTGATAGATTGCATAGATTTCATAATCATTAGGGCTGGAAGGGACCACGAGGGATCATTGAGTTCAGCCCCCTGCCCCAGGGGCAGGAAGTCAGGGTCAAAGGATCCCAGCAAGATAAGCATCCAAATCTTTCATAAAAGAGTCTAGAGTAGGTGCTTGCACCACCTCTGGGGGAAGTCTATTCCAGGCCTTGGGGGCTCAGACAGTAAAGAAGTTGTACCTTATGTCCAGCCTGAAACGGTCTTGGAAGAGTTTGTGACTGTTTGACCTTGTCATCTTTTCGGGTGCTCTGGTGAACAGGTGTTTCCCCAAATTGTGTTGTATACCCCTTATATGCTTATAGGCAGCCACCAGGTCCCCCTTGAGCCTGTGCTTTTCCAGGCTGAAGTGTCCCATGGTTCTCAGCCTCTCATCTGATTTAAAGGCTACAGATAGCTACTGTTCTAACAGCCGTGCATCTCAGATGTATGGTACATATGCACACAGTGAGCCAGAAGTCTATTAATAACAATGAAAATAGAAGTCCAAGAATAAAATCCATGAGGTATGTACATATTTATCACCCTTTTATCTTCCATTTGTAATGTTCAAATTGCTTCAAATAATTTTACAGAAACACTTCAAAACCCAATATCCAATATCCCTTATTTTTTAACATACAGTCTAGGACTAACTATATAATGGGCCTTAAATATGCCAATTAAATGGATTCTGTAATACTGTCTTGCTCCATTGCTTTAGATCAGTTTATTATTTTATTGGTAGACTACTAGCTTACACTTAAGTGAAGGGGAAAATATTCTTACTATTTTACAGGGGTGTAGGTTGTCTAACTATTTTAAGCATTTTGAAATGTAATAATGACATTTCAAATAATCTATGGCATTATAGAAGGAAAATTCTATTTTATATCCACCTTTGAAGAGGCATAGCACACTGTCAGATTTTTTGAGGAAATAAATACATGAAAAACTGACCTTAATGCTCACACAGTGAACACCTTAAATAACTTCATTCTAAATTATCTATCCTAAATTACTCAGGATTATGAAAGTTAACACTTTATCAGCTTCACTGAAAATCACTCAACAGAACTGAAAAGAGAAGTGCACCATGAAAGTAGGTTGATTACAAATATTAATAATGACATCAGTGATCAGATTTGATGTTGAGCTAGCTGTAGTACAGCTTTTTGAGCAAAATTTCCAGTTTCTTGCAAAAGTACTCATTCCTTTCATAGATGTTAGGGTCGGAAGGGACCTCAATAGATCATCGAGTCCGACCCCCTGCATAGGCAGGAAAGAGTGCTGGGTCTAGATGACACCAGCTAGATGCATATCCAACCTCCTTTTGAAGACCCCCAAGGTAGGGGAGAGCACCAGCTACTTGGGAGCCCGTTCCAGACCTTGGCCGCTCGAACTGTGAAGAAGTTCTTCCTTATGTCCAGTCTAAATCTGCTCTCTGCTAGCTTGTGGCCATTATTTCTTGTAACCACCGGGGGCGCCTTGGTGAATAAAACCTCACCAATTCCCTTCTGTGCCCCCATGATGAATTTATAGGCAGCCACAAGGTTGCCTCTCAACCTTCTCTTGCGGAGCCTGAAAAGGTCCAGGTTCTCTAGTCTGTCCTCGTAGGGCTTGGTCTGCAAGCCCTTAACCATACAAGTGGCCCTTCTCTGGACCCTCTCCAGGTTATCCGCATCCCTCTTGAAGTGCGGCACCCAGAATTGCATGTAGTACTCCAACTGCGGTCTGACCAGCGCCCGATAGAGGGGAAGTATCACCTCTTTGGATCTATTCATCATGCATCTTCTGATGCATGATAAAGAGCCATTAGCTTTTCTGATGGCTTTGTCACACTGCCGACTCATGTTCATCTTGGAGTCCACTAGGACTCCAAGATCCCTTTCCACTTCCGTGCCACCCAGCAGGTCATTTCCTAGGCACTAGGTGTGCTGGACATTTTTCCTCCCTAGGTGCATCACTTTGCATTTCTCCTTGTTGAACTGCATTCTGTTGTTTTCTGCCCATTTGTCCAACCTATCCAGGTCTGCTTGCAGCTGTTCCCTGCCCTCCGACGTGTCCACTTCTCCCCATAGCTTTGTGTCATCCGCAAACTTGGACAGAGTACACTTCACTCCCTTGTCCAAGTTGCTGATGAAGACATTAAAGAGTATCGGCCCAAGGATCGAGCCCTGCGGGACCCCACTGCCCACACCCTTCCAGGTCGAAACTGACCCATCCACCATGACTCTCTGGGTGCGACCCTCTAGCCAATTTGCCACCCACCGGACTGTGTAGTCATCCAAATCACAGCCTCTTAACTTGTTCACCAGCATGGGGTGGGATACCGTATCAAAGGCCTTCCTGAAGTCTAAGTATACGACATCCACCCCTACTCCTGTGTCCAGGCGTTTCATAACCTGGTCATAGAAAGAGACTAGATTAGTCAGGCATGATCTGCCTGCTACAAACCCATGCTGGTTTCCCCTCAGCATAATTTGTCCTGCCGGGCTCTCACAAATGTAAGCCTTGATAATTTTTTCAAAGACTTTACCAAGGATGGAGGTGAGACTGACTGGCCTATAGTTGCCTCTGTCCTCCTTCCTCCCCTTCTTGAAAATGGGGACCACATTGGCCCTTTTCCAGTCCTCCAGGACTTGGCCCGTGCGCCATGAGCATTCAAATATTCCCACCAGTGGCTGTGCAATGATGTCGGCCAGTGCCTTCAGTACCCTCGGATGGAGCTCATCCAGGCCTGCTGACTTAAAGGCATCCAATTCTTCCAAGTGACTCTGCACCATCTCAGGGTCTACACATGGTAGTCTGGCGCCTTGCTGCTGCCTCTCTACAACCCCAGTGAGAGACTTGTCTTGCCCCTCACTTAGGAACACTGAGGCAAGAACTCATTGAGAAGTTCAGCCTTGTCCCCACCGTCCTTCACCAATTGCTTCTGCCCATTTAGTAG
This sequence comes from Alligator mississippiensis, assembly GCF_030867095.1. NCBI lineage: Eukaryota > Metazoa > Chordata > Crocodylia > Alligatoridae > Alligator > Alligator mississippiensis. The sequence goes on along the minus strand of NC_081824.1, from coordinate 54,801,925 downwards.
GGGTCCTATTCCTCCCTGGGCATTCCTTTTACTCCCTATATATCTAAAAAACAATTTCTTGTTATCCTTTACTTGGGATGCCATCCTCAGCTCCATGGTAGCTTTGGCCCGTCTAACTGCCTCCCTACAAGCACGAGCAGAGGAGGTATACTCCTCTTTGGTGATCTCTCCCTGTTTCCACTTTTTATGTGCCCCCCTTTTGGCCCGTAGGCTGCCCTGGATTTCTCTGGTCAGCCAAGGAAGCCTCCTGGCCCCTTTCCCTCTTTTTCCTTGCATTGGGATCGTCTCCCTTTGTGCCTGAAGGATCATTTCCTTAAGGCACAGCCACCCTTCTTGGGCTCCCATCACTTCAAAACTCCTACTCTGTAGTGCGTCCTTGACTAATCACCTGAGTTCATTGAAATCAGCTTTCCTAAAGTCTAGCACTTTCACCCTACTAGTTACCTTACCCACTAGATGTCTTATGAAGAATTCTATTATTTGGTGATCACTGTCCCCCAGATGGCCACTGATCTGTAGGTCCCCTACCATGTCATCCCCCGTTGCCAATACCAGATCCAGTAGGGCATTCCCCCTAGTGGGACCGTGTACCTCCTGTGTCAGGTGGAGGTCCTGTACACAGGTTAGAAACCTGCGTGAACGGTGGGACTTTGCTGTCTGCGTCTCCCAGCAGATGTCTGGGTAGTTTAGGTCCCCCATGTCTACCGCCTCCTTAGCTTTTATGGTCTCTGAGAGCTGCCTCGGAGCCCCAAATCTAGTTCTTCCCCTAGGTGTGGGGGTCTGTAGCAGACCCCTACCACCAAATCCCTCTCTCCTTGCCCCCCATGTAACCTAACTCACAATCCTTCTACTTCCTCATCCCTCGATTCCGTCTTGACTAGGGTCGATGCATATTGCTCATTGACATAGAACGCCACCCCTCCCCCTTTCTTCCCCACCCTGTCCTTTCTGTACAGCCTATAACTCTTAATATGTACCGCCCAGTCGTGGGACGAATCCCACCAGGTTTCTGTTAGCCCTACTAAGTCATAGGTGTTTTCTGCAAGCAGGAGCACTAGTTCATCCTGCTTGTTCCCCATACTCCTAGCATTAGTATATAGGCACTTGAGCCCTGATTCATTCATTCATTCTTCCTTCTTCCACCAACAGTGCTGTACAGGATAAAAATATGTTCTTCCACTTCTCTCTCTCATTTGTGCTTGTGCTCTGACATGCAGAGTTGCCCTCATTGGGACTTTGTACATAACACAAAGTTGGGCACTCTGATTTGTGCACTCTAAGACTAGCCAGTACTATTGTATTCAATTTATATGAAGAAATTTGATGGTGTCTAGTTATGGATGCATGCAGGTATCTGCAATTACATACAGTGCTCATTTCCTAAGGACAGAATGCCAGTTTTTTTTTAGCCATTCTCTATATGGATCCCACCCTAAGTATATGCACCTTGTGAATGTGAATCCTGCAATGTTTCACTCAGAAGTATCCATTAGAGCTGTCAATGCACCCTGGGTACCACCCTGCTCTCTACAGTAAGGGCAAAGAATCACAACCACCTTCAGTTCCTCCTCACCACCAGTGAGTTGCATCTGTGTTATTCTCTTGTACCATTGAGTTGCATCTGTGGTTGGCTCCGTGAAGACCTTAGCCAGTCAGAATTTAGAGTAATGAAGGTTGTGGATCATTCATTATTCTGTAAAGTTTCATTTAAACTTTTTTCTTCTTTCTTTCCCTTACTTAAGTTTCTTGTTATTCTCAGTCTTGCCTCTGCACAGAGAGTTGTGCTTGAAGGTTTCGTCTAATCTCCAGGTTTTTTTTAAATGTGTCTACCCACATGAGACAACCATGTCTGCTGATGAAGTACATACAAAATAACTTTTGGGGAGTATAATCCTATCTTTCTGCAAATATGCTATTTGCAGTATTGATATTTTTTTGCAGATCCATTGCATATAATGTAATTTTTATGCTAGTAGAATATACTTGCTTTTCAATAATGTGAAAAATTCTACCATTCCTGCAATTTTCAAGACTCCTAGTAAATATTCTAAAGTTGGGTTTAATTAGAGCTCTGGTCACGAGATGACACTCTAGGGGGTCAGTATTTTTTATAGCTCTCACATCACCTAATGGAGTAAGTGAAATGCAAATGGTGACAGCTGGTTTTCAATAAACTGTGTATCAGACGACCAGTCTCTCTCTTAAGCTACATCTGAAACTTTTACTTGTGATGGTTTTGGAATTCCATACAAGCCAGTTTAAATACTTCCCTGTGTTTTGTTTTTTTTTCTTAACCATCATTACTCTACAGTGGCGTTCATACTTAATGCATCAAAAATTTTTAGGTTTATGTCCAACTTACCTATGACAAAAGCCATTTCTTCCATCAACTAGACTCTTTGTGAATTTTGGTAACAAGAGCAAAAGAGGAAGCTCCTTCATTTCAAAGTCACTCTAAATGAGTCATGAATGTCATTAAGATTTTTATTCATAGCCTATCAGTTCCTTCTTGAGATAAGGCACACTACTTGGACTACGTTAGGGTAATTTTTTATGACTTATCTATAGTGTATGTGAACACATGCTTGAAGAACAAAAGTGATTTTCTGCCTTTGAAAAAACAGGTATTCTTGTAGATGTTTTTGTACACAGAGTTCCCATGACTTTCTTATCTGCTGACATTGGATGTTTATCTGGATGAAGTGAATGAAGGGACTTATTACTAGAGGAACTGAATGGTTATTGAGACTGTGTGCATCTGTATGTGCCTATTAACATGCAGCAATAAGCTCCAGAACTTATCACTCTGGAACTTATTGTTATTAGGCATGTGTCTGCACATGCACCTGGACCACAGCACATTGAGCTAGGTCATAGCAGTCTGAGGCTGCTCTGACTGAGCTCAGTGTGCTGTGGAAGGGCTGAGTGGGTCACAATGGTGCTTCAGTTTGGGGCTAGTCAGCAGGCAGCCCCACACTGAAGCACCCTTGTGCCCCAGCCAGCTAGTTGGCATCTGCACATGCACTGCTGCTCATGAAAAAACTCCAGAGCAGGGTAGTACTTGTAAATACTGCTGTAGAGTTTATTAGGTTCATGCACCCTAATAGGGACACATGTGTAGATGCTGAGACTTTTAGTATGCAGTTAATTAGGCAACTGTGCAGTAAACGCCTCAAGAAGATGAACCCAATGTTCTGTATATGTGCCTTTAGTGGGGGTGAGAGATACGTAGCATGCAGGCACAATCCCAAGAGATGCTGCTGTGTAGAAGCTTTGGGGTTCACATGGATGTGGTAAAGTCACCTCCATTGGGATAGATGTACAGTAGAAAATATATTTCAAGGAATTCCTTTTCATAGATTTCATAGACATTAGGGCTGGAAGGGACCTTGCAAGATCATCAGGTTCAGCCCCCTGCCCAAGGGGCAGGAAGTCTCCTGGGGTCAAATGATCCCAGCAAGATAAGCATCCAAGTGTGTTTTAAAGGTGTCTAGAGTAGGTGCTTGTACCATTTCTGGGAGGAATCTATTCCAAACTCTGGGGACTCGGGCAGTAAAGAATTTTTTCTTATGTACAGCCTAAAACCATAGGCCTCGGAACAGGGTGGGCCACCCAGGCCATGCCCCAACCAACTTTTAGCACGTTAGTTTAGCTAGCTATACAATTAAAAAAATAACTATATACAGCTTTTACTGGAATGACAATTGTTCATTTGTGGGTTATATAAGTTATCGTGTTAAAAGTTGGTTGGGCCATGGCCCGAGTAGCCCACCCTGTTCTGCATCCTATGTCCAAAGCAGTCTTCCTGGAGTTTATGACCATCAGACCTTGTCTCCTTATGGGTGCCCTGGTGAACAGATGTTCTCCCAGTTCTTGGTGCACACCCCTAATATAGGCTGCCACCAAGTCCCCCCTGAGCCTTGGCTTTTCTGGGCTGAAGAGTCCCATGCCTCTTGACCTTTCCTCATACGTCTTGTTCTCTTGTCCTCTGGTCATGGCTGTGGCCCTCCTCTGGAGTCTCTCAAGATTCTTCACATCCTTCCTAAAGTGCAGAGCCCAGAACTGGATGCAGTACACCAGCAGTGGCCTCACCAAAGCTGAATACAGTGGGAGGATTACTTCCTGGGTTTTGCTTGAGATGCATCAGTAGATACAAGTCAGGGTTTTGTTTGCTTTGCTGGCTGCAGCATCACATTAGTGGCTCATGTTCATCTTGTGGTCAAATGTGACCCTCAAGTCCTTTTTGGTTGTGGTGCTAGTGAGTGTAGCACTGAGCCTATAAGTATGTTGTGGATTTTTTTCCTGAGGTGGAGCACCTTGCATTCTCAGTGTTGACCACCATCAGGTTTTGATCTGCCCACCTTGCAAGTCTGCCCAGGTTAGCCTTAATCACTAGCCTATCCTCAAATTTGACCATACTTCCCCATAGTTTGGCATCATCAACCAATTTAGCCAGTCTCCTTCTGATACCTGAATCCAGATCACTTATAAATATGTTAAAAAGTACTGGTTCAAATATGGAGCCCTGGGGGATACCACTGGTCACCATGCACCATGTTGGCATGGTTCCATCAACTGTCACTCTCTGGGTCTGACCACGGAGCCAGTTCCTGAGCCATTGGACTGTGAGGTTGTCAAGGCTGCAGTTCCCCAGTTTAACCATGAGGACTTCAAAAAAGCCTTTGACTTGGTCTCACATGAAGTTCAAATAGAAGATATCAACCTCTTCTTCTTTGTCTAGGTGATGCGTCACGTGGTCATAGAAGGAAATGAAGTTGGTCAGGTAAGACCTACTTGCAATGAAACCATGTTGGCTATTGTTCAGAATGTTGCATTTCATTAGCCTGTTGTTAATGGTTTCTTTGATTTTTCAACCCCCCCTCAATATCTTCCCAGGGATTGAGGTGAAAATGATTGGCCTGTAGTTCCCTGGATCTTCATTCCTCTTTCTTGAAAATGGGCACCATGTTGACCCTCTTCCAATCCTCAGGAACTTAACTTGAGCACCACGAGTTCTAAAATATCTTCAGCAATGGCTGGGCTATAATGTCTGCCTATTCTTTTAGCAATCTTGGGTGCGTTCCATCCAGGTCAGCTGATTTGTGGGTGTCCAGCCTCTCAAGGTGTCCCCTCTTAAGGTCTTTGCCAATGATGGGTGTGTATTTTGCCCATGCTCTGGCAATCTTGCATCTTGATAGGCAGGGAGATGACCTTGGGCTGGTAGAATACTGACGCAAAGTAATCATTAAAGAGATTTTACTATCCTATAAGTCGCATCACTTGTCAGGCCTTCTGTTAACAGAGCAACAATAGATATTTTCTGTTTCTTGGGAGAGTATACTTATACAGAGGGAGGCAGAAGTAGATCGGTACAATTGTATATGCTTGCCCACAGTTTCTTTATTGCTGCCATCTTGTTTATCATACAACTCTTGTAGTGATAAGGAACCAAGGGTTTCAAAATATACAGATGCCAATGTTAGGGTACCTACCTTCAGCTATTAGACACAATGTAAACACTATGTTACATGCTTACAAAATCAACTGTTTGCTTTTTATTTTTAAGAAAAGATCAATATGTTGATGCCTGCAGCAAGTTGCAAAATCTTTTGTTTGCATCAGTAACTTCAGATAAATGACGGGATACCAGAGAAAGTTTAAAAAAAAAAAAAAAAAAAAAAAAAAAGAGCATAAGCCAGCATCTTGCATTAGTGATTTTCTAATCTCACTTAATCAAAGCTTTGCCTGATTTTGTTTTTATTGCACGTTGTCAAAACTTCCAACACCTCAGTTGTTAAACTACTTTTAAACATTTCTTAGAACTTTATTCAAATATATGTTTGAGTTAACTGAGTTAAATCGGGGTCATTACTTATTCAGTGCAGTTTGAATGGATTATAAATGCAGCTGCAGATGTTTGCCCAACTAACAAGCTCATACAAACCTCTATTTTTCCAGTAAAAGAATGAGCTACAGGAAGCTTCAGAACAAAGTTGGCATATCAGTAGTCAGTCACCATCTAAAAGAGAAAAATCCAGAACAATACTACAAGGGCTGAAACCCTGAGGTAAAGTAGCAAATGAAGAAGTGAACGATCAAATTACTAGGAACCTTTCCCTTTTTTCCTTCCCTCAACTTCACAGAAAATTGGGTCATACCAGCAGCATGTCTCTAAAGCCCCCTGTGCCCCTTACAGATATTGCACAATTAACTAGTTAATTATGTAATTACCTTGAGACCAATTACACATGCAAAGTTCATATCATGCCATAAAAAGCTCCAACCAGCTATAAAGTTAGACCTTGAAAATGTGAACTAACTTTATAACTGGTTGCTATCGGGCTTTAATTTGCATGTATAATAGGGTCTTCTCTGCAGGACCTGATAGGGCTCCCAGCCACAACAGAGTGCCGTGCCCAGCCAGGGCTGGGAGTCCCACAACTGGGCTGTGGGACTCCCAACCCCAGCAGCTGCTGACTCAGGGTACTGGCAGCACCCCACAGCTGCTAGGATCCAGAGTCCCACAGCTGCAGATGCTGGGTCCAAGCAGCACACCTCCTGAGGCTGGGACACAGCTGAGTCCCAGCAGCTGTGGGGCATGGCTGCAATCTCCCAGGCCCAGGAGTGTGTGAAAACCCCAGGGCTGGGAGATCACAGCGACCATGGTGTCACAGCTGTGGGGAGATGTAAAACCCCCCAGGGCTGGGAGATCACAGTTACTGCATGGAGTGCCCACATGGCTGAAAGACCCTCAGTTGAGGTGGCTCCCAGTGATAGGAGCTTGCTTCTTACCAGTGCAGGAGGATCCCAGGATCAGGTTCTCCCTGGTTCAGCAATAAGGTGCAATGGGATCTAATGGCTGATCCCCCAGTCATGCCTTCTTTCATGCATGTGCAGTATGGCAGGAGATGTACTTGTGTAAATTGTACATTAGGTCCCATTGTGCCTTTACTTGCACATGTAGAAGGCCCCAATTTGCTACAATAAAGGTTTTAATTCTCTTTGCCTTCCTGAGACCCATAGAAACCAGTGTAGTCCCAATTCTTTGCCTCATCGCATCCAACCCTTTGCCTTCAGTTCTTTACTTAGCCCCCTTACATGCACAGTCTGCCTCAGGGACACTTAACCCACTACCCTCTCAAATTTCCCTCTAAGGCTTTTGTGAGTGCATCTACATATGCTATTAATGTGAAGCAGTAAACTCCAGCACAGTTCGTGCCAGAGTTTATTGCTCATGGGCACAACATTTACACATGTGCCTGAGACAGCAGCACTTTGAGGCAGGGTGGTGCAGCCTGGGGGGTCAGCGTGCCAGCCTGAAACTGCTCCTCCCCAGCTCAGTGTGTTGTGGAGGGGCTGACTTGGGCATGAAGGTGCTACAGTGTGGGACTAGCTGACAGGAAGCCCCTGCACTGTAGCACCCTCTTGCCCAGGCCAGCCCCAACACCATCTACACATGCAGCATTGCAGTGCACTAAACTCCACCGTAGAATAGTACTTGTGTTGGGCAGTACTATCTTATGGTGAAGTTAATTAACTTACTGTGGCCTAATAACACCACACGTGTAGACAGTGATGCTTTACTGCAGAGCTAATTAGTCAGTTGAGCAGTAAAGCATCTCACACAGATGCATCATGTGTGTTAGATCCTAAGCTATACATAATTATCATGTAGCAAGTTAGTTTGTTGCCTGTGATATGTTTAGACACTACTAGCAGAAGTCAGAGAGAGGTTTCTGCTTGCAGCACCAGGCATCTTGTTGGCATGAGGCTTATCCAGTAGCCTGATTTTTACCAAAATCACCATTGATGCCAACAAGTGTCTGAAATTTTGGAATTTATCAAATATGTTACTTAGAAGCTATTATATTGCAAGCAGACAGAGACATGCCTTCAAGTTAGGCATTGGTAAGTTGATTGTAAGAAAGAAATGTCATCCAGTTAGGTGCCAGTCTCCCATTCTGCTCAACCAAAATAGTACTGCCATTTCATTTCAACATAATTTATCTCTTTATTCTGTGACTTGCTGCAGCATGTTATAGTGAAATATTTCAGAAAGTGTAAAACTCATAAGACAATCAGAATAGCAATACATTGAGTGATCTGATCAATATTCATTAGATGAACCCTGCCATTTTTAGTAACCAGAAGTTGCCTGGAAGGGACAAAGCAAAACCTCACGTTGTGCACAAAATGAAACAAGTATGCCAGTCTATAACATAAAGTGTGTGCAACCTCTTCTTTTTTTAATTGTATGATTTTCTTATAGGGCCACAAATCTCCCAATGACACCTGGGTTTATGCAAGCATTCCACATGCTCTGCCTTGCCAAACACAATTTAGTGTCTCTCTATTCACTTATTAACTATAGGGTTTGGTCCCTTTTTTACCATAAAATCCTTAAGAGCCTAATGAGACACATATATGGTTATCTCTGGGAAAAGCAGTGGTGGACCCTTCTTGGTGGACACCCATGCAGCAATCCTTCCTGGTGGACACCCACTTGGCCCTCACCCTGCCCAAACTGGCCACACCCACCAACCTGCAGTATTTTGGTCACCTGTTTGGTGTGGGCAAGGCCAACACCAGGAAGGCCATCCTGGAGGTATGCTGCACCCTCCAGGATGTGCTGGAGGACACCATGCTCCACATTCATGACCCCCTAGCAGTGGTGGCAGGGTTTCATGCTCTGAGATTCCCCCATTGCATCAGGGACCTGGATGGAACACCCATCCCCATCACCTGCCCACCCCTTAGAGACTGCATTTATTATAGCCAGAGGGGTTTTCACTCTGTGATGCTCTAGGACATCATGGACCACTGTGGGGCTTTCACACACGTGAGCGCCAGCTGGATGGGCTGCACCCACAATGCCTGTATTTTCAGAAACTCCAGCCTGCTGAGCCTGGAAGAGAGTGGGTACTTCATGCTAGGGGTGCCAGGCCAGCAGCTGGGCACCATGGTGGTCCCGTCTCTTCTCATTGGGGACCCCACTTACCCACTGCTGCCTAGGCCAGACCTGTGCCCTTGTGGAGTGTGCCTTCGGGCATCTCAAGGGACACTGGCATACCCTCACTGCCCACTTTGAGTTCACCGAGGCACTCTCCCCTAAGTCATCATCACAGCCTGTGAGCTGCATAACATCTGTGAAGCCCGAGGGGAGCTATTCAGGGAGGCCTAGCCAGAGGAATTATGGCACACGGAGTACACCTGGCAGTAGGAGCACTGCCCATGGCGGCAGCAGTAGTGACAGCCCTCCCCCACTGAAACCCAGGAGAGGCATGCATGCACCAGTGGGGGTGAGGACACTGGGTGTGGGATGTTCTGGCTGACCACCTCCTCAGTACTCCCCACTCTATCCCACCTGCAATGCTGCCCATAAACCCCCTGCCCCCTGCCTAACCCCACCACCATGCTCAGTGCAGACATGTCTCACAAGATTTTATTCCCCTCACATCAACCAGAGCACCAATCCCTTCTCCCTCCTCAAAAAACAGAGCCCCTCCACCACCCACCCCACCCCACCCACCAATGGGTGCCTTCTTCTCCATGAAAAACTTTGTACAAGGTCCTTTGTTTGCCATCCTGGGGTGGGGGGCTGTGGAGTGGGGGTGCCTAGGAGGCACAGCCCAGGGAGAAGCAGCAAGCACCCTGGCCTCTGGCTGTTCCTGTGCAGGTGTGCATGCTGCAGTGAGTGCAGAAAGTGGGGGGTTCACACAGGGGCAATGGTGGCCAATGCTCCCCTGCAAGCAGTGTACAGGTTCAGCAGGACTGATGTGTGGTCCTGGCCCCACTGCAGGCAGCTCCAGTGGAGCTCAGGTGAGCAGTGTGGCTGGGCCTGGGCAGGCAGGCTGGGTGGTATCGAATTTGGAGCAAGGTGCAGGGCAGGGACTCCCAGCTATTGGAGTTGGCACAGGACCACCTCCTTGGCCCAGGTGGGGACCTGCTGCTGAGTGGCAGGTGGCTGCCAGGGGCCAGGCAGATCTAGAGCCATGGGCCGTGCAACAGGCAGCATAAAAGTGACCACCAGGGCCAGAATGTTGTCCAGCACCTGGCAGTCATCATCCATGACCTGCATCTCCTGGGCCATGATGGCATTCTCCTCCCTTAGCACCTCCACCCACTCATGCTGTAGGGCCAGGAGCTGCACCTGGAGCTCCCTGTCTACCCAGTCCCATGTCTCCTCGTGCAGTCCTGTGCCTTCTTGCAATGGCCCCATGCACCCTCCTGAGTGATGTCCTTTGCCTGCCAGGCCTGAGTGTCTGAAAGCTCATCCTCCAAAACCGTGACCAGGTGGTCCAGGAGGAGGGTCCTGTCCAGGGTTCTCCTCCAGCGGAGCCAGCACATCCGCACGGCCCCAGCTGTGGGTGTTGGTGACCATGAGGCTGCATCCTGGCTGCCAAGCATGGCCTCTCCCCTGTAGAAAAAATAGAAAAGTTTAAAAATATCAAACCTTCTTAACTGGGTATTTCCTAAATTTAAGTTTCATTTTTTTTTAAATACTGTTTTACTTAAAATGTTAAATTAATGTATATTTAAAAAATTGAAAACCCAAAATGTCAAAATATAGATATAAAATTTCAAAATTATTGGACTTTATTATTTAAATTGATTTTGTTTTTAAATTTGATTCACAAAGATTTCAAAGTATTTACTTTTCAGAAAAGGAAAAATTTAAATCTCATAGATTATTGGAAGACAGGAACACCATTTCCCTCCCTCCTTTCATAGTTGCTAGTGACCATCTGTATTTTGCATTACAATCTGGCTGATATCAAAGTGCTGATATTAAACATTACATATCCATGCTCTGACTGTATAACATGGTCACTACTTTTATACAAACATTGTATCCCTGTTTATATTAATATAATTTATCTATTAATTTTATCTTTGGCAGTTAAGATATATGCAACAGAGCATCTTGCACCCCAAATACACAATCTACCCCCAAAATATAACAAGTTGATATAACTCTCTCCATACCCAAAATTTCCTTGCTATTACCTAGGATTTAGAACTAGTGGCTTTTAAAAATTTCTCAAAACGCCATAAACCTGTGGCTCTCCCCTTTGTTAGTCAAAAAAAAAAATAAATCCATTCTTCCATTAGGAACCACCAACAGTTGTATATATGTATTTTCTTTTTTTTGTTTCAGGATGAAAATTACTAAGATACATAAGAGTTTTTCTAAATGCAGTTCCAAGTTATTAAAAAGAAAAGAGAGAAAAAACAAAAAATTAACCAATAATCAAACAAGGAAACAAAGAAACAAAAACAATACTGAGCTTGAGAATTGCGTTAAATTAGACCTCACAGCAGTTTCTTAATACTCTCAATTTGATCATTCCTTTTATCTTTCCAGGCTTCCCATCTCTACACAAATATCATCAGCTTCACCTGCAGCTTTTCCTGAAAAGTCTGAAGTGCTCCAGTCTCTTGTGCCCTCCTTGAATTCTTTTGCGTTACCAACAACATGCCAGGAGAGTTTATGCCATAATGGAGGGACTTGTCGTCACATCTATCTGGATAATGGGGCCTCCTCATTTCACTGTGATTGCCAACTTCACTTCACTGGGCATTTCTGTGAGAAAGGTAACTATACTGCATTCTTTGTATGTTCAGTCCTTTTATCTCTAAATCGGAAAACAGATGTTTTCAATGGAGCATAATCAGCTATTCTGTGACACATCATGGCACCGCTGATTGTGCTCCAGGGACATCTATAGATGTCCCCCTTACTTAGGGTCCTTGTCTTCCACTTGCAGGTGTGCCCCCTGTTGGGAAGTGGGGGAAGTGGGGATTTCCTTGTGGGTGTATCTGTAAGTGGATCACCCCCACCCCCCTTGCCAAATTTGTACATGTGGTGAATTCCTCTATAGAAGCATGTGGGGGCAACTTCCACACATCCCTCTGAGTTTGCAGATGCATACACAGAAAACCCTCTTTAAGGGTGGTGTGCATTTTTGGCAGCAGCATGGAGCACAGGCAGCAAATGCAAATGGAGGTCCTGCTATGGGGCTTTTTCCTCCCACACCCACCTGCATGCACAGGGAAATCTGCAGAGGGATTACCCCATGCAATGCATGGGGTGCAAGTCTGCAAGTACAAAACCTCCACTTACAGACATGCACCCGGAAGCCCTGACTTTCCCCACTTAGCTAGGCATGTGTCTGTAGGGATGTGTCTGAGTAAGCTGGGAAAGAAAGGAGGATGCTCCCAAGGCTTGAGGGAACTGATCCTTCCTGGGAATTCTCAGTGTGCACAGAACTGGTCCCCTCAAGCCCACAGAGCTCCTGCCCCAGGGAGTCTGAAAAGCCTTAGCAGCTTCACATGACTGGAGCTCTCCCACCTTAAGCAAACAGATGTGTGCCACAATGAAGTGGCCCAATGTAATCATCACTGGCAATTCCCGAATTTCAGGATGATCTCTACCATCACTCTTGTCACAACCCAAGGCTGTGATTTTTGTTTGTGCGTGCTTCGGCACTGCTAAATTATTTCCCGCCACTCGTAGCTTTCTTTGCAGGGTGCATTTCTGAGCTGCAGAGAGGAGATGCACGGTGCAAAGGAGTTCCCGCCACCCGCATGCAAATTTGTGCCCCACTATTGGCCAGTTCTAAATTATTCCTACGTGGCAGCTAGCGATTGGCTTGCTAGACGTATAAGAGGCTTGAGCAGTTTCCGCCCAAGTTGGAGGACTCCACGACTATCAGGAGGAAAAGAACTTCACATCTCGTGAAGATCTCTAAGCGCTGCGGAGCCTATTGGACCCAGTGTGTATATCAAGAAGGCTACAGGGGTCTGATCAGCCTCTCACCTCTCCCCATCGCTGCCTAATCCCTCTACGTACCCTTCCCTGCGTGCAAGTTCCACGAAGCCTAGCAAACTTCGTGTGAGTGTATCCAGAGCTCTGTCCGAGTCAAGTGAAACTGCAACGTAAGCGAAGTTTTCCTGGAAGTTTTCCAGCCTGCACCGCGACCATCTTCGGTGTAAGTAAATAATCTTAAATCAACCACTAAGCGTCCGTGCCTAATTCTAGCGTGCCGCCTGCCTTCCCCAACCCGGCGTGTCCGGGCTGCTGGCCACAGCCTGCCGCGCAAAAAAAGGGCCTCGGACCGCTCCCGGCCCGCACAACTCACTGATGCATCCTGAGGTGGCTTACGAATCCAATCCTTGAGCCACAGACCCATTCACCAAAGTTCCAGGTCTTTTCACAGAAGAGAGAAGGCCGTAGGCTAGCATTCCTCTCCTTTTCCTTCCTTCTCTCTCTTCTCATCTGAGGGCAATAAACTGTACCTCAAAACAGGCTGATTCTTGGTTAAGGTTGAAGCACCATTGGAGTTAGTTGACAGCCAGCTCCACCGAGGTCTTCATGTCAGAATCCATTTTCTTGAGGTATGCCTTTAATGTGTCCCTGTAGCATTTCCTCTAGCCAGCATGAGATCTCAGGGTGTTACCAAGCTGGGAGCAGAGCAATTATTTTAGGAGTTGAGAGTCAGACATGCACAAATAGTGTCCAGTCCAGCAAAGTTGGCAATTGAGGATCACTGATTCAGTGCTGGTAGCATTGGCTTTGGCAAGGATGCTGATGTTTATACAGTTATCTTCCCATTTGATGATGAGGACTTTCTGTAGGAATCATTGGGGACACATCTCCAGGCTGTGAGATGAAGATAGTTCTTAGTGAGGGCAATAAAAGCTATATACAAGTCCTTATGGTGTTCCTGACACTTTTCTTGAACCTGGTGGGCAACAAAGATCATGCCACTTGCCTTATGGGATGGTCTGAAACCACACTGAGAGTCCAAAAGTACTTTCTCAGCAAAAAGTAGAAAAAGATTTGGGAGGATGTGGGTAAAGATTGTCCCGGCTGTTGAAAGTAGTGCAATACCTCAATAGCTCCCATAAACACACTTATCTCCTTTCTTGAATATAGTCATGATGTTGACATTTCTCATGTCCCCAGGGACCTCTTTTGTTGGCATGATTTCTTGAATCACTAGCTAGCACTTTATTCAGGGCCAGGTGCAACCATCAAAGACCAATTATGTTATGTCAATTTGATACCAGGAGACTCTTATTGATAACCATGGTATATATGATGATTAACAGGCAAGCAAGGCTCTCACCACACACCAGGCTTCTAGGGATACTCAGAGGAAGGTGGCCAGAATGCTGATCACTGATCTGTGGGTCTCCTGTCTTCAGTGATCTCAACGGTAGGCTGATGCCAGAAGGAAAGAGAGCACCCTGCTCTTGTGTATCACTCCAGGTTTATACCTTCATTTTATGCCATCTGTCCTGTTCCGGTGTTCAGTCATTGGTGGGTTAAGTCTAGTGCACCTTGTTCAGCCAATAAGGGGTTGCTAAAATGCAGTTCCCATAATACAATAACTGGAGTTTTTCCATCCCAGAGTTGGGCTTGTTTTCATGCTTCCAGCTGCACCTTTATCTCAGATGGAATGCATGAGAGGTACCATCTGAAGCCTGTTATGCCTTGGGAAAAACACTCCCTCTATCTGCACCCTTATCTTGAAATGTGTGTGTAAACTATTTCTGTCAGGTTTCTATGGGAAACCCTTCCCCTGTCAGGTTCTATCTGTCAGTGGCCTTGCTCTGTATACCCTTAGCTATATTTATGTTAAGTAGTAAATATAATCTATAAATATATACTCTAATAACTAACTTAAATATACTATGTTAATTGCATACATGTGTATTAAAAGTAAATAGGTCTAAGCTCCAAATCTAGCCATCAACTTTGTTGTTCTAAATTCATAGAATAATTTAGTGATGTCCCAGTACCAGTTTCTCACCACCAGCCTTGTAGATTTCAGTAGACATGCCATCTGATTCAGTATACTTGTTGCTCTTGGTTTTATTGATGGCATGCCAGACTTCTAGGATAGGAGGCTTGGCAAGGAATACCCTCCACTGTGTTGGGGGATGGACTCGATGGTGCTATCTGCCACAATTGACTCACAGTTCAAGAATTCTTCGAAGAGATCTTTCTACCTAGTTTGGACAGATTCATTGTCTCTAAGGGGCATTGCACAATTCTGCTGTTGCAGGAAAGTAGTATCTTGGGAAGTTGGACTGTAGATGGCTTTCATTGCCTGGAAAAACTATGCATGTCATGTTTATCAGCATGCAGCTGAATCGCTTTGGCTTTATCTTGACACCGCTGATTTTTGGTTTCCTGGATTCTTCTTTCGAGCTTTGGCTTTGAGGAGCTGATACATATTCTTCTTTCACTGAAATGGGATGTAATCTTTCTAAGCCCTCTTTGCTTCCAGTCAAAGAGGGCTTGGTTCTCAGCATTGGTCTCAACGAACCAGTCTTGGTGTCAACAGGTGGTATAGCAAATAAATTCAGCACAGTCCATATGGCTGGTGGTTTCAAACCCTTTCCAGAGTTACTCAATGTTGCTTTCATTTTTAGACAGAGCAGGGAGCTTTCCATGGAGGCAATATTGGAGATCCTTACAGACCTTTGAGTATTGAAAAGATGTGGTATTGAAAACCCCTCACTTTGCTTCTAGCTGTTTTTGGTGTTTCAGAGCAAGCCAGATGTTCACAATGGATCTGAAAACATGGTGATCTGTCCAGCATTCACTGGTGCCTCACATGATTCACGTGATTTGGACATCCATTCAATCATCTCTCAGCCTTCTTTTGTGGAGGCTGAAGAGGTCCAGGTCCCTTAGTCTGTCCTAATAGGGCTTGGCCTGTAAACCCTTGAGTGGCCCTCTTCTGGACCCTCTCAAGGCTATCCACATCCTTTTTAAAGTACAGTACCCAAACTGGATGCAGTACTCCAACTGCGATCTGACTAATGCCATCTAGAGGAGAAGTATCACCTCTTTGGTTTTATTTGATGCATGATGAAGTACGGTTAGCTTTGTTGAAGATTGTGTCATACTGACGACTCATGTTCATATGTTCTTGTATTTTTCACTTTGTCTAAAAATAGCATTCATAATGACAAGACTGTACTCTGTGCATTTATTCAGAAGAAGGGTACCATTGGAGTTGTCTTCCCTTTCTCTTTCCTTCCCATTGGTGCCACTCCAGAGTCCCAGGTCACATCTGACTCTAGATTGAAGTCACCAAGGAGAATTATCTTGTCTTCCCTGAAGGTATTAGTCAGAACATAGTCAAGTTTGGAGTAAAACTGTTCTTTGATATCATTGTCAGCATCAAGTGGGCATATGTCCTGATGATGGTGGCATACTGCTTGTTGCTGAGCTTAAGACAAAGGGTCATAAGACATTCATTAATGCCTGCCAGGGACCCTGTAATTTGAATGATGAGCTTATTCTTGATGGTGAAGCCAATGCTGTGAACTCATCTGTCCTGAGCTGATTTCCCTTCCCAGAAGAAGGTTTAGCCTCTGCCTTCTTTACTCAGCTGACCTTCTTCCAGGCATTTTGTCTCATTTGGAACTGCAATGTTGATTTTATATCTCATTAGTTCCCTGGGGATGATGGCAGTTCTTCTTTCTGGCCATTCATTGTCCTGGTTATCCATCAAGGTGCAAACATTGCATGTTGCAAAAATCATTGTCTTATAATGTTTTTGACCCAGAGAGAGTGATCTCACTGGATGCAGTTATCCAGACAGGATCACATAAGATAGCCTAGATTTAGGCCATCTTTTCTAGCCCCCTCCTCATGTTGGTTGAGAAAAAGAGATCCTAAACAGGACTACTTAGTCATGGTAGCTGCTGATGAATTGCACCCATCTCAACCAAGGTGCAAGAGGACCATCAGGCTACTGGCCCCCACATGCAGATTTGTGGCTGGAGACTGCCAGATTCACTAGTCCTGTCTCTATTACCACTGGTCCATCACTGCAGGGCATTTGAGAGGTTGGTACAGGAAAGTGTGTTGTTTCTTGTGGTAGAAGCCTTTGTGTGACTTTGTTTAATGTGAGGGAGCTGTTGCACACAAACAGCAATCACACTATCTGGACAAGGTGGAGATCTGAGAACAATGGCAAGGGAGAACCCTAGATGACAGGAGACCTCCATCTTGGTGCAACCTTCTTCCATCTTTACAGCTCTTGAGACCCTGACATCTTCTTCTGCCTAATCCACTGTCAAGGATTTGGGGTTGGACCATGCCTGGAACCGCCTTTCAAGCTTGTTTACCATTGGCTGACCCTGCCAGGATTGTAAGTGACATAGCTCTGGGGGTCATTGGGACACACAAGCTTCCTGACCATGACAAGGTCTCGGTCCATGGAGAAGTGAATGTCATACTGAGCATTTGTGGTACCACAGACAGTATGGACACCTGTTTGATTTCATTTTGTGACTCTTAAAAAATGTACAGTGGCACAAAGGTGATGTCAGTTTCCAGTGTCCTGTTTATTTAGGGAAGGAGGCACAAAAAAAAAGAAAGAGAAGAAACTACAGAAATTTTGCCTGCTTATGATCTTACAGGCTCCTAGCAAATCAGGAGTTTGTTCATTGAAGTAGAGGGGATTATACCTATGTGCAGCCCATTATAACTAAGACCAAATCAGGGATATTATCAACAGTTGTAGAGTTAAGTAAATAAAATACACCTGAACATTCCAGCAATCTCAAAGAATATTGCACTGCAAAACATTTTAAGAAGAAAAAAAATGCTGTCTGTTGAATTAAGAAAAATGATGATCTCCCCTTAATCACAACAAGCTTTTGAATTCAGCCAACATTCTTTCTCTCAAATTTGCACCCTTACGTTTAGGGACCTACCTAAATTGTGGTGGAAGTGCGCAACACAGCAGTTCCTTTAATTTTGCTCTTTTTGCCATGCAGCCCCCGCACTCTCCCACTGCTGATTGGAAGAGGGGGCCAGCGGCCCCACTGTTCGCTACTGCTGCTAATTGGCTGGGAGGCAAAAACTGTAACTTTTGCCACAGTTTTTGTCTCCAAGCCAATCATCAGCAAGTAGCAAATTCTGGGGCCTCTCTGCCAATCAAGCAAAAAGAGCAAGATTAAAGGAGTTGCTAAGCAGCATACTTTCACCATGATTTAGGTAGGTGCTATTTAAATAATCTCTGCAATTGTGACTGTCATGTACCCATATCAGTTTTTGCAAAGATCCTTGATCCCAGGACCATATTGATCAGTGTTAGTACTAGTTCAAGTTTGAAGCAGTCACACCTTATGGCTAAAAATCTTCTCTCACTGTCCCCCACCTGCACAGCTGTGACTTACTATGAGACAGCTGGTGAGTAAGGGCCTGGTTAGGAACTACAGCTGTGAGTTTCCACTACAGGGTTAGTAAGCCAGGACAGGCTTCTATCCCTGCTGTAGACAGAAGTGTGTGAGAGATGGGTTGCAGGAGGGCAGGAACATAAAGTTGGGAGATGGAGATTTAATGAGATGGGGTGGGTAATGAAATGTGAGGTGGAAAGGAGAGGAAATTGAAGCATATAAAAGTACACCTATATGGGGGTGGGGGAAGGATCATGAAATGAAGGAAGTCAACCACTAAAGCATAAAATAAGTTAAAAAAAAATGGAAAAGAAATAAAGAGGAAGTAAATTAAAGAAGGTCTCATGTTTTAATAAATTGTAATTTGGGATTGGGGGGTAAGGAGTACTGGTCATGCTTCCTAGGGTAGCTGAGAGGTGGGAGCAGTGAGAGAAGGTGCTTTTGGGGGAACTACTGCCCTGTTGCGCTAAATTTAGTTAAGGGTTGTCATGAATGAAAATGAATTGATTGATGAGACTATTCCAGTCTCAAATCCTAATTTATTGAACACATAAGCAATATTAATATTTAAGCAAGGCTTTAAATGGAACACTTAACCTTTAAGCAAGCCCTAACAGTTCATATAGATATTCTTACATAAGCCTTCCAATAAATACAGTGACTTCAGCTGGCCAGGAGTTCATCACTGCATCAGAGTTCAAATGTCTGTTGTTTCTTGTCCTGTGGATTGTTTTCTCCTACAATTTTAAATCCTTTCACAGTCTTTATATATTGGTTCTGTTTACAATTTTGAGTTGCTCCATGTTCCATGCAGTTTCCTGACTTAGAGCTGTGACTACTGTGGTTACAATTTTGTTTTACCATTTGCCCAATCAGCCTTTTTTTGCTCACATGCTTTCTTTACCATTATTTCACATGCCTTTTAGCTGTTTAGTTTGCAGCACTTTTGTTTAGCAAGCTGTATTTTTTTCCATTTCTTATGCTACGTGCCTTATGGACATATGTCCATCAATTATCTTTCACAGAGGCCATTTGTTTTCCTGTCAAACTGCTGTCCAAATCCTGCTGTCTTGGACCACTCTGCCCCACCCCAACATGCTGCCGTCCTGGGCACACATTCAAACACTGTGCCCAGAAGCAATAAACTCTGGTGCAAATTTGTGCCAGAGTTTATTGCTTCACATTAATAGCATGTGTAGATGTGGCCACTGTGACTTACTCAGTTAATTATATCAAGACACAAAATGGTGTTACTTACGCTAAGCATTTTGCTAAGGCAGCTTTCAGGCCTACAGTCCCTGTCTCTGGAAGGAACCCCCAGCTCATGGGGGCCTGATCTGGCCCTCTGCCTTTTTCCCTGCCACTCCCGCTAGACCTGTACATGTCCTGCAACTTGGCTAGCTAGCAAGTGCTCTGCAGGCTGTTTGCATGGGGTCTCACACCTGGGGTTGGGAAGGTCATATCCCTAGGGGTGGGGCGGGAGTTGGCTTGGTTCCAAAACCACCCCTGAGGAACAGAGTTTAGGGGTTGGAAAGTTTGTCCACATATAACAGGAAGATGGGGGAGAGGACACTTTATTCTGGGATGCTGAAGGACTACAACTTGGGTGGCTTATCTATGGGGTGTGGCTATACATTAACGGAATGTGAACTGGATAACAGAAATCAGAGATAAACCTGCCATTCAGTGGTGTAATTTTACCCATCTAAAAGAAGTTTCAGATGTTAATGGGCCACTATACAGGTACCTGATACCTGCTCTAACATGTGCTAATTAGCATACTCCAGCACCCTTGGCATCACATGTATTCAGCATTCCTGCACTTCAAGATGGTGGCAGGGTGCTTTAGCTAAAGAAATGGTGACAGGGTGATTTGCCCCCACTGCCATTTTGAAGCACAGGACACTATATACATGAGACACTTTGTGTGCTTTATTTAGAGTGGCTTCCGAGAGCATGCATAAAGATGCCCAATGCGTGGATTATCCAGGGGTTAAGAGCTCCAGGAGCTGCCTAAAATTGTGTGACAGGACTGTTAAAAAATATGTCCTGCTGTTTATTTTCATACTTACTGAATTGCTGCTCTGTATGAACACTAAAATCATATGGACAAGTCAAAGAAACATAAGTTAATTAAAAGCTAAGTGAAACCTCTAGACAATATTGGTTTTCTTGCAAAGAATATCAGTGATATAAGACAAACTGGTTAATAGCTGTTACCTTTTATATAATTACTTTATGCTGTTACTTTTCAGAAACTTACTTTCCTTAGCACATTATCTAGTTAGTTTTAAATATTTTTTTTTACCTTCTAAAGGATATTTATCTCTCAGTGGTGGTGGACAACTCCCATCAGTATTTATTTAATTTACTTCCATATAGTAAAAGAAGAATATGTCCCCATTATAAGTCATAATAATCTTCTAATATACTTTCTCTTGTATGAAATAGTACCAAACAACTAAAGGCAAAAAAAGCACTTGTCAGGCTGTCAATATATCTGAAGGTAATGGAACTAGCCTTCATCACCTTGCATTACTGGCTAAAAGTAGGTCATTACACTCTGTGTGAAAACAATCAATGCCTTAGAAAAAATGACTGCAGTGTGTGATGTCTGAGGTTTCAGAGCATATTTCTTTACTGTTTATCCCTTTCCAAAGTTTGTAGCAAACCTAACCATACCCAGGCTTTTTGGATTGGCAGTGCTAAAGCTGAACTACAGGAAATGTTCTTCGGCTTTTGTCATGTAGACTTACCTTGTGTAATTGTTTCTAATGCACTGAAGTTGCACAAGCCGTGTTATACATTAGCTAGTAAAAAAAAAAGAAAAAAAAATGTTTCCCTAGTTCTTCTGAGAGAACAGAGATAATAACAATACAGAATCTTTCTGAAATGGTCTATATGAATTTGAATTTTAGCACTAGATTTGCTTGTGATGTTGAGGAGTGTGTAACTTGCATTGTGTGGAATGGCTGTTGACCTCAAAGGCAAGGCCGGAGTAGGTAGTTTAAATCACAGCAGGAGTTCCAGAGACATCCTGATAGCTGGACCTTATCAGGGTACATGGATAACCCCATCCACTGCTATACTGCTTGCTGGTCCCTTGCTCTGAAGCAGTCACTATCCAGAAGACTTCTAGTTCAGAGTTACTTTGAAAGATTAGGTAATCCAAGGTTTAAATAAACTATTGGGACTCAGTACTTCTGTTCCATGACCCTAACGCTAAAATCCAGATTACACACATGACTGAGTTATACCTGCCCCATGAGCAAGTGTAAAACACAGGGGGCATGTCTACACATGCATTTAAGCATGATGAAATTTAATGTCTATTAAGATAATGTCCATTAAATGATTTTTGGCAGGTGCTTACATGTGCAGGGACTTGGCACTAAAGTTAGTACCAAGTCCCTGCAGCCCTGCCATGAAAGTTAGTGTTGGGTCGCATCTACACGTGTGTTAATGAGCTTTAACTAATCACATCTAAATTTGATACCTGCATTTGCAGGTATCAAATTTAGGTGTGATTAGCCTAATTTCACTATTTTTAATGTGCATTAAGGGCACACATGTAGACATTTATGGTGTGCCCCTAAATCTTGCCCCTACAAAATGAAAAAACATATTAATTAGCTTTTGACTTGCTTTACCTGATGCTTAATGCTTAGTTGTTCTATCCAAGTTAGCCAGCACTGCTGTGTAAGAGAAAAGACTGGCAGCAACTCATTCAAGTGACTGGCATTGAAGACAAATGCTTAGCTCATTTTATTTTGTCACAATTCAGGTTCAGATTCATTTGTGCTGGTCTTTGTCTTCATACAGGGGTGGCAATGTAATTATGGTTTGATGAGGCTGTAATAAGGTGAGCATACATCCTGGTCACCCCAGCTAGTAATATTATTTATTGCTAGGGATTGTTACTTGGGTGTGGTGTCAGCAGGAATTGTTTTATTATAGAGCTTTGAATGATCAGGATCCAATTCAACAAACAGATGCCTACAGCCCAGAACCCCCAGACTACCATATACTAATGGCCCATCTTTCAGCCCCACTTGAGCTTGCAAGGGAGGTTGAATTGTTTCACTTATAGCAGCCTTGCCCTGTTTATATCCAGGAAATTCTCCCTTTTGCTCTTTATGGGTTCCCAAATGATCAGACCATACATACTGGAGCTCTGAGTCATGTTACAACATAATTATTAATCAGTTTAAATTATATATGTTTTCCCTAACCATCATCTGTCTATAATTCATAAATGACCAAATTACATTATAAACAAGGAAACATCCCATAGACATTTGTTACACTGCTAATCAAATGTGTATGCTGAGATACATTATTCCCTGTCTGCATGCCATTTTCTTACATGTCTCTTTTGGTTTTCCAGTAACAAAATCTATGTTTGTGACCAAATAGCATATCTTCCTCAACAAGTGTGTGCAATAGATTTTAAAAGTGGTGTGATGACGTTTTCTGTTTTGTATTTAGTTCACTTCTTAATGATGCCTAACACTTTCTGGCTTTCTTTGTTCTTGCTGCACACTGAGCCAATGTTTGTAGAAAGCTACCTTATTTACTTGAATATAAAACAATGTTCCCCCCTCTCTCCCAGTCAGCATGGAGAAAAAGCTCCTGACACTCTGAAATGTACTTGAATGTGCATTTGCAAAACGTTGAATCAATCTCTGTATCTTCAGGGGGGTACCAGGGAGGGTGACAATCAAATGTAGCTTCACTGAAGTCAATTTCACCTTTAAGTTATGTTCAGTGGATTATGCTAGTGAATACCCAGCTGAGGATTTAGCAAGTACAACCATTAGAGCGTCTGTTTCCTCTTTTATACATTTGCTTAGTGAAATTGTCTGTAAGTGACAAGCTGCTGGAAGCTTTATTTAACAACTTTGGCTTAAAATGTAGCATAGGTTTAACAGAAATCTTTCTGCCAGTGTAAATTATATCTCTAGGGTTAAAAATGTGTGCTACTTGATGTCATATTAAAAAATGATCCATTGAGATAATGACTAATGACTGATCAATGTGCCACGCTTTCTAGTTTATCTTTTTAATTTCACTAGTCCCTTTATGCTATTTACATATATATAAACATTAAGTATCATATGAAACTCATTTCTGTTTTTCCTCCAAGAAGTTATGCCTTAATTTATATAAATTAAATTTTTCTATCTCCTTTCCTGTTATGCCCCTATAGTTCAGTGGAGAAAATATAGGGCATAAATACTAGCTTTGTTTTAGATGACTGCATGTAGGCAGATGGCTGTCTACTACTTTAAAGTTCATAGTGACAGATTTAGAATATCACTGGCTTGTGCTTGGAAAAAGCGTATGTCTACGACTATTATTTATAGGATTAACATTTTTAAACAGTCTCCAACATTTTTTAGTATTCTATAAAATTTTTATAAATAGTGTAATGAAAGACTATTTAAATGCCATACATTAACACTAGGAAATCTTACATTTAGTTTGATATCTTGCTTGTGTATATTCTGTACATACTTAAAGGTCAACTCTGTTCACAAAACTGCAGAACTAGGAATAAAATGTGAGGCAGTTATATCAGACATTTGTCTTGTAACTGACTCATCCCGAGTTTTTGCTATGCGTGCCCTATAACTGACATATATTCAAAGTGTAAATTGTTTAAGTTCTGATGTATTAAATAATAGCTGACAGTATCATACTGAAAATGAAAGTATTTCCACATTAGTAGCTTTTATAGAACCAAATGCTAACTTATACTTTGCAACTAAAATCTTGATTAACATTATTCATCTTGGCTTTTCTTCCTTACATTTATTAATCTGTTCGGTGTTGAAGCCTGGTGATTTTGTGAGCGACTAATTCTGTGTGTTATGAATTTCAGTAAAATTAGATACAGGTAGAATCATGTCTATAGTAAATCATGTACAATCTGTACTAAGCAGTGGAGTACTTAGCACTGGATGCAACAACTAAGTACCAAGAGTATTTAGCATTACAAGCAACAACACTCTTCATTAAATATTGCAATACTTGTTTGTTTTTAAAAATACTGTAATTACTAATATTTCACAAGCTACAGCCAATATCAAGAAGCAAAGAAAAAAGAAGTTGGGAAGGTCCTACTGCATTTCTACCTATTTCATTTAGATTAAGCTTTAAAATATGAAGTCCTTTGCATTTGGTCTGGGCTTTGGAAAAGCAGTAAGACAGATGACATTATGACTCTTCTCCCTAGATGCTGAACCTTTCTTTGCTCTTTAGAGGATGACTTTAAAGTCTGCTTCATATTAAGGACAAATTAGGATTTGGCTATAAATTATATGGCTGGTTGCTCATATGCTGGCTATTATTACGCCAGTTGCTGTCCTAGCAGTTTTTGCAAATGGTAGGCAGGAAGCACCTGAACATTTCAAGAAATAGTGTCTTGTGAGTAAATATAGGAAAGAAGCTATCAATGCTTTAATAATCTTCAAGGCACTTTCATGCATGGATATAATTTTGTATTTTGATGTAAGACTAGCCAAACATTGAAAAGCCTAATGTGTTAACACTTCTTAAAATCTTATCGCACATTGGCAGTAAGTAATAGCATGCTGATATAGTGAGATACTAGGGGACAGAAAGTTTTTTGTCACCTCCTTGATGTGGACTTTAGAGTATAAATCTCTAGTTAGAGATTTATAGCAGCATTTGAAATGCACTAGACTAACTAGATATACAAACTACAGTCTCTGTGTCTGTGATGTCTACCCTGTTTAAGAGACAGTGGGCTGAATTCTGCCCTTGTCTATTGCCTAATAAAATTATGTCATTGTCTATTGCCTAATAGTAATAATACATGTATAACTATAGGTAAAACTGTAGTCAGTCTGCTGGGGAAAAACCAAGATTAATAACATTATTCCCCATTTTATTGATCAGTAGCTTTCATGTTTAAATCAATGTCCAGATACTTTGTCTTCAAATCATACCAAGATACTGTATCAGCCACTTAGATTACTGACCTTAGACTTTTTTGTGACCTTCCTTGCCTACATATTGAATCCCTCCATTTTTTTCCTATCCTGCAGATAAATCTTCCCCTTCCAGGTTTATAATGCTATCATGAATGTTGTTTCTCATCTGTTTCTTGTTTGCCTTACTTGTTTCTCATAGAAGTAAGGATAACAGGAGCTCTGTCGGTCAACAGCAAAAAAGAAAAAAAATATTAAAGTGCAGGCATCAGTGGGATGCTTCTGATGTCAGAGCAGGTAAATGGGCCATTCAGTGGAGGACAGGCATGTAAATAGTTTATATTAAAAACAGCACAAATATTGAAATACTACATTTTTGTTAGAGCTAAATGAATATCAGGGCATCTGTGTTTCAAAGTACACTGCAATAATTGTTTTATTGAACCTTTTCCAAAGACCAGAAAGAAAGCAGCAAACAAGCATCTGCTTTCATTCTGTTACTTTCTGCTTGCCTCTCCACCTACACAAAAATAATGCAAAAACTATAACAGTTTTGGGTACTGCATTGTAAGAGGGATGTAAAGAATCTGGAGAGGGTCCAGAGGTGAGCAAAGATAATGATAAAAGCCTTTGAATGCCAACTGTAGCTGGAGAAGTTGAAAGAAATACGCATGGCATGATTGGAGAAAGGAGATTAAGAGGAGACATAGTGGCAGTTTTCAAATATTGGAAAGGCTGCCAGCAGAGAAGATGGTGAAATACTGTACTCCCTTGCTGAACAGGATAGAACACGTAGCAATGTGTTTAAAATACAGTAAAGCA
The DNA here is from genome assembly GCF_030867095.1 of Alligator mississippiensis. Lineage (NCBI taxonomy): Eukaryota > Metazoa > Chordata > Crocodylia > Alligatoridae > Alligator > Alligator mississippiensis. Next base: position 54,775,937 of record NC_081824.1, on the reverse strand, counting down.
GAAAAAGAAAAAACACACTTTTCAAATGTAAGACCAGCAAGACAATAAAACAAACTGCCTTGGGAGGTTGTGGAATCTCCTTCACTGGAGAAGCTGGCCAGAGACACCTCTGGGATCACTTATTAATAACGTTTCGTGCAACTGTTCAAGGTGCTGATCCTACGCATTCCTTCCAACCTTATGATTCTATTATACATTTAGTATTTTTTATTGTGCAAATGGTAGAAATAATCTTACTACATCCTCTTCCTGTGGAAAACATTTACTATAACACATGATTGGTTTTCTTCATTATACCAAGCACACTTAGCCCATTGGGAATACAAAAGGGTTTTCCTGTGGCTTCAGCCACCTACTTGTGGCACATTTCCTCATAACAAAGCTGTAAAGTTCAAGGTCTTCACCTTTGCTGTTGCTTTTGATGAAAGGCTTGTGGGCCCAGAAGATAATTTGCAAATACAAAAAATGACTCTTTTCAATTTCATAGACAAAACCTGAAATGAGTTAAACTTCTGTATTAACTAGTTATATACCCCTGAATACCATACAACCCTGTCTTCAATGCATTTTTACCTGCAGCACACACATGCCATTTGAAGGCCTATTACTTGCAGTTTACACATGGGGATTCAGTAAAAGGGAGAGTTACCCGTGATTCTACAAATATGTGGCAAAAGATTTGGGTGGCCACTGATGCACCTCCAGAATACAGGACATCCTCTTGGTGAGGGTCTGGAGAATTGGTTCCCCCAGCCAATCAGAGGAGGGGGTGGGTCCCCCACCTGCTCAACCAATCAGCAGTGAAGGGTGGGGCCACCAGGGCCATTGGCCAATCAGCAGCAAAGGGCAGGGACACCACAAAAAGACCAAAAAGATGATTCATGAACCCCATGTTGACAAACACGTGGTGTCCTGTGAAATGAAGGAAACCAAGTGCTAGTATCAGCAGCAAGTTTGTGAGTCTCTACAGTGCAGCTAGCAAGGAACCTTGCCTTGCTCCCCCTGCATGGTGGTTTCACATATTCCACAGCTCTGCCATTCTCTCCAGACAGTCTATCCTTGAGAGAACATGGCATAGCAGGTGCAAGGCTCAAGCACCCCCTCCCCGCACTGTGATCTGAACTCATTCCACCCCAGCTCCATGCTTGGGATCCAGGGGCACACACTGCCCAGAGATCTCACTTCCTTCCCTATCAGCATTCAGCACAGATCCTGGGCACCTGAGAATCTGCTCTAGCCACATTCTGATCAAAGCTGGGCTGAGTGTGGCTGGTAAGTGTTGGATGCCTGAGTCAGTATAGCTAGCTGCCCAGCCCAGCAGGACCTTCCTTTCCTTCCCCAGGAGACAGGTAGGCTTGCCTGTCCTGGAGAAGAAATAATGGTTTCATGAGTTGGTCCAGCCACCCAGGAGCCTGGAGACCCCTCTTCTCAAAGCTCCCTCTCCCTGAGCATCAGGACACCCTGAGGACTCACTGGGCTGGTCTGTGGGTGCAAAGATGGTGACAAGAGCCTCCTCCCAGTCCCACCTGCGTTCCAGGAGTTACAAATACAATGCTACTATTAACTTGTTCTGAGGCAGCACAAGGGGGGGTGTGTGCAGGCAAACTGTCTGGCTCTGGCAGCTCAGCTGCCCCTGGGACCTGGGCCCACCCATACATGCCTAGCACATGGTCAAGGAGCTCAGGTATGCAACAGTGCCTTGACTTTTGCTGTGCCTGCATGTGCATTCAGTCACAGCTCCTCCCACAGGTGCAAAGCAACCAGCTTTTGGAATCCTTCACCTCCCTCTTCCCCTTGGCTCAGACCCCTGCTCCTCCTGGCTGTGCACTATCCTATCTCTAGGCACAGCTAATAAAATCTTGAGGACAAATGATTGACATGCATTTCCACCAGTGAACTGAAAAACAAGATGTTTTGCAGTCTGTTCCCCATTCAGGAATGGACAGGGGACAAAAGATTTAAAAACAGGATGTTTTAGTATAAAATAGCCACCTTACAGCTAATTAGAGGACTGTACCTTGGCCTCTCAGGGCATTTATAGACATGCTCTGGGAGGTTGGGTGGGAGATGGCACTTTAATTAGCACAGCTCCAAGAGCTGCACTAATTAAAAGTGCTCAGAGTGTCATACGTATCAGTTTTCCTTTGCTGAAAAATGGCGGCAGGGTACTTTGAATTAAAGTTCATCAAACGAACTTTAGTTTAAAGCATCCTGCCACCATTGTTCAGCATGGGGATGCTGATACATGTGATGCTGGAGTCTGCTGGAACACGGTAAAAGATTAATCGATTCTTCTCCAATGCACTGTTATTACAGCACATCGGATCATCCTCCCTGCACATAGAATCATAGAATAGAAGGACCGGAAGGGACCTGTAAGATCATCAAGTCTGGTCCCCTGCCATGGGCAGTAGGTTATTGAGCTCAAATGAGCTCAACAAGGTGCTTGTCCAGCCTCCTCTTGAACACCTCCAGGGATGGCGACTGTACCACTTCTGCCAGGAGTGTGTTCCAGATTTTAGATACCCTTATGGAAAATAAGTTTTTCCTTATGTCTAACCTAAATTTTTCCTCAATTAGCTTATGCCCATTGGTCCTCGTCCTCCCAAGGGGTACCTTTCTGAAGAGTTGCTCCCCTAGATCTTGGTGTTCACCCTTGACATACTTATAGGCAGCTATCAAGCCACCTCTCAGTCTTCTCTTATGCAGACTGAACAAACCCAGTTCCTGGAGTCTGTCCTTGTAGGGCCTATCCTTCAAGCTTCTAATCATACAGGTGGCCATTCTCTGTACCCTTTCGAGCTTATCCACATCTTTCCTGAAGTGCGGTACCCAGAACTGGACACAGTACTCCAGCTGTGGCCTCACCAATGCCAAATAAAGCAGGAGGAGCACCTCTCTGGATCTGTTAATTATACATCGACTGATACACACCAGATTTCTGTTTGCCCTGCTGGTGACTTCATCACATTATTGGTTCATATTCATCCTGTGGTCGACTGTCACCTCCAGGTCCTTTTCAGATGCAGTATCAGCCAATGGAACACCACCCATCATATAGTTATGCTGAAGGTTCTTCCAACCCAGATGAAGGACCCAGCACTTGTCCCTATTGAACCTCATCTGATCACATTCAGCACATAGGACCAGTCTGTCAAGGTCGTCCTGGATCCTTACCCTCTCCTTAGATATGCCTGCATTTCCCCACAGCTTCATGTCATCTGCAAACTTAACCATTGTGCTTTCCATTCCCTCATTCAAGTAACTGATAAGGATGTTAAAGAGCTTGGGCCCAAGCACTGATCCCTGGGGGACACTACTGGAGACAGCCCTCCAGGATAAGGTCATCCTATCAATTACAACTTTCTGGGATCGGCCTCTGAACCAGTTGCCAACCCACTTCACTGTAGGCTGGTCTAGGCCAGTACCCTCCAGCTTAATTGAGAGAAGCTCATGGCAATCAGTATCAAAGGCCTTGCTGAAGTCTAGGTAACTGATGTCAACCTCACATCCCTTTATCTCTGGGGAGCTGACTAACAAGACTTTGTCTTGACCCAAGTAGAATAGCTAAAAGATAATCCTCACTCAAATTGGCTTTATTTTAAAACATTTAAAGGGTAGTTAGCACAGGTTAAGAACCTTTGGGCCAATCTACACATGATACTATGTCACCATTGCAGTGCACTACAGTGACATAGTGTCCACGGGCATTTACATGTGACCAGCAGCTACTTCCTTGTAGCGATGCGTTCCCTCAATGTAGCACACCGCTACGGCAAAGTAGCTTCTAAAAATAACCATGCGCCATGCGTACATCATGGCATGGGTTGTTACTGCACTGTGATTTAATACTTCTAGAACTTTCTTGGAGTTTTTTGATACAAAATGAAATTTATACCTACAGAGATGGCTAGTTTTATGAGTCTTACAAATATTACCCCTTGTCTCTCCTATGAGAGGGCAGTTCCTTTGGAACAAGTATCAGTAGCTTAGTAGAGCTGGAACCAACCCCAGGAGCCAATTTAGAGGAGGCACCAGAATGGTGGCCACCAGGGGACACATGCCACAGCAGCAGCAGCAGCCAGGATATTGGGGAGGTAAGACTCTCTGGCATTTGTCCTGATACCACCTATCTACTCTGGGCACCAAAATTCATAGTTACACCTCTGACAAGGGCCACTAAGGTGACATCATTGCAATAACATAAAATTTAAACTATAGTGTATATGTCCAAATGAAGCTTTTTTTTTTTTTTTTTTTTTTACTAATATGAGGCATTATTGATAAGTTCCTGTTGCAGGTCTGTGTGGTAGTAACCCTGAATAAAACTATATTTTGTCCTGTTGCTGCAGGATGATAGATTTGATAAGCTAGAGAAAGCCTGTTGAGGCAATAATGTTCCTCAACAGATGCAGGAAAAGGGCAGTTGGATGTCTGTGGGAAAATAATGGTCCCAGAGTAGCCAGCAGATGTGATGACAGGAAGCGGGGGCTGCTGGGAGACAGCATGGTTTAGCAGGTGTGACACACTTTGGTACCATTTGTAATATTTCTGGGTTAAATTTGTTTATGTTATAAACACGTTATGTTGCCCAGACTAGCTTGTATACTGGGAAAATTGTTTCATGTTGTTTTGAAGCAGACCTGTTCTAAATGTCCCAGTTACAAGCAAATGGGCCATCCAGGAACCAATGAACCAATCTGTATATGTTGATACACATGAGGCCAAAGTGGATGCAAGCCCCAACATCTAGAGACTACTAGCTTTTTCTCCATCCAGAGAAAGACTTCAGAGAAGTTCCAGTGAAAAAAAAAGATGGCCTACAGGAGGAGACTCCTGGGGACAAGGAAGGAAGGAGGAGAGATAGAAACAAAAGCAAGACAAGAGGAAACTGAGTATCTTGAGGCTGTTTGCCCAAAATCCTGCCTTAGATATGGCCTACGTATTGTGGCTGAAGGACTCTGTCTGCTATATTGCTATTACTACTGTTTTTGTTTAACAAAAGCTACATGCTGCGTTGAATATAACTGGGTGCATTCCTTGCCCTTCAAGAGGTAGCATCCTACCATTGCTCCTACACCCATCTCCTACAGCTATGGAGAACAGCACATCCACAATTTCTCACCCTTCAAGTTTTTGAAGACTGTTGTCAAATCCCCTTCAGTCTTCTCTTCTCCAGACTAAATAATCCACGTTCTTTCCTCTTTTCCTCATTAATTATGCTTCCTAGGCCTCTAATCATTTTTGTCACTCTCCACAGGACTCTAATTTGTTCACATCAGTCTTGAAGTGTAGGGCCCAGAACTAGACATACTACATCACAGGCTCCATTGGTGCTGAATAGAATGGAAAAATCACTTCTTGATTCCCAGGAAACATTTCTGTTAATATAATCATTATGCTGTTGGAATTTTTCGCACACTGTTGGGTCATATTCAGCTTCGTCCTTCTCAGCAGCACTGCAGCCTAGCTAATCTTTCCCCAGTCCGTATTTGTACAGGCAATTATTTTGTTCCAAGTACAGGAATTTTCACTTGTCCTTGTTGAATTTCATCTGGTTGATAGCCAGATCTCAACTGGAGATAATTTCTCCAGTTTATCCAGGTAATTCTGGAACCTAGCCCTACCGTCTGGAATATCTGCATCTCTACCCAACTTGGTGCTTTCCACAAATTCTCTAAGTGTGCACTAAATCCCATCATCCCAATAATTAATGAAGATGTTAAGCAATAATTGACTCAGGACATACCCCAGGGAACCTCACCTGATATCTCCTCACAACTAGACACTGAGCCATTGATTACTTGTTCAACTTGTGCCCACCTGAATGTGTTATAGGAGACAGTGTCAAACATTAGGGTAGGGTTAGGATTCAGAATGACTTTCAGAAACTGGAAAGTGATCTGAAATTATCTGGGTGAAATTCAACGAGGACATGTGCAAAGTCCTGAACTTGGGACAGAGCAATTATGGAGAATTATTGGTTAGGCTGCAGTGTAACAGAAAAGGACCTGGGAACTATAGTGGACCACAAACTGAATATAAGCCAACAGTATCCTCATGTTACGAACAAGCTAATACTATAAGATATTCTAGGAACTACTATACAATATTATAGGAACATTGGTTAAAGAAGATGGAGATAAGACTGTCCCCTGTGGCTGGAGAGTTTTAAGGCATGGTTAAGCATTGTAACAAACTAGTCAGAGTAGTTGTGGAATCACAATCTTAGGATTTTTTTGCTTGTCTGGGATGGTTTTGATAGGGATGATCCTGCCTTTATCAAGGGGTATGAGTTAGATCTTCCGCATTCCTTTAGAGCTCTACTTCTCTATAATTTTATGATTCTAAATTTCCTCTTTAATAATCATGAAACAACTTTGGTAAGTACTTTTCCCACAATTTAATGAGGAGACATTTTTGGGCAAACTCTCATTTTATTATTGTAATCCGGAAGACGGAGCTATCCACCAGTTGAGGCCAATTATGGATCCCTGGGGTCTCTGCCTTGGAGCCCCTCTTCCTAGAGTATGGAGAGTCTCCCTACAGAAGGGTACTTGGAGCCTCAAAATCTTTGATCAGATAACACTCAGTACTTAACTATGTACAGTTTATTTACACAGGGAGAAAAGGGGAGGCAGAAAAGACCATAAGGATCAATATACACACCAACAAAGATACTAATAACTGTTATATACTAATAACTATTATACTTATGAACTATCGCATTCAAGAGGGACATGGGAAATCTTGAGAGGGTCCAGAGGAGGACCACTTGCATGATTAGTGGCCTTCGTGATAAACCCTACAGGGGGAGGTTGAGAGAGCTGAATCTCTTCAGCCTTCACAAGAGACAGCTGAGGGGAGATCTTCTGGCTGCCTATAAATTTATTAGGGGAGGTCAACAGGGAATAGGGGAAGTGCTGCTTACTAAGGCACCCCAGGGAGTGACTAGGAATAATGGGTGTAAACTAGTTGAGAGTGGATTTAGGTTAGATATTAGGAAGAAATTTTTCACAGTAAGGGTGGCCAGGATCTGGAATGGGCATCGAAGAGAGGTGGTGCTATCACCTAGATTGGAGGTCTTCAGGAGTCACCTGGCTGGGGTCATCTGACCTCAGTCCTCTTTCCTGCCAGGGGCTGGGGGTCAGACACGATGATCCATTGTGGTCCCTTCTGACTCTACAATCTATGAATCTATTAATCTATATGCTACAGCAGTATGAAACCCCAAATAACATCTTCTTCTGGAAATTTGGGATCAGTCTCTGGGGAGGAGTGGGGGGTCAATGAGAACCCCTTGCACTCAACCCTCAGGTCGGGTCCTAGATGAGTTTTGCCCTATGCATCTTGTAGTGATGTTGTGTAACTCCTGGTGATAAATGTCATGCTGGTCCTAGATGCAAGTAACAACCCAATCTTTTACACCCCCCACCCCCACAAGAGAAGCAGCAAAGTTCTGACTCACTTATAATGGTAATCCCATCAGGGTCTTATACTCTATAGCGTAGCAGTCATAGATCCTCCCTGGATCAGTCTTGTACCAATCACCCCTCTTGCAGGGTGGATGAAGCCAACCTCCTATGGCCAGAACCCAGTTCCTCCCCCTCAGCAGGGGCTGTGGCACACACCCCTGGAAGGGATTTATGTCTTGTTCCACAGCTCAGTGAAAACCTGCAGTTTTGCAATCCCCGCCTACAATATCTCTCTCCAGCACTCAGAATTCGATGGGGCACTCTCCTCTGAGTGAGACAGGTGACTCTCCCCACCTCCCTCTCACAGGCAGGCTGGGAGCCAGGGAAGGCTCCTCTGGGGATAGTTTCATAGTAGGTAGGGTCGGAAGGGACCTGAGCAGATCATCAAGTCCGACCCCCTGCCATGGGCAGGTAAGAATGCTGGGGTCAAACGACCCCGGATAGGTGAATATCTAGCCTCCTTTTGAAGACCCCCAGGGTAGGAGCAAGCACCACTTCCCTTGGAAGTTGGTTCAAGATCCTAGCCACCCTGACTGTGAAGTAGTGCCTCCTAATGTCTAGCTTGAATTTACTCTCGGTCAACTTATGGCCGTTATTTGTCGTTACTCCCGGTAGTGCTCGGGGGAACAGGGACTCTCCCATAGCCTGCTGGTCCCCCTTGGCCAGTTTGTAGATGGCCACCAGAGCCCCTCTCAGCCTTCTCTTGTGGAGACTGAACAGGTTCAGGTCCCATAGCCTCTGCTCGTAGGGCCTGTCTTGCCGTCCCCTGATCATGTGAGTGGCCCTCCTCTGGACCCTCTCGATGCTGTCCACATCCCTTCTGAAGTGCGGCGCTCAGAACTAGATGCAGTACTCCAACTGCAACCTGACCAGTGTCACATAGAGAGGGAGGATCACCTCCTTGGACCTGCTCGTGATGCATCTGTGGATGCATGACAAGGTGTGGTTAGCCTTCCTGACCACATCCCCACATTGGCGGCCCATGTTCATTTTGGAATCAATAATGACACTAAGATCCTTTTCTGCTCTGTGCTGACAGTTCCTCAGCCTGTAGGCATGCTACTAGTTCTTCCTCCCCAGGTGCAGCACCTTGCACTTGTCAGTACTGAATACCATCCTGTTCTCGTCCACCCACCCCTGTAAGCTGTCTAGATCTAGTTGCAGCCTGTCCCTCTCCTCCAGCGTGCCCACTTCGCCCCACATTTTAATGTCATCCATGATGACACTACATACAATTGACATTTTAGTGTCATCCACAATGACACTACATACAGGGATACAATTCCCCCCCTATAACAAACAAAGGATATGCTGAAAGCCCTGTCTGGACTTGGCAGGCATCATTTTGCTCTGCCCCCCGAAACCTGCTGGCCCTCAGAACAGCACCTCAGTCTCTGCCATCCGACTCTCACTCCAGCCTCATCTTGCTGATTTCAGGCTCTCGGGCTCATTTGACTGCCCACTGGGTCAGCTTATCCCAGCTTTTCAATGTCCACATGCTTCTCTCCCCCTGACTGTAGCACATGCCTTACTTTATCCCCTCGGGGGACACACCCCTGAGTAGCAGCTCATCCAGTCAGGATTTCAGAGTGAATTCTCCAATCACCTTGCACCACATGTGTGGATCATGGCTAGTCCAATCAAAAGTTCAGGTTGAATGATCGAATCACACCAAACTTCCCTTGTTGCAACATGTTGGAGCATAAGCCCAATCAGACAGAGACCAGGCTGTAAGAGAGCTTGATCTAACTGTTACATTATGTAATTACATAAGTCACTTTATGGGGAAGTTGAGTGTATAATTATTTATATGATTTGCAGGTTGAGATGTAGAGTTTTGTTCTAAATGCATACAATTAATTTCTAATGGATGGCAGACTGAGATATTAGTATGATCAATATTTCAACGAGTATCTTCTTTAACTGTAAGCTAATAAGCTGCTTCTTCAGTTGCATTAAAAAGAAATAAAAACCCCATGAATGTCACTGTATTAATTTTCATACTTGGAAGTCTCTAAATACTGATATAGATGTTAAGAAACAGGTTGAACTAGAATAATTTATGCACCGTTGACCATAAAAAGCATTGTGTTGTAATGTAGATACAAGAAGGTTCTTCTCAAACAAAAATCAACATCATGTTTAGAAGAATCTCCAGGCTTTGCAAAGAGAATCCCAAGACTTCTAAAAACCAAATTTCTAAAACTTTAATAATTAAAAATGCTTAATTTTGGAGATCAAAGTTTATCTAATGCGGTCTGGACTTTGCAAATGAATATTTATTTAGAAAATAAAAAGAATGGGTATCCATTTGTTTAGATAAATGCTCAAAATTATTATTAAAATGTAATTATATAAAGTCTTTGTCTACCTAAGTATAGCTGCCTTAGAAGCATAACTATTTTAGTAATACTTATCTGTCCTCAAAGAGACACCAATACATTTATCCATCCATCTTACTCTCTTTTGATCACATCTAGTATAAGGTTTAAATTCACTTAAATGAAATAGCTGGGAAGCTATGTTTTAGATGTTTTAACCCCCCAGGGATCCATTTGAAGTTCTAGCCAGAAAAATGTGATTTTTATCAATGTTTGAAGATGCAAAGGACTTTGTATTTCCTCTAAAATAGTTTATGCTGTGATATCACACCAAATAAGTCAATAATGTTTATGGTGCTGGGCACCAAGACTGGAGTATAAATTTATCTTTCATTATGTACAACTTAAATGACAAGAGAAAATAAGATACTACATTGCCCTAGTCACTAGCTCACTGACATCAAAAAATGAAGAGGGTATTGTTTGCTTGCTTGCCTCTCTCCAAAATAAACTGTTGGTTGAGAACTGTATATTAATTAATGTCACATTAATGACATTAATACATGTCAGATCAGTTTGTATCTATGGGAGATAATGCTGCTCATTGGCAACGCCTCTTCTGAACATCCAATATGGCCCAATATCTTGTAATAAGGAACCCTTGCCATGTTACTAGAGAAAGACTGTGTGGCAAACACAACCTGCAGGGGACCTTTAAAAACAGGGATTTTAGCAGAAATAACACTTGGAGGACTGGGAAAGACTGTGAAGAAAGGCTTAGAAGCTAGGTTGCTGGCACCTTATTAAAAGCACTCTGTGAGTTTAACCCCTTTGAGGCTAGAGTTTCAGAAGGAAGAGGGTGAATACTGCAAAGACTAGGAGGGCCTAGAGAAGGAAAAGTTATCCTGAAGAGGGTCAAGGGCCCAGGTAAGAGTATGGCATGGGTCCTATGGGGCCAGGAGACAGAACCTAAGCCACAGAGCTTAAAGCCCTTAAAACCCTGGCAGAGTGGCTGCTGGTGAGGAATCAAGGTCAGGATGTGGGGCCATAGCTGAAGGCTGCAGTCAGAGTAAAATAAAACAAGCCATGAAAGTCAAAGGCCAGACAGACATAATTTGTCAGTCCAGGTAGCTCCACAGAGAGATTTTGGCAGTGACACCACAAGTTAAGGGTGCATCTAACAGGGAGTCAGGCAACTGCAATTAAAATCTTAAGGTAATTTGTAACATTTTGGTCTGTAGCTGGAGACAGTCAAGCTTGACAGTCAAGTCTGTAGCTGGAGACTGTCAGACTTGTACCACTCTAGTAACTACAGTAAGCCCAGGTCAAAGTACCACTGCAAAGCACCACTCCAGGACTCTGGGGGTCCCCTGCAGAAATACTTAGTACATCAGGGCTTAGCAGGTGAGACAGCAGGCAGGGTTATGGGGAGTGGGGGTGGGTCTGTTTAGTCTGGCTGCTGGGGATGCTTCTATTGCCTATAGAGCTGGTTCTGCTACATATCCCCATGGAGCAATAGCTTGATATACATGACAGGCAGCAGTTTCTAGGCAGGACAGAGAAGTACCAAAACTTCTATCCCCATTTACCTACACAGTGGGTGTGTCTACATGAGATGCCAACTGTGCAGTAGTCTAATAACACAAAAGCCATGCTAATACTAGTACGCTACTGCTCAGTAGTATTAGGATATTGTGCAGTAAGCATCACTAAAAACTCACACACCGACACTACTGTACAGTAGTGTGAGTTACTGTGCATTGATTTAGTACTTGGTTAACAAATGGTGTATTAATGAACATGTAGACTTGCCCAGGTTCTCTTATTTAATGCAACCATATATGCACAGACACTATCAAAAGTACCTCAGAACCAATTTTGCAGCAAATGGGAACTGAAGATTCACCCCAGGTGCTTATTTGTAAAAAAATATAATAATAATAACATTCATTCAGATTTATGTGAACAGTGCATATAGCATCACAGGATGAGCTCAGAATCTGTTGTGTTTAGAGAGAGGCAACCCACTATACTTAAAGTGAAGGAACGTAACTCCTTTGAAAACAGATCTGCTTTCAAACTGTAGCACCTCCATATCTGATTTATTTTATCTTTCTAGCTGATGGAACCTGTTATTTCCACAGTAATTTCAATTTTGATATATTTCCTAAACTTCAGTGCTCCTGAAAGTCAGCACCCAATTCAGTTTTGTCTCAGAGGCTGCATCTAAATGAGACGCTGACTGTACAGTCATTACCGCACAATCGTTTAGTACTAAAGTACCCAAGTTACTGTGCAGTAGCATTGACAAATTACTTTCTTTGACACTGACTATACAGTAGCCCAAGACAACTGTGCAGTAGTGTTGCGTCACAGTTGCTGCCATACAACACTACTGTGCAGTAGTCTCAGGCTACTGTGCAGTCAGCATTTCATGTAGACATGGCCAGAGGCTCCTACTTCTTATCAGCCCAGTGCATAAAACAGGCTCAGGAAAGTACTCCAGTTTGACTAGGTTTGGGCCCCCAGAATTCCTGTGGAGTCAATGGGTTTTGAATCACCAAAAAGTGATTCAATTTGATCCTGTTTAGGTACCAACTTGCTCAAGTCCATTAATAGGAAGGAGTAGACATCTTCAAAGCACAATTCAAAAAGTCCCAAAGTGCCAAGAGGTATTCATGAAGAAATACTAAGCACAGGAGTGTGCTGACCTCCCTCTCATCTCTGGTGTGTAGGTCCAGACTCACACTGTCCTGTAGATGGACTTCCCTTGCAACTCATTATTAGCTCTACTTCTGAAGGTCCATTCATGTCTAACTCATGATGGATGCTGCTTCTCCTCACACCTACCTTTTGACCAGTGGCCTAGAGCCTTTACCCAGGAAAGGAGATATCAGGGTTCAAGGTCATCCTCATTGTGAAAGGAAAATAATTCAACCTCCCACTTTCCAAGAGGGTACCTTCACTACCAAACTACAGATAGGCTGGGTGGAGGCACCGTTTAATCCTCCCCTCTGATGCAAATTGCATAATTTAGGATTCCCCTGTTTCATAGGAATGCCTTAACCACTAGACCACTAAGGCATGCCCCTTCTTGCTTGCTTCCAACAATCTTTTGTACTGTGTTCTTGGAGCTCTTGAGAAGGGCCAGGAGTTCCAGGCTGTGTGGTATTAGTTTTGTGATCTGACAAGTCTGGGCTAGAACAGAAACAAATCTAGTTACACATTAAGTGAATACTCATTGTACCAAGAACTCTTAGAAAGCAAACAGATGCCCATACCATATGTTGTGCCACCAATCTTCAAATTTGTGGCCATGACAGAAGGCAGTGATAAACTGAGCTGTTTTATTGTAGCTGATAACTGTCTGTTTATGGAAGAAGAACCTGGACAGCCTGAAGCTGCTTGCACTCTCAAGCCTCCCCAGGCAGGGGCTCCACAGGCTTGAGGAACCTGGTTCTGCACACCCCAGGAATTCCTGGGCAGGATCATGACCCTCAAGCCTTAGGAGTGGCTGCCTCACTTTTCCCACTTACCCACGTGCATCCCAAGGATCCTCAGGAATGCGAGGAACGTTGGAGTTTCCCCATTTACCTAGAGGCTGCCCCAAGGGCTCCCCAAGGTCTCTGGTGTGTGAGGCCTGGGTAAGCATGGAAATTCAGACTTGCACCATCAACACAGGATGTATGTCTATAAGCAGTGGGTCGAACCCCTCCTAGCAGATGCCCCTTTGTCAGAGTTCAGCAGTGTGATATATGTGCCAAGGGAATTCTTCTGCAGAGGATTTCCCCAGTGCATGGCTGCAAATGCAGATGGGGGAAAACCCCCACAGGGAGTTCCCCCTCCACATTTGCAGCTCATGCCCTGCATGACTGCTGTTTCCTATGTTATGTTGGCCTGAACAAATTATTTTTTGCCTTCTGCCTGACTTCAGACTAACACAGCTAACTACTTGTCTCTAAGAATGCATTATTTGTAGTGAGTGAAACCATACATCAAAATTAAACACAATTCAGTTTAGTAGAAGACTATAATACATACCCAGTATAAATTAAATAAGAATGATACAAGAATATGGGCACTGACCTATTCAGAGTTCCCTTTTATCCTCCAGACTAATCCCCATTTGTGACAAGTAATATTACCATATAAAAATTGCAGGATTCTCCATACTGAACTATGTTTTACCCTAATTTCAGGCATTGAAACAGTTATATCAGTATTTTCCTTTGTTGTTGTACAAAAAAGTTATATGATGTGGCAAAACAAATGTATTAATAATTTCCAGCATTTAAAGTACCATGCAAAGACTTATAAGAAAATACAGTCCAGAACTGGAGAACCAAAAAAACCCTCCAATACCCAGAAACAGAAATAATAAGGAATTCCATAGAACAATGCTAACTTTTAGCATGCTTCTAATTATTTTTAAGGTTTAGTTTTATCTAAGAAAATAGGGTGGTTGTATCATTTTCTTTACATGGATTAGCAATTTCTAGATTTCAGCTCTACCTCTCTGGAAGCAAACAGAATTTATGGATCAGGTGCATCCACAATAAGCATCATAGTATATTAGAACTATTGTATTTATATGACAACCTTTCAACAATTAGATTCTATATATGGAAAAATTATAAATTGGTAATAATTTTCCAGGGATAGAATCTAATTTTTAGAGGTTTCCCTTGAATGTGTCCCCCTCCCACTGCTACAGCAGGGAAAATAAATCTGGGGGAAGGGGTCAGTTGGCTCCTTGTTCTCTATCTCCCCCAGCTTCTTCCATTTGCAGCCCCTCCTCTCCCTTACTGTCAGACCTTGCTGTCCCTAAGCACATGGAAGTAAGGAGCAATTTTGAAAACACTGACTTTGAAATAAACATTCTGAACATTAATTTATCCAGAATTGATGCATTTAACCTTTTTTTTTAATTGCTGCAATTTATTATTCTGTAAACTATTTCTATATAGTATAAGCTATACATGATATTAGCCAAAAAGCTTATGATTTAACAAATATTTCATTGGGCTGGGCCCCAGCAGAGTCAACAGTGCTTCAAGTCATGGTGACCCCATAGATAAGCACTGCTCAGCATGTGTGTGTGTACTTCTCCCACAAAGGATCCAGGTGCTAATTAGCCCCTACTCATGGCAGGAACCGGGTGTTCTTGTCACAAATCCTGAGATCCTCCAAAAATTTATATGTGGATGAGGCACAGGGCTACCTGGTTTTTCTCTACCTCATGGAGGGCAGGGCCACAGTAATCATATGTGGGGGTCGGACTCGATGATCTATTGAGGTCCCTATCTATTAGCGGGTCAGACTCGATGATCTATTGAGGTCCTTTCCGACCCTAACATCTATGAATCTATGAATATGTGTTAGGCTGAGAGAGGGGGCAATTGTTGGGGCCCTGTCTGATGATGTTTGCCAGACACTTAAGGTTGGTGAAGAAACAGGAATAACTGGAAATGAGAAAGAAAGGCACAACTTAGTTGTGGGAGTGAAGGAGAAGTTGAAGTGTACTCAAAGTAGTGGCTCACTGTAACAGGGTGCATTTCTGGGGTGAACAGGATGCCCCTGTAACCCCCTCAGCCTTTGGCAACTTGGGTCTCTTTGGGCAGTCTCCCTTCTCTTTGCCTGTTATGCTTTGATTTATTTATTTTAGGAAAAGGGAGGTTGCCCCAGGGCTTCCAAAGCCTGATCACATGAACAGTGCATGTCCCCAGTGGCTGGGTGGGGCACTGCTGTGTCCATGGCAATAGGAGCATGGCGGCAGTGGCAGGAGCCTGGCTGGCACTGTCAGTGGCGAGTGGGGATAGCGAGTGCCAACCATGGTTCAGTGATCACCTGCAGGCGCCACCAGCAGTATTGGCAGCCATCAGTGGTGATCAGGGACTGCCCATAGATGCTGCCAGCACCTCCGGCAGCTGGGCAGCAAGCGGCAACTGCCCACAGGCACCACCAAGTGTTGGCAGCTCCTTTTTGCAGAGGGTGCATCTCCACACATGGGGTGCACGGGCACTCATGTACACCCCCTACTTGTCCAACTCTATGACCCCCACCCACTCTCCCAGCCTCCTCCCCCCCCCCCCATGGCTGCCTGCCTGCCTGCCCCAGCTCCTGGTTGTTTAATAAAAGCCCCTACTCACCCTATTCACTGGGTGCTGCTGGGTAGGGGGTGGCCCCCCCATACTGCCCCCCCCACTGCCCCATACCATGTGGGGAACTCTGCCATGAGCCCCCTGACCCCTGCCCACTCTCTCCCCCCCCACCCTCATGGCTGCCCTGCCCAATCCAGCTCCTGGACCCTTAAAAAAATAAAAGAGCCCCAACTCACCAGCTCCTACAGTGGCCTTGGGGCTTAAGGGAGCTCATGGCAGAGCCCTCACATAGCATGGGGCAGTGAGGATGCCCCCCCCCGCCCCCACAGCAGGAGCTAGTGAGTTTTGGGGGGGTTGTTTGTTTTTTTTTAAAGGTTGAGAGCTGGGGCTGGGCAGGGCAGGCATGGGGGGGCTGGGAGAGTGGACAGGGCTTGGGGATCTTGTGGCAGAGCCCTCCACATGGCATGGGGCAGTGGGGGGCAGCAGGGCCCCTCTCTCCCACCTGGCACCAGCCAGTGAGTGTGGGCTTTTTTTTTTCAAAGAGTAGGGAGCTGGACTGGGCAAGGAAACCATTGATAGAGGGTGGGGGATGGGGCCTGTGTGATTTGGAGATTTGGCTGATTCGGTAGCAGCTGAATCTCTGAATCAGATTTGGCCGAATCAATTCGGGACAGTGATTTGAATCACCAAATCAAATCACTGTCCCCTG
The DNA here is from genome assembly GCF_030867095.1 of Alligator mississippiensis. Taxonomy (NCBI): domain Eukaryota; kingdom Metazoa; phylum Chordata; order Crocodylia; family Alligatoridae; genus Alligator; species Alligator mississippiensis. The sequence goes on along the minus strand of NC_081824.1, from coordinate 54,759,331 downwards.
AATCAGTTGAATCCAAAGCAAATACTAGCCACTTCACACAGGCCTGATGCACACCCCTTATGTACTTATAGGCTCCCACCAAGTCACCCCTGAGTCTGCACTTCTCCAGGCTGAAGAGTCCTACAGCTCACAGCCTCTCTTCATAAGGCCTGTTCTCTTGCCCTCTGATCATGTGCGTGGCTCTCCTCTGGGCTCTTTCAAGATTCTCCATTTCCTTCCTGAATTGTAGAGATGCAGTACTCCAGGTGCAGCCTCACCAAGGCTGAGTACAGCAGGAGGATGGCATCCTGGGTCTTGCTTGAGATGCATCGGTAGATGCAAGCCAGTTTTGCTCACTTTGCCAGCTGCAGTATCAGATTGGTGGCTCGTGTTCATCTTGTGGTCAATCAGGACCCCCAAGTCTCTTTCAGCTGTAGTGATAGCGAGTATAGTATTGCCGACCCTGTAAGTGTGATGCAGATCTTTTTCCCTCCAAGGTGGAGCACTTTGCATTTCTCCATATTGAATGCCATCAGATTTTTATCTGCCCAGCTTGCAAACCTACTGAGTTCAGCCTAGGTCACCAACCTATCCTCAAGTGTGGATACTCTTCCCCACAGTTTGGTGTCATCAGCAAACTTAGCCAACTCGCTTCTGACACCAGTTTCCAGATCATTTATAAAGACATTAAAGAATACAGGTCCAAGAACAGAGCCTTGGAGAACACCACTGGTCACTGAGTGCCATGTTGATTTGGTTCCGTCAACTACCACTCTCTGGGTCTGACCTCAGAGCCAGTTCCCCAGCCATTGGACTGTAGTGTAGTCGAGGCCACAGTTGGCCAATTTTTCTATGAGGACATTATGAGACACCAGCTCAAAGGCTTTTTTAAAATCCAAATATATGATATCAACCTATTCCCTTTTGTCCAGGTGATATGTCACCTGGTCATAGAAAGAAATGAGATTGGTCACACAAGACCTACCCGCAACAAACCTGTGTTGGCTATCCCTCAGAATGTTGTCTTCTGTTATCCTGTCAAGAATGGTTTCTTTGATAATTTTTTTTTCCAGGAACTTCCCAGGGATTGAGGTCTGACTGATTGGCTTGTAATTTCCTGGGCCTGTAGTTTTCTGGGTCAGCTTTCCCAAAGGTCAGGACTACTGCATTGCTCGCTGACTTGCCAGCTTTGCAATGGATAGAGAAAGTGATCAACTCATGTTCAATGTCACCCAGCTTCCCTTCAGTTCTTAGGTCACTGATTAGATCATCCTGTCTGGCCAGTACCAGATCCAGAAGTGCCTTACCTCTTGTCAGCTCATAAACTTCTTGAGACTGGTAGAGTTCATCCACACATGTAAGAAAGCTTTGAGACTGATTGGATTTGGCTGAGTGCTCTTCCTCTTTCCATGAGATGTTCAGGTGAATTCTTGGTCAAGTCCTTGTTCATCTACCTGCTATAAATCCATGCCGGTTTTCCTGCTGCATTATTTTTCCTGCTGGACTCCCACAAATATGATCCTTCATAATCTTTTCGAAGACCTTTCCATGGATGGAGGTGAGACTGACTGGCCTATAATTACTCAGATCCTCTTTCCTTCCCTTCTTGAAAATAGGGGCCACATTGGTCCTTTTCCAGTCCTCTGGGACCTGACCTGAGTGCCATAAGTGCTCAAACAGTCGTGCTGCTATGGTCCTGCTATGACACCGGTCAATTCCTTCAGTACTTTTGGATACAGCTCATCTGGGACTGATGACTTGAACACATCCAGTCCATCCAAGTGACTCTGCACCAAGTCAGCATCGACAGTCAGTGGGCTGTTGTCCCTCTGATGCCCATCTAAGAATCCATTAGGAGACTTATCTTGACCCCTGTTCAGGAACACCAAGGCAAAAAACTCATTGAATAGCTCAGCCTTGTCCCCCCTGTCTGTCACTAACTGTTCCTTCTTGTTCAGTAGGGGTCTTATGCTGCCCTGTACCTTCCTTTTACTCCCTACATACCTGAAAAAAGACTTTTTTCTTGTGTTTAATTTGTGTTGCCAGCCTCAGCTCTATAGTTGCTTTGGCCTTTCTAATCACCTCCCTGCAACTGGGAGATATACGCCTTCTTGGTAGCTTCCACTGTCTGTATGCCTTCTTTTTTTGCCCTTAGGCTCCCCTGGATTTCCCTGTTTAGCCAAGGAAGTTTTTTGGCTCCTTTCCCCATTTTCCCTTGTAATGGGATAGTCACCCTCTGTGCCTGAAGGATCACTTCCTTTAGAAACGATCACCCTTCCTGGACTCCCATCTCACCAATACTGTTCTCCTGTAGTGCTTTGTTGACTAGACTCCTAAGCACACTGAAGTTAGCCTTCCTAAAGTCAAGTACTTCCATCCTACTAGTTATCTTACCCACCCTATGCTGTATGGTGAATTCAACTGATTGGTGGTCACTGTCCCCAAGGTGACCATGAATCTGTAGCTCCCCTACTAGGTCCTCCCCCATAGCCAACACCAAGTCCAGTAAGGCATTCCCTCTAGTGGAATCGTATCTAATCTAAAACCTATGTGAACAGTTGGATTTGGCTGACTCCTCCTCCCAGCAGTTGTCGGGGTAGTTTAGGTACCCCATGACAACCGTGTCCCTAGACTGGCTCAAGAATTCCAAGTCTAGCTTTCCCTCTTAGTGTGGTGGTCTGTAGCAGACCTCCACCACCAAGTCCCTTTCCCCATGAGCTCCATGTATCCTAACCCACAATGCCTCAACTTTCTCCTCCTCTGATCCCATTTTGATTAGGGTGGATATATAATGCTCCTTTACATAGAGAGCAACCCCACTCCCTTTCCTCCCTACTCTGTCTCTTCTGTACAACTTGTAGCCCTCAATGTATACTGCCCAGTCATGGGTAGGGTCCCACCAGGTTTCTGTTAGCCCACTAAATCAAAGTTATTGTCTGCAAACAGGAGTGTAAGTTCTTTCTGCTTGTTTCCCATGCTCCTAGCATTAGTATATAGGCGCTTGAGACCTCTGAATGGTGCCTTTGGTGCTCCACTGTTCTGATGCCCAAAAGGCCCCTTGGTACTTACCTGGGGTGTATTGCTGCATATCTCACAGTTTGTAAGTTGTAGACTCTCTCCATCTTCTGCCTCCCCATCCCCCATCATACTTAGTTTAAAGCCCGATGTAGGAGGTCAGCCAACCTGTAAGAAAACACTCTTACCTTTTGCAGAGAGATGAAGCTCATCGCATCCCAGGAGGTCCCTTGCATGGAAGTGCAGATAGTGGGCCAGGTAGGCAAAACCCACACGATGGCACCAGTGCCAGAGCCGTGGGTTGACTTTTCTGACACAGGTGATGTGATGCCTACTGCGACCACAGACTGGGAAGATTGATGAGAAGACCACCTGTGCCCCTGTCTTCCTAAGCCTGGTCCCTAGAGCCTTGTAGTCACTCATGATACAGTCTGGAGTGCTCATGGCCACATCATTTGTTCGCATATGGATGAGGACCATAGAATAGTTGTCCAAGGCCAGATGAGGTCAGGTATTCTTGCTGTTACATCCCTGATCCTGGCTCTGGGCAGGCAGCAAATCTCATGCGCCATGGGATCCAGACGACAGATGGGTCCCTCTGTTCCTCTCAGCACAAAGTTGCCCACAATGATGATGTGGCGTCTCTTCTTCTGCTTACCTGGCCAGCCCTCAGCTCGCTCAGTGATGGCAGCAGGCCCCTCCAGAATACCTTCTCCCACTGCACACTCCTCCAGTGCAGCCAGGGCCTCATATTTGTTCCCCAAGTGCACCAGGGGAGCTGTCTCTGCGGCAAGAGATCTGGCCCCTGAGGCGACCGTCCTCCACTTACCAGCATCTGCTTCAGGGCATTCCCTCACAGCTCCTCTGCCAGGTGTCTTGTCCTGCAGAGAATGAAAGTAGCCATCAATCTCTTCTTCAGTTGTCCTGATCCCCTGCAGCCTGCTTACCTCTGCCTGGAGTTCCCTCACCTGCCCCTCCAGTGCCTCAATCTGGGCACATGTGGGACAGGCAAGGGAACTCCCAACCCCCACGCTACCCCCAGGCCTTAGAGGTCCTGACAGGTGCTGCCAACCCATCCATGGGGCATATCTGGGTGGAGGCCTCACAGGAGCTCTGGGCTGGAGGCAGCAGCAGGGCAGAGGCCCTGGCTGCGCTCTGTGTCAGCACCCTCATAGTAGCTCCCGCCTCATTCACTTACCTGAAATCTCTGTCAGAAGCTCCCATGTACTTCTGTCCACAACTGGCCTCTGAACTGTCTGCAAACCACTCCCCTGTTGGCAGTCCCTGATCACAGGCTCCCTGGTTGCCTGGGGAGTCTCCTTCTATACCCTTCTGGGCCTGGGCTGACTCAGGCCCAGGCAGCAATCACACAGCAGTCAGCAATCAATACTCACTCAGCACTCACTCCCAAACAAACAGTCAGCTAAACCAAAGGTACAGGAAGCTGGATCACTTACCTTTCCTGGACAGGATCTAGTGCCTGGCTTGTCTTCTCTCCTCCTTCCTCCCTCCTCTTGCTTCCAGTAACTGCCTGCAAACTGCTTCCCTGTTGGCAGTCCCTGTTTGCTGGCTCCTTGGTCACAGGCTTGAAGCCTTTTGTGATTTTATTTAGAGAAAGACTAGAATGAAAATGTTGTCTGGTTTATCGTTCACAGATTTAAAATGTATGTACTTCAACTTGAATGGATTACAAGGCATTTTTGGAGGAGAACAAAAATATATAAAGTCTTTGTCAGGAGCACAGTGTAGCAGGAACCAAAAAAAAATATACAATCTATCATTGAGAACAGAACAAAGATGATGCTAATATATAAGAAGTAATACTGTGAAATCTGGAGTTCTATATGAGTGTGAATTGTGATTTAAAAGTAGATTTTTCTGTTTTTTAACAGCAGGATACAGGATCATCCTATTACAAAGATAAGATATTATCTCTCATCTAGTCTTTTTCATGGAATGACTAATAACCAGATTAAGTATGCATCTGGTTTTATGGGTTAGAAGTTAAAAGATTTTCAGCAAATTAAACAATCTCTTAGTGTGCTGGTGAACAATAATGTCAGAATAAATGCTACTGAAAACACATTTACAGATTACCCTAAATATAAATATAAATACAAATACACCAGAAGTCCTTTTTCAAAACATAAGATAATTATAGAGCAAAGAATGTAATGGAGAAACATATGTTATCTTCTTTTCATTTAAGTAAAGATGATGCTGAATCAGAAAACAATGGCATCATTTTCTATTGTTGATATATTAAATGTATAGTATCTGAGGACTTTTGGTTCAATCTTTGAAGTGCTTTCAAGGATCAGGCTTATACTTGGTGAAAATATATCTGGTGAAGTCACTAGAATGCAGTTTTGAATTAGCCCTTTGTGGTTTGCATTTCAATGCTATTCACTTGAGAATTGAATGGATAGATAGCTGGGTTTCCAGATTTTCACCTAGACTGATAAAGTAAGAAGTTTTAATAATAACAGAATATTCCACATTGTCATTTTCTTAACCAGTACAATTCTACTCACATTGTCATACGCCTGCTTAAAGCCACCTTTTCCACGGGAAAAAGAAAATCACAGCCAGAATTCAAATTCCTACACAGAATGGTAATGTTATATCTTCCACAAAGTTGCCAAGTGTTGTCATTCTGGGAGACAGAAATTACCCACTATGATCCAAATATTGTTTTAAAAACAATAATTTCATAATTGCAGAATATCACTATGCTTAATTCACTAATCTCCCAGATTACAAAACCCCCAAAACTATGAAGGAATTAATTTATGGTTACATTCTGAAGCCATTTCTAAATAATCAAAATTACGCCATTATTATTAGTATTTATTATTATTATTATCACCCATCAAAACAATATTGCAGACTTAGAGGGAATTCCTACAAGGGCAGCAGGGATTTCAGTCCTGCATCCTCAAATTTAGGGGATATTATCTGTACTGAGTGTCACCATCTCTTGGGAGGTTGAGGGAGACATCACCTGATATGGTGGGCAAACAGATAGATAAGCCATCAATCTCCAGTACATGACAAGGATAAACCCTATCAGGCTTTCTTGAGCTCTTCCCTAATGTGTTGATTAGCAGTTTTCTCCTCTTCCTCCCCACTCAAGACTGTTTTTTCAGTCCATTTTGTTCCTTCTGCTAGTTGTCTTTATGAAACTGGGAAGGAGTATTTGCCTCATTACCAGCTGGGCCACGAAAAGTGACTTTTTTACCTTTCCCCACAGCAACTCAGGTACAGAATAACCATATGTAGATTGTCCGCACTATTACAGCTTATTCAGTTGTAGGCATCTACTGCATGCATTCATTTAATAATGGACCTGACTCCCTAATAAAGCAAATTGGGGAGCTGATTTAGAGAAAGAAACAGGGAAATGGGTTTGGAACTGGTACAGTGAAGAGAAAATGTCCTTTCTCCAGTACCTTACCACTTGTATAAGCTAATGGTGGTGGGGTCCGAGTAATGGGCTTGGAAGCCAGCTCTGAAGAAGAGAGGGCAGACCTGCACCAGGTGAAAGTGATTAAAGAAGAAACCATGATGTGAAATGTATTAGCCAATATCTCATTGTTTCTAGATTATAAATTAATTGAGCCCTAATTAAACCACTTGTCTTTTTCCCCACCTTATTTTCCGAGGCAAAGATTTGTAACATGAACAAATATTTGCATGAAAGAAGATGCAATAGATTCATATCTATTATTTTTTTCCAAAAAGGAGACTGAGCAGTGGGGACCTGAAATTGCACCAAATAGCAAATGCTATACAGCAGGTACTTCCATCCATCTTATTTCATAACAGGAACATAAGGACATTCTGTTAAAGATAGCATATTGAAATCTGATCAAAAACATTTTTTTATATACTGTACAATAAGATTATGACACTCACTGCCATAGAAAATTGACTGAGCCTTTAGCAACTTTCAAGAAGGGACTGGACAAGTGCATGGATAATAAGAGACAGAGCTGTAATTAATACTAATAAAAATTAGGAAAGAATAGTAAACTTTAGGTTTCAGTATCTAACTGTTACTAATAGGAATTACACCTAATTGGGAGGAGGAGGTGGAGTGACACATATTCCTACTAAGGGGTTTTACACCTTTATTTTTATTATCTGATACTAGTGTTGGGACTAATGGACTTCTAGGACTGTTTCACCTATTAGGCATCAAAGTGCAATTCTATTTCACCCTGCTCAAATCCCTGAAAGCCGGTTAATGTGAAAAATGGGTAGTTCTTACCCTTGCTGCTTTCTTGTAACTCAGTCCTAAGGGGAAGATGAGGGTGTACTGATAGATTTTTTTAGAACCTAAACAGGGTGAAATAGAATCACATTTAGGTACTTCGGTCAACTTAGCCTAACAGACAGAATAGAATGTGGTCTGTAGTCTATTCAAGACCTTTGTTTGATGTTGCCAAAAGAAAGTGATGGAAGAATTGATGAAAAATATCAGCATGTATTATGAAATGCTGCCTTAAAAAATTTAGCAAGAAAAACATTAGGAGATCAGTAAAGAAAGTGAAGCGAGGCCTGCAAGAGATGAAAGTCTTGTTAAAAAATTCTGAAGACAAGCTACTTACTGCTGAAGCAGGCTCCATAATGTACAAATTTGCTTCTGTTCTTTTCTGGGTTTCAGCTTAGTGATCATTCAAAATTAGAACAGCAAAAAGAGAGTATAATAGCAAAGGGCTAGATCAAATAAAGCACTTAGGTACTTACATTACATTCCAATTAGGTGAATCAGAAGAGTTAGGCCCTTGAGAATATAATTCAAAACAGCTAGAATGGTAAACAGGAAGCAACCTAAACACAATATGGGGAATGTTGAGCCTAAAGTTAGCCAACAGGAGAGGCTGAAAACAGGAGTGAGTGTAAAATATCTTTCTCTAGAAATTAGGCACTGCACTCAGCAATTTGTATGGGATGCCTCTGTCCACTTAAGATCCACCTCTTTAAGAAAGGAGCCTCCTTTTTCTTTTAAAGAGGTGAATAGGACTCAATCTTTTCTTTAAAAAACAAAAAACAAACAAAAAACCCACGTGAGTACACCAGCGCCTTCTCCACTTGTTTTTCTACAATAGTCAAATGATTAGCTAATTTACCCAGGTGTAGGAAACCCACTTGTCACATCTCCTGGGACAGCACTTAGATCACAAAGCTATCATTATGAGTGGGGCCACTTCCTATTATTTCTGTTGAAAATGTTCTAATGTACAGAAGAGACTTCAAGAAAATTAAGTGAGAGGAAAGAAAGGGATCCTGACTATTGCCTAGAGCAGGGGTCAGCAACCTCTGGCACGTGTGCCGAGCATGGCACGCAAGGCCGTTTTGCTTGGCACACCACTGCCAGGCAGGGCTCTAAGCAGCTGCTGCCAGCCACAGAGCCCAGGCTGTTCCCAGGAAGTGGCTGGGAGGCTGCAAGCCCTGCTGCAAGCAGACTGGGCTCCATGGGCCGGCTGCAGCTGGGAGGCTGCAAACAGCTGCTCTGGGCTCCAGCATGTCAGCACTCCGGCACCTTCCAAGGTAGACATTGTGGTTTTTTGGCACTCAGGCCAAAAAACGTTGCCTACCCCTCACCTAGAGGAAAAAAAACACCTGGTGGAGATGAGACCTGTGTCAAGGGTGGCAAATACCCTGTGCCTGTGCTGTATCCAGAGCATCAGATCTTTGTAGGCCAGATCTGTGGAGTAAGTGGCAGAGGCTAGGGCTGAAGCAGTGGTAAAGGGAAAAGTGGCTACAAGCTACCTGGGGCTGTGTCAGCACAACTCTCGATCACCCTCTGTTGCCAATGACCATGTCCAGAAGGGCTCATAGTCCTGGATTTTGTGACAGGCCCCTGCAACTTCTAACCCTCCTCACAAATTCCCTGGCCTCACAGGAGCCCCATAGGCCAAATTGAACAACTCCAAGCGCCAGATCCAGCCCACAGGCTGTGTTTGGCACCCTGGCCTAACTTATCTGCTAATTGTTTAATATGAATTCCAGAAACAGTCAGGGGAATAAAAACAAGAGCCCAGCTCTTACTAGCCAGATAGGTGTCCTAACCACAAAGCTATGGAGACATGTTCCTTATTGTGTGCTCAGTCATTCGCTTGTGCTCACTCTCTTGTTCTCTCTCATTCTCTCCCTCCCTCCCCATAATAAGTTTTGAATTTTTCTCTGGACAGCGGCAGTTCCTCAATAGGAAGGATAGTGTATCACCCTCCTACCATATCACGTACACACAGCAATCTGTGATGCCAGTCTAAATCATAAGCTGTGAAGGGCATAGTGCTCAGGTCGTCAGCTTCCCAGGTACAACTCTAGGCTACTCTATAAAAGGTGAACACTATCTCATCTTTTTTTAAATGAAAGGGGTGGCCACAACTGCAATTTGTGGAAAGCCTGATGCCCTATCAATATGTTGGTCTTATCTGAGAATGTGTGGTAGATCAAGACCTCCCGGTGGATGTAGGAAGATAAATGTCTATTTTCTGGGTTGCATTTAAGCTTTGGAGCAAGCTGGACAAGAGGAATGCTTATCAGAATAATATCAAGAATAGTGGCATTCTGGGCAGTCACTGGGATGTAACTCTAATTTGCTGAGGATCTTTAATGAAAATTATAAAACACCTATAGGTTTTAAGCATCTCCAAAGTAAGGTGACAAGTGAATGGGAACTGTCAGGATTGCCGTTTTGGATTTTGACATGTAATTGCTGTCTAGATTCCATTTTAGGCACCTAAATACTTTCTTGGATTAAGCACAAAGTTACATGGTAATTACAGTGTATAAGAGAATTTCTTATAACAGAAGTATCTTAAATGATAAGCCAAAAACAACATGTTTTCAGTTTAGAATGAACACTGTACCAGCTTTCTTCTCCATTTGAGAATGCTGGTTATAAAAATGGGTTATTTGCAAAAGCTGTAACCTATTCAGCTGCTAATTTCCTAACCCTTTGGGCAATTTTTCTTTGAAAGTAAGTTAAATACTGCAACCTTTGCAGCAAAACTGACAAATAATTGCTTTTTTTTAAGCTCATATATGGCATTTTCTGGAAAGAGCCTCTTTCAGTGGGGCATGACATGATGCAATTTGTTCTGTTGATGCTAATTGGCTAATAATTAAGTCATCTGCAGAAATGTTATGTATCTCCCCAGGCAGTATGGCAATGTAACCATAGTCTTACTTGCCAAGCTCAACTCATTTGCATTCTTCAACAGGACATATCACATAATAAAGCAGGTGAGGTATTAAATACTCCCTCTGAGCTTTATTACATAGCCCATAAGAAAATGACACAAGACTAGATTCTCTTTTACAGCATAGAATATATAGTAGTTAGTTCCATTTTTTATAGGTGAAATCACCTGTTATTGAGTCAGGACATCAGTATATTGTGTCTTGACATCTTGATTTCCAGAGCTGTGATTTTAAAAAAACAAAACAGGCTGTGTTCACTACTGTTGGAAACAGGAGGAATGCAAATGGGACCCCCCTCCTAAGCCACTCTGGGGGGTTCCACACTTGGGAAGCAGTTTAACAATAACATCAGGAGGTTTTAGGAGCTCTGCTGGAGCCAGCTGTCAAAGGATGTGCTAATTAGCCCATCCACTTTGTGTCATAGCCCAAGCCTATTCCTGCTTTTGAAGAATACAGGAGTATATGGCTTCTGCGTGGAAGAAGAGTTGCTATGCTTTGTGCTACCACAGCTGTCTGCCACAAGGGACTTCTTGCAAAATACCTGAATTAAGATCAAGTTCTTCCTATGATATCACACGTCATTTCTAACTCAGGAAAAGTAGCATTTTCTTTTTTATGAAGATTACCAAAATAGGGCATACATGTTGCAATACTTACAAAAAATTTAAAGTTATTTTTTAAAGTATTATATTTTGGTTAAAAAAAGAAAGAAATGAAATACAATATAAGAGCAAGTATTTTGTATCTGAAACCGGTGATTATGCAAAAGAGGAAGAAAGGTTTATTTTTGATCTTCTCTTAAATATAATAACCACAATACTGGTTTTTCACCCTAGAAATTTAATGTTTTTTTATCTCAGTATTATGTTCTCAGTATTACGTTTTGTAATGGTAAAATATGCAAACCATTATATTAGAAGAAAATGATTTTTACCTGTTCATAATCCATGAAACATCAACATTTTATTTTCAGATATGTCACTGAAATCCTTAGTAAAACTAAGAAGCATCTGCAAAGTATGTAGAAAATAACTCACTGTAGAATTAGTTTGTGTTGGGGAGGTTCTGGAACTCAAGGGACATAATGTATACTTCCCTCTAGAAGAGGAATCAGGAGAAAGGTCAACATTGTCAAAGAGCAGCTGTTTGAGGAGAGACATTTCCCATGCAAAAACCGAAAATCTTATCACCTGCCTCGTGTCTTTATGTTGAATCACATGTAAAATAGGAAATTACAGAAATAAAAATAGCTTTACACAGTATGCCACAGTTCCCTGATCTAAGCGTTCACTTTCTTAATAAACAATACGGCTCTTAAAAGGAGTGATAAAAGCCCTGGAGTGGAAATTATGACTAAAAAAGAGAGGGCATTCACACTTGTGCAATGGGAAGGAAACATGCAGCAATGCAAAGTGAGACAGATAAACTAAAGACAGGAGGAAAACAACTATAATGGGAAAGAAAACTGCCAGAAATATTGAAAACCATCTCCCTCTCACAGAGGCCTAGTTCCCCATGATGGTTAAGCTGGGGAACTGTGGCCTTGATCGTCATACAGTCCGATGGATAAGCAACTGGCTATGGGGGCCAGACCCAAAGAGTACTAGTTGACAGGAACAAATCAACGTGGTGCAGAGTGACCAGGAGAGTCCCTCAGGGCTTGGTACTTAGGCCAGTACTCTTTAACATCTTCATTAACAATCTGGATTCAGAAGTCAGATGTGAACTGGCCAAGTTCACGGATGATACCAAATTATTTTGCTGGGGTCACTTGATCCCAGCTGACTTCCTGCCTATGGCTGGGGGAGATGGGGGGGCTAGACTCAATGATCTCATGAGGTCCCTTCCAGCCCCAAATGTCTATGAAATTATAAAATCTATGAAAGGAATGCGATATCTAATTTTAACATTAAAATAATAATAATAATAAAAAACCCAAAGGTTCACAAGTGGGAAAATCCCAGATGAACATACCATAAATTGTCCTCCTCTGCTGCTATTTGTAACTTTAAACCCAATGATAACCATGAATAATTATTTATTTTATATTTTACCATTACCAGTTTCCAGATCAGAAACATAAATATCTGCATCAGAGCTCCATGCAGAGGAGCTCCATCAGAGGTTTCTACCTTCTTTAGCTGGTCTGATATTCTGCTGGCTAGCAATGAAAGTCTCACTGAAAAATGTGTGAAGATGTGCAGCAATATGCACACTAGATCTCACCCTGCCCTTCTGACTCCTGACCTATTGATATGAAATAAAGTCACTTTTTCCCCTCTGTTTGAAGACTATAGGTTCTGAGGAAGGGTTACTTTCACTAGAAATTAAAGCCTCTCACATGGTATAGAGTCTACTCTACAGTTAAGAATGAATTACCCAACCATCATTTAGATCAGAACTTATACCATTGAAGCAAAGGTTAAAAAAAAAATGTTTAAACCTTTCTCATTCAAGTCAATAGGTCAGGAGTCTGAAGTACTAGGGTAAGGTATAATATACATACTGCTTGCACATCATCACACACTTTCAGTGAGACTTTTATCAATAGCCAAGAGAAATATCAAACCAGCTAAAGGAACTTGAACCCTGATGTAAAGGAGTGGAGGAAGTTGAGGAGGCAGGAGCTCTATCAATTAGTTGACCATATGTCCTGGACTGGCCAGGACAGTCCCAGATTTTATAAGCTGCCTCAGTGTCCTGGCCATTGGAGAAAATTTAAGCAAAAGTACCAGATTGGCAGGAAGCTGGGAGGTGTGGGTTGGATCTCTGTGTGTGTGTACACTGTGCTGTCCCGCTCAGCCCCGCTCCTGAGAGCCACGGGGTGGAGACAGTGGAGACTGTGTGCGTGGCCCCATCCTGGCCACTGCAACCACATTCTGGCTATGCACCACCAGCCCAGGCCAGCCACATTGCAGCCCCCACACTGAGAGCCCAGCTGCACCCTGGGATGCACGGCTAGGATGAAACTGCAGGTGCCAGGATGGGCTGGAACCATGAGTCAGTGCAAGGCAGACAGAGCTCACGCAGCAGCCCCAGCCCATCCAGCACCCCAGTCAGGCTGGTGCCATAGCCCATAGCCCCAGCTCTGGTGACAAAAGCACCATGCTCCTGACAGCCGCTCTGAACCACTGCCACCAAATCTGCTGATGAATATGAAGCATCTGGCTGCTCACCTCCCCGCCTCCCCCACAGCTGAATCTGCCGCTGACTTCCTCTCATCTGGAGGTGAAGCCCTGCACAGGCTGATTTGCCCCAGGCCCCACACCCTGCTCAGCTCATCTCTAGCTGCATGCATTGCCTGGCCCAACCTCCCCCCATCCCAGATTTCCCTAAAATAATTATGATCACTCTATCTATCAAGGATAGAGGGCTGAAAAAAGGGGTGTCTTACAGATCTGTCTGTCTAGAGAAACTAACCCAAAGATAGATTCAAGGCAAGAAAGAAAAAAAGAAAATAACAGCTAGATCTAACTATAGACAATCTGAAGAAATAATCTAGATTGTATGACATCACCAGAGGTCAGAATGGTTGCAATTGAGAATAAATTAAAGAATGTCAGACCAAATTTAAAATCTGAGCATCACAGTGAATAAGCCATAGATCAGTGCTGATGTCACAATATTTAAATGGAGGCTGTGAAGAGAATAAAGTTTTACCAAAGTTAAAAAAAAAAACAAAATAAACCTGTAACCACTACCAAATTGAATCAATAAGAACCTTATTACACAGTGATTTTGGGCAGCTCCTGTATTTCTTAACCCCTGGATTGTCCACACATTAACACCTTAAACTGGTTTTAAGCACTTGTTAGGTGCCCCAAAGTTACATCATTCCAGAGCAGTATTATGTCTGATCTACACTACTCAGATCCTCTTACGCCTAAGTGCAGCCATGCTAGGCTGTTGTTGCAAGTAAAAGAGTTTAATCTGATTGCGGTTTTCCTCAGAAAACAATGAAGTGATAAGCTCTGTCCTTGTTAGGTATTCTACATACACCAAAAAGGATTTAAATGTTTTAGATCCACATCAGATCAACTGCGACAACAAAATCCCAGTGCCAGTAATGCTTTGATTTTTACCATCATGTAAGTTACAAATAGAAGGGACAGATTTCTGGCTCCTGCACAAAAGTAGACAGATGTGGTGCTAAAGGAACAGAAAAACACTGTTTCACAGATGTAGCCTTAAATTCTAAATAAAAGAAGAGAAATGCCTCATATGAAATTCACTTTTGTTGAGAAAAATATTTATGTCATCATGTTGTACCTGACCAAAATGGAGATGTTGTGTGGAAAGGAAAAAAAAAAACCTCTTCTAATACATGAAACGTGCCAAGGAATATTCAACCTGTTTTTTGCATAAATTTTAGAATTCTCTGAGGAAAAACATAGGTATTTAAACTCACTTACAAAAGACTCTGTCAGCTCTTCTGTGATGCTTATCATTACATCACCATCTTATTTTAGCACCAAGTTAGGCAGTTTTGTCTCACTGAATAAGCCTCATGTATTACTGAATTGTGCTTTAGGGGCAATCAATTTTTCACCCTTTGCATATTTGTTTTTCCCTCTCATCACTGAGAATATACCATACTGTTTCACTTTTGATAAGTCTACCATTTCTGAGACAGCACCATCTGAGGACTCCACCAGATCTGAGGACTCCACCTAAATACTCTAATTCTTACGATATTTCATTATACTTCATGTATACGGCATCCGTTCATCAGTGAGTGATGGTGGATACTGCAGCTATTCTACTGACTTGTGGTGCATATTCTTTTGTGACTGTAAAGACCAATGCTAGACTTGCATGTCCTGCCACAGTGGTCACAGGTATACATGGCATTAGGGGCTACTGTACCAATAGGCTGTTTCCTTTGGTCACATTTATGTTGTAATTCAAGTGCCCATTTCTTGCCATGATGTTGGAGTCCATGGATGAGTCTATACAAGATGCTTACTGCACATTAGACTAATAACTCTGTGCAGTAGTGTATCACAGAAAAAAGCCATGTTAATAGCCTACTGCACAGTGTTATTAGGCTAATGTGCATTCAGTGTCACTAAATAAACATGCACTGGTGCTACTGCACAGCAACTCCAGGTACTGCCCATTTAGTTAATTCTTTATTAAGTACTAAACTAAAAGCATGTATACACATACCTTTGCCTGGAACAGCATTGGAGCAGACGCGATTAATTGAGTCTGCAGAGCATGTGAGATGACACATCCTGCACTGCGGCGCACACATTTGTATAAGTGGCGAAATATGCGTCAGCATATAGAAAATGCCAGTGGTGCAATTTTGAATGAAAACACCTTTGATGTGTTTTAGTTCAAAAGTGCACCATCACTGTTTTCTCAACACTGATGTGCATTTTGCCGTTTATACAAATGCATGTGCCACAGCGCCAGGCGCTTTTAAAAGCACCTGGCATTGCAGCGCAAGTATGTTTACAAAGGCCCCAAATATGCAGTATCTAAGGCACATTAATGAACATGTAGATGCACCCATAATTGAGAAGGGCGCACCACTTTAACCTATTTCCTGATAAGGCCTCCCAAAGGTTTGGGTTTCCAAAAGCCTTCATATCCTCCTTCCAGATGTCTTTAAACCACAGTTTTGGGTACCCTACTCTTCTCTCCCCACCTGCCATTTGTCCATACAGGATGTCCTTTGCGATGCGCCCATCTTCCATCCTGCAAAGATGGCCAAGCCAGTGTAGGTGCCACTGTTTCAGTAGTACAGTGATAGTGAATGGCAAGTTGGCTTTGGTGAAAGATACTTCATAATTCTTATGATACTTCATTAATTAACAGTTATGACACTATAGGTTATTTTCCCACTATTTAGTCTCTTTAGTCCCAAATTAACTACTACAGTATAGAACAGTAATTGATCCCTAAATAAGGATTATGATAATGGGAGAGAAGTATTTTAAAATCCAGAGTTTATGAAATAGTATTAAGAACAGTGCCTTGATTGATTATGGAAATACTTATTGAGTTTGAGCTGCCTAGAACTTCACTTCCTCTTCCATATTCAAAATCTGACTGCAGGTTTTGACTTCTCTTCTCTCTTCAGGCTGAAAAAATAACAACAGTAATGGCATAAATTACAAATTGAAATATGTAAACAGTTTTAAGAGTGGAAAAAACATATGGAAGAAAACACATTTCAGTTTCTTAATCTTGTAGCCCTTCTTTCCCTTAGGTCTTCCTTGCTCTCTCATCCTTTTCTTTGTTCCATTCCATTTAGGAAGAGATGCCAAATAGAATTTAGAGTTGGATTTTTTGTGTTGAATTTTTTAGGAACTTATCAGTCAAACAAAATCTAAAATATCTCTACCATAGCCTTCATGTTGTATTAATGTGTTTTTTTCATACACTGAATAGGTTGGTTGTTTGATAGCTGACAAAAATAATAAATGTAATTTAAATAAGGACAGAATGCTTGCTAAAATATGAAATAAAGAGGTGCTTGTACAACCATGGGTTGAATTTTACAAATATCCATAGGCTGTAAACAGTCATCTCATTTGAGGTAGTTCTGATTGTCCTGAGTTTTGACTCAAAACAGGAGCAACACAGCCTTTCATATAGATAGCCCTCCCATCCTGAATTGCTGCTCCTCCACCAGTAGATATCCAGGGAAAGCACATAGCCTGATAGGCTTATCCCTGGAATGAATATCAATTACATTAAATGAGCTACAATTAACTTACAGAGGCACACAGATGTCTTAGGGAAATGTGTTAGCACATTTTATCTAACATACTTCTGTAGGATCCCAAGCCAAAAGGCTTCCTTTTGGGAAAAATGCAATGGCTATTTACAGTGATTCCTATCCAGTGGGTTCATCTACATATGCAGTTAATGTGATGTGATAAACTCCAGTGCAGTCTGCACTGATCAGCTGCTCCCAGGCATCACATGTACACAGTCTTAGGCTAGCAGCAAGCCAGGTGGAGGTGTTGGGGAGTGGCGGGGGGGGGGGGTTGGCTTCACAAATTAAAAATCGAGATTTGTTCAAGTTTTTATGTTACTACATAATATGTGCATTAGGAAATCTTAGTGGCTGTTCCCATTTTATTCATAGGACCTCCCCATATCCACCAGATTTTAGATGGACATAATTTCCTTTCAATCAGGAAGGTCAAACGCACTGCTACAAAGGGTATGTAGCTTAATAAAAGTTGTCCTTGAGGATCTTAAACAGCAGCCAAATGCTATGGAAACGGGAGGAAAATTAAAAGTTTGGGGTTGAGACTTAGGCTGCAAATGATCAGGGAGAATTCTCCCAGTTTTGTTCTTCTGGTAGAAAAACTTACCAAGAGATGCCTGAACAGACATTCAAATGCTGAGCCCCTAAAGAACAGAAAGCTTGCAGTGCTGATGTTGTAGAGTCAGGTGGCCCCTGTGCATATATCTCAGAATGCTCTGCAGCTTCCATTTGTCTGCCCAAAGATTGAATGGCAGTGGTGCAGAGGGCATCCCTGATTGGTTGACCCAGAATGCTCAGGATCAACCTGCATCTTCCTGCAGCATAACGTGGGGATTGTGTGGCTTATCTCAGAAGAGAATGTGTACAGATATTCACTCTCTCAAGAGAAACTCTCCTGGGAATTATTTAATCCTGGCTGTTCCCAAGTTATTTTCCTCTCAAAACATCCAGTTTTGCTCTGGGAGAAAAATCCTGAACATCGTTACATTTGTGGTTTCTATTCGGAGAGCATTTTCTCCAAGGAGAACATGAATGTCTATACGTGGCCTTAACTTACATATAGTGGTGACTTCAAAACAAGTGTTATAAAATGATAGGAGAAATCTAATAATATAAAAGCAATAGCAAAAGCAATTCAGACACTGCCAGCATCTAGAGATTATTTGAGGAAGAGAATCTAGATAGTCTTACCGGAGCACACTATTAATAATTGTTGTGCTTTACTTTTGCTGTTAGTGATCACAAAGTCTATAGGCTGAACTTGGTATTCTTCTGTTAAGTAAAACAAAACAGCTGCAGTCTGCAGCTTCCTGCCATCACTTATGTGACCAACAGACCATCATGTACATGATGTACTAGAGAGAAGAATCCACCACCCAGGCTTGGCTTAGTGCTCTGCACATGTCACATCAGATCTGCAACAGGGACAAAGGAAGCAAAGAGAGGATTTGGGGAGGAAAATAATAAATATAGAGCAGAGAAGGCATGAACCATTCAAGCGGGACTGAGGTAGAAGGGCAATGACAGAATCGTCTTGTAACTGAAAATGGTTGCTTGTGGCAGCACACTGTGGGTTTTAAAACTGAATTACAATGGAATTTAAAGAGGTACATAGCATAAATTGCTCGTGCATAAACTGAATGAAATCATTATGATTAATGAGACATATTTTATAGTGATTAGACTCTAATAGAATGCAGTCCTTTCACTTCAGTGCTGGAGTTAACAGATTGTATACTGGATATAGAAATAAGCAGAGGAAACAAGGCAAAAGGAGAAAGGATTAGCGTGTCCAGAGATTTTGACACTTGAAAGAGATCAGCTTTAGAAAAAAATCTTGTCAAGTAGCTTTATGGAATCATTTTTGTGGTGGGAGCTCAGTATTGAGTTGCTTTGTGGTACAAAATAAGATGTACTACACAGACAACATTTCATTTAAGGGAAAAAAAATAACAAAACCAAAAAGCATTGGAAAGAGGGCAAGATGGACTATCACAAATCAAAGCATGTCAGTCTTTCACACTGAGCAAAAAGGACATTTGTGGGTAAAAAAAAACCAGTCAGATATGGAAGAGCTGAGAATCTCTCTTTTAGAAAAAAACTGAATAATTTCAACGGAGAAAAAAAATGTACTTAGACTAAATTAAGAAGACTATATACAAGCATAACTAGCAACTTCACACAGATCCCACAACAAACTAATATTCCATTATGGAGTTGGCATATTTTTCTGAAAAAATTCCATCTATAATACAAAAAATGTGACACTGTTTAGTGGTTAGCATAAGGCAGGGATGACCAAAATATGGCCCATGGAGCCATGTCAGTCATCCTGTGGGGCTTTCCAAGGGTCTGAAAATGTAGTGACTGGGAAGTTCTGACTCCTGGAGCCATAGCAATTAACATTGCTGACACTTACCCTGCTACCAAATGGGGAGTTCCACAGGCCAGATGGTATAGCTCTGCATTGAGGCCAACCCAGGTGCTGTCCCCAGCCTCCTCTACCCCAAAGAGGGGAATTTGCTGTGTGGCAGAGCACGTGTGAATGGGCACTCGTCAAGGACAAGTAGAAGTGGCACAATTATGTGCCACTGCCATTTGTCCCCAGGGAACTACCATACACTCTGGGAGTGCACATTGTCTAGACACATTGTCTGGACACTCTCTATCTCTATTTGTTTAATTTCAGCCTAATCTGAAATGAGAGTAGGAGTATTTCTTTGATTTACATGGGTGTTGTGAGTCATAATTATTGTTCCAAAAAATGCCTTGTGGAAAGCCCAGTGAAATTTATGGGAAACTTCTATTTTGACTAGCCTAAGCTTTGGTTCAGGACACATATCCCTGAAATTCTTTGATGGTAGGTGCTATAGAACTAGAAAGTATGATAATGGGACTATTTTTTAGCTTGAAAATATTTATTTTGTGCTATAGATTTATGCATTCCTATGTAATATAGAAGGTTAATATTAAAAGGATGATTTAAGATTTGAACATGTTTTTGTCTTTGCTTTATACATAACCTTTCCATAACTATGGGGATTACCTGGCTAAGGAGGGCATTGCCAGCACTGAGGCTCTTGGTGGCCTTGAGGAAGGGCTTGAGGACCACCAAGATTCATAGATTCATAGATGTTAGGGTCGGAAGGGACCTCAATAGATCATCAAGTCCGACCCCCTGCATAAGCAGGAAAGAGTGCTGGGTCTAGATGACCCCAGCTAGATACTCGTCTAACCTCCTCTTGAAGACCCCCAGGGTAGGGGAGAGCACCACCTCCCTTGGGAGCCCGTTCCAGACCTTGGCCACTCGAACTGTGAAGAAGTTCTTCCTAATGTCCAGTCTAAATCTGCTCTCTGCTAGCTTGTGGCCATTGTTTCTTGTAACCCCCGGGGGCGCCTTGGTGAATAAATCCTCACCAATTCCCTTCTGTGCCCCCGTGATGAACTTATAGGCAGCCACAAGGTCGCCTCTCAACCTTCTCTTGCGGAGGCTGAAAAGGTCCAGTTTCTCTAGTCTCTCCTCGTAGGGCTTGGTCTGCAGGCCCTTGACCATACGAGTTGCCCTTCGCTGTACCCACTCCAGGTTATCCGCATCCTTCTTGAAGTGTGGCGCCCAGAATTGCACGCAGTACTCCAACTGCGGTCTGACCAACGCCCTATAGAGGGGAAGTATCACCTCCCTGGACCTATTTGTCATGCATCTGCTGATGCACGATAAAGTGCCATTGGCTTTTCTGATGGCTTCGTCACACTGCCGGCTCATGTTCATCTTGGAGTCCACTAGGACTCCAAGATCCCTTTCCACCTCTGTGCCACCCAGCAGGTCATTCCCTAGGCTGTAGGTGTGCTGGACATTTTTCCTCCCTAGGTGCAGCACTTTGCATTTCTCCTTGTTGAACTGCTTCCTGTTGTTTTCCGCCCACTTGTCCAGCCTATCCAGGTCTGCCTGCAGCTGTTCCCTGCCCTCCGGCGTGTCCACTTCTCCCCATAGCTTTGTGTCATCTGCAAACTTGGACAGAGTACATTTCACTCCCACGTCCAAGTCGCTGATGAAGACATTAAAGAGTATCGGTCCAAGGACCGAACCCTGCGGGACCCCACTGCCCACACCCTTCCAGGTCGAGACCGACCCATCTACCACGACTCTTTGGGTGCAACCCTCTAGCCAATTCGCCACCCACCGGACTGTGCAGTCATCCACATCACAGCCTCTTAATTTGTTCACCAGTATGGGGTGGGATACCGTATCGAAGGCCTTCCTGAAGTCCAAGATCTGAGAGATGGTATCCCACTCTGTTTTGTTAAGGGGGCCACTGATCCCAATCTCCCCAACCAAGGCCATTTCATGGATGGCCTTCTGCTGCTCGACCAGCCTTTCCAGCATCAGGTATGTGGAGTTCCACTGAGTCTCCACATCCTACATGATTTTGTGCTGTAGGATGCTCAGCTCTGCCCATTTGTCCTGTAGCAACTTGCCCCCCCTTGATGCCCTGGTGGAAGTAGCCCATTACCTTCCTGCATTTCGAAATGATCTGGCTGGTAGTCACGGCACAATCACCAGCAGCCCTGTTCCCCTCCAAGGTGTCCCTGACTATGAGGTGGTATTTGTGTGCCACGCAGCAGATGCCAACAAAGTTGGCGTCATTCACCACCTTGACCATATTGGCCCTGTTGTCGGTGACCATGAACCCATGGGTGAGCTCACCGTACCCAACAAGCCACCCCTGCAACATACAGTACATGGCCACCATGATCTCCCTTGCTGTGTGGGACCCACCCCCACCTCCGCTTGGAGAGCCCATCGACACCCTGCCTGATCACACCAGTGCCCTATGAGGGAGAGGTAGGCATGATCTCCACCCCAGGTGCTCCAGCTGTCTGAGGCAAAATGCAAAGCTACCTGCAGACCTGCCTTCCACAGCTCCTCCCTCAAGTACTCCCTGCATGCCTCATACAGGGAGGGCACCACCATCTTGCTGAAGGTGGTGCATGCAGGTACTTGGTATGATAGGGCCACAAGTGACATTTGCTGCCTGAACCCTGGACACTCAACAAAGGAGAAGGGCTGGCCATCCAAGGCACCACAAGGCAAGCATCTCCCCAATGCTCTGGGTGACCTCACTTGCCTTTGGAATGCACCCCACTTTGTCTCTGCCTTTCCCTCACTGGTCCAGGGTGGCCTACCTCTGCTTCTTGGGGATGGGAGTTTTGGAGTGACAGGGGGATTTCTTTTTAGGCACACTCCCACTGGTGCCAATCTGAAGAGGAACTAGGGCAAAGGGGTGCTGCCACCTGAGATGCAGCAGCATCGCTATAGTGGCAAAGTGTTTCACATCCTTGCCCAAGCTGATCTGCCTTCAGCAGTGCTGGCAGGTAGCATACCTGGGATCATCTGCCACCTCAAAATGATCCTACACTACACTACCTACATGCTTCTAGGTTGAGGTTGGGGATCTTCCCTTATTCCCCTCCTCACCAGATAGAGGCACAACAACAGGAGGAGATGAGCCACCTTCCCCCACAACCTCCTCTGAAGTGCCTTCCAGAGAAGACCTGCCTCTAGGGAAACTTTGAGGTATGTGGAGCACAAACTCAGATTCCCTCTCCTTTCACAGAATTTCTTTTGCTATGGCCCTGAGCTCCTCTGCTTCCAGATCCAGCTCCTCCTCTTGCACTGGAAGGCTTACACTGGGAACTGAAATAATGGTGGAGAATGTCATGCTGCTGCTGGTTAGTGGTAGTGGTGGTGGTGCAGGCACAGGCACTGCTACACATCCTTGCTCCCACTAGCAGCAGAAGACTCATCACTGCCAGGAAAGAGGGTCTGTCTATGTTTGGGATGGGGGGAACTTGCAGCTCTCCCTCTTCCCCCTCTCACTCCCCTGCCATAAGACCTGGCACCTGGTTTTCTAGCATGCGTTATAATGTTTGGTGTGCTGCAAAATGTGTGTGTGTGTGAAATATATGTTGTGCTTTCCTGCACAGTGATGACACACTGTCAGGGAAAACATAGATTCCTTTTTGTGGTGGGGAAAGAATCAAGACAGCCTAACAAGAATAAATAAGAGGATTTGTGGGGAAGAATAAGTTGAAAGGAATGGATAGGAATAACAATAGGGATTGTAGGTAAGGATAAGTAATAAAGGATTGGCTACAACTTACAAGAAGAAATACTAGCTAGCAAGATACTAGATAGCAAGCCACAGCATTTCAGATGCTGCTTATCCAAGAGAGACACAGCTCACAAAAGGCACAGATCACTTCAGACACAGCTTGATATGTTGTTTCTACATCCCCCCACCCCCCCTCCCCAGAGCACTGTGATTGGAAGGGAACTGAGAGAAAGATCGCAGTCAGTGGCCAGATACAGATGTCAATATCAGAGCAGTTTTCCCCCATTCTCAACCTTTTCTATATATGGAAGATCACCCCATCCTCCTCCTCCTTCTCAGGTTCTGTCTCCTGCAGATTCAGACCTTTTAATGGGGTTTTATTTGATTCAGAGATTCGGCCGGTGAATTGGACCGAATTTCCTCCAAATCAAATTGGCTACCAAAGCTTTGCACAGCCCTAATGTCCTTGTATGTCCCTGTATATGCTTGAAATGATCAAAGGACACAGCAAATATCTGCCTTCCCATCTAAGACCAGTTATTGATTCCTCTTGTGCAAGGACAGTACACAAACACAAATCCTTTGAATTTCATGGGAAATCTGAATGCAAACCAACCTCTTGGACCAACACAGTACTTGTGAGGTCTTTCTCTAGTATATCAGAAGAAAAGTATTCCAGATCATGACAGACAGTCTAACTTCCATGTGCTTCATCCACAAGAAGGGAGTTGTGAGGCCTCCCTACTGGGTCACAAAGTGATCAGACAGGGGACTTGATACATTGATTACATTTCCTTCTTTGCATTACATGGTCTATAGAACACAATGGCAGATAGCTTGAGCAAACCATAAAGGAAAAATCAAAGACTTCTTTCTCCAAATTATCTTTTCAGACTGGATCTATCTTCAGGTAGATGTTTTTGCAACACAAAACAAACAAAAATACTTTCTGCTTGAGAGTAGACCTGAGCCTGGGATTCCTGTAGGTTACTTTCCTAATTCCCATAGATAGTGACCCTTCAATATACCTACCTCTCAGTTGAGTTGATCACCAGTGTCCCACAAGAAAAAACAGGATTCAGCCAATCTAACTCTAATAGCTCTAGTGTAGCCAAGGTAATTCTGGTTTCTAGAGGTTCTGAGCCTCTCAGCCTCCAACTTCAAGTCCCTGTCCCTCCTTCTAAATTTCCTGAATGAAGGGGAGAGTTGACATTTGGATCATTTGTTCCCAGTATCTCATGCCTTGGTTAATGCCTGGATGTTAAATGGAGAAATCTTCTGTTCTTCTCCTGAGATATGTTCATCAAGGGCAGGGAAGATTCCTAAACAGACTTACCTGGAAATATGGACCACATTCTCTTCTTGGTATCATGCAAAGTACCTCCAAGAGACCTCTCCTGTCATACTAGATATTTGCTGGAATTGAAACTTACCAGTCTGTGGCTAAACTCAGTTAAGGTGCACTTGGCAGCTCTCAGCATACCATCTGCTGGTAGAAGGTTGAGTGATTTTTCTTCCAGCCAAGTATAGTAAACATTGTTTATAGAGGCCATAACCTTGGCAAGAAATGTAAAAGATATTCAGACACTGAATATTCTAACAAGGTGTCTTGATCAAATCATCTTAACTTTTTTTTTCCCCAAAGGTAGTGTTGGAAGGCCATTTTACCCAGAAAATTCCCCTATTCATATTCTTTCTTAAGCCTTTTACACCCAGGATTGAAGTAGCTTTGCATAACTTGGATGTTAGGAAGGACATAGTGTTTTATCTTTAAAGGACAAAGTAATTCAGATCTTCATCAAGGCCTCTCCTGACAGTCATGGAAAGTATTAAATGCTAGGTTATCTCTGGTTATAGTAAGGCAATTTGTCTTTGAGTCTGTCAAGTACCCATTTTTAAGAAAGGCAGGAAGGAGGATCTTGAGAATTGCTTCTCTGAGTGATAAGGTGACATGCTATATGGGTTAAGGAAGATCAATGGATATGATATACCTTGATCCTAGCAAGATTTTTTCAGCAAAAAGGAAGCAAGAAGGCCAAAATGCAAAATACATCAAATGCATGTACAAAAATACAAGAAGTATAGGGAATAAATAAGATAAGCTGGAAACTGCAGCCTGTGAAAATAATTAAGGCATTTCTGAGAGCTGATGGAACAGCGCTTATGACTAGAATGTCAACATGGAGGGTTACACTCTGTTTCAGAAAGACATGGTTGGGAGAAAAGGTGGTGGTGTTGCCTTGTATGTCAAAATATACATACTTGTTCCCAGGTTCAGGAGGAAGAAGATGGCAAAAAAGAATGCATTTGGGTGAAGTTGAAAGATGAAAGATGCAGCACTCACATGATAGTGGGGGTTTATTATAGGCCACCTAGTCAGGAAGAGAAGGTACATAAGGCACTCTTCAAACAGGTGTCAAATCCATCCAAAAGCTATGGGATGTTACTGATGGAAGACTTCCGTTTTCCAAATATTTACTGGAAGGAAAATGCAGCCAAACTTAAATTGTCAAGCTGGTTCCTAACTTGTGTGGAGGACAAATTTAATTTCCAGAAAGTGGAAGATACAACTAGGGAATCATCTGTCATGTCCTGATCAACAAGGAAGAACTGGTAGAAGTTGTGAAGGTGATGGGCAACTTGGAAGGAAGCAATCACAATACAATAGAATCTCAGATCCTAGGGCAGAGAAAGCAGGAGGTCATGAAAAATAGGATGACAGATTTCAAGAAGATTTCATCCAACTCAAGAAGCTAATAGGCATGGTGTCAGGGAAGGAGAGACTGTTAGATAAAGGTGCCTGAAGGGCTGGGAGCTTCTAAAGGGCACAGTATTGGAAGCCCTACAAAAAACTGTCCCAACATGGTGGAAGCGCAAGAAGAATGGCAAGAGACTAATGTAGCTGAAATGGGAGTTGCTAAAATACTTCAACTGCAGGAGAACATACAGGCAATGGAAGAATGGGCAGGTCACCAAGAAATCATACCAGGAAATAGCAGGAACCTTCATGGACAAATTCAGGAAGACAAAGATAAAAAATGAGCTGTGCCTGGCAAAGGAGGTTAAGAATAACAATAAGAGGTTCTATAAGTATGTTACCCACAAAAGGACCAAGGAAGCTGTGGGTCCTCTGTTAACAAGCCAGGGGCAACTTCTAACCAAAGATGCAATTAAGGCAGAGCTACTCAACAGCTACCTTGCCTTAGTCTTCACAAAAAAAAAAAAAAAAAAAAATTAAGCTTGCCAGACACCTAATAGGGATTATCTGGACAAGGAAGAGGGTAAGATGAGGGAGGAAATAGCAAAACAGTCTCTTGGAGAGCTTTTGTTGTGTCTGAATTAATTCAAGTTTAGCAGGGGTAGATGAGCTTAATCTCAGGGTTCTGAAGGAACTGATAGAGGAGATCTCAGAGTCCTTGGCAATGATCTTCATGAAGTCATGCGAGACAGGCCAGATACCATAGGACTGGAAAAAGGTGAATGTAGTGCCCTTTTTTAAAAAAAGGGAGGCAGGGAGGAGGGGCCAGGGAACTACAGACTGATTGATCTCACCTCAACCTGGGAAGTTACTGGAACATATGGAATACCATTTGCAAGCATCTGGAGGAGGAAAGGCTGATCACAAACAGCCAGCATGGATTTATGAAAAAATAAATCATGACAAACAAAACTGATCTTTGACAAAGTAACTCCTTGGATGAATAAAGGGAATGCTGTAGATATAATGTGCCTAGACTTCAGCAAGGTTTTTCCATGCAACCTCCTCAAAAGCAAATTGGAGAATTGTGGACTGGATAAAACTACTATAAGGTACAGAGACGACTGGTTCAATAGCCTCAGACAAAGGGTAGTTATTTAAGTTGTTAGAATAGTGAAGCAGTAGAACAGGCTGTGTAAGGAAGTTGTGGACTCTTCACCACTGGAGATGTTCAAGAAGAGGTTGGAGAATCACTGGTTAGTGATGATCTAGGTAGCTATCCCTATGCTCTACCATGTGTATTTCCTATGCTTCTGGGCTTTGCTGTTGCTAGTTGCTCATCCCATCCCTGCCTTTTTGCTACATCTGTCAGGGTGTTTTTAAGCCTTTCTCAGTGGCACTGAGTGCTGGCTACAGCCAAGGATGGGGCCTTTGACTGGGGTGTGCCAATGCTCCTGCTGGGAGCAAAGCTGGAGGTTTCTGGCTAGAGGGTATTGCCCCTCCTGTCAGGCCCAGGCCGATTGCCATATTTGCAGTCAGGAAGTTTACCCCATGGTCAGACTGGTATGGACTGTAGGAGTTTTTGCCTTCCTCAGTAGCATGGGGCATGGCCCTGTAACCAGGACCTCTTGAACATATATATTGACAACATTTTATAGAAGCAGGACATTAGCTTCTGTGTTTTCCTAGCTTTATCTGTAGCAGTTTAGGGTGTTAGGTTTATGTTATGTCTGGGTTGAAGATAATCTTATGTAGAATTTAGATTATGGTTTGTATGGGACGGTTTTGATAGGGGATGATTCTGCCTCAGGCAGGGGTTTGGATTAGATGACCTCTGGAGGTCCCTTCCAGCCCTATTTCTCTATAAATCTATAACTGCATTTCATGCTATTCTCATTAATAAGATAAGAAAATACAGACTAAATGAGAGTTTAAATGGTCCAATCAGTGGTTCAATGTCTACTTGGGAGGGCTAGGATCTAGAATATCCTGCACTTAGACTGGAATAATTGCATGCCCAAATATAGACTTGGGAATGATTGGCTCTGCTGCAATACTGGAATCAAGGATCTGGGGGTTACAGTGAACCATAAGATGAATAGGAGTTAACCATGTGATCTTGTTTCAGATTTTTTTAAAGCCAGCAGCATACTGAATTGTATTAATAGGATTGTCACCTGCAAACCAAGGAAAGTATTTTTTTAAATCTATTTGGCCCAGATGAGGCCTACCTGGAGTACTGTGTGAAATTATGAACCCCACATTTCAAGAAATGTATGGACAGATTAAAAAGAGCCCAATGAAGAGGGATTAAACTTATTACAGACCTACAAACCTGATTTATGAAGAAAGGCTGAAAGATCAAGGATTATTTAGTTTGGAGGGAGAATTCGATAACAGTCATCAAATACCCAAAGGGCAGTTATAAAGAGGATGGAGATAGACTATTTTATGTGGCCACAGGGAACAGGGGTACAAACAATGGTTTCAGACTGTAGCAGAATAAATTTAGGTTTGAATTAGAAAATGTCACTATGAGGGTGGTAAAACATTCAAACAGAATACCCAGAGACAATACAGAATCTCAATGCCTGGAATTTTTTAAGAGCAGGTTAGACACTTGTCTGGATTATCCTGCCTTGAGCAGGAGGGTTGGACTAGATGACTTTCTGAGGTCCTTTCCAGCTCTACTTTCCTGTGATCCTAAGCGGAATCTATAAGTATTTGAAAAGTGCTATTTAGGCATTGACTCTCAGACTGCATCCACACAAGTGGGAACATGTGGGCTGCTGTGCTTCTAGGTCTTCTAAGGCACTGTGTAGCACACACAGCACACATGGATCTATTTGCTGCACTGCATCTTTGCTGCACAGCGGCAAAATTAAGATACCAGGAAATCCCAGTATCTAAAAAAACTGCAGTAAAAAAAAGTGGGGCAGCGTGTGCCACTGTTGCACTTCCTGTGCAGGGTGGGCACCCATGTGCCACCCAAAACTAGAGCCTGGTTGGCCAGAGCCATGCTCCAGGTGCTGACTAGGCTCCACGCACCCATATTGCTGCTGCTGCATCCCCAGGAGGCCCACAGGGCCTCCAATGAGACTACTAGAGTCAGCCCAGGTGCTTCTCCTGCCCCACCCAAGGTAATTTGCCATGCACATGCAGGAGCATTCCCTGGTGACAAATAGCAGTGACACAACTATGTGTCACTGCTGTTTGTCCCTGCAGAAATGCATGTGCGCACTCATCTGTTACAGTGGACAATAAGCTGAATATGAGCCAGCAGTGTGCCCTTGTTGCCAAGAAAGCTAATGGTATACTGGGCTGCACTGGTAGGTGTGTTGCCACTCGGTCAAGGGAAGCAATTAGTGCCCTTTATTCAGCACTGGTGAGTACACATATGGAGTATTGTGTTCACTTTTGCGTCCCCCGCTACAGAAAAGATATAGACAAATTGGAGAGAATCCAGCGGAAGGCAACAAAAATGGTTCAGGGGCTAGGACACATGACTTATGAGGAGAGGCTGAGCAAACTGTGCTTATTTAGTCTAGAGAAGAGAAGATTGAGGGAGGATTTAATAGTAGCCTATTTAATAGTAGCTAGACTGTTCTCTGTGGTGGGAGAGAACAGAACAAGAAGCAGTGGTCTCAAGTTACTGCAAGAGAAGTTTAGGGTAGACAGGGTGAATTTTATCACTAGGAGGGTAATAAAACACTGGAACAGATTACCCAGAAAACTGGTGGAAGCTCCATCCTTGGAGGTTTTTGAGTCTCGGCTAGACAAAGCTTTGGCTGGGATGATCTAGTTGGGGGTGGTCCTGCTTTGAGCAGGGGGTTGGACTAGATGACCTCCTGAGGTCCCCTTCCAACCCTAATTTTCTATGATTCCATCTGGATGCACTCTCAGAGTTTATTCAACTAGGTTGTGACAGCTGAAGTTCTGACATATATCTCACCTGGACACTTATTACATATATCATATATGTATCACATATAACATATATACACTTATTACATATATCTCACCTGGACACTCTCACCTGGACACTTATTTACGTGCTTGAGGAACTATAATGAAAAAGGGGGTGCAGATGGTATGGTTTATCTTCACATACAACACAACACTTATTTTCTCCAAGCAAAAATAAACTAGAAATTTTAGTACTATGCTAGGGGCTAGAGTTACATTATTCTTAAGATGAAAGAATAAACAAATGTAACTTTATAGGAATTGCATTAATTTGCTGTATTACAAAATGTAGGAAAACACAACAAACTATGTAAAAATTATCAAAAGATGTTGTTTCATTTGTCCTGAAGTCATTAGAATTAACAGGAAATCATTTTTCTTCCCAAATTCATAAAATAAAATCTAGTCTTCTTGAGCATCATGCATCCAATGCTGTACTGAAAGTTATTTCCACACCTAAACTAAAATTCACCTGAATTAACATTTCAACACCTGAGTTAAAGTTTCTAGCTAGAGCTAAAACAGCCTGCAGGACTGTGAAATAGGAGCTACATTACTAGGAGCGGCTAACAGATAGCAGAATTACAGAAGAAAGGCTAGCTTGATTAGCTGATCATTAGGGCTGTGCGAAACAGCACCGTTTCACTTCCACTTCTGTTTTGTTGTTTCAAAGGAACAGTGTTTCATCTTGAGTTTAGTTTCATTTTGAAAGCACTGCTCTGTTTCATTTAATCGAAACAATTTTGCTGTTTTGACACTGTTTCGAGCTTCACCCTCCCCCCCACATAGGAGTCTGGC
Organism: Alligator mississippiensis; assembly: GCF_030867095.1. Classification (NCBI taxonomy): domain Eukaryota; kingdom Metazoa; phylum Chordata; order Crocodylia; family Alligatoridae; genus Alligator; species Alligator mississippiensis. Next base: position 54,728,814 of record NC_081824.1, on the reverse strand, counting down.
AGACCCCTCCTGGAGGAGTGGGTGGGAGGCTGCCACTGCCACTGGAAGCTGAGCCCAGTGGAGGGAGGTGGAGTGCAGCCCTGGTACTGCGCTACACTTCCCTGCACCGGGCTTAGTTCCATGGGGCTGGGAGCTGCTAGGCGCTGAGCCCAGTGGACGGTGCTGGCATGCAGCACTGGTGGTGCATGCCGCCTGCCTCAACCAGGCAGCAAGCTGATCCTGTGCTCAGCTTGCTGAGATGGGCAGCAAGCGAGCCCATGCTGAGCCTGGTGGAGGGGGCTGGCATGCAGGTGTGCAGCGCTGCCTTGTGGAGGAAGGCAGCATGCACCGTCAGTGCTGTACACCAGCCCCTTCCAGTGGATTGAGTGCCTAGCAGCTTGCTGCCTGATGGAGGGAGGCAGCACACACCACCGGCACTGCGCTCCACCTCCCTCCACTGGCCTCAGCTCCCAGTGGCTCCAGCCCCATGGAACTCAGCCCGGTGGTGGAAGGCAGAACACAGCGCTGGCTCTGCCCACCTCCTGCCACTGGGCTGGGCTCCATGAGGCTGGTGGAGCCAATGGGAGTGCAGCCCAGTGTCAGGAGGTAAGCAGAGCTGGCACTGCACTCCCATCAGTTCCGCCAGCCCCATGGACTGCAGCCCAGTGGCGGGAAGTGGGAAGAGCCAGGGCTGCACTGCCCCCCCCCCCCGGGGCCAAGCCACATGGGGCTGCAGAGCCACTCGGAGCACAGCCCTGGCTCTCCCCTGCCTCTCACCACCTGGCTGCTGCTTTGAAACTCAAAACTTTTCAAAACTTTCAAAAGGTTTTGATGGCCTCATTTCATTTCAAGCCTATTTCAAAGCCCTTCATTTCATTTCAATTTCACTGTTTCGAGCACAAAAAGAGTCAAAACAGCACTGAAATGAAACAGCTTGAAAGTTTGCACAGCCTTACTGATCATCAAAATCATTAAAAAGGAGAGTGGATTGTTAATGGAATGAAGCATTCAGAAGGAATCTGGTAGATTTACAATGAGATATGAAATCAATTGTCTACCTCAATGCTTTCTAAATAGAAATGCTCCTGCCACTGCCAGGCAGTTGGTTTTGAACTTGGGTTGGACCAGGAATCAAAGGGGAAGAGAGGGGGAGGGGTTGACTGCACTACTGCACCTCCCCTAGCCCCAGATTCACCCTAGTACCCAAGGATACATTAACAAGGATGTTCCTAAGATCTTGAGCTCCTCCTTCTTCTGTTCACTGCTTGGGCATTATCATTTGTGTTGTATATGGACAATTATCCAAAGAAGAAGAATAAGTAACTTACCTTCATAGAATCATAGAAAGTTAGGGCTGGGAAGGACCTCAGGATGTCATCTAGTCCAAGCCCCTGCTCAAAGCAGAACCATCCTACCCATAGCTATTTATTTGAAATACTGTCCATATCTATATTCTGCAACTCAGCCTCCATCTACTCCTTCTCAGTGCTATGCTTCTGGAATTGTGAAGCTGAGATTAAACTGAATAATGGTTTTCACACTTTGTCTTTCTGCCCTCAGCAGAGGGTGCAAGGATTCTCATGGTGCTTTGGCACTATTTTAAGCAAGTCAAAAGGCTGTGATCATGCCCCTGAGGTATGCGTGCACCATTAATACAAAGTGCAAATAGGAAGCAAATCTCAAAACATCTGGTTATAGTAGGGCAAATTCTCTTCTTCCATGGTATGCTCTGGCTGTTATGAAAAAGAGTGTTCATAATATGTAATTTAAATTGAGCATTAAAGTTAAAGAAGTGTTTTACCTGTAATTAGTAGGATGTGTACGTCACTTTTACATTATGTACTACCCCAATGGTTACTGTTGTGTGTTGTATGAAACAATATGTTTTGCCTGCAGTAAAAAGAAGGAAAATATACAATAGGTATTAAATGCATCTATAAACACAAGGTGAAGAATTTCCTATGTTAAATATGCAAATTGAAGTTAAGGGAGACATGTAACTGAATTAGCTCTGAGAAGTCCCTCAAATTCCCTAATTTACTTGTGAGAGAGCATCAAACAAATTTAATAGTGTTCAGTTAGCAAAGCCTTGAAAACTTTTGCTCACAAGAACCAAAGTTTAATGAGAAAGATATTAATAATTGTCCCTAACCTAAAGTAAAATGAAATAGGAAATTTGCTGTGCTTTGGTACTATTGATCATGACCTACTGGAATGCTTCATTAGCAGCCAACTATGCATTGCTCATAAATGCATTAGAGTTCTGGGACAGATCACTCATTGTTAAAATTGGCAAGTTAATACCTAAAGGTAGACAGAGTGCAGAACATAGATGTGTGTGGTCCCTCAGCTATATCCTTCTTATATTTCTACTTCTTTCAAGATAATTTTGTTACAAACTATAAAATATCCTATTGATTGAGCTCTGAAAGTTGTAAATGTGATTTATGGGCGATATTTGATTAAGAGTGTGGCTGCTCCAGGGGACACAGACATTTCTTCCTGGTTAGTGTAAAGCAGTGTAAATCACTTAAACCTGATGTCTGAGAGAACACACCTTTACAAAAGGTTAGCAAAAATGGGAAGTTAGGTAGCACAGCAAAGCATGAGGGGCTTTGTTTTCACAAGATCACTAGATCAAAAAATCCTTCCTAGATATTTGAGAAATGGGGATCTTGCGTGTCTTAGACAATGCTAGAATCAGTAAAAGTAATGCTGTTTCTTCAGTGATTGTGTTACTATCGCAACTTGATAGTAGAGTGTAACTTTGTGGGTGGGTCAAGTAACTAAACAGCCCCTACTGGCATTCTATCTTTTTAATTAAATCTCTAGTTGATGTACTGTGCTTTTTCTCTAGTCTGCCTCAATGGATCGCTGTCTTTTTTGGAGAAATATCATTCTCATTTTATGCATGATTGTCTTTATTTATAGGCAGATAGTTGATGCATTTTTGTTCTTTCTTTCTGTGCTGTTCTTCCCTATCAACATAATCAAATATCCTAATTAATTTCAATAAAAAATAGGAAAGTTTTAACAATTTAATCATTTCAATTACTTGAATAATTTTTGCTACTAAGATAGAACTAAGAAAAAACTTGAGTGAAGACATATGATAAGTGTTTGGTTTCTTTCTTCTTATTAGTTGAGCAGTGCCATTTTGTGAGTACTCATCTGGCTTATCTCTGTGGCTGATTTCCAGAGAGGCTCTGTTGTGTAAGTTAATTTTAAAAGATAAATGTCCTCTTATTATCATTGGGCAATATAATTGGCTGGAGGACTGTGCTAGCTATTTCAATTGATCAAACTGACCTTGTAATGTGATGCAGCTTTTTCCTATATTAATCATATTCCAAATGAGGCTCATTTAGGGGAAAATGCATCTCAGGTCTTTGCATTACAAAGCATAAAGAAGACAGGAAATGAAAACTTAATAAATAGCTGAAAATGCACATGTTAAAAACTGATTAGCAAACTTTACTTCCTTATGTATCTAATTTTTCATTTTAATTTTCAAAAAGAACAATGGCATTTAGTTGCATCTTTCATGAACAATCAAGTCTTAACAGTTAAATTAATGAATAATTTACCCAGTATATAATAATGATAGCCAGGTGATGAAATGCAAGAGCATGCTTTAAATTATATATATTTACATAATTTTTAGCATCTTATCTGCACTCTTCTCACAAATTCAGTTTCACCAAACTACTGCTAACAGTTTATAGCTCTGACTGATTTCAAACTGGGTGACAAATGTTTCCTTCTTTCCCAGCAAATGTGCATTTTATGATTAAAAGCCTAGTCTCAAGTGCTAGATAGGCAATATTTAGTCAAGCACTAGTGTTAGGTTACAGCCAAAATATCTTGATTTATTTGGGTTAGCTATGTGAATTTTTCAGTGACACATATGGATAAAAGAAGCTATTATGTCATTCTTAAAGATATCTTACAATTTTTGGTAATAGTCATTTTTACCTTCAGATTTAAAAGCACTCAAACTTTTAACATAATTGATCTGTAGATAGTTTATATATGACTTACTGTACACGGCATTTCTACATGTACTCCAGGAGTGGTGGGGAGGGCGCTTTAATTAGAACAGTTCCAAGAGTATCATGTGTATCAGCATCCCTGCACTGAAAAGTGGTGGCAGAGGTGCTTTAACTAAAGTTCACCAAGCGTGCCATTTTTCAGCACCAAGACACAAATATACGTGATGCTGGAGTCTGCTGGAACATGGTGATAAATTTGTGCTGATGCTTTTTTTCCCCTCAGCAACTGCATGCCCCTGATTGTGGGGTTGCAGCCCATGGAACCCTATTTGAAATCTCTGGGTTTTCCCTGTGAATAGCCAAGGCTGGATCCAGTAAGTGAGAGGCACACAGTCAGACCAGGTCAATGCAGAGCATGATCTGGGCAGCACAATGCTAGAGTATAGTAGCACAGGACCAGAGCAGAGCAGGAGGCAGTGCACAGCTGAGTCAGGGCAATATGGGATGTGGCCTGCAGACAGGCCTCACACTATTCATTTTAGCCTGTGGGAACAGAAGGTTGGATGCCACTGAATTAAATCATATCAGCTGCTGCGTGTTCCTAAGAAGCTGCTTGCCTTCCCTTTAAAAATGGTGAAAAAGCATGTTTTTTCCATATCCTATGTGAAACTCTCTATTTTAGATTCAAATTAGTTTCATTAACCTAAATCTAGGAACTATTCCTTGTGTCTTTGCCCTTTTCTGCCCCCCACAAAAAAAAAAAAAATTCTTGAGTACTCATGCCTGACACCAAGTCATTTGTGACCTTCCAATTTTTTGTCTTCCCAGAAATCTCCCCAGCAGGCTTATGAGAATGTTTTCTTTTTAGTTTTGGGCTGTTACCCAATGTCCTGTAAGCTCCTTCCCACTCCAGTCTGATCTCGAGTACTTCTATGGCTTTACAGGGGATACCACTATATGCTGTGTGCATGCAGCTTCTGGACCTCAATCTTTCCAGCCAGTTTGAGATAAACCTCATTTATCTTAACTGACTTAACTGAGGTCAAGCTGGAATTTCTGTCCCAGACCTTGAACAATATTTTAAGAAAATAGATTAAAATACATGTAGCCAGTTTCCAAGAGTGTATCTAAGGCTTGATATTGTAAGGATCCTCAAGTCCCTTTGAAGTCAGGACCTTGTAGAACCTGGCTCATGGTATAACAATAAAATTAAAACTTATGGAAAGTTGAGATTTACACAAGTCTACACAAGTTTATCAGCAAGTGACACCCCCATGAAAGGCAATGACAATATATGTGTGACAGAACACCCTTTAGGGTTTCTGTCACTTTAAGAGCTGGAGCAGGGAGCTGCCAAGTGGCTAATGAGAACAGCCATTTTGGAGTGGTCACTTCGGGAGTGCTCTGTTATAAGATCAGAGCATTTTGAGATCAGCCAGCCGGGAGTAACATTGCCTGGCAGAGCTCCTGGTCCAGGAATATCTTGAAGGTAAGGGAGAGACTGTGGGGAAGGAGGAAGTTTCATCAATCTTGGGAAAGACCTAAAACTGCACCCTGCTGGGATAGAGAGGCCTGGTGGGCCTGCCTGTGGTAGGGCAGGACCACTCAAATACCAGGGCTAAGAACCTACCCAGTGTAAAGTGGATTGGGGTGCTTAAACCCCTGCCCCCACCTTTAGGTGGGTTACTAGGAGAGTGGGGTGAGGAGGCATACATGCAGAGTAGCTGTACCTGAGTCCTATGGGGTGTTGGACCCTGGAGGTGGGCCAGGCATGCTGAATGAGCAGCATCTGAGCCCAAGGAGGTATAAGATCCTGGGCCGTGAGAGTTGCAGGGCAGAGTTGTGGGGCCAGTTAAGCTCAGAGAGGAGCAGCTGTGTCCTAAGGGGTGGATGACTCCAGGCCCTAGTGTAAAGGAACAGACCTGTGGCCTGAGGAAGGGGAATAGTGATCCAGTGAGGGGCCAGGGGCAAAATAGGCCCATAGTTGAGCAATTGCTCAGTCCTGTTCAGGTGAGGGTCATGGGAGAGGCCCAAAAGACTGCACCAGGGCTGACTGAGGGGTGGAGAGTAAAGCCTGAGAATCTCCATGGAGTAGGGAGGAGTGTGTGTGGCCTGGATAGGCTGCATGCAAGAGACTGGGTGAGATCCAGTAGAGCACAAGAGGTCCCAGTGAGAGGGGTGATGTGTGTGTGGCTCCAAAGCAGGCAGTATGATAAAGATACAACTGTGTGCCCAGTTTGGCCCGGCCTTGAGCTGGAGTGTCATCACATGTTAAAACATCAGTGGGGCATGGGACATGTGTAGGAGAGGTAGGAGTGTGTACTGATTGCCCACAGTCATTTGGGTGCACAAAGGGCAGCCTCCCACCTACATTATAATCATTTATCAACAAGGCATGCCCACCACACTACACGTGAGCAAGTCAGGCAGTTTGCCCAGAGATGAGGGCAGGGCCATAATAGTACCAGGCCTGGAAGGTGATTTTGTCACAATACAACTATTAGTTAGCCTTAAACTTTTCATTTAACTCTTCATTCTGCAGTTAATAGGTTTGTTTTTTGATCTTGCACTGATTAGAAACCAGGAATATACCCACTGAAATGAGCAAGAGTTGGCTAGCACAAAATGGGCTATATGAGAGGAATCAGAAGTATTCTCTTTATTTTTCAGTCCTAGATATCAGCAAGTGTTGTGTGTTGTTGAGGGGTTTTTATTTGTTTTTGTTTTTTGTTTTGTTTTCGGTCAGGGCTATCCATCTAATTAGCAAGCATTCAATGTTGGATTTTAGTTTCAGAGTCTGCATAGGGGTATAATGAAGATATCCATTCATTAAAAGAAAAATGAATAGTTGTTTTGGTGTCCTTTGCCACATTTAAAGACACCTGAATTTGCCTGGGAGAGAAGCACGTAACAAACCATGGCTTGGTAAGTTTCTCAATCACCTATAGGACCATCAAGAACAGGGAAGTAGGTGAGTTACTCCAGGGGGAAAATTCTACATTGGGGCAGGCAGTTATTTCAGCTGGAGGGCTGCATAATGAGTTTTGGTGAGCTGCTGAGGGCCCCCTGACAAACACCCCAGTCCCTGCTCATCATCTTCGGACCAGATGTCCCACCCCCTGACCTTTGCCACTGGAAGTTGCTCCCTTTGCCCCTGGAAGAACTCCTTTTTTGGAGGGGGGTTTGCCATCTTGGAACCAGGAAAAAAAAACCCCAAATAAATTGTATACTAAAAAATCAAACATCCACAATAACATATTCTAATTTTATGAAAAAAAAGTTTTTGTCTTGATTTGTGTGCATTTGAATTGCATATATAGAGATCATTGAGTAATAGCTTTGAAGGAAGACTTACTCTTTTATATTGTGGGGGTGTGTGGAGAGGTGTGGTGGGTATGGGTGGGTGTGAGTGGATGAGGTATGGGGTTTGTGTGTGTGGTGGGGTATGTGCATGGGGCTCCTTCCAGAGGTGAGTGGATGTGTGTGTGGGAGGGGGTTTGTGGATGTGTGTGTGTGTGGGAGGGGGGGTGCATGGGGGAGTGTGCAGCTGTGGGGGAGGGTTTGAGGGTATAGTGGGGTGTACATGGGAGCCTGCCTACATGCACTCCCTGAGCCAGTCAGCCCCTGCCCCCATCCCGCAACAGCCCAGAACCCATGCGCCCTGCAGTGCCTCCCCACCACTACCAACAGCAGTACCAGCAGGGACCTATGCTCACAGCCCCAACCCACCATGCCCCATGCCTGCTCTGGACTCACCCATCCAGGCTGAGCAGCAGCAGAAGCAGGTGCCAGGCAAAAACTGTATGCCCAGAGTCCGTGCCACACTGAGCTGCACTGCATCTCCACCGCCATCACTGCCCCCTCTGGGCTGCCCAGCAGGCAGCAGTGACAGTGCAGAGCAGCCTCTGGGTAGCCTGGGCAGCAGTGATGGTGGCAGAGACACCGGACAGCTCGTCACAGTGTGGGCTCTGGGTGGCTGCAGCAAGAACTACCTGGAAGCAGTGATGGGGAGGAGCTCCTTTCTGGCCGTGCTGAGCAACAGTTTCTGCCTGGCAGTTACTACTGTTGCTCAGTCTGGATGGGTGAGTCCAGAGTAGATGTGGGGCGCACTGGGTTGGGACTGTGCTGGGTCAGGGCTGCGCATGTGAGTCCCTACTGATAGCACAGGGCTAGGGCCAGTGGCAGCAGCAGCTGGAAGGAGCTGCTGCTGCCTAGAAAGACAGTCCAGATACAGAGCTGCCTCAGCCCCGCTGCATGCCCAGGGGGCAGCAGGATGTGCCATGACAGGACGGAACTGGGTCCAGGTGGGACTAGGGGATCTGCTGCAGGCTGGACAAAGATCCAGCCTGAGGGCTGTATTTTTCTTACCCCTCTTTTACATAGACCTCACCCTCTAAGAAGCCTTGAAAAGATCATCCCACCTTAGCAGCAGTCAGCTGCAGCTCTCCCTCCTTCAAAGTGTTTTACTTTTACACACCTCACTCTTCCACAGTTTTGATGCACCAGAGAAATGAAGGAAAGGAAATCCAGGTATGCATCACAATCAGGTGCCCAAAGCAATAGGATAAGTCCCACAGTCAGGCTCATTGTTCAGGATCTACAGCTTCAAGTCTCTTCTGCATGTGTGGGAACCAATGTCTCCTTTGTTTCACTTGGTCCATGTTCCCCCCAGTGCAGCACCAGCACTGTGCGCAGCAGCCCACTACACTGAGTGCCAAGATTGTCAGAATGGAGAGCTATATTTTTTTCCAAACTGCTTTTCTCAACACCTGTAGTGGTGCTACTTGACATAAAGGCATTCAAACAATTCATAATGCTGTACAATCTGGTCTTGGAGCCTCTTCTTCTGGAGTGCATAAGAGACCCAACCAGACACACACTGATTCCCACTCCACTTAATGCAGTACCATACAGACCCACCCTTCCAAACAAACTGGTTCACATCAAGGATGAGGCTTACTCCTGCTCATCACCAAAAGCTAGCTTTCTCAGTTCCTCTGTTTACAAAAATGCTGATGGTAGATGTCCCAGCCTCATAATGAGGAGTACATCTTGATCATCTCAAGGTTCAAGCCTTCTCATGACACCATACTGTAAATATATATGCCCGTCAGTTCAAAACAGTCTGAATGATGTAAAATACATTCTTGCCTCTACTTTGTCTCAAGGCACAAGTGCCCTCTGACAAACCAGCACTACAGACTAAATTGGCAAATGCAGGAGATCTTATCCATGCAAAGCAGGGATGTTCCTTATATCCATCATATATGTGTAGCATTTATGGAAATGCTCCACATCATATCATATTTGCAGCCTTATACTATGCTACGTCTTGCAATTCGACTCATCAGATCTTTGCTATGGGATCATAAGTGATTTCTCAATAATTCACTCTTCATGATGCCTTGCGATGTGGAATATTTTCTACCTTGGACCAGTTTGATACTACCCAGAACTTCATGTGCTGAGCAGAGAATGCATGCCCGGAATTGCTAACAGATGCATTCCTTTTTTTGTGGACTCTAGTAATATTTTATGCCTTCCCATGGATATCCATAATCCCCACATTATAACTTCTTGTCTGCCTGGATCATCAATTTATTTCTTCCTGGAATAGTAGAAAGTCATTCAGGGCCAGGAAAATATGTCTTGCCTAGCATCTGTCCATTGAAATGAGAGAAAATGGATAGCACAATAGATATCAGTGAAAATGGATAGCACAGCATAGAAAAGAATATTGGACATGGTATTAATCTCTATCTCCACTGCAGGCTTCTGTGACACTTTTTTTTTTTTTGGTGGGATCAATGATTGACTTTTTTTGCCTGTGACCACACAAAGACAGAAATACTAATTGTAGAGACTTTATCTTTTAGTTAATGTCGTGCTTCAGATGCCTTATTCCTGAGACTAGAATAAGGTATCTGACTACTTTGTCCTGAGTAAATTTTTATGCCCATTCAGTACTAATAGTATTTCTGGGCCTTCTGTAAAATTTTTAAATGCAAGGTTATTATTAGCAGTCATTGGCAATCCCTCAGGATCAAGGATGATCATTCCTGGAGGTCAAGTATTGGGATGAATGAGTCCACTGATGCCTAAGAAGGCTGATCCTGGAGCCACTGACTCTCTGGCAAATGCTACAGGTGGTGGTTAAAGGGAAGATTGGATCACAGATTCTCAGTCTTGTTTCATTTCCTTCCATTTCTGTCATTTTTCTGCCTCTTGGCCAAGACAATTTTTCCTCAAAGTAAGATGTACTTTCTCTCAAGTCCTGTCACCGTGTAGCCCTGTCCCAGGTTAGTTTTGCCCTAATTTGTGGTGTCAATGCCACACGTCTTAATGTTCGCCTTGAGGGTGTCCTCAAAATGTTTTCTTTGTCCCCTGCCTGTTCATTGTCCTTGGCTGAGTGGGAAGGACCCCCTTCCTTTCTTGAAGATAGGCACCCATTGATCTAGGTATCCATGACATCTTCACTGGATACATTTTAAACAATTTTTTTAAAAATGCTCTTTGCCCTTAAGTCCATTTTTGCTTCTTACTCTGAAACATGTTTCTTTCTTTTTCAGTCAGCATCTCAGATGCATACCATGTACAAACCACTATTCATATCAAATAGGTTTCCATAGCAACAAAACGGAAAATAAATGAACCATCCACAATCAATCCTCATTAATCCTGCTGTTTATTTTTAATGGTTTTACCCATAAGAAACTTGCTTAACATGTAATTGTTTCATTTTTCCATGAACAGGTTAACGTAATCATTCACCAACTTGTTCTCTTTCTTAGAATGTGCTGCATTTTGAAATTGCAGCTGCTACACCTTTTCTTTCCTTCAGGGTAACAAGTATTATTTCACTTTCCAGAAGTCAATTGATTTCTCAGGAGGAATAGTGAAATGCTGATAATTTACATATATTTCAATTAACTAAGAATTACAAGAGTTATTTTAATTGGTAAAGAATTGCCACCACCATTTTACTCTTTGCTTGATCTTAATTTAGTTTATTACCTTCATGTCAGCAGTAACCTACTAAAGAGTGACAAATACACACTTCCTTCTATTCTGTTTATATAAAGCATCATTTTTGCAATACTCAAAGTGTGAAGATTCTTGCTAAGTAGATTTAGTTAGCATCCCTGAACACTAGTTACTACTTGTGTGTCACAGGTGGCCCGTAAATGAAGTATGCAAATGTTTCACAAAGTAACATGAAGTCTTCACACAACTTTCTTTATGAAAAGTGTTTGTTAATGGATTGTATATGTTCTTGTGGTTTTAACAGTGCATATATGAGTGTTTCAGAAAGTAACAGCACTTTTAAAATAAAACTATTGTGTGCAATATTCATTCACTGGACCACAGCATTTCTCTACATAGTTGTAAATGATGGGAGTGTTCAGCAATGCCACCATCAGTGTTCCCTGTTGCTGTGTAGTTTCCCACTCATTGCACACAAAATAGTTTTATTTTGAAAGTGCAGTTACTTTCCAGCAGTGTTCCCCACTGCTAGAGAGTGATTAGCAAAAAAGTGCAATTTAGTGTAATTTAACATAGGAATAGCAGTTGAATTAAAAGTGAAATTGCAGTAAAAAGTATAGGACAACAAATGAATGGTTTTAATGGGAGACCCTAACTTCATTACAGAAAGAGAGAAAGGGAGAAAGAGCTTTGTCTTTAAGACCAGGAGCTCTGCTCTTGCTGGCTATATAACCCAAACAGCAGGAAATTCTTGACAGAAGGATCCTAGCAGTAGAAAGGGAAAATGTTCTGTCACATGGCCATCCTTAGAGACCCCGTCATGATCTCCTAAGGCCCCTCTACTGTGCCAATTTGGCCTGATGGACACCCTCTTTTCTTGCCCGCCGCATCTTAATGAAAATGTAATGTAGGGAGGCTGCTTTCACATCCGGTTGGACACGGTCCTGATGGACTTCCCTGTGCCCCATGGGTCCCCGGCTTTAGGGCTATACGTGTGGCTCCAACTGCCCCTTTACCACGCCCCAAGCCTCGCAGATGGTATTACTGTTGTCTCTCCCAAGCCTTGCTAGGACTCAGCCCCTTGTCCTTGCTGGGCTCTCTGCAGCCCTGTCTCTGTGTCTCTTGGTGCTGGGCTCTCCACAGCCCTTGTCTCTGTGCCCCTTGTGTTGTGCCCTCACTGGCGCCGGGGTCTGTTTACCCCCAAATGCTGTGCCCTCACTGGTGCTGGGTTCCCCGTTCTACCACGGGCCCCCAGTGAGGCCTCCTCCTTCCCCAAATAGCCTCACCCAAACCACCAGTTGTTATGAAACGGCAAACAAAACATAAGCCCCTGGGCTGTAACATAACACAAACTGCAGAAGGTGTGCTCTGCCCCTTTACATTACTAGGAGCAGAACTTAGTCAGGCCTCTTCCCTTCACTCACTCTAGGAGGGCTCCTTCCCCCTTGGCCACCAGCAGAGAACTGAACTCCCTAGTTCTTGTCCTGGGGTTTATATGGGCCCGAGGCCCTGCCCTTCTGGCAAGCTGACCAGGTGCAGGTGCAGGCTAATTGCCTCATTAGTTAGCTGCCATGGCAACCTGCACCTGGGCTCCTGTCTCAGTCTTTGGGCTCTCCCCAGGCAGTTTCTGCTCTTCTAGGAGCAGGCACCTAAGTGCCCTGCAACATGCTTGTAAAACTGGATCCCAGAATATATGACTGTGTGTAGGCCTAAGTAAGGCCACAGCTGGACAAACTCAGCTGCATCTACACAGGCCTGGTGAGAGGCTGAAGTGGGAAGGAATTTTGGGAAGACCAATTTGACTGAGAGGCAACCTGGTAACAAGAGCCTGAGCTGAGAGGCATGGTGTGCCTGAAAGGGGATCAAGAAGAACCCAGCTAGGTTGTTCCAAAACAATGGCATTGGTGATGACTGTGGGCTGACGGGCCTTGGGGCTGCTTGGACTGACAAGCCACTCTGGGATAATCAGTCCTTTGTATTGGTTTGGGTCAGAGAAAGCCTGTGGACTGATTTGGGCTGATCAGCCTCAGAAACTGGTTTGGTGAGCAAAGCAGGGGTCAGCATAAATAGGCCACTGTGAGAGCCTGAAAAGTAGAGGCCTATGATAGAAGCAAGGTAAAGCACCTTACTTGACTGCTCCCTGACTAGGCTGAGGGCCCAAACCCAAAATCAGCAACATCAAAAGCTTGGTAGGTGAGCAATTCAGCCACAGAGGTGGTCAGTTGAGTAGACAGCCAGGAGAAGACTTCTAGGGGCATCAGGTAGCAAAGGGGTGTGCCACACAGACAAAGTTCCATAGATCTAGGGCAGGATTCTGTTTTACCTAGTAGGCCACCAAAGTGCTACTTAAGACCAGCACTATTTTGTTGAAGTGCATGCAAAAGTGTCCGCATTTGAAGGAAGAGGAACAGCTTCTGGATATACACAGAGATCTCCCTATTTCTATAATAGCACACTTATTCATCCAGAGGGGGCAATAAAATCACTCATTTTACTTGGGTAACTCAGAGTCAGTCTCAAGCTGCACTTCAGCCATCCACTAGGTAAAATAAGATTCTGTCCTTGATGTTCCAGTAAATCAAACTAAAGCTGTAAAGTAGAAAAGGTGGAAACAGAAAAATAAAAATGACAAGATATTTTAATATCTGATCAAATTTAAAAAAATGAAAATGTGTGTGGTCTTAATATATGATCAGAACCCAGACAAACACTTAGCATGGAGGTTATAATTTATAGTATTTTTTTCTCCCCCAAAATCTTCTCAACAAACAATAGACTTGAAATAACACAGTAATTGGAAAGGTAATTTCATTGCAGGAGACCAAGAAGTTGAATTCCACTACAGAGTAATATATTTGACATTCAACACTAAGAAAGAGGCTAGAAATCTTTAAAAACAATGATCTTTCTTGCACTTGATTATCAAATATCCCAAGGTACTGAATATTGAGAGATCAATGTGGAAAACTACAGTAGCAGGATGGCACAAACTCAAATTACACTAAAATACTGAAGAACGCTCTCAATTGTTTTCTCCTGAATTAGCTATAGTTATTTGATAATAGAATCCATTAAACATTAATTAACTTTACCCACCAAGAATTCAAGAAGTAGAAGAATTCCATCAATATACTTGCATCAATGTCGCTCCGCACTCTACCACTCTTTTTCTCTACATTTCTCTGACATGAATGAAGAAGAAAAGCAGGAAGAAAGAAAACTTGGGTTTTACTGCTGTAAAACAGTTAGCTACAGGCTGATTGAACCCATGGTTACTAAGGAGATGCAGGCTGTAGCTTCTTTCAGAAGAGAATGTATTCTTCCAGCATCCCTGCCTCCCCCGACTGCCAGGGAAGACTGCTACTCCAGCAGGGAGCAGAGCACTCCCCCTTCACAGTTCTCATGCTGTGCTGCAGGGAAACCCAGGCTAAGCATGGGCAGCCTGGGATTGGCTAATCAGGGCTGTCCTATGGACTACTGCTATCTATCACCAGGCAGACTAAGGGAGCCTTCAGAGTATACTGAGATGTGTGCACAGACCCACACCCTCTCTCCCCCTCTTATCCCCCACAGCTGCACTGTGTAAGAACTGCATCTCCCTCAGATGTACAGTGTAAGCTCTCTACTCTTTCTGGCCTCAGCATCCAAATTTCTATACATGAGTCTTTGAGTATGGTTTTCTAACAGAAAAACCAACCTGGAAGAATTCTCCCAGATTATTTGAATGTATGTATTCAGCCTTAATTTGCACTGTATTCTCGATGGTCCATTCTCTAGTATCTGAGATACTTGCGTTCAGTGAACTGCTTTCATGCCCAGGTTTAGCTTAGGGCAATGTTAACTAATTATTTTCCAAGGCATAACAATGTACAAGTCAGGGAAACATGCAACATTACCATAGAGATCATTTTACCCAGAAATATTACAAAATAGTGCCTTACTCTGTCACAAAGAACTATGAAATTCAGTGTGTGGGGGTTTGTGTAGTTTAGTGCTGATCACTTAAATTCCCTCTGTGTTTCCCAGCTGTAAAATGGGGATAATTATTACTTGAGAAGGTTATTGAGAAGATTAATTAATTGGTTCATTTTTATAGCACTTGGAAAAAGTAAATTGCTACTGGCATCTGGATGTAATTGCTAATTATTGCCTATCATTTGCATTTTCTGTAGCTAGCTAAAGTATGCATAGAATCCATTAACAACATACATTATTTTATTTTTTTTGAGTACTGTAATAATAAATAATAAAAAAGGAAATTTAATAATGAGGTTCCATTTAGATGAGGCTACAACATCACTGTAAGGCAACAACAACAGTAATCTTTTTTACTATTATATTCATCTGACACACTGATTTATGAACAGAATCTGAGATACAAGAAGAAAAGGTTTTTTCTTCCCTCATGATCTCTCCAAAGACACAAGGCATACAAAGACATTAGAACAGAAGAAAGTTTCTGAACGTATCTGAGGGCTATCTAAGGTCATCTCTGTTACATTTCTACTTGTTTGCTTAACTGCTGAAGAAATTCATGTAGGGCAAATACAGAAGGAGAACCCACTAGCTGTAAAACCATTCTGTAAAGACAGACCCTCCTAATTAAAAGAACACACCTAATTAACACAATCCCAACCACTCTGCCCTTTCTTTTTTTCTTGGCACAGACTTTGTGCCATGCTAATGAAGCTGCTGTCTCAATTTCACTTCTGGGTAAAATCAATTTAAGTCTCTCCCTAAACTGAGCGGCATTCTTCCCAGGATGACAAAGTCAAAGCAAACAAAGAAAATGTTTTCATCCCTCTTGAGCTATACAGTATTTCTCTTCCAAAGGTTTGCGTACTTAGATGTAGGGTTCACCCTTTGATAAATGCCACTAATGTTTCCCAATATATAGTGTGCCATGTAGACTGCTGCAAGATGTGAAAAACCAAAGAAACAAAAAAGTGTGAATGGAAGAGAGGACTGGAAGTGGAACATAGGTGAAGTAGAGAGAAGGAAGAGGCAGAAAACCAGGAATTATACACATGGGGGACACAGGAAGGGAAAAGAGACAGTAAAGGGCTGGCCAAAGTGAGGAGAAGAAGCAGGGAGAGGCTGCTGCTGTAGCATAGAGACAGAAAAGGAGAACTATAATGTAGCATAGGGTATTATAGGCATTACATTTAGACCCACTTAACCAAGGTTAGGTTGATCTAAATGCGCAATCATACAGCCAATCAAGCAGCCTGAGATCGAGATCTGGTTAACCTGATCTATGAATGGGTTAATCTGATTTTACTGTTTGCCCCAGCCCTGGGACTGCACCATTCTCACAACCCTCCCTGACCCTGACTGGGCTCTTCTTAGCACCCTGATTGGGAAACCTCCTCTTCCCGCAGACCCACCAACTTCTCCTCCCTGAATCTGCCAAACTGCACCATCTACCCCAGAGACATGCGTCCTCCCTAGAGAGGGTCAGAAGCTCCTGTGTGTGGAGCTCACCCTGCCCCTGGGTCATGGGGAAAGAGTGGTAGCAGCAGGTGGGGGTGGGGAGGAGAGAGAGGGGCTGTGCTGCTGAGCACAAAGGAGAAGATGGGGGAGGGAATTCTTACCTGCTTCAAGGACTTAAAAGTCCCCAGCTACTGCTTCCATAGTATGGTTCAAAAAGACGGTGTGACCATATCATTGTACTCCCTCTGTATCTGTTCTGATCCCCTGTGGTTCCTCTGACTCTTCTACCTTGAAAGGTAATAAAAAAGATCAAATGGAGCAGAGAAATGGTATCTCGTTGTTGCATAAGCGGCAGCATTGGTACATAAATCTGTATAGCCTCCCTGCCTGACCACCTCTGCCTCCATCTTTGTCTTCTCAGGATCTGAGCCACGCATCACTTCAAATTTCATCCTGGATGATCAGGAATTGACCTTGCCAAAAAGGGTCATGTTCCTCACCAGTACAACAGAGTCTTGCACACACACAAAAATTCCTACAGGGGCACACATCTTCAAGGTGGAAAAGATTTTCAGTATAACTGGACAGAGACAGTTGTCATCTACAATGTCTCAGATTCCAGATATATCCTGAACAACTCTCTGTTCTCCTAAACAGTCAGATCTGTCGCTAAATTCAGTGTGAGTTTAGCAGCTGTCTGAATCATCCATCACCCACTGCAAGACTTTTTTTCTCCTTAGACAAAGATATTTTTAAAGGGTTTCACTTTAGTTAATTTTCTTACCAAGTAGCGCCTCCCTCTACTGTGAATGGAATCTAAACATGTACTAGCAAACCTTATGAACCCTACTTCAACCTATGGTTACTAGATGGCCTGCTCCTTTCTCAATGAAAATAACTTCTATGATGGTAATGTCATCTGCCACGAGGTTGAGTGAATTGCAAGCATTGAAGACTGAATCTCTTTTTGTCATATTTCATATAGATTGCAATTTCGTATAAACTTTATGCAAAAGGTTGTTTCACATTTCCATATAAATGAGATAATTCACTTCTCAATGTGCTTTTCCATAATAACCTACAGGGTAAAAAGAGCAAAACCTACATTCCTTACATGGCTGTGGAGCATTTTCATTCCATCTAGACAGAGTGGCATATTTCAGAAAATGCCCCATATCATTTGTAGCATAAGTAGCCATAAAGCCAAAGGTGAAGCTGTGATCAAAGCTCTCTAATCAGATCTTCACATGTATCAGATTATGTTATTGTCTGTCTGGAAGGGCTCTGTGCAGGAAAGATGCTGTTATGTAAAACAGCAATGTGGTCCACTTTAAATGTTTACTCATGTCCCAGAGCTCCCTCCAGGAGATGCTTGCTGAGGACCCCTGTGGCCTTGGCTGGTCTCTGATGGAGTCCCCAAAAGACAGTTCAGGCTTGGCTTCTACAGCAGGAGGGGAAGTCCAGGCTCCTATAGCCTTTGGGACCCTGGCCTTTCAGTTTCTCACTTCTGGTTTTCTGTGGCCCTGACTCAAGGAGCAAACAACCAGTTCTGCTCCTGAGAGGGGGACTTCACCTCCCATTGAGCCAGTACAACCCATTCTTCCAAGCAGCACTCTTCAGTACAGGCATTTATTGCAGTGAAGGCCAACCAACAAGAGGTTCTCTGCTCCCTTCAAAGGGGTTAAGTAGTCACTCTGTTCCCAATCTTGCCCATACTACTGTGAGTACCCCAAAGATATACAGCTGTTCCTTTTCCAGTCTTTCTATCTTACCAAAACTCCTCCACTTGTTTCAGCCCCCGGACTCTCCCAGCCAGGGGCTGAAAAGCTTCTTCCCCTCCAACCTGCTCTCCCATTGTCATGTATATCTCCTCTGGACACCACTATGGTATTGGATGTCTCACATTTGTTGCAGGAAAACTGCAGCAACATGTTTACCTGAGCCTAACAGGAGGAAACCTCTCTTATCAGTGGTCGTTTTTCATTTTTTAAGTATACTTGAAAATTTTCACATAGAAAAGCACTGCTAACTAAGGGACACTTGCAACATGCTCAGAATGCAGCACCTACTGGATTTTCACAATCTCTTTTAGAATTTAGTCTTAACATTCCCTCAGTTTCAATCATAAGTATCCATATAAAGTTGCCTACCTACATCAATACTAATATTACCAATTCATAGGTAATAATAGAATAACACTGTTAACAGTTAATTAATTGGTTAATTACCAATTAATTAGGTAATAACAGCATAGCAAATATAAAATGTATATTGCAATTCACTAGTTCAAAGCACTATACAAGTATAAAAGACTTTTGAAAATTACCAGGACAGAAGAAAGTCAGTGCTACTATATTTCTGTCCTTCAAGTATTATATATGTCAGGTAGACTAGAGTGTGCATTGGTGTCAGTGGGCACATCGACACATGCAATTAATGTGAAGCAATAAACTCTGGAATTTATTGCTCTGGAGTTTATTGCTCCCAGGCCTGCCATTTGAACGTGTGCCCAGGAGCAATAAACTCTGGAGCAATAAGCACATGCACCTGGGATTGCAGCACGTTGATCCGGGTTGGAGCAGGCCCAGCAACCAGAGGGCCCTGGGTGTCAGCCTGCCAGTTTGGGGCTGCTCCTGGCAAAATGTGCTGCAGAGGGACTGGCTGGGGCACAAGGGTACTTCAAAACAAGGCTAGCCAGTAGGCAGACCCTGCACTGAACCACCCTTGTGGCCTTACTAGACAGGGCAACATCTACCATAGTGCTGTATGTACCAGTATTATCCTGCTAGTGAGTAAATTTGTTTACTCCAGCCTAATAGGACGTATCTAAACACCAAGATATTTACTGCATAGCTAATTAATGTACTGCACAGTAAACATCTTGTGTTGATAAGCCCAGTGAGCAATAGGTCATCTTTTTCTATAGGTGAGAAATATTTCATTTTTTCAGCTGTCAGTGAATAACATGAGAGAAATCCAGATTTCTATCACCTGAAAGGTCCTACTCCTATCTAAAATATGTTATTGAATATGTGATAATAGAGATGCAAGGCATGAAAGGAAAAATAAGATGATGAATACTCAGCACTAGATTTCTTGGCAATAATCACATGGCATTTTTATCTCAAAACCCAACTATGCATCACTCCTACTTCAAATTTAATTGTTCATCCATCTTGATAGTATGTCAAAAAATGCATGGTAGACAGGCTCCTCAGGGAACTGTTATATGCAACAGAGGCTTTCAACCAGTCCAAGCCCAGCCCCCTGTCTGCAGTGGAAAAAGACAGAAAGTCATTACCTAATTACTGCTTTTCTGTGAATTATATGAAATGAGTTGGTGGTCTGAGCCCATGTCTAATTTTGTGTCAGTATCACATAATCATGTTAACAAATCATGCTAATTAGCATCCTTGTTATTCTCACACATCAGCTGTCTCAAAGAAATGTGGCACTAATATTTCTTCTTATAACACCTGTTCATAAATAAAACAGGAGTCGATATTTTTTGTCTGTTGTGTAACTATACAATTGCACGGGGTTCTCTGATCTTAAACTCTTCACTTGTGGAGAAGAAAGGTAGGCAATAGCTTCTATAGGCATGGTTCTATTTCTACAATATTTTTCAAAGCTGTTTTGTTGTTGTTTGCTGGTGAGGAAACTCACTGAAGTACTGAAACAATTAGAAGAGATGAGGACAGATGACTATGAACCATTCTCTTAATCCTCACAGACATTTATACAGACCAACATTGGATTGCCAGATTTTCACAGCATGCTTTTTAAGAGGTTACCTGAAACTTTCTCTCAGCATGTATTGTCCCATCATTCCTAAGTAGATCAGTTTCTAGTTTAGTCTAATACAACAGAACAGTAAGGACAATATTTTCTCACAGGAGAGCATGCTGCTGAGAAAGAAGTGATCATTAAGATAGGGTTTTGAGGGAATGTTTTTGTTTCTCTTTAGTTTCTTCCTAGTTTGCAGGCCAACTTCGTGAAAACCCAACAGGGAAGAATTTAAAACCATGCTACAACTCACATAACAGATCCTTTGCTTAATGTTTCAGCATTTTGAACAAAATTTGATAGCTTCTATGGCACTCCTACTAAAGAACAAAGTCTATGTACACTCAAATGGTTATGCCAACAGGATCATAGGACACCTGCACATGTGCCTGAAGCCTGCTCCAATGCATGCTAATTAGCATCTCCAATGCAGCCATAGCATCTCATGTATTCAGCATCACCACACTTCAAAATGACAGCAGAGGTGCTTTAACTAAAGCTCGTCAAATGAGCTTTAGTTAAAGTGCTTCTGCCATCATTTTGAAACATGGAACACTGAATACACAAGACATGGTGGGAACTTTAGAGTGGCTCCTGAAAGCTGCTCTAATTAAAGCAGCACATCTTTACATGTGCCCTCCATCCCAGCACATGTAAAGATGCCTATAATGCCCACTAGTGAATATGAGTTGCATATACATTTTAATGCTTCTATATTATGAGGGTCGCTGTAATTTGAAACTAGTATCTCAAGATATATCTGCATTAGAAACAGAGTCCCTACCAGTTGTACCTTACTAGAAAACCTATCATTAAAGTAAATGTGAATATGCAAATGATTCATTCAGAAAATTAATAGAGCAAAACATATTTACAGTGAAAAGTGGATGGTACCTAATTTTTTAAAAGGAAAGAAAGATGAAAATAGAATGTACAAATCAATGGAAACAACTGTCAGTTCACTAATGTACATTATACAGGTCTACTTAATTACATACAAAATGTTTCTATTTGCTTTTCTCATAAATGATCTATAATGATATCCTGGGCATGCATAGGGATGGTGGAAGAGGCAGAATTACTTATATGTAAACTAAGTGTGGAAGGTACAAGAAATATTTTCTTATTTTAGAGTATCTGGTGTTTTGGGGATGTGTTGTCTGTGTACATAATCCACTGTTGGTCTGTATACATTTAGAGTATTCAAACTGGAGACTTTTCGGCAAGTAGCAGTAATTGAGGAAGCACCTCTGTAATGCAGGTTTTGGTATGTCTGTATAAAGAAAACACATCTCTTAGAATACCAGTTACTATATGTTAAGTAGTGGTTTCTTCTTCTTTGAGTGATTGTCTGTATATGTAATCCATTGATGGAACATCTAGGTGGTGTTTTTGACTGGACATGGTTACAAATCTAGATGAACAATCACCAAAGTACATTTCTGGTAAATCTTGCATTGGCTCCTGGAGCTTGTATGAATGCATAGTGGTCAGTTGTGATGGACACCTGGTTTTATTGTGATATTTCAGTGTTACTATGTTCATGTTGTTATTTTGTGTGACCCAGGTTGACCTCATTAGCCTGTGCACAGAGACTGAAGGGTTAAGTTTGCAGGAGGATGGACCTTTATTGTATGAAAAAAGAAGAAAAACAAAACCCACAGTGGTGAAGCTCCAGAGCCCAGGGTGAGCACCAAGGATGTTTGCCTCACCCCCTTTCTCCCCTCTCCCTGATAAATTCAGTAGCAGGGGAAAGAGGAGATTCTGGCAAGCTCAGAGATCTCACTGCACATGCAGAACTCTAGTAAGAAGCAAACTGACATGCCAGTGAAAAGCTGTTCCTACGGACTTCATGAAATGCATCTAGCCTCTGAGCTGTAAATTGAGCACCACTGTTCTTTAGTTCTCTCTAAATTTTATACCTTTTAATCCCTCACTGATATTAATACTGAGAGTTGCCCATAATTCTGCTTTGACTCTGCAATTTCTTCTCTTTCAGAAGTATAAAACCTCTGGTGGATTTTTATACCTAATTATCAGATTCAAAATTGCATCCATCATATATTTTCAATGTACATGCTGATAACCTTAAACCTATGGGCACCTAAACATGTGTCCGACGCCTTCTCCAATGCATTCTAACTAGAGCGCGTCAGAGCAGATTCAGTTAATTGAGTCTGCTGGAGTATTCTAATTAAAATGCTTCAGAAGCCTTGCCATCATTTGTATTCATCATCCCTGTGTTTCAAAATGGTGGTAGGCACACTTTAACTAAAGCTCGTCAAACAAGCTGTAAGGTGCCCCCACCACCATTTTGAAGCACGGGGCACTGAATATGTGAGATGCTGCACGCATTTTAATTAGAGTGGCTCCCGAGAGCCGCTCCAATTAAAATGCACTCCTCCCACCCCAGAGCACATGTGAAGATGCCCATGTTTTTATTTGATCCCTGGTAATAAAATTCTGCTTCCCTCAGCCCGCTCCCCCACCTTCCTGACTGAGCATGGGTGCAGCTTTTAGCTCATGAGCAGCTGAGCTACAACTGGGAGGCAAGTGAGATAGGGAAAAGCAGCGGCAGTGAGTACACAGCTTCCAGCTGCTTGTCCTAACACAGTTGCCCACCAGCTGGAAGCTGCACCTGCACCACCGCTGGGGAATGGGGGACTGGGGAAAGCAGCAGTGGCTTGGGTGCAGATCCCAGCTGCCTGATATGCCAGAGCCTCTCAGCCCATGTCATACTGGAGCCAGATTATTCTGGCCCACATGCAGTTAAAGGTAAACTTGCCCTCAAGCACACTACATTGGTTATGGTGGAGTGCCTCCTAAATTGGAAGCAATGTAGCCAAATTCTCATGGATAGCCAAATTATTCAGGGTAAGTTACTTGGCAGGGCACTTATCGGAGCTAGCCAGCCTTTGCCAAAAATTGTGTGTAGATAGTTTCAGGTTTAAGAAGCAGCCCACTAAAAGGAGCGCAACATGCTTGACAGTGTTGTTCCCAGAGCATAGTAAGTTTATGCCAATGTTTCCCAAACTTTTCCGGCCAACAGAAGAAGAATACTCTTGGTTTTCCACATTAAGTTTCTGTAGCATGACCTTCTTTCCACAGCCAGCCAGCTTAACTTTTACCTACTTAAAACTCAACCTACTTAACTTTTATTTTCCTCTAGTCGAATATTTAAACTCTTTGTTCTTAAATCCTACCTGGTGAAAATGATCAAGTGTATTTGAGTTTCTAACCTGGGCCAAAACCCAAGACCCTTTGAAGGCAATTATGTGATGATTCATTCAGGAGCACCATTTAGCTTTGTCTTCTGGCCTTTATTTATCTTCTAAATACAAAAATACATGGAGAAAATATACAATTTTAGGGCAGAATCCTGTTTTACTTTGCAAGCACAAGTGGCACTGAACCAGCCATGAAACTGCCATCTGTGGCACTTATGAACAGCTAGCAATCTTATTCCATATGCACTGTGGACCTGCAAGTGTCTATGCAGTTACTGAGCATGATCAAGAGGCTGCACTCTGGTTAGGCTGGTACAAGCTCTGTACAAACATACCTAAGTTAAGGTAAGTCTCAAAATTGTAACCTGGCAAGACTAGTGGGTGGATAAACAACAGACGGAGATATGTGGGGCCAGGAAGAAGAGAACAAATAGGGGATGTGTGGGTGACCTCAGGTCTAGCCTGGACCTTGGCTTCCAGTAAAGAAGAATTTTCCCCACTGCTCTCTGTCCAGGGAATATTAAATGCAAGGTACAGCAGCTTACCTTTGAGAGGGCTCTGGATAAATCCTTACTGGTGCTAGGAAGCAGAAAAGAAATAGATTGAAGCCTCTTCTGAGTGAGAAGTGCCTAAAACTTTGGTCTCCCACTTCCTGGATGAGTCCCCTCACCATTTAGGCTAGATATCAGGAGGCACTACTTCACAGGTAGAGCGGCTAGGATCTGGAACCAACTTCCAAGAGAAGTGGTGCTGGCTTCTACCCTGGGGGTCTTTAAGAGGAGGCTGGATGAACACCTCGCTGGGGTCATTTGACCCCAGTACTCCTTCCTGCCATGGCAGGGGGTCGGACTTGATGATTTGCTCAGGTCCCTTCCAACCCTACCAACTATGAAACATTGGGCTCTTCTCCTTCTCCAGCATCAAACACCTGCTAGTTATGGGTTTCCTCCAGGCTTCAGTTTGGGGAGTGACACTCTGCCATGCATATATGGAAACACGTACTTGCCCTACCAGCCAGAGCACAACTTACTGAGCATCCTCAGTAGTCATGTGGACTCCTGTGCACCCCCACTGCATGTTGTATAGAATTACTAACTGCTTGTAAGTGCTAGATACATGGCTAGGTAAGTGACATTTAGATGTTCAAAGTGAAATAGGATTTTGTCTGTAACCCTTTTGCTGTGCGCTGGTCAGCAGTGACAAGGGCTTCATTTATTTTTGGGGTCTAAATATACTTTACCTTGCCTTGAGCCCCCATCCAGACTAGGGTGGTCATCATACAGGACCTTCTTTTTCTGCTACTCTGTCCTCTATTGATCTGAAGCCTGATGCCTTTTTCTTCAAGAGAAAAATAGAGGACATAAAGGCGTCAGGTTTCATATCAATAGAGGACAACTGAACGGTCCTCTATGATGGCCACCCTAATCCAGACCACTTGGGAAATCATAAGTAATTTACTAGGGTGTCCTGCATAAACAAAATCCCCTCCTCACAAGCAGTGTAAACACAGAGGATACATTTATTACAGAAGCAAAGGCAAAGAAAACAAAGAAAACACTAAATACAATTTAAACACTACCAACTCCAAGACATAGTTCATAGATTGCACCCTCTTGGGGAGGTTTCACCCATGCCCAGGTAGTCTGGGACTTAGGACACATCAAAAGGCAGTTCCAGGGGTTTGCACCCTTATCCTGCCCTTCAGCAGGAGGGAGGCTTCACTGGAGAGTCCTTTGAGCTGCTTCTTGGGTTCACTGGGCCACAGGAAGCTGCTAGAGAGTGTGGGTCCTTCTGTGTTGCAATGGGCCCCTCGTTGCTCCCTGCGACACAGCAGAGCGATATATATAGTGTTTGCTTGCCTCTCCATTGATGATGGCACTGTTTTTCATTCATCACAAACCCCATTGTACCAGCCAAGGATTTTTGTGGTATAATAGTTTAGATGTATGTCACCAACTTATAAAAATAGGGAGACTCAAAAGAATACCACAAGTGTTGAAGTAAACTAAAGAAAAAAGTTATCTCATAGATTAATGGCAAGTATCTCAATTTGAAAGTGTAAGAAGACAGATAAGCCTGTAGTTTTCAGGATGTGCTTGCTTCATATTATTCTATTGACTATTCTCCTTATTATCTACATTACAAAATGTTTGCTTTTTAGATATGAGCTACCTTTTGTTAGAAAGGTTTGATGAAGACCTCGGTGTCAGAAAACAATGTTCTGCCACTGATGTACTGGATTTTTTTCCCACATTTTATTTCTGAAAATACATGTGAAGCCTCTTGGAACATTTGCTGATTGTGAACTGTATAATACACTAGATATAATGAGGATTTTAGCACCTGTTGTTTATCCACACAATATTGTTAAAAGAGAAAACATTAGAAAGGTTTTCAAACTGTAGGTCCAAAATGAAAAAAATATCAAGCATAAATTTTAAATGAATATTTACGTTGCTAATACCAGCTGTCCATACTTGTGTGCTAGCAGTAATCATATTGAGCTTTGTGTTTTTGCAAACAAATGCATGGCTAAAGCACTGTATCTGACATCAATAAGCGATGTAGAAAAGCAACAAAACCAAATGGTTGATTTGGTTTTATAAACATGCATTAAAATAAATGTGAATTTAAATCAACCTAAACAAGACCATCCAGTCGCTTCTGGCTCTGTTAAGCATTAGATAATATGTCAAGGAAAAAAAAAAACATTTTTCAATAAGACAGATGTTAGTTAGTTTGTGTTTTGTCATCCAACTTACAAACCAAAAGTGCTATAACTCTACCTTGTTCATGGCTGTAGTGTAAGAAACAAGTAGAACAAGATCTTGTTCATGGCTGTAGTGTAAGAAAAGGTTTTGGAGGTAGAGGGGGATCATTTGGCTTTTGAGGAGAAGTGGGGTTTTTTATTTATCCTTTGTAGTCGTTAAACTGTAGAAGTAACAGATGACAGCCCAATAACTAATTAAAGTGATTTAGAAGATAAGCTAGATTAAATATAATTGTCTTGGTTCATTTACCTGCATTTCATCCATTATGATATTTTTTTTAACGTATGCTAGCAAATGAATGTAATAAAAATGCACAAAAGCAATTACACTTTCAAATCAGATATCCTGTCAGTAGTGACTCAGTTATAGGGGGGAAATGTTTGACGTATGACTTAGGGTAAAATATGACACAAAGAAGAGAAACAGACGGCACTGAAACACAGAAGGAACCTTTGTTAATAACTATATCTCAGAAACCAAAAGGGGCAGATGTTCCTTTCCTTGGGCATATTTTGCTGAACATATTTTGATGTTATTTCCCTTCAAGCATTTTTTGAATCTGTGCTTCCTTCAAAAAGAATATTCTAAACTGCTAATGCCCTAAAAACCTATATAGCTATACTGAGCGTTAGTTCATTTCAGGGTGGTTGTTTCTTCCCAAATCCTGCATATTCTGTGTTCTTCATATCTTATTTAAAAGGAAATAATGCGGCATTTTAATGTTTCAATCTAAAAATAGATTTAAAGGTTTAATCGAATTGATGGGGAGTGGCATGTATTTGAACATTGCAATAAATGTTGCCTTGATGTTATTTTGTGCATTTCCTTTTTCCTCTTTTTATCATGGATTAGAGGATCATAACACCATGGGCTGGTAGTAGCAGAGCTGTGACATTGCTGGAAGGTTATTGTATGATTGCTTGCTTTACTGGAAGAAGTGTAAAGTAACTTTAACAGTGTGAGTCACTCTCAGAATGAAACCTGTTACAAACTCCTTAAGTCACTCTTCTCAAAAGCAGCACGCTTTATTTAAGGGTTTTCGGTAGTGATCACCTGTTGGTATAATGTTGAATCCTAACACTTGCATTTCATGGATCATAAATTGAACCGATGATGTTTTTATGATGGTGGAACCTGTCAATAGCAATGCTCTTTCCCCTTCATTTTTCCTTAATGTTCTGAAGGAAAGGGCTCTAAAAGGAGAACTTGCAGCTTCTGTACACAGGCCTAAACCTAAATGTTCCCTGGAGTGTTGTATGGTTTCACTGGCTGGGACTTTTTTCCCATGTTGGTTCTTTATCTGGGACTGAAAAGGATTGAGCCAGATTACAGAGGCTAGAGCAACAACTGGCTTTCTCTGTGTCTGCATTTGTGATCTATTGTTTTCAGATCAGGAGAGCTGTTATATTTTTTGTTCATGGATCTGTTTGGCAGCCAGTACTTCTTGGCTATTCTCTTTCTTCATATAAGTCACTGATGAGAAATGTGCTTATAGATCAGTGAGAGCTCCCTCCCTGACCTAGGCACTCCTTATGAGCATCAAATGCTGGAAATGCTATTGGGTAAGAGATGCACCTACAAATTTGGTACCAACGTCCCAAAACTAATCTACTGTAAAAAATCCACTAACAGTTTTTAAATGAAATGTAATAATAATCAATTAATTACAAGATCTAACTAAAGAATCTAAGGGTGTGGACACACATACATTTGGAACCCTTTCAGAAGCAAACATTTCTAAAGGGCAGCACCCAGTAGGTTCTAATTGTTATGTGTGAACAAGTTTGAAAATGATGCAAATGTCGCAAAACCTCTCCAGCTTTAAACCTGGATGAAACAGTGTTAAAGTCAGAGAGGTTTTGGAACATATGAATTGTTGTCAACTTCTTCACATAGGAGAATTAGAATGTACCAGCTGCTGCTGCCCTTTTAAAATATTCCCCTTTTGAAAGGGTTCCAAATGTATATGTATCCACACCTTACAGAAGCCATCTTAAGTGAAGGTCTCCTATCAAACCAAGAACAGTTCCTGGTGTGCTATGAGCCTTGATTGGTGGCTAGAGCATGACATTCCCTCACTTATGCTATAGCACACTTTGGAACAGTGAGCAAAAGAGTAAGAGGTGTATGATTACAGAAATGATTACAGAATGGAGGTGGAGGAAGCCTTTGTGGTCTACTCCCAAGGGTCCCTGATTAAAGCCTACTACACAGTGGGGGATATCAGGTGCTTTCAGTGCCAGGTACCAGGGCACCTGCACCACAAGTGTCCCATGAGCTAATAGAGGGATGCATTGCAGGCCTCTACAAAGGAGGGGGTTCCAATGCCACTGGCACCCCTGGCACTCCAGCACTCAGCTCTACTACAAGGTTGAAGGCACTGGTAGGGTACCAGAATGGAGGAAAACAGGCAAGAGAGGGTAATGAGAGGGGAACTCCTGCCCTTACTATCCCACAACAACCACAAACACCTCTCCACCCGCACACCACTCCCTTCCCACAGAGCTGAACCATCCATGGCTCACCATATGGCTGAGTGGGAGCTGGTCCCCAAAGGGCATTCATAGTAAATGCAAGGCCAGGAGTAGCTTGGGCCCACTGAAATAGAGAAGGCCACCTCCCACCATCTAAGAGGAGGGCTGACTTTGAGATCATCCCCATCACCTCCCTGCTCCCCCCACCCCACCAGCATCAGATACCACCCCCAGGGAAAATCAGTAAGCAAAGAGAACCACAGAGGAGGATCCAGGATGCCTGGGCTGTTCTGAAGCAGAGCATCCAAGAAGACCCACAGCTCTACCAGCTACTATCTGCCCCCCCTCACTGCAAGGATGCTGCCGCTGCCAGCAAGTAACAGGAGTTTTGCTTGTCAACACCTTGAGGTGCAATTTCCCAGAAAGATAGCTCCTTGAAATTTTCCAGGCTTCATGCTCTTAGAAGGGGCTACTATTCCTGCAAGTTTTATTTGAATCAGGCAAAAAATGACAAAGTTTTAGGCACTTTCATTATTCCCCATTATAGCCTATGGGCAAAACACGAAAGAGTGAAACACTTTCAACAAAACAAAACAAAACAGAACAGTGCTTTTGAAATGAAAAGAAACTTGAAACAAAATACTGTTCTGTCGAAATGTCAAAATGGAAATCGAGCGAAATTGCGCTGTTTCACACAGCCCTAATAGTTGAACATGTAAAGGCTGAGACTTTACTGTGAGGCTAATTAGTCAGCTCCACAGTAAATATCTTATGCAGGTGCACCCACTGTGAAGCTGTCTGTGTCCCAGACTGCTACAAACATCATAAACAGTCCTTGGTTCCATATGCAAGAAGAATTTTCAATACACCAAGCAGAAAAAACAGATTTAGAGAAATATAGATACATTTTTTGGAGTTGGGCTCTTTATGCTGTCATTAAATATGGAGGGGAGGGGGCAGTGCTTCTTCTGACAGCAACAGTAAGAGCCTGGTTTTCAATTCACCTTACAGAATTTTCTGGAGAAGAAAGTCAATTGAGATATAAATGTTAACCTTTTAAGGACAAAAGAATAAATAAGATGAAATTCATGTTTTAAACTCTAATACATTGCCAAGACAGAGACAGATTTTGGCAGATAAATGCATATTTCAGGACAAGATGTCGAGATGTTTGTATTCTTCATTCGCACTGATCCTGAATTATAGAGAAAAGAATTCCAGATGGCAATTCCAAACACTATCATTCACAGCACCTGGACCAGGAGCAGCCAGTTATTTTGGGTGGAGGGCCACTTACTGAGTTTTGGCAAGCTGTCAAGGGCTGCATGGGTAGCCCCACCCCTTGACAGGTGCCCCATCCCCTGGTAGCAATCTTGTGACCAGAAGTCCCACCCCTAACCCCTGACCTTTGCCACCAGAAGTCCCTCCCCTTGCTCTTGGAAGTACTCCTTTCAGCAAGCAGTTTTGCCATCTTGGAACCAGAAAAATACCAAATGATATTTTAAAAAGTGAACATCTAAAACATTCATTAATTTGATTCAAAAAATATTTTATACTAATTTACATGTGTTTGTGTAGTTTACATAGAGGGGATTGCACAATATCTTAAAATCAAGTCTTACTCTTGTATATTGTGGGTGGTGGGGGCATGGGGAGTGGGTATACATTTATGGGGGGCTGTGGGTGTGAGGGTATATGGGGAGGGCATGGTGTGTCTTGGGGTGGATAGGTGTGGGGGGTATGTTGGGTGAGGGCACATGTGGCTGTGTATGTGCATATGTGGGGTATGGATGAGCATGGGGTTTGTGGAGAGACTGTGTGGGAGGAAGAGTGGCTGGGGTGAGTAAGGGGTTGTAGATGTGGGGGTTTGTGTGTATGGCAGTGCAAGGGAGGGTGTGGGTTCATGCGTATAGTTGGGTGTGCGTGTGGGACTCACCCTACAAAGACACACACACACACACACACACACACACACACACACACTCTGTCCCTCCCTCCCTGCTGACGCAGACACACACACACACACACACACACTCCCTCCTGCTCCTGGTCCCAGGGTACTAGCACAGGACCCATGCTCCTGTGGTCCAGCTATGCAACTGGGAGCCATGTGGTGCTGGAGCAGTTCATGGGCAGGAAGGCAGCGAAATGGCTGGGGGTGGGGTGGGGCTGGCTGCTCAGTCCTGCTGCTTGCTTCCCCTGAGTCCTACTGCCCCTGGATCCTGTCATCTTTGACAGGCAGCCAGGAGCAGATAAATATTAATTTTCTAAAAGTTTTAGGGGCCCCACGAGCTGTGTTAGACCTCGACTCCATGCAGCACCCAACAACTAGGGAAATGATGATCCAATTGCCCATGGATCCTGTTACCCATTATCCAGAGCAAGCAAGGAGCAAAGACCCACACATATTGCTCGCAACAGCCTTATTCAAAATGGAGACAGCTTTAGACTAGATCCCAAAAAACAAACAAACCAGGGAGCCACCCCAAACATTAGTTCTTTCCACATTTATACACCCTGGTTCATACTTATTAACATTTACTCCACCTATGACCTTCCTTCAATTCTACCCATTTCTCCTCCTATCTCAAGCTCTGCCTCTGTTTAGCGTTTGCTTCCTTAGCATGGTATTGCCTATGTATTTCATTCATTTACATGCCTCTCTGCTAAGAGCACATGCGTTTGATTTTGACCCCCATCTTCTACCAGTTAGTTGTAGTTTCTTGCTGGTTCTTTCTGGGGTTTTTTGCTGATTTCAGCACCATCTCCAAAGCCATACTTCTGCTTTGTCCCCTAACGATAGCTGTTGGTCTGTGTCCTATTTTTACACAACACATCATGCACTTTGCACCCTATCCTTTTGTTAGGAATCCACTTACTTAAGCATTAGCAAAGTTAGTTACTTTTAATATATCATCCAGCCTCATGACTAGCGACTTTTGCTGAGGTTACTTTTAATATATCATCCAGTCTTGTGACCAGCAGCTTTTGCTGAGACACAGGAAAAAGCCTTCATTCAGCTGCACACTTAGTGCTCCCGAGAATCCATATCGTTACCCTAACAGGCCAGATAAAATGGCCTGACAAGCCGGATATAGCCCATGGACTATTTTGCCTGCCCTTGACCTGGACCCATATGTTTTCTCTATTCACCTCCGCCTTGCAGTGTCTACCCTAGAACCTGAATTTTTGATCTGGTATAATGGGTTCATTTCTTGGGACATAGAGGAAGAAGGGTTTTGTCCTTACTGGGGAGAGGTCTGAAGTACAGAGGACATTTACTGTATGTCACTTATACTTGTAGCATAGTTTTCTTTGGCCGTCTCTTAAAGTGTTCAACCCACTGAAATGTTTTTAGAATTCTTTTTCTTGTTTCACACTTTGGAGTCTTATTCTAGGCAGAATTTAAAGCCAGTGTATGAAAAAACTGTCCCTGACTGTCAGCACTGGTTTTACACTCCCCCTTTTCCATATTGCTTTCCTTCTCATTGCCCCCATTAAAATATGCCTCTAGACTCAAATAAACTCCTTTGCAATGATTATAATGTCATTTTTTTATTTCATATTACTGTATGATTTGATTACCTTTGTGTATTTTAAATTGAAGGTGTCCTGTAAGATTTGAATGCATAGGCTTGATATTCCCTCTTAGGATACCCTCAAGAAGCTGTTACTCATAAAGATTTTCCTAGTGGAAGAATTAATAAAGTGTGGGCAGCTGATGCATTACTAAGCCTAGGCATAACAAATGTCTGAATATATATAAAATTCTCATGTTTCCATTCCATCTTTACTTCAAAACTTGTAAGTTGTATTATATAAGCACTAATAAGGGCAGGAGTTCAGAGAGGAAGTTTTCATCTAAAAATAAGAGTGTAGTAATACAGAACATTGGGTTTATAAGCCCTGGTTTAGAAGCAGCATATATAAAGTGTGCTGCATAACAAGGTGGTAAACATTGGATAATAACAATAATCATAAAATGTATTGCTTATATACCACATCTTGTCTGTAGCTATGTTGACAAAATTATGTGGAAAGTAGAATTCCTGCCTGTAGAAAAATGTAAAGATATTTTTCCTCCTTTTTTTTTTATCTTGGTTTGGAAAAAAAACCCAAATGCTTTAGCAGCTGCTGGGACTTCCTGTTCAGAGGTAGCTGTGCTATGTGTAATACCTCAGAGCTGGGGACCAGAGACTTTCCAGATTTCTGAGCCAATTAATTCCCAAAGCTGTGGAAACTGGGCAGCTCAAGGAGTCAGGAAGTCCTGGGTTCCCTGACCCCAGGGCAGCCCACACAGAAGGGTAAGCCCAGAGTGACTTGAAATTCAGGAATTTCAGGCAAGCTACCACCAAAATTGGATCATGACAATCTTGGGGGAATGTTTGGCCTTCCAATGGCTATGAGTTGTGTCACTGTCAGAACAAGGGCTTCCAGCTCTACAGAAGAAAATGGCATCCTTGATGCCACAGACCACAGATCAGTACAGTGAGGTTCCCCCACAATAAGAGACCCTGGAAGCCTGTCTCAATATTTTGAAAAAAGTACTGCAGGAGTAGCACCTGATGCTTTAGGGGTAGTTGTACCTCTATACCCCTCCTCCCCTTCCCCCCACCAGAATAGGAAGCAAAAGTAGCTACCAGGGACTTTCTAAAGTCCCCATATCAGGTAAGAATCGTCCCACCCCAACACCCCTTTCCTTTGCTGCCATGTTCAGCAGTACCTCTTCTCCCCTCCCATTTCTCTTCTCTACTTATGCCTCTGGGTTCAGGACTAGCTTGGCACTGCCACTGTCCTGGCTACTTCCACCCTGCTCCATCCAGGACTGTGGGGAATGGCTGTGCAGGGAGCTGGGCTGAGCTTGGATGGAGAAGCAGCAGCAGCTGACAGGTTCCTCTCCTTCCCCTTCCAGCAGCAGCTGGCAGGATTCTGGTCTGGTGAGGAACGCCCATGAGGACCAAGCAGAAATGGGAACTCACCCACTGCCACTACTACCACTGTCTTGGCTGAGCCTGGCTTCCCACACAGACACTATCCACAGCTCTGGGTGAGTGGGATAGGCATGACTCTGAGGCTTCCTCTGCCACTGGAGCAGCCAGCACCTGTGGCAAAAGGAGATGCATCTCCTGTCCCTGGGCCCGGAGGTATAATTAGAGAAGGTGAGGGTGAAAATGAACCCAAGTGTCCAGGGCTATGGGGATCCAGTGATATCATACTATACTGCATCCCCTCTGCATCTGCCCTTGTCTCAGGACTTTGAGCTATCTGGTTCCAAGGCCAAAGCATTTTGATTTTGATAGATCAACATTTTCTAAGAGATTCATGTTTCATCAAAAATTCCTGATCAGATGGCTGTTGTATAACTATTTTGTAGGGATAGTGCCTGTGTTCAGCACTGGTTAGGCCTCAACTAGAGTATTGTGTACAGTTCTGGTCTTTATATTTTTAAAATGACATAGAAAAGTTAAAGAAGGTCCAGAAGTAGGCAACACAAATTGTAAGGAGCTTTGAAGGCAAACTGTGTGAGGAGAGGTTGAAGGGAATAGGCATGTTCAGTTTACAGAAAAAGCACTTAAGATGAGGACATGATAAAAACCTTCAAATATCTGAAAGGCTGCCAGGAAGATGAGAAAGAAGGCTTTTTCCTCTCTTGGTGCAGAGAGTAGGATGCAGACCAGTGGCTGGAAGTTTCAGCAAAGTAGGTTTAGATTGGATATCAGGGACAACTTCTTCACTGTTAGGTTGCCTAGAGAAGTTATGAAATCTCACAGAATCACAGAAGTGTAGAGCTAGAAGGTCCAGCCCCCCTGCTCTGGGCAGGAAAGACTGCTGGGGTCAAGTAAGCCCATCACGGTGTGCATCCAGTCTTCTTTTGAAGATCTCCAAGGTAAAGATCACCACCCCCACTGGAAGTCTATTCCAGAGTCTGGTCTAGCAAGTAGGATTCCGCAATACCTTTTGCTTTCTTTCTATACCCTTTTATCTTATTATTACATTCATTGATTTATTCTTTTCAATTTCATAATTATATTTCACATTATACTATAGAATTTATACAAGAAGGCACATATACATTTATATATTTGTATTTGTATACATTTATATATTGGATAATATACTACCCTTGAAGTGTAGTTCATGGGCTCATATGTGAAAAGTGGTTTGTAAATTCCTTTTGAGGATCAGGCCTAAGAGATTAGAGACAGGTGGTGTTCTGTTGTTGTCTTTGATAGATTATTGGTGTGAATAATTGGAGAAATATATGTTATCAAGCTTTCAGGTTGAAAAACCCTTTGTCAGGCTGAGGAAGCACCTGCAGTTGGTGTGTGTGCCTAGGAGGTTGATCAATTATTCAGTTGGTCTACTAAAAGGTATCAGATTTCCCGAAAGAACCTTGTCTGCCAGTGCCATGTCCTTAGACCAACACCTCCATGTGACTGGAAGGAGGCAGGGCCCTGGGCACATCTAAGCCCCAGGGCTGGAAGGGAGAGTTCTCTGGCAGCTGCTGGAGAACAAGCTTCTGCAGGAGAGGAAAGAAAGGCTTTGTGACAGTTTGCCTGCCTGAGATGCAAGTGCTACTGTGCTGCTTTCTAAGTTATTACCTGTTGTAATTTAAAGTGGTGGACCAAGATGAGGCTGTAGGGGAGGTGGAGACTTCATTGCGGCACAATACCATGTCATGTAGAGGCCCCAGCACCAGTGAGGGTGTACCTTAACACAAACACAAAGTCGTACATGTCATGAGTTTTGCTTGTCAGCAGTTTGAGTTGCAGATTCCCAGGATCCCCTACACCTACCTCCTTAGAATTTGGCAGACTTCATGGCCTCAGCAGTGGCTACCATGCCTGCAGTTTTTATCTGCATCTGCCGAAAAATGACAAAGTTATAGGCAGTTTTGTGCTTCCCCATTTTAGCCTATGGGCTAAACTTTGAAAGAATGCTGAAACAGCATCAAAACAGAGAAACAGTTTCGATGAAATGAAACGGAACAGTGCTTTCAAAACAAAATGAAACTTGAAATGAAACACTGTCCCATAGAAACGTCAAAACCAAAGTCAAAGCGAAATGATGCTGTTTCACAGAGCCCTAATGCCTATGTTCTACGACGTGTATTTTTCATGCTTCTGGGCTCTGCTGGTTGCCACATGAAAATATTTTTTTTTCTTCTCCTGCTGTTATATGTCAGTGCTTGGGGGGGGGGGGGGATTGTTTGCTTGTTTTGTTTTTCACCTTCCTCAGAAGCAATTAGTGTTGGTTGTAACAAAAGCTGAGATTTAGACTGAAGTGTACCAGTGCTCCTCCTGGCACTAAAACCTGGAGGTTCCTGTCTAGAGGGTCTTGCCCCTCCACCCAGAGGTAGACCAATCACCACATCTAAGGTCAGTGAGGAATTTTACTGATTGTCAGTTCAGTACAGATTCATGGGGGGTGGGGGAGCTCCTTTCTTTGGAAGTAGAGGGAATAGCCCTGTTCCTTGGATGTTAAGCTTATTTTAACAACCCTCATAGGAGTAGGACATTGGCCACCATCATCCCCTTGCTTTATCTGTGGCAGATTAGGGTGTTGTGCTTTGTAATTGTGTGGCAGGGTTACCTGTGGAGTTTTGGGAATAGGTTAGATAAGAATTTCATAATTCATAGATGTAGGGTCAGAAGGGACATAAGTAGATCATCAAGTCTGACCCCTTGCCCTGGGCAGGACAGAATACTGGGCTCATATGACCTCAGCTAGGTAATTGTCAAGCCTCCTCTTAAAGACCCCCAAGATAGGAGCCAGCATCACTTCCCTTGGAAGTTGGTTCCAGATCCTATCTGCCCTGACTGTGAAATACTGTCGTCTAATGTCCAGCCAGAACCTACTCTCAAACAATTTATGGCCATTATTCCTAGTTACTCTGGAAGGTGCTAGGGTGAAGAGGGTCTCTCTCATTCCCTGCTGGTCCCCCATGGTAAGTTTGTAAATGGCCACCAGGTCCCTTCTCAGCCTTCTCTTGTGAAGGCTGAACAGGTTCAGGTCTCATAACATCTCATAGGGTCTGCCCTGCTGTCCCCAGATCATGCAAGTGGCCCTCCTCTGGACCCTCTCAATGCTGGCCACATTTCTCCTAAAGTGCAGTGCCCAGAACTGGATGCAGTACTCCAACTGTGGCCTGACCAGTTGCTTAGGGTGGTTTGGATAGAGAAAATTCTACCTCAGATAGGGGATTGGACTAGACCTGTAGAGGTCCTTTTCTCTGATTCTAGACCTTAGAGTCCTTTG
Organism: Alligator mississippiensis; assembly: GCF_030867095.1. Lineage (NCBI taxonomy): Eukaryota > Metazoa > Chordata > Crocodylia > Alligatoridae > Alligator > Alligator mississippiensis. Next base: position 54,691,909 of record NC_081824.1, on the reverse strand, counting down.
GGCCAACAGAGTATCCTTGTGGTATGTCTCTCTCTCTCTCTCTCTCTATATATATATATGACATCCTAGTACACTCTCCCACCTTTCCTGCCATGCCTTGATGTTGAGACTGGTAGATTTGGGAGACTGCCCAGATTGTCAGTCTAGCCCTAACTTCCCACGGAGGAAATCACAATTTCTTCTCCCTGTTCTCTGTCTTTTGGGCTCCTGTTTACGGCTTGTGAGATGTGGAACCACTCCCAAGTCCTTTCTTGGTAAGCCACTAAACAGCTGAATAGCCAACTCCATTGCCAACTTCCATCCTTAGTTCTTTGAGCTTTTCTAGGCTTACCCTTAAGGCCTTTCTAGGCTTATTCCCTCTTCTTTGGTAGTTTGGCCCCTTTACTACTGGTAGTGCAATGCCTGTAGATTGTGTTTTCCAGTACTTAAAGCCTGTTGTAACATGTTAATGTAACCAATAAGATTGATGGTGTACAAAGCCTTGAAGAACAGATTTTCCTCTTTTACTGAGTACATCCCTGGCGGGTCATCTAGGAAATGCTAGGAAGGGAGGAATAGTACTGTGAAGGCAGTTCACCTCCTTCCTTGTGTGCATTTCTGTACTTAGAAATAGGAAATAATCTGGTACTCCAAAAGAACCTGTTTTAATGAAATATTTTGCTCTCCAAATGTACTCTCAGTTTATTTTGACTTTATTTCCAAAATGCACATTATTTTCTAAATTGTACAAGGCTAGAAAGACATCACCATGACCATGATTTTAAACTGTTTACTTGAAGCAATTGAAGACTTAGCATGTACATGAAAAGCTTAGCAAATACATGAAAATGAAAAGTTTAGACTTGCAGCCTGCCACAGATAAAAGGCTCCTTTGCAGCCTTCCCATGCTGTTTTTCTCTCCTGAAATTAGAATTGATCCGTTAACCAGATATTCTAAGGAAAAATTACCTGTAGTATTACCTTACATTTTGTTTTTAAAACAATACCAAAAGCTCCCCCTGCCTCTCCAATACATAAGAAATGTAGTGCCTCAGTTACATTAATTTTATTAAATACCTAATTTAAAAATCAAAGCTGATTGAAAAACGGTAAAACACTGCATGTCTACAGCTTCAAGGCAGATCATTAAACGAAAAAAAGAAGATATCATCAACTGTATTCCCCAACTGAGCTATTATGAATTTGCCACCTTCTTTCCTTAGCATAGTTACATCTCATTAATTGAATGCATTTTCCTTTGATATGGTCCTTTTCATATTGGTTTTTTCATGACATTGAATAGGAAATCCTACATTAGAATTATTTCCTTAGAAAATGAACAGTTACAATAACAAAGTTCAAGAATGTCCTGAAAATTGTAGCAAAAAATATTATCAAGATCCTACTTCCAGGTTCTTATTATACTCCAGTACCTCACAGAGTTCAAAGAAATTATGAAGACACATTTTACATATATCTGGATCTAGAAACTCTTATTTCTCTGGTGCACTACCATGCAATTTCTGGGACAGGTCTTTCATTCCTTTCACCAAAGCCTGTCGGTAAGCGAAATGTCCCATTGTTTTGCATTGAAGAGAGCCTGCTGACAATACGAAGGTTGATAATTCTAAGAACTAAGAAGAGTCCCATTTAGGTCTCTGAATTGTGTTCAGTCCTGTGAATGAGAATTTGAAGAAGAGAGATACTGATAGAAAGACTTCAAAGGAGTCTGGGGAGCAGGAGGAGAGGAGGACTAGTTTTGTATAGACTTATCTGCAATTATTTTCTATGTGAAAGATGTTAATTTGTGTTTCATTGTTTGATTCTACAAAAGAGAAGAATTAGCTATTCATTTCATTGTAGATTCTAGGAAGACCCGTCATAGTGAATTTTTCATGCTAGGGCTGTTGCTCCTAACATGTAATCAGGCAAAATCTCCTATAGCTTAGAAGTTCTGAGTTATTAGGTGCTCACAAAAGGTCTCCCACACTTGTCTCATTTAGTGAGTTAAGCCAAGGTCCAGGAGCCCAAGCTCACTTCTCAACTGAGCAGACAGTGGAGCTCCCTGTCACTTGAGGGGCATTCCTTTCTGTTCAAAACTTGAGCATTGAAGTATTTTTGTTCTCCTTCACTTTTATCCTCTTGTTCTCACTACATATTATTGGGAATTATGTCATAATTTTAATAGTGGATTAGGTTCTTCAGCTAACAACATAAGCAGCTTACTGCTTGCATTCAGAAATACCTCTGGAACTCTGTACTGTTGAGCACTGACAGATGCATAGGCCCCTGCTTTAACTAATGGCATTTTACATAAAGTACCATGAGTTAGAGCAACCCCCCCCCCCCAGCAGATGTTTGCCTGTTGGCTCAGTGGGGAGGGGGAAATCAAGCTCCACTTTGGAGATGATTGAGCAGAGAAGCCTGCCTGTAGCCTCTCTCCCCTAGCCCCACCCCACCTCCCAGCTCCAGTGCTGTCTGCAGGAAGGGAGAGGGGAGGAAGGAGGAGGAGCAAGCTGAGGCCTGGGGTTTGTCCAGCCTGAGCTGGGCGGTGGGGGCTCTCCCTTTCTCCTCCCCTCTCCCTTCCTGCAGACATCACAGGGAGTGGAGCAGGGGTGCATCAGCCCAGCTGTGATCACACAACAGGTTGATTCTAGGGAACAGAAGTTCTGTAAGATGCTCCAAAGTAAAGTGCCTTCATCTGATTCCTCATTTGATGAGAGTTAATTTGTTGCATGACTGTCCACTTTTAAGCACATTTGTCACAGCGTGGCTGTAGAGCACTTTCAGGGGGATGATCACATGGCAAATGTAACTTCTATCTGTGCCCATTGTTTCTCTTGGAGATTGTAGGTCTGAGTTACCCAAACCATCAGTGCACTGATTCTATCCCCACTTCCTGAAACAGAATATTTGACTACATCATGGAGGTAAAAATACTTTTTAATTTGCATTTAGACTTTGATGTCCTAGTCTACATGGTCTATTGTCCTATTATAATAGAAACAAACATGCTGAAGCCTTGTTAGACAACCTGGAGTTGAGGTCATTGGATCTTCTACAGTGTGGAACCTATAGCTACACCAAACATGAACGTTCTAGCCCATGATGTATGTTTGTTTATAGCCTAAGAGAGAAACTCACCCAAGCATGGATGTGTTTCTTTAAACTGTAAACAAATATTTTTATAACTATTTCCTCATTATGTCTTTCAATATCGATTTATCTTTTCATTTACCACGATTCAAAAATGTATTCTGGTATCTTAATCAGGCCACCTGGACTTGATAGCAGGGGGGTGGACCTGATGATCTCATGAGGTCCCTTCCAGCCCTAAACTTCTGTGAATTATTAGCTGGAGGCTGGTAGAAGCTGCGCCTGTTAGGAAGCTAATGTGTTTGGTTTCTGCAATAGGGCTAATAAGGGCTAATAAGGAGTGGAAAAACATTGTCTACATTATAAATTTCTAAAGAAGAAAAGTTTCAGTCCCCCTTTTGGCTACACTATTAAAAATTTAGGTATACTAACTTACAAGCTGACAAAGTTAAACTGGTTTACAAGACACCTTGTTATGGTTGTAGTTAGACTTGTATTTGGAGTTCATATCAGTATATTTAATTTTTGTTAATTTTAGAAAAACATGGACAAATCATAAAATAGTTTATATATATTGTAGCTCCATTGAGATGGAGATATGACAATTTACAGAAAAAACTGCCCATGAACTATACTTATAAAAGCACCTGTATAGTAAAACACTCACTTGCATGGGGCTCAGCTAAGGACTAACTGCACCTATTTAATGTACCATATTTTCTCACATTTAAGAAGACCCTGACCTGAATTTAAGATGACCTCCCCAATAATTTGATTCTATACATGGAAAAATTGTAAGTTAATTATAATTTTCCGTGTATAGGATGTAAATTATTGGAGGGTCATCTTTCATTCATCCCCCAACCACTTCAGTGAGGCAGGCAGTGGCAGTGCAGATGGGTGATGTGTGGAGGTCAAACAGCTTGCTCCCTACTTGTGGGTACCTCCCTTCCACCTTTTCCCCTGCCTGCCCCCTCCACAGTCTTAAGACCCCACTTCCCCCTCTGCTTTCCGCAGCCTCTGCTGCACCACCCTTCCTCTCAGCCTCTGCTTCCATGTTCCACTTCCCCCAGCCCCTGCTTCCCCTTCCCCTACCCTTTTTTTGCTCCACACTTGCAGGCTCCATCCCTGTTCTAGTCTGTGGCACTGAGCATAACCAAAGCCCAGCCTTTGTAGCATCTGTGTGGGCTGTGGGCTTCTGCTATGGACTGTACTAGGGCCAGGGTCAGGTCAACAGGTGGAATAATGGATGGAGCCTGCTGGTGTGAAGCAAAATAAGTTGGGGTACAGGGAAAGGGGCAGGCAGAAAAACAGAGGCCATGTGGGGGAGAAGATAGTTGTGCAGGGGCAGCAGAAGGGGCAGAGCAGGCAGCAGCTGCAGTTGTGGCCCAACCCTAGGTAAGGGTAAAGCAGGGGCAGGCAAAATCCAGCCCCCAGGCCAGATCCACCCCACCAGGCTATTCTATCCAGCTCACAGGGCCACTAAAAAATTTAGAAAATTAATATTTATCATCTCTTGACTGCCAGGGGACAGGGGTAGTAGGACCCAGGGGAAACCAGCAGCAGGACTAAGCAGCTCAGGAGCAAGGCCTGCCTGGCCCCAGACCCCCGCCCCCACCCCCGCCAACTGGAAGCCTCTGCCTAGCGGAGGCTCCTGGCTTGGGACCATGGGCCTGTTCCCCGCCTCCCTCCACCAGAGAGGAAAACTCAGATAAGAACACTGCCACTCCCCCATGCTTGTACCTGCCATTTCCCTGCTTTCCTGCCTGCTGCCAGCTGATCCACCACCATATGGCTCCCAGCTCCTTTGCTGAACTGTGGGAGCTTGGGGTTTGCACCAGTACCCTGGGGCCAGAAGTGGAGGATGTGTGTTCATAGGGTGAGTCCCACATGCATACCCCACCATATACATGCATCCACACCCCTCCTTGCACTGCCATACATGCAGACCCTCACATCCACAGCCCCTCACACACCCCAGCCACCCTCCCCACACACACAGCCCCCACAAATCCCATACCCACCCACACCCCACATATCCATATGCACAGCCACATGCTCCCTCACCCTATGCACCCACAGGGGGACTGTGGGTGTATGGTGTGTCGAGGAGGGTGTGGCTGTGTGGGTGGGTGTTTTGTGGGTGGGGGGTAGATGTGGCAGGGAGAGTGCAGAACCTGCCTGGCCCCAGGCCCCCACCCCCCCACAAACTTATACCCACCCCACCATGCCCCCCACCCCTCCATAATATACAAGCAGAATAATTCATTTTAAGCTGTTGTGCAACCATCTCCATGTACACTACACAAACACATGTGCAAATCAGGACAAAAATATTTTTTGAAATCAAATTAATGAATGTTGTAGATGTTTGCTTTTTAAAATATAATTTGGTATTTTTCTGTTTCCAAGATGCGAAAACCCCTTGCTGAAAGAAGTAGTGCCGGGGGCAAGGGGAGGGACTTTTGGTGACAATGGTCAGGGCTTAGGGGGCAGGACTTGCAGTCACAAGATGGCGACCAGGATGAGGGGCACCTGTCAAGGGGCAGGGCTATCCACGTGGCCCTTGACAGCTTGCCAAAATTCAGTAAGCAGCCCTCCACCCAAAATAATTGCCCGCCCCTGGGCTAGAGCCAGAGTGCAGTTGCCTGTGTTCCCCCTCTCCCCCTCAACAACCTTCATCTTACAATCAAGTAAATATGGTATTGTGTTCTAAGTTGATAGAGTTAAATTAGTATAAAATCTGTGTGTAGATCAGCCCAAAGCTGTTGCTTATTAGCTGAATGGTTGAATAATGACATGGCTGGTATGTGTGTCAGGGGGAAAAGAGATTATTTTTCCCTACAGTATTAATATAAGAATTTCATTTTATAAAATATATAATTGTTCTATATTTGCTAACATAAGTTATTTGGATTGTTAAATGAAAAAGACAGGCAAATGCAGGGTAGATTCGCACCTAATAGACTAATTAAATAAAAAAGCTATTAAAAGCAAAACTTCCACGTGCAAGTGGTTATGCATTCCAGTTTTTTTGTTGGGCACCTAAGCAATGTAATCCAGGGTACAGGGTGTAACTTTCTCTTGCAATTTACTGTGACTAAACTGGTTGTGTGCTTACAAAGTTGAGCCTAATTAAGCCACTTTGAAATTATTATCACTGGGACTAAACATAACACTCATATATGCAAATGTGGGCTTTTTTCCTAATTGTTGCCCTCTTCATAGCTTCAGAATAATAACTAAAACTATATAAACCTGATCCAAAACAAATGCTTTCCTAAAAATTATTTTGTGTATTTTTCCATATTCATTCTACATTGAAAATAAACTATTATAGAAGTTTCAATTAATAATTATATTTAAGGGAGAAGTATTTCTGGGTTCTCTCTCTTCCAAATAGTAAATATTGCTTTTATTGTCTAAAAGGGCTAATTATGATTAAACCATAGTGTATACAATGCAAATATGCAAAATAAAAAAGATGCTGATAACATTTAAAGCATAATCAAAATGTATATAAACTGACCATTAAGAAATTTAGGCTGGAAATTAGAAAGTTTATAGCTCTCAGAGGTATGAAGTTCTGGGATAATTTTACAAAAAGAAGGGAGCGAGCCAAAATAGACTAACTATTTTAAAGGGTATTCATTTAGTTTACAAAAGGGTTTGAATGACATGGTAGCTTGCTACCAAGGGACCAGACTCAATGTCCCAGGAGATCTCTTCCAGTCCTGTGTTCCACAATGTAACTCTTTTTTTTTAAAGCCTTTTAAAACTTTAAACTTTTTCTTTTAAAGACGTGTTCAGAAAGAAGGAAAATGAATGGAGCAACTTCTATTGACATTTCATGTTTTTTTCCTATATCAAAAATTTCTAACAAAGAAAGAAAAAGAAAAACTTTGGAGGGGAAAGAAACCTTCCCCCCACTCTTCCCTCCCCCCCCCCCCCCCCGCCCCACTTTATTTTTAACAGTGCTCCTTAATACCTTGAGTTAATATGTCTGCTGGATTTAGATTTGATCTATAGTTTTTCTAGAGTGTAATTCATATGTAGCAGATTTTGTTACTAAAAAAATAGTAAAGGAACCTGTGTCCCTACTGTTAAAGCATAGTTCTGGGATCTAACCTCAATTCTGTTTTAACTTTTACTCCGACCTGGGACTTCTCTCTTAAACATCTCTTGCCCAGATCCTCACGTGTACATCAGGTCATGCTCTGCTTTACTGTATTTTGCTGGGTATTTTAATTCCCTATTGTAGGCAGGTAAAGCCTTCAAGAATTTAGATTAATTCAGCATTTGAACTGGAGGCTGAATCAAGATAGTTTGGAATCAGGATATTATCAAATGTTCTTCGGCTCACTTGAGCTCTTTATGTGACCTTTCAACTCCAACAACTGAGAACTTCACATCAGCCCAACTATATAGTACAGGTAACTGTCAGTGCAAGTCCTTTAATATTAGACCAGTTGAAGAACTGACCCTTTTTACATAACTTGCATCCATGTATAAAAGGAAGAACATTAGATAATACCTATCTTCAAGTAGTAATATCAAGCTTAGTTAGCTCATATTTATGGAGTACTCTGAGGTGCTCCATTATGTTGAGCAATTGTTCAATGTTACTATTCTTTCCATATGCAAACTGGAAACATATACTATGATAATGAAAGTGGAACACAGACTATACAACACAAAGAATGGAAGAGAAAATAAATTATGACTATCTTGTTAAATGATAATTTGTCAAGAGGAATGATAGTAACATGTTGACAGCAGAAGGTATGCAAGAAGTCAAAAAGGATAAAAATAAGTCACTCAGAAAATACACCCTGTAGCCAAATCTGTCTCACATAATTTATGTACATCCAAAGTTACTCTGTGTCAAATTAACATAATGTAGTTGTTGTCAGTCCAAATCCACAAACTAAATCAACATCTCATTTTGCTAGTAACTGTTCCAAAAAGACTAGAGTAATCCAATAATTTACCCCTGGATGCTTTACTGGTTTCATTCATATAACTTACCTTGTTCTTCTTTGTAGTGGTCAGAAAAGAAGGACCAAAAAAGCTGTAGGTCCTCTGTTCACAAACCAGCAGGAATTCTTAACCAAGGTGCAAAGATACTAGAGCTACTTAACAGCTACTTAACAGCTATTTGCTCTTAGTGTTCACAAAAAAGTAAGCTGCAGTCAGACACCTAATAAAGATTATCTGGATAAGGAAGGAGGCAAGCTGGGGGATAAAATAACAAAAGAAGTTGTCAGAGAGATTTTGTTGGGTATGAAAGAATTCAAGTCAATAAAGGCAGATAGACTTCATCCAAGGGTACTGAAGGAACAGGCAGAGGAGATCTTGGAGTCCTTAGTAATCACATTCATGAAGTCATGAGAGCTGGACCAGGTAACAGAGGACTGGAAAAGGGCCAACATATTGCCCCTCTTTGAAAAAGGCAAAAAAAGAGAAGATGAGGAACTACAGACTGGTTAGCTTCACCTCATTACCTGGGAAGTTACTGGAGAATATCCTAAGGAAGGCCATTTGCACGCTTATGAAAAACAAATCATGTCAAACAAACTTGATCTCCTTCTTTGACAAAGTAACTCCTTGGATGGATGAAGGGAATGCTGCAGATACACTATATCTGAACTTCAGCAAGGCTTTTAACAATGTTCCACATGATGTTCTCATAAACAAATGGGAGAAATACAGGCTAGATAAAACTACTATAAGGTGGGTAGATAACTGGCTCAATAGTCACAAGCAAAGGATAATTATGAATGGGGCAATGTCAGAATGGTAGGAGGCTTTGAGTGGAGTCCCACAAGGGTCTGTTGGGGTCTGTCCTGGGCCTGGTGCTGTGCAGGGTGTTTTTTAACAATTTAGTTGCTAGCATAGAAAGCTTCATGAGCAAGCTTTCACATGACACAAAACTGGGAAGGAAAGCAAACACTGAAAATGTTAGTGCAATTCAGAAAGATCTCAGTAGATTTGAAAGTTGTGCTAAAGCTAAGAGGATGGAGTTCAATGTGGATGAATGCAAAGCGTTACATTTCAGAAGGAATAATCAAAAACACAAATACAAAATGGATAGATGGCAGCTGTATGGAAAAGGACTTGGAAATCTTGGTAAATCACAGGCTCAATATGAGTCTGCAGTGTGGTGCAGCCACACAAAAGTTGAAACCATTTTTGGGATGCATCAAAAGAAGCATTAGGTGCATGACACAGGAGGTGATAGTGTCTCACTAATCAGCACCTGGTTAGGCCTTGTTTGAGTACTGCATGCTGTTCTGGGCTCCTCATTTTAAAAAGGATGTGGAAAAGTTAGAGAGGATCTAGAGGTGGACAGCAAATATGAGCAAGGGCTTTAAAAGTAAATCATATGAGAAGAGGCTGAAGGAACTAGGCATGTTCATTTTGCAGAACAGGTGCTTAATAGTGGACATGATAGCAGTCTTCAAATACTTGAAGGGCTGCCACAAAGAAAAGGGAAAGTACCTCTTGCTGCAGAGAAGACAACGCAAACTAATGGCTTGAAGTTGCAACAAAGGATGTTTTTAGATTGAATATCTGGGTAAATGTCACTGTTAGAATAGTGAGGCAGTGGAAGAGACTGCCAAGGGACATTGTAGACTATCTCTAGAGGTGTTCAAGAAGAGGTTGGATGGTCACTGATTAGGGATGATCCAGGCATGCTATGCCTGTGTTCTACAAGGGGCATTTCCCATGCTTCTGGGCTTTGCTGATTGCCCCCTCCTCCCTTTCCTAAAGCCCCCAGCAGAGGGTTAAGTGCTGTACAAGACACAGAATAAAAACAGTGCCTGCCTCAAACATTGTGCAGTGTAAAGCCATGATTCAAGAATGTATCTTTCCTCAGGAAAGTAATTTAAAAAAATGCTTAAAGTTAAGCATATCCCTGAATTGGGACTTAGTATTAGGTAATAGCCTTCAAGGATTCTATTGTTAAGAAAACTTCATACATCTGAAGCACATTAGCTGGAAATTTTGCGTAACAATAAAGAAATTGTAGGTAAGAATCCTATCCTCATGGGAGCTAGAGAATTCTCTCATGCATACTTTTAAGTCTTTTCTCAAATACAGTAAAATACAAGTGCACACTCTGGGTATCAAACCTTAACTTTCTCTGGAGTTCTCATAATACACTAGCATATTGATACAGACCTACTCATTACATTTTAAGATCACTAACACATGGATTATAGTGAATTTTAATGTTGTGGTGACTTCTAAAATCTTCTGAAGTGTCCTCATTAATTTATTTGTTCTGTAAAGTACTATAAAAAGTATAAATGAACACTGGCTTTCATGTTTAATCCAAGTCTACTGAACTATTAAAAGGAGGTGAGTATAGTGACATATACAGTTCAGTCTTTTAAAAATATTCAGCTGTCAAAATTTCCTTTGAGGCTTAGACTTCTCATAAAATGTGAAAGTATTGGAGATAATGTACTACTGACTGTGATGAGTCCTGAATGGTTACATAAATGAATGTGACCTGCTCATCTTTTTCATGTTGTTTTATAACTCTTCTCAACTAGACTTGCACATATTTTATTCATATGCTCATGATTCTTATGTTTATCAAAATGTTAAAGCTACCCCATTGCTTTATGAATTACTGGTATGTTATTAGTCTTTGTATTTTTATTTCTACTAGCCAGTTTCAGTTTTTGTACTTTATGACTGTGGAAAATCCATAAACCCACACTCTTCACTAAAGGACTGGAGAGCTATATTTGAGAAGTAATTGGCTATAAAAGTTTAATTTGGACAAATATATATTCATTTTTAAAATGTGTGTTGTATTTAACGGGATAGAAGGAGGGACTGGATTGGTCAGGGTACTGCTGTAGTTAGTACATTATGAATTCTACTAATTCTTCTCATGTGGAAAATACTGGGTTTTACTTTGCTAAATGACCACTGAAATAAAAATTCCTTTTAATGCTAATACTCACCTAGGTCTGTACAAATGCACTAGAGAAATATATTATTTAGATTCTTTACACTATGTTCACAGTTGTTCCTTCTAGAATAATTTTAGAGGGAATTCACGCTGCATTCATCAACAAAACTAGTCACTCACATTTTCTTTTAGGCATTTATTATTCCAGTTTACTCACTGTAATTACACATGCATATTGAAAAATTAGTTTATGAACCAGTCATACAATTGTCATGACATCATGAGAATATTTTTCAGTGTAAAAAATGTTACCTACCCACTGGAATAAAAAAAACTACACTGAAGAAGAACGGGTAAATTTGGTGATGAATGTAGTGTTTACAAAGTAAAAAAGCCAAGGTTACAAGCAATTTGGTAGTTTGGACTGACAAGGAACTAGACAGGGACCATGGGATCCCCACAAACTGAACGGTGTGGCTAAATCTCCTCACCATCTTTGAACATCGTCATGTTAGACCTCCATCAGGAAAAGGCTAAATCTGAACGGTAACTTAAAGTTCACCAAGAAGTTCTGCAAAGTTCATAAATATGATAGTGCAACCAAAACTATTTTGGGCTAGCAGGCCAACTGTGTCTCAAACCTGAATGTTGGGTTGAAAACCTTATAGAAAAATCAATGCCTTGTATGTAAATTCATATGAATTAGAATCCTACATATATAGCAGCCAAATCCAGACTGAAGTAACAGTTATGATCTTTCTGTGAACATTGTTTGCAATGTACATGGTGTGAATTTCAGCTACTGTAGATCAGCAAGTATGTTGGAAGAATAGAAAGGACCATGACAACTCTAAAAATAGTTTTCTTAGATCTTCATGTGATTTCTTCTAAAGTGTGAGACCCTAGGAGGAATGGAGAGCTCCCTAAAACAAGACCTGTTCCACAAGTTGATTCTTAAGTTATATAACCAGGAAATTATTTGACCATAATTTTCCATTATCAACTATACTGCTCACTGTATCAATTACTCAACCTGAACATTTTTTTCCAGTTAGTATGCTCACCAAAAAAGAGTATGGAGAGGCCAACATTTTCAGTGAATTCAGGTAAACTCTGCTTATTAGTTTTAACTGAAATGAAAGAGACAAAATAATTTGGATTTTTTGAGCATTTCTGAAGAGAATAATTTGAGTCCACACACTGGTGAGTACTCTACAAGAAACCTTGTTTGAGTCACCATCCTTCTTCACTTTCTCTGTCAAAGTTCAACCCAACATGATTTTTTGGGGGTTGGGCAAGAAAAAATATGTATTGTTGGGGGAAGAGGGGTGGATGATTGTGTTTTTTGTCACTTGTTTTTCTTTTGTTTTTTTCCTAATACACTCAGCCTATCAATAATATAGGATATGTCTAGATGTTACGTTTTGATTGACCTAACTAGGGTTATGTAAATTTAAATATTCAGCTGTGCACATGTTTGGGAGATTTAAATCAGGTCAAAATGGTGGTTCTGATCTAAATTAGTTCATCCGAGTATTTCACTTACTCAGATGAACTAACATAGATTAGGAATAGGTTAACCCAATCCACCATGTGTCTGCACAAGTTTGAGCACAGCACCAGGGCTGAGAAAGTCCAACTGCTCACCCAAGCCCTGGAGCTATGCTTTTGCTATCCTCCACCTACACTGACCAGGATATTTTTAGCCCTCTGCTCCTAGAAGGGCAAATCCCTCCACAGACCTGTCAGGAGTGCCTCCAATCCCACCCACCCCTCCCTTATCCCGAGTTACTGACCCTGGGTTCCCTACATGGCTCCCAGCACTGGTAAACATCTGTACATAAGCCATGTGATCGTAGGCTGGGTGCAGCAAACATTTGTACATAGCCATAAGCTATTATCATACCCTCAATACTGCAGAAGTATTTCACATGCTTTATCTATAAAGATGTCTTCATAGCAATGAGGAATTTGGAAAGTAACCACCAAATTGTTGTATTGGAATGGAAAATTACTTCAATGAAATCAAATCATTAGGGATTGCCTGTTTAATTCATTGCTCACACAAAGCCTCTCCAAGCTCTCATCCACAGCACTCTAAATCCTTATCAACCTGAAAAGTGAGAAATCAATCTAAAATTTGAATTCAGATTGGCCTCATGGCACCACAGAGCATAATCAATATGGAAGTAGGCTGGCATGGTAAAGCAGAACTTATGCACTTTGTTCATAACAATTTTTTTGTATCATAATATAGTTCACCTATAGTGACAGAAGGCATTTGTGAGCTAAAACAAGTGAATGAACATAGAGTGAGAAATTTTTGTTCTAGAGTGAGAAATTTTTGTTCTATAATTTATTGCCAGGAAACAGCTGAATACCCATCAGTTATTTCTTGGTTTCCAAAGTGATAAGCATGCAGCAATATACACTGTTTCTTTCAGAGCCCTGATGATGTACATTTTATGCTTAACATAACACACATGTCCAGCTTTTGTTGTGTTCAGTTTATTCTCAGTTCAGCAAAATTGGGGGTAGGAGAATGGTACTATCAGCAGTAATTGAAATTATGTCTCACTCTGTGTTCTTACCCATCCCAGTGAAAGAGAAGTCAACAATTTAACTCGCTCTGGTCTTTTGAGATGATCTATGAGCTGGGGATTTATGGAGCACTTTGGCTTGACCCTTCTGTTGGCCTGCTCATTAAACCTCTTCCATATCTGATGGCAACTACTTTATGCTTGAGATGTAACTGGCTAGAAATCTCTCTCTGCTCTCTATTAGAGTGGTGCAAAGGGAGCTGAACAGAGCTCATAATTTGCTTCAGGTCCCTACCCTGAGAAGTTTCCTGTTGTAATTGAACAGATAAAAGTAACAGATTCAAAGTTTAACAAGAGAAGGGACCATTAGATCATGTTGTTTGACCTTTGGTACATCAAAAGCCCTTACATTTCACCCACTCAGACCTGTCTTCAGCCTAGGAACCTGTGTTTAGATAAAGCATACACTTCAGAAAGGTTCCACTTTTTATTTAAAGATGCTTCCCTTGGCATTGTATCACTGATAATAGGTGCATGTGTGTCTTCAGCTTGCAGTCATTGGTTCTTATTATGTCTCTCTCTGCTAAATTAAAGAATAGTGTACCATCCACTTTCTCCTCATGCAGCAGAGATGAATTGTTCAACCAGTAGCTGTATTTGGGTCAAATTTCAGTCTTCTTTCTTATAAGCTAACCAAGTTGAACTCTTCAAGTGTCTCTAATTTGTGGCTCTTTTGTAACCATCTCCAGTTTTTCAGTATTTATTTTAAATTTGAACATCAGAACAAAATTGTATATAGCATTCTAATATAATTAGCCATGTTGTCACAGTATCTCACTGTGAGGTAATGCTTAGTTGCTTGTCCGTTATCACACCTAAATCTTTCATAGTCAGTACTTTTCATAATATGGGTCCCCATTTTGGAGGTATGGCCTGTATTCTTTGTCCTCTGATTTAGAATTTTGCTTTTGGCTGTATTCAAAATGTTATTTGAACAGGCCTGGGTTACCAACAGATACCAAATGCTATGCATAAGCATCATGTCCTCATCATTATTTATCATTCAAACAGTCTTTGTATCGTGTGCAAATTTTTACTTGAAATGGCCTTATACTTATTTTCAAATCATTCATGAAAATGTTGAAGAATATCAAGTCTGTGTCTATCCCTTTAGAAACATCCCTAGTCAATCAGTATCTCTCACTGAAGCCTAATTTTTTTGATCTTCTCAGTATTCCAGTTGTTAATCCATTTAATTTATGCTTTTCTGTGAAAAACAGTGCTATTAAAAAAAGAAAAGAACCCTAGAGGTGTAGGGCTGGAAGAAACCTCCATAAGTCATATATTCCAACCCCCAGCCTGAGGCAGGATTAACCCTATTTAAACCATCCTATACAAATCCACACACTAACTTCTTAGCGATACTACACAGTCAATCTTTACTCAAAAACCAGGACATAACACCCTAAACTGCCACCAATAAAGCTGTGGGCCAGGGCAGCCAATACCCTGCTGCTCGAAAGGTTGGTAATATACTCTCAAAAGATACCAGGAAGGGGGACATACCCTCTGTAAAGGAAAGCAAACCCCTCCACAGCCCATACCAATTTGACCATACTGTAAAATTCCTTCCTAACCTGAAATATGGTGAGTGGTCTGACCCAAGTGGATAGGCATGGGCTTTTGGCCAGGAAGCTTCAGTTTTAAGTCCTAGCAGGAGCACTGGCACACCCCAGTCAAAATCTGCAAACTTTGGTTACAACCAACATGTAATACTTCATAGGAAGGCCCTGAAAAACAACAAACAAACACCCTCCCACCCCCCAAACCAACAAGCAAGCCTCTGACATGTAGCAGAAAGATGAGTTGGGGAGAGGGGGTAATTCTTTCCCACCCCATGCAGCCCAGAAGCATGGGAAATACAAGTAGTCAGATCATCCTGACTAGCAACTGTCCAACCTCTTTGTGAATGCCTCTATGATAGAGAGTCCACAACTTCCCTAGGCAGTCTATCCTACTGCCTTACTATGGACTGCATCATTGCTCCAACACTTCTCAATATTCCTTACCATGAGGCTACATCTGGCCACCAACAAGCTTCCAGCCAGGGAGGAGCCAAACTACCAAATGGATGGTAAACTAGTTAATCTCAGCCTACTCTGAGCCAAAACCAAGATCACCCCAACTTCAGTCACTGAGCTCCAGTATGCTGCTGATGTTGTAGTGTGTGGTCACTTGGAAGCAGACCTTCAGGCAGTTGTTGACATCTTTACGGAGACATACAAGAAAACGGAACTAATGCTTAACATTCAGTCAGGTGCAGCTCAGCTCTGGCTCAGGCTGGAGTACAGGGACACTCTATCCTCCACCAGGCCAATCAGCAGTGCCACCCACCACTGCTGTATAGCCCAGCTTCCACATGCTGTGCTAACTGTCAGATGCTGTGCTACATGACTTTTCAGGGAAGAAAGCCCGAGCAGCATCTGACAGTTAGGGCAGGCAAGGAAAAAACAGAAACTGTAGGTAGTGGGGAGGAAGAAGCAGAGATTGTGGGGAATGGGTTGTGGGGGGCAGGAAGGCTGCAGGTGGAAGAGGTGTGGGGGAATGAATTTAAGACAAGTCTCCAATAGTTAGGTTCTATACCTGGGGGGTCATCTTAAATTCAGGGTTGTCTTAGATTCAAATAAATATGGTACTTGGATTTTGTCTCTACCTAATGATGCACCAGCTCCTTGGTAGCCATGTTTTAAAGACAGCCTTTCATACTTTTTCCCGTTATTAGTAACTATCTATATAAATTGTACCTGGTTAATATGTCTGATATAATAAACCACTTTAATTGGCAACCTACTGTAACTAAGATTGGCTTTTTCAAGCAGCATGTAAGGGATTTTATTATTTAACCTATCCCTGTGGATTGGATCTATAGTTATCAGTTTAATAGCGGTTCTACGGGATCTGTCCTTAGGCTTACAATGTTTTCTATCTGCTTGTAGATGATTTACAATTTTGATTACAATGTTTTACCATCAACCATGCTCCTAAACTGCTCATTTATCTTTATGACAGTTCTCAAGGGTCATTACCAAGTTCTCTTGAAAAGATTGCAAATGAAATACAATTGATTTTGAAAAGCTTTGAGAATAAATGATACTTGTGGGGCTGCCGATAGTTTGCTGAAAACAAGCATTTATATTATCTGATTTTTGTTTTGATAACTTTCCTTTCTCTTGGTATTCCTCCCTGTTGATTTCAAACTTCAGGTACAGAAAACTGTACAAATAAAGCATGAGAGAAAAAATGAATAACTGTAGCTTATTACCAGCTAAATATTTAATTATCATAGAATCATAGAATCATAGAAGTAGGGTCGGAAGGGACCTTGTAGATCTTCAAGTCCGACCCCCTGCCCGGGCAGGAGGAAAACTGGGCTCGAGTGACCCCAGCCAGGTAGGCATCGAGCTGCTTCTTAAAGACCCCCAGGGTAGGAGCCAGCACCACTTCCCTTGGGAGTTGGTTCCAGATCCTAGCCGCCCTAACTGTGAAGTAGTTCCTACAGATGTCTAATCTAAACCTACTCTCCAACAACTTGTGGCTGTTATTCCTTGTTATCCCGAGGGGCGCTAGGGGAAACAAGGTCTCTCCCAAACCCTTCTGGTCCCCCCTAGTGAGTTTATAGACCGTCACCAGGTCCCTGCTCAGCCTTATCTCGTGAAGGCTGAACTGGTTCAGGTCCCATAGCCTCTCATTGTAGGGTCTGCCCTGCTGTCCCCGGATCATGTGGGTGGTCCTCCTCTGGACACTCTCGATGTTGTCCACATCCCTCTTGAAGTGGAGCACCCAGAACTGGACACAGTACTCCAGCTGTGGCCTAACCAGTGTCATGTAGAGGGGGAGGATCACCTCCTTGGCCCTACTTGAGATGCACCTGTGGATACACGATAGGGTCTGGTTGGCCCTGCCGACCGTGACCTTGCATTGTCAGCCCATGTTCATCTTGGAGTCAATAATGACTCAAAGATCCCTTTCAGCATCCATGCTCTCAAGAAGGGAGTTTCCCATCTTATAAGTGTGCTGCTGGTTACTACTGCCCAAGTGCAGCACCCTGCACTTGTCCATATTGAAATGCATCCTGTTTTTGTTAGCCCACCCTTGCAACCTATCCAGGTCTTGCTGCAGTCTTTCCCTCCCTACCAGCATGCCCACCTCACCCCAAATGTTGGTATCATCAGCAAATTTAAACAGGTTGCTTTTCACCCCATCATTCAAATCGCTGATAAAGAAATTGAACAGTGCGGGCTCAAGGACCAAGCCCTGGTGGACTTTGCTGCCCACTTCCCCCCAGGTCGAGTATGACCCGTCCACCACCACCCTCTGAGTACGACCCTTCAGCCAATTTGCAATCCATCTGACTGTGTAGGCATCAGTGCCACAGTCACCTAGTTTTTTAATGAGGATGGGGTGGGAGACAGTGTCAAAGGC
Organism: Alligator mississippiensis; assembly: GCF_030867095.1. NCBI lineage: Eukaryota > Metazoa > Chordata > Crocodylia > Alligatoridae > Alligator > Alligator mississippiensis. The sequence goes on along the minus strand of NC_081824.1, from coordinate 54,673,882 downwards.
CTTGCTGAAGTCCAGAAAGACTACATCCACAGTGACACCTGCATCCAATGCTTTTGTGACCTGATCATAAAACGCAATCAGGTTGGTCTGACATGACCTGCCCCTGATGAAACCGTGCTGGTTGCCCTTGAGCATCATCCCCGATGCCGGCCCATCACAGATGTGCTCCTTCGTGATCTTCTCAAAGAGTTTCCCCAGGATTGAGGTAAGACTGATGGGCCTATAGTTGCCCGGGTCCTCCTTCCTACCTTTTTTAAAGATGGGGACCACATTGGCTATCTTCCAATCATCTGGCACCTGGCCAGAGCACCACGAGCTCTCATAAAGCCTTGCCAAGGGCCCTGCAATAACCCCTGCTAGCTCCCTCAATACCCGGGGGTGGAGAGCATCTGGACCTGCTGATCTGAACACGTCCAGTCCCTCCAGAAGCACTCTAACCCGGTCCTCCTCAACCTTAAGTCTGGAGGCGTTCCCCTTGAGTCCGTCTTCAATCATGGTGGAGGAGTCCCGGTCCCTGCACAAGAAAACGGAGGTGAAGAATTTGTTAAAGAGGTCTGCCTTCTCCTCTGGCACAACCACTAGATTGTCCAGCATATCTTGCAGGGGCCCCACATTTCCCGGTGCCTTCTTCATCCTCCCTATATATTTGAAAAATGACTTTTTATTATCTTTGATCTTGGACGCTAATCCTAGCTCTATGTCCACCTTAGCTTTCCTAACAGTCCACTACAGGCCTGAGCAGTGGAGGTATATGCCTCTTTGGAGATAGCCCCCCACTTCCACTGGGTGTACACCGCCTTTTTGGCAACCAGGCATTCCTGGACATCCTTGGGGGGTCTTTTGGGCACTCTTGCCCCCCTTGCTTCTTGTTGGGATCATCACCCCTTGTGCCCTGAGTATCGTCTCCTTAAGGAACGACCACTCATCTTGGGCACTGAGTTCCCCTGCCCTGGAGAACCCCAGTGCCTCCTCTCCCACTAATCTCCTTAACTCGTTAACTTCAATTATGAAAGAGGATTCATAAGAGTTTGAATTTGATCCTACTAGAAAAACCCAGCCATAATAAAAACTGAACTGCTGACTACCAAAATGTCTAGAATATAGCATCTAAGCTGCATGTGGTGCACCTTACCTTGGTAACCTGAAAAGTAGTGGATGTGCAAGCCCACTGAGTCATCTGCTGGATAGTTCAGATTCCTTCCTTCATTGGCAGAGGTGGAGTAACTCTGCCATAAGAAAGGGGGATTCTGTCATTCTGTCATCACAGGAGAGCTTTAAGTGCACAGTTCTGACAACATAATATTGTAGTGAGCAACATAGTCTACTTTGTCAACATAACCAACCAAATAGTTAAGTAGTTGAAGTGTTTGCCAGATAGCTACTTTATTAATTGCATGTTAGTATCACAAAGCAAATATTCTTAATTAGGTTTTAACAGGGAAGCACAGCTTAATGTAATGTTCTAGATCGGGGTGGCCAGAGTTACTTACCCTGGGAGCCACATCTGATCCTCTGTGGAAGTTTAAGAGCCAGAGAGCTTGGCGGGGGGAGAGGTGGAGGGGAGGAAGGGTGCTGAGCAACCCGGAATGGAGCTGGAGAGTGGAGCAGGGGGTGCTGAGCAACCGAGAGCTGATCAAGATTCTCTGCAAGGAACGCACCACAGGATAAGCAGCATGACTGCAGCCCCTAGCCTGGCAGCCTGGCACTTGAGTTGGCAGTCCTGGGAGGAGTGGGTGGGGCTTCAGGCAATTTTCGGTGAGCCGCACATACCGTGCCAGCGAGCCGCAAGTGGCTCCCGAGTCACGGTTTGGCCACCTCTGTTCTAGATTAAATAACCCAAGGCTTGCTTGACTTATTTTAAGCAGTGCCTCTAATAAAATAGATCTATAGAATTCAGGAAAAAGCTTGTGACTTTTGCATACTTTAATAGCCTTTCACCTTACCTGATAACATGTTATTGCATTTTATATCAAACATGATTGTCCTATATGCTAAGGATTACGTGCCCGTCTCCCCTCGATGGCCCGGTCCCGTGCTGCCTTTGCCCGGGCAACTCGTCTTCCTAGCCTAGGGCTTTCATGTAGACCCAAACTCACCCGCCATGATTTCAGATGGTTCTCCAGTGGAGGGGGTCCCCTCAGAGGATGCCTCCAGAGTTGTCACATGTCTTGATGGATGCCTACAGGGCTCCAACCTCCCCTACACCCTGGCCACACACCAACCTATGGGATGAGCCTCAGGATCTTTTACGACTGGCCCCTTTTGATGTCTTCCCCGGTATCTATTTGTCCTCCTCTGCAGACCAGCACCTTGGGCTCTAGCTAGAACTGGAGGGTCCGGTGATGCTCTGCCTTTGGGGACAGATGCCCTGAGCATTCCACGATGGATGCTGTTGATTGCCGCCATGTTCTCACCTGGTCCTCCATCTCCAAATGGGGTCTCTGACTCCCCAAGTCTGGTGCAGTGTGCTAGGCTCCCCTGCTCTCAGCAGGCAACAGAATGGATCTAACTAAGAAGGAAAAACAGGAACCGAACACTCATCAGTGGAGAAGCCCCACGCCCAGGGAACAACACAATGTGAGAAAAACAAAATAAAGGAAATAACAACAAGAAACATGGGAGGAAGAGACAAGAAAGAAAAGCAAAGTAAAGAGGGACAACCGCAGGGGAGAGTCCTGTGCCCCCTTCGCCCCAAATGCCTTAAATCCAGCGCTTCCCCTGGGCCAGGGCCCAGGCCTTCACCCTGGCTGGGGTCTCTCTTATCCTTTCTGGGATCCATGTCTCCCTTAAGGTCACGGCACCTGCCACCTCCAATCGGAGCTCCCTCACTGGCTCTTCTCACTGCCGGTGCCGGCTCCACTGCCAACACCTTTGATCTTCGCCAGTCTTCCCCAGCACAGAAATCCTCTACAGCTGCCACTGCCAGCTTTGTTGCCGGTGCCGGCCCCGCTGCGGGCACAAGCTCCACTGCCTGTTCTTTTGATCTTCCCTGGTCTTCCCCAGCACAGAGATCCACTGCAGCTGCCACTGCCGGCTTCACTGCTGGTGCCAGCTCTACTGCCAGTGCAGGCTTCACTGCCAGCTCCTTTGGTCTTTGCCGGTCTTCCCTGGCATGGAGATCCTCCATAGCTCCCGCTGCCGCTGATAATGCTGCCCACAGTGGTGGGACGTGTTCCACTCAGCGGTTCCCTGCCACCCCTCCTCCCCTTGGTAACCCTACCTGTGCTCCCGGGGCCAGTTTTTAACTTCACCAGGTGACGTCACGAAGAGACGTCACCCAGCCCCAGCTGGAGATAGGCGCAGCTGACAAACCACTTGGGCGATTTTCCCTGGTGTACCTCCTCACTTCTCTGGGTCCCTGCAACAGGTAGGATTTTTTCTTCTTTTACTTTTGACTGGGGCCTGCCTCTGGACGAGGCTTCCCCCTTAGTCAACCCTGCATCCCTGGGGCAGATTATATATTTATTCTTGCTTTTTTGGAAAATAAAGTAGAGGTATGAATGGGTTTTTAGAGTTAAAAATCACAGTAAGTCAGGAAATGGAAAAGTTGAGTTATCAACTGCAAAGTAAGCTTAACTTCACTTCACAGTTCCTTTGTATGGGAACTATTGTGGTGGAAAGTTTCATAGGTTAGTCAATTCTGCTGATGTTGAGGTGTGACTAATATTATTTTTCTTAACAATATGAAAAATAGATTCCTTTTACATTTAGTAAACCAAATAGAAATTCTAAAGAAGATGCTTATCTAAAATATTTGCATTAAAACAAAAACCAACCATGGAAAATTTCAATATTAGAAATAAGTATTGGCATGTTAATCATTAAAACTGTCTTGTAAAGCTTGGCTTACATATGCTGCTGTGCCACAGTGATGCTTTGTGGAAGCAATTCACTTAGGAATAAGAATGCTATTGTTGAGCCAAGCCCTTTTCATCTGTCATGGCGTTATTTGCACAGAGCCTGCCTATAGAAGACCAGCAAGCTCCAACTCCCTTAAGTAGATGAGCTCAGCTCGATAGACCCAACAAATCTGGAAGGAACTGTTTGCCTATTACTTTTTGAGCCTTTTTATGACTCTTCCTTATTCCTCTCCTGAAGGATTAGCTTTATCTTTCATTTGTTTTACTTACACCCATGTCATAGCTGTTTTTGAGACCTTCAAATAATGTTTTCTTCCTTGTTTCCTTTATTTAAATTTTGAAACATATCACTGGCTTTGTTCTCCTTACAAGCCTAGTAAAAAGTACTAAAGGATCATATCAAGCCAGACTCCTTAAGCTCCCTGTGGTAAGCAATTTGCCAATGAGCATAGGTATTCAGGGTGTGCATGAAAGTTCTAAAGAAAGAACACTATCACTAGTCAGAAGTCAAGATATACCTATTTGTCAAAAGGATTGTTGTATGGCTGAGTGAACTTTATTAACTATTTCCTTATTATCTAGGAGGCAGGGGTTTTTGGAGTGATATCTTTTATTGTGTCAACTGTATAGTTAGAAGAGATCTTAAGCAAACTTCTGGACAAAAGGTACCCTTCCTCAGGTCCTGGCAGAGCATCCGGATGGTTTTGGGTACCTTGTATCCAAAAGCTTGCCTAAGATCTCTTCTACCTCTATGGTTTGTCCAATTAAAGATATCACTCCAAAAAAAAAACAACCCTTGCCTCTCATATTTTCTTTACCATCACAGCTACAATATCCCTCTAAACACTTACTAACGCAGTCTGTACCTTTGATCCTCATTTGGATTTCTGGAGATGAGTGTATTCATTCTTAGACTAGGATACTTAAAGCATCTGAAAAATACTATACCGAGCCCCAGTTAGTTCTGCTTCATTTTATGAGGATGAAACCATTGTGCCACTTATAAGTACAAAAGTTAATGATAATTAAAACAATAATAAAAAAGCAAATGTATTTTCTTCACAATAATTTTCCCCTCGTGTGCTTTCATTTAGAAAATCTATTCAGAACTGTGTTTTGAGTGGATTTTGTATGTGCGAAATCCAGTTTTCATCAGCATGTAAGAGATCTAAGGTTTATACAAAGTAGCATGTCTTCTCAAAAAGCAGCAAGGCTGGATCTCTTATTATACTTTCCACATTAATTTCCTTTCACTGATTCTGTCCCCTATTTCTTAAAAAAGGAAAAGGTAATAGTAATAATAATTTTTTACTGTTTCATAGTCGTGTGTCTCACAAGTAGTATAGTAGTTTATTTATCCTCAAATACTAGCCATAAACACCTAGCATGAAAAGTCAATCCTATGTCTTGCTGATTAAGTTACATTTTATTTCTATATTATTATTTTTCTGTTTTCCATTGCAGATACAGCACTGTTTTTTCCATCTTTCAATGGGGATGCCTATTTAGAATTGCCTTCCCTAACATCTGTATCCGAGACCAAGATTGAATCTGGGCAGGAACAAAACAGAATTATAACTATATATTTGACAGTGAAAACAACTGCTTTAAATGGCACTATCCTTTATGGTGAGTACCTATAATGCTTGAACCTGGAGTAGCACTTTTATCTCCTTCAGCTCTTATTCACTTCAGGGTAGATCCAGCTGGCATGTCCTATTCAGTGATTGAGTTGCTCATTAAGATGCAGTCGAACCCTTTTGGTATTCTTATACATGATACATTAAGAAATTGGCACCATAGTTCTTCATATTACACTGAAAAAGTTCTTTAATTTATGCCTCATTCAGTGGAACATAACTTACAAGTGAAAACACTATTCATGACAGGGAAGAACGCAGCAAACATATAACTCCAATAATATAGTGTTATAGCTATAAAATACAAGTGCTGTGAATATTTCAGATAATTTATTATGGAGAGACAGTTCCTCCCTAGTTGGGCTGAGACTCGCTTCCCATTATAAGCCTGATCTTGATCCCAGGGTTTTACTAATGCTTACAAAATTACCATCAGTTGTACAATTTTGCAATATTTCAGAAGGCTCCCTGCAATTTCTTGTTATTGCAAATCTGCCAGCAGTCTCCAGGGGCTACTGTTGCAATCTGTGAGAATAGATGTAGGATATTATCGCTTGTTATCACAAGAGAGCATTGCTCATCATTAGTGCCTGCCCTCCTTCCTCCAAACTGTCCCACCTTCCTGAATATCCCTCCCACTTAGGAATGGGAAAGGCAGTTCTCCCCACAATTCCTATTTATACATTTTGCACATATGTTAGGTTGAAACTTCATCTTGCACAGATGGTATAGGAAGTGAAACTGTTCTTTCTCAAGTGTAAAAAATATCAAAAGGCCTGACTAAAAGTCAGTCACCTTAACATTCCTTAAACAGTTCTTGTTGTTAGTTGCTAGGCATTTTGTATGTGACAGACTTGATTTACATCCTTTTGATCAAGAATCTGATGAAGAATATATTTCAACCACTCCTGCTTCTTATTATACGTCTAAACACAGAAGTTGCACTAGTTTTGTTTAATTGTTTTGGTTAAATTGGTACAGGTATTTTTGGTTTTTGGGATTTTTTTGTGGAGGGAGGGGGTTTAATAATATGTGGACATTTTTACGCACAAATTAAAAGATATTAGCCGGTTTAAATTGATATGAAGTCCTGTAGCAAGTCCAGCCTTGGGGCGGCCAAGTCACCCACTAGCAGCTGCCTGGGTCCCAACTTGCTTATCCCTTCTGGCCTCCCAAGGTCCCACCCTGTCATCTTTCTTGCCATGCCTTGATGGTAGTATTGAACAGGAAGGCTGCCACTTGAGTGCAAAGGGGTTTGCTTCAGGTCTTAGGCCCTTGTCTGGGATCAGTCCCCATAGCCTTGGCTGACTACTCTGGCTGGACCCCTCCACCTGAAGTCCACTGTCACAGAACTCTCAGCTCCTGGGCCCCAGCTCTAGCCATGCCCTCAAAGGCTCTGGACCCCTTGCCCCCTCCTCCCCGCCAGGCTTTTCCTCACAGGCTCTGGGCCCCATGGCCTGGCTAATAGCAGAACTGGCCTCAGGAGCTGCTTGCAGCCTCCTAGTTTCTGAGAGTCCACAACTGGGCCTTGGTCCTCTCAGCCTTAGGCCCTGTACTGCTTGTCCCATCCCCCTTGCAGGGTTTGGGACCCAGGGTGCCCCTGGCACCCTTCTCAGTGATCTTCTTGACTCCTAGAACCATGATATGGTCATCTGGTATGAAATCCAAGTGAAAAGATAAGAATACAAGGCACCAGGTGGCTTATCTTCTGGTGCCTAGTGGTGCAGGGGCTTCTTTGCAGCTCTCCTACAGTCTGGAGTCTTTCCTCGTTGGCCAGTCAGGCCCCTTTCCAGCTCAGAGCTCTGCTTATTACAACCTTCAGAAACCAACTGCTCCCCTTGACTCAGGCCCTGGGCTTATATGTTGTTGGCTACAAAGCACCAACTCACAGGATCATTATAAAATTCTAGTTTATTGGACAGATGCAAAAGTCAGATCATAAACCTTGGTGCTGATCCCCTCAAACACACACATTCATGTGTGTGCGCTCACACACACACACACACACACACACACACACACACACACTCAAAGTAGCTAGCTCTGAACACTAACCACTGGTGTCAAGACATACCTATCCCGAAGCGCTGGAGTCTGCTGTCGATGGCCAGTCGAGGCTTCTTTCAATGCGATGTTGCTTCAGAAGGGGGTCACTGGCTGGTCCTTCTGGCTGGACAGGCAGGGTGCTGGTCGGGTCAAAGAGGGCACCATTGGGGGTCATTCTTCACTGCCTTTTATCCCACTGCCTTTTATCCCTCACTTTGGTGACTGCCCAATGCTTGAGCTTAACCAATCCAGGGGTCGTTGACCTCAAGGGATGTCCCTCTTGGTAGCTGCTGGATGGCAGCTGTCAGCCCCAGGGGTCACGTCTGCACATATGTGCAGTCTCAGGAGTCCATTGATAAATTTTGATTGATTCACTGCCATGATGAGTAGAGCTCTGGAAGTGGTTGATCAGGGGGTATTTCATCCCCAGGGTCTGTTTCCAGCATTGATTAGTTCAAATGGGGGTTTCTGTACCTTTAACAATGAAGGTTCTGGGAATTCTTGACTCTTTATTGATTCTTTCTTCTCCTTGGTCTCTGATTTTGTAGGTGTTAATAATTGCCGCTCATTAACATGCTTATCCAGACTAGCTACTGTGTTACACAATCAACCATGATTCATTCAGGGACCAGCTCCATACAGAGATTCCTGCTCTTGCTAACATTGTTACATGGTACAACTTAGTTTTAAACTTAAAGTATATTTGTAAAAGCATCTACAAGCTCTATTTTCACTACAAATGCACCTTATATAAAAATAATAATGATATAATAAAAGAAAAAGAAAGAGGAAGGAAGAAAAGAGAAAGCATCCCCAAAAGGGGGGCAAATACTAAAAGAGGGGCTTTTGCCATATGGAGGGGCTTCACATTTGGGGGTGGGGCGCAGACAAAAGGGATTTCTTGCTACATTGTCTCTCTCTTGGCCACCTGACCCACTGTTTCTGGTCCAGGTCTCTCAATCACTGTATGCACTGTGCTGGCCCCACCAAATGGCCCTCTGCCCCATCACATGGCTCATCTATCAAATGGCCCTCTGCCCCTATTAGTTCCTGCAGGTGCTGGACCCAGCCAGCTGCTCCCAGGCTTCCTCTCACCTTCAGTAACTGGGTAGGGGCCCTGTAACAGGGAGCCAAAGACTCCTGTTACTAGAAAGGGGAAGACACATGAGGCTAGCCTGGGTACATAGGTAGGCAGGCAGCTGAGAGAAGGCTAGCTGCACAACAGTAGGCTGGAAGAATAGGGCACATTCCCAAGCAGCCATAAGACTAAGGCTGCAAGCAGCGGAGCTAAGATGAAACAAGGGGAGCAGGCTTTCCATTAGACCTAAGCCGGAACACCTGTATGGGACTAGGGAGTCACCTGACTCAAAGGGGCAGTGGTCCAGAGCATATAAGCCCAGCACCTGGAGGAAGGCAGTCAGGCCCAGTACATTGAAGGGAACAGAGCACCTAGTAGAGAGGGGCTGTAGAAGACTCCTTGGCAGGCACCAAAATACTCTGAGGGTAGCGAGGTGAGAGCCCAAGGGAAGAAGGGCTAGCTAAACATTTGTTCTACCAAGAGTGAGGGAGGCTTTGTTATAAAGTGGTTGCTTGCCTTTTCTAGTTGATAGTGGCAGACCAGATGCATCTGTAAGAGTGAAAAGGAGACCACAGGGGTACCTGGGAGTCATGCCAAGGTTTGTGCCCTGCCAAAGGTAGGAGTCCAAGATGCAGATAGCTGAGTCTGAGAGGGCCAAACTCTGAGCCAGAAAGAGGCAAGAGAGATGGCCTGGAGCTGACAGGGCTAGGGGGCCCAGAGCCCACAGAGGGGGCAAGACCAGGGTCAGGGGGCCTTAAGCCCAGGCAGGCCAGCATCAGGGCCAGGGCCAGGGGTCCCAGAAGCCAAGGTCTGGTACATCGGATCTAGGCTGAGACGGGCACAGCCGAAAAAAAGAAGCCAAAGCCAAAAAGGCCAAAGCTACAACAAAGGTTGTGAGCTCTAAGAGGTCCAAGCATTGTGCTGGGCTGGGCAGCCCCTCTGAAATGAGGTCATATACCATGTGCACAGCAAGGGTATGGCTATGGGAGCAGATAGAGGCCATGAAGACCATGAAGACCTGGTATCCTAGGGGACCAATAGGGCTGGAAGGGCCTTGGTGGATTGGCTGAAAGCAAATTGTCAGTGGACTGGACTCACTCTGAGCCCTCAGGTTAGCTTCCCAATCTTTTTTTAACAATATCAAGGTGTGGCAGGAAATCAATAGGGAAGGGCACCACGAGGGATCAGAGTGAGTGGGAGCCGCATGTCTACCAGGGCTGTCACAGTGCCACTGGGCCTGGGTCCTGTCACAGGCCCCATTACAGGTCCATATATAAAATTTGCACTTTCTAAGTAAAAAATCACATTCTAACTCTATCCATTCAACTGTCAGTGATTTCTAACCAGGATGCTGTGGCACCCTGGGATACTGTGAATATTTTTAAGGTTGCCACAGGCTGCCACACAGTATTAGTACTGGTTGCCCTTCTAAGTTACTGGCTGTCCTTTTAACATTCTCAAATAGGCCCTTTCTAGACTTTGCACTTGTCACTGGAAATGGCAAAGAATTTTTCCTCAAATCTAAAAAGTTCATAATATGTCACTTTTGAGATATCAATTTTTTTTTTAAGTATAGTTTGAAAGGTTTTTTTCTAACACTTTTTGCCATGTTTTATTTTAAGAATATCTAGAAACTTTAAATGAGGTTTATTTAAAAGAATTTGATGTGATCTAGTGTCAATTATGAGATGAAAAAAAGACTTATTTGGTAAGTGGGTGTATTACCTAGGGATGTCAGACTCAAGTAACTCAGTGAAGAGGCTTATAAAAGATGGAAAGGTTCACTAGAGACCTATGCTTGAATTAATGTACATTACGGTTATCATTAACTAGTTTCCCTGTTGAAAGACCATTCAAAATGAAAGCCAAAGGACATGACTCAGAGTACCACCCTTTCGTCTCCCTGCTGTTTGCATAGGAGCAAATATCAGGTATATTGTCCTTCCTTCCCCTTGCACTAAGTACTGAGATGTACAGGGAAATGAAAGATTGTTTCAGTACAGGTACATAAGGCTTTTGTACAACCTAGCCCTTGGTAATAAACAGGCAATCTTTATTTGTTTTAACAATGTTCATTATATGAAATTAATCAGATATGAAAAGTTTGGCATTTTCAAATAGGCTGGGTTCAGAAGAAAGTCTGCCTTTCCTTGACGTGTTTGTATCAAACAAGAGCCAAAGTAGCCTTGGAATTAATAGGTTCCCCTGGAGTATTGTTGAGCATAAGTGATGTGCAATAGGTTTGAGTGTTCAGGCTCTGCTGTAAACTTTATCTGCACGGTTTGCTTGGTTTCTGTTTCTCCTACAAACAGCAGAGGCAAAGAATGTCAGACCTTAAGTAGTTTTGACAAGGCTGGCAAATGTACCATGTTTAATTTTGCTTAGCTTTGACTACTTAGTGTGCAAAGAGCAGGTTATCAAATGAAGAACACTTTACTGATCTCTGATTTTTTTATAGATATTTCACATATATTTACAATTTTGGACAATATGGAATAACAAATGCACCATGGTCCCCGATTATGATTTCACTTCCACTAATTTTAGCACCATGTAGATCCAGTGGGCATGTCCAGATGAGCACAGACACGCAGTATATGGTGCTGCAAACCCATTTGCGGCTTCACACACCACACGTGCAGATGTTTCTCATGGTGCTACTTCACAGTATGGGGGGAAGTGTTTGACCCCAGGATCTCCTGGGGAAACATGAAGGCTTCCAAATTACATTTCACAAACTAGTGGATACTTGTCTGGAACACAAGTATATATTTAAGTAATGATAGCATCTTTCTGTACCACTTGTACAAACTAATGCTTTTGTCTGTTACCTAACCATGAAGTATAAAAGATGATAGCCCATCATTAAAGTTAGAGGTAGCAGTGCATTATGAAATAAATCTAAAGAATACTGACCTGTGGGTTGGGGGTGGAGAGGGTGTGTGAATATAGGATTTTAAGATGAAAACCAAAGTGATTTTACGATTTTCTAGTTACACTGAACTGGCAGGTATGCATTTGGGGCATAAAAATAAAAAATAAATTCAAATAATATATGGGAAAGGAGTGTAGAACTCTACTATAAGGGGGTTACATTCTTAATTTTAATCTAGCCACAGTCCATAGCTTAATTAATATGCATTTTAGATCAGAATGTTCATTTTTGCCGACTGCTGCTTTCATTTTCACATGATCACACTACAAATTAGGAGAGGAGCCTGTAAAAGAGCAAAAGACAGCAAGCAACTCTGACTTTTCTACCTAGCAGGATCTCTAATGATACTTTTCCTACTGACTTATTGTAACACTTTCTGCACATTCCAATTCACATTTTCATTCCCTTTTTTATTGTACTTGTATGGGACTGTCAGTAGAAGTGGAATCGGTTCTGCCATCAGTGTCTGCTTATTTTACTCACACATATACTAACTTCACTAAGAATTAGCCACGTAAGTAATTATGATGTACATAAGTAAACTATGATGCACAGCTAATATTTTTCCATGTGTGTCCATATGGGAAATTTTGCCAATGTACAGTCATTTGGAAATTTTGCCAGTACAGTAATATCAATTCCCCCAAGAGTAAATATACAAAGTTATATAAATATGCAAAGGCAGGATGAATAAAGGAAGCTAGCAGTAGTGTTGGCAGTAACCTCATATAATTCTTGAGCTCAATTGAGTGCAAGGGTTATGACTTAGACTATGTCCTCCTAGACACACAGGATGCATACGGATGAGCAAATACTTGCGGTTTGTAGCACCGCAGACCCATCTGCGGCGCCACAAGCTGCATGCACCATACATGTAGGCATTTGCCATTCTGCTAATTTACAGTGTGGTGGGACGTTTTTGACACTGGGAGATTCCAATGTCAAAAAACCCACAGCAGAAAAAGCAGGGCAGCACATGTAGCGGCAGCATGCATCACCTGAAACCAGAGCTTAGCCAGCCAGAACCACACTTCTGGATCACTACCACTGGAGTCCTGGAAGGCCTCCAGGGCCCCAGGTAAGGCTGCTGGGGACAGCTCTGATGCTGGCCCCAGCCTCCCCTGCCCCACCTGGAGCATTTTTCCATGAGTTAATCCCATGTTCAGGGGCATTCACCAGGGCAAAAAGCAGCGACACAAAGTTGTGCCGCCACCTTTTTCCCCATGGCAACCACATGCCCCTGCTTGTGGGGATGCAACCATAGGGTAGAAACAGACATCACTTGATGTCCCATTTATGTTGCCATAATTTTTTTTTTTTTTTATGGAGGCACCAATGTGCAACAAATAGATGTACCTACCTTTTGTTATACCACATCACAGGCAAATTAGTGGCATGACAAAAAGTACTAATAAATTATGCTGCTTTATTGTGGTGGGCATCTATTAGCTCTGTGGTGGGACAGGGTGGGCAGCTTAAGCTGCCTGTACTCTTCAGGTACCCAGAGCAGGTGCTCTGAGACTATGAAGGCTCCTCAAGCACCTACCTAGCTTTTCCTGCTTACAGAGATGCACCCCAGAGAATCTCAGGATACATCTCTATAAGTGAAAAAGTCAAGATTTTCTGCTTACAGAGGCCCATTTTAGATCTCCAGGGGTGCATCTCCATAAGTGGGGGAAGTCTGCATAGGTCTCAGCATGGAGCCACAGAACCCAGGAAATCCCTTGTGCCTCATGCCTCTACTAGGGACTGACTTACCCAGCCAATCCCACCTGGGTGGCAGGGAAAGTTGGGCATTCTTAACTTACCCAGACCCACCTCTGGGACCTATTGGGACACATCTGGGTAAATGAGGGAAGTCTGGGTTTCTCTGCTGACCCACACCTGTCTCCGGCAGATCCTAGGGCTGGGTCTGAGTAAGCAGGAAAACCCAGATGATCTGCTTCAGATGTAGAACATCCAGGAGACAGTCTGGGTGGGGCCATTGAGAACATCTGGGTGGCAGAATAAGAACAGGCTGGCTACAAGACCTGTGCAGAGGCAGCAGTATTAAGATTGTTGATACCTCTTTATTGTAAATAGTTGTATATAAGTTCTGTACATAATAAAGAGTTGTTTTCACATCACAAATCTCAAGATACCACAAGGATGAGATTGTAATATATCCCTTTGCAAGAGGCTTAGGGAAGGGAAAAGGTCCTTTCACCATTTCTATTTCTCTTTAGCACCAGTGAAGGGTTAGGTATCATCCAGGCCAATGTGGATTTGCATAGTCCATGCTGGTTTAAATATCTGTATCTAAATTTGTCCCTGTTGTTGATCAAAATCTACTAGAAATTTGATCCCCTGGGCTATAATTTTCCTTTATGGCCAACTAAGTACATTTTTTTTCCTTTTAAAAATCTCACATAGCTCAATTTATGTTTATAACTCAATCCTACAATAACTCAACCCAAACAATGCTTGATTTGATAGATGTGCAAGTCATTTTGCTAGCCTGCCTATATTTTGAAAGGTACTGTAAATCACGTTTTCACACATAGTTGATCAAGTATTTCATAGCTTCATTTTATTAGATATTTGTACATCTAAGAAGTTGAGATTTCCCAAATTTCTTCTTGAAAGAGTCCAGAGGAGAGCCACGTGTATGATCAGAGGGCAGGAGATTAGGTCCTATAAAGAGAGGCTGAGAGCCATGGGACTCTTCAGCTGGAAAAGCACAGGCTGAGGGGAGACCTGGTGGCTGCTTATAAGTACATCAGGGGTGTGCATCAGGATCTGAGGGGGCAACTGTTCACCAGAGCACCCCAAGGGATGACAAGGACCAACACTCACAAACACCTCCAAGACCATTTTAGGCTGGACGTAAGGAAAAACTTCTTTACTGTCCGAGACCCCAAGGCCTGGAATAGGCTCCCTCCAGAAGTGGTGCAAGTACCTACTCTGGACTCCTTTAAGAAGTGTTTGGATGCCTATCTTGCTGGGATCCTTTGACCCCAGCTGATTTCCTGTCCCTGGGGCAGGGGGCTGGACTCAGTGATCTCCCAAGGTCCCTTTCAGCCCTAATTTCTATGAAATCTATGAAATCTATAGCATGTCCTCATTCCAGGTGCTGGTTAAAGTTTGCAGTGAATTTATGTTACAGAATTTTACACTGATCAAAATTCCAAGGACATATTTTCAAAACCCACAAAGTTTACACTTGCAATACTGACACTTGTATTTGTAAACAGTGGAAGATATAGCACAGTGTCCTTTTTCTTTGTGCAAATATTCACTTTCCCAGCAAAATTTGGAATGGCAGTTTTGTAAATTTAATCTTATGAACAACTTTGTGGATACTTTTCTGAGACGCTGTAGTTCCCAAAACTGTTTTAAATTGTCTTATTTCTTGTAAGTCTTAACTTTTTTTTATTAGGCTCCACAATATTTTTCTGCTGTATATTTCTCTTTCAACCTCTTTAAGGTGTTCAATAATATCAGGCTACCAGACTAAATACTGAGTATGAAAATTATTCTTATTAAAAATGACGTATATATATTTTCTACTCTGCCTGAACATTTTAATTGATGCAGAAAAAGTAAAGGGAAGATAAAACTTAGAAATTCATAGCAGGCAGTGCTGGTGGAAGAATAGTTAGTCTTCTTAGAAATAACAGTATGAAACAGACCCTTAGTGAAAGCAGAATAGAAGAAAAATCAGCAGGTGAGGAAAAAAGACAGCTTTCCGTAACTGCCACTGAACAAGCCTTCTGAATTCTGGAACCCATACAAAGAAGCTTCTAATAAAGCAGAAGGAGACAGAGTGAGATAAAGGATATGTCATAAGGTGCACCTGTTGAAAAAAATGAATACTCTTTCTTGAAGCAACACAAATCTGAAGACTTTGTCATGGGATATAGAACTGTCAACCAGACTTTCACTTGGTGCTGCTTCTTTGAAAAGAACTAAGAATATGCCAAGGAAATGCATGATTCTCAAGGATTTAGAGGAGGCATTTGACCAAATCCCTGATGGTAAATTATAACAGTTCCTCTACACAGACATAATTCAGAGCCAGCTTTTATACTGTTGTAAATGCAAGTATTTAAAGTGAGAAAAGTGTGTCTGGGTCATTGGCAAAAGCTATGATTAATTTGTTCTCAGTAGCACTTACATGTTATTACAGCTACTGTCCTTCTGTTTACGAAAAAGACGTACAAGTACAACTCGGCTGGAGAAGGGCTTTAAATAGAAACTGTCATGTTTCCTGTTCAGTCCTTTTCTTATGTATCCTCACTTAATTACACAAAGGCATACAACATGTGGGGGTTAGCTTTATTTTCGCAAGAGGTTTTACAAGTACCATAGGATAAGTCAGCATTCCTAATATTATAGTTCGGTTCCTGTTCAGCATATTAGCCTAGAGGCAACAGAAATATTTCATAAGCTAGATAAATCCAGTTGCTTTAATATGAAATGTGTATCTATGTGTTCTTTTCTTCCTCTATAATGTCCCAGGTTAACTCCAAAAAACGCAAAATAATTTCTAGCCTTTGTGTTTTTCAAACCATTTTTTTAATGTACATTTATACTATAATTCTTTCATACCCTACCATAATTGATTCTCAAGTGAAAGAATTAACCCTAAATCTAATCCATCATGAACACAAATTGAAATATACACCCATCTTTACTCTGAATTCTAATAGTCAGTTTTCATTGAGCCATTCTGCATTCCAAGAATAAAAATCTGATGAAATTTGAGGTTCCAGTTTTGTTTTTCCAGAGTACAGCCTCTGTTTATCCTGGGCCCTACTTGGTCTTCTACTTGTCAGAACACCACACCTCATTACTGTGTAATTTTTTTAAACCATCTGCGCAAGCTCTCTCTTCTGTTTTGGGTTCTTCCCCCAAACTTTCTTCCCAAGAACCAGAGAACCATCCATGAGGTACTTCCAGGGCTTGTCTTTACCCCTTCAGTGCCCAGTTCTGGGGAGGAAGGTACTGAGCGCACCTGCCTATTCAAGTCTGCTAACAAGCTCCAGAGCTGGAAATTTGTCAATGAAGTTGTTTTTGACATTCCACGTGACTCCCAAGGCATCACCTCAACTGTCACTGGCAATCCCTCAATTTGCAGATGATCTCTACCATAGCTCATTGAAGGGTCTTAAGGCAACTTAAGGGCCAAATCTTTGAGCGACAGATCATCCAAAGAAGTTGCAAATCTTTCCACAGTACAGACTTGGCCAAAGGCTCAGATTTCTCTCTTATTATTTTCTCCTCTCTGTCTTCTCTGCTTCAAGGGCAAGATACTTTACCCTGAAAAGGGCTATCACATGATTGAGGTTGCTGTGCCATTGGAGTCAGCCAGCAGCCAGCTCCTCCCAGCTCTTGAATTTGGCATTCATTTTGGTTGAGGTATGCCTTCAATGTGTCCATGTAGCATTTCTTCTGGCCACTGTGAGATCTCAGGCTGTTACTAAGCTGGGAGTAGAGCACTTGTTTTGGGAGTTGAGAGTCAGGCATATGTACATAATGTCTCATCCAGTGACTTTGGCATGTGAGGAACACCAACTCAATGCTGATAACAATAGCTTCAGCAAGGATGCTAGCATTTGTGTGGTGATCTTCCTATTTGATATGGAGGATTTTTCTGGAGGCACCATTGGTGATACTTCTCCAGACTCTTGAGATGATGATGGTAGGTCTTTCACATTTCATATCTGTAAATAAGAGTGAGGATGATGACTGCATTGTACATGTGGATCTTGGTGTCTTTCTAGAGATTGTAATAAATTAAGACACATCAAGCAGTTTCCCAAAGGAGACACTTGTGCACTGGATCCTGTGCTGGATTTTGTCATCAATGTCCGCTGTCTGAGAGAGGTGGCTACTGACGTAAAGCAAGTGCTCAACTACACTCTTTCCCTCAATGGTAATTTTTTGGGGGGTGGGAAGGTGAGGGAGAGGGGTGGCAATCACATTCATGGTCCAGTGCAAGCTGATAAAGCACCTTAGTCTTCTTGATGCTGAGAGGAAGGCCCCACATCTGGTAGGCTTCTCAAAAAAGATTCAGCATATTCTGGAGGTTTTCTTCAGTGTGTGCAAGGATAGCATAGTCATTGGCACATTGAAGATCAGGGATGGATGTTTTGAGTACTTTGGTTTTTGAATGAAAACATCCCAAACTGAAGAGCTTTACATCCATTTGGTATTTATGTCAATGCCAAAGGAAGGTCATCCTTAATGAGAACCAAAATGACTGTAAAAAAAATGGAGAACAGATTTGGGGTGATGACAAATCGGCTACTTGTAGATATGGGGAAAATAATGCATTTTACTGGAGTAGCTATTAGATAAAAGTGTCAAAAAGCCCCACTAAAGCACCCAATCTCTACAGATGTTGCAGAGCTGGATTGTACTAATTTGCTGCCTCTTCTGGGTATGTGTTAGGCTCAGCGTGTGAAAGCACCAAGTTTAAAGTGCCATTTCTTCACATCTACAAGCAGCCATCCTTGCTTGACCACAGTTCAGATAACAAAAGCATCTATCTCTGATCTGCTACATAGAATGGTCACAGTCAACTGGTTGTGAAGAAGGCTCAGGACCTTGATGCACTTTTCAGAACATCCAACTATGGCCAGTCCTTTACACGAGACTTTGCAACTGATGGAATCAAAGGCCATAGTCAGGTCAATGAACGTCATATATAGAGGTGCTGATTTTGTTCCTGATACTTTTCTTTGACCTGGTGAGCAACAGTGATCACGCCAGTTGCCCCACAGGATGCTTTCAAACCACACTGAGATTCTGGCAGGACTTCCACATCACGAGTTAGAAGGTGGTTCAGGAGCATGTGGGCAAGGATTTTCCCTGCTGCGGAAAGAATGGCAATACCTTGATAGTTCCCACACTCGGACTTATCGCCTTTCTTGAAGATAGTCCTGATGTTGGTATTCCTCAGGTTCCCAGGGATTTGTTGTTCCAAATTCATAGAATAAATGTGTGCAGTCTCAGTACCACTTCATCACCACCAGCCCTGTAGATTTCAGTAGATATGCCATATGGTTCAGTAGACTTGTTCTTGGTTTTCTGGATGGCATGCCAGACTTCTTCTAGGATAGAAGGGTTGGTGAGGGATCCCCTTCCAGTGTGCTGGGAGGTGGACTCGATGGTCACAGTCAATTCATGGTTCAGGTGAGCCTCAAAGTGCTTTTTTCCATCTAGCTTGGATAGATTCATTATCTTTGAGGAGCACTGAGCTCTCCTACAACTGCAGGAAAGTAGGACTGTGGGAATTTGGGCCATAGATGTCATTCATTGCCTGGAACAAGCTATACATGTCATGTTTATCAGTATACGGCTGGATCTCTTCAGTTTTATCTTGCTACCACTGATTTTTGATTTCCTAGATCCTGTTTTGAGCTTCATCTTTGAGCAGCTGATATGTCTCCTTCTGCTGAGATGAGGTGTCATCTTGCCAAACAGAATGAACCTTTCTCTTCAGCTCAGGGAGGGCTTGGATCTTGGCATCACTCTCATCAAACCAGTCTTGGTGTTCACTTGTGGTTGACTGTGCCAATGGATCCAGAACAGGCCATATGCATGGTTTTAAAAACTTTCCAGAATTCCTAAATGTTGCCTTAATTTATGGATGGGGCAGAGAGCTTTCCATGGATACAGCATTGGATAGTCTTGCAGATATTTGGGTCTTGAAGAGTGTTGACAGCCTTTTGATTTGCTTTTGGCTGTTTTTGGTGTTTCAGAGCAAGCAGGATATTCATAATGGATTTGACAGGACAGTGATCTTTCCAGCAGTCATCTGTTCCTCACATATCTCATATGATACCAACATACATTTAATCATGGGCTCTAACAATAACATAATCAATGAAGTGCCAGTGCTCAGAGTGAGGGTGTCTCCGTATGTTCTCGTATTTGTCACTCTGACTGAAGACGGTGATGACAAATCCATTCTCCATTTATTTGCTCAGGAGAAGAATGGCAGTGGAGCTGGCTTTCCTTCTCAATGGTGCTGCTCCAAAGTTCCAGGTCACATCCAACTCTGGCACTGAAGTCATCAAGGAGAATGATCTTGTCCTCCTTGTCAGTGATATTCAGAATGTGGTCAAGGCTGGAGTAGAACTGTTCTTTGACATCATTGTCAGTATCAAACATTTAGGCATGCATGCCGATGATGGTGACATATTGACTGTTGCTGAGCTTAAGATGAAGGGTCATAGGGCACTCATTAATGCCCACAGTGAGGTCTGTAAGTCAACTAATGAGGTGAGTCTTGATGGAGAACCTGATGCCATGAACAAGTGTGTCTTGGGCCAATTTCCCCTTCCAGAAGGCAGATTTCCAAGGCAGCACCTCAACCACTGTATTATTATTCTTCCCTGAGCATAAACCCTGTTAACAAAGCTGAAAACATAGTCTGATCAAATAGATAAAATATAAAGAGATAACATCTGCAAAGCTAATATTTCAGTACAGGGGACCAGTCATACTACACCACAGGATGTCCTTCTAATGCTTCAGGAAATAAGAATTAAAAGTAAGGACTGGCAAGAATGGGGATGTTACTTGTGTGGAACCATCATTCTTTGATAGTGTTGCCTATGAACATTCATTTGGTTGGAATAAAGGTTCCTAAATTTTGTGCCTTTGGATTGTGTCTGTTAAAGCAACTTACTGTTCTCTTCATCTTTCCCAAACAGGTGACAAGGCCATATTCAGTTCTTCCTGATTTCAAATTTGCAGTGAGTTTACGATTTAGTTAGGGCTAAATCCTACATCAAGAGTAGCTTCACAGAATGTGGTGAAGGAATGAAGATGTCAAAAGGACAGATTGCAAATCTTAGTATTCAAAGCTCTATAAGTGCACCAAACTCCAATATTCTGAGGAGCCTTTAACAGACTGCACATTGATGTGCCCAGGAGGAAGAAAGGGGTCTTACTGGATATTTTGCATAGTTTATGTAGGTTTTATATGACCAACTAGGAGCCTGAAACATTTAAGTCTGTCTGAGAGTACCATGAAAGAATAAAAATAATATTTAACCTTTACTTTGCTGTATTATAGATACTTTAAAGTCCAACACCTCATATCTCTAGCTACGTTTCAGTTTATGGAACTTAGTTTATGTATACAAAGATAGGGCCTGATGATGCACTTAGCAAATTGAAATCAAGTAGAAGACTGGTACTGAGTTCAGTGGACTGTGGTGGGGCTCTTAGAGCACTTGGCACTGGTTTGTTATATTTCCACAGTAGAGTAAATGCAGCAGTTGGACTTACCAACTACTTCTTCATATGAGAATTTTGTGAAGGTCAACTCTAAACCTTTACGACTACATCAGGCAAAAGCTCTATCTTGCCTCTCTTGAATATATCTCTTGGACCACTTGTCCTGAAGATGTAGAGTAAAAACTCCTGCTAAGCTTCTTGTAAGTGTCTAACTAGAAGTCATAAACCAGGGATAAAATATATTTATGCTTACTGTCAGTATTGAGCTCAGAAAGATTACTTCATTGACTATGGAAAGATACTTCCAGAACACACCTTCATACTGGAGTAATTTCAAGATTTATGGTTTTAATTATTAACCAAACACCTACCTTCCCTGTGCCATTGTTTCTTTGAAAGAATACTTTAAAGAAAAGAAGGCATCAGCATGCAATTGCATGGGTGGATGAATTGACTTGTGCAATTTTGATTGTTGTGGAACAGACTTACAAAAGTGTCATAAAGACTTGAACAATGAGAATACATGCAGGGTGTAAAACTCCCATTAACTTTATTGGGCCAGCATTTCTTTGCTCTATTCCATGACAAATGATCAATGATCTAGTTTTGCGCACCATAAATCTTTTTGTCACACTTTCACGTTACCTATTCTTCATTCAGCAAACCTCCTCTGGGCCATCTCCTCCTCTTTCATTTCTTCTGTTTTTTCTGCCTTTCAGTTCTTTCTTTTTTCATCAGGCTGCACCTCCTTTGGGATGGATTATATATTTGTACATTTTTAATCAAAGTAGGTCTTCCCAGTTTCATTCATGGGTATGACCTGTGAGTAGGGTTTGATTTGAAATTTAGCATCCAAAATTCTGTAACTTACAAATACAAGCACATCAGTAGGAACATTGCCAGCAGATTGAGGGAAATGTTTATTCCCCTCTATTCAGCATTGACGAGGCTGCATGTGGAGTATTGTGTCCAGTTTGGTGCTCCCCACTACAGAAAGGATGTGGAAGAATTGGAGGAAGTCCAGTGGAGGGCACCGAAAATGGTTTGGGGTCTGGGGCACATGATTTATGAGGAGAGGCTGAGGTAACTGAGCTTATTTAATCTGCAGAAGAGAAGACTGAGGGGGGATGTAATAACTACCTGGTGTGGTTCCAAAAAGGATGCAGCACGAGAAGTTCAGGTTAGAGATTAAGAAAAGCTTTTTCACTGGGAGAGTAGTAAAGCATGAGAACAAGTTACCCACAGAGGTTGTGGAATCTCAATCCTTGGAAGTTTATGAGACCCAGATAGACAAAGCCTTAGCTGGGATGATCTAGTTGGGGATGGTCCTGCTTTGAGCAGGGCATTAAACTAGATGATCTCCCGAGGTTCCTACTGACTCTAATTTTCTATGATTCTATGAAACATGCTACCCTGCATGTGCAGGGTAGTATAAGCTATTATGCTCTACACATTTTACCTTCATCCTGTCTCTTTTTGGCTGTTGTTCCCCCTGTCTTCTCCCTTCCCTCTAATGATTTCCAAAAAGAGAAGCTGCTGGCATCAACTGTTCCCTGTTTACTCACAGTACAGTGCCTAGCTTGCACTACTTCTTTGATGCTGCACTACTATCAAACATCTGTGCAGAACTGGACTGCCAGCAGAAGGATCTCTTGAGTTCTGACTCCCATCAGTTAGTTAAGGTAGAGCAAGTGACCAAGTGTGGAAAGGCCAGATGAAGGAAGAATTAGGAAAGAAAAAATGGAACTGGTAATGTAGTGGGGAGGAAAAATAGAGTTTTAATTAGATTTTAAAGATCTCAGCTAGAATAAACACCTCATAGGGGACTCACTGGATGTTGAGTTGTATAAAGGATTTAAATTTGCAATGTTTCCAATTTCTGTCATTTCAGTGGCATTAGTAGTGACTCCATAGTAAAGGTTCCACTGAGTTTTGCACTTGTGTTATATAGTAGGGGAGAGTTGTACTAAATGGAAGAAACCATAATGATATAGTTGGTTTATATGTGTTTTTATTAGCAAAGAATAATTGCAACGTATGTGGAACCCACTTCGGCTAGATCATTCCTTTTACAGACCTACAGACTGATGCTGCAACTCTGCTTCTGTGCCAGATTATTAGTGAAACATTTAACTGCACTGGGAAATCTCAAATGAGATGGTTTTGATGTACAAATGGACTGGGATCAGAAAGAATGTGTAAAAAGGATTTCTGGGTCAGAATCTTAAGGGAAAACATTAAAGGATTCAGCCTTGCACACATCTTCACCCAATATTGCAGTCATTTGAGATGAACCAGGTGATTTAGGCCACTTAAACAATCACTTATTTCTCTTTATAACTTCAATAGGAGCAAAGACCATTAAAAAGGAGTCGCTGGTTGTGATAACCCTTTGAAATTCAGACTATAAATATAAAAAATAACAGCAACACACTCAAGAAAATTATCTTAACAATGTGTCACTTGCAGACATGAAAAAAGCTATTTTCAGCAAAACTTTTATTGCTGAAAGGCTAAGATTATTGACTAGTGGGCAGATTATGAAGACAATTAACTGAACTGTGTCACTTTACTTAATGGCACCAAATTGTTAGAAAGTGCTTTTCTATTTAAAGCCTTTATTAATACGGATTTTGTTGATCCACTAGTTGGGAGTAACAAGTCCTGAAAACTAATTGATTGTTGTTTATAGGGGCTGCCAAAAGAATAGATTGGCCATTAAAAACATGGGTAGAAAGAAAGAGGGATAGGATATACATAATTCATAGAAAATTACAACATAGCCTAAAGGAAAAAGAAAGTATTTCAAGAAAGATTGGTTTGCACATCACTTCTTTTAGATTACCAGCCATCTTCTGTATTAATACAAAGACATAAGTACATTCTTACAGCTACTTAATGAGACCCTTCTCTAATGCTTTTTAAATATTTGTTTAAAAAGTTTACAAATGGTGCCAACCAATGGATTAAAAATACCAGTTCTCCATGTATAGAACCTAATGCTTATATTTCAGGTTGTGTGAACAATATTACATTTAAATATGACATAAGTTGGTGCATCAAAATAAGTGTGAAAATCTGTAGTTATCTCCATCCTAATAAAAAAAGGCTAGGACTCAAGAAATGTTTTGTTTTAAAAGTACAGTAATTTTTTTTTTTATTATTATTTCCCCTCCAAGTGATTTCACAATGTGGATAATGAGTAAGTTGCATCAAGATGTCAAAATTAACCTGGATGTTTTAACCACAATGCAGAAATCATTAAAAAAGATTGTTAAGGAAAAATACCCCACAAGTTATATTGTTTTTGCACCCATTAAAAGATGCCTCCATTCATGACTTACCTGTCATTCATGTTATAGATTCATTATGATTTTTTTAACATTTCATTTGATATTAGCCAAGTAATTGATTAATTGAATATTGTCTTTGACAAAAGCACAATATTTAAAAATAACATTGTTTGATAAATATTTTTGTCAGTTATTCTCTCAGCTCTGTAAGATGAATAAATGATCAAATGAATATATAAATTAATTTATTATAAACTTATCCCAAAATTTATTGAAAAAGGTTACTTGCCCAGTCCTAATTGCAAAGTACATTAAATAATGACAGTTTTACATATAGGGTGTTTCATGAAACCTTAACAACAGTCATGTCAAACAGAAAGATACATCAAACAAAATGTGTTAAATGTAGCCTTAACATTTTCAAAAATGTTAAGGCTACATTTCCTTAGCTTTAACCATCAAAGAAGTTTAGCAACTTAGCTTTAACCATCCTTAGCTTTAACCATCAAAGAAGTTTAGCAACAGAGAACATAAAAGCCAAAGGCATAAGATTCAAACAACTTAGGCCAGCTTTCTGGTTTAATCAAATATCCAGATACCACAGAACACAAGGTTTAGCAAAGCATCTAGGCATGTCACTAAGTTAAAAGGATTTGTGATGGGCCATAGATGGGCTTACACAGAGAGGGGTTAACAGACTGCCCTTGAGATAGATTTAAATTGGCCTGGCCTACAGCTTCTACCCAAGGGAGGCCCTCCAGCGATAACTGAGACTTAGAAGGCAACAGGAAATAAGAGGGGAGGAGACCGCTTTTATAAGAGGGCTGATTTTAAATGGAGGAGTATATATGTCTTGTGGGTTAAGGGGAATTGGATTCATGAAAGCTGGTCAGAAGGAAAAACAAGTTAGATTTCCCATAGGTAATAATGGGCTGCCACATTCTTTGACAAGAGGCTACCTCAGCTATTTTCCTTCTCAGTCATCAATATAAGCTACATTCCACACACACAAAAAAAAACAAAAAACACTCTCTCCTTCCTCAGTTTACACCCCTGTACAAGGAAAAAAATTAGAAAATAAAATAATGATCTTCTGTATGATGTGTCAGAATGCATTGCATTGTCATGAAAAAGACTTAGACTTGCAGAAAGATGTTTCTGGGTATAGGGAATCCCTTCCTGCACTTTTTCTGGGGCAGAGACATTCTCAAGTAGAAACAGACATGGCAAGGGCAACTGCTAGTCCTACCTAATTTAAATATAACAGAACTATGGGGTTTCCCCAAGATTGACACTCAAAAGAACTGCCATTTACTGAGTCAGACCATAGGTCCACCTTGCTCAGTACACTGTGTCATACAGTGGCAGAGTATAGATGCTGAAAGAGAAAGTAAACTGACTATGATCAAGGTTATTTTTCCACTGTTTCTCTCTCACTTACATCTTCATACTTTTAAGGTATAGTAAATTCTAATTTACAGGCTGTGTCCCTTATTCCCAGGCTAAATAGCTACCGATGCCCCTTTTCTCCAAGAATTTGTCCAATCCCTTTTAAAATCTGGCTAAACTGTCAGCTTCCAAAATGCCTGGTGGCAATGCAATTAACATCTTTAATTCCACCCTAGCCACATCTACATATGTACTGTACTGCAGAGTAGTCTAATTCGTTGTAGAGTTAGTTGCAGAGTTAGTTGTAGTTCGTCGTTGCTGTCTACACATGCTGTCTACACATGCAACTGTATCTGTTGGAAACAGTACTATCTTAAGGTGGAGTAATTAACTGTGATTAAATGCACATCTAGACACTGCTGCAGATATAATTTGACCCAGTAAGCCTAGGCAGCAGGAGACCAGACTCCTGCTTGCTGCCTAGCCACAGGACTCCACACTTTCAGCAACCTTGTGCCCCAGGCAGCTTGGGCAGAGCAGGGCAGAAGTGCCCCTGGTGTAAACCATTCCACTCCAGCTCAAATTGCTGCTGTCCCAGGTACACTTGTAGATGCTGTGTCTGGGAGTAGTTTACTCCAGTTTAAAGTGCTCCAGAGTTTATCTCAAGTTAATTGCATGTGTAAACACATGTTGTTAGTTTTAAACTTACTACCTACTAGTTTCATTTGTGACTCCTAGTTCTTGTATTGTGACAGTTAGTCAAGAATATATCCCTATTTACTTTTTCTTCACTATTTCATAGATTTCATAGACATTAGGGCTGGAAGGGACCTCGGAAGATCATTGAGTCCAGCCCCCTGCCCGAAGGGCAGAAAGTCAGCTGGGGTCATAGGATCCCAGCAAGATAAGCATCCAGTTTCATCTTGAAGGTGTTCAATGAAGGTGCTTGAACCACCTCCGGTGGCAGGCTGTTCCAGACCTTGGGGGCTTGGACAGTAAAGAAATTCGTCCTTATGTCCAGCCTGAAATGATCTTGAAGTAGTTTGTGACCATTTGACCTCGTCATCCCTTGGGGCGCTCTGGTGAACAAACGTTCCCCCAGATACTGGTGGTCACCCCTGATGACCACCAAAATTTAGTATTTTGTAAACCCATATCATGTCTCCCCTCAAGCATCTCTTCTACATTGAAGAGGCCTCGCCTCTTAAGTATCTCTTCATATGGAAGCCCCTTCATACCTCTAATCATCCCTGTTGCCCTTCCCTGTTGCTTCTCTGGTTCTTCTATATTCTTTTTGAAGTGTGGGGACTAGGACTGAGCATGGCATTCAAGGTGTGGATGTGGCAGGCTGCATTGGGTTCCTGCCACTTTAAGAGGAGACGCAGCCGGTGTAGAAGCCTACAGGTGGGGCTAGGACTTATTGGGGAGAGTCATCTGACCCAGAAGAAGGGCTGGGCTTAGCCAAGATAGAAGCCCGAACCCTGACAGAAGCCAGCAGTAACATTTTGGAGACTGCTGGGTGAACATCTGGGGAGCAGGATGGCAGTGGCTCTGGAATGGCAGCATGCAGAGGACATATGAAGCAGAAGAGGTTTGGGAAGCAACTAAAGAGGTGGAGGAAGTTTCTGGGGACCTAATGAGTGAGAAGTGACCCCAGAAGGAAGGGCTGAGTGTAAGATCAGAGCCCAGGGAAGGGCTGAGAGTGAGACTGGCGGGTGAGGGGTCTGGGGCCTAGAGAGAGGCGAAGTGTTTCAGACCTATTGAGGAGCCCAGGACTTAGAGAGGTGCCAAGTGTGTGGGACCTATTGAGGGGTCCAGGGAGCCCAGAGAGACCAGGAACTGAGAGAGCTGGGGCCAGGGGACCCAGAGATGAGACACTGGACCAGGGCCAGGGAGCCCAGAGTTTGTACCCTGAAAGGGGCAAGAGATGGGGCCGGAAGCCCAGGACCCAGATGAGGTGCTTGACATCAGGATTGCTAAAGCAGGATAGCCTAGAGGTGGGTCCTGGTTATGACCAAAAACTGCACCCTACTGAAGATTGTGGTCATAGTAGTGGGGCTCCTTGTGGTGGAGTAACCCCTAGAAAGTGCCACTAGTGGAAAACCCCAGGTAAGGGTGAGTATGGGGCACCTGAAAACCCCAGCCCCCACTGCCTTGTGGATCAGGCTTTGGTGGGGGAAGGCTAGGGGAGCACACTCTGAAATAATAGCACTGGAAGGAAGTTTCAATAGTGGGAGTCTCAGACCAGCAGAGACTCCCTATGCCTGATGAAGAGTGACTGCACCCGAAAGCTTGCTAAGAACTTTTTCCCAGCTACTCAGTTGGTCTAAGAAAATATATCACATCTACCCAAAGAATCTTGCCTTCCAAGATGTGCAGCACACAGAATTAAAGAGGAGTGTTTTATTTCACAAGTGAAGGAGAAAAATTAACAAAAGGTAAGTGTAAAGAATAAGTGGCTTACACACAAGTTATTATTTTTCACACATATAACAACATAAACCAGATGAATTCACAACCAAGAGAGACTGGTTGATGTTTTCTGGAGTGTAGAACACAAGCTACTCAGTTTATTGTACAAAGCGCAGCATGTATGATTACCAGCCCTGGGGGCAAGTTTTATATGTGTGCACCTGGTTCAAGGAGCTCCTGGCTGTGAGAGAACAAGTACATTGCCTCATGGCTAGGGTGGCTGAACTGGAGCAGTAAAGCGAGGAAGAAAGATTTATAGATGAGGCTCTCAAAGACATTGTAGAGCAGTCCCACCTCTACTGTAGCAGCTCCCAAGCTGGAGGAGGATGAAAGCCTCAGGGATGGATGGCATCAAACTGGGAATGATGAAAACTATCCCTTAGATGGAACCCACCTTCCAGCTGATGCTATTGTGTCCTCTTGCTTCCTTCAAGTGCTAGTTCTGGACCCTCTTTAACTTCTCCATGTCCTTTGTAAAGTGTAGAGGCTAAAACTGCACACAATACTTCGATGAGATTTAACCAGTGCTGAGTAGAGAGGCACTGCCCCCTCCTGCTTCTTGTATATAATGCTTCTATCAATGCATTTGCCTTTTGTTCAGCTTCATCACACTGCAGACTCATATTGCATCTGTGATCTACAAAAACACCCAGATGCTTCTCCATAGTGCTGCCATCCAGTCAGCTGTCACCCATTTTGTATTTGTGTAACACCTTTCAATTGTTAGTATTGAACTTTATCTTGTTAGCTCCATACCAGCTTTCCAACCTATTGAGATTCTCATGAATTGCTTTCCTTTCCCCCAATGTGTTTGCAGTCTTTCCTGGTTTTGTGTCATCTGAAAAGTTGTGCTAAATAGTGTGACACTTATTAATAACATTTTCACAGATTGTTGTTGGAGCGAGGGACTTTTTGCCCCGATTACTAAGGCAAATATGGTTGAATACTGTAAATCAAAACTGAGAAAATTTTGAAATTCAGAAGATGGAATGTCTCTGTAAAATTGACTAAAAACTGTAGTTAGCAGTTTTTGCATTACTAGACATAACATGTGTAGCTCATTCCTTAAAGAGAAAAATATCAGTTGTCACGATAGTACTTAGTGAAAGCAAATAAAGGTTAAAAATCTCTGCGTGTGTGTGTGTTGGCGGGGGGGAGGAGGGTGAAATCTAACTTATTTTAAGCCTGGTCCACACATCAGCTTTTGCTGATGCACATCAGGAAAAGCACATCAACTTTTGCTTTTCCTAATAAGGCAAATATCCTTCAAGGAAAGACTAGGAAGATGTTGTCAGATCATGGTCAGGCTGAATTGTATATAATCCTTGTCCTTGACATTCATTGGATATGAGAAAAAAAAAAATCTGTGATGAAATAAAGCAAAATTTGATAGAAAATAAGAAAAACTGAATATTTAAGTATCTATTTTATTTGCACCCTTCCTCTTCAATCATGTTGTCTAACTTATGCTCTTGGATATAGAATAACATTTATCTTCCCTTAATGTAGAGCAGGCTTGTCCATCATATGGCCCACGGGCCTCCATGCGGCCCGCCAAGCCATTTTCTGAGGCCCACAGTGCTGTAACGGGAAATGAAAGTAAACACTGTTTACTTTCATTCCCACCCCTTGTCCCTCCTCCAGCCCCTCAGCAGCTTCCTAATGGCTGCTGAAGGGCTGGGGAAGGGACAAGGTTCCCACACGCACCACGTCAGCTTGACGTTGCCGACACTGTGCAGCTCCTCCTCTCCCCCCTCATTTCACGGTGTCCCTTCCTCGCCCCACCCCTCCCTTCCTCATTTGCATGCCAGCTCCTCCCCTCTCCCACATTGCAGGGTTTCCATTCCTAGTCCTGCCCCTCCCTTCCTCATTTGCACGATGGCCCCACCCTGCGCCAGTCCCTGTCAGCCGCGTGGGCTGGAGCAGGTTGCGGTGCAGCAGACAGGCGGGCGCAGGTGGTGCGGATGCCAGCTCAGAGGGATGCCATGGCCGGGCCTGTGGGAGATGCTGCTGCTGCTGCTGCTGTGGCTGTCGGGGCCGCTCCCGCCTCCCCGCATTCCCCCGCACTCGCAGACATCGCGCTGAGGGTGGTGAATCATGGGCCCCAGGGACGCAGGGACCCCTGCCACTTGGCCTTGGGCTCAGGTTGCCCTGGGGGAGAGAGAGCAGGGGAGTGTCCCTGCACAACCTGCACCCCCCTGTAGTGTCCCCACATGTCCCCCTGGCTGCTGAGCCCAGGTGTGCAGGTGTGGGATCATCCTTGAGGCCGCCCAGGTGGCAGGGAGGACACAGAGGGGTCAGACGGCACCGCTTGACCCCTGCGCCCCCAGGCCGCATGAGCGCCTGCTCCTGCTGGCCCACTGGGTAAAAACAAGTTCATGATACAGCCCCACATTCAAAAAGGTTGGACACCCCTGACGTAGAAGATTGTGTATATAAGCTAGTGCCACAGTAATAAAAATAATTTATACACACACATGCACATATATACATATGGGGGGGTGTATGTATATATATATATATATATATATATATATATATATATATATATATATATATATATATATAGGTATGTCAGTATATTAATAGACCTATCATCAACTATTGATAAAAAACAATTGTTTTGTCGCAGTTTACCAAATAGAATTATATATACTAACACAAACAGCAGAAAAGGCATATGTTGTCATTAATAGCTCTACACTATAATAGTTTTATAATGGTTGTGCACATTATGAATTATACAAAATTATTTTTAGCTGATTTTTTTCTATTCCAAGAATGTGGATTATTTTTTTCTAAAAATCTGCCACTTTCACAATAATAAATAATTATTCTGATTTGTGTCTCCAAAGCCAGTGAAAAGAACTTTGGAGAACAGTTTCTTCATCTATATCTTGTGGAAGGAAGACCAACAGTTCAATTCAGCTGTGGCAATTCTCATAATATTCTAACTGTGTCTGTGAATCACTCCATCAGCAATGGTGTGCTCACGCCTATCACAATAAGGTAAGAATTTGCCATAACCTTCTAAAAAGAGATTCAGCCCAAGGTAGGTAAAAGCATCAGATGCACATAAAGTAGAAAGATGGTAGAGCATGTCAAACTGAAGGGTGAAATATGGTTCTTTGCAGAGCACAGTTACACTGACACATTTCTTAAGCAGCTTCAAAATGATTTCATTTTTCAAAATTGGAGGCTGGACAAACAGTAAAACATGAAAGACCTGTATGCATTTAACATTTGATGATGATATTCATATCCAAAGATCATTGGACATAATGCATGAGCTATCTTTAAGTATCCCACACCCCACAACAGAGTGATTATAACTCTGCCCCTAGATCTTCTTTATAATGAGTTAAAAAGTCATAGTTTGAAAAGCAAATGTGCATATGTGTGTTGGAAGATTGTGTGGCAGTTTGAAATCAGCTATGTGTATGTGACTGTTCAATATC
Source organism: Alligator mississippiensis (assembly GCF_030867095.1). Lineage (NCBI taxonomy): Eukaryota > Metazoa > Chordata > Crocodylia > Alligatoridae > Alligator > Alligator mississippiensis. The sequence continues at coordinate 54,642,477 of NC_081824.1, read as the reverse complement.
ATAATTTACTCATTTGGAAAATTTAAGAACCAATATGAATGCACTCAGAATCCAGTCAGTTTTATATGTCCAATAAGGCCATACTGAAAATAGGTGTAATTTAAACAAAAATTAAGGGTTTGAAATGAATTACTCATAATGTATGGTAAATATTAAGAATAAATCAGATTTTTCACTATGTTTCTAGGATTAAATATACAGCTGATATATTATGTTAAATCTGCATAATTCAATGGCACCACACTTGCAAGACCTTACGATGCATTAAATGGTGTTATACAGGTAAACTGTAAGAACTGTATATGGGTGACTGACCCCTACTAGTATGAGCGGAAAGGGGTTTATTTATTCATTTATTTTTGTAATATTTTTTATCAGACCAACTCTATAATTGGGAAAGTTGTTAGATAAGGTTTTGAGCACTAAGTGCCAACAATATTCTATTTGTATGAATTTTTCTGAGTAACACGTATCCAATATAATGAATGTATAACATAGCCAAATGATACTATTAGCATCAGACACTGTATCCACGTAGTATGTTAACTTACTCTTTTCCAGTGAGGAAATCCTTCTATGATAGTTGAGAAAATTTAAGAAAACAGTACAGAGAATATAAATTTCAATCATACTGGTAACACCAAAATGGTATGGAAAGTAATTAATGCTGAATTAAATGTTTCTAAAAATATTCATGATGTCCACATTAATGTGTAGCATATTGATGTGACTAATGCTATAATGAGAAGTAAGTAATGATTTCACTATTATGTAACTTTATTGCATAGTTTAAAAAAATAGCATTAAGTCTGCTGCACCTGAACAATGTTAGGTGTTTGTATTCTGATAAAAGTCACCTCTTGAACCAGCTACAGCTCTTCCCACCACCAAATTTCCAGATCCAAGGACAGCCCCACAGCCCAGATGGCATAGTTACATGCTATGGATCTGAATAGCCGGGCTTCCCACAGGTCTGGAAATTTGGTGACAGGATGACCCACAACAATTAACACTGCCACTGCTTGTCACCATACCTCCAAATTTCTAGACCTGTGGGCAGCCAGGTGGAAACCAGGTGATATGGCTTCATGGGATGCAACTTGGTCATCCCTATTCTAAGCTGTTCATGGAGACTAACTCAAAAAGGGTACAGATTTATGGTGCAGCCCTGTGCATTACACTTCCTATTAACCAGATTTAGGCAGCAGTGTGCCGACTTGATTTCATAGATTTCATAGACATTAGGGCTGGAAGGGACCTCGGAAGATCATCGAGTCCAGCCCCCTGCCCAAAGGGCAGGAAGTCAGCTGGGGTCATAGGATCCCAGCAAGATAAGCATCCAGTTTCATCTTGAAGGTGTTCAATGAAGGCGCTTGAACAACCTCCGGCGGCAGGCTGTTCCAGACCTTGGGGGCTCGGACAGTAAAGAAATTCGTCCTTATGTCCAGCCTGAAATGATCTTGAAGTAGTTTGTGACCATTCGACCTCGTCATCCCTTGGGGCGCTCTGGTGAACAAACGTTCCCCCAGATACTGGTGGTCACCCCTGATGACCACCAAAATTTAGTATTTTGTAAACCCATATCATGTCTCCCCTCAAGCATCTCTTCTACATTGAAGAGGCCTCGCCTCTTAAGTATCTCTTCATATGGAAGCCCCTTCATACCTCTAATCATCCCTGTTGCCCTTCCCTTATCCTTATTCAGCATGTTTCCATGTATACCATTCTGAGGTACCTAACATTCACTATGCCAAGTATAGAGCTGCAAAGAGCATAATTCAGGGTTCTGGATTTAACTCTGTGGGGCAGATGTCTAAATGGGCTTATAGGTGTTCAGCCTTGCAGCACCTAATTTTTAGTAGCTGCACAGGTGGATTGAGTCAAGGGCTAAAAAGTTTAATGATGCACTTAGCTGCACTGTGCCCTGGGTGCAGGAGTTCTGGTTACATGACTGGAAGGCTGGGCTGGGGCATATAAGCCACATCCCTGATCACATGAGGGGCAGTCTAGCATTGTGCTGTGGGAGGACAAGGAGTTCTCAGGAGATAGCTGTCTACAGCAAAGAGCCAAGCCAGCTTGAGAGTGGTACTCCGGAGCTGGAGGGAGGGAAGCTATCCAGCCTGAGAAGCAGGGCTTGAGCCCCAGAATCCCAGATAGGTTTAAGTTAGAACCAGTTAAGTTGCTGTTTTGTGTTGGAATTTTTCTACAGAGGAGGAGGAAGCCACAGGTGGAGGTGCCTGCATGGCAATCCCCACTGTCAGCAGCAGAAGCCAGACCCAAGCTAGAGGAACTGAGGCAGGTGGGGTGAAATTGGAGCCCAAGAGTGGCTGCTGCCAAGTCAGAGCCAGTGCCTGGTACCTGAGATCTTATTCAGTGGACCAGGGCTGAGGATGCAGCCAGATAAGAGGGGCTAAGGCTGGAACATCTGAAACCCTGACAGACGCTAGAAAGCCTGAGGAAGCACTCCCTTAAAAGAGAAGTGCTCAAGGAGGGGAGCACAGGCTACAGGTGAGGCAAACCTAGTTGCTAAGGCAGAGTGGATCATTGAGGAAACCAGTGAGGCTACACCTGGCCCCAGAAACAACCTCCCCAGTCACTCAAAAGATAAAACTGAAGTAATGGCAGACGAGAGACTGGAGGTGAGGTGGAGCCAGGGAAGAGCCAGCAGCCAGGTAAGACCACAGGGAGGCACCAGGTACTGGGGTAGCAGACCCCACACCTGCTACAAAGAGCACACTTACATCTTGATGGAAGGATGTTATACCAAAATCAAGTCCCCAGAGCAGCTGTGATACTCTGTGATGGCCTCACAACTCCAGCTTTGCTCTGGCCCTCCAGATATCCTCCTTTTCTTTCTTGCGTGTTATGTTATTTGGGAGAAAGGGATGCTGCCTCAGGGTCCCAGAGCAAGCCTTTGTCTACTGTTAGTCTGCAGGTTCCTTCTAGACCCTGCTGATCCCTGTCCTGCACTCAGGCATCAGGTGGGCCTCCCCTTTCCATTCATAACCTACCCTACTAATTGCCTTAGGGGCTAGTTTCCAACCTCCCCTAAAGCAATGCCCATTCCTTGCAGGTGTTACTATTCCATCACTTTCCCTTGTTGGGGCCTCAGCCTTCTTCACCCTCACCCCTTTGCTCTCAGAGCCCCCTTTTTCCTTGTCCCATTGAATCAGCCCTTAACTTATTGGGCACCTACCCTTGTCTAATCCTTCTTAGCTTTGGGCCTCTGGCTCTGATCTAGCCCCTCTAAGACTCTGATATCAACCCTCTAGGGTTGTTAATCCTCTGGCTTTGGCTTTGCAGTTCTTGGGCCTGGGCCCTTTGGCTCTGTCTTGCCCCCTTTTGGGCTCTGGTCTGCTTGGCCTAGGCTTCACCCCTTTTCAGTTGCTGTCTATTAGCACCTTAGCCCAGCCCCTGGAAGGGCTAAAAGCAATCATGCTCAGATACTACTGGGACCTCCTACCTCCCCTGCTACTCCAATCTGGCTAACCAATTAATGCAGGGCCAGACTGGCTGCCCTGGCTCAGGTTCTGGGCTTATATGCTTCCCAAGCATGATTTAAACAGGAAAGCAATGACTAAGTTGTTGACCATAGTAACACAAAGTAAATGAAACACATTACCATAAGGAACAGCACTCAGTTTTAAGAGTAGAAACCTAACTGGCAACCTCTGTAAGGCCATCTTAGTTAAATTTATCATAAATTCTTCACTTAGCTGTAAAAAGGTGTCATCGTTATCAACCCTTTTCATTAACAAATACCCTATCAAACTGTAAATTGTAGTTAGATGCATGTCTTTAATGATTGCATATATATTATTGTAAACTTGGAGAGGAAGAAGAGGAATGAAGGACATGCGTCAGAACTAAACCACTAGCAAGAGCTCAGAGATCCTGGGGTCCAGCCTACACCCATCCTCCCAGGCATATGTTTTTAATTTTCCATTTTGTTTCTGAATGATTGTTGAACTTCTGTTTAGCTTCCCAATAAAGTAATTCTCTTGAGAAGATATAGGTATGCCCAATCTTTATTCTAAGGCCTTATCTGAAAAAGTAAGCACCCTTTGTCCTAATTTGGGGATAGAAGGTTTCCCTTCATCTACTTGCTCACACCTGTACATTTTAAACTTATAAATGTGCCAGTGATGTAACTCTGGGATGCCCTTCAGTGATCACTCTTGCAACTCTGGTTTCTAGTGCAATGAAAATGACCTCAGAGCAGCCGCAGCATCACATTTCTGTGTGTGAACAGAAGAGGTTGGGTAAGGAATGCTCAGCATCACCCAGTCAGGACATTGTTGCCAAAATATAGATTTATGCTAAATCCTTTTCTGGAACTGGCCACGACCATGTGTAGTCTAACTGTGCTTAAATTCAATGGAAATCTCTTCATTATAATGGAGGCCTGAAGTCCTCAAAGTGGGTTAGGCCAGAAATAGTAAGAATGTCACATACAGACAGATTGTTTTTCACTACGGATAGGAACACAAAGGGGCCAGCTATACATGCAGCCTTTGTACTTTAGGAATGTAGGTTTTAAGTGCATGTCAGTGCTTCTGGCAGGCAGATATTACTAAAGTTTGTGAAGAAAGATAGAATGAATGACAGCCAAGCTCTGCTCTTTCCACACTTACAAAAAGAACAAGCGGCTACAGAACTTAATGCACCCTAGGCTTTTTCAAAGTTTTTACAAGATGTATACAAGATTGTTTACAAGATGTTTTAAACCACTTCATTTTTTTTTTTATGCTTTGTTTCTCTCCTCCTAGCACTGTAATTTTCCTCCAACTTAAATGTGTCCTGAACAGCCACATTTTTTACTTCTGGAATCTTAGTGGCCAGGACACAGGATCCATTGGTATAGTGTCTGCTGTACCATTGTGTGGGTCATTCCTTGCTGCTCCTCTCAACAGATGTGAACTATGTCCCTGTCCGATGACAATTAGTACTTGCTGCTGATTATAGCACTGAGCTAATCACCCAAGGATCTAAACGCACATCAAAATTTGCAGACCACAATATTCTGAAATCTTGAGGGACCTATCTATCCAAGGGCATGCACCTCCAGGCTATTTTCCAGTCAATGTGGCTCTTCTGAGATCCTGGCTCTGGAGCCCTTCTCTATTGGACTCCACCGGAACAGAATTGGGAAGACAGTGTGCATTACTCTTTCACTTGCTGTTTTATTGGTGTCTAGCAGAAGCAGGATTCCAGCTCCTTCCCCATTCTTCCTCTTCCTACACATGCACTCACATATTGTGTATGAGAGGGGAAAGCTGCATTCCTTCTTTCCCTATACTAATCAGGCAAGAAAAACAATATCTAGTTTTGCCTTTCTACCACTGATATACTGGCACTGTCAGGCTGCAAATCCTGAATATATACTGGCCAATTAATAAATATGGGGGGGAGGGGAGGGGGATCTGCCCTTTAAGTGCTTTTCCCCCATCTTTTTCTTCTCATTCATCACTGAATGTGTCTCTGTTCTCTTTGAATGTCCAAGATAAGATGAAAAATAATTAATTGCTGCTGCTTCTTCCTTTATTGTTCATGCTTTCCTAGTGTTTGAGGCAGTGTAACATTAAATGTATTTGAATCTAGTTACATATTGTGTGTTTTAGTATAGGTTATAAATGTATGCGAAAGGAAGAAAATGCTTCCCTTCCTATCCCCTTGATGTATCAAGGAAAGGAACATTTCCCTGGAAGAGATTTCAAATTAGTACAATTCAATAACAAAAAAACAATTTTGAGGGGTTTTTTTTTAAACTTAAGTGACTACTTGTGTGTGATACATTGGTCAACTAATTGTCTGCACCTTATTAGCTGAGGCAGCAATGTCCCTGATCCATAAGCTTGAAACATTAAAATGGTATGCTGATTTCAAAGGCTAATAATAACTTGGCAATAAATGTGGCTAAATTGCACTGAAAAGATTGATTCTAGCTATAGAATTCAAGTTCTACCCTGAAAATTAAATTTATTTTTCAGTTTCCTATCTTAAAATTAACACGCATATATATTCATGACTTTACTCCACATATTGTTACACTAAAAAGTAATGTCTGTTCAATTTATACATTACCCTAATTTACCAGAATTTATACTGCTATCTGTTAAAACACTGGCATACTAAATAACTGCAAATGTGTGATTGTGGGCTCTGAGTGGTAGGGATTCACATGCATCTGAGTTTATGGGCATGGCCTTCAAAATGACTTATAATTATGCTTTTGAGATTCCTCTAAAATTTAAAGGAGGAACAATATATTCTTCTCCAAGCAACAATAAAAGTGAAGTTCTTCAGACCTTAACCTCTGGTGAAGGAAAAAGCAAGCCTGCTGGTGCATTTGTGGACTTTCTCAGCACACTGTAAACCATAAAATATACATGTATGAGACAACTGTTGATTTGTCTTCTCTTTAGTAGCTGCCAAGGTTAGATAACTTTATTTATATTATCCAGTGTGAAATCTATGTTTTCTTCCATAACCCAAACAGCTAAGGAGAGACAGAGGCTGAACTAAATCGTTGTATTGCTTTTTGATTCCAGACAGTCCAATTAGGACAAAATAATTTCTCCTCAGTTAATTCCAGAAAAGACTATAGGCTTAAATTTGACTGATTTTCAGTTCCTAGGTATATTCTTGGCTCTTTTGGCATCACTGGCAAAGCTCCCATGGACTATGGTGGAACCAGGTTTTACCCCTCTGCACCTTTTCCCTCCTCACTTGTTTTTCTGTTATTCCTTTTCTTGCTCTGCACCTTCTCCCGAATGCCAGCCATTTTCCATAAACAGAAACAGGAATGTGGTTTGGTCCTATGTTCACTTATAGCCAAGCTATACTCCAAGTTCTAAACCTGGTAAGAAAAGGACTACACATTAGGCCTGTGTGAAGCACCTAGTATTCATTTTAGATTCAGATTCGGCCAAGTCGGGGGACAGTAATTCGATTCAGTGATTCGAATCACTGTCCCAAATCAATTTGGCCAAATCTGATTCGGAGATTCATCTGCCGCTGAATTGGCCGAATCTCTGAATTGAACAGACCCCATCCCCCACCCACTCTCCCAACCCCAGTATCCCAGTACTTTAAAAAAAAAAAAAAAAAGGAAAAAGCCCTATACTCACTGGATCCTGCCAGGTGGGGGGGTGATCCCCGTGGCCCCCCACTGGCCCATGCTGTGTAGGGGGGCTCTACCATGAGCCCCCAGAGGCCCCAATGGCCACTGCAGCATCTGGTGAGTGCAGGGCTTTTTTTTTTTTTAAAGCACTGGGATGCTGCGGCTGGGCAAGGCAGCCATTGATGGGGCTGGGAGAGTGGGGAGGAGTCAGGAGGCACTCAAGGGGGTTAGGGGAGCAGGCAGGGGATGGGGCCTGGTTGGGGTTCCCCTATGGTACCTTCCCCCCTCTTTCAGCCCCGCCTCCACCCTCTACTTACCAGCTCAGAGCCCAGGTCCAGTTCCCTACAGCAGCAAGCAGGGACTGCCCAAATCACGGAATCTCCGAATCTTCCCCAAAGCTTTTCTGAATTGATTCAGAGGCTTTGAATCAATTCGGACCTTTTTATTGGTCTCCCAATTCAATCTGGATTCAGAGATTTGGCTGCTGAATTGGGCCAAATGTCCTCCAAATCAAGTCAGCAACCAAAGATTCGCATAGCCCTCCTACACATGTGAATTATCCTGAAACTGCTTTCTCTGTGGTGTGAATAGTTCTTTCCTAAGTAGGCCTCTGTTCTTGCAATCCTTGTTAAGATCCATTCACATGTGAAAAAAGAATGCTTCAGATTAATTTGATATACAGAAGAATGTCACAGTTCTCTTATAGAACCTACACATAAAACATGTATATTTTCATGTATAGTTTCTTATTATTTTTCTTATTTCTGTGAAAAAACCTATTTGCTGATGTGGCATAGGGAAATGGTAACACTTGCTAGTGAAAAATGTAATTAAAGTCCTGAGCATTTTGTTCATGGCTTGTACTGTATCAATAGACTGCTTTCATTCAAAATTAGTCAACGTATGTCCATAACCATTTCAGATTATGTAAGACAGTGCAGGTATTAAAAACAGCTACATTTTTTTTAATAGTGTAGGTGACTATTGTAGCCACACTGTATTTTTTCAGCTTACCAGTTGGGTGAATATAATTCTAAAAGAAGTGAAGGGTATGATCAAGTCAATGAGACTTTGATTCCCTCAGATGGATAGTAAAAACAGTTTGTATAGTTGAGGATGTTAGCCAGGAGGAATAGGGATTTGTCAAGTCATATTTCTTCTCTGGAGAAGGTAGGGCTTATTTTTGAATTACAATTAATTTTGGCTTTTCCTTTTGGCTTTATCCATCAGTGAATGTTGGTACCATATGTTTATTTTAAATAATAGCATCAGGAGCCTAGCTAGGAGTTTAATGAAGTCCTTGCTATGTTGTGTCACATTCTTTCCCACCTTACTTAACTACAGTACTGCTAGCACTCTGAGCTGGGCTTTAATGAATACAGAGCCCCTCCATATACTGTTTTATTATTAGGTTCAGTACAGCAGTATATTTTCTATATTTATTCTGTGAACATATTCAATATACTTATTTCCAGTTTTCTGTCACTATTATATTAGTACTTGTGATATGGATGTAAACATTCATTTTTGGATGAGAATAACACAGTTGGATACTCAGATATAAAATGTGTTTCATAAATTATTCAATTAATGTTGTTTGGTGCGCTCTACTATGGGCTATACAGTTATACAGAAGCTACAAAAGATTATTACATCTGCTTTCTTGATTATCAAAGCAGATGGCACTTTTTGAACTATGCAAATTCTAAATGTGTTTTTACACTTTCCTATGAAGAGTTTGGCAAGTTTCATGTTATTGAGACCAAAACTGTAGGATCATACTGTCAGGTTTCCATGGTTTCTGCCTCTTCACTTCCACTTTCTGCTTTTCCAAAGAAAAACAATGTTTGAAACTAGTTTTGAGCAGTTTTTGGTCAAAAGTGCCTGCCAAGGATTAAACTAGTTATAAGGAACAAATATCAAATCAACATTTACAGAAACCTGTAGACTTGAGTTTGTTGCAAAATATGTTTCGATCATTCTGATACTTCAGATAAATGTTTCATAATACTGATATATGCTTTAATATAATTGATTAATTAGCCTATAGAATATCCATTGTTATAATATCTTGGCATAGTTTTCAAGCCCCAAAGAAAATTATTAATATGTCAAATAATTCAGAAAAGAATCATGTGCAACTCAGCCAGACTCCACTGCTCTGCCTGAATTGCAAACCAAACCCCTCCCCTGTCAGTCGCAGGGCTGGGAAAGCCCAGCCCCTCTTCACCACCTCAGGGCTCTCCAGCCATGACTCTGAGCAAGCGGGGAAAAGCCAAATCCCTACTGGTCCCACTAGCATCCTTTCAACCTGGCACAACCCCATGGGGCCCATAAAATCCAGCATTCCTGGAGTTGCAGGCATTGGGTTCTGAGGTGCCACAGAGGGAGGCAGGACAGAGAAACTACCCCTGCCTGGTGGCATTTGTGAGCCTGGGCTTGAAGCCACACATGCATGGATGCGGGTGCTAGCTTGAAGTACTATAAAGGGGTGTTAGATTTTTTTCCCCCTTGTGGCACTTCAGACTCCCGCACCTTCAGCCCCACACCAAGTTGCTGGCACCAGTTTTGAAGTGGTGCATGGGGGAGATGCTTCCCCTGGCAGAATTTGAGAATTCTAAGCTCTGGTAGCAGCCATGGGCTTCCCAGAACCCTAGGATTACTGTGGTGAAAGCCATCCCACCATGGCCAAAGCCCCACTTTCAAATAGATTCATAGATGTTTGGGTCAGATTTCAGCAGATAATTGAGTCTGAACCCCAGCCCTGGGCAGGAAAGAGCGCTGGGGTCAGATGACCCCAGCCAGGTGCATGTCCAGGTCCTCTTAAAGACCCCCAAGGTAGGGGAGAGCACCATCTCCCTTGAAAGCCCATTCCAGATTCTGGCAACCCTTACCATAAAGAAGTTTTTCCTGATGTCTAACCTAAATCTGCTTTCCGTCAGTTTGTGGCCATTGTTACTAGTTACTCCAAGGGGTGTCCTGGTAAACAGAGCATCTCCTATTCCTTGCAGCCCCTTCTCCACTCCACCCCCCCAATGAATTGGTAAGTGGCCCTATGGGTCTGCTATCTGATGGCCTGACAACTGAGAGGCTGTGAGCAAGGGGTGTTGTTAGGAGCAGGTGCATGGTCCCCTTGGGCCATAGTCAGTCAGCCCTGATTTCTTCCATCTGTGCTGTCACCTGTCTCCAGGACGACTGTGGAGACTGCAAAGCATACTGGGATATGTGCTTCAGGGCCCTCCAGGCTGTATGCCTCACACACACAGTCTATGTGTGTGAGGCATACAGACAGCCAGCTAGATGAACACTTGTATGACCTTCAACTGGTACGTTTTTCAGCTACTTAATTTAAAGTGTTTAACTTCCATGGGTTCATTTGAATGTTTGAATGCACCCTCAGACAACCAACAGGACCTGTGAAAGCATTTCAGATAGAAGTGGTGTTCACGATTCATCACATGGTTGATGATTCTTCTGATATGTTAATGATAATACTGAGAATATTTGCCAATGAAGTATTAGTGTCACCTAAGTCAATAAGTCATCTAACTGAGCCCTAATTTATTCAGATGACATGACAAGAATATGTTTAGAATGAGTGACAAAAATATATTTTCTATTAGCAGAAGATTGACATAATATCATAGAAAAGTAGGACTGGAAGGGTCCTCACAAGGTCATCTAGCCCAGCACCCTGCTCAAAGAAAGATCATCCCTGACTAAACCATCCCAGCCAGGTATCTATCCAATCTGCTCTTGGAAACTTCCAGAGATGGAAGTTACACAGTTTCTCTATGTAGCCTGTTCAAATGCTTGACCACCTTCATAGTTCAAAAGTTTCTTCTAATCTCCAACCTAAACTTCCCCTGCTGAAGCTTGAAGCCACTGCTTCTAATCCTGCCTCCTGCAATCACAGAGGTAAGTCAATCACTATTTTCTCTGTAATTGCCCTTCAGGTATTTGAAAACTATTATCAAATCCCTGCTCAGTCTTCTCTTTTTCAGACTAGACAACCTTAGGTATTTCAGCCTTTCCTAATAAAAGTCATGCCTCCCAAGCCTCTAATTGCTTTTTTTGATCTGAGCTGGACTCTTTCTATACCATCAACATCCTTCTTGAAACATGGGGCCCAAAACTGGACATGGTACTTGAGGTGAGACCTCAGTACTGTTAAATAGAGCTAAATGATCACTTCCTTTGATTTGCAAGTGACATTCCTGTTAATACAACTCAGTTTGCTGTTTGCTTTTTTTGCAACAAGAGCATGCTGCTAGCTCATATTCAGCTTATGATTCACCCTTATGCAACTCTCAGAGCTTTCTCTACAGTATTACAGCCTAGGAAGTCATTCCCTGACCTGTATTTGTACATGCAATTATTCCATCCCAAGTGCAGAATATGCACTTGACCTTGGTGAATTTCATCTGTTTGATTGTGGACCATTTTTGCAGTATATCCAGGTCATGCTTGGTCTTAGCTCTGCTCTGTGAAGCCATACAACTCAACTCAGCTTGGTGTCATCCACAGATTTGCTAAGCATGCATTTAATCCCATCATCCAAATCATTAATCAAGTTATTATACAATACCATACCCAACATAAAGCCCTGGGGAACCCCACTTGATACCTTCTCCCAAGTAGGCATTGAGCCATTGTGGACTTCTTGTTGAGCACAATAATCCAACCAGTTATGCATCCACCTTACAGTACTTTCATCTACTTACTAGTTCCTTAGCTTATTAATGAGAATGTCATGGGAGACATTGTCAAAAGCCTTGCTAAAGTCAAGATAGATCACTTCCACTGCTCTCCCTACATCCACAGAGCCTGTCATATTATCACAGAAAGAAATCAGCCTTCTTGGCTGTTTCTGAACAACTTGTGTTCCCCTACTAGATCTAATTTATGATCTTTCCAGGTATCAGGGTGACTACTCTGTAGTTTCCCAGATCCTCCCTCTTCCCTTTCTTAAGGATGGCCACTATATTTCCCTTTTCTAATCATCCAGGACCTGACCTGACCTCCAGGTCTGTTCTCAAAGAGGCTAGCGAATGGCTTTGAAACGACCTCAGCCAGTTCCTTCAGTATCCTATGGTGTACCCTATAAAACCATACCATCTAGCTTCTCTAAATAATCCTTACTCTGTTCTGCCATTACTACAGGCTGTTTCTCTCATTCCCTATAGTTGCTGCCAACAGCATTCATCATCTGGTAGCTATCCCTGTTTGTGAAGACTGAAGTAAAAAAGGCATTGAGAGAGAAAGATTTCTTAGAGTAAGATCTTTTATTCGACCAATTACGCAGACATACAGTTAGACAAGCTTTTATTATGTTTGACTTGAATTTGGCACTACTGTTTGGAAGAGACATTGTTGCATGTCTTAACTATTACATAAGATAGGACTCAGGTTTATTTTAATGAGAATTCCATTTGGAAGAAAACATAGGAATAAATTCAGAATACAGTATATGTAGTCCATAAATCCTCCTTGATTTATTTGTGGTTTTTCTTCAACTTGCAAGATTATTAAGGATGATTTCAGCTATGATGTCTGAACTTTTATTAAAATTAAAATAAGAACTAGATTGCTTGAGATAATGGTGTCTAAAAGCCATTTCCATCTTAATCAAGGCTGGTAGTAAATTTGGCTAGCAGTGGCTGATGACCAATTGGTAACATTTGTGAAAGTAGTGATGACTTAATTTCCATTTGTATAAGATTGTAATCTACCTCATAAGAATCATCATCATGTTTGGCAGTAATGTGAGAGAGTGGTTTTTGGTAGTTGCTTCTTGACTCTGGAATTGCTTTCCCCTTAAGGCCTGCCAGAGCCCGAGCCACAATGTCTTCTGAAAATTCTGTGATAGCTTTCTGTTTGGACAGATGTTTCATAGCTGTTAGGGGGACCTTACAGCAAGGCTAGGCTTGGATATTATTTGGAGGGGAAGGTGTATTATTTTGATTCTTCACTTGATTTTGTAAATTGTTTGTTCCTTTAGTCATTCTCCTGTTCTATAAGTAATTTGTTCCCTTACTATATGTCACTGATGCTTTTATTGGCAAGGTCAGAAAACAAATAAAATAAATGAATAAAAAGATAGATAAATAGATAAATAAATAAAGCAGGGCTTTGGCTTATTTGACCATGGGGTGCTGTTTCAAGAAGGATTGCTAGGAAGGGATGGAATCCACCTAACAAAGAGAGGGAAGAGCATCTTCACAGACAGGCTCACTAACCTAATCAGGAGGGCTTTAAACTGTTTGCTGGGGGATGGAGACCAAAGCCTTGAGGTAAGTGGGGGAGCGGGAGACCTGGAGGAAGCGCAAGGAGGAAGGGGTAACAGGGAATGCCTCCTTGTTCTTCCTGAGAAAGTAGAGCAATCCACTAGTTACCTCAGGTTACCTGTGCATTCATATACCTCTGTACATGAATGCACAGAGCCTGGAAAACAAGGAGAAAGAATTGGAAGTCCATGCACAGTCACAGAACTATGACCTGATTGGAATAACAGAGACTTGGTGGGAGCTCACATGACTGGAGCACTCTCATGGCTGGGTACAAACTGTTCAGAAAGGATAGGAAGGGAAGAAGAGGAGGAGTTGAGCTGCATGTAAAATAGCTGTATGATTGCTCAGAGCTCAAGTATGAAACTTGTGGTAGGCCTATTGAAAGTCTCTAGGTTAAGTTTAGAGGGGAGACCAGCAGCAGTGATATTGTGATAGGTGTCTCCTATAAATCACATAAGACCAGGAGGATGAGGTACATAAGGCTTTCTTCAGACAACTAGCAGAAGTTTCCAGATCACTGATAGGGGACTTCAGTCACCCTGACATATGCTGAGAGGGCAATACAGCAGTGAAAAGACAATCTAGGAAGTTTTTTGGAGCACATTGGGGAAAACTTCCTGGTGCAAATGTTGGAGGAACTAACTAGGGGCCATGCTCTTCTTGACCTGCTGTTCACAAACAGGGAAGAGTTGGTGGGGAAGGTAGATGTGGATGGCAAGTTGGGCAGCAGTTACCATGATATAATTGAGATCAGAATCCTGACAAAAGAAAGAAAGGAGAACACCAGATTATGGACCCTGGACCTGGGAGGTCTGTCTGAGGGGAAAGGGAGTCCTGGAGAGCATTTTAAACAAATCTTACTCGGTCACAAGAATGAACCATCCTGATGCACAGGAAGAGTAGCAAGTATGACAGAAGACCAGCTTGGTTTAGCAGGAACAAACCATCCCTATGTACAGAAAGCATAGCAAATATGGCAGGTGACCAGCTTAACTAAGCAGAGAACTCTTCAGTGAGTTTAAACACAAAAAGGAAGATTAAAAGAAGTGGAAGCTTGGACAGATGACTAGGCAGGAGTATAAGAATACTGTTCGGGCATGCAGGAATTAAATCAGGAAGGCCAGGGCACAACTGAAGTTGTAGCTAGAATGGGACAAGGATTTCTACAAGTCTGTTAGCAACAAGAGGAAGGTTAAGCAACATATAGGTCCTTTACTGAGTGAAGGAGGCAACCTAGTGACAGAGGAGGAAAAGGCTGAAATACTCAATGCCTTTTTTAACTCTGTTTTCACAGGCAAGGTCTGCTCCCAGACTATTGCACCAGGCAGCACAGTCTGGGGAGAAGGTAAGTAGCCCTCAGTGATGAAAGAACATATTAGGGACTATTTAGAAAACCTGAGCATGTACAAATCCATGGGGCTGGATTCAATACATGCAAGGGTGCTGAGGCAGTTGGGTGATGTGATTGCAGAGCTGCTGGCCACTATCTTTGAAGACTTGTGGTGATTGGGGAAGTCCTGGATGATTGGAAAAGGGCAAATATAGTGCCCATCTTTAAGAAAGGGAAGGAGAAGGATCCAGGGAACTACAAACCAGTCAGCCTCACCTCAGTCCCCAGAAAAATCATGGAGCAGGTCCCCAAGGAATCCATTTCTAAGCACTTGGAGAAGAAAGTGATCAGGTACAATTGTCATGGATTCACCAAGGGCAAGTAATTCCTGACCAACCTGATTGCCTTCTAAGATGAGATGGCTAGTTCTGTGGATGCAGGGAAAACAGTGGATGTAATATACCTCAACTTTAACAAGGTTTTTGTTATAATCTCCCACAGCATTCCTGCAAGCAAGCTAAGGAAGTATGGGTTGGATGAATGGACTGCAAGGTGGATAGAAAGCTGACTGGATCATTGGGTTCACCAGGTAGTTGCCAATGACTTGATGTCTAGTTGACAGCTGGTATCAAGTGGAATGCCCCAGGAGTCTGTACTGGGAATGGTTTTGTTCAGTATCTTCATTAATGATCTGAAAGATGGGATGGAGTGCACCCTCAGCAAGTCCATGGATTACACCAAGTTGGAGTAGTAGATACACTGGAGGATAGGGCTAGGATTCATAGTGACCTAGACAAATTTGTAGGATTGGACTGCAAGAAATATTGTGAGGCTCAGCAAAGACAAGTGCAAAGTCCTGTACTTAAGATGGAAGAACCCCATGCACTACTACAGGCTTGGGACTAACTGGCTAAGAAGCAACTTTGCAGAAAAGGACCTGGGGTTTACAGTGGACAATAAGCTGGGTAAGAGTCAACAGTGTGCCCTTGTAGCCAAGGAAGCTAACAACAGAGTGGGCTGCATTAGTAGGAGCACTGCCAGCAGATTGAAGGAAGTAATTTATTCCCCTCTATTCTGCACTGGTGAGGTCACATCTGGAGTACTATGTCCAGTTTTGGGCCCACCTCTACAGAAAGAACGTGGACAAATAGTCACAAGGATGTGACAAAGGATGTGCCAGTGGAAGGCAGTGGAAATAGTTAGGGGGCTAGGGCACATGACTTATGAGGAGAGGCTGAGTAAACTGGGTTTATTTAGTCTGCAAAAGAAAAGACTGAAGGGAGATTTGATTGCAGGCTTTAACTACCTGAAGAGTGGTTCCAAAGAGGATGGAGCTGGACTTTTGTCAGTGGTGGCAGATAACAGAACAAGAAACAATAGTCTCAAGTTGCGGGAAGGGCAGTCTAAGTTAGATATGAGGAAAAACTTTCTCACGAGGAGAGTAGCAAAACGCTGGAACAGGTTTCCCAGAAAGGCTGTAGAATTTCCATCTTTGGAGACTTTTAAGACCTGGCTAGACAAAGCCTCAGCTGGGATTATCTAGTTGGGGATGGTCCTGCTTTGAGCACAGGGTTGAAACTACATGACCTCCCAAGGTCTCTTCCAACCCTAATTTTCTATTATTCTGTGATTCTATGAAATACATAAAAAGGCAGACTGTCTGTAGGTCTTCAACAGTGTCTATTCTCTGGTTAGAGAACTTCATTTGCAAGAGAAATGTAATGCCAGCATTTTCCCCAATCTATAAATGTATCATATAAAACTATTAGTTTTGCTTTTTGTTTAGGATCAAAAAGTTTCCCAATCACAAAAGTTTTAAATTTAACCATATTCAGATGGCTATCTATAGCTTCCAATAGAATCATTTAAAATTGACCTCCATTTTATGGAACATTAGCCTGAGCCACTTAAAGTCATCCTCCCTACTTTGCTAGCGGAACATAACTCAAGTAGCACTGAGGGATGGATTCCTGTAAAGGACATATAAAGGATTTTTTTCCATGTCATTTCCATAGCAGTTTTCCAGCTTCAAGAAAATACTCAATGTACTTGGAAAGATACCTCAAGTGTTTCAGCTCTGGAAGGAAATTTGCTGTTTTTTCATTAAAAAAAAACTTCAGCTTCTCAAAAATATGTCAAATCCAACAAAACAACTGTTGTAGTGATTCAAGATCATTAAGCAGCTACTTGAAAAGCAGATGTCTGCATTATTATAACCTTCATGCTTTGGCATAGACTCAGACTTCTCAACCTAACTGACCTTAGAGCAACACAAAGAGAATGCCTAATCAGCCCTTTCTATAAATTGGTATTACCTGTTTGACAGTGCCCTTAATAACATCAAGCCTCACACAAGTGTTTCATACTTTAAAAATATGTATATAAAGACCTGATTGCAATTGCTGATTTTTTCTTTAAAGGGATGAATATTAGTGAACTAATTACTTTCACTAATCTTGAATTTGTAATTGGCAGACTTATGGACTTTGGAAAATATTTTTCCCCAACTCAAGTAGATTCATAATGCTTTTCATTATAAAGGGAGCAACTAAAGGATCAAAATGTACCTGGAAAGTCCTAGAATTTATGGTATTTTTCTGGGCATATCTTTCTTATGATAGTTTTCACAGTAGTGTCTATTGTGAAAATCTGCCTTATTCAGTATAATACATTATTTTGATAATTTCTTTTTGTTAGCAGATACAGGAGGCATCTTCCTGTAAAGTAAATTTACGTTCATTGACTGATCTTAAATGGCTTACAGCCAAATGTCTACCCAAAGCAGAAACCCAAAATGCAGTAAGGTTTTCATCTCCTTTCATTCCAAACTATAATTTCACTCTTCTTCCATCTCAGATCCCTTTCCACAGAACTAACTTCTAACATGTTTCCTCTCTTCTAACCTAGAGGACTGTTCTAAAAGCTATGTAACTAACTGATAAGAAGAGGGATGATCTGGTCTTCAAACTTTGCAAACCTTCAGGCAACAAGACTAAGAAATTAATGCAATTTACCAAGAGAAACATTATGTCCTTGGCTACACATTCATGGCTTCCCACATAAAATTAGGATTGTCTATACATTTTAAATTACCCAATCAATATATATAAACATAGAAATAATCTTGAAAGTTCTAAAAAGCTCTAGCTAGATGACAGAGGTCTGGCTCCTTATTTCTTACCTACCTTCTGATCTCATGATTTTTGCACTCTTAGCTCAAGAATAACCCCTGCTTTATGAACAGAAGAACTGGAGACTGCATGACAATCCTGCAAGGAATTTGGTCAGGAAATCCGTTTCTTAGAAATTAACAAATTCATGGAATTTTATGTGAAGAGAAGGCATGAAACAAGAGAAACAGATGTTATGGTTAATGATACTACATTATCAGCAGTCAGTGCCTTTGGAGTTATCTGTGAACAAATTTGCCATCTAAGTACAGCATTCATTTCACCAACATACATGTTCCTTGTGAAGAAAGAAGAGATTAAATTATATGAAGAAATTGAATGGGTATATGATACTATTCCAAACTATGATGTCAACATTGTCCTCATGGCAAAGTTAATCTATGAAAGGAAGATTTGTGAAAAGAATCCACTGGGAAAGAGAGTCTCCATGAAATAACTAATAACACCGGAATTAGTTTACTTAATTTTGGCAGAAATCAAAATTAGATTGTGGAGAGTATTATAAAAGCATCCACAAACCAACATACCCAAATATTCTATGGTGTACCTAGAACTAGGATCCCCATCAATCAAATTAATTATATTTTTATTGATTCAAGACTGCAGAGGATCCAGGATATTAGAGTCTATTGCAACTCAGACTACTATATTGTAAGAATGATGGAAAGAGGAAATTTATCATGATTAATCAAACATAATAGGTACACCACAGAATGTTTGTGTAATCCAAACAAGAAGTTGGAATTAGGTCAAAGGAAATGGTTTCAGACTTTTAGAAGATTGACATGTAGAAGTTATGAAGTATTTTGATACCAAGTGGGAGACAATTACATAAGTAAAGAGAGCTGGGGAAGAACCTGTTGGAGTGTTTCAAGCATAAGGAACAAAGGGTGATTTGATGACAGTATTAAAAATCAGGTGAAGTTCAACCTGAAGAGTGAACTGCATGCCTTTATTATCAGAATACTCTCATGCTCAGGAGTATGATAACACCAGAAGCCATAAGACAATATTTGTGTGGTTTAGCGGGAGGGAGAAGATGGAGCAGGATGAAAATAGTAATCATGTGAGAGTATTGTACAAGAAGGAAAAGATATCAACCACAATATTATCTGATAAGAGGGTAAATAATCTTTCAACAATAATTAATGTGAGAATCTGTGAAGAACCAAGTATAGTAAATATAATGAAATCCCAGTTGGCAAGGCATGTAGTTAGAATAATGGAAGATAAATTAAGCTAAGCTAATGGCTTGTTCATGTAGACATTACAAAAGCATAAGTTAAAACATGGTTGCCTAACTTCTAAATACCCATGGGCAGCATGCCCTGCAGGCTACAGCAGTGGGGGCTGCACCAGCAGAAGGCACAGGACCCCAGGGCCATGTGCCATATATATGCCCCCACCCACCACTGTAATGTCCATACAAGTCTCTGGCATTACCAGCAAGTAGCAAATTTACTTGTGTTTAGTAAGGTTTACTGCACAATAAGTATGTGCATGTGTAGATGCACACGCTTACTGAACAATAAATTACGCTACTGCATAGTAAAGCATCTTGTATAGATGTACTCACTGAAAACACCTCAGAAGTATTAATTTGATTTACCAAAAATGGGAAATATATGCCCTTGATAGAAAAAGTGGAGGTAAATCTGAGGATAGCTGGAGATCTATATGGTCTAAAAAGTCAGTAAGTGGATGAACTAGTAATAGTAGCAATAATGAGCTTTGTAGCATCAATACACTACCTTTCTAGGCCA
Organism: Alligator mississippiensis; assembly: GCF_030867095.1. Lineage (NCBI taxonomy): Eukaryota > Metazoa > Chordata > Crocodylia > Alligatoridae > Alligator > Alligator mississippiensis. Next base: position 54,622,780 of record NC_081824.1, on the reverse strand, counting down.
TATTTCAACCCATTTTGAACTCTAGGTACTTATCATGGATCTGACCTTTTAGATTTATACTACTAGCCTTTTTTTCCAATCACTTTCCATTCTAAATAAAAATAATATTTACATTACAATGTGTCTTTTCTACTCTATTTTTTTTTACTACATTATTTTAGATATGTTGCATGGCTTATTTTTTTCTTCTTACTTGCTGCTTTTATATCTCTAATTTAATTAAATGTATTTTGTCTGTTCACATGCTTTCAGCTGGAAGACTTATCTTGCCTTTCTTGTTTTAGTGCTGTTAATGAACAATAATTCTGTACATTATTGAATCGAAGTAACCCTTCTTTCAAAGTCATGCTAAGCATGAAAAGTAACAACAGTTCAATAACATAAAACAGCAAAACTCAGCACTTTTAGACGTCTCCTGAGAAGTAACAAGAAAATCCACAGACACAATGTAGGGATTGTACTATTTGGAACTGGATAAGGAGTCTAAGGTTTAACATTTCTACTATTTATAACAGCAATGTGAGGACTTTGGTTTTTTCCTAATGGCATTTTTTTTGTATTCATATATATCATCAATGTATCTCAAAGCTTTTCATAAGCAATAATGTGTTAATCTTGTTAGTATTCCTGTAGTGTACATAAATATTATTCCCATATTGATTAAGATATAGATTTGTTCAGTGAACAAAAAAGTCACTGCAGAGCCAGTAATATAACCCCATCCTGTATTTTAGCAAGTGGTCTGGGTCTCAGTTGCACTTGTAAATTTACAGTTCTTCTCACAGCATACTGGAGATTAACAGCAAACTGGAGATTTATTCAATCAGTGTACACTTTCTGTGAAACACTATTTCCTGACTTACCTTCCTTCCATCCAGAGATCATTATCAAAATAATCATCAAACTTTGTTGTTTTCCTTGATATCTGATAGGCTTACTTCTTAATGTGAAATGGCAGTTTTATTCTTTTCCAAAAAGAAGTTGTTTGGGAGCATTTCCTTCTGTTTGCAATCACTGTAAAGATACTTTTTTTTCATTGGAACATCACCAGTCTTGATAAATATGCATTGCACACATCTCAGTATCTGGGCTTCATTCATAATTTAGAACCTTGTGCAGCATACCTGTCTATTGCTTTCAACCAGATCTTCTTTTCATCTCACTTAGAGATCAGCTGCTTCATTCAAAATACAGAGTTTAGTATTTAAAAGATGGATAATCTTAAAGGCAGACATGAAAGGAAGGGCAGGATTGCAAAGTGAGATTTATTTTTTCATTTCCAGTTCTCCATGTATTGACTGTTCCCTGATTTACAATCATGGCAACTTCAAGTCTAGTCGAAAGTTTAAATCTAAATTATATTAGTCTAAATGACAAAAACAAAACAGTTCTGTAAAGTCATTCAACGCCATGACAAATAGCAATGAAAACATTTATGACATTATCTGAAATGTTACCAGTGTTTCCTTCCATGTCCAACAAGCACTACATGACTTGCAATTTCCAACTGAATTTATTAAAATACATTGTATTGATAGTTTTATATTAGCATGTTTTTTTATGACAGGTCTGGCATTCTGTAGGATAAAAGCCATGTTGGAGATAAGTCATGACCAAAAAATAAATCATCATCATTGGCAATCCCTCACAGTCAAGGATGATTGTCTTCCATGATTGCTTTATCTGAGGGTCTAAAGATAGATGACAAGATCATTCTTGGATTGATAGGTTCTGTTGCAACTCGGGCATGTGTTTCATTGTGGGGTGGGTGGCTCTGGATTCTTGATTCAGTCTGCAACATGCTGTTTCTGCTGCTCCCACTTTTCCATCTCCTGTTGTCATTGAGAGGTTTTTAAATGTTGAGATCCTTGTGGCAGGCTCTTTCTCCATTTGGGATGGTGCTGGGTTATAGCCTCCCACAAGTTGATGCTGATGTCGAAATTTTTCAAGTTGGCTTTGAAGATGCCCTTGAAACATTTTCTTTGCCCTTGTCTTGAGCATATGCCTTGACTGAGCTGTAAGAATAAAACTTGCTTTAGGAGTCTGGAGTCAGACATCTGGAAAATGACTGGCCCAGCAAAGTTGATGTCAGATCATTTCCTCGATGCTCATGACATTTGCTTATGAGAGGACAGTAATGTTGGTGCATCTGAATTCCACTGAATTCAAAGGGTTTTCCATATTCAGTGTTGATGGTACTTTTTCAGTGACTTGAGATGTCTCCTATATGTTATCCACATCTCAGTTCCATACAATAAGGTAGGGATCACGATTACTTGATAAACCATGAGCTTTGTTTCAAATCTGATGCTGTGATCTTTGAACACCCATTTCCTCAGGCATCCAAAGGCTTCGCTTTTGAGGTGATGTCAGCATGCTGCAAGAGATGGCTTCTGAGGTATGGGAAATACCCAATGTTCTCCAGTCTCACCATAAATCTGAATTACCACAGGTGGGGACTTCTCATTAAGAGCTTGTTGATGGAGGGCCTTAGTCTTCTGAATGTTAAGCATCAGTCCCATTTTCTTGTATGCCTCAGTAAAGATGTTGACAATTACCTGAAGATCGGCTTCTGAGTGAGCCCACACTACAGCATCATGAGTGTACTAGAGCTCAATAATTGAGGTCAGGGCAGTCTTAGTTTTGGCTCAGAGTCAGCTGAGATTCAAGATCTTACCATCCATTAGGTAGTTTAGTTCTACTATAACTGGAAGCTTGTTAATGGTTAGATGTAACATCATAGTAAAGAATATTGAGAAGAGTGTTGAAGTGATGAGTCAGCTTTGCTTAACTCCAGTCTTTTCCTCAAAGTGATCTGTGATAAATCAGTTATTGAGAGCCACCACTCATATACAATCATGGAGCAAGCACAGAATGGTGATGAATTTCAGTGGGCATCTGTACCTCACAAGGATCCTCCACCGCACTTCTTAGTTGACAGGGTGAAAGGCTTTTGTGAAGTCAAAAAAGGCCATGTAGAGGGGTTATGTTGTTCCTGGCATTTTTCTTGCAGCTGGCAAAGAGTGAAGATCATACCAGTGAAGAGCATGTCTTGATTCCCTAAACCTATGCTGAGATTCCAGGATGAACTGTTCAACAAGTGAAAGGAGTTGGTTCAGGATGGTTCTTGAAATGATCCTTCCTATGGTAGACAGCAAGGCAATCTCTCTATAATTTCCACAATCAGATCTGTCTCCTTTCCTGAGTGGTGTACCATGGGTCTCCAGTGCCTGGGGGCCAATGCCTGAATTTCTGCCCCCTGGGGACAATCCAGGCAGGGTGTGGGGCCCCTTCTCCTTCCCCAAGGTACTTCCATAAGGAAATTAACATCACAGCACACCGGACGTGGGGGGAGGGGCAGCGATCGTAATTTTCAGCTGGAACAGGTAAAGAAAAGTACAACCCACTGGGTGGTCAGGTGGGCCACACACCAAATGCAGGAGGCACCACAGCCTCTCCAGCCTCTCCAGCCTCTCCAGGCCAGCACCCAGGGGCTATCACTCTCCCCACCCACCCCCCGTCGGTATGCCACTGACTTTCCTGAAGATTGTCATGATTGTGGCATCCCTGAGGTCATCTGGGATTTCCTCATCATTCCAGATTCTTAAGATGAGAGTATGGAGTTGTGATGTAAGCTCCTCTCCCCCCCGCTTGAAGATTTCATCAGGGATTTCATCTGCTCTAGATGCCTTGTCAGTCTTCATCTGCTTGATGGCTTTCCTCACCTTGTCAAGCATTGGAGAGATTCCAAGATCATCTCTGACTGGGTGTTGCAGGATGGAATTGAGAACACTTTCATCAATAATACAGTCTCAGTAGAGAAGGTCTTCAAATCATTCTTTCCAGAGAGTGTTGATGGCTCCTCCTTCTTTGATCAGGTTTCCTCCATCCTTAAGTCTTAGAGGCATTGGTCCCTGAGTGCTCAGACCATAGATAACTTTGGTGGCATTGAAAAAACTGTTTATATTGTGAAAGTCAGTGAGGTGTTGAATCTCCTTTGCCTTGTCTCCCTACCATCTGTTCTCATATTGTGGGACCTCCTTTGGACTTCTGACTTGACTTGTTGGTGATTCAGTTTCTTTTGCATGGAGTTGGTGTAATTCTGCCAAGCACAAAAGGCCTCACGCTTGTGCTCAGTCAACTCTTGGATCTCCTAGTCATTCTCATCAAACCAGTCTTAGCATTTCCTGATGGAGAATCCAAGTGTCTCTTCACAGGCCCTGATGACAGTGGATTTGAAGGTACCCAAATCACTGCTGACATTCTCCCAGTGTTGTTAATTAGAGAAAAAAAATTGCCATATTTTCATTGAGGTGCTAGTGGAAGAGGACTTACGTGACTGGGTCTTTTGAGTCCTTCAAAGTTGACCTTCCATTGGTATTGCTCCTGCTGCAGCCATCATTTGGGAGCCAGTTGAAGTGACATAACTGAGTGGATGAGTTGGTGATCAGTCCAGCAATTGCCACCTCCTAGCATAGCTTGAGTGATGCAGACATCTTTGACATCCCAGACATGAACAATGATGTAGTCAATCAAGTGCCAATGATTAGGTCCTGGGTATTGCCATGATGTCTTGTACCTGTTTTTATGGTGAAACAGGGTGTTGGAGATGATAACTCCATGTTCCATGCTTTTGGTCAAGAGGATAATGCCATTTGAGTTAACCTTGCCCACTCCCTCCTTGCTAATGGTTCCGTTCCAGAGGAATGCACTTTCATCTTGAAACCAAAACAAGACATTTTTGTTCTGTTTTTCACATATATATTAGAACAAGCATAGGAGATCCTGTAATATAACTCTGAGGAGAGTCAGGAATATTGTACCTAAAAATTAAATGATCTTTATGATAATGTAGGGAATCCTACAGGTGGCTGTATTGTCTATAAGAATCAAGGATAACTTTGTTTTATATTATTTTCTGGTTTTAGAACATAATTTGTTTCAGCTGTGTTACCAGCATTGCTGAAGGGGATTTATTTATAGACATGTTCAACTTAATATAGTCAAGCAGCAAACTAAGAGACAAGTGGGATAATCCAATCTGTATTGTGTTTAACTTCTGGGAATAAACTAGTTCCTCATAATACGTAAAAGAAAATGGGAAACCTTTTTTCTCATTTAGAGAATTTTAATAAAATAACATTATAATTGCATCATTTGAAAACACATGAAGGAAATTATTCTAGTGGTGGGGGTTAATGCCAAGATAATATTCTTGACACTGATGTATTGATTACATACTCATATACATTATATATATGATAAAAGGTTTAAGTAATCTCATTTTTTCATCGTTCTGACGGGTGTTGGTCTTTGCCTTCAAGAAGAGGTTCCATTTGTTAGACAATTACTAACACCCAGGACGTGACCACCATTATTACTGAGTTTAGCCTTTTATGAAGGTGCCTTTTGTATTTACAAGACAGCAAGTGTGATGTCCATTTAAAACCATAAATAAAAATATTTATTTATTATAATAATTGAAAAAATATTATTATGATGGAAACATTTATTAGGCCTGTGCGAGTAGGCAGCTATTTGATCCAGCTGCTTCAGATGCCAGGGATCTGATCCAGAGCTCCAGACCGGGTTCCCACTTTGATCCAGCTGAAGCAGCTCCAAAGCTTCAGAGCTGCCTCGGACACCCGGCCATAGGGTATAATGGGGAATCAATGAAATATCTATAACATTGTTGTTTTTTATCTTATTTGGATGAAACTTGCCAGAGTGGTAGCCACTGCTGAGAACATGAAGTCTGCCAAGTTTCAAGACAATCAGTGCAGGAGTTTGGGGGGAACATTACCCCAAATTCTTGAAAGCAAAAATCATGTCACGTGTATGTATTACACCACAGTGGGGTGAAAACTGCAGGAATGTTAGCCCCTGGTGAGGCCACAAAGCCTGCCAAGTTTCAAGAAGATCAGTATAGGGGTTTGGGGGGAACTGCACCTCAAGCTACGGACAAGCAAAACTCATGACATGGGTGATACTGTGTGTGTTAAGGCACAGTAGGGTGAAAGCTGCAGGCCTGGTAGCCCCTGCTGAGGCCACGATGCCTGCCAGCCAGCTGTCAAGGAGATAGGTACAGGGCTTCTGGGTTTTGGGGCCCTGCACCTCTAGTTGCTGACAGACAAAAATCATGACATGGGTGCTTGTGCAACTGATTGTCTCTGCCTTGGGGCAGTTGATTGTCTGTATTCTTTCCTCTCCTTAGTCTGTGGTTTTATAGGTGTTAATTGTTGCTAATTAACTGGTTACATTAGCTAGGTACTGTGTATTGAGCTGGTCCCTGAGTGAATCATGATTGATTGGTAACTGGTAACACAGTATCTTAGCAGCCAGGCCTGCAGTAGTTCCCCCTCCCCAACACCAAGACAGACACAGTTGCACAAGCACCCATGTCATGAGTTTTGCCTGTCAGCAGCTAGAGGTGTGGGTCCCCAGAATCCCACTGCATCTATCTCCTTGATAGCTGGCAGGCTTCATGGCCTCAGCAGGGGCTACCATCCCTGCAGCTTTCACCCTGCTGCACCTTAACACACACAGTGTCACCCATGTCATGAGTTTTGCTTGTCCTCAGCTTGAGGTGCAGTTCCCCCAAACCGCTGCACTGATCTTCTTGAAACTTGGCAGTCTTTGTGGCCTTACCAGGGGCTACCACTCCTGCAGTTTTCACCCCCATGTTGTAACACATAGACGTGACATGAGTTTTCTTTCAAGAATTTGGGGTGCAGCTCCCCCTGAACCCCTGTACTGATCTTCTTGAAACTTGGCAGGTGTCCTGCTCTCAGCAGAAGCTACCACCCCTGCAAATTTCATCCAAATCAGACAAAAAAACCCTGAAGTTATAGATATTTCATTGATTCCCCATTATACCCTACGGCTGGATCTCTTAATTCTATGCGAGTGGCAATGAGTCAAGGTAGTTCTGAGCAGAATACAAATTTTCTTGTTGGAATAAAGGTAGGAATTTGGACATCTTAGTCATATTAAATCTAGATTAAGCCATGCTGTAGTGTTACTGTTGAGAAACCTGGTATGTGAGAGGTATGATTTTGAATCCATTTTAGATGGCTTAAAACCAACTTTTTAGATGCAAGGAAAATGCCAGCTCTTATCTTTCAGTAGTTTTTTGACCACGGAAAACTAACAGAACAATTCTTCTATTGCAAAGAAGTAACAAATATCACAAAAGGTCAGAATGTTTTTGACATTATTGATTCTTATTTGAAATGTATTGTTTTATCTGGTGAAACATTTGTAGGTGTTTATGCACTTAACAGTGCTAATATTGTCTAGTACCTTTAAAAAGATATCATGCTACCTCAGGGTGCTATGACACACTCATTGAGAAACAGTGGCCTAGGGGACTGTACAAAAGCCAAGTGGTGGCAGCAAAAGCATCACACCTCAACCCCTGCGTTGAAGGGTGAACTTTGGGTGCCATGCTGCACTAAATGCTTCTGTCTCCATTGTGAGCACTCTAGATCCTGAGGTAATGGAGGCACCTACATGCAACATGAATCAAATGCCTAAGATCCAAGGAGAAACAGGAGTTTAAACACACCTCATACGATTCCTGTTGGTTTGCTCTAAGCACTTCCTGAGTGAAGGGGTAACTCTATGTCTGTATAGTGCTCATAGATACATAGCATTATCAATTTGGACTGGCCTTGTGTATCAAGTTACCTAATTTTTACCCATTCCAACTCCTAAGTGGAGAAACTATGAGAACAACTTAGATTTGTCCCAATTCTAATATAATAAAGGGCTAGTCTGTCTGTCTGTCCATCCATAACACTTTTCATCAAGTGCACATGCCCCATTGCCAAGATAGGGTTATCATGTGTCTGGGTTTCCCTGGAACATGTCCCCACTCTTTTTATGCCCTCTGATCTCCATATGGGCGGGTTGTCTGGGATTTCCCTTTGCTTCACTGCTGGGAGCAGAGGGAGGGTGACGGCAGGCAGCAGAGTGCACACATGGACCCGACTGCAGCTACGGAGGTGCGCAGATCCATGTGGTGCTCCCTGCTGTCTGTGATCACCCTTCCGCTGCTCGCACCTCCATAGAAAAGGAAAAACATGGACATTTGCTCAGGTCAGGAGGAGTGGGGGCTGCAGCTGCAACAGGGTGGGGGGGGTGAGGGTTGCCTGTTCTCCAGCAGGGGAACGAGTGAAGGGACTTGGAGGGCAATGGGGATCTCTGTGGCTGGTCAGCAGCACAGAGGCCAGTGCCTGTACTCCGGGGACAAAACAGCCATGAGACACTGGGGGGAGGACAAGCGGGGGGGCGAGGAGGGAGGGGGAAGGGGAAGGGGCCATCGTGGCCAGGCTTCCTGGTGCAGTGCAGCAGCCTCATCCCAAGGCAGGGGCTGCCACAAGCCTCCCTTCCTCTTCCCTCAGCCTGTGCTGGAGCCAGGCATGCTCCGTGGCCACCTGCATGAATCTGTGCCACTGTGCTGTAGCCCGGTCAGGACGGGGACAGCTGGGACACCTCCAGCAGGGATGGGGGCGCAGAGAGCTGTGGATCAGGAGTGAGGGCCGCTTGGTTGGGGGTGGGAGACTGTGGGTTGGAAGTGCGGAGGGCACTGGCAGTGCCAGGGGGCTGTGGGTCAGGAGTGAGGGGCACCAGCAGGGCCTAGGGGGGCACGGTACTGCAGTTTGGTGACGGAGAGGTACTGGCAGGCTGGGGTCAGTGGGTTGGGAGCCAGAGGCAGCAGCAGGGCTGGGGTGGGGCTGTGGATTGGGAGTGAGGGGCAGCAGCAGGGCTTGAGGGGCTGTGGCTTGCCAGTAAGGGGCAACAGAATAGGCAGGGGCAGGGGCAGGGGCAGGGCCACCCTTCAGGGCCAGCCATGTAAACACTCCTTTGAAATCTATCATTCATGACAGGCATTTGGCTAGTACCTTACACATTTCACCCATCACAGAGAGATTCTTTACCTATAAAATAAAAGATCCCACTAGAACATAAAATAGTTAGGCTCTATGGTCTTCTTTTCCTTTCTCACACTTTTCATCTTATGCCCTTCTTTCTATTGAACCAGTATTAATACCTGAAATACTTTAAAATGTGTTGACATCAGTAGTTGATGATGAAAAAACCGTACAAAGTGGTTGAACACTTAGTATCTTTCCTTTACCTTGAACTGTAAACATAAAGAGATTAACTACAGACACTTCTAATCCTTATCAGATAAATACACACGTACTTACACAACAAAGTCAGATGATAAATGACCTTGACAATTTCTAATATACATTCAATGGTCTGTCATTAAGAATATAACAAATATGTTGGCAATTATGCATGTGAAAATATTACCAATTTTTCATACTTTATATCCTTCATGGAATGTTGCTAAAGCAGTGCATAATTTAGCCTGCAATTGAGAACATACATATTTTCATGTCTTTACGTCTTATCAGAAGTGAAGTAAATTATACTTCACTAAATTATACCACAATAAATGGTAATCAAAAAATTATTTTTCAGAAGAATGCCCTATGATTATCATTCACAGTAAAAGAGGAGCCAGATGCACAGATGACAAGTGGTATTGTTTTCTGTAACTTTCTAAATGATAGCTGTATAGTTAACATGTTTTATGCTATGTGACTTTACTGATAGTCTCACTCTTGCAGTGCATTGGATGAGTTAGTGAAGCTATGAAGGATCACTCATTCATCAGAAATACTATCAAAGACAAAGACTGTCATACATTAACAATAATTAATCCATATTTTATCTCTTTTAATCCTGTTCTATGTATCTTCAGTAATTTTTTTTAATTCCAAGTTTGGAAGAATTGATTCTACTTTTGTGGAGAAGAAAATATCAAATGCAAGTTAACCTAAATCCACAGAGCCACTTTCTGCTACTTTGGATAAATTTACGTTCAGAATGGAAAGGTGACCTCCCCAGTAACCTCTCATAAATCTCTGAGTATCCCTACTGAAGCTGTGTGGCTTCCATTCCTATTGACCCCCACATCCACCCTGGTACATTGTGAACACGGTGGGGAGATGAAAAATGGTTTAGATTCATGTGGAGGTGAAGTTGGCAAAGTGTCCTTTTCCTAAGGACAAGAAGACATGAACTGAGGGCTCAGTAGTAATAGACGTAAGACAGAAAATTTATCCTTCTGTGAAAAGAGCTGTTCTTTGATGAACAGTAATGGGAAGTTCATCAGAGCTCAGCTCCTTTCCAATGACATATATTAGTTTGTCAGAATGGATCAGCTCTTGACTTTACTTTTGCCAGTCATGTTTATACTAGAATGATTTGTCTGTCAATAATATTTGGTGAAAATAATTTAAGGTATTATTTTCAGAGAAATATATCACACTGAAGAAACATGGTATTTTTCCAAATTAAAAAGTTCTAATGTATTTTGATATTAGATTTTTTCCAAACATTTGTAAAGATTTTAGAATGTTTTCCCTTTGTCTTGTATGAATGGTTATCTTAAGTGAAAGTAGTAGCTCATGCACATGTAATTTTTCTCCCTTCAATTTCACATGAAGAGCAGAATGCAGGAAATCTAGTAGTTAACACCTAGTCTCCCTAGAGAGAACATTTCTATAGTCTAACACAGGGGTTCCCAAACTGGTACAGGTACTGCTGGGAATATGTAAGATATCTCTGTGGGTACACAGGAGAAATTGTGTACCAGCAGATTTAATTTCATTATGATAATAATTGACATTTAAGAGGTTAAAATATAAAATGTATGCTGGTAGGGGTACCCAGGCAACTGATAAATCTGGAAGGGGGTACACAATAAGAAAAAGTTTGGGAACCTCTGGTCTAACACATGTGACAGTACAGAGGGAGATCAGTATTGAACAGACATAGGATGTTTTACATGAAAGCAAGGTTTAACCCAAAAGTTTGGAGAAAAATAGTAGCCAATGGCAGGAACAAATTTTAGAGGATATGATAAATATATTAAAAATATAAGATGATATCTAGAATATAATGCATCAAAGAACATTTAACTAGTTATCAATTGTGTGAAACTATGGGAATGTAATTAGCACTTTCTTTTATGAACATTAGATGGTTTTGGTACAGAGAATTATTCATACGCCAAGTCAAATATTTACTAATGTTACTTCGATGAAATGAAGTTATGTTGGCAGAAAACATGGTCAGGTAACATGTAGGTTACTATGTTGTCTCCTATTAAAGATGGTAGTAAATCCTTTCAAGCTATCACATGTGTCTGTTCTGAAAATCTCATAATTAAAAGAAAATATACAAATACAAAGTACTTTAAATTAGTTCTGTATCTCTAGTCTAGTTTTTCTTAGGTATAAGCATGAATATATGTAGAAGTGAAATTTAGTTCCATGTGGTTCATAGCAGTCAAGTTGCTTTCTTGGGTTGGTTATTTCTAACAATTAAACTAATAAAAAGAGGCATTTACTCTGTAGTTAGAAATGTTTATGAAGCAAAGGAAAAGTAGCACACCTTTCCAGTGAATTTCAAGGAAATTTAGGCTACCTATGAGCCATAATCTTACTGCTTGGTAGCACCCATTGTGAGCACAAGTCACTGTCAAAGGGGAGGAAAAAAATGGGCTAGAGTCTGGCTTCTTGAGTGTCTACACTTGATTTAAGCCAACAAGAGACTGAGAAATGATTACTAAATGAAACTGGTTAGCCACAGGTGGGTCTATAAAGACATCAGTAAAAGTGCCATGGAAGGCTAGAAGGAGCTGTGAGGAGTTCAATGCCTGGTTCATCCATAGACTTCCTATATGACCTTGAACACAGTTAATCTACCTTTTGTTTTGGGGTGATGGAAATAGTGCTTCCTACTTCCCAGGGATGTTGAAAGGAAAAATTCCACTGTTAGTTATGAGACAATAAGATGTTACAGGGCCATATAATTAGTTAGACAGTGAGGAAAAATGCCTTAGTGTCTTGGTTCACTGACTGTGATTCTATATTACCTTCATTACAGGGCTCTGGCCAAAAGCCACCTTGTAGCCCCAAGAATCACTTGCAAATGCTGCTATCCTTTGGCGTGCCTCACATTTTTCTTTGGCATTTTATGGTAGGATGTGTATACTCATCACAATGTTAATCTGCAAAAAAAACCTAGAAAGAATTGGAATCAGTAAAACTATGTAGTATAAACAATGGACAGTTGGTGTATTTATGCAGTGTCAGTTCTCTAAATCTTTTATTATCAATTGATCCACTGAAAATGTTGTTTCAAGTTATTTGCTATATAATCTTATTGTTTGCTAACATCTTGCCTTCCCAATGAGCCTGAGACATGGTACAGAATTTTGACTTTGCATGTGGCTCATCAGACTACAAGGCCATCCCAGGTCACCAAGGCTAGGAACAGACATTACACATAAACCATTTTAAGTGATCAGAAACTGGTTTAAATGTGTAACAGAACAGATGTTCAGTGCACATAAACCGGTTTGAAAATGGCTGAAACCAGTTTGAGATAAACCTGGTTGAATGTAGTATCAGACTTAACTGATTTGGCTCAAACTGGTTTATTCAATGTCTGTCCCAGACCTCTTGCTGGTTTAAGATAAACCAGATACCCCCAGCATTCTCTCTGGGCTGGACTGGGTGGGGCTCTCTGCTCCACAGCAGGGCTGCCCCCTTCCCTCTGCTCCCTGACTGTAGTTCCAGAGACTGCGGCTGCTCCCCCCTGCCTCCACTCCCTGCTAAGCAGGAATTCCCCCCTCCCATCTGCCTTGCTGAGGAAGTGTCTGTGTATTAGCTAGCAGACCACATGCTGGTGACGGTCCATGCTGAATCAACGGGTAGAATCAACAAGTAGCTGGTAATGTCCCTCTGCTGTTTTCTTAATTGGGTGATAAACAACTTATCAGTTCCCTGCTGGGCTAATCGGAGCCCCTGCTGGAGCCTGGCCATGCCCTCCTCAACTTCATGCTGTTGAAGGAAGGGAGGGCTCTCTAGCTTGCATTTCTGGGATGTCTGTCTGGTTACAAAACTGATTTAGCCTAGCCAGGTTAGACTAACCTGCAAAGATTGAATCAATTCAGGCTCAGGCTTTTTGAATGCCTGTCCCTAGCCCTAATGGCTGATTATTTTAAAAGCAGATAGGGTAGGCCTCCTCTGATTCTCCTCATGAAATACCTCTGTCTGTTCTAAAAGTATATATATTTCCTGTAAAACCTGTTAAATCAGTTTTCTTGGAAGGTTAATATAGACCATTGTAGTGGACGAGTATTGCAAAGAAAGCATTTGTATGAACTGTGTGCAGGATAGCTTGGTAATAAGATAAGAAAACAAACAAATAATAGCTGATAGTAAGTTGCAGACTGCCAGTCTGTGCTTGTATTAGAAAAAAATTGGTGTGAATTAAATTTCAATACTGCTCTACTTATGTTGAAGAGTGGAAAACTTCTTAAATAATCTTTAGTAGTCAGGATAAAGAGAATCAAATGTAAAATGCCTCTGAATGAAAGAGAGTTTAGGAAGGCAACTTAGGAACAGCAAGATCCCATTCCTTTTGTTTAAAATATGTCATAATTTGTGTGGCAACTGTGCCTTTTGGAATATAGTTAATACATGTGACCAAAAATGTATGTGTTCAGCCTGTGCCCCATCCTGAGGTTTGCTTCTTATCCTTTGCTTCCCCCAAATCACACAATAATGGTTTTGAACCAAGATGTAAACTGCCTTTAAAATGTCCTTCTCAATTTGCTTATCTTTATCTAACACTCACCTTTTGTCAATTCCACAGTCACTTCTTTGGCTTGTGATTACTAGTGCTCTCATTGCTTTGTCCAATCATCTTTTGCCTACAATCCTGATCTAATTATTAGTATTACTAAAAATACAGAATAGAATCAAAAGGATGCAAAGAAGGTAACCGAGCCTTACGTTATCTGTTATTTTAGCAGACTTCGGTATTTATTCAGACAAGCAGGAGAAAGGCCTTCTGAAGAAGCACCTTGGCTTCTAGGAAAACAGGAATGTAACATAGTGTAATTGTAGAAGGCATGGTAGGGATACACTTTATAGAAAACTAAACCAGAGATGAATAAGCTTTCATGAGCCTGAGTTCACTTCATCAGATGCTCTGAAATGACATACATACAGCAGTCTTTCAAACTGAGAAAAAGTTATGAATACAAAAGACAGGGAAAGTCAATGGGGCTTTACTTTAAATTTTGTGGGCCCCTGTGCCGAGCTCAACACATACCCAGAAGAGGCAATATGTTAGTTGGACTCAACTCACCCAATGTCTGTAGAGATCAGGCACTTCTGTATAGATTGCTGATTGACTCAGCTTTAGATAAAAGCACCAAAAAGCCTCACTGAAGTGCCCGATCTATACAGCTGCTGCAGAGCCAGGTCAGAGTAACACGCTGCTTCTTCTAGTAAAGTGCATTTTTTTTTAATGTCTGCAAGCTGCCTGTCTACGTAGTTATAATAACAAAGCTCCCTCAATAATCCGGCAATTATACTTAGGGCCTGGTTTAAATTGCAGGCCCAGCTCACTAATGTCATGGCCCAATCATGGCAGGGGCTGCCATTTTTGCATCCAGATTGTGCTGCCTCCCCGGCAACCCTTGATTAGCCAAGGGAGCAGGTTTAGAGCCAGGTTTAAATGCAGCAGCAGAGGCCTTGTTCCCAAGGCCTTTGAAGCTGAAAACCCTGATTCCCCCCCTCACTGGAAGAGGCAGAAACAGCAGAAGCAGCCATCTGCCCCGCATTGTTTCTGACAGGCAGGGAGGAAATTCACTTCTCAAAAATGCCACTCTACTTTGCTAGGCTCCTGGCCAATCGGCAGCGAGTCTCACAGTGAATTCAGCATTAGCCAGTCAGCAATGATGAAATGAGCTCAGTGGGAAAACTGGGGGTAGGGATTTGAGATGGCCCTGGCACCAGGTAGGGGAGGGGCTCCTTGTTCCTCTGTGCATGTGTTCTGTCCCCCCGTTCTCAACCCCCAGTGCCCCAGTTTTCCTACCTGGAGGAGCAAACAACCCCTGCCCTACCCAGTGTCAGGGTCATTTTCCAAGGCTGCTCCCAGGCAGCCCAACCCCTGTGCCCCAGTTTTCCCACCTGGTGGAGCAAACAGCCCTTTCCCTACCCATCCCCAAGCTCTATCCTCCTTCTGTCCCTTTTGCAACCCCTTCCCGCCTCCCCTGGGCTCCTAGGCTTTTGCTGCTGGTTGGGAAATGGTTTATCCTGCCTGCAGCAGCTGTCTTGTTGCAACAAAATGCCACAATATGGCCCCAGCAAGTGGCAATGCTGTGGCATTTTGTTGCAAATTTTCACTTGTCTTAAAAATCACTTAAGTTCATAATTTTCACCAAAAATACAAAAATGCAATTTAAACCAGGCCCTAGTTGTTAGGGGTATGCAAAACAGGCCATATTCAATTCGGATTCAGATTCGGCCAAATCGAATTGAGGACAGTGGCACAGGGCCATAAGCCGCCTCCTTGACAGCAAATGCTGTGAAATGTACAAGTCAAGTAACACCAGACAGGGTTGAGGTGAGATTTGGCATGTTCTCTTTCCAGAATCTACTGTCTCACCCAATGCTTTGGGTAGATAAAATACATGGTGGGAGCTCTCCAGCAGCTGAGAAGGAAGAGTAGGAGTGCTGCTTATGCTCAGGGATATTCGTATATGCCCAGCCAACAGTGCATAAACTGTTTGTTACCCATGCCCAATGTATGTATATATGCTTATCTGTCCACAGTGCATAGGGAAAACCAAACCAGACAGATACACAGCTAGAAAACTGCCATTTAGGTGCAAAAAGAAAAATGGAATTCTGCAATAGATTTCAGAGATTTTAGCAGCAAGTCTCTGAAGAGCCATGCTGAGCGCATGTAAGTGATGATTTTCAGACTCAAAACTCTACCAGATCTGTGTGTATTTCTATAAGAGGCAGCAAAAAGACCCCCAGGATGATCACCTGGCAACTATTTTAAATGTAGAATTACTGAAGCTCTTCACTGTGTCTGAATAAATGACACAGTTAAATCAATGTAGCTTACATTAGTTTTGAACACTGATGTACTTTATACCAAATCCAGAGAAGACAGGAATGCAGCTATGGGTAGCTGGAGTAACTTCAGGTGCTTCAGTCCATCTACCCCATCTTCCAGCACCAGCTGGGCAATGCCTAGACTGAGCTTCCTCCGCTCCCTTCCCCCCTCCCATTCTAAAGACAGTGCCGGGAGCAGGGCTGGGCTGCATCATCCTAGCCCTGCTCCCAGCATGCACTGACATAAGTTAATAAAGGCGCTCCGCTTTGAAGCATCTTCATCTGAACCCTTATGTAATGAAGGTTCAAATTGTCACAGGATCAGGCTCTTTTAAACTGCTCTGCAGCCATGCCCTTCTGTAAGATCACAACCGTAGAGTGCTTGCAGTGGCTGATCGTGCAACAAAATGTCACTTGTAATAAGTGCTCTTCATGCTGTAGGCATCTATTACAGTATTAGGTGGTAGGAGAACAGTTAATGGCATGTTGCCTTCAGGAGAAACTGTGGACAGACAATATCTATTCCTTATGTTACCAACAAGTTACATTGTTGTGGATTAACCGATGCATTTTCTGGTTGCTCCTTCCTTCAACCCCTGTAAATATTAATTACACTACTGTAAACATGTCATCTGTCCAAACCCAAAGAAACAACTGAGAAAATATTTTATCTTTGAAAACACAAACTATTTTTGCCCACCCTCAGTTCTAGAAATGACCAAACTGTTTTTGCTGAAACAGAAGGAAAAAATATCAGCATGAGTTACAGAGGAAGCACAGCGAATTGCAGCCTGAAAGTTTCAAGTTTTGCCAAAGTTATATCTAATTGTAAACCCTGGAGTTTAATTAAGAGTACTGTATTAGACAACCTCAAATATAGGCAACATTATCACCTTGAAGGAGGAATAAAAGAAGCTGATCCGTAGCCTCCAAATACAACTCAAACCTGATTCTTTTGTACTGAAGGTCAAAAAGCTTTGTTACTATATATAATTATTTTATTCTCCTGAACTCATTCATGAGTCCAAGTTTTATATTGGGCTTTGGGAAAGGGACAGTCAATGTCCTGTAAATTTTACCCTGCCAGCATCTCAGTGCTATTGAAATTAATATGCATGCTTTTTTATAAGACCCATTTGAATAATAAAGGAAAGATCCTTCCATCCTTCTTCCACTAGTACTGTCACTGAAGCTACTAGAACTATGCCTAAAGTTTTACACAACATAGATGGCAAAGTCACCTCCTAAATCACACAGTTTGGCTTATGAAAAGTTTCCCCTCTTTTATTGGCCTGAATACAACTGACTCTCACTTTGCCCTTGATATTATTGAAATATCCCAAGGGCCAAACTCAACCAAAGGTTATGGGTCTGGTGCAGTCTAAATTTAGTTCACTCATATCATGTTTTACATTTTAAGTGATTTTTTCCCTAGTGCTGTCATTATGACATCTAATGTCTCCTGTTTGGTTTGCAACAGTTCATTTCTGGCTTTCATCTTCTTGTTCATCTGGAACTAAATCAACAAAACAGCTTGGCACATTAAATCAGTTGCTCTCACAGCAGAGTTCTTTCTATAGTGTCTGGGTTTTTAATTTTTTTAATGAAAAACTGCTCAGATAATCCAGTTAAGGCAGATAGAAAAAGGATAAGTTGCCTTTTTCTTGGAGAGGAACAGAAAGAATGTTAAGTATGCTGAAGGTTGTACAGTGAATACAGAAGACCAAAGGGCCAAAACACTTTTACAGCTACATTAAGTAGCAAATGGAGCTGCACAGAATTGTTCAGTTTAAATTCAAGCAGAGCTGCAAAAAGCTAGTATACCTCATCTCACCTTACACAAGTTCTTGAGCTAAAATATGAACTAATATTCTACAAGTCCCATGGTAGAATGTGGTTGCACTCAGTGTCTTATTATTTCATCCTCTAGCAAAAATGGGCCAAAGTTGAAAAATTCATTCCAAAAAACACCATAAGATAATCAGATAAATTAAACTGTCTGCTGACTGAGAAAATATTGGGTATATGTTTGACACAGTCCAAATATATCTATAACGTTCCAAAACAGAAAAAGGAAAAGTCTGGAGATTTGATTCAGGCTAGTCCTGAAAATAATGGAAACTTGCCAGACTTTATCAAATACTTCTGAACATTTTGTAGTCTTCTTTTAGTCATTGGTATCTCTGTCTGAACAGGGATTGTTCAAGACTAAAAGACTCCAAGGTGTATTTGAACACATGTGTGAAATCCATGTTAGGATCTGAGAGAGAGAGAGAGAGGGAAGTCAGCTATATTTTCCCTTGCACTTAATCCAGTGAAAATCAAAAATAACTTCAGTGAAAAAATACCAGTGTAAATCTGGGATATTTGGGGGTAATCATAAAAGATGGAGAGCTTGTGGATTGCAAAATCTCTGAAAAATGTTGTTTCTATTTGTGTTGGTTTAAAATTGGTGTTGTGGCTCGTGTCTAGTTGGCCTTCATGATCGTTTCATTAGGACTGACCAGCGGTGTTGTGGCAGTACACAGAAACTGCAGTTTTTCTGCCTCTTCACCCTATCTAATTTAAGACACTGAGAAGGGAAATATAGAGAAGAAAGTGAAAAGAAAATAAAGTTAATTAATAATTCTGTAGAATTTCTTTAATAGATTCCCCACACGCACTCATTCTGCTTATGATAATTGGCCTGCAGCACACATTACAGATGGATCAGCAGCAGCATGTGTGCAGCTGTTCATATACCAGGCACAAGTGTTGGATTTTTTTTTTTTACTGCCTGACCAGGCAGTAGCCAATTAAAAAAAAAAATTGAAAGCCACCCGAAAGCATTTACTAGAGGAGGTAGTAAGATTAACCGATCTAGTTCTCCTCTTACTACCTCTCTGCTCACTCTCATCTTCTGAATTTCAAATTAGAGAAGCAGATGTACAATGGGGACATTTTCCAGATTCATCTTTAAGCAAACACTTAATATTGAATGCAGGATGCACAAGTATTTAAGTTGTTAGAGTTTCACCAGCGCGCTACACATGCAGTTAGAAAGAATGTTGATTTGTGTGTGATGCAGATAGAGACCTTTTTACCCCATATCTTTTTTTCCAGTATATTAAAGTAGGAATGATACCCAAGGGCTGAAGCAATGGATGTGTACTCAGAGGAACTAGATTCAATTCCTGGCTTGATCAGTATTTTGGTAGGAGCTGAAGCAATTCATTTAATCTAGTTCTGCCTGAGTTCCCCACTAGTGGGATAGGGAGTATGCTTACTTCCTAACAAGAGTCTTCTGATGATAAAATTTATTAATGATGGCAAAGCACTAAGATCCTGCAGTACAGAGGGCCTCAAAGGAACATAGATAGCTCATTTATAATAATAAAGGCCTTCCCTGAAATTTAATTATATTTAATTAAAGAAACATGTTTGCAAGTAAATGACTTATCTTGAACCATATTATGATTTTCCAAAGGATTCAAGCTATCTCCAGGATGATTCTGAGATTATCACTTTCTTATACCAATTTTAACTCCAGCTTGATTCAGCTGAAATAAATGGAATTATACCCATTTTTAAAACTCAGAATAATAAATGGTTCATAAGGCCTATAAAATCTGAGAATTTAGGACAGACTCTTAGTGATCTCTTGCTGTACATATTGGTATTCCTATATTGAATATCTTCTCTAGATGAGGTCCAATAGCTAGCTTGTAGTAAAAATACCACATTAGAGACTTAGGAAAAATGTATACTGCAAATCAAAACGGGTACCAAGTGATCCAATAAAAACCTCTACTTGGTTTAACAGCGGAATTAAGGAGGTCATGCCAGGCAAACAGGCATCCTTCAGAAAATGGAAAGCATACCCATAAGGAGAAGAGGAAAGCTCACAAACTTGGCAGAACAAGTGTAAAAGTGAAATAAGACAGGCCAAAAACAATTTGAGGAGTGTCTAGCAAAAGATACTAAAGTTAAGCATAAACAATTTTTAAAACATGTCAAAGGCAGGAAGCAAATGAGAATCAGTGGGATGATTAAATGACCAAGGTGTAAAAGGTACACTTGGGGATGAGAAAGCCATAGCAGAAAAGTTGAATACATTCTTTGCATCAATTTTTACCACAGATTCCCATGCCATATCAATCCTTCCTAATAGATACAACTGAAGAATTGGTTCATATTGAAGTGGCAATAGATATTTTAGAACATATTGATAAATTAAATACTAAAAAGTTACCAGGACCAGATACATTCACTAAAGAGTTCTATTCCTAGCAAGTTGGTAGAATCTAAAATAAAGAAAAAAAAATAGCTGTCATATGGACAAATATGATCTGCTGGGGATATGTCATGTTTTTTCTGTAAAAAGAAATCCTGCCTCACCAATCTGCTGGAGTTTTTTGAGGGTGTTAAATACACAAACAAGGGGGATCCAGTTGACATAATATATATGAACTTTCAAAAAGCTTTTGACAATATCCCCCATCAAAGCCTTTTCAAAAAACAGCATTGCCATGGGACTGGAGGGGAAGTTTTTTTGTGGTTTGTGAGCTGGTCAAGAGATAAAAAGCAAAAGGTAGGGCTAAATGGTTACTTTTCAGGAAGAAGCAAAGTGAGATCTGACGGGGATCTGTGCTAGGCCAAATTTTGTTCAATATTTTCAGCAATGATCTGGAAATGGGGGTTTACAGAGAAATCTGCAAGTTTGCAGATGATACCAAATTATTCCGGGTAGTCAAATCCCAGGCTGATAGAGAGAACCTTCGGAAAGATCTTACCAAGCTAAATGAGTGGGCACCTGAGGAAAACAGGCTCCACTCTGCTGTAACAGGGAACCCCAACCCTGTTAACTCCATAGGCAGGGGGAACAGGATGGAAGAGAAGGATCCCCAGGGGACTAAGACTTTGTGGCCCACAGCAGTGGAGTTCTGCAGGAGGAAGGGTCAGGGCTTGGCTGCATCTAAGCCTAGTCTCTGTGCTGGGGCTGGCACTCTGCACTTGCAGGCTGCAGGGTGAATAGCTGAGGACAGAGATGGCTGTCAGGAAATAAAAGGTACATATGATCCTATGATCTGGGGGATTAAACCAGCTTCTTAAGTTAGGAGTGTGGCAACTATTTAGATTTGAGTTGGGGTTTTAGACTTGAGTTGCAACCAGATTGTTTATGCTTTATGCTACAGTTATTTTTCCTTTGGCGTTTATGCTCAGACCAAAGGACTGGGTTGTGGCTATGTGGGAGGTCTGGAGGTCACATGGCAGGGGGCACGCTGCACACTGAGACCTGTTCTGAGCAAGAACACAAGGGACGGTGGTCCAGGAGCCAAGGTCTGAGGCAGTAGACCTGGGCGCAGGGGCTCAACCAGACCATCTTGGGGGGGGACCTCCTTCAAAATGGAGACTCAGTAATATCTGTGAGGTATGGATGTGGTGATGAAGATGGCTGTAGGCCACAATTATAGCCTCTAAGGCATGCTTAGGGCAAGGGGTCCATGTTTGGGATCCATATGAGCTTGATTGCTTGACAAGGTAGAGAAGCCCTCGAATTGTTTTAAAGAGAAGTATGTGCTGTAGATTCTGAGGAATGAAGGAGCCCTGAGGACTGGGTCTGGGGGATGGAGGAGCCCCAAGGACTGGCTTTGGCGGCAGAGGAGCCCTGAGAACTGCACAAAGAAGGAAGGCACTAAACAAGATGCTACTCCAGCCTCTGGAGAAAGCCTTGCCAAGTAAACGCAATAAGATTAAGGCATGGCAAGTGAGAGACAGGAGGTGAAAGAGACTAAAAACCACAAGTGAGTCTGACCACCAGGCAGCATCAGGCACCAGGGTCAGATCTCCTGACCCTGCTACATATACATACACAATGCTGGGTTCTGAATTAGCTGTTATAACTGGGGAAAGAGATCAGGGGGTCATTGTAGGTAGTTCTCTAAAAATGTCACCTCAATGTAAAAGTGTCAGCAGCAGCAACCAAAACAGGCAATAAAATGTTGGACATCATTAAGAAGGGAAGTTCAAACAAAACAACAGAGCATCATCATGCCATTATGCAAATCCGTGGTGTGCCTACATCTTGAAAACTGTGTGCAGTTCTGATCTCTGAATCTCAAAACAGATGTAGTAGAATTAGAAAAGGTACAGAAAAGGGAAACCAAAATGATCAGGGTATGAAGCTGTGGCCGTACCAGGAAAGACTAAAAAAGGTAGGATTCTTCAGTTTGGAAAAGATGACTAAGGCAGGATATGAGAGGTCTATAAAATCATGTAGGGTATGGGCCAAGTGAACAGGGAACTGATGCTTACCAAGTCCAAGAATACTACAGCTAGGGGCACGCACTAAGAATAGTAGGTGGCAGATTTAAAACTAACAAGAAAAAGTCCTTTTTTATACTAAGTTAACTTGTGGAATACATTGCCGGAGGTGGTGGTGGTAGAGGCAGATAGCACAGCCAGGTTCTACAAGGCACTAGTATTAATGGGTGATAGATCTATTAATAGCTGTTGAACAGAATGGTTGGAGATCTTTCCTCTGGCATCTCTAAACTAATAATTGTGGATGCCAGAGAGAGAAATGAATAAAGGATAGGTCTGTCTGGTTCAAATTTTCCCTCTAACATCTCCTACTGCCACTGTCAGAGGATGCAGAACTTATACTTAGTGGTTGGCATACTCAAGTATCTATTCTGGACATATCTCACCACCCTAGTTTTATCACAGGTCGATCTGGTTTTCCTTGTCTTTTTTCTTTCTTTGCTTTTTTATTTTATTTTTTTTTGAGGGGGGGGGGTAAAAAAAAAAACAACTTTAGTCTTATTTGTTACTAAGCCTTGATATGGTGTTGAGAAATTAGTCAGGAAGACTGGACTGACTAAAACATGCTGCTGCTTGATCTGCTAATTGAACACTGAAATTGCTGAAACGATGTGAGCATGTTACCATTCATTTTGCTTTAGCAGACTTCTATGTATAGCTTTGCACAACTGTAAAATCTTCATTAGAGGAAGAATGTGGTAATGGGGTCAGATAGAAACATAGAGGCAGACAGAGTAAAAGAGGTTGGAAATATTATCCAATGGTAGTATTAAATCATAAATCAGCTGTGCAGTGTGTTTATTTTGACCCTGGTCAGCAAAAGTATAGGCTGTTTATTTGATTTTCACTTTTAGACTGTCTGTTATTTGCATTGCTAGATTTAGGCTCTGAGAGCCAAATCCTGAGGTTCCTAAAAAGAGACGTTCAGTTGTGTTCTTTTCCAACAGATACAAAGCTGATTAGGCATCTAATTGCATCTGGCACCTTCATTTTGGGCTACAAAGTTCCTTAGGTGCTTACGCTTAGATTTCAGAGTATGCTAAAGGATCCATTTTGATGTTAAACTCCTACTCTCTTCAAGTGTGTGTAACCAGTCTGCTGGGCACTGGTTAGTAGTAACAAGGGCCGGGTTCAATTTTTGGGGTCTAACTATACTTGACCTTGGTTTGAGCCCCTACCCAGACCACCTGGGAAACACTAAATAAATTACTAGGGTGTCCTACATAAACAAAAACCCCTCCACGCAAGCATTGTAAACACAGATAACAGATTTATTACAGGAAACAAGGGCAAAGAAAACACCGAATACAATTTAAAATACTACCAACTACAAGGTATAGTAGAGACTCATGAACCTCTGAAAAGCAATTCAAGGTAAGATGCCTGCAACAGGATTTAGAAAGATGTGTCTCCAGCCTAATATTTAGGTGACTATCTCCAGAAGTATAATGATCAAACTTCTAAGTTCCCTACTGCATTAAACAGAGAGACTGAGGGGACTAAGACTGTGATGCACAATGGCCAAAATGTTCAGATGCACCTAAGTACCAAAGGGAGAGGTCAAGCCTACCTCACTGGGCCTTTACTGGGCTGCAAAAGCCAGCCAGGCCTATACTGCACTGAGACCTGAATATACATATGGTGGTCAGCCACACAGCTAGGCTGCAACACCACAGCTGTAGAAAGAGCAGGGAAAAAAAAGCCCAGGCCTATGGCTGTGGCCTGGACACCCGGTCTTAGCAATACCCCATGCTGAGATGATACAATTACAAATCAGATGGGGCTAGGCCCCCATAGCCAGTAACTGCCAGGACCCATTCCTGGGCAGTTTGCTCCAGTGATTAATACCTCCATGGCATTAACCCACTTAAGAAAAAAAAGAAAAGAAGGAGGGAGGAAATAGGAGTCTCAAACTTCAAAACAGACTTTCTCTCCTTCTACCTGAGGCTTTCCCTTCAAATAGTGTTTTCCTGCCTCTCCAGCAAAGAGGGTGAGGGAAGAGACCCTCCCCCCATGGGGAGCAGGTTTTCTGGCTCCCAATGTAGCTGTGCAGCTCTCAGCAAGAAAATGAATGAGAGCCCCAGAACCTTAGTGAGTTTTTCTTATATACCTGGTGTGACGTCACCCAAGCCATGTCCAATCAGGAGGGACACATTTCAGTCTTTCTCCCATCCAATCTGCCTGAAGAATCCCCTGCTTCCTCTGGCCAATGTTACATGTGTGTTTGAAACCCTTCTGGCTGAGTAGGCGCTAGAGTCTCTATATTGACAATATTCTAATGATCTCTCCCCATATATTTGCATCATCCTCCTGAATACAAGTGTGTAATTTTAGACACTGTAACATCCAAGTGGAGGTTCACAGGTGACTAATCTGGATCTAGCGTTGAATCATGTAGTCGTTGTTTCATGAGCTTTGCACATTGGAGTGCGAGTAGTCTGCAGAGGCAGCATAGATTTCTCTTTTGAAATCCAACAATATAATTGTTCTGCCACTGACTCACTAACCAGCCCTAGACGAGTCATTTCACCTCTTGTCCAATGGGAGTACTAAGATTGGACATTCCTTGCAGGAGTGTTTGAGGATTAGTTAGTTAATATTTGTATTTCTCTTTATGCCCCATTTTAATGCCTAACAGTTTAGCTCACCACTAGAGTATAAATGAATTGGTCTTCAATGTAGTCCCCAGGGCTTGTTAGTGACTCACACTTTCAAACAAAAACAGTATTTATATCCTTTCATCTAATATCTAAAATTTCTACATGTTTAATACTTTCTCATATCCTGTAAGTAAATATACATACATGCAGATATGTTTATAGATATATCTATATGCATATTTATAAAATCCATCTCATTCCACTTATATATGTATAATTCCATTCCATTGGAATAAATAGAAATATTTATAAGTGATGGGTGGGATTCAGCTTTATATATATATATATATATATATATATATATGTGTGTGTGTGTGTGTGTGTGTGTGTGTGTGTGCGCGTTACATAAGCTGCTACAATTTGTATATAATTTACATACACATATAAAATACATAAGCTGCTACAATTTGTATATGCACTCACATGTGAGTGAGCCATTGTAGGCATATCATGGGCAACACAATTGATTTGTGCAATGCCTGCTTCTTTCATAGTGAATTGAATGTTAAGTAGCTTGGACCAATAGAGCTCCTGTATTAGTAGCTGGTACAGAAAAGTCAATCTGTCCTACATGTCTGTCTTTGTATCCATCCATTTTCAATATTTATATAATGTCAGTTATTACAGTGTCTAGAAGCTGATACCCAGGCTTCCAAAAAATTCCTTGTCTATCATTAACTTAAGATAGATGTGAAGTGTACAATCTGGTTTGTTATGACAAATCAATGTGCTCTGGCTGTATAAACACAAGCCTTTTGTTTCTCTGTTTCTCAAAGCTTTTTAATATGATTCTGGCTTATAAACACAAAACAGCACAGTCTTCTTCATGTAGTGCTAATTTTACACCAAAATTGGGATTTATTACTTAAATTGATTACCTTAAAGGTAAATAAGATCAAACCAAATGGGATTTATTTTTGCTGAGAAAAAATATCTAAACTAATTCATGCTTGCAAGTGGGGAGTCTGTGATTTCACATTATTAAATAGAAGTAGAAAAGTTAAATTGACTCTGATTAAACTTGTGCATATAGTCTAAACATTCACAAATCAGAGGTAGGCAGCTTAATCTGAAATTAATTTTTGTCAGTTAGAAATGTTTATTCAGATAAATTGAAACTTTATTCTGTGTCTGAGTTGTACATAAAGTATCTACATGATTAATGGCACTTTGGAATGAAATATTACATCGCAGCTTTTTCATGCAGTGAAATATTGTTCAATATATCCAACTCTAGCATGTATGGTTGCACATTTATAATATTAAAGTAAAAATAAAAATTAATTATATTGAAAGGACTTCAAAATGAAAAAATACATTTTGTCAGTAGGAGTGAGGTATGTGAGTTGGTGGTAAACACAAAAAAAATCATATTGATATTTGTTTACTTTTTCCGTAGTGTCATTAATGAATCATATTCATAGAATACTATCTTATTAAAATACTGCTAAAGGGGATGTCCCATACCACATTTCATATCCCCTTTAAGAACTCTATCACATATCACATAATGTAAAGCTGGCATTTTCCACAAATGCTTTACATTTCCCATTTTTTAAATCTGACAAAAGTAATCTATCTTGTTTAGAAATAGAAAACTCCATAAAATCTGTTCTGTGAATGCACATTTAGTGTTCCAAACTAAATACATTGCATTTGTATTTTTGCTGTTAATATTCATGAATCTTGTGCACTGTTTTCCAGATAATATTCACTTCATCTAAAATATACATAACTATTAAAACTGCCTGAATAAAAAAGATGCATCTAGAAGATGTTATGAAATTCACATCTCACTGTTTAAATACTGTCTGCTTCAGACCTTATCTGAATCACATTCAATAATTGATTCCATATTTTAGTATTTCTTAATATTCACAACACAGACATGATTACCTCTCTTCAATATATGTTTGAGATTGATCTGTCTCATAGAGGTCTCTGGTTGGAAAATGTACTGAACCCATCATTACAGAACAATCTCATCATGTTCGAATAAATTCTTGAATAAGCCAGACTTGAGCCACAGGCTCTTTATTTGAATGGTATGATTCAGACAGGTGAGTGTTATACACTGTCCATTCATAGATATTCTATGTCAGATTTACCTCTTAAACTTTTTTTAAGAAGGAAAATGTAGTATGTATGGAATTACAGGCAACCAGATTAATAAGTGGCTGGGTTCCAATAAGGGGGGGATGGTAACATTTAAATAAATTCAAATTGACCTTAACCTTAGATATTCTGTACATTTTCCTGTCAATATTTGTTTGTTCTAATCACATAGAATCAAGCACTCTCCTTTTCTTTGTATCTCAGAATAATATAAGTAAATTACTGGGTTTTATGTTTGGTTTGTTTTTCTGTTCTTTTGTTGTAAACTGCATGTAATGACTTAGTGTACCTAGGAGTTAGAGTTTAATCACTGCATGGGTGCAAGTGTTGCCACATTGAACTCAGCTATGTTGCACATCCTTTCTGAATAGAAATGTGTAATGTATCTAGCGCTTTTAGTAATACTACTAACTCTCATATATCTTCCAAAATCATAGTCATCCTTCACTTGTGTTGAAGGGGGGCGGGAGAGTATCAGAAGGGCAGCAGGTGGAGCATTTGTGGGGCTTGTGACTCACTATCTTTCTTTCCGATGATGTTGAGAAGGGAGACAGGAAGAATACCAATGAGAGCTCAGAGAACAAAAATGGCTCTCTAACTATCATCATACCTTGCTGGAAAGATAAATTATCCACCCCCAATTCATCTGGGTTAGCAAGAGTGTATTATACTGTCATAATCTTTTCTGTCAGGCTGCTTAGTCCTTTGTTTCTGACTGCAAGGAATACTTATCCCAAATACAAATGCAAGTGCTAATTCCTTTCATGTATGCAAAACTCTTCACCACCTATATAAACTAAAGTCCTCAATAAGATTAAAGGCATAGTTTGCCAAGTTAAAAGCTACAATGGAGAACATGACTTGATTTAATAGGATATTCTAAATTCTGTTTCTGACACATTTTAATCAGTTGTCCTAATAATCAGCTTTCCATACAACATTGAATTGAATAGCTGAAAAGGTGAAAAGTGATAACAGCTACAGTCTTATAGTACTGTATGGCTTATGTGAAATGAAGCGAGATAAGAAATATGAATTGAATATAATGTCAGGAAATATAGGGAGGGACAAATTTTACTGTCATTTATATTAAAAGATATTGGAGATGCCCCTTAAAATAATTTCAGTTAATCTAGGCAGAGCCATCCCTAGGGGTGTGCGGGGCCTGGGGCATATCAGCCCATGGGTGACTGGTGCCTCCTGAGTCAGGGGGGCACTTGCCCCCCCCCCCCCCAGTGGCCAGTCAGTAACCAGGAGTGGGGTTTCCCCCCGTGGCTGATTATGCCAACCTGGAAGTGCCAGTGGTGCACCCAGAAGAGCCAGGAGCACACCAGGAAGGGCAAGGATGCTTCTCCTGGCACCCCCACTCCTCAGCCAGTACTCTCTGGGGGGCACCAGTGCTCCCATCTGCCCCCCCTGCCCATAGCCTAAGTGGGGAATGCTGGCTATCAGGGGGTGCACCGACACTCAGGGGGTTCATGCGCACCCCCGTGCACCCCCTATGCATCACCACTGCATCAGCCCATGCGGAGCCAGCAGGTAGTGAGCGGTCAGAGCGGGTGGGAAGGCAGCAAGTGGTTGGAGTGTGGAGCAGGGCGGGAGGGGTAGTGAGTGGCAAGAGCAGCGGGGCCTGTATGGCATTGTCTGTGGGGCCCCTCAAAGTGCAGGGGCCAGGGTGGTCTCCATGATTCGCCCCCTGGTAGGGATGACTCTGAATCTAGGTTTACATCCATGATCCATATAATGGAGGAAAAATTGACTTATAATAACCAGTGGGTTTGGGGGGAAAAAAAATAGAAAAAAAAAAGGTAAAGGCCTCCTAATATGCAATGTTACAGTCCACAAATTAGATAAAATACTGGATATGATTGTGGTCAGATATATTTTATGGTTCAGATTCATCTCCTGTTTTATGCTGCTGAAGAGGAAGTGGTTGGCGAGGTCATAGATTTGGATTTATTTTCCACCACCAAGTTATGACAAAAGATCACATATTTTGCAAATATAAACATGTACCAGGAAAGTCCACCCCCCACACCCATGTTCTAGCATGGGAAAGTCCACCCCCCACACCCATGCTCTAGCACTGCTTCAATGAAATGTTTCCACCAGGACCACCAAAAGAAAGTGCACAACTCATTTTGGGTCTTGCATGCCAACCTCCACTGAGGCGTAAACACCACCCCCATGTCCTCCTTTTCTTCAGCATTCCTTGGCAGTTGAGGATGACTGTCTTACATAATTTTCTTATCTGTGCACCCAAAGATGGCTGATGAGGCCTATCGGGGTTTGACAGACTCTACTGCAGCTCAGACATATGTTTCCAGTGTGGGGTGGGTGGCACTGGATTCCTGATTTGGTCTGTGACATGCTATTTCTTCTGCTCCCAATTTTCCTTCTCCTGTTGTTGTTGTGAGATTTCAAATTACTGAGACCCCTGCAAGCAGGCTCTTCCTCCATTTGGGTAAGTCCTGGGTGATAGTCTCCCATGAGTTGACATTGATGTTGCATTTTTTTAAATTGGCCTTGAGGATGTATCTGGAGCACTTTCTCTGCCTTTCTCTTAAGGGTGCACCTTGGCTGATCTGGGAGAATAAAACTTGCTTTGGGAGTTTGGAGTCAGACATTTGGATGACATGGCCAACCCAAACAAGTTGTTGGATAAACATCGCCTCAATACTCATGGTGTTTGCTTGCAGAAGGACACTAATGTTGGTGCATCTCTCTTCCCACTGTATTCAGAGGTTATTATGCAGGCAGCACTTCAGTGATGTTGGTTAGACATTAGACTTCCATGTCTCAGCTCCATACAGCAAAGTCAGGATCATGACTGCTTGATATACCATGAGCTTGGTTTCAAATCTGATGTCACAACGTTCGAACACCCATTTCTTCAGAAGTCTGAAGGCTGTACTTGCACATTTGAGATGATGTTGGATTTCTTCATCTATGTCAGCCTTTTGTGAGAGATGACTTTCAAGGTATGGAAAATACTGTGTGTTCTCCAGAGTCTCGCTGTGGATCTGGATTACTGGAGCTGGGGACTGTGCCTAAGGAGCCTGTTGGTGGAGGACAGTCTTCTGAATGTTAAGCATCAGTTCTATTTTTTTTTTATGCCTCAGTAAAGATGTCAACAATGGCCTGAAGGTCTGCTTCCGAATGAACACATACTACAGCATCATCAGCGTACTGGAGCTCAATGATTGAGGTTGGGGTGGTCCTGGTGTTGGCTCAGAATTGACTGAGGTTAAATAGCTTACCATCTATTTGGTAGTTTAGATCCACTCTAGCTGGAAGCTTGTTGGTGGTCAGATATAGTGTTGTAGCAAGGAATACTAAGAAGAGTGTTGGAGTGATGACACAGTCTTGCTCAACTCTCATTTTAACCTCAAAGGGACCTGTGATAGATCCATTACTGAGAACCACTGTTTGTATACTATCATGGAGCAGGCAAAGGATGGTGACAAATTTCAGTGGGCATCCATACTTCAGAAGGATCTTCCTAAAAATTCTCAGCTGACAGAGTCGAAAACTTTCCTGAGGTCGAAGAAGGCCATATAGAGAGGCTTATGTTGTTCCTGGCATTTCCCCTGCAGCTGGCGAGCTGTGAAGTTCACAATGATTGTGCCTCTTGATGCCCTAAACCCACACTGAGATTCCGGGAGGAGCTCTTCAGCAAGTTGAAGGAAACAGTTCAGGAGGGTTCTCATAACAATTTTCCTGTGATGGAGAGCAAGGCAATCCCATTAGTTTCCACTGTCAGACTTGTTTCCTTTCTTGAAGATTGTCACAATCATGGCATCTCTGAGGTCATCTGAGATCTCCTCATTATTTCAGACCCTCAATATAAGGGCATGAAGTTGTGATGTGAGCTCCTCTTCTCCCAGTTTGAAGATTTTAGTGGAGATTCCATCAACTCCAGAAGACTTTTTGTTTTTTATCTGTGTGATGGCTTTCCTCACCTACTCAATGGCTGGAGGAATTCCAAGATCATCTCTGGTTGGGTTTTGTGGGTTGGAATTGAGAACACTCTCGTCAACAACAGTCTTGATTGAGGTCTTCAAAATGCCCCTATCAACAGGCATTGGTGGCTCCCCTTTCCTTGATCGGGTCTTTTCCATCCATGGTTCTGTTCCACAGCTAGTCCCTGAGTGCTTGGACCGTAGATGGCTTTGGCACTAAAGAAACTGCACATATTGTGGAAATCAGCAAGATATTGAATCTCCTTAGCCTTGTCTTCATATAATTTATTCTTAATATTGGGGGTCCTCCTTTAGGACTTCTGCCTTGACTTGTTGGAGATTTAATTTCATTTTGCTTGGAGTTGGTGCTGTTTTGCCAAGCACAAAAGGCCTTGTGCTTTCAATCAATCAATTCTTAGATCTCTGAGTTGTTTTCATGAATTCAGTCTTGATGTTTCCTGGTAGAGAATCCAAGTGTCTCATCACAGGTACCCCACATGCTGCTGACATTCTCCCATTATTGCTGATTGGAATTCACTAGTTTTTTGTTGAGGCACTGGTGGAAGAGGTCTCACTTGGTTGGGTCCTTGAGTCCTTCAGTGTTAATCTTCCATCAACATTACTTCTGCTGCAAGCATCGTACGGGAGCCAGTATGAGTGACATAATCAAGTGGATGAGTTGATGATCCGTCCAGCAACCATTAACTCCTAGCATAGTTCAAGTGATATGGACATCTTTGTGATCCCAGGCATGGAGGATGACATAGTCAATCAGGTGCCAATGCTTAGATCATGGGTGTTGCCATGGTGTCTTATGCCTGTTTTTTTTCTGGTGGAACAGTGTCTTCATGTTGGTGAGTCCATGTTCTGTGCACTGGTCAAAAGGAGGATGATATTGGAGTTGACCTTTCCTTCTCTTTCCTTGCTGATGGTTCTGTTCCAGAGGTTAGAGTCCCTTCTGACTCTGACTCTAACATTGAAATCACCAAGAAGAATACGTCTGTCTCCCTCTGGAATGTCAGAAATGACTTGGTCAAGGTTGGCATAGAATTCCTCCTTAGTTTCATCAGTGGCATCAAAAATCGGGGCATACACGCTAATGACAGTGGCCTATTGACTCCCTGACAATTTAAGATGGAGAGTCATGAAGTGCTCATTAATTCCTATAGGGAACTCATTGAATTGGTTTATGAGTTCATTCTTAATGCCAAAACCAATTCTGTGAAGTCGGCATTCTCCTTCCTGTTTACTTTTTCAGAAGAAGATATAGCCACCTCTCAGTTGGGTCTCACTCAGTGGAGCTACATTAATATTGTATTGCCTGAGTTCTTGGGCAGTGATTGCAGTGCAGCACTCTGGGCATTCACTATTAAGGTTATCCATGAGGGTCCAGATGTTCCAGGTTCCAAAAATGATGGTGTGTCATCACTGGTATTTTTGACCACAGTAAAGGTGATCCCATTGGACACAGTTATCCAGTCAGAAAGAAATACAGAATACTGTATTAGACAGGCTATGTTTAAGGCACCTTTTCTAGCCCCCTCCCCATGTAGGGGAGCAGCACAGATCCTGAAGAGGGCTGCTCAGTCATTGTTACAGCTCATCTCATGCAAGTGCTAGATGACCATCTTGTAACTGCCACATTTGTGCCAGTTCATGACTAGGAGCTTCCAGACTTCACAATCCTGCTCCCATCACCATGATCTGGTCACCAAAGGGCTCGAGGAATGTGCTGGAAAAGCTGTTTTCATGAAAGGTGCCTTTGTGTAACTACTTTTACTGTGGAGAATCTACTGCACATCAGCTTCCACATGGCTCTTGACAGAATGGGATCTTTATCCAATGTCAAGGAAACCAAAACAACTCAGGTCTCATTCCACTGTAGTCTTTATCCGCCTTCACAGCCATTTTGATTCTAACTTCTTCCCTCTGCTTCACCATTGAGGACTTGTAAACCCATGACTGGGGGGCTGGGTAGGCTTATTATAGTGGTGACCTGTACATGCCATGTACAAGTTGACCTTTCCTACTCTTTCCTTGCTGATGGACCTTTCGTACTCAGGTTGACCTTTCCTACTCTTTCCCTGCCTACACACCATCAAAGAATATAGTGGCTTTTCAGAAGGGAAAGCATTGCCATCCAATGTCCTCACCACAACCTGGTGATGTTGCTGTTGTGTGGCCCATGACTGCTCATTTATCAGAGTTACCCCTCCTTATGTCACAGCTAACCTTCCCTAAAAGTCATTTTACTACCCACCATCTATGAATGTGCTGGGTAGCAGTACTGTTCTGCCCCATGTACAGCAGTAATGGCAAGATCAATGCCTTGACTTTTCTCAGCTTCCCCTCCAAAGACATTTTTCATGAACTCCAAAGTCCTAGTAATCGTCTCACTTTACTGCTCACTTTCTCCCACAGTTTTTCCCTCTAGCTCTAGGTCAGAATCACTTCCCAGCACCCATCCACTTTATTTGACAATCTTGCCCCCCAATACACTTAAATTCCCCCACATCCTCATACACTGAGCTATACTGTTTGCTACATTCAGCTTAGCTCTCACCATCTTTCCATATTCACCTGCATGCCTCGGTGCCCTTTCCAGGGGCAGGTGATCTCAACAGATGTTACTAACATTGTCCATATATGCCACACATTTTGTCTTGATCCCTATCTTCCCCAGATGCAGATACTTCATTCATCACCCAGTTGCTCCTTCTCCAGCTGTGGTTCCATTGTACATATAAATAAAAAGGGGAACAAAGGGCACCTTCTGACCACATCTCTGTTTGTTCCATCAAGTGATCATTGTACAGTACTCAACTCTTTATGTCTGAATATAACATTTGAATCTATCCTATGGATATAGGGCAGAAGCCCATACTTTCTAAAGTGGCCAGCATAAACTTACATACCATGCAATCATATGCCTTATCTAAATCCAGGTTAAGTATGGCTACATTCAGTGTCTGCAGACCAAATCCCATCACTCAGCTGCACCAAAGCTTTGGGGATTTATCTTCCCAGTACCCCACAAATCTCACCTGGTGTCACTACCTTCCTGGTCACTCCGTTCAATGGCTCTACTGTTACCTTTGCAAAAAGCTTATAATCAAAATCCAGAAGGGTGATGAGTCTCCAGTTACTCAAAATCTCTCTTCTTGAAAATTATGCCTATCCGGCAGGGCTGGAGTGGGAGGGGGGGTGGGGGCAGAGGGACTGTGAGTGGGGAGTGAAGGTCACCAGCGGGTTTGGGGGGCTGTAGCTTGGGAGTGAGGGGCCTGGACCTGCATCCTAGTGAGTGAAGGTGGCAGGGGGGAGCTCTGATTTTCCATGATAAAAAATCCAAAATCAAACCCAGAATTTATAGGTATTCAGAATTTATTTTATTATAGTGGTTGAGGGGCTGGTAGGCTTCCAAATTGCTTTAAATTTGTAAATATATCAATAAAACATTGCATACAATTGATACTGATATATATATAGTGGCATTTCATTTTAATCACAGATTTTTGTTTTGTTAAGCACAGAATTTGCTATTTTTATCGGAATTTGCAATTTTTATCAGAGATAGTTTTTTTTATAAGAGAATTTTTAAACAGAGGAAACCAGAATCCCTACTTATGACAAAGTTTGGTGTGTCCCTGGCAAAAAATCACCCCCCTATGGAACACTAAGGTTATTTGGGGGGGGGGGAGCTGTCTCACACCCCCATAGCCTGTAACAGGCTGGCATGCCAAGCAAGTCCAAACATCATCCTCATCTTGTACCTTCTCAGTATAACCCACATTTTCACAGTAGCTCTCCAGCCACATTCTGATGTCCTCCTCCATAATGAGGTATTAAACATTTTTTTTTTTATTACCACCCACTCCCAGTCTGCAGCCACTCCAAAATCATCAAAAAATGTTAGGGTCCTCTCCAAGTTCTCAATACATCTCCCAAAAATCAGTGTAAGAACTATGGTACCTATAGCTAATGTCCCAGTCTAAGCCCATAGGCAATGCTATTAAGCTATTGAGAAACACCACTTTTCTCTTGTGGGATTTCTAAAGAATCATCCAGAACTTCAGCCTCAGCATCAAGGGTGTGTGTCTTCTACTCTCCATCCCTGTCCTCATTGCTCCTGCCCATCCATGAGCTAGGAGTGCAGGTCAAGTCTGCCTCACCTCCTCCATCATCTTGTTTTCAGTCCTTCAGGCCACCATCTTGCTGCTGTTTACCATTGTAGTAGTAAAAGTTAATTCCCTTCCTGAGGGCTGATATAATGACATCAACAGGAAGTCATCAGCCATCTTTGTATGTGTGTTAACAGTTGCAATAAAGCCCTTTTGAGAACCAGAAGTCTCCCTACCTTTTCCTGAACTATGAGATAGCGTAGCCATCACCTCAGGGTCCCTGCTTCATAGCCTCTCTTCTTACTGGGCAATCCAGCAGAGAAAGGTCATCTCAGGAAAAAGGGAAACAACAGGGCAGTCCAAGGCTGCAAGAGCCTTATTGTTCAGACAGCTTTCCCAGGAAACAGGAAGTTTTACATGGGCAGAAGAATCCAGTCAGGGTCCAGGAACCCCAGACCAATCAGGGGCCAGCAGTGGAAGGCCTTTCCCTTTCCTTTTTGTTTTCCTTCCTCCATGAGCTGTGGTCTGCTGCTCAGTCCCAGAGACCAGGGGTTTGGGATTAGGTCCTTACTCATAGCTCTTAACTCTATTGTGAATCTGTTGGTCCTTGAAAAGCTTGAAGTTATTCAAACTGCTGAGGACCTAAGTAAGGCTATAGAACTTCTAGCCAGTGGCAAGGCCCATGGAAAAGGCAGCATTCCCATTGAAGTGACCAAGTATGGGAAACCTGTTTCTTCCCCACCTATACAAGCTTCCTACTCATGGCTGGATGGTAGGGACAGTTCTACAAGAGATGCAAGATGCCAATATAGTCACTCTGTACAAGAATAAAGGCAACTGCAACAACTACTGTGGCATTTCACTGCCAAGCATTGTTGGAAAGATCATTGGGTGGTGCTCAGAAGACTTCAGATCCTTGCTGACTATGTTTATTCTGAGTCACAGTGTGGTTTCAGAGCTATTAGGTCCATCACAGATATACTAGATATAATTTTTTCACTCTGACAAATCCAAGAAAATATTAAGGAACAAAGACCCCTTTGTATCACTTTCAGTATCCTGAACAAGGCCTTCAAGCTTGTCAACAGAAAGGGCCTTTCAAATTATTGAAATAGATTAGCTGTCTACCAGAAGTCCTTAGTGCCGTAGTTCTGCAGGAATGTCAGGAACAGTCAGCTATGATGGATCAACATCTGAGACTTCTGAGATTCGAAGCAGAGTCAAGCAAGACCATGTCCTTGCCCCAACTTTGTTGGGATTTTTTTTTCTCGTCTTCTGCTGTATGCCTTTGGGATGATCACTTAAGGACTATATCTACGTACATGCTCAGATGGAAAATTATTCAACCTCACATGCTTTAAAATGAAGACTTAAGTGTGGAAAGTTTTGATTTGGGAGCTGCTGTTTGCTGATGACACTGCACTGATAGTCCACACAGAGAGCCAATAGTCAATCTTACTCAGAGAGTAACTTATCAGTGACTTCACACATGCCTGCCAAGAGTTTGGTCTGACAATCAGCAGCAAGAAGACCATTGTTATGGGTCAGAACATTGATTCATCACCAATAATCACAATAGGTGAGAAGGTGTTGGATGTTGTGAGTAAATTTATATACCTTGGCTTCATTGTTACCAACAATCTGTGACTTGAGGCTAAACTGAATACTTGTATTGGTAAAGCATCAGGTATCACAAGCATGCTGAGCAAATGTTTGGAACAACAATAAACTGCCTGTTCAGACCAGTGTCACTGTATATCATGCTTGCATTATCTACACCCTTTTATATGGCAGCAAATCCTGGACCACATATTCTACTCAGGAAAAGCACCTCAAAAGCTTTTACTTATGTTGCCTTCAATACATTCTAGGAATTTCCTGGCAGGACAAATTTGTCTACACTGAAGTCTTGAAACGTGCCAATATTCTGAGCATCCATTCTCTTCTCAGTCAGCATCAACTTCAATGGCTTGGTCATATGCAAAGAATGGACAATGGCTGTATACCGAAGGATTTCTTTTGTGGAGAACTCTTTACAGGAGGAAGAACATGCAGGTGTCCTTATCTCCGTTTCAAAGATGTTTTCAAAAGAGATATGAAGGCAATGAACTTTGAGCCAAATGACTGGGAGAGGATTGCTGAGTATCAAAATCCTTGGAAGCAGTCTATTAATCATGGATTAAGGCTTTTGAGGAAAGAAGAGCCCAGCATGCAGAAGAAAAGCCTCAGGAAGAACCCAGCAATACATTCAGGACTGTTCAATACAAAATTCACATGTGATCAATGTAGAGGGGACTCATTCAAGAACTGGGCTTTACAGTGACACTCACAGATGTTCCACAAGCCAAAGCCTCACTCCGTGCAAATCTATTGTTTCATGAGACAGATGACTATATGCTATGCAATATGCTGCCTGACTTTTAAAATTTTTAACTTATACAAAGACATTATTATGCCATACTGGTAGGGTATTACATAATATTAATTTCTGTATTGTGTTTTCCAATTATACCGTTTGTGATTATATAAAATAGGTTCAAAGCATGTTATGATTTCAGAGATGTGTTTGATGTCTACTACATTATATCATGTTAGTGTTCATTGTTATTGCCACTAAGCAGTTCTGCAACATTTTAACACTCCTAACATCTTTTCAAGTAAGCCCATGAAAATTGCTAATTTGTTTCTGGGAACTTAATTGCTCTATAAAAGATTATTAAACAAGATACGAGGATTAGGAGGCTTTACCTGTATAAAGTGGTCCAAAATATAATCATTTTGCACAATTTCCATTTTACCCAATAGTGTTTTTAGACTGTTTCATTTCACTGTGAGAAAATATTGTTTGTAAGTTGAATGAATTGATCTAAAGGTACACAATGTATGTGGTGCTTTTTTATCTGTCTATATTCATTGACCCTCAAGCGTTCTATTGTGTGAGGGGTTTATGAAAAGGCTTGGCCTATATCTGGTGGTCTAAAATTTGTCAGATGTAATATTAGAGACTATAGCAGCAATTTATAACTCTAGCCTAACAGTGGCAAAGTGTGAACTACCCTTTTAGTGGAGGTTGCAGTCACAACTCCTATTGATTCCACAGAATATTTTCCATGCCTATTGATTCCTTTTTTCCATGCAGGTATGTGTCAGTTACTAGGGGCAGCAGTTTTCCCTTGTGTTATGTCATTTTAAATTCATTCATTTCAGTTGAGGTACAGCATTTCAAAACTAAAACGATAAAAATTGAGAGGACCATGAATAGGTAGTTTTACAAAAGTACTACTGCTACAAGGCATGTTTTTCTGCTCTATAGAACTCCAAATTTTCTCCTTTTGACTTCCTGTGAAGTCAAAGACCTAACAACTTTGGGGGCAGGTACAGAGTGTTAGCAGCCCGCCCTCTAGTGTAGCAAACATCTCCAAGCTGAAACATAATGTATACGATAACATTAGTAGAAGCATGATAAAGTAAGGGTGGTGTTACAGGTTACCTTTAACCCATTCTAAATCTGTGGAATGCTAGGCAGTGTTAAAGTAAGAAGAGCTTCAGAGCAGTTGCAGGCTGAGGCTTAATACCATCTCTGTCCTCCATAACAGTGACCTGCAACTAGGGAACCTGGTGAGTTGGGACATGTCCAGAAGTCAGGACTCTATACCTCTTTTGGGACCAAAGCAGCTAGGAATTAATTGCAGTGCATGCATGGACCCTGTGGAAGCATGCCTCCCCAGGCTCCATGAACTCACCACACTTGGTGCTAGTAGACACTTTTTCCCCCTCCCTTCCAGGAACACAAGAGGCTGGGGAGGGAAGCCACAACCTGTACCCCTCAAATTCTCCTAGTTAAGGGAAAGCCTCCTGGATGTTGGTGTGATAGGACCCATCCAAAGGGTGGCCTCAAGGGCTTTTCTGTTGGGCTGGTCCTGTACTTTCCTGCCCTCCTTTATGATCTACGTGTAGTAACAAGACACACAATGACAGACAAAAGCAATTAGCGTCGGCAACTTTTCGGCAGTCCCCTCTGATGCCTGATACACAGCAAGCTTCCTTTTCTCAAAGTTCAGCGAAGTCAGGCGTCCCTGAATGACACTGTCCAAAGCGGTACCGGAAAGGACCCTGGAATGCAGTTCTTGGGCTCTTCAGCTAACTAATTCTTTTTACAGAGCTGTCTCTTCCTTCTGAATGGTTTCCAGATATTCCAGCTCATTTATAGCTTCTGAATGGTTCTGATAATGTACAACCACTCAGATTCCTTTTACTTCAGCTGTCCTTAGACTGACCAATTAGCAGTACAAGCCTTGCATTTCTTTGATAAGGTAATTTTAACTATGCCACAAGGCCTCACTACTTCAAGGCTTTGCTAAATTTACTAGGCCTTACTTTATACAAGGCCTCACTACATCTTAAACTTTAATTAGGCTTTTAGCAACAACATATAGCTTAATATCTAAACAAATACAGAAAAACACTTAGTTTAATCTTCATAGAGCCTTCAGCAAGCACCTTTATCACACAGGCACACTTTTCAGCTGTCACACCATGAAGCAGACTAACAATTCCCCAGCTCTAGCTAGGTAGAACAGTTCAAAGTTCTTTCCTGAACTGGCATATCTTTAAGATGCTTTGAGGGTTCTTAACACTGTTTAACACCCTTATGGACACTCCCACTTTAAGTGCCTTTAGAATGGTTTAAAGGTAATCTGTAACACCATCCTGAAAATAATCAAGCTTCATATTGGATCACTGGGTCAAATAACAGAAGCCTATACCCAGTACTAAAAATGAACTCCACTAGCTCAGGAAAAAAAGATGACACATGTCAAAATGTCTATCATAGTCTAGCAGAAAGCAGTGAGTACATATACATAAAAGCAACACTTATTCCCTATCCTTCTAATTAAGAAATAGTTTGTCCTCAGACTCCAAATAGAACATCTGGTGTTCAGAGGAGTTCATGCCAACCGTCAGGCTCAGGTTTGTAATCCATGCTGGTAATGGTGGCATGAACAGAAATGCAGTATTGTAACAATAACAAAAACAAAGAAATACTATTATACTACTTTACAGGCTAAAGCAATGGCTAATTAATTCTCCCAATATATCAGTGAGAACCCCACTTACAGATGTGTTATTGAAACAATGAGCCACATTCTGTCCTCAGTGATACCTCAGACATCCCCTTGATGTCAGTGGAATTGAAGAGAGAGAATAAAGAACAGGAGTTTGCTTATCATCTTTAGAAGCCAATGAGTTCCTTTAGCTCCATGAAACAGAAGCCTCTACTTCTTAAAGCCCTGAATCACAAAAGCACCTCTATTAAGACAAGGTTCCTATACATACATTTAAAATCCATTAAAATCAATTCTATTTAATTATATGTTTTAAACCAACACATGTATAAGTGTCTTCCTGAACTAGGTCCTAACAAGGTAAGGCAGTGTTAGAGTGATAGTGTAGCTGTGATGGTCCCAAATTATGCAAGAAGCAAAGATTTATTAGAGGGCTAGCTTTTATTGGACCAACTGTATAGATGAGATAGAATTAGACAAGCTTTTGAATGCAAGGCATTCTTCATCAGGTAAGTCATAGGATCCATCTCATTAAATCTTCCGCTAAATTTCTATATATTTGACACTGTAGGTTCACACAGTTTGCATAGGTTGAGAAATCTAAGTATTATGGGGAAAGTTATACTGTGAATGAGAAAGGTCCAGTATATTCCAAAGTCAGCAGTGGCCTACTTTTTTCAGATAACTTTGTGCTGTTACTATTGATGATCAGTCCAATGTGCCTACACCTATATAAGATAGTTGGAAACTTTCCCTCTCTGCAAGACAAAGCACAGTTATAGTCCTTGTGTTCTCATGAATCTGATAAAATGATCAGCGTGGATCAAGTATGAGAAGGGACAAACCACTTCCTCTCTCCAGTTTGGGTATTAGAGTTATCCTGCCACTGAAGGTTGCATTTTGTCTTTCACCCTCCTGAAAAATACAAAAAGCACAATGCCACCAAGACCTGCTACCAAATCTTTTTGTAAAAGAGATAAATCTGCTTCTGTGTGAAAAATGAGAACTTGATTGCTGTAGTTACAACCATTATCAACTTGTTATTTGATCATTATGAGAGAGGTACGGTTGTTTCCTTACTTTGAAGGCAGGCAGAACTGTCTGATAATTTTAAACCCAGTTTTCCCCAATCCACTGTGGGGTGTTAACATTCTTCAAGTAAACTAATTATTAGCTAGCTGCTAATCTTAATAATTCTAGCAGTTTTCAAAATCTGCTGTAGGATGCATTCTACTTGTAATTACTGTGCCATATTAAGTACTGAAATCGTTATGCTATTAATAAATACATTACTATTAGATTATATGAAAAGACATGACAACAAAACTAGCAAAAACACTAGAAAAGCTAGCTAGAAGAAAGCTAATGATTTACACCTCAGGCTGATTTTTGGTGATTGTTACCCAATTAATTATCTCCATTTATCTCTGATTAAAGAGAAGAAATGTCATAGGAATGTAGACTAGTATAAATGAATAGAGGGGAGAAAAGTGAGGTTTAAAAAAATGACCTTGGAATTAACACAGAGACAACAAGAGATGCTGTCCAGGCAAATTGTATAGCAAGAATCAGCTGCCAAATTATGACTTTTCTGTTTATAGTGAAAAAAATATTTTGCATGGACATAAATCTACAGTATATACATTTGGTCCTTAGAGGGTTCATCAAACTTGTGTCTGAAGTAAGTTGCCACAGAATGCTCATAAAGAGCCCAAACCTGCAAGTTGCTGCACATTTTCAAATCCAACTGATTGAGAAGATTCAGCAACATAAAGGATCTAGCCTTTAGTAAGATAATAATAGGCTCCATAGAAGCCAATGTTATATTTTATTAGGTGTTGAAAGAGATGATTAGTAACTAAGGAGCAGTTCACCAAATATGTCAGTGTAAATATAAATTAAGTCCAGTGGCTTACTAGAATTGGGGTTCTCCTCTGTGCTACAACAAAGTATGTTGGGGCTGTTAAAAACTCAGCATCTCCTAACAGATAGGGCTGTGCGAAGCTTCAGTCCCTGATTCGATTTGGTGGAGATTCAGCCCAATTCAGTGGCCGAATCTCCAAATCTGAATTGAATCAGAGGACCCTTTCATCGTAACCTTCCGAATTCATTTGGAGAGATTTGAAAAGATTCAAAAGTTCAGACACAAACACAGCTTTAAATGTTTTTTCTACATACCTCTCGGTAGCAGGTAGCTCATGAATGCTGCGATGCTGGGGTGCATGGAGTGTCCCACAGAACCACAGGGGCGTCCCCAGCGCACTCAGTAGCAGACCCAGCAGTGGACCAGAAGCACTTCCAGTCCACTTCTGGGTCCACCAGAGAGTACACGGGGGCCCCTCCATGCCCCCCAGCTTGGCAACTGGTACCTCCTGGGTCTGGGGAGGCACCCAGGGTCCCGCTCCCTATGGCCAATAACTGAGCCGGAGGGGTACGGGTGGCCCTCCAGCACACTCCCCACTGGACCCGGAAGTGGACCAAAAGTACTTCTGGTTCACTTCTGGGTTCACCACCAAGCATGTGGAGGGCCCCACTGCACTCCTGTCAGATGCTTCATGCACCTCAGCATTGTAGCGTTCACAAGCCATGCCTGGTATCTCGAGGCATGTAGAAAAAAAATGTAAACTTGTGTCTATGTCTGAATCACCAATTCTCCAAATCAGCATCGAATCTTCAGATTTGGATTTGGCTGAATCAAATTAGGGACAGTGATCCAAATCAATGAATCAAATCACTATCCCTCATTTAGGCTGAATCCAAATCCAAATCAAATAGGGTCTGCTTCATACACCCCTACTAACAGATGCCATACTTACTGCAAAAGTTACAGGTAAACAGTGCTAGTTCATGTGCTACTAAGAAATGTGTATTGGCATATGCTGACTTTTTATGTTAAACACTGTATTTCAATATATAATTTTATCTTTATGGGAAAGTGTGTAAAACGTCTAAAAGAAAACATTTGATTGACTGGCATGCTTTCATCTGCAACAGACAGTGGATATTGCAGCCTATGGTGTAGATGGTTTGCAGTATCGCAAAGAAAATATTTAATAAAATAATAAATCACTACTTTTATTAGCATTGAAATATTTTTATTAGAGATAGATA
Source organism: Alligator mississippiensis (assembly GCF_030867095.1). Classification (NCBI taxonomy): domain Eukaryota; kingdom Metazoa; phylum Chordata; order Crocodylia; family Alligatoridae; genus Alligator; species Alligator mississippiensis. The sequence continues at coordinate 54,579,438 of NC_081824.1, read as the reverse complement.
CTCTTTCTGGGAGTACAGAAGTTTGCAAGGAAAAGAAGGTCTGAGGCTCCTTTAGTTCTAAGAAATCTGGAGATTATGCAGTCATATATGGGAAAAAATATAAGAAAGGAGGTATATAGTGCAAGTAATTATGATAGTTCTATGTAAATCTCCCAGTCTGAGAGGTACAACACAAATTCCAACATAAATATCTGTCAGCTACAATTCAGGCCTCCATGTAGATTTGTGACGTGTTGACTGAAATGCTTTACATTTTTCACAGACAATCCAGAAATCCTATGGAAGAAAACAGCTTTCTTAATAAATCTATAATGAAAAGCAAATACGAATTACTTTATATTGTTAAAAGGAAAATCAATGTCAAATGTCAAGTCAAGTCAGTCCCAAGGCTGCACCAATCATTGTGAGACCTTTGATGTAGCAATAACTTTCCTCCATTCTTTTCGGTCTTTTGCAATCCTTGTACAATCAGTCAGTTTTAATCCTGTCCAGTCTTTGATGTTGGTGGTCCAGCTTGTCCTAGGTCTTCCTCTTCTTCTTCATCTGTCCACAGCACAGCACCCTGCAGGATGGTGTTGATAAGGGTGCTAGGCATTCTTGTTACATGTCCAAACCATTGCATCTTTCTTTTACTTATGATTTTGACTAAGGGTTCATATTTGCCAACTTCTTGTCTGATCTGATCTTTCACAGATTCATTTGCTCTGTATGCAGTGTAGGGTATGCATGGAGATGTCCTAAAGCCCTGCTGCATTTCAAAGGTCTCAATTTGCTTTTCCAGTGTCCTAGTGAGTGTCCATATCTTGCAGCCACAGAGAGTTTTTGAAATGATAACAGCACATAGTAAGTGGAGTTGCATTTTCATTGTGATGTTGCTGCTAGTCCAGATTTTCTTCAGCTTTGTTAGCCATCCGAAGGCAATGACTGTTCTTGTTTTTCCTCCTTTCTGGTGTAGCCTTTTCTGTGATGGTTGCTCCAAGGTATTTAAAATGTGTTACTTTTTCTAGCTTCTCATTACCAATTTTTACTGATGCAGCATCATTGCTACTGGCTGATGTTATCATTACTTTGCTCATCTCCATGCTAATTTCCATTCCACATTTCTTTGTAGTTTTATGCAGTCTTTCTGTTATTTCCTTAAGCTCTTCTACAGTTCCAGCAATTAGATCAATGTCATCAGCAAAACAAAGGTTGTTAATTTCTTGTCCTCCAACTGACACTGGTCCAGTGAAGTTCTTGAAGGCATCTGACACTATTTGTTCCAGGTATAAAATAAATAAGCATTGTGAGCGAAGACAGCCTTGGCGTTCTCCTACTGATGTTGCAAACTACTCCACAATATTGTTGTCAAGCAGGACCCCACTACTCGTACCGTTCTAGAGCTCTTCTATAAATAATGTCAAATGTAATGCTTAAATTTTCCCCTGTGCAAACAACAACTCCTAGCTTCTTATGTAATTGATGCAAAACAGAGAGAGTGAAAGAGATGATTTTTCTAGAAGGTTGCATCATAATGTCCCTGGAATTAAAATGTTAATGTTCACAATGATTTTCAAGGTCTGTATTTGTTTGGGTTTTTTTCTTATTTTCAAAATGTGAATTCGCTAAAATGCCCTTGTGAAGTTGAACAGTCCACACTGGAATTGAGGTATCCTCTATGTTTAATATTTGTTCCCTAACTAAAGTGCATGCACCTATTAGAAACAAGTAATTCAGAGCAGCTGAATGTAGCTTTAAGAATTTAGAAACAGAAAAAAATATTAATGAATAATTCAGTATTAGTCAAAGCTTTCTATGTTCCTTTAAAGTCTGCTAAAAGTTTCCCTGGATGCTGTTTGTCTCTGGGACCTTTCTCTTATGTATAGCCCTTCAGAGGCCTCTCTAAGGATCATGATGTGCCAACTTCAGTCTCGTATCAGTGTCAGGCATTGTAAGAGTCAAACAGGGAAGCACAAAACTCCCAGTCACCAAATCTGAAGGAACACTATTGTTTTATCCACAAAGAGTCCTTAATGGTTGGTTCCCCCTGTCCATTCCACCTTCCTCCTTCCAGCTCTAAATCTAGGCCCATGATTACCAACTAATTTAGTAAGAAGTCTGTCCTTTAATATTTGCTTCTTTTAATAAGTAGCACCAGGAAATTGATACTGGTGGAAGGCAAAGTTTGGACTCCAAGTCAGTTCAGTTATCTTTATTTTGTGTTTTGCTCTACTGTACCTCCCCACATCTTACTTGTACCAGCACTACTTAGAGTTGGGTACCCTTACAGAGATTAGGGTACCCAATAGTTGCTATTAAATTATAGGAGTTGAACCAAGATTTTCATTGGCTGTTTAAATAAAATGTTATACATAAAATTAAGCATTTCATTTTAAAAATTTCCTAATTTTAATTGAATGTTTGAAATTTCTAAGAAAGGCTAAGAAGCTTAAAGCCAAGCATGAAAAATGTCCAGGTAGCAGCATTTGTGAACATGGGGTAACCTCCTCTAATTGCAAAACCAGAACGCTAGCATTTTTACTTGAAAAAAAACATAAGCTGGAATTGCTGCTTTATTAATAGTGGCTACACAGGATTTGAAAGGGAATACCAGGAGATTGTTAAATCTGTAAGGCACACTATAGATTTTCACACTTGTGAATTGAATGTGTGCAGTCAAAAGTAAAATCACTGTTCTTGAAAAATCTCCTGTATTGCTTGACAGCTGGTTAGATGTTCCCTTGACAACTGCTCTGGTTAATCAAGGGTGTAAATGAAGCTATCGCTCCAGTGTTCTGCAGATGTAACTTCAAATCCTTTTTTTAATATCAACACTTTACTGGTAAAGAATTTTGCTCTCTCTCTCTCTCTCTCTCTTTTTACTTCCCAGTAATGTGTTATTAAAACAGTTTAGAATCTTTGTCAGCGAGGGGGAGAAAATTGGAAGATATCTGAATGCAGTACCCTAATCATCTGCTACACATTGTAAAGACACTATAAGGATTTTGTGATCATTTCTTGAAAGACAGGAAAACGTCCTTTTTATGTGTTCTACTCAACTGTTAGCGTGAAATCCCTATTGATAGAATTTTAAAAAAGGATCTTATTCTAGCAGTTTAGTATGTCCAAGGTCAGTGGCTGTTTGTGTTCGTATGCTTGACCTTTTATACCCACTGATTTAACATTTTAATTTTGTTAGATTTCTGTGTCAACCTGCAAGAAATGTGGATGTGACAATAACACTGTAAAAAACCTATAATTGATGTAAACAAAATTTTCCTAAGTGTATTTATGCAACCATGAATGTACCATTTTTACATGATTACATTAGGTCATTATAATGCATGAATGCAGTTAGAAAGTCGTATGTCTCTGGACCTATCTTCATCCATATTGTCAAATATGTAATCAGTTTAAAATACTTTGCTGTGTTTCCCTTGATGTAAACTGGAAGCTGAAGCAATCATGCCATCAATTAGGGCTTAACTTAGACTTCCCAGTGACTACAAGAGATGGGAGTATGAATTTTACATTAATATTTTTTACCATGTACCTTTACTGCCACCTGCTGACTTCAAGTACTTGAAAGGAACCATCCACTCCTTGTATTCTTCAGCATGCAGAGCTGTTATAGTTTAAGCTAAGATATTTGCTTGAACAAGATTGTATCAGATAACATTTGAATTAAAAATACCTCAGTCTTAGTTGGCTTAAGAAGATTCCTTTTAGCAACAGTTACAAGTCCAACCTAATTCAATCCTACACTTAATAATAATAATACCCACAGCTGGTGCCAGATGGTTCTGTGAATGCTAGGTAAATATTGCACTTGTTATTTATTTAGAATGTTATATTCAGTGCTAAGGTGATTAATCAAGACATTACTAGGCATGGAATTAACCAGTGTTTATAACTCTTAGCGTTGCATCTGTTGAAGACATCCAAGAGTCTTTGGTAAAGAAATAAGACCTGTAGGAAATATTCTATTTATTCTTGTTCTTAACAATAACTCATACAAAATCCACAACAAAATCCATAATATTCTTTGCATAATAACCAAACTCAGTGATGAAGGCCAAACCATTTAATATTTCAAACCTGTGAAAGCATACGCTGCACAAAGTCAGACTTATAACACATTACCTCCAGAAATAGTGACTGCATACAGCTCAATACCTCTAATTATTTTTGAAAAATGTATTGTACCACAATCCCCCCATACACTATAATTCCCACCTATTTTGTAAAGCATTTTATTTCATTATGTAGAGTTCATGAGTCACATCAAAAAGTTTCTGTCTGATAAATAATTCCTATATACCTTAGATATCACATTGCATAGTTTCTGTCACTGTCTGTCTCTGGAGGGAAAAATATGCTGGCTTTAAATGCAATTGAAATATGCCACAGAAATATGAAGCACAAACAAGGCCAGTATTGGTTAGTGTCACATTTGATCACTCAAATGCAACTAGAAATCCACCCACAACCCTGTATTGCAAACTTTGGTCCTAAAGGTTGGGCTTAAACCACCAATTATTATTATTGGTATTTAATGCTGCTTCTTTTGATTCTTTGCTTAAGGAAAAGGAACGGGAAGGAGGTAGATAAAAAGGAACTGCAATTAAAAATTCTTTAAAGAACCTCAGCACCAAAGCAGACTTTATTGAGGCACCTAAACGTAGACAACAAAAAAATGTAATAATCTCATAGGGCTCTTAACAGAAGCTTCCTTATCTGTTCATGTCAAATGTTCCACTTCACTGTTTGGAAAGCATAGCAGAAAAAAAGGAATAAACTGGTAACTATAAAGAATGGTTATTATATAGTACTTTTCATAAATGAATCTCAAAACTCACTGTTTCTCTTGTGTAAATGGGGAAACTAAGGCACAAAGAAAAGGCCTACTAATTCTATGACAAAGCTGAGAGTAGAACCCATCTCTCTCAAGTGCCTGGACTGTGTCCCATTTGCTGAAGCACATTTCACTACAAATTTTAACCGCATTTTCTATATAAATGAAAAACTGTGGCAAAGAACATATGAGAAAAATGATCATTTTTCATAAGTATCTTACCACAAAATAACTATTGTTTGAATTTTACAGATTGATAAAACATGTTTTAAAATAACTTCTGGAAAGAAACAGAACATGGGAAATTTCAACCTGTAAGAAAGATCTCTAAGAAAATTATGAACAAATGAAAAATGGAGATTAGGGCAGTGATGGAATTTCAGTCATTATTGTAGTAGAGCTAGGGTGTTGTAGCTGTGATGGTCCAGGAAATGTCTGAGGCAAGAATTTTTTGTGATATTTCTTTGGAATAAAGTTGGTTCACTCGGTACTATAGTAGTTGCAACTGGAAAATGGGGGACATATATACAATGCATTTATAGAGTATTGTTTATCATTTAAGAGAAAAACTATATAATGGAACAGTTCTGCAGTAACATGTGCATCCAAGTGCCACTGCATCTCACTAAGAAAACTAATGTTGAACATTTATCTCTCTCTCTCTCTCTCTCTCTCTCTCTATATATATATATATATAAAACAAAAAATGCTCAGCATCAGTTCTTTCAATGAAAACAATACATTTAGATCACAGTCATGCACCTGCATTTATTTCTTTGGAATATTACAGTCTAATATTCCCATCTGAAGAAGTGAAAATGTATCTCTTGGTGATTGGTTTTCTTGAATGTTTTAGCTTTATTTTTCTAATTAACTTCACGAGATATTGATCTCACATTAAGAACATTTGAGATGGAAGTGACTAAATATCTACTGCTTTAAATTTTGAAGACAAAACTTTAAATTTAGTTATGTGTCTTGGCATGCTTTGATGCTGAAGGCATTTTGGAGGCTATACCTTAAGTTTATTCACAAGCTGTTGCAGGCATAGAAACTTGGTAATCAAGGTTTCTTGCCATCATTGCCTTAGGATCTGTAATAGGTTTGGAGTGTTGTTGTAGTTGTTATTGTCCAGGAGATGTAAAGATGTAAAGATTTTTGTGATGCCTTTTATTGGACCATCTGTACAACTGGGAATGCTACTGGACAAACTTCTGTTCATTAAGTACCTTTTTTCAGCTCACCTGAGATACTGATGCCCTGGGGTGCATATGGATGTTGAGGGAGGCTAGGGGGAGGTTAGATTGCACTAAAATGGCCACCTGATATAAATTAATTCACCCAGGTCTGGACCCTACACTAGTTAGGTTGATCAAAGTGTGAACTGTACAGAAGTTAACCTTACCTCTGAAATAGTCTACCTTAGATAAGATTGGCCATTTTTAGACCAATCTAACTGTCCTGAACTTCAGTACAGTTCCCAGCACAGCGCCAGCACTGGACAAGCCTAGCTACTGGCCCAAGCCCCAAGGCTGTGCTTTCCCTACCCCCTCGCTAGCACTGTGCTATTTTTAGTCCCTCAGTCCCTTCCCCCACCCCCAGATGGATAACAACCCCCTGTGGACGACTCCTGAGCCCACCAGAACCCCCATCCCGTAAGCTGCTCCTGGTATGAGTTTTAGTGGTGTTCAGCAGTGGGAGCCAACCAAGTAAATCTGGGAGGGAGGAGAGGACGGAGTATTCATCTAGGAAAGGGAGAGTGGGGTAGGCCAGGGAGCTAAAATAGCCCCTGGTCCCCAGAGATGGGGGAGAGAGCTCCCTTTCCCTCCTGCAGGCCCTGGCTGCCCTCCTTGACTCTGCTTGCCCCCTCTAAACCTCCCCAATGTGCCCCCCCATGGACCCTTCCTGTACTCACCCTACCTATTCCCCCCAAAGATCCCACCTGACTCCTTGATCTCCCCAATTTCCCTCTCCACCATAGTCTTCTTGCCCCTCTAAGGCCCTCAACTCTCCCTCCCTAGCCTCCCATCTTGGCTTACTTTAGACTGAGCAACCTTAGATTGGTCTAACTTCCTCCTAACCTCCTTGAATGTCTGTATGCACCCCTGGTGTCTTAAAGCTTGTCTAACAGCTTTCCCAGTATATAGCTGATTCAATGAAAGATATCATAAAAAATCTTTGCCCAGGATCTATACTGGCTCTTAGCTATTAAGTGACATTTGTGGCATTGTTTTTGACCTGTGAATCCTCAGATGAGCTGAGATTCCACTTTTTCTCAATATGCATATACTGTAAACTGAGAAATCCAAATAGATTGTAAAATGGCCAAATATCTAACATTATTTTGACTAGATATCAAGCCTACCCTAAAGAAAAGTCCTCTGCAACAGTGGAGTCACTTATAAGGATGGCATGCCACATTTGAGCCCATCATCAAGAAACCTGAGCTACAAATAAAAAAAATAATTGAGTATGTATCTTCTTTGAGACCAGAATAACTATGACAAAAATTAAATTAAGCAAGTCAGATATTCAAAAGATATTTTAAAGAATACTGAAGAAATCCCAATGATTGTGAAACAACAAGTAGGAACAAGATATAATAAATCAAGACTCACTTCTAGGACCTGGGTAGAATTCAGGAGTGATACTGGTGATTCTTACAAGTTGCTCCTTACAAGCATTCAGGAAGGAGACAATTGACATCAGAGGCCAAACATTCAATAGGCCACTTCTCTGATGAGTAAGAGAATTTGTTGATAGGAAAGTAGAAATGCTGTCAATGATGAGACTATTTGAATTACATGATTCCCACAACAGCAGAAAATTATATCTACTTGCTCTGTTCAACACTAGCAAGTTTTCTTTGGCACACTTTTTAAATAGGAAGGAAAAGGGAAAGCAGAGCTTATGCTAAACTTACAATATGCTAAAGGATTTTTTTTTGATAAAGGAAAAGATAAAGGATAACATTTTGAGAAATGTCAGGCCATTTTCAAAAATGACTTAAGCACTCAGGTTTTTAAAGTCATCTTAACAAGTGCTCTGGGGGTGGGGTGGGAGAGTGCTTTAATTAGAATGGCTCTCAGGAGCTACTTTAATTAAAACGCCAGCAGCATCTCATGTATTCAGCTTCCCACACTTCAAAATGGTGGCCAAGGCATTTTAACTAAAACTCGTTCAACAAGCTTTAGTTAAAGCAACCTCACTATCATTTTGAAGCACGGGGATGATGAATACTTGAGCCACCAAGACTGCTGGAGCATGCTAATTAGCACAAACCAGCAGACTCGATTAATCAAACCTGCTCCAACAAGCTGTAGTTACAGCATGTCCTGCATGTCTACAGGCATGTAGGTTTCAGCAAAAGTCCATGATAACATTGAAAATGATAAATGAGTTTTCATTCGAGTATCTCATGCCACAGTACAAGATTTGTTAAGCATTTATTTTATGGATTAAAAAAACATGCACAGACAGAAAGGTAAAAAAAATATATTAATTAGGAACATAGTCTTGTGCCTACTTAAATCAAAGGAAACTCCCCATTATCTTCAAAAAGCTGAGGAAACTGGAAAATTGAGGCCCAGCATGAACTGGACATGGTATTGCACATAAGAATAGGTGGATAAAATAATTAATACAAAATGTTATTCATCAAACCTGAGTGACACTTATGAAGTTCAAAATATTCCAGGCAGCTGAAAATATAATAGCCTTCATATTTATTTAGCTATCAAGATGAAAAATCTAGCAGTTAGTTAAATTGTGGAAGTGGGTTTTTTTCAGGAGTTTCAAAAATTCAATTGTGAACACAGAACATTAAGGGTCTTCTTCTGCAAATCTTTTTACAATGAGTATTATTGAGCAATGATACTTGTCCTGATGATTCTGTTTAGCAAGTTTTCAACAAACTTCCCAAAACCACACAATTTGAAGGATACATGACACACCCTTTTCATTTAAATGTGACAATTCAAAGTGAAGCAGGGTGTAAGCAGGGTGTTTCTGCAGAATTAACAGAGTTCAGTTTTAAGCATGCTATCAGCCAATGTTTTCACATTCTGCCATTACTGTAATAATAAGTGTTTGCATTCATTTTCTTTTTTAATATAAAATACATTATTTGAAAGTCCTTTTGCAGGACTGAATTTTTATTGTTGACAATGCACATAATTAACCAGATTTCATCACATAAAGAACATGAAGAATTCTCAATAGCTTTATTGAATGTTTCTAGTATTTACTTTACAAATTTCCTTAACCTTATATTCTTCTTTATCTCTGAAGCTCAGTACCAGAGCGTACATTAACAGCATGCTTCCTTAGTAGCGATAACTGTATCGCAGTGTAATCTCACTGCTCAGAGGTATGCAGCCTTTCATTTCTTATTCTATTTCTATTTCCCCTGTAGGCTGGGAAAGGGAAATTTCCACCTAGGGAGTTCAGCATCATTCAACATTGATGTTACTTGTCCAACAATTCCTTACACTAGGGAGACCATATGTCAACCACAGTTAGCACTTACAATTTATCAATACCCACTTACACATGTAAAGATCTCTCTCTTTCTTTCTATCTCGATACATTTCAAACACTGGTTTTGAGAACAGTAGGAAGGCAAATAAAAGACAGAAATAAAAAAAAAACCAACCCAAAAAACTTACATCTTTTGTCTCTCTCAGTCCATGCATTCAAAGAAATTCTGGTGTTGCTATTGCCCAGAGAGGGTCATCCTTTACACAGGTAGAAGCATCTATTTCACCCTGCCCTTGGTGTATGAAGTTTGAATGCTCTGCTGTCAACAGCAGAAACAATAATGAGATCTTTTGTTTCCTTCCAGCTATATGTTGCCTGTTGGCAGTCCTGGAGGTTACTGTATGATTGAAATAGCTGCAGAAGGAAATCCTCCTGTACAACACCAAGTCTTTCTGTCATATCAGGTGTCTCAGGTGAGCTTGGAAAACATCATAATCAAAAATTAGCTACTTGCTTAGAATATTACACCAATATCTACACCTTAATTTTTCTCCTAGGAGGTTGCTAAAATTGATTATTATTTATTTACCTTGGATTTTCACTTAATCAAAACAAACCGATCTGTTTACAGATATCTGTTTATAAACCAGTTATACATATTATGTATGTCTATAGGCCGTTTTATATCATACTTACATAAATGTGTTTTTCCACTAGCTTCTTCAAAATTTCTACACTCTAATTAAGTTAGAAACCCCATCTAGCACCAAGAGATTTAAATATACCAAGAGCTGACTTGTCTTTCCTCTTGCAGTACCCGAGACAAGACACCGGGAAGGTGATATAACTAGGCCATAACTTTATTTAGATAACATATCTGGGAACTATCCGGCAATAGCTCCTGAAGTACAGGCCTTTGTTCTTTTGTAACTTACTGCATCTAATGGAAAATTACTATCCACTCCTATTCTGTTAAGCTTCAGCTTCAAAACAGAAATTTGCTGAACTGCTCTGAAAGACCTCATAATTTTAAAAGATATCTTATAGATTCATAGATGCTAGGGTCAGAAGGGACCTCAACAGATCATCAAGTCCAACCCCCTGCCCTGGGCAGGAAAGAGTGCTGGGGTGAAATGACCCCAGCCAGATGCCTATCCAGCCTTCTCTTAAAGACCCCCAAGGTAGGGGAGAGCATCTACTCCCTTGGAAGCCCATTCCAAGTTTTGGCCACCCTTACCGTGAAGAAGTTTTTCCTGATGTCCAGCCAAAATCTGCTCTCTGTCAGTTTGTGACCATTGCTCCTTGTTACCCCAAAAGGCACCCTGGTGAACAGAGCATCTCCAGTTCCTTGCTGCGCCACCCTAATGAATTTGTAGGCAGCCACAAGATCACCTCTCAGCCTTCTCTTGCGGAGGCTGAAGAGATCCAGGTCCCTTAGTCTCTCCTCATAGGGCTTAGCCTGTAAACCCTTAACCATACGAGTGTCCCTCTTCTGAACCCTCTCAAGGTTATCCACATCCTTCTTAAAATACAGCATCCAGAACTGGATGCAGTACTCCAACTACAGTCTGACCAGTGCCGCATAGAGGGGAAGTATCACTTCTTTAGTTCTATTTGTCATGCATCTGCTTATGCATGATAAAGTGCAGTTAGGTTTGCTGATGATTTCGTCACACTAACGACTCATGTTCATCTTGGAGTCCACTGTGACTCCAAGATCCCTTTCCACTTCTGTGCTGCTAAGAGGGTCATTCCCCAACTAGTAGGTGTGCTGGATATTTTTATGGCCTAGGTGCAGCATTCTGCATTTGTCCTTGTTGTACTGTATCCTATTGTGTTCTGCCCACTTATCCAACCTCTGTAAGGCACTTATCCAATCTCTGTAAGGCACAGCCAGGTGTACCTGCAGTCATTCCCTACCCTCCAGAGTGTTCACTTCCCCTCACAATTTAGTATCATCCACAAATTTGGACAGAGTACACTTCATGCCCGCATCCAAGTCACTGATGAAGACATTGAAGAGTACAGGTCCAAGGACCGAGCCCTGTGGGACCCCACTACCCACATCCTTCCAGGTCAATATCGACCCATCTACTACCACTCTCTGAGTGTAATCCCCAAGCCAATTTGCCACCCACAGGTTAACCACGATGTTAACATCTAAGTCACAGCCTCTTTATTTATTTATGAGAATGGGATGAGATACGGTAGGCCTACGATATCGAAGGTAAAATAAAAAGAAAACAACATCCACTTCTACACCTGTGTCCAAACGTTTTGTGACCTGGTCATAAAATAAAATCAGATTAGTCAGGCATGATCTGCCTGCTATGAATCCATGGTGGTTGCCCTGCTGCATTATTTTTCCCACTGGACTCACACAAATATGATCTTTAATAATCTTTTCAAAGACTTTTTCAAGGATGGAGGTGAGACTGACTTCCCTATAATTATTCGGTTCCTCCTTCCTCCCCTTCTTGAAAATAAGGACCACATTGGCCCTTTTCCAGTCCTCCGGAACCTGATCTGAGCACCACGAGTGGTCACACAGCCATGCCAGCAGTTCTGCTATGACACCGGCCAGTTCCTTTAGTACCCTCAGATAAAGCTCATCCAGGCCTACTGACTTAAACACATCCAGTCCATCCAAGTGACTCTGCACCAAGTCAATGTTGACAGTTGGTAGGCTGGTGTCCCTCTAATACCCAACTAAGAACCCATTAGGAGACTTATCTTGACCCTTGTTCAAGAAAACTGAGGCAAAAAAAACTCATTGAAAAGCTCAGCCTTGTCCCTCCCTATTTGTCACTAATTGCTCCTGCTTATTCAGTATGATTCGGTATGCCTTCTTTTTACTCCCTACATATTTTTTTAAAAAGACATTTGTTCATAGATTCATAGATTCATAGATGTTAGGGTCGGAAGGGACCTCAATAGATCATCGAGTCTGACCCCCTGCATACGCAGGAAAGAGTGCTGGGTCTAGATGACCCCAGCTAGATGCATAACCAAACTCCTCTTGAAGACCCCCCAGGGTAGGGGAGAGCACCAGCTACTTGGGAGCCCGTTCCAGACCTTGGTCACTCTAACTGTGAAGAAGTTCTTCCTAATGTCCAGTCTAAATCTGCTGTCTGCTATCTTGTGGCCATTATTTCTTGTAATCCCCGGGGGCGCCTTGGTGAATAAAACCTCACCAATTCCCTTCTGTGCCCCCGTTGTGAATTTATAGGCAGCCACAAGGTAGCCTCTCAACCTTCTCTTGCAGAGGCTGAAAAGGTCCAGGTTCTCTAGTCTCTCCTCATAGGGCTTGGTCTACAAGCCCTTAACAATATGAGTGGCCCTTCTCTGGACCCTCTCCAGGTTATCCGTATCCCTCTTGAAGTGCGGTGCCCAGAATTGCACGCAGTACTCCAACTGCGGTCTGACCAGCGCCCGATAGAGGGGAAGTATCACCTCTTTGGATCTATTCGTCATGCATCTGCTGATGCACGATAAAGTGCCATTGGCTTTTCTGATGGCTTCATCACACTGCCGACTCATGTTCATCTTGGAGTCCACTAGGACTCCAAGATTCCTTTCCACTTCCGTTCCACCCAGCAGGTCATTTCCTAGGCAGTAGGTGTACTGGACATTTTTCTTCCCTAGGTGCAGCACTTTGCATTTCTCCTGGTTGAATTGCATTCAGTTGTTTTCTGCCCACTTGTCCAACCTGTCCAGGTCTCCCTGCAGCGGTTCCCTGCCCTCCGGCATGTCCACTTCTCCCCACAGTTTTGTGTCATCCGCAAACTTGGACAGAGTATAGTTCACTCCCTCGTCCAAGTCGCTGATGAAGACATTAAAGAGTATCTGTCCAAGGACCGAGCCCTGCGGGACCCCACTGCCCACACCCTTCCAGGTCGAAACCGACCCATCCACCACGACTCTCTGGGTGTGACCCTCTAGCCACTTTGCCACCCACCAGACTGTGTAGTCATCCAAGTCACAGCCTCTTAACTTGTTCACCAGTATGGGGTGGGATGCTGTATCGAAGGCCTTCCTGAAGTCTAAGTACACGACATCCACCCCTACTCCTGTGTCCAGGCGTTTCATAACCTGGTCATAAAAAGAGACTAGATTAGTCAGGCATGATCTGCCTGCTACGAACCCATGCTGGTTTCCCCTCAGCATAATTTGTCCTGCCGGGCTCTCGCAAATGTGAACCTTGATAATTTTTTCAAAGACTTTGCCAAGGATGGAGGTGAGACTAACTGGCCTATAGTTGCCCGGGTCCTCCTTCCTCCCCTTTTTGAAAATGGGGACCACATTGGCCCTTTTCCAGTCCTCCAGGACTTGGCCCATGCGCCACGAGTGTTCAAATATTCCTGCCAATGTCTGTGCAATTATGTCGGCCAGTGCCTTCAGTACCCTCGGATGGAGCTCATCTGGGCCTGCCAACTTAAAGGCATCCAGTTCTTCCAAGTGACTCTGCACCATCTCAGGGTCTATGCATGGTAATCTGGCGCCTTGCTGCTGCCTCTCTACAACCCCGGTGAGAGACTTGTCTTGCCCCTCTCTTAGGAACACTGAGACAAAGAACTCATTGAGGAGTTCAGCCTTGTCCCCCCTGTCCATCACCAATTGCTTCTGCCCATTTAGTAGGGGTCCTATTCCACCCTGGGCCTTCCTTTTACTCCCTATATATCTAAAAAAAATTTCTTGTTATCCTTTACTTGGGATGCCATCCTCAGCTCCATGGTAGCTTTGTCCCATCTAATTGCTTCCCTACAAGCATGAGCAGAGGATGTATACTCCTCTTTGGTGATCTCTCCCTGTTTCCACTTTTTATGTGCCCCCCTTTTGGCCCGTAGGCTGCCCTGGATTTCTCTGGTCAGCCAAGGAAGCCTCCTGGCCCCTTTCCCTCTTTTTCCTCGCATTGGGATTGTCTCCCTTTGTGCCTGAAGGATCATTTCCTTAAGGCACAGCCACCCTTCTTGGGCTCCCATCACTTCAAAACTCCTACTCTGTAGTGCGTCCTTGACTAATCGCCTGAGTTCATTTAAATCAGCTTTCCTAAAGTCTAGCACTTTCACCCTACTAGTTACCTTACCTGCTCGACGTCTTATGAAGAATTCTATTATTAGGTGATCACTGTCCCCCAGATGGCTACCGATCTGTAGGTCCCCTACCATGTCGTCCCCCATTGCCAGTACCAGATCCAGTAAGGCATTCCCCCTAGTGGGACCGTGTACTTCCTGTGTCAGGTGGAGGTCCTGTATACAGGTTAGAAACCTGCGTGAATGGTGGGACTTTGCTGTCTGCATCTCCCAGCAGATGTCTGGGTAGTTTAGGTCCCCCATGATTACCGCCTCCTTAGCTTTTATGGTCTCTGAGAGCTGCCTCAGGAGCCCTGAATCTAGTTCTTCCCCTTGGTGTGGGGATCTGTAGCAGACCCCTACCACCAAATCCCTTTCTCCTTGCCCCCATGTAACCTAACACACAATCCTTCTACTTCCTCATCCTTAGATTCCGTCTTGATGAGGGTCGATGTATACTGCTCAGTGACATACAGCGCTACCCCTCCCCCTTTCTTCCCCACCCTGTCCTTTCTGTACAGCCAATAACCCTCAATATGTACCGCCCAGTCATGGGATGAATCCCACCAGGTTTCTGTTAGCCCTACTAAGTCATAGGTGTTTTCTGCAAGCAGGAGCGCTAGTTCATCCTGCTTGTTCCCCATGCTCCTAGCATTAGTATAGAGTCAAGCGGAGGGCAACTAAAATAGTTTGGGGGTTGTCCAGGAAGCCAAAGCCTACCTTCAAGCCCTAGTTTTGTATGATTCTATGTTGAACGGGGTGGGGGGTGGAATCTCATCTTGAATTTGAGTGAATATGATATCTTTACTCCTACAGAACCCTATTCCCACACTATTCTCTCCCTTTACTATGGTAACCACATAGGGGTCTGTAGCACCTGAGTGTCCATTCAAATGAGGCCATCCCCAAAATGTTGTTGTTGGTCCCATGCCAAATGGGAGCACCTGAATGGCCCCACTCCATCTTAATGGCATGACAACTCCTCTGAAGTTGCAGTAAAGGCAGGATCTGTTAGTGCCAAAACATTTTTCTCATCTGCTCTGTGTGTAAATATATGCAAGTGCCAACAACATTGTCATCAGTAAAGACGTAGCATACTCTCTAGCCTGTTTGCCATGGAATCAATAGACCCACACCAATACAAGGGATGGAAATGGATAAACCAATGTCATGTATGTAATCTGTATTTAATTTTCAGCTTTGTTCCACTTCATTACTTCGCATATTGTACTTATCAATCTAAATTCCTTTAAATGAACCCCTACCATAGACATAAACATATTGTTAGCTCAAGAAGTGTATAGTAACAAAGTTGAGCCTCCAAGGTACAGTGGGTGCATCTGCACTAGACGCTTTACTGCGCAGCAGGCTAATTTTCTGTACAGTAAAGCATCACTGTCTACACATGCACAGCAATTAGGGATCAGTAGAGTAATTTACTGCACAGCCAGATAGTCCCATCAGATACAAGTGGTACCCAGCAGCACAGTAAATTACTGCACTACTGCATCTACACATGTAGATGGTGATATTGAGATTAGTTTTCTCTTGCTCAAATTGAACTGAATTATATTCATTCACATTAATTGCATGTGTAGATGTGCCCAGTACCTGCTAGAGGGAACCACACTCTACTACATACTGCCAGTACTTTAACCTGTACATGACCTACAGGGCAGCAACCTTTGATTTTGCCTCAGGGAGATGTTTTATCTAGG
Source organism: Alligator mississippiensis (assembly GCF_030867095.1). Classification (NCBI taxonomy): domain Eukaryota; kingdom Metazoa; phylum Chordata; order Crocodylia; family Alligatoridae; genus Alligator; species Alligator mississippiensis. The sequence goes on along the minus strand of NC_081824.1, from coordinate 54,563,335 downwards.
TCTTAATGTCCCATCTTCACCACTTCTACATTCATGTTCTGCTTTCAGTTATTAAGGAAAGAATGGAAGAGAAGTTCAGCCAAGGTATCCATTTTAAATTAGATCCAGGCACACTGCCTCTCCAGAACTCCTAATCCCACAACCCCTTCCTGATGAAAAAAAAACCTGACAAAATCACTGTGAATGTGTTCTTTGCTCCTTCCAAGGTCAACAATTCCACCCTGAAAAAGTCCCTACCTCTCCCTCATTTCTTCTTCCTGCTCCTGACAGCTCTGGGTGGAGAGGAGTAACCTTGACTAAAATATCAAGTACTTTGATCACCAATTGATCACCAACCCATGACCAAGGTGAATTCTCCACAAGGAAAACAACACATATGCTCATTGCCATCCTTTTATACTTTTATATGGGACAAGCAAGGTTCATGTTACCCCCACAGAAGCAAAAGTTTTGGGCACTACTGTGCCTTAAGAATATGTTGGTAACCACTGATGTTGCTGAGCTGCCCACAAGCCTAACTGCCACTGTAAGTGCCTATGCCAGGGCTGGGCAAAATCCAACCCACAGGCCAGCAGCAGGCTCCATTTCCAGATCAGGGCTCTGCCCCAGATTGGGACCAGGCTGTCACTGCTGCAAGGAGCTGGGGCAAAGCTACAATATGCTGCCTGCATGCTCCTGCCTATTGCATGCAGGCTGCAGATCTCAGCTCTGCCCTGGCCCCAGACCAGGCTGCCCCACCACAAGATCCCAGCGGCTGCAGAGCAGCCCTCTGCCCTGCCCTGCCACACACCTTGCCAGCGGAGCTGGGGCCAGTCACCATGGCAACCCCAGCCTTGTGCTATCACAGCACTGGTGTGTCTGGGGTCTCCATGGAAAATGGCCCACGCCATGCAGGCAGGACCTGCTGAGAAATGGAGTCCAGCTGATGGCCGGATCCGCCATTTTGCCCACCCCTGGCCCATGCTGTGCTGTTGGGGATGATTTGCAAGCTGCATTTACTGATATTTCTCTTGCCATTGATACTCTTGGAGATATCCCACCTCTTTGAGTGAGGACGTGCAGCCACATTTATCATATTTATTCAAATCTAACATGACCTTGAATTAAAGATGATTATAATTTGTTATCATTTTCCATATATACAATCTATTTATTGGAGAATTGTTAAAAATTTATTTCCTCCCTTCCCCCACCCTCCCACCTCCCCCGCCACTACAGTGGGGAAAACAGGGGCTGTGGTGGGGGAGTCAGGTGGCTGGAGAGGATCAGGAAGCCCTCTTGCCCCTACCCCATCTTTATTCCCCCTGAAGCCTTACTACCCCCTCCACCACCTGCAATCCCCACCCCTATCTACCAACAGCCTCTGCCTCTCCCTCCATCTTCTCCCCACAATCTCTGCCCCTTCCCCCCACCAATTCCCAAAAAGTCTCTGCCTTTTCTCCACCCTCTCCTCTTCTCTGTGTTACTGTCAGACATTGTTTGGGCTCTGTTCACTGCCAGGTCATGGAGCACAGCACATAGACATGCAGCCTTTGCCAGGTCATGCAACACTGATGGCTAAGCAGGGGATGGAGTTTCCCTACACTCAGTGCCTGTGAGGGACTCCAGCCTGAGCTGGTGCTGAGATGTGCCTGACAGTAAGGAAGGGAAGAGAGTGGGAGAGGGTAGAGTGGGGGACAAAAGCTGCAAAGGGCACATGGGGAGGGTAGAAGGCTGCTGTGGGTTTGACTCTGGTCCTGATCCAGGCTCAGAGTCAGAGCCACAGCAGCTGCCTACTCAGCCCCAATGTCCCCTCCCCCACTACCACTTTGTATGTGAATCTAAAATAAGGGACATTTTTCGGCATGCTTATTGTGGGGATCATCTTAGATTCAAATAAATGCAATATCTGTGATTTTTCTTCTTGATGCAGAAAGGGGAAGGGCATAAAAGCCTTCTCCTTATATTTAAGAACCAATATGCTTATGCTACATCCTTCTGTTCAACCAGTCAGGCACAAAGTCCCCATCCTCCCTCCCCAAACCCACATGGAAGGGAACCAAATGGAAAGGCCCTTCTCTTTAGATTGCCAAGTGGGTTTTTTTGTCCCCACCCTGAAGCTGTAAAGAGAAGAACATTATCAGATTAGCACTTGGAATGTCTACACATCAATGTTGTGTTATTAACAAGATATATGAATTTCTCCAGCACACTGTGTTAAGGCTGCATCCCAGGGATCCTCTAGATGTGTGAATGTGGCCTCTGAACTGGGTCTTTCTACAGCAGAAGTCAACATTATGATGAACTAACCTAAATGTGAATGATTATAATATTGTGATTAACATTATTGACGAACTGAGCAGAATCTGCTGAGCTTATTTTGTTGTGCACTGTATCTGAGCATATAGTCAGTAGTCCTGCAAAAAAATACAGAAAAAGGAAAACATTTTCCAGATCAATAACACCTCCTTTAAAAATAAAAAAGAATCTATAAGCCCAGCACAAGGCACTGCCCTATACAGTGCCCTTGCACATGTTAATTCTGGGACTGGCAGTATAACTAGTGTTAAGCCACTATTAGAACTATTCTAAAATTGTATATTATAAAGTTTGGTGTTTGGCTTAATCCTTGTAAGAGGTTTGCTAACAAAGAGACAATGTGTGTCTGCGAATATTTATTTAAAAAAAACCTTGTGCAAAACTATGCTGGCTTATTGCTTTGTTTCCTGGGCAGAAAGGATCTAGTGATACGGAATGAATTTGACAAGTGGTAAGCTGATGTCTTTGAATTCTTTTCACATGAGAAATCCGATTTAATTTCAACAGAGCTCTAAAAGTTTTTTTTCCTTCTTTTCTGAATGGAAGACACTGTAGGTAGAGGAATACCAGCAGGTTTTCATGTTTATTGAATATCCAAATTTCACTTGAGATAGTCAGCAATGAGCTCAAGTTGTGATAAATGTCATATGGGGAAAAGCTCCATCCTACATCTGCCCCTGCCCCACTCCTCCCTCACCACAGGGAGCATTGATCTGCCCACCCCACCCCACCCCACCCCACCCCACACACCTTCCTTCCCTCCTCCCCCTGCTCTTCCACCACACAAGACTTATCAGCTCTCCAAGCTGCCAGGCTCTGCTCCTCACTGCCTGCATGCTGCGCTGAGGCTGTGTGCACACAGACATTTATCGGCCAAATTATCAGCCACATCTGCAACCTAAATCCTTATTTCTCATAGACCCTTGGTATCTTTTTACATTATTTCTATTTGCACAGTGTTTTTTCAGGAACATAACCATCATGTAAATCGAGGCCCAACTGTACTATCCTCCTAGTGAGAAAAATATTCATGATATCTAACCTAAACTTCCCTTGCTGCAACTTGAGACCATTGCTCCTTGTTCTGTCATCCATCACCACTGAGAACAGTTTAGCTCCATCCTCTTTGGACCCCACTTCAGATAATTAAAGGATAGTATTAAATCCTCCCTCTCAGTCTTTTCTTCTCTAAACTAAATTAGCCCAGTTCCCTCAGCCTCTCCTCATCAGTCAAATGCCCCAGCCCCCTCACCATTTTCATTGCCCTCTGCTGGACTCTCCAATTTGTCCACATCCTTTCTGTAGAGGGGGACCCAAAACTGAACACAGTATTCCAGATGTGGCCTCACCAGTCCTAAATTGGGGGGAATAATCACTTCCTTTGACCTACTGACAAGACATCTAACAATGCAGCCCAGTATGCCATTAACCTTCTTGGCAACAGGGGCACAGTGCTGGATCATATTCAGTTTATTGTCCACTGTAACCCCCAGGTTCTTTTCTGCATAGCTGCTACCCTGCCAGTCAGTAACCGGCCTGTACTGGTCCATCCTAAGTGCAGGACTTTGCACTTGTCATTGTTGAACCTCCTAAGATTCCTTTTGGCCCAATCCTCCAATTTGTCTCAGTCACTCTGAATCTTAACCCTACCCCGCAACATATCTACTATTCCCCACAACTTGGTGTCATTTGCAAACTTGCTAAGGGTGCACTGTATGCCATCTTGTTGATGAACACATTGAACAAAACCAGCCCCAGGACCGACCCCTGGGGCATTCCACTTAATCCCAGCTGGCAACTAGACAATGAGCCATTAATTACTACTCTCTGAGCCTGATGCTCCAGCCAGTTTTCTACCCACCTTAACGTCCATTCATCCAACCTGTACTTCCTTAACTGGCCTGTGAGTATGTTGTGGGAGACTGTATCAAAAGCCTTACTAAAATCAAGGTATACCACATCCACTGTTCTCCCTGTATTCACAGAGCCAGTCACCTCATCGTAGAAGGCAATCAGGTTGATCAGGCATGATGTGCCCTGGGTGAATCCATGCTGACTGTTCCTAATCATGTTTTTCTCCTCCACTTGCTTAGAAATGGATTGCTGGAGGATCTTCTCCATAATTTTTCCAAGGACTGAGTTGAGACTGACTAGTCTGTAGTTCCCTGGATCCTACTTATTCCTTTTCTTAAATATGGGGACTCTGTTTGCCCTTTTCCATCCATCTGGGACCTCTCCTGATCATCATGACTTTTCAGAGATGATGGCCAGTGGCTCTGCAATCACATCAGCCAACTCCCTCAGCACCCTCATGTGCATCCCTTCTGGTCTCATGGACTTGTACAAGTCCAGCTTTTCTAAATAGTCCCAAACCTGTTCTTTTGCCACTGTTGGCTGCTGAACTCCCCCTGAAATTGCACTGCCTGGTGCAGTAGTCTGGGAGCTGACCTTGTCTGTGAAGACTGAGGCAAAATAGGGACTGAGTATTTCAGTATTTTTTGCATCCTCTGTCTCAAGGTTGCCTCCCCCATACAGTAAGTGGCTCACTCTTTCCATGATCCTCTTGCTTCTGACATACTTGTAGAAACCCTTCTTGTTACCCTTTGCATTCCTTGCTGCAACTCCAATTGTGCTTTGGCCTTCCTGACTTCATCCCTGCATGCCTGTGGAATACTCTTATATTGTTCCCTGATTATTTGTTCAAGTTTCCACTTCTCATAAGCTTCCTTTTTATGATTTAGTTTACAAAAGAATTTAGGGAATGAGAAACAACTGAAAAAAAATTACATTGTCTACTAATACTGAGGTTCATTATTCTATTCTTTAATTTACATTGGTAAACAACAGATCACAAAAGGTCTCAGAATTTAGTTTTGGATAATCACCCCAAATCTCTCATATCTATGTGCACATTCCACTGTGGGTAAACATCTCATGAACCTGAACTCAGAAACATTTAACCAACAGTATAGTATGGCTATGGTACATATGTGCCTGACAGTTTCTCATGCACTGGAACATACCTACCAAGCCTCATTTACTTTCAGCTACCTCTTGACTGTGCCAGTGTCTTGTGGTCTATATTCAGGCTATAAGCCACTTTGCCAAGTGGCTTACCTACCTTTTGATATTTCTCTAGTTAACTAGCCAGTTACTTTAATCCCATTGTCAATTTGCAATGTATTAATCTCTTAGTTTTAAAGGAAAAAAAATTATAAAGAGAAGATCCCCTAGATCCAAAATGGCCTCCTCAGCTATGCCCAGATGAGCACAGACGTTTGGTTCCCTGGGGACAAGTAGCAGTGGTGCACTTTGTGCCATAGCTTCTTGTCCCCAGGGAACACCCAAACCACAAACACTTTGGCCCACTGCAAGTTACCCCGGGGGCAGTAGGGGAGGCTAGGGTCAGCACTGTGCTGGCCCCAGCAGCCTTACCTGGGATCCTGCGGGCCTCCCAGGGCTGGAGCAACAGTGATCCTGCCAGGTGGAGCCTGACTGGCAGCTGCAACATGCTCCAGGCAGCCCAGCTCTGCTTTTCAGCAGCGCACATTGGTCTGTTTGGTTTTTTTCCACAGGTTTTTTTGACCCCTGGATATCCAGTGGTCAAAAAAACTCATGGAAAAAAGAATTGGAGCAGTGCACACATGGGCAGCACACCGTTGCAGTGTGGAGAACACCTTACTGTGTGGTATGGGGCACTTCAGACATGTTTGTGGCACCACATACTGCACAGTCAAGTTCATCTGGATGCAGCCCTCAAGTTTATCTGCATTAAAGTATTACTCCCAATTTGAAAGAATTACACCAACTAAAATTACCCAGAAGGTCCTTTTTCCTCCTAAATGCCTTTGCTGCCCAAAAGAATTCTGTATCCCAAGAAAATGTTCCATCTACAAAACCTTTACTTTCAGAACCCCAAAACTACAGGGAAGCATGGCTAAAGCTACAACTGCTGCACAAGTCCATGTAGCCAGCATCAGACATAGATATGGACATGCTTCCCGGGAACCTAAGAACAAAATATGGGTTTCCTTTTTCCCAGATCTTCAGTTTCACCCAAAATGGACCAAAAAAATGCATCCTCGGGTGGTGAAAAGCAATCATTCATGAAGAGCTCTGCAGCACGGACCCAGCCCTGCGCTCACCGGGGCAACAATCGCCAGGTGCTTCATGGTCTCTGGCATCCTGAGATGTCCTGGAGGCAGGTGTTGAGCCTGGAGGCAGGAGCACACCTTCCCCACATGCTCATGCCCTGGTCAGAGCAGGGAAGTGGTGAGAGATGCACCCCTAGTGCACCTGTCCCCCAGGTGGGGCTAAAAGCAGGAAGCTGATCCTGGATCTTGAGCCTGGATGGGGCCACGAGCAAGTAAATGTCATGCCTGACACTGCCTAGAGCCATGAAACTGCAGCTGCAGCCAATGATAAGCCCCACAGTAGTTCTCAGCACCTGACAGTGGTCACAAGGCATGTGGGGGTATGCAGGGGTCCAGGTTGGCTCAGGTCAACCTGGAACTTCCCTTATAGGGCAGCACCAGCACCAGGAGAGGGAAAGCACTGGCATAGGCATTGGGTTATGCTGCTTCCCTCCACTGGAGCCTAGGATGTCTAATCAGACACCAGCCTGACTCTGACTCCCAAGACAGGAACCTGACTGCCCTGTGGACACTGGATTCCAGGTATCTGCAAGGGCTCCTATACACATGCAGGGAACCTGCTGTAACATGCTGTATTCCAGCCCATCAGCATGGAAATTAATCCACTCCAGCAGCCCCCAACATCACGTGTATCAGTGTTCCCATGCTGAAAAATGACAGTGGAGCACTTTAAACTAAAGCTTGTTTGATGAGCTTTAGCTCAAAGTGCCCCACTGCCTTTCTTCAGCACAGGGACACTGATACACATGATGCTTCGGGTACTTTTAATTAGCACGGCTCTCGGACCTGTGCTAATTAAAGCAGACCATGCCTCCCAGACCACATATATAAGCATCCATAGTGCCCATGGCTACAAATTATCCACAGGGGTTGGCCCAATACAGGCTCACCCTGTGAATCAGGCTTGCAACTGGAGGGCAAACCCCGAAGAGCCTTAGCTACCTGAGGGGAAGGCAGACATATACTGTAAAGCTGGGCTTGTGAACAGATGATTGACACACTTATTTAGGTTGTGCTACATTATTAATTCCAATGCAGTACAGAGGTCACTGACAGGAGATACACACCAAAGTAACAGGGCTCAGCATTGGTCAAGCCACAGTTGAAGTACTGCGTCCAGTTTTGGGCACCGTAATTCAAGAGGGATGTGAACAACCTCGAGAGGGTTCAGAGGAGGGCTATTCACATGGTTAGAGACCTGCAGGCAAAGCCCTAAAGGAGAGATTGAGGGACCTGGATCTCTTCAGCTTCTGCAAGTGAAGGCTGAGATGTGATCTTGTGGCCGCCTACAAATTCATCGGATAGGCAGGGGAGCAGCAAGGAATAGGAGATGCTCTGTTTACCAGAGCACCCCTTGGAATAGCTAGGAACAATGACCACAAGCTGACGGAGAGAAGATTTAGGTTAGACATAAGGAAATGCTTCTTTACGGTAAGGGTTGCCAGAATCTGGAATGGGCTTCCAAGGGAGGTGGTGCCCTCCTTGGGAAGTACAAGGGAGGTGGTGCTACCTTGAGGGTCTTTAAGAGGAGGCTAGACATGTACCTGGCTGGGGTCATCTAACCCCAGCGCTCATTCCTGCCTAGGGCTGGGGATCAGACTCAATGACCTACTGAGGTCCCTTCTAACCGGAACATCTATGAATCTATGTCACTCCTAAATAATTCTGTTTTTCTTTCCAAGTCAGACCTTTCTTCCATTACATGAAGGCAGGTGCCTAGGGGACAAGGCACCTACCGTAATACCATCACTGGAACACCCAAGTGGGTTGGGGGGGGGGACAGAGCCCCACAAAAGATGCCTGGATGCTGAGACCTGTGCCTATCTCAACATACCCCACTTGTCAGGAGCCACCTCCTGATATCTTTTTCATTAACATCAAGTCATGGTAGATGGGATACAGAGATAAAGGAACAAAACACCCATCGAGAGTGCAGCACCTGGGTCCCACCCTGATGTGGCCCTTCAACCCAGGTCCCACTACATGCTCATTTTGAACAGGGTTTCTCCCTGCACGTAACTGTGCACCCTAATGACTCCTGATGCAGCTCATGTACAATGCAGTTCCAGTAACCCAGCTGTGCATCACCAGCCCAAGAATTGATGTTTCTAGCACTGTAAAAAGACATTTTTTAATTTCCTGGGCCTCAGTTCCATTAGTTTCCTGCTCTGCGAGGAAATGCTTTCCAATGCAATACAAAATCCCCACTACCATGTGAGACACTAACACCCAACAACCTATGCATCCTAAACTTTTGATATAGTAATTTATCCCTAACTATGGCTTAGTACCAAGCAACTCTCTCAACACATCACATACCTGTAGAAGATTATGTTTTTTTTCTTTTTCAACTCTGCTGAAGTTCTTGGAAAATAAGTTTCAGACCCACTGTGGGATCTCTGCTTTGTCCTTTTGGAGCTCATGAGACCATTTAAACCAACAGTAGTGTTCATCCTGATCTGTGAAGACAGCTTTCTTATTATCTCCAGCCAAATGGATGGAAAAGATATAAATCCCAATTGCAGACCACCCTCCCTATACACACAGAGTTTTCCATTTGGACAGTATACCTTTAAAGATACATTTCAGTTTTCTGTTGAAGATGGTCATAAGAGTTCTACCACAAACAACAAATCCACCTTCCTATATTTTTCCCTCACAAATTCAAAATGGAGGCATTGCTTCACATCCCAGCTGTGAGACATGGCCTTTTATTTACAAAGGTCAAAACCAATCAGGTCAAATCTTGGATTATTTTGGTTCTAGCGAAAATGATAAAGTATGTGACAGTCCTTAAAGTATGTGAAGCACTGCATTTGGATTACAGATTGAGTTAGGAGTATCCTGCCAAATATCCAAAGTGAACCTGTCTGTGGCTATTAGAACTTAGTCTTTCAGAGCACAGGTATCACTGTCAGCATCACTGAAAACTATATTAATCTCAAACATCTGTAAAGTAGTGATCTGGAGGTCTGTTCTGCCATTCACGAGGCAATGGGCAATTTAAAAAATTTCCAGATCTAACACAGTATTCAATAAAATGGGGCTCCAGTCACTGGTACTCTGAGACTTTGACATCCTACCCTGAGTGAACTTGTTACTATTGTGGATTCATCCACAGTGGAATATATGTGAAGTCAATCACTTGGAGAAAAAGAAGTGACTGACTTTCAGTAACTGGAGTACTTTGAGATGTGTTGTCCATGAGCAAATTCAGAACCCCCCTTCTTCTGCAAAGTCTTGCATTTCTGGAATTCCATGGTTAAGAAACTGAGACAGTACATTTTCTCTGCCCGTTCTGCCCTTAATATGAAGCACAAGGAGTAGTAGGGCACATGTATGTCATAGAAGTACTGATCACCATGAAGTCTCCAATCTTCAACATATGGAGCTTTTGCACACCCACAGCAGAAAATAAATATAGACACAACATCTCAAGGGGCATGTCTACACATTCATTAATGCGCCTTAATTTACTTCGCATTTAGTTTAGTACATATTTAAAGAAGTACTACCTAAATGCACAGTAATGAGAGTTATTGTGTAGTAGTGCTGGTGCAGTTATTTTTTGACGCTTACTGCACATTAGCCTAATATCACTGCACAGTAGGCCATTAGCATGGTTTTTAAGTTCCACGCTACTGTACAGTGGTATTAGGCTAATGTGCAGTAAGCATCTCGTGTAGATGCACCCAACAAACTGTAGTTACTATAATGCAAGTTAATCAAGTTAGTTCCTTTTAATATCATTAGTCAGGTTAGTAGTCAAGGTAGTTAAAAAGTTTCTGATGAAACAATGTTTCAGTGGAAAATGCTTGACTGGTTAAGCCACAAATGTTTCATTTGGAATACTGCAGGTTTGATGGACTTTTAACTGTATCTATGGCAGAATTATGTTAGAACCCCTTCAGAGGTTTGGTGGATTTCCATGGACTACTTGGAGCTGGGGATACTGGAAACTCCAGGTTCCAGCCCTGAGGCAGTCTACAGGTGGTTCTGCTGTAAAACAGGAAACCATGGGCCCAGCCCCAATGCCAAATGTGTCTGGTAGGTCTGTTCCAGGTTGAGGTATGGAGAACCCCTGGTGGCTGCTCAGTGAAATTGTGAAATTAATGTTCTCATCTTTTAACAATAAAATTGACAAAGTTGTCAGTTTCCCATAGCCACTGAAAAGCCCAAAGAGCTTCTAGTTGATAGGAAAAATTTGAGAAATTTTGGTTACTGTTCCTTTTGGACCAATACCATATTTGGTAAAAACTTCCCATGAACTAGAATCCATTTTTTGTTACTGGTTTGCTTTTTTTTTCAGACAGCTTAGTGGCTATTTGCTATGAGTATTTGCTTTTTATTATTATTATCATTATTATTGCTTCATTGATTATAGATGCATCATGCATAGTTAGAAAACAGTATGTAATAAAAATTTTGCTGATGTTTCTTTTGGGATTCGACAGAGCACCTTTGGGTCCACATTCCTTGGAAGTGTTCCTGCTCAGGCTGAGGTTCCTCAGTGTGCAGGGAGGATTCATGGCTACAGAGGCTGCATAAAGGATTTTCAAGTTAACAATAAAGAGTTATTCATCATAGATGAGGCCTTAAGTGGGAAGAACATTGAAAACTGCAATGTCCCTGTATGTGATTATCATCCATGCCGTAATGGTGGTTCCTGCAAAAGGTAGGTCGTTTTTTGATCACTCACTAACACAACATAGCTTAGCATTTCATCCCTGCCATTGTTGTCCTCAGTGTAATAAACAACTAATATCTGGAACTTTTATTTGTCTTTTATCTCTGCTGTGCTGATTTAAAAATGTAGGAGTTTCAGAGGCATTTATGTCCCATTTGCTCAAATGAGAAATGGTAATTACAGCCTCAGTCTACTGAAAATAGATGTGAAAACTGGTTCTTCAGCTCAAATGCAGCTCAATATTAATTGATCAAAAAGTCTCTGCTTTAAGAAAAATGTTTTTTCTGCTTCTTATACTAAGTGGTCAGACGAGAGTTATTAAAACTTACTCCTCTTTCTCTTTTCTCTCTCTTAGTGGGTATATGTGGAATATGCTCAGTTTAGAGTTAAAGTAATATGTACTTTCTAAGTGTCAGCCTAGAAATTTCATTTTGGGAGTTGCAATTAATGTGAATTTATCCAGGTGTATCTTCACTAGCAGTAATAAGGAGATTAGGCCAGGACCTCTGCTTTTGTAAAATAGCAATACTTCATTTTAGTTTAAAGAGTTTAACTGAAAATCTGTAGCTCCGAAAACAAAATTTAGCTAAAAATCCTGATGACTGTGAATGAATCAAGAATCTGCTTCACACTGTTACAGCTCTATTGATCTTAGAATCATAGAGAAGTAGGGTTGGAAGGGACCTCCAGGTGTCATCTAGTTCAACCCAATGGTTTGGACAACTGTGGACTAACTCTGCTTGCTATAGGCCAGCCTGCAGGCTGGTAAACAAATCATGCTTGAGAGCACCTGTAGGATGCTCAGGGAGTCACCTGACTGGAAAGGGGCACAGCTCTGGGCATATAATTCCCAGCAAGAAGTAAAGTAAACAGTCTGGGTCTGGAAGCTGAAGGGAAAGGAGCTGTGCAGAGGGACTGTCAATGTGCTATGCCTAGAGGTAGCATATAAAACTGAAGCTGAGCCAAGCCAGGAAGTTTAGCCCTGCAAGCCACTAAATGAAGAGCTCCTAGCCAGAAAGACTGCAAGGGATGCTGGGCTGACTTCAGAGGTGCTCTAAGAACTGCCAGCTGAATGCTGGTACTTTATGAAAGAATAGAACCCCATGTAGGGAAGCCTTGCTGCAAGGCAGTGGGATATTCTTGCAATTTGCTATGCCTGGAGCAGGTTAGGTTTATGTTATAGTCAGAGGGCTTAATTTTGGGATTAGAGTTATGCACCAGTGGTTTGGGTGGGACTAGAAAGGGGTATCTTGGAGGTCCCATTAGTGTCTTAGGGGCAGGTGATTGACTTGAGCCTGGCCAAGGGCCTAAGCAGGGCAGAGATAAAGGCCCCAGAGGGCAAGATAAGGGGCTGGGACTCAGGACCCTGTCCCAATGTGGTGGGCCTAGGCAGCAAGGGGCCGGCTCAAGGAAAGGGGCAAAGGCTGGGAAGGCCAAGGCGTTAACAAGTGAGTTAAGACCTGAAGTGGTCAGACAGTGGCTTGTGGATAAAATTCCCCTCTTAAGTGTAAGTTGGTAGCACCTGTCAGGCATGGGCATGGCTATAGGAGAGTTTTGGAGGCCCTGATTAGCCTTTAACATGATGAGGTGTGACACCAGCCCTCATGAGTGAGATCTTGGTTGGGAAGCCCTGGGGCAGCCTCCTTTTCTAAAGACATAATACCATCAAGGCATGGCAGAAGAGCTGAAGGGAAGATTGACCAAAGGAAGCAGAGAGGACAAGGGATGAGTGGGGACTGTAGGCTACCCCTGGGGTAGGACCCTGTTACACCCTGCCATCCAGCAAGACTAATTATCCTGTAATAGGTACAGAGATTCAGCCTCAGGACTCCACCTGGAAGAGTACTGTATGCTTGTAGTATACTACTGCCAGCCCCCATACATTTACCATTTAGACCTGGCTCTCTGCTCCTGAACAAGAGTGCAGGTTACTGGGTAATACACATGAACCAGATGACTGTGGCAAACTGGGAACTCCCCGACCAGCCACAGTGCTAGTCTAGCACCTGCCTCTGGACCTGCCACCTGTTTTCTTTCCTGCCATGCCTTGTTGTTAAATAATTATGGTCTTAATTAGGCAAAATCTAAAATCCATTTTTAATAGTTTATAATGTATCAACCTACATTTGGACATGTAAGAAATTAGTTGGTCAGTTGTAGTCACTTGTATCTATATAAAGTGCAAGTACACTCAATAACTTCAGAAACCCTTTGAATTTACACAAATCAAAATACAATATCTTGGTCTTTGTGACACTATTTGATGGACCACACCATGGAATTAGGCACTGAATGGTGCTTTTGTTACTTTCAGATAAAAATATTAAATGTAGATGTAAATAGAATAAAACCCAGGACTTCTATAGCTAAAACATGATGACATAATCCCTAATTCTTAATTATTTTCCTTTATTTCAGTGGTGTTTTGAGTTTGTGTTGTAATTTAAAGCAATTCAGGTATACTTCCAAATATATATTCTGCTTTTCCTAGCTGCATCCCATGTTTCTGCATCTTTTATTACACTGTAAATCTGTATTAAAAGATGAAACCTCTAAGACTACTAATTTTTAGAGAAACAGCAAAATAACTGTATTAAGTGAATTTAGGTTTGAAAAGCAGTGTAGCTGTACAGTTCATTTTGAGGAAATAATTCTCCTTAAGTTAATAGCAGAGAAGCTTCCTAAAAAGCATAGCAAGAAAGATTAAAATATGAAGCTCATAATGGTTTATATGCCCCCATTCCCATTGTCCAGATGCTACAAACTGGGTTTGGCAATAATTAAACAAAAAGATAAATGTTTGGAAAATATCTAAAAAATTATTATACCAATAAATTTTGTGTCTGTGTCAGTAATGACACTAGTTGACTAGTCAATACTAGTCAACCAATATTTCTTTATTCATACATTTATTTTAGATTGCATAAGAACTCATGAAAATGTAAACATGCACAAGCTTAGTTTCATAGTGCTGGGTACAAGTTGAAAGTTAATTGCTCCCACAAACAAGTGTGTTTCCAATGTCTCAAATTATTCTCACAGCAATTATTCTTACTGTTGTTGTTCTCCATGTATTGGAGCAGCAGATGGGTCCATTAATGTTAATCAATTAATTAAGACTGAAAAATCAAACTCAATTAACAATAAATTTCAACAGTGAGAAGCTTATCTTTAGATTTCAGGCTCCAAAAACATCATAATTATCAAAAAGTTTGATAAACAGAAGACCTGTTTATCAAAGTTGACCTCCTAAAATTTTAAGTTCTCCCTGGAAGCTAGACCTTGATTGAAAATTTATTTTCAACTAAAAAGGGGAAAATTTATGTTTTAAGATCAGATTCAAGAAAATACCTACCCATTTTCTGCATACTGGACACATCTACATGTGCCCCTGACTGTGCAGTTCATACTGCACAGTCAATTAGTACTAGTACTCGTCAGTACTGTACAGTCCCAGCAGCACATGGGTCATTTCCAACCCTACTGCGCAGCAACGTTGGCATCATAGTTCATGCATGCTGAACTGTGTCTTTTTAGTTCATCGCTAGGGAGATATAGCATCTTATGTAGACGCGCCCATTGAGAGGCAATTGAATTATTTATAAACATCATACAACTGATTTACAATCCTTGAAATTCAAGCCAGACTTTTTTAGCATTCACTTAACAAAGACACAAAAAAGAGGAGAATAATTTCTAGGCTAACTTTCTGGTAAGTAAAATGAAATTTTGTGGGGAAACTTGATTCTGTGCCAAGCTGCAGAATCCCATATATTGAATGAATCAGGGACTAAACGGAATTGACATGTCTTTGGTCTCTGTTAGCTAAAAATCCTTGGTGTTTAATAATAATAATAATAATAATAATAATAATAGAAAATGAAAATACACAGAATAGGAAATAACAGCTATCCCATGCAGAAGTATAAACTGGATTTTAAAATATTCCTTGAACTGTTTTTTTTTTCTGGCAAGCCTAAAATGTTATTTTTTTTTTATCATTTTTGTACCTTAATTTCCATTTCTTTAGTCTTCAGCACTTCTAAATTCTGGCTGTGAAGAATACCAGAAGAAGTTCAGGAACAGAACAAGGAAGTTGTCTCTGTGACATTTTCTCCTAATTTTATAAAGTAAGGGATCCAGATGGAATGTCCAGAGATTTGGGTACTTATTTGTCCTCCAAACCTTTATCCAGGCCAGGCCTCTGATCACTAGTTTACAGGCTAAGTTCCATACTAGTATTCAAAGTTTCTTTGTTTTATAAATTGGAGAACTAAGTCTACCAAATATAAAAAAAAATAAAACCCAGAAAAAGGAAAAAGTTTCATTTTATTAGCAGGTACATATTGTCCATATAATACTTTTGGCTTCTCATAAAAGATAGAGCATGCTTTCCATCAGAGGGCTGCTCTCTTTTGGAATCAAATGATGCTGTATCTCAAGTCAAAGCACCTCTTCTTAAGTTCCTCCAGCATTTTTTAATAATAGTTTTGGGACTGAAATGTTATGGACCATCCATTCCAGACTGGAGAGGGTGACAAATGTAGCAGGCTTTTAGTGCATACACAAGTGAAGCACATCTAGAAAATCATGATTCTGTCCAAGCAAATGTCAGTAGGGCCTTGGTGACTTCAAAATGCCACTTAAATTGATTTTCTAACTGCTTTTTTTTTTTGCTGACACCCTTACATATTGATTCATTGGGATGATTATTTTGCAGTGTGAAAAGCCTTTGAATCGACTAGGAATCACTTTACACATATGAAGTTTTTCCTTCAATAAGGAACTAGTGAGACACCAGACTTTCCTAAGATTTCACATACTCTTCAGGGAAAAAGACATTACACCATTATTACCAAGAAATCTTTCATATAACAGTCTGAGGAACGTGAAGGAGTTAAAATGCTTGGGCTAATCAGAATGACCAAAATCATCTTGTGCACATATTCTTCACATCATATTTCTGTGGCAAGGTCAAACAAGTAGGGGAGAAAAAAATCCCATCTCCAATTTGCTCTGCCCTCCAGTAATAATACATGGAGAACTCATTTACCCTGATTGATCTTTCTGGGCATAGGAGACCTTTGGCTTAAATCTCATGTGAAATGTCTACCACCTTTATATATATATATATATAAAAGATCTGCATTTCTGCAACACAGATTTCTTCACATCAGGGAACTGTGAGGTGAAATTTTAACCTGCAAGTTTTTCCCCTTAAAGCTTATATAGTAAATTGCTCTAATTCACAAGTTTTTTCAGGTAGATATTTCAAGATTGACTTCACATAACTAGATATGCTTCAGCCTGTAACCAGGGATACATGTTCCTATTTAAATTTTCTTTACCATTTTAGTACTATATTTCTCACTTTATGGTTATTACACAGGCAAAGGATGTGCCAAACTAATCAGACCTGTTAACAAGTATCTGACAAGGCCAATGTCTGATGCTTTAGAATAAGGGGGTGGGGAGGGGAAAGAAAACATGATGCATCCAGGCAGTTTTACATGCTAATATATGAGGAAAGCCCAAAACATGAAACCTGATTACTTGTAGTTCATAAAACTAAAAATATTACTAGAATTTATGGTATCCAGTTTTCATTAGTCTACCATCTATATTTTAGTACAGGCCAAATATGAAATTTTTCAGCAGAGACTAGAATATGACCTGACCACTTTCAGAGTTTATCTTCTCAAATGTAGTTCCAAAATTCACCTTCCCACAGGAACCTTCACACAATGATGAACTCTTACTATATAAATAATAGAATTTTAAACCCAAACCCCAGTAACCCAGCAGCAGGTGATGAGCAAATTCATTTTAGGAGAAACTTTTGTGTTTTTACTTCCAGATGCTACAATGAGGGGCATATTCCAAATGTTTTAGCTTAAGTGAATATTTCTATATGTCCTTGGAGCCACAGATCCATAAACTGAATATTAGCTTGCTGTGAAAAAGCAGACAGTACTGAGCTGTGAGCAACACAAGGAAAACATGGTTCCAAATTTAAATAGGGCCTAACCTTCTGACTGTTAGGATAATGTGCAAGCTGTGCACAAAATTCATTAAATGTGGTGTTTATACAACATCTCATTTGATGATATTTAAATGAGAGAAGCTGCAAAGGGCCAATGTTGCATGGCGGACTGGACATATTGCAGGTACTGTTTTAATACCAATCAGCATAGAATGATTTGAATCCATTCCCAGAAATGCTACAAAATATCATTGCTGAGAATTGTAGTACAGCCATACAGCAAGTCTGTAACAGTACTAGTTTCCAGAAGCAAAAATTATCTCAGGTGGGATGACATTTGAACACAAGGTAGCACCAAAAGAAATTAAATACTAGCCTTCTCTAAGGTCAGTGAGATACCTAAAGGTAGATAAAGCTACCCAGAGCACCTCTAATTCATATTCATCCAAATGGAAATGTTAAATAAAAATCTTTATAGGGATTTCTTCCCATCAAAACCCTAGTACAAATTTCCAGAGCAAAATCCTTTATCTACTTTGGATATAAAACATAATAAATGTAGGAACTATTATTTTTGTGATTTATTAATAGACCTCTTAGTGACTCTCATAGTGCATGAGTACTATATACAGGTAAAATGTCAAACATAGTATATTCCTTTTAATGTTAACTAATTGCTTTCATAATTCTTCAGAGGTATTTTTTTCCTAATGAAGTTTATAAACTTTCTGTGGGGATTTATGTATCCTCTAGCTACTTATCATACAGTATAGCCAAAAAATTCAATGCTTTATCCCACATAAAATAACTATAACTTACTAATCATTACATTCATATCAGAACATTTATTTGGATGCACCTTACCTAGTGCAAATTATGTACCTATCTACTAGTGATAGATACACAGACTCCACAAATCCAAAACCACAGAGGTGAAAAAAAAAAAAAAGCTGACGAAATTTTAGAGCTGCCTATTGCCTAACATGGTTGACCGGAGATTTAACAGTGGTGAACATTATCTTTTCTGAGTCCCCGTCTTGGGGAGCTTTTCACTGAAAGGAAGTCTGAGGCTTATCAGAGGTCACTTCACAGGACAGATATTTATTTTAGTTTAGAGATGCCTCTGAAATATTTTTTCTTTGCCTTTGTCACCTTGTTGAACCGAGTGCAGATCACATGGTTAATATTCAAACTGAATTTGGAAGGTCTTGATATGAGAAATCAACCTGACACAAAAGGTTACCCTTTTACAAGTCTTGCTTCTGCCACTTTATATCCATCTCAACAAGAGCTTTTGTTTTTAAGTTCACTTTCCAGAAAGAAAGAAAATTGGAATTGTTTTTTGACCATTAGGCCTCTCAGCAAATCCAGCAGCAGCTGTGTGGATTTAATACAAATAGGCACTAGAAGTGGAACAGTAGGCTTTATTTTGGATTCACCTGAATAGCAAAATAAAAGGAGTGACATTAAAAGAGTTAGTGAGATTTCCCATCATCAAAAGAGCAATAAATTAGCAATTTTCCTTCTTCAATGCTTGTCCAAACATATATTCTGCTGTTGGTGTCCATGCACTCCATGCGCTAAGGTTTGGTTTCTTTTACCCAGCATCTTTTACAGCAGCATCAGGTGGCACCACATCTCTAACTGGAGCATCCCCCAAGCCTTTAACTTAAGAGTATAAGGTATGGAGCAATACAGACTACTCCACAGTTCCTTTTTATTGCTCATAGTAATTAATTTAGTATGGTATTTCCTTTCTCCTATTTTGAGGGGGAAAAAAATTTAAAAATTGTTTCTGCTTGTGTGTCTAGTCTGATACTGGGACCAGTTCTGAGACCAAATACAAATCTCTACTCTCCAAGATTTAAAACTGCCTTTTATGCAAAGCAATCACTTCTAAGTGACAGGCACAGCAGGTACATATTGTGTTTGGGTGAGAGGTACAAAGCAGGTTTGCCATTTGTTTAAGAAATTGGACAGCTAGGAATTCTTACCTGAAAATGTTTCCCTGGAAAGGTCAGTGCATGCTTCTTCAGACCCTGGAGTGGCTGGAAATGAAATTCCTGAGCACCCTCTAAAGGCACTTCTACTAACCCCTCCGATCATGGACCTGAGACAGCTGGTCCTAAAAATCCATTCTAACTGGTAAATTCGTAGAGGACAGCGGGGAGAAAGAACAGTGAGCTCACAAAAAGGAATAAATCCAATTTTCCTTTATTACTTCCTTATTTTGGAAGGCACAAATCCTCTCAAATCACTGCAGGAATGTGGTAGCTTGAGGCCTAAGAAATACAGAAATTTTAAATAAAATTAGGTTAGATAAAACAATCTGCTTCCACCACCATATCTCCTCACGAAATATTGTCATCATCATTGTATCAGACCTGCAGATCTGATACACTGGTTGCAGCATACAACTGCTGCTTGAGCTTCTAATTTTGTCCTCTCCATATGGGTAGAGTTTATTTTACTTGTGTGGAGTCTGGAATATCACAATGGATCTCACTATCTTGGCAATCATAAGCATCCATCCAGTTCCAGTTCCAGACCTATAATTCCATCCAGACGTCAAATTTCACTCAGCATCTGTCCTTCTTCAGAAACACCTCTCACATAAACATACCACGTCAGGAAATGCATCACTTCTAAATCTTCAAAAAATGGAAGCCACATTTTAAAAGATCAGGAGCACAAGAAGAAGGAAGTTTACTGCTGTTACTTTCTAATTCCCAAAAAAGTATAAAGGGCTGGTGCCATATCCTGGAACTGAGGCTGAGCCCTGGGTAATAGAGCCTGAGCTAGCTGTAGCAGAGGCAGTGGGGCTGGCAGTAGTGACATGTGCAATCTTGCATCCCCACTAAGTGGACATCCAGGGCTGGTGTCCCAGCTGCCCACCACTCATTATACAACCACAGGGGCCATTGTACACCGCCACTTCTTGCTGAAGATAATCCACTTTCACAGTACATACAGGCATTTGGGGAGGCTAGGAAAAGGCTAGATCACATTAAAAATGACCAACCAATCTAACTGAGTTTACCCATGTGCAGGCCTTACACTTAGACCCCTAGTTAAGTCAATCTAGGTGTGAATTGTACAGGAGTTCTAAGAAGGTTAGTTTGGTCAAAAAATGGTTGATCAGACCTAACTTAGCCGTACCTTGGAGGTGCCCTAAGTTAGATCATGTACAGGTAAACTGATCTAACTGCACTTCTTTATATGTTTGGAGTGCAGCCCCCAGGGCTAGGAAAGCCCAGCCACTGGCCCTAATCACAGCCCTGGGCCTGCATTTTTCCTACCACATAATTTGCCTATTTTTAGGCCCCTGGTCCCTCCCTCCATACCTAGAAGGTGGTTTCGGTGCTAGAAATACCTCCTGCCCAGGGAGAGAGGAGAGAACCCCCCAGATCCTGCCAACTACCACCCCCTTACAAAGCTGCCATCCTCCCTGATGCTGCTAGGCCCCCACCTCCTCTTGCCCCTCCCTCCATCCCAGTTTACTTCAATCAGACTCCTGGAACTGGTGAACCCCAATAAAACAGGCCACAGGAGTGGTCTGTAAGATCAGGGGCAGTTTGGCAGGATCAGAGGGGGCTGGGAAAGGCCAGGGAGGTTTGTCAGGATTGGAGATCCTCTTCCTGATAACTACCCAATCCCTCTGACCTCCTCCCATGGAGCCTACTGAACCCCTGATCCTCCAATCCCATTTCTGCAGATGCCGCTCCACCCAAGGCCCCCCATAGACCCAGCCCCACCAATCCTTCCCCTTCCCCTGATTTACCTTAGATCAGGCTTCCAGCACCTATCTAATTACTGAGTTAGATGCGGGGTGGAGTGCATTTTTAACCCAATCTAACCCCCTGAACTTCCAGCTGTAATGTCTATACGACATGGCCTCAGTTTCACCTAAGTACTATTACTTCATAGTTGCATAGTTGTTAGGGTCAGAAGGGACCTATTAGATCATCGAGTCTGACCCCCTGCCCTTGGCAGGAAAGAGTGCTGGGGTCATATGGCCCCAGCCAGGTATCTGTCCAATCTCCTTTTAAATGCCTCCAAGGAAGGGGACAGCACCACCTCCCTTGGAAGCATATTCCATACTTTGGCAACCCTCACTGTAAAGAATTTTTTCCTGATATCCAATCTGAATTTGCTCTCTTCCAGTTTGTGGCCATTATCTCTAGTTCTCCCAATCGGTGCCCTGGTAAACATCGTATCCTCTATTTCTTGCTGGCTCGCCCTGATGAGCTTGTAGGCGGCCACAAGATCACCTCTTAGCCTCCTCTTGCAGAGGCTGAAGAGGTTCAGGTCTCCCAATTGGTCCACATAGGGTTTTTTTCTGTAGGCTTTTAACCAGATGAGTGGCCCTTCTCTGAACCCTCTCCAGGCCATCCACATCCCTCCTGAAATGCGGTGCCCAAAACTGGATGCAGTACTCCAGCTACAGCCTGACCAATGCCGCATAGAGGAGAAGTATCACCTCCCTAGACCTGTTTGTGATGCACCTACTTATGCAAGGAAGGGTGCAGTTAGCTTTACTTATTACCTTATCACATTGGTGACTCATGTTAATTTTGGAGTCAACTACAGCTCCCAGATCCCTTTCAGCAGTTGTGCTACTTAAAATGGTACCTCCCAGGCTATAGGTGTGTTGATGATTCTTCCTCATGAGATCAGCCAACCTGTAAGAGAAGAGACTCTTACCTCTTGGAGAGAGATGTAGCCCATCTTGTCCAAAGAAGGCCTTATCCTGGAAGTGCAGGTTGTGGTCAAGGAATCCAAACCCCACATGACGGCACCAGCTCCGGAGCTGTGAGCTGACCTCTCTAACACAATTGCTGTGGTGCTGTCCTCAACTGCTGACCAGTAGGATGAATGAGAAGACCACCTGTGCCCCCAAAACTCTGAGCCTGGCTCCCAGTGCCATGTAGTCACTCATGACCCCTCCTGGACTACTCTGGGCTGCATTATTCATTCCTACATGGATAAGGACTGTGGGATAGTAGCCAGAGGGCCTAATCATGTCTGGCATCCTCATTGTGACATCTCGAATCTGGACTCTGGGCAGGCAGCATACCTCCTGTACCATGGCATCCGGGTGGCAGATGGCTCCCTCCATTCCTCTCAGAAGGGAGTCACCCACCATGATGACCCAACATCTTCTCCGGCTGCACAGTTCTCTCTTAGTTTGCTTGGTGGTGGCTCTGGGAGTGGCCTCCACTGATGCGCTTTCTGCCAGTGATGCCAGGGCCTCATGTCTGTTCTCCAGCTGCACTGAGGGTGTCTCCCTGGCCTTGTGATATCTAGCCCTCGATGTGACTGTCTGCCATCTGGTTGCATCAACTCTCTCCTGTGACTCCTTCCCTCTAGGCATGTGAACCTGCAGAAAATGGAAGTACCCATCAATCTCCTCAATTGCCCTGATCACCTGCAGCCTGCTCACCTCTGCCTGGAGTTCCCTCACCTGCCCCTCCAGGGCCTCAATCCGGCCTCAATCCGGGCACATGTGGGA
The DNA here is from genome assembly GCF_030867095.1 of Alligator mississippiensis. Taxonomy (NCBI): domain Eukaryota; kingdom Metazoa; phylum Chordata; order Crocodylia; family Alligatoridae; genus Alligator; species Alligator mississippiensis. The sequence continues at coordinate 54,540,701 of NC_081824.1, read as the reverse complement.
CAGGTGAGGGAGTCCTGGCCCTCCCACTACCCCTGGACCCTTGAGGGCCTGCCAGGCAACCCCTGCAGGCAGGGGGCCCAGGTGCCACCAACCCACCCAATGGCTCCATCTGGGTGGAAGCCTCAGTGGAGCCCCGGGGCATGATCCCTGGCTGTACTCCAAGTCACCACCCCCGTTAAAGATTCCCTCATGTGCACTCACCTGAAGACTCTGTCCAAATCTGCCAGTTCCAGCACATAGAGTCTCAGGCCCCTCCTGCTCTCCTCCCTGCGTGAACTCCTGCGCAAACTCTGGTGTGCCTGTGAAGAGCACACCTGTTTGCCCAGCCTGTTCGCCTGGCGTGACTCCTGCCCAGCGTGGCTCCCACCCAGCACATCTAAGTAGGGGTGGGAGGGGAGGAAAACCCCTTCCCAATTCCCTACCCAGCTTGGTTCTCCCTTCCCCCTCCCTGCCCAGCTTACCTTATTGCTGCTGCTGGCTCCTCTCTGCTCCACTAGGTGGAGTCGGGGGAACCAAAGGCACACGTGCACTGGTGCATGCATGTGCTCACTTCGGGGTCTGGGTCCCGACTTACCCAACACCTATTTTTCCTCTTCCCACAGACACTTTCTAGTGAATGGGAGGCACTAAACTCACACTGTAAATGTTCTTAGAGTAATTTCTCTCTACCTCATTAGAACTTAATTTTTCTTTTGTTTATGGGGATAGGAGGACCTTATAACTGGATTTCTACATTTAAATTTTGATATCAAATAGTCAATTTAATGTTGCCAGAGAAAGTGGCAGTTCACTCAATAAGAGCCCTAATAGTTCTGTAGCTCTTTTAGGAAATTCCACAGTACTAGTTATATGTATGGCAGCCTCTTGAGGTTCAGTGCTATGTTTACCCAGCATTATTCCACAGGGGAATGATTAAGGGCTGATGGTTATTTTGCAGATTGTCTTTAAATTGTTGGTCAGGTAGAATCCTAACACTCACCTCCTGAGATCTAGGTCAATGCTGTGAGCTTACCTACAGTGGAATATAGATAAACAAGCACTCAAAGGAGAAGAAACAGTGGCTTACCTTAGAGCAATGTGGATTATTAAGATCTGTTGTCCATACATAATGACCCACCTTCTTTCCCCACTACAATGGACATCTGGACTTCGCATTAGTGAAAGAACTGAGAGCAGTTGGGCTCATTCTACCTGATGTGCCCTCAACTCGAGATATGAGGACACTCCAGATGAAGGGTGTAACATTCAATAGGTATCTATATGGTGTGTTGTTGATGATATAGAAGAAAAAGCAGGAAAGCTCAATATAGCAGAATTACCATGCTATCAGACAAAGCAGTATGAACAGCACAGGTGTCCAGTTCTTCAGTCTTTTTTTAACCACTGTCATTAAGCAGAAAGAGATTGGAGGTGTGAACATTAGTATCTCTAAATAAAACACATGCAACACTCCATGTTTTTCTAGAAAAAGAAAATGCAGAAAATATGCTTTTTATACTACCTATATTGTGATAGGCATTTCTTTAAAGGGCAATTATCCATCCACTGTTCCTCTTGCCCATTAATTTAAACAATGTAATATATTTTGGAAGTACACTATGTTGGAAACCAGACATGTGGAAATGGTTCAGTGACTCACATTTAAGCAGCCAGACTCCTTACTGCCCACAGGGATTAATTATGAACATCATACCTTACCAAAATATTCATAGATTGATTTAAATACTGAGAGTTCAAGTTTAGACTGCTTTGGGCTTTTTTTTCTTTTTTCATCATTTAATTTTATGTGAACTGGATTCTTTTATATTCATCAGTATCCAAAGTATTGTTACCTACATTAGAAAGGCTCACATCCTGGATAAAAAAGGAAATGAAATAAAGAGATGCTCATCTGCACAGTGAAAGGCAGGCTAAGTAGGACTGAATAATATCTGGTTAGAAAAAAAAAGAGACAGAAAGATAGAAAATAGACAATTTTCTAATAGTTAACTCTAACATTAGGAGAGCAATACCTAGGGGTATTGTTAAGGATGTCAAGCTTCAAAAGTAATTTTTCTCTCCTCTACCCCCAAAATGACATTCTGAAATATCTCTGTGGTGACTAAAGTAAAACTCTGTAAAGCCTTCAAAACAGGCTGCAAGAGTCTTTAAATACAAAGCACTGAGTTGGGGAAGATTTGACAATAAACACTTGTGATCCAGATATGTGTGCATGGATTCACCCCTCTGCTCCCTTGCTGCTGGAATTAACAGGGAAATTAAAATCAATATGATTTTTACCCTTCTGACTTTTCAGGGAGAAATACACGAATGTGTAGAGGTTTAGTGAAAGACTTATGCACCCGTTAGGATGTACTGACACCCTGAGATAGACTGGCAGTGGGACAAAGGCCTTGTACTGACTTTGCCCCCAGGATGCATTTCACCGTCAGAGAGGAGACAACTCTTTGATGTGTGTCATCATTGCAGGGCGAGTGCAATGCACACACCATCATCTGCAATCACAGGAAGTAGCGCCTAGCTGCTGAGATTGTAGAGACTGTTGCAGGCCTTCCTTGGGGTGGCCTTAACCTTTTCTTAGCTATTTTGAAATATGGCAAGATAGATGCATTTTAATTGTTTCAGCCTTGATGAACACCCATTTTATTTCTGAGCTGTCATATTCTTTGGGGCAAATATAAGGCACAGCATTGAATTCTAATTTTAAAATGTCTTCATAACTTGAAATGAAAACTGCAAAGCAATAAGAAATATGTTGTATTTTCTTTACAAGTTGCGGAAGTCAGTGTCCTGATTTATGATGTGATAGTTATGACAGCTCAAGATTCAAGGCTACATTATAAAGTCTGCTTTCAGCTTCAGCAAGTGCTCTCTCTGTCCTGCTGTGTTTCACTTAATAGCAAGGACAAGTGGATTCTATCTGTAAGAGAGCATGTTTTGCATATGAACTACTGCAAGGCAGGAGACAAAGCTGAGATGGAGTAGGATTCAACACATCTAATTTTACTTAAGGACTCTTGTTTGTTTTCAAACAAGCTTTTAAACTGGGTGACTGATTTTAGGGGCAAGTACTGCTTTAGTACTGATATGAGGGGATGTTTGTCCTTGAACAACTCTTTGATTTACTTTCTATGCTTGCACTTGAAAGTAAAACACTGTGATTTAACATAAACAAGACAGCATCCATGGGGCATGAACTAATCTTGCTAAGTACAACAGTAACCTTAAAATAGAAGATTTGTCTATGAGCTGCTAATTTGAAATTAACTTATAACATTACTTTAGCAATATTTATTTTAGTGTTTATAATCTTAACCTTGTGATCAAGGCTATTTTCTCTGTTTGTGTGTATTTTTTTTTGTTACTTAGGTATATTAATGTATATAGAGAGTGAGCATAGGAGTGAACAGATATAAACATATATTTATATTGTTTACTTATTTACTCTATATACAGTTTCCTGAGCAACCTTTTTGGCAGCTTCTAATTCCTGAATATTTGATTTTGCAACCTTAATTTTTTTCTTACTATAGTTTTTGCAGGCACTTCTGTTGTCTTTTTCAGAATCTACAGACTCCAAGGCAGTGCCACAGTTCATGTTCATATAGTGTATACCTTTTATTCAGTTGTCTCAATTCAATAAAATCAAAATTAGGAGCAATGGTGTGAATTATTTTATAGTACATTTCAGCTTCCTACTCTGCAGCTGTTTAGCTGTAGAGATTTGCTTATAAAAATGCACACAGTTTTGGGGGATGGGTAGAAAGAAATGAAGAAAGTACCACATGGAAATCAAAAACAAGGTATTTGGTTTGTATAGTTAATCAAAATTATTCAAAAAAGCAATGATCAGACCTTAAACATATAGACCCTTTGAAAACCAAATTCCATATCTTTGCCTTGGGCTCTTTCTGTTTATTGCTGTCTATATTAATCTAAAATGAAACTTTACTCTGGATAGCTAAGCTAGTTTTAATCTTTCTTCCACTAACTTATATAACTAAAAGCGCTATAGCTTACCACCACCTACAGATGGAAGATCTGCATCTGAAAGCATGCAGAGCTAAAGTGATGGAGATAGGGAGGAACTAAAGCCCCTCTGGTCAGAGAACAGTAGATCTTACAGGTGAGCTAAAGGAGCTCATACCTGTCAGTAATTGAGTTTTGCTGGCGGTTTATGAGATTTAAATAAAAATAGGGCTGCAGAGAAAGTAAATCCCTCAATAGCATATTCAAGCAATTTTCTTTTCATAGAAACATTTTTTTTTCACTGGCAATAGCTTGGCAAAAATGCTTGAGTTTAAATTTCATAGAGAGAAAAAAAATCAGCTTCTGACAATCCTTACATCAGCTAACATTTGAGATACTGTGAGATTTACCGAAAATAAAAGAAGAAAAGCTTCCACTGTGCTGTGCCCTATTTGGTCATTGTACTTGTAAATGCACTTATTTAAAAACAGCTTCCAGTGTTCTTTGTTTCCTGTAATTCCTCCTCCAAAAATCCTTCTCTCTTATTAAAAAAAAAGGAAAAAAGGAAAGAAAAATCTCTTCCAAATGCAGATTTCATCAGAATAATAATGCCTGTCAGTGGGTGTGTATTGTCTATCATTCTCCCAACCACCTTTTTGTTCAAGACTTATAGTTGTAATCTATTGGATTTCTTTGCTGAATCTTTTTCAGAAAGCAAAATATAGATATTTTAAGGAATATTTAAAACATTTGATATGGCTTTAAACAATAAACATTAAACAGAAAAATTGTGGAGTTTTTTGTATCTGAATGTACTGTATGTTTTTCTCCCAGTGCTTTGACATCTGAGAATTGCCCATGCTATTGTGTATCAGCCTCCCAATACTGCAGTGAAGGGAGATGTTCCAAGTGGGTAAATCCAGCTACCTTATTTCCTAAAAAACAATAATGTAAGTGGTTCCATTGAGATTTAATGGAAGATGTATTTCAAGAGAGCCATATAAGGGATACTTATGTAATCAGGGGTGCAAGAACAGACCCTATCAATCTGTAGCAACATAAATTATATGTTCATTCATTACATGGGCAAGGTATTTTCAATGTCTGCATTTACTTATAATGCAAGAGTTACGCTTAGAAGGAACTTAACACTTGTACCTACAGAAATGTGTAAGAATAAATGTAGGAAAATACCATATTGCATAAAAGTTAAGAAAAACCATATTGTAGAAGAGATAACGGCATTACTTTTATAACATTCACCAAAATTGTCATTTGTGTTTTAAGTCTTATTTATAAAGCTTACATTTCTTAAACTGAAATTATGGAATGAGGTTCCAGGTGCAGAGTTATCTCAATAATCTAAGTAATCTTAAAAGAAGATTCTCTTTTCCCCCAACCAAATTCTCATAGCTCCTTGCATAGTGACTGCAATCACCGATAATCAGTAATTACATAATTGTACATGAAAAAGATCTCTGTCTTCTGAAGTACAGTACTGCATGACCATTGTAGTACACAAAGGAAAACTTGTGTTTTATTTTTATCTCATAGTGGAGATTACACCATTTTATAATGGCTCCACTCACTTTTTTTTAAGTTACTCCTTATTTGTACCAGTATAAGCAAGAATCTAATCAGGCCCACAGCTGGATACATTCAGCATCTTTTTGTTCACCCAGGAGAGATCTAGATTGAATTGATCTTCATCACAGAACTGAACGGAAAACAACAGGAGGGAAATCTTAGAAGCAGTATCTCATTTAGGACCTTATAAAAGTTCTTAAGGTGCTTATTTCATCACTGTACACAGTTGGATAGTCTTTAGAAATCAATGAAGAACCTGCAGTCAGAAGCACGCATAAAATTTCTTGAAGTCAAAGTTCATTCCATTGATAGAAGAAGAAAAAAATGTGGTACTGTTGATTGAAAATGTGGTCAAAATCAGTTCTATTATTCCTCTTTAGATAGCTGCATCCAGATGGGTTGGGAGAGACAGGGTTCACACTGCAAGGCAGCAGGCAGAGCCAGAAAGCGCTTGCTTGAGTTCTCTCAAACTGTTAGTTCAGTGGCTCTGTTGAAGAGAAACAGCAGTTTCATCTTTCTGCTACCAGCAAATATCACTATGATGTAAGATTAAAGCAAAGCTTATGAAAAAGAATCCACTTCTCATATTTATGAGTGACAAAGAAATGGGGAAAACCTATTCTACTTTACTGACAGCAGCCCAAGAGAAGTGCTTATGCTGGTAATGAAGGTGGGGGCGGGGAAGGGAATTCTGCTTTTGGGGGCAAAAAAAACTGAGATGACTTTGCGAGCTTTTAAGAGAATGATTGTGTACAAGTGATCTGCACAGTGCACGGTCACAGTCACAGTGGCTGAGTTGAAGAGCTAAAAATAGCTCAGTGAGGCTTCACAAGTTGGGGTGGCAATAATGCAGCCCCAGGTCTGAGACAAGCAGCTGGGCTGTGAACATATACAGTTGTCCTGGAGACCCAGTTAACCCTTTCTTAGATAGGGTTAACCTAAACTTGATCTAAATCTGTACACTTCCTCAGGTGGACTAACTTTGATCAGATGCACCATTTCTGGGGCAATCTAAGCCCTTCGCACAGCTGCACAATCAGGCATTTAGACTGACCTAACCTTGGTTAGGTCTATCTAAATGTAATGTCTGTATGTACCTTCTGTACCTTCTGTAATACAGTATTTAGCACTCCAGATTAATGACTTCTGAACAAGTGTACTTCAGACAAAGAGGATAATTTTAAATAAATGCTCTTATTGTCTTGGCATGAATGTACCAAGAATGCCTATCAGTATAAAACCATCCTGTTTTCTCAACACTCATTTAATAGAAAAGAATGATTGAATCAATATTTTGTACCAGAATCACATCAATATGGATCAGATTCCAACATCTCAAGGATATGTTACAGCCAGGGGACTTTTGCTTGATTAAAATATTTATAGCGATAGTGTGCCAGTAACCCTTATTATTGCATAAGCTATTAATGGATGGCTATACCCTGTACAGGAGGGATCATGTAGAGAAAAGGGGCGGGGGTGTAGCTCTCTATGTTAAGGAAAGCTACGCGTCCCTGCAAGCTGATATTGGCGACCAGGGTGGACGGCTGGAGACCCTCTGGGTTAAAATCCGTGGGGAACACGGCACAGGGGACACAATGGTGGGAGTCTATTACAGACCTCCCACGCAAAGTCCTGAGCTTGACCAGGAGTTTGCCCAAGAACTGGCTGAGGCAGCTTGCTCCAGGACCATGGTTGTCATGGGTGACTTCAATTACCCAGACATCTCGTGGGAGGATCGCTCAGCAAAATCTGAACGGTCGCAGAGCTTCCTCTCTTGCGTGGATGACCTCTACCTGACTCAAGAAGTCTATGGGCCAATGAGAGGCAAAGCGCTGCTCGACCTGGTACTGGCTACTGGGGATGACCTAGTCGGTGACCTAGTGATCGATGGGAAGCTGGGTGACAGCGACCACGAGCTGATCACCTTCACCATCCGCCAAAAAGCTGGCAAGTCAGTCAGCAACACGGAAGTCCTTGACTTCAGGCAAGCCGACTTTGACAAGCTCAGGAGGCTTGTCAGTGAGGCCCTAAGGGACTGTGACCACAGGGAGAGGGGAGTTCAAGAAGAGTGGTTGCTCCTCAAGGGAGCGATCCTCAATGCACAAACTAAGTCTATTCCATCTTGGAGGAAAGGCAGCAAGAGGGCACAGCAGCCCCCCTGGCTCTCCAGGGACCTAGCAGACCTCCTAAGGCTAAAAAGAAAGGCCTACAAAGGATGGAGGATGGGAGTCACCTCCAAGGAGGATTATTCTGCACTGGTCCAGTCCTGTAGGGAGCTGACCAGGAAAGCCAAGGCTGCAACTGAACTCCAGCTAGCTTTGAGCATCAAGAAAAATAAAAAGTCCTTTTTCAGATATGTGGGGAGCCGGAGGAAAAGCAGGGGCAACATTGGACCCCTGCTGAACCAGATGGGGCAACTGACAACTGACACCCAGGAAAAAGCCAACCTATTAAATAGGTACTTTGCGTCAGTCTTTCATCAGCCCCATGGGACGCCCATGCCCGCTACAGGGCCGGGAAGTCCGGGTGAGGGTGATCCCCTGCCCTCCATTAATCCTGACTTCATGAAGGAACATGTTGAAAAGCTGGATACCTTCAAGTCAGCCGGCCCTGACAATCTTCACCCCAGGGTACTCAAGGAGCTGGCGAGCATCATAGCCCAGCCTCTAGTGCAGAACTTTGAAAACTCTTGGTGCTCTGGTGTAGTGCCCGAAGACTGGAAGAAGGCCAACGTGGTGCCTATCTTCAAGAAAGGGAGGAAAGTGGATCCGGCTAACTGTAGGCCCATCAGCCTGACTTCTATCCCAGGGAAGATCTTAGAAAAATTTATTAAGGAGGCCATCCTTAATGGACTGGCCAACGCCAACATCTTAAGGGATAGCCAGCACGGGTTTGTTGCGGGTGGGTCTTCTCATTTCCTTCTGTGACCAGGTGACCTATCACCTGGACAAGGGAGATGAGATTGATGTCATATATCTTGACTTCAAAAAAGCCTTTGATCTGGTGTCCCATGATCGTCTCTTGGAGAAACTGGCCAATTGTCGCCTTGGGTCCTCCACGTTCCACTGGCTGGAAAATTGGCTCCGGGGTCAGACCCAGAGGGTAGTAATTGATGGAAGTCACTCATCATGGTGTTCTGTGACCAGTAGGGTCCCCCAGGGCTCTGTCCTTGGACCCATACTGTTCAACATCTTCATTAATGATGTGGACACTGGAGTCAGAAGCGGACTGGCCAAGTTCGCCGATGACACCAAACTTTGGGGCAAAGCATCCACACCAGAAGACAGGTGGTTGATCCAGGCTGACCTGGACAGGCTCAGCAAGTGGGCAGACAAGAATCTGATGGTGTTCAACGCCGATAAATGCAAGGTTCTCCACCTTGGGAAAAAAAACCTGCAGCATCCTTATAGGCTCGGCAGTGCTATTTTGGCTAGCACTATGGAAGAAAGAGACTTGGGGGTCATCATTGACCACAAGATGAACATGAGCCTGCAGTGCGATGCTGCTGCTAGTAAAGCGACCAAAACACTGGCTTGCATCCATAGATGCTTCTCAAGCAAATCCCGGGACGTCATTCTCCCCCTGTACTCGGCCTTAGTGAGGCCGCAGCTGGAGTACTGCATCCAGTTTTGGGCTCCACAATTCAAAAAGTATGTGGAGAAGCTTGAGAGAGTCCAGAGAAGAGCCACGCACATAATCAGAGGTCAGGGAAGCAGACCCTACGATGACAGGCTGAGAGCCCTGGGGCTCTTTAGCCTGGAAAAGTGCAGGCTCAGGGGTGATCTGATGGCCACCTACAAGTTTATCAGGGGTGACCACCAGTATCTGGGGGAACGTCTGTTCACCAGAGCGCCCCAAGGGATGACGAGGTCGAATGGTCACAAACTACTACAAGATCGTTTCAGGCTGGACATAAGGAAGAATTTCTTTACTGTCCGAGCCCCCAAGGTCTGGAACAGCCTGCCACCGGAGGTTGTTCAAGCACCTTCATTGAACACCTTCAAGATGAAACTGGATGCTTATCTTGCTGGGATCCTATGACCCCAGCTGACTTCCTGCCCTTTGGGCGGGGGGCTGGACTCGATGATCTTCCGAGGTCCCTTCCAGCCCTAATGTCTATGAAATCTATTAAATGTCTTCACTGCTGACCTTGCCATTCTTCCAATTTCTGGAAGGAGTTAATTGTTACAAAACTCTCAGCTAATAGAGAGACCTTCAGTGTCTTAGCATCTTAGTGTTCACAGAATAGTTATGCTGCTTTGATAAGTGCAAGTTTACTAAGTTAATTGCCTTGCCCCTCCACTTGCTTGGCAAAAGGCACACAATTTAATGAGTTGGACAATTTTTGGTTGGGTTTTGTTTCCTTTTGCTTTGCTCCCTGACAATATTTTTCCGTGAAAAAATAAATACATGAATAAAAACGTAGCTTCTACTTAAATAGAAGAGCATTGCATTTTTCATGTCCATCTAACCCTTGGCTTTTACCATAACTTTTTTTTCTGAAGAGAAAAGGCTAAATTATGTTCCTAGAAAGGAAATAAAGAAGTCACCTAGTACAACCCCTGCTCAAGGAAGCAGTCTAAAACCTTCCCAACAACCTTCCCAGTGACATGAAACTAGATGGACTTTCAGACACTCTGGAGGGTAGGATTCAGAATTACCATGATAAACTGAAGAAGTGGTCTGAAATTATCAGGATCTGAATGGGGCCGAGCCTAGCCTGGGGAAGCCTGCGCCATGCTCCAGGCTGTACCTGCCAGCCCTGGCTCTAGCCAGAGCTCACAACTTCTGGCAGGGCTGTTCCCAGTGCAGCTGCAGTCACCTGGGTCCTGCTCCACTCCCCTCACCTCCAGCAGCAGGTCTTCCTCCTGCTATTGTTACACCACTCCGGCCATGAAGGAAGGTCCATCTGGGCAGCTCCTGCCCTAGTATGTGGGGCTCTGGCTCCAGCTCCCCATTGCCTTCCAGCCATTGGCGACGCACAGGGGGTGCACACAGGTGCACCCCCTGAGCTCGGCAGTGCACCCCCTGCCAAAAGCACTGCCAGCAGGGTCTCACCACCCGTCCCCCCCACCAACACCACCATGGCCACCTGTGAGAGCTCGCCGCTCAGCCTGCCCTGCTGTCAACAGTGATGTGGCTGCCTGCGGTAGCTCCCCAGTCACTGCCAACACTGCCGCCGCTGCCTGCGGGTGGTTGCTGTGCCCCCCCCAGCCTCCGGGGGCATGCAGCATTCATGTGCCTAGCACAGGCAGCTGAGTGGGTGGAAGGCAGCTGGATGCTAGAACCAGAGCCCCAGGTGCTGGAGCAGGAGCCACCCAGCTGAAGCCTCCTCCTAGACAGGAAAGGTGCAGCAGGACTAGGAGGAGGAACCACTGCTGGAGGTAAAGGGAGTGGAGCAGCACCCACATGACTGCAGCCACACTGGGAACAGCCCTGCCAGAAGCTGTGTTCTCTGGCCAGAGCCAGAGCTGGCAGGCTCTGCATGACACAGGCTTCCCCAGGCTAGACTTGGCCCCATTCAGAGCCTGATAATTTCAGACCATTTCTTCAGTTTATCATGGTAATTCTGAATACTACCCTCCAGAGTATCTGAAAGTCCACCCAGTTTCATGTCATCTGCAGATTTGTTAATCATGCACTTGATAACGATCATCACCTGCTGGAATTCACCATCCAGTGCAAGGTGGCAAAAGCCTGCAGCAAGGCAGCAGCCCTGGACTTCAGGAGGGCAGATTTCAATGAGGTAAAAAGAATAGTTGGGGATGGACTGAGGTCCCGGAGGGGAGGGGAGTCAGGTGTCCAAGAAGAGTGGTCATTCCTTAAGGAGACGATCCTCCAAGTCCAAAGGGAGGTAATCCCAACAAGGATCAAAGGGGGCAAGAGGGCACAAAAGCCCCCATGGCTCACCAAAAGCACATGGGAACATCTCCTAGCTAAAAGGGAGGCATACACCCAATGGAAGGGAGGGACCATAATCAGGGAGAACTATACGTCAGTTGCTCGGGGCTGCAGGGGGGCGGTCAGGAAGGCCAAGGTGGAGATGGAACTGGGACTAGCTACCCAGATCAAGGACAACAAGAAATCCTTTTTTAAATACATAGGGGGCAAAAAGAAGGTACCAGGTAATGTGGGGCCTCTGCAAGACACTCTAGGAAATCTGGTTGTCACACCAGACGACAAGGCTAACCTATTTAACGATTTCTTTGCCTCCATTTTCCTGAGCAGGGACCAGATCAGCCCGTCCACTGGGACCCTCTCAGGCCGCAGGGGAGGCGTACCCAGGCCTAGGGTCAGTGAGGATCTAGTCAGGGATGTTCTGGAGGGACTGGACATATTTAAATCAGCTGGTCCTGACGACCTCCACCCCAGAGTGCTGAGGGAATTAGCAGAGGTCATTGCGGGACCCCTGGTATGGCTTTATAAGCACTCATGGTGCTCTGGTGTGGTGCCAGAGGACTGGAAGAGGGCCAATGTGGTTTCCATTTTCAAAAAAGGGAGGAAGGAGGACCCAGGAAACTATAGGCCAGTTGGTCTTACCTCGATCCTGGGTAAGATTTTTGAGAGAATTATCCCGGCGCATGTCCACGAGGGGCCAGCAGAGGAGGTTATGCTTAGGGGCAACCAACATGGGTTCATTAGAGGCAGGTCCTGTCAGACCAACCTGGTGGCCTTCTATGACCAGGTCAAAAAATTCTTAGATGCAGGGGTAGCAGTGGACGTAGTCTTTCTGGACTTCAGGAAGGCCTTCGACACTGTCTCTCACCCCATTCTCATTAAAAAACTAGGGGACTGTGGCATCAACACCTACACAGTCAAATGGGTCGCTAACTGGCTGGAGGGCCACACCCAGAGAGTGGTGGTGGATGGGTCATTTTTGACCTGGAGGGACGTGGGCAGTGGGGTCTCCCAGGGCTTGGTCCTTGGACCCGCGCTGTTCAACACCTTCATCAGCGACTTGGATGAGGCGGTAAAAAGCACCCTATTCAAATTTGCTGATGACACTAAGATGTGGGGGGATGTGGGCATGCTAGAAGGGAGGAATAGGCTGCAATTGGACCTAGACAGGTTACAGGGGTGGGCGGATGAGAACAGGATGGGTTTCAACACTGACAAGTGCAAGGTACTGCACCTGGGGAGGAAGAACCAGCAGCATAACTACAGGCTGGGGAACTCCCTTCTCATCAGTGCAGAGGCAGAAAAGGATCTTGGAATCATTATTGATGCCAAAATGAACATGGGCTGACAGTGTGGGGATGTGGTCAGGAAGGCCAACCACACCTTATCATGCATCCACAGATGCATCACAAGCAGATCCAAAGAGGTGATCCCTCCCCCTCTCTGCAGCACTTGTCAGGCCGCAGTTGGAGTACTGCATCCAGTTCTGGGCGCCGCACTTCAGGAGGGATGTGGACAGCATTGAGAGGGTCCAGAGGAGGACCACCCACATGATCAGCGGGCAGCAGGGCAGGCCCTACGACGAGAGGCTAAGGGACCTGAACCTGTTCAGTCTCCACAAGAGAAGGCTGAGGGGGGATCTAGTAGCCTGTTACAAACTAGTCAGAGGGGACCATCAGGCATTGGGGGAGTCCCTGTTCCCCCGAGCACTACCAGGAGTGACTAGAAATAACAGTCACAAGCTGGCAGAGGTAGATTCAGACTAGACATCAGGAGACGCTACTTCACAGTCAGGGTGGCTAGGACCTGGAACCAACTTCCAAGCAAGTGGTGCTGGCTCCTACCCTGGGGGCCTTTAAGAGAAGGTTAGACGAACACCTTGCTGGGGTCGTTTGACCCCAGTACTTTTTCCTGCCATGGCAGGGGGTCAGACTTGATGATCTGCTCAGGTCCCTTCTGACCCTACCAACTATGAAACTATGAAACTATAATTCCAAATCATTTATGTAGATATTCTCATACTATTTCCTTACCTTACTAATGAGAAGGATATGGAAGATACAATGTCAAAAACTTTCCTTAACTACATCTACAGCTTTTTTTCCTTTTCAGAGAAGCCATCATCTTCTTATAAAAGGAACTCAAGTTGGTGAGATATGACTTGCTTTTGATGAATCAATACTGGCTGTTTCTGATCACCTTGTTCTCTTCTAGGTGCTTAGATATAGGTTCCTTAATGACATGCTCCACAGTCTTTTCAGAGATCAAGGTCAGAATGTTTGGCTTGCAATTCCCTTTTCCTTTCTTAAAGATGGACACAATGGGGGCATCTACACATCACCCTACAGTGCCATGATGATACACTAGGTCACTGTACAGTGCACTACGGTGACATAGTGATCATGTGGGTCTACACATGATCAGCAGCTATTCTGTTGTAGCAGCATGCTCCTCAGTATAACACGCCACTACGGCATCATAGCAGCGCACATGACTCAATAACTGCCTGTACTGCATCATGATTTAGGACTTCCAAAAAGAAGTACTAAAGCACAGCGCAATCACATCACAATATGGTAACGTATAGAGACGTCCTGTATTTGCCCTTTATCAGCACTCCTCACCTGACCTCCACAAGTTCTCAAAGAGAATAGCCAGTGGCTCTGCACTTACCTTGGTAAGATCATCTAGTACTTTAGACTGTATCTTGTCCATCCATACTGACTTCAAGTTATCTCTAACCTGCTCTTTCTTTACTCTAGGTTACTAATCTCTTTCCTTAGCCTTGCTGCTGACTGTGTTCATCATCTAGTAGCTGACCATATTTTGGAAGGCTGAATATTTCAGCTGTCTCTGCATCCATTGTTAGATAGCCCTCCGTGCTCATTGGGGAACCTAATTCCTTGCTCTTCCTCTTATTTCTGAAATACTTGTAGAATGCTTTTTTATTGCTTTTTCAGTCTCTTGCTAGCTGCATCTCTTGCATGCCTTGGCCTTCCTGACTTTCTCCTTCCCTCCCTCATTTTCTCCTTATTTTCCACTTTTTCTAAGATTCCTTTCTGAGTTTCAAGTCCGTGAAGAGTTTTCTGTTTAGCCAACATAGCTTTTGCTGCACTTCCTTTCCTTCCTTTGCTTCAGGATAGCTTGTTCCTGTGCACATAAGATGACCTTCTTAAAGTACAGCTAGTTTTCCCCAACACCTTTTCCCCTTAGACTTGCCTTCCAGGGGACTCTGCCTACCATTTCCATGGGTTTCTAAACCTGCTTTTCTGAATGCCAGTGTATTTATTCTGCTGTTCTTCTTTCTTCTTTTCCTTAGGATATTGAACTCTATCTTTTCATGGTCACTGTCACCTTCACATTCTCAACTAATTCCTCCAAATTTGTGAGCAGCAAATCTAAAAGAGCTTCCCTACTAGTAGGTCTCTCAGCCTCCTGTACCAAAAATTTATCCCTGACATAATCCAAGAGCCTGATGGACTGAATGTGTTACCTTCTCAGCACATGCCATTCTAATTAAAGTTCTTCATGATGACTAGGTCCTATTATTTGGAAACATTGCTAAATTGCTTAAAGAAAGCCCCATCCATATCTTTCTCCTAGTTTGGTGGTCTGTAGTAGACAATGATTATGACAACATCCCTTGGTGTTCTTCCTTTTTACTTTAACCCAGATTTCTAACACGCCTACCTCCTACTTCATACCATACCTCAGAGTAAGTGTATGTCTCATATAGAGAACAATGCCACCTCTTTTTTTCCCCACAGTCCTACCAGAATAAATATAACCATGCACAACTTACTCCACAGACATTTCAGTTAGAATATACTTATGTGATTTCACTAGGGCTTCCAGGGCTTCCTGCTTATTCTCTTTCCTTGTCATGTAATATATAAATATTCTAGATAACTAACCAATTGCCCTAATTTCCTTCTGAGATGATTATTATGGTTCCCCATATGACCACTCAGCTTTTTTCCAGGTCAAGTAACTCTTTATTTACCTCTGGGATCTTGTCTGCATTCCCAAGTGAAAGTAATTTAAATCACTTATCCCTTGGTTAGCAAGGATACTCTTCTCCCACATTGTCAGTTAGATGCTATCTCTTCTTAGCAATGGTTCTTCTTGGAATACCAAGTCAAAGAAGCCAAAGCCCTACTGGCACCATCTGTGCAGCCACATATTGATCTCCAGAATGCATCTCTTCCTGCCTAAGACTATTCTTGACCAGATTGATGAGAACACAACCTGAGTTCCTGTCCCCTTCATCCTTATGCCCAGAACCTTGTAGTCACTTTTGATCTGATAGAGGTCACCTCTGGCAGTATCATCAGTGCCCACAATGATAATCAGCATGAGATAGCAGTCATCAAGTTAAATATATCTTGTCAAGCCTTCATAACATCTCAGGTCCATCTGGCAGATTAATTCCCCCAACCACCACTACTCATCACTTCCTCTTGGTGACACTGCTTTCAGTCCTCCCAGCCTTGGGGGTACATAGTTTGGCCTGTTCTACGAGTGGAGTAGGTACCTTCTACTCTAACACCTATTATTCACCTAGACAGCCAGGGGTCCAGAAACAAGTGCTGTTTGTTGCCAGATGTGACCAACTGCCAGATTCCATCTTTCTGTGTGTCTTAGTTTTCCTTGCTCTCCAGTGCCATCTATGCTTGTCCCTTTTCCAGGATCCTAAGATCTCCTTGTATAGTATGCTGATGATGTCCTCCTGTTTAAAGATGCTTCTGAGCTTAATGCCTTCATCCCCCTGCTTTACTTGTGGCAGGTTAGGGTGTGCTTGGTGTTTTGGGGAAATGTGCCTACACAAACAGGCCACATCCATGTGAGCATAGATGTTTGGTTTTCCCCGGGGAATGCTTGTGCCATGCACCCTCTGGCATGCAGCAGGTTACTCCGGGTTGGGTAGGGGAGGCTGGGGCCAGAACTGGGCTGGCCTCAGCAGTGGTGATCCTTCCACTCAGAACGTGACCAGCAGCCATACTGTGGCTCTGGTTGGCCAGGTTCCAGTTTTGAGCAGCATGTGCTACCCCCATGTACACCACTGTGCTTTTTTTTGTTTGTTTTTTGGGGGTTTTTTTTGGGGGGGGGGAGTGTTGCCTAGATTTCTTTGACCCCTGGATATATATAAAAAAAAAAAACCTGTGCTACTCCCTTACAGCACAAAGAACAGCTAAATGTGCCATATGTGGTGCTGCAGACAAGTCTGTAGCACCACATACCACATAGCCACATTTGTCTGGGCACAGCCACAGGATTATTTGTATAGTTTTAAGAATAGATTAGACAAGCTTTTTAGAGGAGAGTATAGATAAGGATGATCTTGCCATGAGCAGGTTAGACTAGCAAACCTCCTGATGTCCTTCCAGCTTTATTCTTCTATGACTCTATCATTTTAGTCAACTCCTCCTGCAGCTGCCTTACCTGGTTCCTGAGAGGACCCACCAGGAGACACCTTTCCCATACGTGCAAGCTTCATTCCTGACAAAGCCATATCAGAACTTGTGTAGAAGTCTCAGGTCAGAGACATACCCCTGGACACAGCCTGCACAAGCACTGGCAGAGGAAGAGCTGGCAGTGATGGGGTGGCTTGGCATTATGACATCTTCCATCCAGCTCCTTGATTCTTCTTCTGCTACCTCCTAGACATTCCTTTTTCCTCTCTTATGTTCTGGTGCTCAGCAAGTTTACAGGGAAGAGGCACTACATTTAACAGTGAAGATGCACTGAAATGCAACTGTTATAAACTCTCTTGTTAGCTGTTGAGCTAGCCTGTTTGCCTGGATCCTGGTGCCACACTCCTTGTGTCACTGTAACTCTGGGTGCCTCAGTCTCTCTGTCTATGTATGCCCTGCCTCCTCATTCACACTACTATCAACTGGTAGGCTCACTGTCAGCAACCTCCAAAGTGCTTTTGTCCTGTTTGAAAAACTGACTTTAATTCATAGTTTCATGGTTTCATAGTAGCTAGGGTCAGGAGGGACCTGAACAGAACATCTAGCCTGACCCCCTGCTACCAGCAGGAATGAATGCTGGGTTCACAAGACCCCAGACAGGTAATCATCCAATCTCCTCTTGAATTTGTCTAAGGTAGGGGCGAGGACCACTTCCCTGGGAAGCTGGTTCCAGATTTTGGCCACCCTAACTGTAAAATATTGCCTTCTGATCTCTAACCTAAACCTATTCTCCATCAGCTTATGACCATTGTTCCTTGTCACCACAGGAGGTGCTGGGGAGAAAAGGGCTCTGCCTATTTGCTGTTGATCCCCGCTGATGAGCTTGTAGGCAGCCACCAGGTCCCCCCTCAGCCTTCTCTTGCTGAGGCTGAACAGGTTCAGGTCCTTCAGTCTCTCCTTCTAGGGCCTGTCCTGCTGCCCTCTCACCAAGCGGTTGGTCCTCCTCTGAACCCTCTCCAGGCTGGCCACATCCCTTTTGCAGTGCGGCGCCCAGTACTGGACATAGTACTCCAACTGCGGCCTGACCAAAGTCGCATGGGGGGGAGTATCACCTCTCTGGACCAGCTTGAGATGCACCTTTGGATAATTGACAAGGTATGGCTGGCCTTACTGGCTGCGGTCTGGCATTGGCGGCTCATGTTCATCTTGGAGTCAATAATGACTCCAAGATCCCTTTCCGCCTCTGTGCTTTCAAGAAGGGAACTCCCCAGCCTGTATGTATGCTGTGGATTCCTTCTTCCAAGGTGCATCACCCTGCATTTGTCTACGTTGAACCCCATCCTATTCTCATCTGCCCACTTTTGTAGTCTGTAATAGTAGACATCTGCTTTGAATAACATGATTGTGAACCTATGCAGCCTTCCACTGGTTTTAGTCAGAGACCCAAGAAGATTGCAAGTCATTTGCATCCCTAGCACCAGAAGATAGAGAAGGATGGAAGCAGGTAGGCTAATTAGCATGGAAGGGAGCTAATTAGCTATGTCACTCAGGGGTTCTAATTATCCCAACCAAAGCACCACATAGACACAGTTACCTTGCTTCTAGTTTAGGAGACAGCTTGCACAGAGTACTTGAAGGTGATGCTGCAGGAAACAGTAAGTTCATTTTAGTGATAAAGAGCTGCATAGTCACATGCATTTGTCATTTTCAGTATAACAGATATGTGAAGTATGAGCAGCCTTAAGGATCATTAGCCTGCAACAAACAAACAAAGGCCATAAAAACTCTGGTGTGTCACTTTAAAAGATTAGGAGAGATGGGGGGTATGGCTAGTCCTGGGACCCTACAATGGCAGGGAATGTGTTAACTAAGAAGTTGACTGTGGACCAGGTCTGTATTTGCATAGATCACTTTTTTATCTTAAACATAAGAAACACGTGTCATACTACAGAGGATGGCAAAAAACTCTGCTGTGCCTGGGAGAAAATTCCTTCTTGACCCCCTATCTGGCTAGTTTAACCTTGAAAGCATGAGCAAGAGTGGAAGAGATACCACCACTGGAAAAACTAGCACACCTCATCCAGTCTTCTACCCTTACTGTGGCCAATCTCTGATGTTTCAGCAGAAGAAAGAATTGAAAATAGAAACCAAGTTTTGCAATCATGAGAGAAAAAGCAATCCACATGATAATCAAATATCCTTTTATTCCCCTCTTGGGAAAGCCAGCATCTCAAACGCTCAAAGCCTCATATCACAAGCTTTAATTTGAATTTATAATTCCCCTGTACCCAATAATACTTTCCCTTCCATGAATTAATTCAGCTCCATCTTGAAAGAAGTAAATTCTTTGCCCCCCGCTAACTCCTCCTGAATGCATCCTAGAACTTCATTCCTCCGATAGTTAGAATTTTATTTCAGATTTCCAGCCTACATTGTGACCAATGTATATGGATCAGTTCTTGTACCACCAAACAAGGGAATCCATACTGTTCCAGACATGTTACAGGCAATGAGACTTATATTTTATTACTTGGCTATCCATTAAAAAGCAACTTTATTAGATTATATAAGTTTTAAGTTATTTTACATATATATTTAAAAAAACAAAATGTAACTTCAACTAGAGTGAGCTATAATTGAAAGGATCAGAGAAATATAGTTTTCCAGATTTGGACTTTGGTTTTAGTGTCTATTAAAATTAGGGACTATATTGAATAAATCATGTATATGAGATCAAAGACTTAGATGATACCCAATAAGAACATCGGGGATGGACAAGCAATCCAACTTCAGTGAGTTGAAAGGAAACATGATCTTACTGTAGAGCAGCTGACATAGTAGCTGTCTATCTGTGAACTCTTGCAATAAGGAATGCTTAAGTGGAGAAGTTTTTCCCTGAATTATACAGGGCTACGTTGTCTTGGTTAAGCTTTCATTTACCACAGGATAAGAGAAGGCAGTAGACATTTGCCATGTGAGCTGCTCTGTAGTTTGTCTCTGGCATCTTTAATGCACCGCACTTAATCATTTGTCAGTTAGTTTATTTCAGGTTGACTGACATCTCCATTTAGCAGTCAGGTATGTCCTACCATCTAAAAAAGAAAATTAATTTATTCAGTGATCTTATTATGGCAAAGATATTTGGGGGGGGGGAGGGAGGAAAGATTTTAGACAAGTAGGGTTGGGAAAGATTTTAGACAAGCTTTGGAGCACAAAATGCTTTTTCTCAGGTCTAAAAAAGAAGCAAACACACTAAGCTAAGTAATGAATAATTATTCAAATACAGATGGAATAATCATTCAACTTATTTGAATAATTAATTGTTACTTAGCTCAGGCTGCATCTGTTTCTTTTCCAGATCTGAACAAGAATACTTCTCCTGCAGAACACAGGCCATAGAAGTCCACCCAGCCTCTCCTGACCAGGCCCATGACTTATGGTTGAGCTAGAACAGGGATGGGCAAAGTGTGGCCCGGGGGCCAGATGCAGCCCACCAAGCCATTCTATCCGGCCTGCAGGGCCCCTAAAAAATTTAGAAAATTAACATTTATCTGCCCTGGGCTGCCTGTCATGCAGCCCTCGATGGCTTGCCGAAATTCAGTAAGCGGCCCTCTGCCCAAAATAATTGCCCACCCCTGAGCTAGAACATCTCTGTTAGAAAGATATTCAATTTTGATTTAAAGACTGAAAGCAAGTTGCTACCCCATTCCTAGTTAGGCTTTTTTGTTGGTTAATTTCTCTTAGTTAATATGTGTGCCTTTTTTCTTGTGTGAATCTATCAAACTGCAACTTCTGATACAAACTTTGAATATACCTCCCTAATCTTTTAAATTAAGGAACCCCCTATATTCAGATGTATTGCTTTCATTTACCATGGGGTAAGAGAAGGCAATAAACAGTTACCATAAGACTAAGCCTTAACCTTCTTTTGGATAAACTGAAAATAAGCAGGCACATCTACATGAGATGCTACAGCAGCATAGCAATGAGCTACTCCACTGTAGCTTGTTGCTGTGGTGTAGTAGCATTACCAAGCACTAGTCACGACATGATGCTACTGCACAGTAACATCAGAAAAAAAATGTGTGGTGATGGTACTGTGCAGTAACACTGGTTACTGCACATTCATTTAGTAGATACTTATACAAATATTAAATTACTGTTCAGTAACAACTGCACGGTCCACCACTTGTGCAGATACAGCTAGAGAGTCTTAAAATTTTAATTTGAGAGTTGGTTTAGCTCTCCAGTTTTTCCAATATCCTTCTTAAAGTGAGGATTCAGAGGTGCAATCTGGTCATGATAAAATGAGTGGCAGTTGAGAACTCATTTGGCACATCTACACAAGACACTTTACTGTTCAGTAGAGCAAATTACTGCATAGTAAGCATCACCATCTACATGTGCAGACCCTTACTGCACAGTAATTTGCTCAACTTGGCTTAAATTAACTGACGAGTAGTTACTGCTCAGTAAGACACGTGTAGACAGCCAACCAAGAGCAAATTTGCTCCTGGTCAACCAGGCAACAGGATATGGGAAATTGCTCCCTGTCCCTGGGAGCTGCCTGCTGCTAAGGCAGGCTCTACCACCAGAAAGTGGGTGGGAATAATGTCCCAGCCCCAGTTCCTTGATCATGGAACAGGGACTGGGAGATTGCTTCCTGCCTCCAGGAGCTTCCTGTAAATTACTCTGAAGTAAAACCATCCAGCTGCATTTGCGTGTGTTGACGTGCCCACTATCTACTAAGACCCATAAATTCTTTTCTCAGTCACCACATTCACATATACAGCAAGCCATGCTGAAAGTGTTCCTCATTTCTCATTCCTTTTAGTTATATTAGACACATTGGATATGTCCAGATGTGCATGGATGTTTTGTTCCCTGGGGACAACTAGCAACAGTGGATCTTGTGCCACCACTAGTTGTCCATGGGGAATGCCTGTGCCATGTGCACTCTATCCCAAGGTAAGTTACCCCAAGTTATCCCAATGAAGTTGGGGTAGGGGAGGCTGTCACCAGCACTGGGCTGGGCCAGAAACTTTACCTGGTATCCTGGGGGTCTCCCAGGGCTGCAGCAGCAGCAATCCTGCCACGCAGAGTCTGCCTGGCAGCAGAGTGTGGCTCTAGCCAGCCAGGCTCCAGTTTTGGGCAGTGCATGATGCCATTGCATGCGCCACTCTGCTTTTTTTTTTCCACAGGTTTATTTGACCCCTGGATTTCTTGGGGTCAGAACCCCCCCCCCCCCCAATGCTTCTCTCTTGCAGCATGGAGAACAACTAAACGTGTGGTATGTGGCACTGCAGACATGTTTGCAGCACCACATACTGCATGGCTGCACTCACCTGAATGGGGCCGTGCTGCTTAAAAGAACCTTATGTGCTGCAAGATTCAGATGTTACTCTAAAACTGACCCATTCTCAGCTTTATTCACTACTCCATCAATTTTTGAGTCATCTGCTATCCCACTCACGAGAATTTTATATTTTATGCTGGTACCATTTGGAGTCCATGGGACTCAAGAGTGTCCCTAGACCTTCTCCTGAACTGGGGTTTAAAAGCAATAAAACAATAGGCTACCCTTTGCTCAAGGTAAAACATCATCATGCCCTGTGACAGCACCAGAACCAACAGTTCACTTAATATATTTTCCAATTTTTCTTAGGTAAAAACTAGAAACTAAATGCAGTATTTGAGACCACGGTCTTTTATTCCATACATAAAATATATCATCTGTCTAGTTGCATTTTGATACCTAAGAATCACTATCTAGAGTTTGAATCCAACAGACAGGGAAGGAAGAGGCAGTGCTAGTATTTGTGTAGTAAGATATCCTCTCATATGATGCAGTAGATAGGTAAAATAGCTGCTTTGAACTTGACTGCAATGATAACCTACATGACATGGCTTTGATATTGTACTTAAACTGCTGATGCAGTTCAAATTCTTCATAGATTTCATAGACATTAGGGCTGGAAGGGACCTCGGAAGATCATCGAATCCTGCCCCCTGCCCAAGGGGCAGGAAGTCAGCTAGGGTCATAGGATTCCAGCAAGATAAGCATCCAAATTTCTCTTGAAGGCATTCAATGTAGGTGCTTGAACCACCTCTGATAGCAGGCTATTCCGGACCTTGGGGGTTCGGACAGTAAAGAAATTCTTCTTTATGTCCAGCCTGAAATGGTCTTGCAGTAGTTTATAACTGTTCAACCTCATCATCCCTTGAGGTGCTCTGGTGAACAAACGTTCCCCCAGATACTGGTGGTCACCCCTGATAAACTTATAGGTGGCCATCAGATCACCCCTGAGCCTGCACTTTTCCAGGCTAGAGAGCCCCATAGCTCTCAGCCTGTCATCATAAGGTCTGTTTTCCTGACCTCTGATCATGCACATGGCTCTTCTCTGGACTCTCTCAAGCTTCTCCACATCCTTTTTGAATGTGGAACCCAAAACTGGACACAGTACTCCAGCTGGGGCCTTACCAAGGCTGAGTACAAGGGGAGAATGACATCCCGGGATTTGCCTGAGAAGCATCTATGGATACAAGCCAGCATTTTGGTCGCTTTATTAGCTACAGCATCACATTGAAGGCTCATGTTCATCTTGTGATCAATGATGACCCCCAAGTCTCATTCTTCCATAGTACTAGCCAGCGTAGCACTGCCGAGCCTTTAAAAATGCTGCAGGTTTTTCCTCCCAAGGTGGAGAACCTTGCATTTTTCAGTGTTAAACACCATCAGGTTCTCATCCACCCATTTGCTGAGCCTAACCAGGTTAGCCTGGATCGCCCTCCTGTCTTCAGGGGTGGATGCTTTGCCCCAAAGTTTGGTGTCATTGGCAAACTTGGCCAATCTGCTTCTAACTCCAATGTCCACATCATTAATAAAGATGTTGAACAATATGGGTCCAAGGACAGAGCCTTGGGGGATGCCACCGGTCACAGGGCACCATGACAATTGACTTCCGTCAATTACTACCCTCTGGGTCTGACCACAGAGCCAATTTCCCAGCCAGTGGATCATGGTAGACCCAAGGCCACAGTTGGCCAGTTTTGCCAAGTGGTGATCATGGGATACCAGATCGAAAGCTTTTTTGAAGTCAAGATATATGACATCAATCTCTTCTCCCTTGTCCAAGTTATAGGTCACCTGGTCGTAAAAGGAAATGAGATTGGTCAAGCAAGACCTACCGGCAAGAAACCCATGCTGGCTATCCCTCAGGATGTTGGTGTTGGCCAGTCCATTAAGGATGGCCTCTTTAATAAACTTTTCTAAGACCTTCCCTGGGATAGAGGTCAGGCTGATGGGCCTGTAGTTTGCAGGATCCACTTTCCTCCCTTTCTTAAAGATAGGCACCACATTGGCCTTTTTCCAGTCTTTGGGCACTACACCAGAGCGCCAGGAGTTCTCAAAGATCCGTGCCAGGGTCTGGGCTATGATACTTGCCAGCTCCTTGAGTACCCTGGGGTATAGATTGTCAGGGCCGGCTGACTTGAAGGTATCCAGCTTTTCAACATGTTCCTTCATGAAGTCAGGATTAATGGAGGGCAGGGGATCACCCTCACCCGGACTTCCCGGCCCTGTAGCGGGCATGGGCGTCCCATGGGGCTGATGAAAGACTGACGCAAAGTACCTATTTAATAGGTTGGCTTTTTCCTGGGTGTCAGTTGTCAGTTGCCCCATCTGGTTCAGCAGGGGTCCAATGTTGCCCCTGCTTTTCCTCCGGCTCCCCACATATCTGAAAAAGGACTTTTTATTGTCCTTGATTCTTGAAGCTAGTTGGAGTTCAGTTGCAGCCTTGGCTCTCCTGGTCTGCTTCCTGCAGGACTGGACCAGTAAAGAATATTCTTCCTTGGAGGTGAATCCCATCCTCCATCTTTGTAGGCCTTTCTTTTTAGCCTCAGGAGGTCTGCTAGATTCCTGGAGAGCCAGGGGGGCTGCTGTGCCCTCTTGCTGCCTTTCCTCTGAGATGGAATAGAATTAGCTTGTGCATTGAGGATCGCTCCCTTGAGGAGCAACCACTCTTCCTGAACTCCCCTCCTCCTGGGGTCATGGCCCCTTAGGTCCTCACTGACAAGCCTCCTGAGCTTTTCAAAGTCATCTTGTATGAACCCTTGTCACCAGGGGCAGATCTGGGAGTGTAGTGAGGTGAGTGTGGCACACATGTAGTGAAGAGACCTCACTTCACATGCACCACACTGCTGAAGGGGGTGTGGTCACATGGCTCTCACCACAATCCTGGATGGCAGTAAGTATTTTAAGCTTGTCAGTGTGGGGTCTGACTAGAGTTCCAGTGCCAGTCATCCCTCCTTTTCACCTGCCACTGAATTCAGTGGATGTGTGGGGAAGAAGGGGACAGGGAAAAAAAGGGTGAACAGTGACAGCACTCACCCCATGGACTTAGGAGCTGCATGAAAGCAGTTGGTGAGCTCAAAGCTCCCAGTGCATGCAGAGCTCCCAAAGAGAGCTACACTGTCATGTCAGTGAGCTCAAAGAGCTTACTATGCATGCAGTGCACAAGCAAATGGGAATGCAACCATTTTGCCATTCCCCTCCCTACCTCATGATCTGTCCCGTCACAGATTCCTTAGGGACGAACTTCCTTGAGACCCCCAGTCTCGTGTAATCTCTCCAAGTACCTTGGAAACCAGCCTAAGCATAGCTTCTAGATTGGGTGAGTATCTTCCTCCTTGAACTCTGATACCTGGCCTCTTGTTCCCTGATTCCCTAAGTTATCCATGGCCAGTACTCAGAGAGATACCTTCTGCCTCAGCTCCTGAAAAAAGGCATCACCTCTTCAAGTAGCTAGAGTGCACCCAAAGTCACATGCAGCAAAGGAGGAAGCTCTTCTTAAAAGAAAACCAACACTTATTAGTCCACAACAGTACAAGAGACAGAGTCCATAGGCCCTGCAGCAATCTCTGGTTTTGAGTTTCTCTCTCTTTGCTCCTCTCTTTTGCTCCTCTTGCTTGTCCCTTTGTCTCTTTAAGTCTGCCTCTTTAAACTCATCTCTTTGCACTGTCCTTCTCTGAAGTGCCTCTCCAGAACCAGAAACAGAGAGTTCAAGTACTTGTCTGGAGTCAACTTAATGTGTCAGCATAGGCAAATTATCTCCTTGTTGCCCATTTTTCCCTAATAGAGCACTTAGGGAGAGCCCCGCAGCTCTACTTCCAAACACAATTAACTTCTTCTTTCCCTGTGTATAAGGTAGTCAATGAAACTGAGACATGCAATGTTATTTTAACATGAAAACACTTAAATCAGAAATATTACAACAAAAATAGAATCTTTCACAATGCCCAAGGGTCTTCAAATTCACATTCAATTTGTTTGCCTATGCCCTCAAACCAGAGACAAATTCATTTATATCTCATTACAGCGATCAGATTTTCAAGGTGTACAGTAGTATTAGCTGAGATCCAATTAAGCACTAATGCGTATGTACATGTATTATTATTAACAGCTTATGATGATTTAGTGAAGAGATGTCAGATAAGACATGAACTTCATTTAATGAACATATTGTCAATATTGGGGGGAGCGTTAATTTTATTTTCCCATATACAAGATGGAAAAGGTTGATTGCAATTTCATTTTAGATGAATGTTCCAGCAAGACTTAATCTACTTTCAATTTGTGTTTTGTTTATTTACAGAAGTATTTCCTGCTCTCTTATTTCATTTGTTCATTTTTGTTTCATAGTCTAACAATGTGATTTTTAGGCATTCAAGCACATTTTCAAAAAAGGCTTAATGAGTAAAGAAGTAAAATGTATTGAGTAAAGGAGAGTACAGTTCCCAGAAACAAATGAAAAGTGAAGTCATTATAGGAAATATTTCAAAGTTATCTAGTATGTTTCTTGGACCTTTGAAAGCATATGGAAGGAGAAAAGCTGATGAACAGTGGGAACTGTTCAGCTACATAATTCACTGAAGAAGATTTATTTTCTTGCTAAAGGCCAAATTTTAAGTGTGAACCACACTAGGACCTCATCTGATATTTATCTGTCCTTGATAGACTCAGATCTTTCATTGACATGAGTGGGTGTTGCATGTGGATAAGGAAACCAAACGGTTGGGTTTGAGATCTCCATGTGGCTCTGAGAGAAGAATTGTATCCTAATTTCCTAACTACTGGGAAATAAATAATTTTTCTACCTCTTTTATTCTATTTTAAAACATCTTGAAAAGCTGCAGCCTTATCTTTCTCCTTTGAAATGCCAAAAGGTATGAAATTTGGTGATAGAAGTAGGGATTTTGAATCCCAGATCTTTCTCCCACATCTCTTCAAACATGCTCTTGAAGGAGTAATTTTGGAGGCGGTAAACTTGAAAGAGGCTTTGAAACCTTTTCGTTCAGAGTTCTGTCAAAAATAAGTGTGTTTGTTAAACATTTTCTCACAGAGTCTGAGAAAATATATTCTTGAAAACCTCAAACACTTATTTCTAAAAATTTCTGTTCTAATTCAAGAACTTACTGTTCTGGACTTAGAGGTCAAGCAGAATACCTTGAAACTTCTCTCAAAGCTAGTTAAAAATATATTTAACATTTCTTCTTCCTTCCCAAAGTTTGAGG
The DNA here is from genome assembly GCF_030867095.1 of Alligator mississippiensis. Classification (NCBI taxonomy): domain Eukaryota; kingdom Metazoa; phylum Chordata; order Crocodylia; family Alligatoridae; genus Alligator; species Alligator mississippiensis. The sequence goes on along the minus strand of NC_081824.1, from coordinate 54,513,258 downwards.
TTTTATGACTATGGGCTTTTTTTCAGAAAATATTTCACTTTCCTCTTGTGTAGATTCTGGCTTACATCCCTAGTGAAAATCGACCAATTTAAAGGTAATTAGGTTCTTTGGAACTACATTTTTTTTATAAATTCAAATCCCTTATCTGCTGTTCATATGAACAAAAATCTTGCAACTATTCAAGTTTGAATTCTCCTGATACATGTTCCCAAATATCAGTTGTTCATATATTTATATCTCCTTTATGACCCCAGTATCCATCAGCTACACTGCCATGTCACATAACTTATAGAAAAGAACTCTTTTCCAATTTTTTTTGGATGACAAGAAAATGCACTGGCACCAAGGAGATTGCTCTCAAGAGGACTGATCCAAAGTCAATAGAGGTCATTTGATTGACTTCAGTGGACTCTGGAGCAAGGCAGTCAGCCACAAACTGCTGATAATGTAATCAGAGGGTGCTTCTACACGAGACACTGTGTTGCTGTAGAGTAAGGTCATTGCTACTGTGCAGTAGGGTCAAAAATGCACTGCCAAACTGTGCAGTACTGGCAGGTACTGTGCAGTCATTTAGTACTTGCTAAAGCAAGTACCAACTAAAGCAAGTACCAATGACTGTGCAGTACCAACTACACCTGTAGACATGCCCAGTGTTAGTAGCGCCATCCATTGAAATAGCTGGAACTTAAAACTCAGAGTAGAGAAAGGATTAAAAAGTTATCCTGGTAAGAACATCATTGGGCACACAATATATGATGATATGAGAGTGTTAAGTTTTTATGACTACATTCTTGGGGAAACCTGCATAAACTCATGTTTAGATCCATCACTCTGGCATGCCAGGGTATCAGTCTGGACTTACCTGTTATTCATGACAGTAACCTGATAATATTACAGTAAAAATTAAAGCAAGTCCTGGAATTCTCAGGAATGCAGCCTACTCATTGTGCCAAATTATGAGGATTTTATTTTATCTGGTTAAAATTCCAGTGGGATGTCTTGCTCTCTCTAATCCTTCTGTTTTGTTAGATCCATTGGTCATTGTTTGTGATGTGACAGCTTGAACAAGGACTGAACAAACTCATATCACATAAATGCTACCAAAAAAAACATTTCAGGATAACAATTTTTAATCTCTGCGAAGCAAAGCAGTTTTCTGACTGGTCACCTATAGAAGAAATCTTTTATAGCTCTTTAACCATATCTTGGATGTGTCTACATGTGCATTAAATCCAGGAGCAGTTTGGTCACAAGTATAGTATTCATGAGTAAGTGCTCCTGGGCAGGCATCTACACATTTAGGGAAGTGGGACCAGATCTACTGCTAACAGCAGCAAACTGCTCTTGCTTCCTTGGGCCCTGCAGTGGGCCAGTGCCACCACCGGGGGGAACTCTAGGCTTCCCCTGGGTGCTAGCCCAGGGGCTTGCATGGAGCACTGGCCAGGAGACAGCTGTCCCCTGGCCAGGTCTGAGACATTGCTCCCTGCCCCCAGGGGGCTGCCTGCTGCTGGGACAGGGACAATGTCCCCTTACCCTGCCAGTAAGAAGCTCCCAACCCCAGCTCCCTGATAGGGGTAGGGAACTTGGAAAGAGCTGCAGGGATGGTGCAGGTCCCAGGCCCCTGACCTGATCCACTGGTGGGGCAACTAGTAGCTAGCGCCGACTGGGTGGGGATTCTCTGCCCAGCCAGTGGCTCACTGCTAGCTGTCCCACCCATGGATCAGGGCAGGGGGCTCAGACCTGCCCCACCCCTGCAGCTCTTTCCAAGCCCTGTGCCTGATTGGGGCACAGACCTGGGAGCTGCCCCTGACCAGGACAGTTCCCAGCCCCAACTCTGTAATCATGAGGTAGGGGCTGGAGAGCCTGTTCCCCATCCACCTCTGTGATCACAGAGCTGGGTGGGGAACAAGATGGGGAACAGGCTGGGAATAGGTTCCCCAGCCTGTTCCCCTCCCAGCTCCATTACTGGGGAAAGAGGAATCTCAGATGTGTACAGATATAATGCATTCTAGAAAAATAGTGAGTTCTTTGGTATTGGGATATCTATAGCAAGAACCTATAGTACAGTTCTTATTAGCTGGGTTAACCAGAGCCTTCTTTTTTTTCTCACCTTACAGAGCTGAGAGAGAAATGATTTATTTCATAAAGTTCATAGGCAGTGCAGTGTTTTTGTAGATCTTATACAAGTCAGTCTGCAGACAGTGAAACACATTCATCATCTTCACTTACCCTTGTGTAATCCCATTAATTTCAATGAGAGTTTTGCCTGAATAACAAAAAGTAGGATTAGATGCACTGAAGAAAAAATACATTGTACATTTCTTTTCTGCAATTTGCTATAATGTTCTGGTTTTTTCTATTTTAAAAAAAATATTCGAAGACTTCACTGTATTTTCCCTTCATTTTCCAATTGTATAAAGATAGAAATTGGTTGTTCACCTCTTCCAATGTGCTACCTGATCAGTCTGTACTTTACTTACTGCTATCAGTATTATAGTACCAACAGAAGTAGGAGTTTAGCCTGCATGAAGCACTTGGTCCATTGCTTTTATTTCTTAATCAAACAAGAATTTTACCGCATGGCCAGATTGATATAAACTGCAAGATATTTTGGCCTTCCTCTGCATGTGACTCCTGGTCCTTTTTATTGGCTCTCTCAAATTTTAAATAACTCCTTCCTTTAACTGTGGTAAGTTAGGGTATTCTTGATGTTTACATTCATTGTTCCTAGCGGTTATGTGAGAGGTTTGGTTATGCACTTTTGTTTGGAATAGGCTAGATGAACAGTTGTCTAGCATGGCTAGACAGGGATGATACTGCCTTGAGCAGGGGATTGGACTAGATGACCCCCCAAAGTCCCTTCCAGTCCTCCTTTTTTATTATTCTAAGTTATACAATAAAAAAAGACTGGTATCTAAATTTCACATAAAAATATGCAGGTAAGATATGAAAAGTACCATACTTATTTGAATCTAAGAAAAGGTTTTTTCCCCTGCAGTCAATATGGGGGGAACCCCCCACTCCCATCTTACATATATGTACAAAGTTGCGGGGAGGGTCAAGCAGCTGTTGTAGTTCTGATTCTGGCCCTGAGCCTGGGTTGTGGTCAGAGGCAGACCCACAGAAGCCACCTGCCTCCCCCCCACCACCCCCACCTTGCCCTCTGCACCTTCTACCCCTTGCCCTCTTCCCATCAGGCAGCTTGCCTCCAGCTTGGGCTGAATTCCCTCCTGGGGAAGGAGTACATGGAAATTCCAATGCTGCTGCATGGCCTGGTAGAGACCACACTTCCATGTGCTCTGCTTCATGACCCAGGGGGCAGTAGAAGCTAAGCATTGTGGGGAAGGGGCATAGACCTTGGGAAGCTGGGGGTGGGAGGATGCAGGTGGCAAGGAGAGAAGGATGTCTGTAGGGAGAAGAAGTGGTGGGGGACAAAAGGAAAAGGGGCCACCTAAGCCTCCTCCCACCCCACCCCCCGCCATAGCCACCTGATCCCCCAGCCACTCTGTAGCAGTTGGGGGGATGTATTTAAGAGCACTCTTTGATATTTAGATTCTATACCTGGAAAATTATTAGGGGGGGTCATCTTAAATTCAGGGTCATTTTAGATTCAAGTAAGTACAGTAGATATGCATCCCTGCAGATGAACTGTTGTGAATGCCAACTGATGATTGTCTATTTGCTTTCGATTCCCTGTGCTTTATTCAGAGCTGCATCATTTGTACTTCCATTTAAATAATAACAATCTCTTCCCAAATTATCTACTTAGCCAATCTCTCCTGACACTACTGCTGGTTTTATAAATGTGGAGTAGAATCCCCCCTTTCAATATAGACTCTCCCCAAGGTCTATGCACAACTTGACTCCCACATAATAGCTATTCTGAGGACATAAGTGGTTCATTACTCTCCTGTGCATTCTCTACACAGGGACAATTTCCTTTCTAAAGTTTTCATGTACCTTCATACACCAGTCATTGAAATTCACAGTGGCCAGATGTAGATGAGGAATGGGAAAGGAGCAAGGCAGGTGTCATTTGACAATGACAGAATCACAGGAAGAGTCGCTTTCTTCTAACATTGAACAAAGAATTGTACTGGAAGAAAACGCAGTATTAACCAAAAACATCTTTCTCTGATATTTTCTTTTTTCCACCCCAACCTTCTTCATAGCTTGGTGCTAAGACCACTCTGCTGATAAGGAGACATAGATTTGAATCTCTTCAGAATGAGGCAGTGTGATCTACTGAACACACATTGACTTGGGGGCAAGAATCTGGCTCTGCCAGTGAACACCTTGTACAAATCTATGCGTCACCTTATCTCCTGCCCATTATGTAAATTTATAATTTGGGGGCATGGACTGTCTCTTGCTAGGTATTGGCTAAGCAGGTCAATGGGACCTCATTCTTAAATGAGGGCTTCCAACACAAAGCCTCGCTTCCTGAACCTGACACAGTATTGTAAAACTCTGCATGGAGAGGGGCTGCACTGGCAAATCAGAAGTGGCTGGATGCTTGGCTGTGCTCAGATTCTTCAGCAGCCTCCTGGGAGGCATGTGGGAGCACCCCCAGCCTGCTGGCTTCACCCAGTGTAGGCAGGCTTCGAGCCCCTACCCACCAAACAGCAAACATCTGTTCTGTTTGCTCCTGACCTAATCTAGAGCACTTTGAGTAAAGCACAATACTCAGAGTGCTTCTGCCTCAGGCTTTTTGAACATCTGTACTTAGCCTATGGTAATTTCTGTTGCAGTTTGTACTTAGTGATGGGCCTATTTTCCTTTTTTGGTTAATCAAAGTTTTACTCTAATGACTAGATAAATACTAATAAGTACTTTTTTGTGTGTCAAAGGCAGTTTGTCTTGTTTGACTCAGTGTCTGTGGGATATGCATGAAAGTACATTAAATCATTTTGTTGGTTTAATCTCTGAATCTGGAAACTTAATTATTCATTTAGTCTACATATAAGTAATTGGAAACACTGACTTCAGCAAATATCATTAAATACTGTTGCAAATTATGGAGTATTAGGAGTAAAGCTTAAAGAATTGCTATATTTATTAGAGAAATGTAACCACACTTATTTTAACTTTTGTATATGCATAAGTCAATGAGCATTTATGGCATATGTATCTTATATGTGCCCTAGATAGAAAAAAGATAAAAGTTTAGCTTGTGATATAAAGAACAGCAACAAAAAAACCCAGTAAATTACAAGTTAAGCCTGACATTCAATTTATAATTCACATTGTTGAGCTGGGGAAGAAAAATGCCACAGCCTGAGCTATGGATGTAGTGTATGCCATAAATATTAATTTCTTGGCTGTTGCACTCATGGAATAAATGCCTTACTCAGTTTTCTGTAGAGAATATCTTTTCATTTTGGGGTCTAGAGGGCAAGCCATCAGATACTAGAAACATGTCCAGGAGGAGATGTTAGGGACTCTTAGGAGAAGATGTAGAGTACTGTGAAGTACTACATGTCTTCTCAAGGCACCAAATTAAAAGAGGAGCCAATACTTAGCAAAAATTGTTTTTTAAAAACATTTAGGAGAGAAATAGCTGGGTTGGAGATACATTAGCGATACAGTAACTTGTTGAAGGGCAATAAAATGGAGGCAGAGTAATTCACAAGCTTCCAGGGACCTAGAGAAAGGGATTATCAGGATAAGACAAGAAGAGAATCTCAGTTTGATTTGAATAAATATGCACGTTACTCTTCTTAAACCAAACTTGATGACATTGCAAGGCCTATTCATCTCTTTCTCTCTCTCTCTCTCTCTATATATATATATATTTATATACAGACACCTAGAAACAATTACACACTCTGTACTATAGCATGGTGACTGGTGGTATTTTAACATATTTGTTTATTAAGAGCAGAAATGTTAGTTGTGTAATTCCATCTGGAGCAGTATTAGAGTCAAAAAGAAAGAACTGAAAAGTGCACTCTGTATGAGAAGCCCTGACTAGAGGTGTGATTCTTGCTATTCCGTGGAGGAAAGGCACATCATTTTTTATCAATAGCTGATTTCTCCTGAGGATATAATATCTAAGTCTTGTGGCATGTTGGGAGTCTAATACTACAGAAAGTTAGTGCTTGACTTTAAGTCCTGAAGACTGCAATTTTTTTTACAGTCTGCTGATCACTATTTATTTATTTTTCTTTAGACTTCATGGACTTTATTATCACAGAATAAGGCTTAGCCTGATGCAGTGAAAATCAGATTAGAAACAGCTCACTTCATCTGATTCAGTTTTCATTAAAATCCTTTAAATAATACATTACTGCACATTACTTTTGACATACCCAACACTGATACTGTTCTGACCTGCTCAACTCATCTACACACTTGGTAAGTCCAAGTCATGCATTCGTTGTAGCTCAGTGTGAATTGGATTTTCACTGCTACAATCATAAATGTTCTTAATGCTTTCATGGGTGTGTATGAAAACAAGATGCTGCTCTGAACAGTTTCAGCTCTGCTACAAGCTGTATGGTAATTTATGGGGTGATTACACAATTGCTCATAACAGTTACCTTTCCATTTAGTTTATATGAGGGCTGGCCAATGTGCCAGAGAGCAGGCAGCACAGTGGCAGATGGGGTATGGAGCAAAAAACAGAGCAGAAGATTGAGCAGGGAGCACAAAGCAGAAAAGCAGATTGTGCAGGGAGTTCAGAGCAGAGAGCAGAGTGGCAGATTGGGCAGAGGAAGGGGATCAGAGTGGTACTCAAGGAGTATGTGGGGGTCGATTTGTGGCATGCTTGCCAAAAAAGGTTGACCCCCACTGATTTAAACCATCATTTGCAAAATAAATTGTCTTCGTATATACATTTATCTATATTCTGAAAAAGCATCAGAACAGAGGAGGTGACTTGACATAGCATGTAAAAACTGCATGTATAAATGTGTTGATCCAAGTGGACCTTGTGGTTTGCAATTACTGTGTCAGGAAAGAAAGATTTCCACAAGGTAAACCTGACCCAAATGGGAAGCAGGGGAGCAAATAAATAATTGCCTTTCAGAAGAAAAGGTCAAGAAATAAAATGAAGGAACATACACTCTGTAGCCCTATTATATTGTGCAGTGAAACTGTCAGAACTCACAAGCTAAGCCGGGTCAGACTAGGTCAGTGCTTGGATGGGAAATCCCCAAGGAAAACCTAGGCACTGAAGGAAATGTTGGTGATTCAGTGACTTGTCATTCTTCCCTAGGAGTCATTTCTGATCAAGTACTCCAGTATGGTATTCAGAAGAACTAATATGCCAGGCATATCTACATGAGATGTTTAGTGTCCAGTAGACTAATTAGCTGTGCAATAAACATCTCAGCGTCTACACATGCACCCCTATTAGACTGAATTAAACTAATTCACTCCACAGCAGCACGCATGTAGATGCTGCCCCAGCTGACTAAGGCATGAAGGTGCTACAGTGTGGGGGCTGTCTGCCAGCTAGCCCGCCTGTGTGAGAAGCACCCTCATGCCCCAGCCAGCTACTCTGCAGGAAGTTGAACCAGCAGGGAACAAGCCGGGGCTGGCAGGCTGGCCCCTGGGGTTCTCTGCTAGCCAGGGCTGTTCCAACCTGGCTCAGTGTACTGTGATCCTGGGTGCACATGCAAATAGCAATAACCTCTGGAATTAATTGCTCCTGGGTGCACATTCAAGTGGCGTGCCCAGGAGAAATTAACTCTGAGGAAATAAGCTCTGGAGTTTATTGCTTTGTTTTAATTGTACGTGTAGACTTGCCCACTGTGTCTCACCTGAAACATTAAACTAGGACCCTAATTCTTTTCCATCTGTTAAGTTTTTCTGGTACTCTTTTACAAAAAAAAATTATTTGGTCCTCTATAAAGAGTGTCAGGCAATCTCCTGGCCAGAAGCTAACCCCAACTATTACAATTCTACTTGTCTGTAATATTCTTCTGCAGTTTTACAAAGTACATTATTTATCACTTCCTGCACTCAGTTGTTCAGTCTCGGTTAAGCAGCTGTTTTCTTCCTCCCTAGAGGTAGCTGCATTTCAGTAGTGGATGATTGATCCTTTGGGCATAGTTTGCAAATTGGTTTATTAAATTATGTCATGCTGTCTGCAGTTCCATGGTTAAGGGTGAGGTGAGTTTTTCACTTAAAGCAGGGATGCAACCATATAACTGCTTATGAAGAATACAATATGTCCTAATCAATATTAAAAATAAATATGCATATATTAATTATACATGAAATATCAAATTTACATTACTTTTTAAATGTTTTTAGAGACATTTCACATTGTGTCAAAACATTTTTTGACCAAACAATAACATATTTTTTCTAAACTTCCTATGAGGCAGCCTAGACTCTTGCATACTAACTCTCTGCACTTGAATATTTTTAAGTGTACATGACAATGTTTTGGTCTTATTCTTCACAGTTGAATATTTACTTTTTTGCAGAGGTTCTTAATAAAATTCTTCTATAGAAAATCCACCATGAGTTTGACTTCTGCTATGAATTGTTTTTTTTTAATGGCACGGAAATTAAACTGTCTTCCAGAAAGATGGAGGCCCTGATAGAATTATAAACCACAAAACTTTCCCTAGGGCAGAAAAGTTTCACTTCCATTATTTTCAAAAGACAAAAAAGGCAGTTCTTCATGAAGTTCTCTGGAGAAGAACATTATGTCCCAGATCACATTCAAAAACATACTTTTGGCTATAAAAATATATATAATGTGGTTTGCAAAAATGAAACATAACCATTTGTTTTCAAAATTTGTTTTAAAAAACAACTTGCTGCAATAGGAAACTTCTAGGGGTCCTTCAGAATGGAATTTGGAAAGGAAAAAAGGAGGAACTGTGGTGTCCTCTTGGAGGGGAGAAATTGGAATATCTGTGCATATCCACACTGGTACAGAGGAACAGAGACATAGGAAGTAGTGGAATGTACCAAATGTTCTTCAGTATGTTGTATGCTGGGCCAATATGAAGTAAGGCAACCAAAGTGTATTGGTTTAATTGGGGCCTAAAATCTAGGATAAGATTACATGTCTTAAAGTCATTAGGACTATCAAATGACAGCCATTTCTTTGAGTCCATTACTTAATGTTCACATAGGATATTTGCATTTGTAACAAAATTAGGAAATTCCCAGACAGAAAGCTTCTAAAATGAAATTAAGGCTGAGAACATTTTAACAAGTTAAAAATGTTTGCATGGATGTTATAAATCTTTTTAAAATTTCTAAAAACAAATGCTAGAAACCTTGGTAATTTAGGGTGAAAATTAAACTTTAAAAAATCCATATATGTTTAAGTTGATAATTATACACTTAAGACACCAAAATATTCTTAACCCTGTCTTGTACTGACATGATAAAAAAAGGAAATAAAATCTAATGTCTTTAAGTATTTGGAGCTACTAAATGTATTTTGCATTACATTGAATTGTAATGGATTTTAAGCTATTTGGTTGCTTTCCCTATGTATTCCATGCCTTAATGTGATTAGATTTCTCCTTTAAAATCTTGGGCTTTGTGCCCCAAGATATAACATTGGCTTCATTGAAATCACTGGGAGTTTCCAATGACTTCACTGGAGCCAATTTTCAAGAGCACTCAGTATGAGTTTTGGATGTATAAGGAATGTGTGTCCAGAGCCATAGAATTTCCCACAAATAGACATGAGAAAGGAATCTATTGATTCCCAAAAACTGAGCTGGTGATTCCTTGTTTTCCCTGGTGACATGTAGTGATACTTTCCTAATGCAGCAGACAGAATGCATTTCCCTGCTTTATTTTAGATGCTTATGATGTTAACTGTTTAAGCAGAAGAGCAGAATCTAAAATCTGCAGGCTGAGAAAATGGTTTTATCTCACTAAAACTGCTGTTTAGAGCTATGACTAAACAATATAATAATGAGTATCTTGTGATAAAACATATGTTAAAAGAGGGACATGCTTTCTATGGGGAATCTCTGGTAAAGAAACCTCTTTGAATTTCACAAGAAACTGTGAAATGCAGTGTTGCTTCCTTTGTTAGCCTGTGTTTAAATAGCTGGATACCACCTGAGAATTTTTATTAGAGTGTAAGAGGTAATGAGAATTCTCTGCCCCCTTGAGTAATTTTATAGCACTTGGGAAATTTGGGTAAAATCAGTTCATTATTACCCTGACAAAAGACACTGTTCTTTCAGCTGTCTAACATTTAGATCTTCCACTAGGCACAAATGATGTATGTGAATATATGTGACATCTACTGACATTTGCAGGACTACCATATAAGAGACTAGTAGCATCTAAAGAAATGGATATTTAACTATTATCTCTGCTAGTAATTCCTTTATCCCCTAGTTAAAGGAGCAGTTCAGCTAAGCAGAAATCACCCTGACTTTAATCCATTAGTTCTATTTATGCTTAAAATTAGGACATGGAAATAAAATCAAATAACTCTTCAGATTTTATGCTATATAAGTGCTGTGTCATCAATTTTGGATAATTCTTTTTTTTTTAAACCAGATATAGCACTGACAGTGGAATTATTTTGGCAACAAAATACATTTGACTGCAACAAAGTGATAAAGCTTTATTAGCTACATTCTACCTCTGGATGCCCGGACACCATTTTGATTGATTTGAAGAGGAGTCTCAAGTGCTTCTCCAATGGTAGAGTTTGGCCCTTCCTATGAATGATAAATTTGATTTTAAATCAAATTGTTAACAGGTTTAAATGAAACTTCCCTTTTTCCTATGTTGTTATCTTATTTTGCCATAATATTCACTTAGAACTACCGTTGTTGATTTGGGTGATGGTGCCAACTGAAGGCCAGACAGGAAAGTACAGATAGACTCTAACTTTCATGTTACTGCTTATTGTATTTTCTTGCATACAGCACACATCTTTTTCCCCCAAAACTAGCCCTCCAAAATTGAGGTGCCTATATTAAATGGGGTAGCTGATTTTCTTCCTGGGGTTGGAAGCACCCTGACTTGATTCCTCCCGTACATTGCAGCAGATATGGTACTGTTGTTCAGGAAGCTGAGGGACTGAATTGACTTAATTGCTCACTGTTCTTCATTTTACTGATGTTAACAATCATCTCTCTTTTTTAGTGGCCTTGATGTTTCACTGTTCAACTAACCTTTCTTGCAGCAATTTTGCCATTTGCTCACTGGTCCTGGTCTCTCTATTTCACAGCCATTTTAGTGTAGACTCTTTAGCCATTTTTCAAAATCATGTATTTACCCATGAAGATGGGTTCAGCCACAACTAGAGCTTCAGGTTCAGTTATGCAGAGAATGGAGAGAGTTAGCTAAAGATTAGGCTCTGTCCTTTCTCTTTGCAGCTGCAACTCTGGAAAAATCTTTTCCCACCATTCTGCCTTTCAAAAACAAGGGGTATGTTATACTTGGAGGTGTGTTGTATGCAAGGAAGTACAATAAACAAAAAATGAGACCTGTATGCAAATAGTATTTCAAGTGGTCAGTATGTTGTCTGAATTCTGTGGGCCTGTTTCTTATCTTATTAGCACCCACACACTACAGTTGTGTGCATCCATTGCTTTCATGAGAATTGTTCTTAATTTACATTGGCATGGTGGAGATAGAAATCAGCCTGAACATACTGGGTAATGCATGTTTAGGAAGCAGCCAATACTCAAGCAGAGATTTTTGTAATCCTTAATTAGCATGCCTCTTGGGCTTTTTTTTTTTTTTTTGCTTTTTGCTTTTGCTCATTCCTTCTGTCCCAGATTTAAATTGAATCTATTTATGTGGGGAGAGAGTGTGGGTGGATGGCACTAAGAATGAGCAATGTAAGCAATGGATACTGATGAGCACTGCAAGCTGGCTATGGCCCCACAACAGAAGGGGACTGAGGAGGGAGATGAGAAAATGAGGAGTATTCTAACTAATATTTCTAACTTCTCCATTTTTATGTGTTTCCTTTTTGGTGTTTGTCTATCAGCTCATCGTTCTTGACTTTTTATAGCAGTAAGATGACAATCAAACTGCTAGATTATATCCAACTAATGATTTAAGAGAATACATGTTAGCTAATTCTACAGTTTCTAAATTTCTTTCAGTTTAGTCACAGCTTTCCTTGTGGTACACAGAATCAGTTCTGGCAGCCATTTTAGAAAAGATTTAAGTGATATAACATTACTTGGCTTATGTATTAAGGAAAGAACTTATTGTTAATCAGTGATTCAAGACAGATAATAAGCTATTCTGGGAATCTTCTATATCACTACAGTTTCAAAATCCTAATTATGGGTACCAGAACATTTTGAGAGGATGGTAACTGCAGTATATTAATTTGGGAAACAGCCATGGTTTGAACTGATTTTTTTCTCTGTTTGTGTTCTGCCTCTCTCTAGATCACAACATTTGACACATAGGCTTGTGGGCATAGCAGCTTTATTAGCATTCATGTTGGCAGCAGTTGGTTTGTGACTGTACTTGTTCCTACTGATCCAGTTCAGGCACAATAATTAAGATAAGTGATTCTGCATTTGCTTTCCTTTAGTTTCAATCAAAAAAAATTGTGGACATTTCAGCCTTGTAAAGGACTGCCAGAAAACTGTTGCACTGGCCATTTGCTTAGGCATACTACTTTAAAGAATATACCCAAGAAAAACAATAGGAACATTTAATTCCACAAAACTCCCTTCTTTTCTGAAATCCTGTCAATCTGTTCTAGTAAATCTCTATCCACACCCTAATGTCACAGTTTTGTGTTAGCTTACTTTTTGCTGCCATCTAGTGCCTATAAATTTATAACAAGTACCATAAGAGGCTAATTTGATCTTTTCAGGAAGTGTAATGAAATGTCCACTGTTTACCATATAAGACAGAAAAAAATGGAAAGCATCTAACTGACAGTGCAGGAGTGTTCCCTTAGTAACACTCTTCCCTTGTACCAATATTATATGCTCTTGGCCTTTGTCAAATTTAGTTTGGCCCTCTGATGCCATTATATACTTTTTATCCCAAGATATACAAATTCCCTTTCTTCCCTGGAGACATTTAATTCCACTGCAAATGCTGTAGCTATTTAACTACTATTTATAATATTTACTTTTAATCTTTCCTACTAAAATATCAGGCATGATTTGCTTAAAATTAAATAACAGAGAGGTTTGTAGTTGAAGCTGCAGTGAGCAAGGTGCCACAGTTTCAAATTCTGACAAATATGTTTCATTTGATGTTAGGTTTGGAAGCAAAGGTAAGTCTAAAAATTCTAATAAAAATTGTACTGAACCACTACTGAAACAGTAAGTGTTCCCTAGAACTGGAGGTGCCAAAATTGTAACATCCTCCAGTGTCCAGCTAGGCTATTCTAATACTTATGTCTCTGATATACTTTGACAGTCTTTACATGGCTGAATGTTATAATTAGCTATACTCAGATGCAATAGGGCAAATCCGTCTGCAACTTTTCAAGTGATTATTTGTCAGCCTGCCAGTGCCTAGGAATTGCATTTCTGTTACTTTCCCAATAGATGCCAGCTAACCTGTGAAGTGAGTGAACAAAATCATGTATATTGAAATTACTTTTATTTTGTTTGGGTTCCACCACTGTGTGTGCTGTCCATGGTGCTGATTTTATCATGGTGTGGGTGAAGCATAGTTAAAAGAATTTGCAACTGACAGAATATTTCCTTATTATTCCTTTTTAAAGTAATCTGATAGTAAAAAGGGGATAGAGTCATGAGTATTCTACCATAAATATTATTGTAAACTGGATTATATTTTATTAACAGTCTAATAAATTATACTTATAATATTCACTAATGGTTAACACCTCAATTAAGGGGGTTTGGTGTCAGATCCTTTCTTTATACTATATTCTATAAGATACAGAGTATAAGCACAGTGTGAACTCATCACAAAATTCTTATGGATAATTTAGACAAGGGGTGAATCCTGAACAGAGAAAAAAGATGCAGAGGGTTGTTTTTAATATTGTTTGCTCTTAGATTCCTAAGCAACAGGGTGGCACAGCATTAGAATAATTTTATGATGGAAATGCACAGCATTCTAGACATAACTGTCTACTTTAAAAGAAAGTGGAGAGAAGATGATCTACCTTTATCGTAAACCATATGTATATTAACTGCTGTAATAACTTTAAGTTAACAAAAAAACAGCATAACTCATGAATGAAAGCCTCAGGAAATTCTAGAAAGCATCTTTAAGTCTCCAACTGGAGATATAATTATCTGGAAGAGTCCCTAACCCCTCCTTCCAAATACATCCCATCACATGTATTGAGATATCACATAAAATCCAGTAGTGACACCACATCAATTAGGCATCCCCCCACCTTTTTTGAATGTGGGGAGCTGGTACATCAGGTAACTGGAGAAAAAAAAGAAAAACAAACTTCCACATAAAGAACCTTTATTCCTTAACTGCTGCTTCTAATGAATTAGGAACAAAAATCTAGCAATAATATGTATCAAAATATTTTACCATATTTGTGCTCAGTGACAGAGAGCAAAATATTACAGGAAACTTCAGAGACAATATAACTCTTGTGAGCTGACGTAATTTATAGTACAGTAGTGTTATAATTTTAAAAGCTCATGCATTATTAAATAGGTTGTGATTTCTAGGTTACATTTTGTTCATGCTGCTTTAGGAAACGCATAAAAATTCTGTTCAGTGTGATTTCAATAAAGCTTTTATGCAACTGTATAAAATTGCAATATATTATTGCAAATGTACAGTACCTTATTGCAGTGCAGTACATTAAAATAACTCTGAATAAAAAGCATCATAATATATATGGTAAACTCTGTATGGTAGTTTTGATTTATAGTATTAGTGTGAGAGCATTATTTTATCCTTATGGCTACAGCATTTACATTACAGACAGTTGCCAGAATCATAAACATTACAAATCGTCATAAAGCAGTTCTGAACCCTGATTGATGAAGCCACTTGACTGTGCTGCCTGGAACGTAAACATAGTACTACTGATAGCAAAGCTTCAAGTAGCCAGCTGCACTTCAATAACAAATAGTGCACACACAACATTTATAAAATGCTGTGCATGCTTTAGTTTCCTAAGATGGTTCATGCCTGAATTGTAGTTTTCAATGAAATTATTGAAATGGTCTTTATCTTTTGAAACCTGTCAGCCTAATGAAAAAGCTTCATAAATCATACACTCCAGTTGTACAAATCTTGCCCTGGGCCTTTGTGACCATGAAGGACTCTCAAAAACACACAGAAACAAGTTGTGTTGCACAGCTCAACAATGGGAGAATTACAGATGGTGCCTACATCTCCTGCTTTCAGCCCTGTTTTAGCAGTGGAGTAGGAGTCTAACAGAAGGAAATATGGACCCATCAACTCTTCTGTCCCACAGAGGGATAACACCTACTGCAGCTCCTAATTATGTCCATTCTATTTGAGCCTCTGGCACTACTGTAGGACCCAAATATTGTATTGCCTCTCTTAGACCTATTTTAATTTTCAGTTCAAAGGGTTGATATCACTGGCTAATCCAATGACTTCCAGAAATATTTACACTTTGAATTCTATTAAATGTGTTTTTGTTTGTATGGTTTTTTGGTCTTTTTTTTTGTTTTGTTTTGTTTTGTATAAGGAGGCAAAATTCAGATTGAAGGGGCCATCAAAGGTAAATGCTTGTAATGACAATGCTCTTAATTTTAAGCAATGTGTTTTGGTCATGACTATATTGAATATAAACCACACCTCAAATTTTAAAAGTTGCCTTAGAAAACTCATGTAACAACTGAGGCTTGAAAATGCTCATTTATTATAGTGTAATTTCATGACTTCTACAAGTACTCCACATTTATTCCAGTACAACAGTCAGGTCCTCCTTCTGCAGGTCTAAGAAGGGGAACCACACACATTTTATCTTTAAAAATGTCTTCATTTTATCTCTGTCCTTCAGAGTTCAGAAGTCAATATTATAGTAAAATTAATACAAGCTACTAAGCTATTTGTTTTTTGTTTCCAAAATGTCTAACTTTATTTGACATCTGTCTGATTTGGTTTACAGTAGTTTCACCCACATTTGCATTCTGCTTTCAATATGTGACTTACTACTGATTGGCCTCTTTTTTATATAACTTGTCAGCACTTAAATTCACCAACATGGAAAACTGCCCCCACACGGCCTCATCAAGCATGATTATTCAGTCATGGACTTCTCTAATAGAACTAACAGTAAGAGTGTCCAGGCTAATTGTGATACTGATTTTTGCAGTAAGAATACTGCTCTGCTAGATATCAAGATCAAAGCCACCAACTCACATAAACCATTTGTAACATATCTGATGTTAATATTTCTCTATCCACATTGATCTAGGTTGAATTTCCATAGCTACCTAGTGTTGAATGTTTCAGATTATGAATTGTTAATAACTACTTAGACATAAGTAAAAATGTTACATTATAGAATTTTTGTTCTATAATGATTTAATCTGCCATTTCTCACCCCCGCTCAAACAGAGCAGGCATATTGTCCATTAAGACAATGATAGATATTTTGGTACTGCAATTGCAACTATGATTATAGTTTTAATCTACCTGGTTTGGATAATAGTAGCTACGAAGCCACAGCAGCATGGATTTCAGTGAACACTACTTGCCTGTTTTAGTACCCAGAGTACTAGGGAGACATACAGAATGTGCTAAAGTCCTTGACCACAACAGCTATTGACCACAGCCCTTGACCACAACACCTATTGACCACTCACTGCTATTGGCACCTAACCTAGCCAGATTAAAGCTAGCTTGGGTAAAAGTACACTTGTTGCAGTCATACCTTTTGCTCTGCAGACATTTTGGGAATTACAGAAAGGCATAACTGTTTTCTTCCATTTTATGGTACTGATATGGCATGCATGGTCTTGTTGAAAATCTCATGTTATGCTGTATCCAGTTATGTTATTGTTATCACTGTGGCTAAGTACAGATGTTCAAAACACTTGTAGCAGAAGCACTCTATCATGTTCTCCTGAAAGTGCTGTAAGTTAGATTGGGAGTGAACTGAACAGATGTTCCCTATTCAGTGGGGAAGGGGACTCCAAGCCTGCTCACAGTGGCCAAGTCCAGCAGGCAGGGGGCACTCTCACTTGTCTCCCAACATGTCCCGTGGGATCCCTGGGCTGCCAAAGACTCCCATGCAGAGCCAAACAGGTGAGCCACCTTTGGTTTACTGCTGGTCATGGGACACCATGCCCCTAACTCCTTATCGTGTCATTGCAGACCCTCCCCTGTACCTAACCCTAGTCTTCAAGAAAAGCTCCAGGGTGAGTGTGAATGCTCACCAATGTAACTTTCATGGGCTTCCATGTCCCAGCCTGCCCACACCCCACCATGGTGTCCCACTGCCTATGTTCAACCAGGGAGACCCAGGAGCTGTGTTTGGTCCTCCTGGTCACCCTGTGTGACTCTTGCCAGAGACCGTGGGACATCATATGCATCCACCTGGACCTGATGTGGCAACAGCTTGTGATAACATGTACCCACAAGTCACTAGCAAGCCATCCTGTACATGCCCACGTACCCCACCCTGCACCCACCAAGCATACCAGATTAGGCCACCAACTTTCACATAGCCAATGAGAGTGAGGCAAACCAGGACACCATGGACATCAGGTGCTCTGGCCCCACCTCCAGACCATCAAGTACCAGTTCTGGGCCTGCAACACCAGCACTGACTGGTGGGAGTAGATCATCCTTGGCACCTGGAATGATGAACAGTGGCTCCAGACCTTCCACATACATCAGGCCACTTCATGGATGTTATTGCCCAGGTGGCCCCCTACATTGTACACCAGGATGTTGGTATGAGACCATTCCTGGAAAAGCAGGTAGCCATTGCTTTCATGAAGTTGGACAACCCCAGCAGTTACCACTACATCACCAACCAGTTCAGTGTAAGCAAGACAGGGCCAGAGATGCTGTCCAGGAGGTGTGCCTGGTCATCCAGGAGGTCCTGGCTGACTGCTTAATCAGTCTCATTAACCTGCAGGAGAGGTCACTGGCTTTCGCCACATGGGCTTCCCCAACTGTGTGGGGATCATGCACGGCACCCATATCCCAATCCTCTGCCAAGTCAATGCTGGAATGACTTCACCCACATCTTCACCAGGTAGGTGGGCAGCGCCCATGATGCCCACATCTTCTGCAACCTCCTACTCCCTGGGATGATGGAGAGTGGGCACTACATTCCCAGGGTCCCTGATTTTGTCATCTGTGACATCATCATCCTGCCTTCCTCATCAGTGACCCAGTTTACCCACTCCTGCCCTGTAAGCATGGGAACTGTAATCTCAGCTGCTCTGCTCTTGCTTCCAGGGTGACTCCTGGGCTGTGCATCTGGAGAGTCTGGCAAGCCCTATTGGGGGCATGAAGCCCTAAGTGGGCAGATGAACTACTGAGAGTAGCACTTCAGCTACTGCCTGAGCAGGTGCCACATGACAGTGGAGTGTGCCTTTGGCCATCTCAAGGCATGCTGGCAGACCATCTCAAGGCAGGCTCTCAGCACATACCTCAAGGTGGATGCTTTACTACTGTATTGCACAATAAACATGCAGAACGTGCTTTAAGTGTAACTTCTGTACCTAGCCTGTATGGATTATGTTATGCTGGCTATGTATATCTTTATGGTTTGGGATATGGTATATCCAGGGAACTTAGGGAGTGGGTGGAACTGCTAATTATCTCTTGCTAGTATGTTCTAGGGCCAGAATAATTGCTTCTTTCAACAGCAGAAAAAAGGGGCCACTGGTGGTGTCAACACCCTTGGGCATTATCTGCCTACAGCCTACAGTTGAGAAATCAGCTCTACAATAGGGAAGCATCTGAGAGGATCTGGCCTATCAGGTAGAGGAATCCCAGGTAGTCAAGGAAACCAGAACTTTCTGGAGGATTCTGATGATTCATGAGCATTAGCAAATGCTGCTAAAAGGACGATTTTAGGATCTAGTCATGCTGTAATATCTGTCTTTGAATCTCAGGCTTTGTGGGGTTCACTGACCCCAGTTCTCAGGACTGGTAGAGTCAGTAGGAAGGCTGATTTCTATGCTCTCTGGCACAGACTCTCATGGAGGGCTACGGGTAGTCAGATGAGGGTAAGAATCTGTACTTTATTTAATGGCTCCAAACCTATTGTCTGTTTTGTTTGCATAATTTTTTCATCCTATGAAATAACCCCTTTTGCTGTTTGTTTCCTTCCAAACTGCTGACAGAAAAAGTGGGTTCTGAGTGAGTGATATTCCAGGCTGACTCTCTCTATGGAGACAGGGACCTGTAATTTTTTCCAGAACCCAAAAGTGGGGCACTTGGGGCTGGTAGAGATCCCTCACCACAGCTGCAGAGTCTGGTATAAGGAAGAGAAACTATGGTGTTGGAATAGGGACCTATCCCAGGGCAGCCTCAGTCTGTTCCTTGAGGCAAATGGCAGTACAGTGGGGAGAACCCTGGGGCTTCTGGAGTCCCCTGTGAATGAGGGTGTGACAATGACATTATTTTTGCTTTCTCAAAACTTGGGTGCTGGTGCTGACTTCAGGTGCAGGTAACTCAGGAATTGCAATTAATATTAATATGGTAGCAGATAGCATCTGACACAGTAGGTTGTTGCAAAGTATGTCTCGTGCATGTCTGGACCAGTTTGTCTCTAAGGTGTCACTCCGCCCTACCTTCTGCTTGTGAAAATGGAAACAAGTAGTAAATATTACAAACATGAAATAGAAATAATGGGAATGATTTTTGCTTCAATTACTCCTGTTGAGTGAATATTTTATTCCCTTATAAGACCCAACATGAATAATGATAATAAAATCAGATTCAACATAAATCTGTTTGTCTTGGGTATTTATATGGTGCCCATTTCCATGTTAACTGAAAGCCTCATAATTTTTATAATATTAATCTTTAAACCACCCCTTCATGATACAGAAATACAATTATTCTTAGTTTATAAATCAGGAACTGAAGCATAGAAACAGTGTGTGTTTGCCTTCGTGGCAAAATTAAGCCAAGTTATAATTCAAGACTTCCCCCAACTTGAGTCCTAAAACACACACATAGGCCTATACTTGAACATAGTGATGTTTTGCACTCAAGGGTGGCCTATTAAGTGGAATAAAATACATTTTGGTTTAGCCAGCCTCACCAGTTGCTAACATCACCACTCTGTATAACTGTTATTCCATCATGTGATCACTCCCTTTCAATTGTTGCAAACTCAAGTATACTCTACAGTAAAAGCATAACTGAAGAGACTTGTCAAGGTCTGGAAGTGGGATGCAGAGCAGGGGCTTGAACATGGATCATTGCAAGACCCAACCAGAGTCCTTCCTCTCATTCTTTGCAAATGAGCCTAGGTTCTTCAAAAAAAGAATAATAATAAGTCTTGTAGAAGATGAAGACTGTATTCAGATGCAGCATTGATTGTTGGCAGTCATCCCAATTTCAGTATCTTGTTTGTTCGCTTGTTTTTACCAGCTTTTGTATTTTAAAATGGAATTCTTTAATGAGCGTAATGGCAGATGTTTTTCCTGAGGAGTTAGAAATATCACAGTCTTGAAAGTTGCAAACATTTTTACCTTCAGGACATTTGTAACAATGAATATATTGCCACTGACACTTACACACTAGACAGCAAGAAGTCTAGTTCAGATTTTTATCAGCTTCATCTGCTTTATCAGTTCTATTAGCTATAGTCTAAAAGAATTAGCATGAGAGAATGGAATGTAAATTTATACAGATCCTGTTGAACTACATGTTTTCTTATCACCATTTCCAACCTTACTTTTTCATTATGTAATTTTCCTGTAGAACACCCAAACCAGCAAGTAGCCTAGTGAAGTCAGAACTTTTTGTATCCATCTGATCATCACTTCACATCATTTCTTTGAAGTCATAGAGAAAAAAAAAATCATTGACATGAATTCAGGTAACCTGTCTTGAATGGAAACATTCTGAGAAACATTCTTAATATTATTTGATTTCAGAGACTCTCAGTAAATTATTATAAACTTCTCTTTAAAACAGGTATTTAATGGTTTTAAGTCAATGGGATGCACATAACGAAGGAAAGTCCATTTTTTTAAGAAGTTTACAGTCTTGAGATGTAGGGAATGTGGCCTTTTTATAACACTTTTGGTCCGTTCCATTTTTAGAATGTGTATTATATACAATATGAGCCCATTCTCTAGTATGGATACCCAACTATAAAAAATATAATAAAAGACAAGTAATTATAGATAAACTAGCCAGATCCAGTGGTGCAGGTATGTGCAGTTTGTGGTACCACAGGCCTCTTTGCAGCACCACAAATTGCCTGCCTGGCACATTAAAACAAAACCTGCACTACAAATTTGCAGTGCAGGGACAAAATTTGTTACCGGGAAATCCCAGATTCCAGACAGAGTATCTCCCCTCTTCTAGTTTCACCCTGGTTCCCCCAACACCCTGGGAGCCAGAAGGACTGGGGAAAACCATCAGTTTGCCTTAAGCTGATCATTTTGCCCCACACTAAAGCACATGTGCAGGGGCGTGTGCAGTGTGCATGTGCAAATCTATGCTGCTACTTTTTTTGCCACTGCAAGAGCATGCCTCTGCATGTTGGGACATGCCCACTGGTGCTTTCACCTGTCAACAAATAAATATATTTCCTGAATACATATTTTTTAATGAAATGGTTAAAAATGTTCTTTGTTACTTGCTTCTGAGATCCTCAGATGTCAGTCTATAATTTCTTTAAGAACCAGTTTGAATAAATAAAGTGGGCCTGATTTTCAGATTCAACTGCAGCTATGGACTTAACCAGTAAGTCTACAGTGATAGGAAACTTGTAAAATCCTTTAAAGATTCATTAACTTGGTGCAGGAATTATAGCTGTAATATCCTTATGAGGGGCCCTTAGTAGCTGGAATTGAGGTAAGTAGGGAAGTGGGAAACCTGGAGGAAGAGCAAACAGGAGGATGCAGCAGGGGAGGTACTGTTATACACATTCTCCCAGGCAAGCTAAGGAAGTATGGGCTGGATGAATGAACTGTAAGGTGGCTAGAAAACTGGCTGAAGCATCTGGCTCAGAGAGTAGTAATCAATGGCTTGATGTCTAGTTGGCAGCCAGTATCAAGTGGAGTGCCCCAAGGGTCAGTCCTGGGCCTGGTTTTGTTCAATGTTTACATCAATGACCTGGAAGATGGCATAGAGTGTACCTGCAGCAAGTTTGCAGATGACACCAAGTTGTGGGGAGTAGTAACTATGCTGGAGGGGAGGGCTAGGATTCAGAGTGGCCTAGACAAATTGGAGGATTGGGCCAAAAGGAATCTTATGAGGTTCAACAAGGACAAGTACAAAGTCCTGCACTAAGGACAGAACAATCCCATGCACCAGTACAGGTTGGGGGCTGACTGAGTATAAGCCAGCAGTGTGCCCTTGTTGCTAAGAAGGCTAACAACATACTGGGCTGCATTGGTAGTGTTGCCAGAAGGTGAAGGTAAATGATTATTCCCCTCTATTCAGCACTGGTGAAGACACATCTAGAGTACTCTGTTCAGTTTTGGGCCCCCCACTACAGAAAGGATGTGGAGAATTTGGAGAGAGTCCTGCGGAGGGCAACAAAAATAGAGAGAGGGCTGAGGGACATGACTTATGAGGAAAGACTGGGGGAACTGGGCTTATTTAGTCTAGAGAAGAGACTGAGAGGGGACTTACTACCATCCTTCAACTACCTGAAGGTGGGTTACAAAGATGATGGACCTAGACTGTTCTCAGTGGTGGCAGATGACAACAAAGAGTGATGGTCTCAAGTTGCAGCAAAGGAAGTTTAGTTTAGATATTAGGAAGAATTTTCTCACTAGGAGAGTAGTAAAAACAATGGCACAAGTTACCCTTGAGACATGGCAGAAGCTCCATCCTTGGGGGGTTTCAAAACTTGGCTAGACAAAGCTTTGGCTGGGGTGATCTAGTTGGGGCTGATCCTGCTTTGAGCAGGGAGTTGGACTAGATGACCTCCTGAGGTCCCTTCCAACCCTAACTTTCCATGATTCTGTGAATTGGACTTTTATGGCTGTTAACAGCCATAAAATAAAATTTTTAAAACCCTTCAAATTGCTTTAAATTAAATCCCGGATATAAATTTCAACCAATACCAGGTTAGCAGAAGTATTTCCCACAGAGTATAGCCTACAAGTATTAGATCATTTAAACCAGTGACTTTTCTAATTGCAGTCTCACAGAATGGATAGTCTTGGTCAGAAAGAAATGCATGCTGAGTATGAAAAGTGGCACATTTTGCCCCCATGCATGTGTATGTGCATGTGTAACCCCTAGAGCCCACACTCAGCTGCCAAATTGATAGGAAACTATGTACATTTTTTAATAGATACTTCCTTATATTTTAAATATCTAAAAACAGATTCCCCCACCCCCATGGGCACATTAATCATTCCTCACATTTTTCTGAATCTACGCACATACACACACACATACCTTGCATTCTCTCACATACAGCAAACACCTTTTCTTAAACCCATCTGCTAGATTGGGGCACATGCTATAAGTGAGGAAATATGGTAATAGTAATTTCTGCCTCTGCTGTAGGGAGGAGGGAACAAAAGTAATACCGTATGTGTTGCACAGGGGCCAGTGCTCAGATGGAAGCTCATGTTGTAGAAGCTACTACTTAGTTATTTATTGTTACTTTTACTAGTATTTGCTAGGAAATATCTTTATTCTTCATATTGACGTAAAAAAACAAGTTACAGTTCTCATTTGGGGGCATATTGTGTGTGAAGAAATATGGTGTGGGAGTGTAAATATAAGAACTATTCACAAATATACATACATATATACTAGGGCTGCACGAAATTTCTCTGCCAGTTTTGTTTGGATGCTGTTTCAGCTTGTTAGAGGTCACAACAGCAAAATAGAAATGAAACAGATATCATTGAAACAGCCTTGAAACAAAATGAGGCAAGTTGAAACATTTTGCCTTTTCGACGTTGTTTCAACGTTTCATCCGTAGGCTATAATGGGGAAAGTTGAAACAGCCTATAACTTCTGAGTGCACAAAGCCTGCCAGCTTTCAAGGAGATAGGTGCAGGGGTTCTGGGCCCTGCACCTCTAGCTGCTGACAGGCAAAACTCATGTCATGGGTGCTTGTGAGACTGTGCCTGTCTTGGGGCACAGGGGAGTGAAAACTGCAGGCCTGCTAGGCCCTCCTGTGGCCCATGGAACTGGTGCAGATTTTGGATGCAAGCACCAGAACAGAAGAATTTTTGTACTCTCACGGCCATATTGGGAAGGGTAGGCTGACTTTTTTTTTGCATGCCCCAAAGCAGCTCCTGGACATATCTGGGGATATCAGGAGGTACAGTTTAAGTTGTCACAGTCTGATATGTGGATGGTGTCCTTTACAGGCACTTATTGTATAAGGAGTATTATTTCCAGATAAACTGGAATTAAAAGTGGACATACAGGAAATCATCCCCCAGAAAAGCTGAGGAATGTGGATCCAGGCATCCTAACATCTGGTTTAATGAGGAAGCAACTCCTTTAACTCAGGTGCATCAATCCTCATAAAAGAGAAGGGCAGTGTTCTCTCAGAAACAAGCTTGGACCAGGTTGAGGGGTGGGAAGATAATGGCACCCAGGAGAAATAATTAAGAAGCAGTGATGACTTACAATGTGTAATTTATTGCTGGATAATTCCAAGATGAATTAAATAAAGATGCAGTATCTTTTGTATTGTCTGTCTTTCTGCATAGCTGGGACATTTCTTAGCCGTACATACACACTTCATTACATATGTAAGTAACCTAAGAATATAAATAGCAATATATGTTCTAATTCACACATAAAATGTTAACCAGCTTCTTCAGTGGCTATAAACTCCTGGTCTTCATTAAAGTAAGTTTTAGATTATATGAAAAAGCAAATTCTTAAGTAATTGCAAGTAAAACATTTCATGTCTATTACTGCATGCCTATAATGTAATTTGGCACAATGAGAGTGTCTACACATGAATTTGTGTGTGCCTAAACTCAATCTGCCTTAGGCTAAGGCACATCAAGGCAGTTTATGTGCATGCCTACATGTGCATATCTTAAGGCATACCTTAAGGTACCTTAATGCAGCGTACTGGGCAAATGCCTGCCCTGGACAGCACCCTGGACATCCCCCCACATGCATAGCCACTCTGGGGCCTGTGGGTGGTAGGCAGCTGCTGCTGTGGGAAAATGGCCAAGGTCAGTGCAAACAATGAGCCCATTCCTGGCTGGAGAGCGCAGAGAAAGGTGCGGGGCACACCCAGGGGCCATGGGGTCTGTCAACAGTATGTACAGAGACAAGGCCAGACCGACAGGTACCAATGTTGCCAGACTTGCTGCTTCAGCTCTAGCATCTGCACCTTGGAAAACAGCACCCACTGCTTCTTCTTGGTGGCACCTGGCAACAGCACAGGGCCCCACAGGCTCAACTCCAGCCCACGCAGCTGACATAAACACCTTGAGGCACCTTAAGGTGTCTACATGTCCCTTAAGATACCTTCACTATTCGCACCTAAATTTGATACCTGCTCTATGCAGGTATCAAATTTAGGTGAAATTAGCCTTAAATCACCATTTTTAAGACACATTAAAGGCATGAGCATGTAGACCCTTGCACTTAATGTGCCTTAAAAATGGTAATTTTAGGCTAATCACACCTAAAAGTGGCATGTGTAGACATGCCCAATGTGTCTTATATAGGAATTTTCACATTCAAGATATAGTGAAGACTAAACTACCTCAATGTTCCTGCTTTTCCTCTGGTTTCACGATTTCTAATCAAATTTTTCACATCTTTCTCCACGTGCAGTGTCCAAACCTGGACCAAGCACACCAGGTAAGGTCTCACTAGGCTACATGTGATGCTATGTCACTGTAACAATGCGTAATGATGACATAGCATTAGCAGGCACAAAACGTGACACCACAGCTGTGTCACCGTAGCAACGTGCTCGCTCAGTATAGTGCTTTGCTATGGTGATATAACAGCTAAAAATAACTGTGCACTGCCAGCACTGTGAAATTTGGGCTGTTACTGTGTCGTACTTCCTTTTGAAAGTGCTAAATAACAGTGCAGTAACAATGGTGCCATAGGGACACATGCAGACACACCCACTGGTACTGAATACAGTGGAAGTCTTCTGCACCACACTTCTTTTAACATATTACTCTGCATGGTATTCACTTTTTTCTTTGCAAAAATTATTATGGTTGGCTCATAAATTCCAGATCCTTTTCTTCAGTACTGCAGTCTAGCCACTTACTATGAATGTTGTATTTGTGCATTGATTAGTTCTTCCTTAGTTTAGTACTTTGCACTTGTTATTAAATCTCATCCAATTTATTCCAGTCTTTTTTTTTTTAGTTTTTCAAAGTCTTTTTGAATTCAATCCCCTGCAATATCTGTTACCACACCCAACTTGATGTCATTTGCAAATTTACTACTGTACCATCCATCCTACAAGTCATTAATGAAGATATTGAAAAGTACAGGGTCCAGGATAAATCCATGGGGAATCTTACTTGATACCTCTTTCCAATTTGGCATTATGCCTCTTATAAGAAGGTACAAAAGTGCTGCTTAAAAATATGTTTAATGAAGTACCTGTGCTAAAACTTGCAGCAGTTTTAAACAAGGTAAAATGTATCAATTCTGCATGAAATAAGTCTGTGCATACCCATAGTAACCTGCCTATATGTTTATTATTTTTAAATTTGCTCCTCACTTCCATGTGCTAAGGGAGAGCAGGACTTGACAGTAAAGGGGTGCAGGAAAGGGCTGCTGAGAGAAGTTGTGGAGACAAGTGGGAAGGAAGGACATTTATTTTCCCTGCTGTAACAATAGGAGAGAGACAAATTCAAGGCAAACCTCCAATAATTAGATTCTATATCTGGAAAATTATAACAAATTTATAAATTTTCCATATATCGAAAATAATTATTCGGGGGGGGGAGGGGGCATCTTATAGTTAAGTAAATACAAACGGTGTATTGCATATCAGTTAAAGTTGCTGTATAATGGGAGTTCTATGACTGACCTCAGCAGAGAGAGGTTTTCACCCAATACACTTGGTCCAAAACTTAAACTAGAAGTAAATTAACATCGATGCCTACCAGAAATCTGTGTTCTCTATTTGTCCACCCAGAAATGTACCTCATCACAGTACAACAGCAAATTGCAGAGAACATGGCACAATCTTAATTAAGCCTTCAACCCTTCAGCACCCATAATTTCACCCAGTCACCACCACCACAAGCAAAACAGATCTCCTCTCCACCACACACCACCTCCTTCTGCACATTTCTCTGATACTATACTCATCCCCAAGGGCAGCAGGGCCTGGCTGGGCAGGGATTGGGGAGTCTGGGGGGTTGGTGAGGGGAGGGACCAGGCAGGGCAGAGATCAGGGGAGCTGGGGGAATGGTCGGGCCAGTGGGGGTCCCCCTCATGGTCCCCTCCTCCAGCCCCCCTAACCCTTTACCATCACTGGAGCCCTGGTGCTGAACACATGGCCTGCCCAGCCGTGTGTTTCAGCACCAGGGCCAGGGGCCAACCATGGAGATGCTCTGGCAGCCAGAGCATCTCCCTGGAAGACCCAGCCTCCAGTTGCCTCAGGGCACAGTCCAGGACCATGCCCTGCCCCATTTTTTTTTTTTTTGTTTGTTTCATTTTTTTTAGAACTCTGGATATCCAGGCGTTTAATTTTCTGTGCAGGGAACATTTTTTCATTCCCACACGTGTCTGTTGCCGCACCTCAAAGGGGTTTGAGGTGGGGCAAGAGGCACGTGCACGCTCATCTGGACGCACCCCATGAGTTCATTCACCTGGTTCAAGAGCAGGTTGATGAGTTTCACAGGGATCCGGATCTTCAGCAAATGAATAACCAATAGTTTGAAGACAGCAAGGATTTCTGATTCATCACCTGTTTGTCTGATGAATACTAGAACCTCTCGGATAATATTGAACTTAACTATTGAACTATCTGAGGAGAGGTGATGTTCTCTTGCAAAGTACAATTTGAATAAAGATCTTACCTACCACAATACAAGTTGTCTTTGACTAGTCATTCCCCACATACCATATTAGCTCTCATTTCTGAATGCCCTAAATCAAAAGGTGGTTTAATATCCCTATAAATCTTAATAAAGGTTTCAAACACCATGTCATATAACTAAAGCAGCTAGTGTAGAAAGTGTACTGTATTGGGTAACAGTAGCACAACATTCATGTGAGAAAGCACTCTAATTATTTTTCTTGTTAATTTAAAACAATTGCTCAATCCCAGGAGCCTACCAAATCCTCATGGTGAGCATATTTTTGTCTCTGTAGTTACAGAGTCTTAAAACAAAAATAAGGTTCAGGTTCATTGGGCTAATTATTAGTTGATTAGAACTCAGAAACTAATTAATTACTTTTCTTGAAACTCCTCAGGAATTTCAAGATGTATCTGCTGAAATTGATATAACTAGAAGACCACAACATGAAAAATGTTCCTCAGGAAACAAAAAAAAAAATCATTTCAGCCAGTAGGTTATATCTTATACACTGAAAGTCTACAGCTACTACCTACAAAACATGGCTTTCCTGCATCAAATTAGTATTTGACTTCTTTGAGCTTCACAAAGCTGTAGCAGGTTCCAGCAAGGATGTGGCTCATCACCCTCAACTTGCATCCACTAAGAAACATTTCAAACCTGGAAATGCATTAGGAAGGTCACTCATGGGTTGACCATCTGTGCCCACTCAGAACTTATTCCCTGGCATGCCTGAAAGCTGCTCCTGGTAGCCAATCCAAAGCAGTCTTATTGGCAAATTTCTGGATTTGAAGTGTGTCCACAGGTGCAGTTG
The DNA here is from genome assembly GCF_030867095.1 of Alligator mississippiensis. NCBI lineage: Eukaryota > Metazoa > Chordata > Crocodylia > Alligatoridae > Alligator > Alligator mississippiensis. The sequence goes on along the minus strand of NC_081824.1, from coordinate 54,484,380 downwards.
GGATATACTCATCCTTACCAGGAGCTGACCTGCCACCATGAAGACAAGCCTTTCATCTTCCCCCAAAGCTACTCAAAACAACAACCCTATGTCATTGAATGCAGATCATTTTCTATATTTTCACTGTTTACTTGAGGCTTTTTTCATCATAATCATTTATCTGCAAGGCTGCCAGAATTAAGAAAGCAATATCCTTTCAGTTCCCTTGTATAATGTCTTTAAGCATAAAGCCAGTATACTTTTCCTATTACATGCCCCATTACGTAAGCAAGTCAAGAAACACATCAGTACATTGATCTCATTGAGCAGAAAACTGACTTACGTCTCTGAAGAAACTCTGGAAACTTTGTGCAAAGCCTTACCTTCTCTTCCCCTAAAGGAAGAGATTCTTCTTCAGTATATTTGCTTTTTTTTAAGACAGCCCTTTTCATTTTGTTACAAATAAATGAGTCAAATTTTTTTACCTGACCTGGCTGACCTTCTGAATGTCTGATGTAAGAGTTTTGTGCTTTCAGATATTTTAAGCCTATTCCAGTAACTAAACAACCTTTTGTACCAATTATAAAGGTCAGCCTCCTTCCCTGTTACATACTGAATGAGTTCAGCTTGGTGTGTCTTGCAAGTATGCTAATTTCTACAACTCTCACAGTTGCACTTCTTGCATATTTGAAAAATGTCAACACTCAGTTTTATAGCATTTGATTTCACACTTTTTAGGACACTTTCTGCCTTTCATAATTCATAGTCATCATCCAGAAATGTGTGAAATTCAGAGCTGAGGCAGCAATCAAATCTAAAAGGTCAACCTGCAAGACTGAAGAACAGTTACCTTAAAAGACTATGTACTAAGACGAAGAAGGAGCATGGTAATTGGTTACTTCTGACTTTCCATAGCATCATTAGTATGGCTGGTACTTAGCACTCACATAGCACCTTTCCTGTTCAAATGGGCTTACAAACATTACCTAATTACTCTTCACAAAAGACTTGTTCGATTAGATAAACATCATCCTCAATTTGCAGATAGGCAAAGTGAGGCAGGGGTTATGGCCCTGTACTTCAGTGGCATTTAGCTATCTAGCTCATATTGATTTCAGTCTAACTGCCTCTGAAAATCTAAGTAACTTACTTTTATTCTGACAAAATGTGATAATTAAATCTGAAAAAGTTGTGCTGCTTCATATATAATTAGATTCTGCTTGGCCCTTACGTTAGTGCCCAGTTTGAGGGGCAGAAAAGAAGGCACAAACCAGTCACTTGACAAGGAAATTTCCTGTGAGACAGGGATTGATACCTCCTTCCACAGGCAGCCTCCACAGCGAAAGGGCTTATACAGGAGAGCAGTTAGCCGATCTGGACATATATGCAGATACAAAAAGAAGAGGTGCTTTGAACAGTGACTGATCTCAAGGGCCTACTTTAAACTGCCAGACTACGTAAAGTATCATGTGTAAATTAGTGTTAGGCCCTTACTGGCTATTTCAGTTGTCAGTCATTGCCCAGTAACACACAGGGAGCATCTACACAAGATGCTTACTGTGGAGTTGCCTAATTCACTCTACAGTAAAGCGTCACTGTCCACATGAGCAGTGCTATTGGTGGGAGTAAACTAATTAATTCTGTCATATGATAGTACTGCCCAACACAAATACTATTCTATAGTGGAGTTATTTACGCCACACAAACTCATGTGTAGACAATGACAGGGGCTGGCTGGGGCATGAGGGTGCTAGTGTGGGGCTTCCTGCCAGCTAGCCCAAAACTGTAGCACCCTCATGCCTCAGCCAGCCCCTCCACAGCATGTTGAACCAGGCAGGAGCAGCCCCAAGCTGGCAGGCTGACCTCCTGGACCCCCTACCAGTTAAGGTTGCACTACCCCAGCTCAACATGCTGCAGCCCCAGACACACATGTAAACACTGCTTCCCAAAGCAATAAACCATTATTACATCAAATTCATTTCATATGTATGTGTACCCACACAGCATATTAACAAAAAGGAACTTTCTATAACTCTTACACAACTATTTTTCCCTTGTGGTTTTTTTGGGGGCGGTCTTCTATCTTTAAATAATTTCTCATCAAAATGCCCCTTTCATAAACAGAGCAATTTTAGTTTCATTAGTTTGTTACTTCTGTGGAATATCTCTTTTAAAAAGTAAAAATCAAAAGCTCCACAGATAGCAAGAACACATATTTTAGGGACCTGCTCACATAGTAAAGTGTGTTAAGAGGTAGCAGTAGATACACAGGATGCCTTTACACATGCTCCATGGTGGGGTGGGGCGTTTTAATTAGAGCAGGTCTCAGGAGCCACTCTACCTAAAATGCTGCAGCATCTCATATGCTCAGCATCCTGCATTTCAAAATGGCCTCAGGGGAACTTTAACTAAAGCTCATTCATAGACATTAGACATTAATAGAGCTGGATGAGACCTTGAAGATCATCAAGTCCAGCCCCCTGCCCCAGGGGCAGGAAGTCAGCTAGGGTCAAAGGATCCCAGCAAGATAAGCATTGAAATGTTTCTTGAATGAGTCCAGAGTAGGTGCCTGCACCACTTCTGGAGGGAGTCTATTCCAGGTCTTGGGGGGCTCAGATAGTAAAGAAGTTTTTCCTTATGTCCAGCCTGAAATGGTCTTGGAGGAGTTTATGACCATAGGCCCTTGTTATCCCTTGGGGCACTCTGGTGAACAGACGTTCCCCCAGATCCTGATGCACACCCCTTATGTCCTTCTAGGCAGCTACCAGGTCACCCCTGAGCCTGCGCTTTTCCAGGCTAAAGAGTCCCATGGCTCTCCACCTCTCTTCATAAGGCCTGTTCTCTTGCCCTCTGATCATGCATGTAGCTCTCCTCTGGACTCTCTCAAGCTTCTCAAAATCCTTCTTGCATTGTGGAGCCTGGAACTGTATGCAGTACTCCAGTTGCAGCCTCACCAAGGCCAAGTACAACAGGAGGATGACATCCTGAGATTTACTTGAGAAGCATCTATGGATGCAAGCCAGAGTTTTGTTTGCTTTACCAGCTGCGACCTCGCATTGGTGGCTCATGTTCATCTTGTGGTCAATCATGTCCCCCAAGTCTCTTTCAGACGTGGTGCTAGTGAGCATAGCACTGCCCAGCCTATAAGAGTGCTGCGGGTTCTTTTTCCCCAAGGTGGAGTACCTTGCATTTTTTGGTATTGAACATCATCAGCTTTATATCCACCCACTTCCTAAGCTTATCCAAGTCAGCCTGGATCACTAGCCTATCCTCAGGTATGAATGTTATGCCCCAAAGTTTAGTGTTATCAGCGAACTTGGCCAGTGCACTTCTGACACCAATGTCCACATTGTTGATAAAGATGTTAAAAAGAACCAGTCCAAGAACAGAGCCACTGGTCACAGAGCACCATACTGATTCACTACTATCGACCACTACTCTCTGGGTCTGACCTCAGAGCCAATTTCCCAGCCATTGGACTGTGGTGTAGTCGAGGCCACGGTTGACCAATTTTTCCCTGAGGAGATCATGAGACACCAGATCAAAGGCTTTTTTAAAGTCCAGATATATGATGTCAATCTCTTCTCCCTTGTCCAGGTTATCACCTGGTCATAGAAGGAGATGAGATTGGTCAGGGAAGACCTACCCGTAACAAACCTGTGCTGGCTACCCCTAAGGATGTTGCCATCAGCCAGCTTGTCCAGAAGGGTCTCTTTGATAATTTTCTCTAGAATCTTCCCAGGGATTGAGGTCAAGATTATTGGCTTGTAATTCTTCTACTTTCCACCCTTTCTTGAAGATGGGTACCACATTGGCCTTCTTCCAGTCATCAGGTACTTCACCTGAGCACCATGAGTTTTCAGATATTTTTGCCAGTGTTTAGGCTATGACACCTGCCAGCTCTTTGAGTACTCTAGGGTGTAATCTGTCAGGACCAGCTGACTTGAAGGTGTCCAGCCTCTCAAGGTGTTCCTTTACAAGGTCTACACTGATGCTGGACATAAATATGCCCTCACCCTAGCCATCCCGCGTCATGCTAGATAAGGTGGTCCCTTTGGGCTGATGAAAGACCAATGCGAAGTACCCATTAAGCAGGTTGACTTTTTCCTGGGTGTTGATTATCAGCTGTCCCATTTGGTTCAGCAGGGGTCCAACGTTACCTGTGCTTTTTTTCTGACTCCCTTCATATCTGAAAAAAGGATTTTTTATTGTCCTTGATATGTGAAGCCAGATGGAGTTCGGTTGCAGCCTTAAGCTACAGACCAGTGCTGAGTACCCCTCCTTGGTGGTGATTCCAGCCTTCCATCCTTTATAAGTCTCTCTTTTTAGGCATAGGAGGTCCTTGAGTTCCCTGCTGAGCCAAATGGGTTGCTGTGCCCTTTTGCTACCCTTCCTCTGAGATGGGATGGACATTCCTTGTGCTGTCAGGATTGCTCCCTTGAGGAGTAATCACTCCTCTTGGACTCCTCTTTCTGTCAAGTCATGGCCCCTTCAATGAGCTTTCAATGAATTTTAGTTAAAGCACCCCCATGGCCATTTTGAAATGCAGGACACTGAATATATGAGACACTGGAGCATGCTGGAGTGTTCTAATTGAGTCTTCTCCAATGTGTTCTAATCAGAATGCATCAGAGCGTGTGCATAGGCACCCACATTGATTTGGAGGGGGGCAGGTAGAACATCCTCTTTTATCACCCACATGTAGTAAAACTACTTATAACTGATTTAAAAATAGTTAAATAGGATTGAAACAACGTATTTATGGCATCAGGTTTGGGTTATAAGCTTTTCAGGACAGGGACTGTGAATTCATCTATATTTCCATAGTTCCTAATATGGTATATTCCTAAGGTGGCTTGTGTGAGCTACTGTAATATAAATATCTATTTATTAGCTATAGATTGATTTTATATCAACATGTTCACAAACTGGATTCAGCTCTGAGATGCTTGTAAAATAGGCATAACTCCTCTGAAGTCACCTCTGTACCAAGCTAGTATAAGAGCAGAACTAAAGCCAAACTCTTGCTTCTCAGTATCAGAAGATCTATTCCAACCATGTAAGTGCATTAGTGCTCCTAAATTACTTGGTGTGTGGTCAGTGGCTGCAGGACTACTGTGACAGCTGACTGGTATTGCCCCCTTTGCCTATTGAGTTACCAGTGAGAATAGACTAAGCCATGGCAAGTAGTCATTACTATCTCATAGTTGTACAAAGGTCTCTGTGGTGCTGCTTGTGAGCTTGTTTCAGTTCAGCAAATGGCATCTGTACTATAGAAACCACTATCATAATCAATATCTTGTTAATCACAGCAAGTAAGCAAAGGACTGAGTAGGCAAAGAGACTGAGTGGCCTAATACAGAATTTCCCTGTGTCAGTGTTAAGGAAGCTTGCATTGCAGATTCATCCATTCTGGTTGGATCAGAGAATTTCATACACCTGGCTTTAGTTTACATAGAGCTGTCCAACTGGTAGCCCGTGGGCAGCATGCAGCCTGTAAGGGGTTAAGTTGCCTGGCTCCTGCCCTGCCACAACTCTTCCTATCAATCCAGCTGCAAGAGCAGCCAGAGTCTCTGGGCTCCCCGTCCCTCCTCTGGCTTACACTGCCTGCCTCCACCCCAGGAGGCAGGACAATGCAGCATTATGCAGCTGGGGGAGCTCAGGATGAGCCTGGGGCCATGTGGGCATTTGGTACAGCAGTTGTGGGGGAGGAAGGTGAGCCAGCATAGACACATAGGAAGACTGTAAGCCCACATGGGCATACCATACAGTGCAGGGGAGGGTGTGCAGCACTGGGAATGGGGGGTGGAGGGCATGGGCCTGTATAGGGTAGCAGGGCAAGGGCACATCCATATTATGTGCAGCCTGGCTGTCATGTGGCTTACCCTAGTGCAGCCTGTAGGTGTGAGGTCCTTGTGGTGCAGGCCATGGGGCCTTATACCTCTGGCCATTTAGAAGTTGGACAACAGTAAGATAACAGATGAAAAGGACCTCCTGCTTATATTATTTATGCATCACCTCAAAGGCTGCTTGCAGACATTAACCCCCCCCCCCCCAAAAAAAAATGCACTTTAAACTACATACACTACTGTGCGAAGTCCAGCATATGCCCAGAAGAGGCAGCATGATTAAATCAGCTATTAGATAAAAGCTCCAAAAAAAACCCCCACTAAAGCACCAAATCTATACAGACACTGTGGGGCCAGGTCAAAGTAATGCGCCGATACTTCTGGTAAAGCACGTTTTTGGGGTTTTTTTGGTTTTAACATCTGCAAACAGCCAAAATTTTATATCTTGAGGATCATCTTATACAAGCAAGAATCTTAGTTAAGAACATTTCCTAAAAATAAATCTTTGGGATTCTATAGGCAACTATCCTATATATAACAGCATAAAAATATTTTTGGTCAGCAGTTTGAAATAATATTTTCTAAAGATTAATGGACTTCAGTTATGTTGCAGGTTACTACTAACATAGTGTTTAGTGCACTGAGGAATTGTTTGAGGAATCTATTCACTCCCAGGAATTGCCTGCATTGCTGTCTTCCTCATTTAATTAAGTGGAACATTCCTTATATTTTAGTTGCACTGTAACTATAGGAAAGTATTCTTCTTATTTTATTATTTCATTAAGCATGATTATTTTTCACACATCATGTTAGCACATAGGGACGAATCAAGAATGGGACCCCATTTTGCTAGTCAGTGTTGCAGACCAATGGTGTCCAATTCATCCAGTCCTGAGGGTCAGATGAGTGGTATGTGGCCAGTCTGCAGGCTGGATCTGGAGCACGGGGCCAGTCCGTGGTCTGGACTGGATCATGGAATCATGTCATCCGACCTTCAGGGCTAGAATTTGGCAGCAGCAACATTAATTGCTGTGGCTCCCATAGCCGTGACAGCTGAAGCTTTTCCCATCACCATATTTCCAGACTGATGGGGAGCCCTGCAGGCTGGATGACACAGCTCCATGAGCCATTCCTTGTTCACCCCTGTAGGAGACCAGCAGAAGGTAATGCAGGGTGGCACCATAGAGACTAATTGATTCAGATAGGCATGAGCTTTCAGAAGCAACAACCTACTTCATCAGATGATATCTGATGAAGCATTTGACAAAGAAGGCTGTTGGCTCTTAAAGCTCCTGCTTTTCTAAACTACTTAGTCTCTAGGGCCAGGTATAGACAGTACATGTTTACCAGTATACATAATCAGAAACCAGTCTATGCCCATAGCAGAACAGAAGTTCAGCAGACAGAAACTGGTTTCAAAATGGAGAAACCCTATATAAGATTTCCCCCCCACCACCACCAAAGGACGAATGTGTGTTCTGTTCGCTACTGATCTAAACTATGTCACTTATAGAAAACTAAATAACTTAGATTGATTCTGCCTCAGGCTTTTTGACTGCCTGTACCTAGCCTAAGGTACTGCCCTGCACAACTTTCTGCATGACTTCAGACTAACACAGTTTGTTCTCAAACTCTTCAGACTCAAGGCACCCTCCATAACTTTTATAAATCGAATAGTATGCCATTTCAAAAACTTATTTATTTATTACAGCGCTTACCTCCCTGCAGAGGGGCCAGGAAATGAAGGTGGAGGAACAGCCAGGTAGTGATAAGCCTGAGCCTGCACTAATATGTTTAATGCCTCACTCCTCCTGGCCCCCTGAAAAGGGTCTTGTAGCATCCTGCTTGAGAGTCACTGTAGTAGACAGTGGTAGTATGGGCTGCAGTTGCCTACTTCCCACAGTAAAGGGGTACCATCGCACCTGTCTACTCCCACCCTCTCCACTGTCCAGAAAAGAGGGGTGAAGCATATGTTTGCAGTGAGGTTAGATTTACCATAAATTGCAAAAGCATGCCATCCAGGGAAGTACAACTGGTAATTCTGAAGTCACAGATGTGACTGCAGTGCAGACAGGATTGAGACTCTGGGAAGTAATTAATTCAGGTTTTCTTTTGCAAAATTATTCCAGGTTTTTCTCATGTGCATTGATTATGTGGGGTCTATAAAGCAAAAATAGCACCACAGCACCAGGGGCAAATCCAGGTGGTGAAGTGCCATCTCCTTTTTGGACCATGTCATAAGAGCAGCAGCTGGGGACTTTATATCTTTAAAGCAAACAAGAATCATCCCCTCCCTTCCCCTCCATGCATTCCGCTGCTGCCACTGTCCCCAGCTGACCTGAAAGTGGGGGAGGAATATATATGATTAGATTTCTATTTCAAAATCAACACTCCAAGGAATATCATGGAGCAAATGCATATAACTATTAGATAGATAGATAGATAGATAGATAGATAGATAGATAGATAGATAGATAGATAGATAGATAGATATACGCTCTGCTGGTTGAGTGTCTCCTAAAGAGACAATCTAATTATATATATATAATTAAATTGTCTCTTTAGGAGACACTCAATCAGCAGAGCGTATGTTAGAAAAGAAGTGAGAAAACAAAAGCGAAATAGATTTTATTTTTAGACTAACACAGACTTCATTACACTTTCCTACAGTAGGATATTCTGTATTTAAAATATTGATGGATATTGCTTAACATGAAAATCACTATATTCTGAAGTCAGATGTCTGTTCTGTAAAATATTTAGCAGTTTGTTCTTTATTTTCATGATTTTTAACCCTCCTAGTAGTTTCAAATACAGTTGCTATATTAGGAGATATAAAATTATGAGATTAAATGTTTATACAGCCTGAAAACTCAGATTTTTCTTCTTAATCCCTAAAGGAAGATAAAGAGAATACTCTGTACTTCTACAGGAAATTAATAAAAAGATACATTATTCCTTAAAAAAGAACAGAACAGTGCATATGATGTGATGCACATGTACTAATACTTAGCAGTAATGTGTATTCTTGAATTTTATTTGTAAATAGTAGCTATAAGGACATAAGAGCAAGGGATCATTTAGAGTTTTGGAAGCAGCTTGATGGTGTTGCAATTATGCTCCTCCAGATGAATTATGGGGGAGCTTTCAAAGGCACAGATTGTAATTAGATACCATTGGCTTTCAGCAGGAGTTAGGTATCTTTCTGTTATTTGTGCCTTTGAAAATCTCTCCACGTGCTTTTGCCCCATGATATTCCTTAGGATGTTGATTTTGAATTATGCAAATTTTCGATCTTTAAATTTTTGTTTTATTTTATTTTTATATTAATCCCCAAATAAGCAGTCAATCCTTATTAAGGAAAGCACTTAAGCATGTGCTTAACTTGACTCCTGAGGGACTTAAGCACATGGTTTAGGTGAAGCACACAATTACTGCTGTCTGAATAGGATGGATTCAAGTGTGTGCATAAGTGAATTCCCGGATTAGGTTCTAATTTATTTTTTGATGTAAAGCTGACCCATTCCTTTACCCTTATTCTCTCTTGTAAATTGGAAGTTGGGAAGCAAGGCATTTGGGTTCCCTTTAAGATGAGTTAAAGCCTTTTTCTCAGCAGTGCTTCTAAAATAAATTAATAAAGAACCCAGAATATGTGATGCAAATGTGAACTGCATGCATACCATACCAGCACCATGCATCTTTTCATCCATACTGGGCGTGTCTACCTGACATACCATCAGCAGGCATTAACCTTGATACCACTGCTACTGTGCAGTAGCAATGAACTACTGTGCAGTAGTTCATTGCTACTGCACAATAGGGTCAAACATGACGTGCACCGCTTTGACTGTGCAGTCCTAGCGGGTACAGTGCAGTCATTTAGTCATTTAGTCATTTAGCTACAGCTGTAGCAAGTACTGAATGATTGTGCGGTACCAACTGCACAGTCAGGGGCACATGTAGATGTGCCCACTGGGACCAAATAACAGAACTGGAAACCCAAATCTGATTCAAAAGAGTTTAAGGACCTTGTTCCCAGGGTAGTACAATGATTTCACTAAACCAATTTTGAAAATATTTTCACTAGTACAGTTACCAAAGCCAGTTTAGCTTACAGCTGGCATGGACTTGACATACACAGTCAGCTGTGGGTTTATGGAGAGAAGCAGTTTAGCAAAGGCTTACACTGAAAGGAAACGAAATTTCAAATTAATCACTAGAACTCTCAAAATAATATAACTTGATAGGAAGAAAAGGCTCAAAACAGTAAACCCAACAAAAGCATTCAGATCTAGAGCTGGTACAGTAATTGAGGAAAAACTAGATGAAAGTGCTATAGCAGCAGGAAGGCTGACTTTATTTTTTTGGAACTGTATAATGCAAGGTAAGATTGACAGACACATTATGTACTAGAAAACCTCCTGCTGAGAATGAGGGAGAAATGGCTTTTTTTTAAAAACTGTCCTTTGACTTCTCTAAGGTCATTGATCAGATAAGGTTGCTTCTAGCTATACAGCATTTCAATGAGGCTTGTCCATTGTGAAAGATTTTCAAAAGAAGAACCAAATCCCTTTTACATCATGTCAGTCCTTCTCCAGGAAGAGATTTAACCTTTCCTACTGTGGAAGCATAGTTACAAATTAAAAGTTTAAATTGATAAAGCACAAAGTTGTTTTAAATATCAAGTTGGCCTTGTGGGTTTTTTTTTTTTTTTTTTTTTTTTTTCTTGGCCAGGCCGGAAGTGATGTAAATCTGCCATTTATTTTCATAAGTAACTTGGCAGGATATTATAAACTTCAATATTCTGCACATAAGAGACAGAAATATAGAGATAGCTCTAAACAACAAGATTTATAGAAGCCCATACCTACTTATACATTACAGGTTCTGCATTTCCTATGGAATTTAACATTACCAGAGTTAAGGTCTGTTTACTTCATTTTAACAGTGATTTGCCAGAGTAGAGAGAATGCATGCATACATCTTAGCCAGCTTGCTAATATATCTTCTAGCATATCTGACCAAGAACTCCCATGAGATTTGAAATAATCAGACTTTTCTGATTCTTAAGTGATAAATTATACAGTACCTTTCATAAAGGATCACAAAGTCATTTGAAAGTTTGGTAAGTAGCAGTAACCTCATTCTGCAGACAAAAAAAAAAAAGGCATGGAGATGGTTATACTAAGTAACAGGAAAACCAGAGAGAGGTTTTAGACATGGGATGATCAAGGATGAAGAGACTAATCACTTCACCTACCACTGCTGTGGTACTATGCAGTACTATATGTGCAGCACAATACCATAACAATTATGACAGAAAAGAGAAAGACATCATTTATTCACTGGAAACTGCAATGGATAAAAATTTCACTTGTGTTAAAAATCAGCCATAATCCAATCTCCCTAGTAGAAGAAAATGATGCACTGGGATAATTAATTAACCCCAGTCTCTAAGCCCTATGTTTTACGACTCATGTGAAGTGTTTCTTCAAACATCTCCCTACACCTATCATATTGCATTGAGGACATTGGTTTAGTACTAATTCTAGAGGAAGAAATACATCTACTGAGTTGCTAATATAATTTCCTGCACAAAGTTTTCCTTGAAGGTTTTGCTATCCAAGTTCTGCTCTATCCCATTGTATAGAAGAATTCTGAAATAAAGGAAGAAGAGTCAAGAAAAAGTTACTAGTCAACCTTTTGTGGTGTTGTAGAGTACAAGCTACAGAGATTTGGGAAACATGATTTATAAGAACTGCCATTTACTGGGTCAAACCAAAGGGCACCTTGCCCAGTATCCTGTGTCAAACAGTGGCAGAGAATGGCTGCTGAAAGGAAGAGTAAATAGGGTATGACCAGGGTTTTTTCCCCTGGTCTTCTCCCATTTGCAGCCTACTGTAAGAACTGTACTTGGAAGTTTTTAAGAGCTGGTTAGACTAACACATGACTGGGATGACTTAGTTGAGGATGATTTTGCTTTGAGCAGAGGTTTGAACTAGGTTACCTCTTGAGGTCCCTTCCAGCTCTACTTTTTTACTGTTCTATGCAGTTTGATTTGAGGTTGCAGTTCCTGGAGGTCTCTGTTGGGAGTCAGGACCCCACTGTGTTAGGAGATTATGTGAAGTAGCTATTTGACTTTTTAGTGATGGCTAATAAATACATTTCAGCAGGACAATCTATTTTTTTTTTCAATTTTACATCCTTAAAGAGATGCTTGATGCATTTTTTTGTTCTCTACATCAGGGTTTCAACTGTCCACATTCTTTAGTTCCTGGACATATTTATCCAATGCCTTCACCTTGTACTCATTTATATCTGTATAATGTGAATGTAGAACATTACCACTCTGACATGACTGAGTTTTATACACATTTTCTAAAGATATGATTGACCAAAGAATACCAAGCAGTGGAGAATCCCACATGAGAGATGCCCCTTGTTTTTGAAGTGTCTATATTTTTACAATAATAGAATGGAATGTGGGAGTCCCTGGGCCATTTTTACTAGATACATGGGCAGACTGCTTTAGGACAAGAAGTCATCTGGGAAATAGTCTCCTAATTGCTAGTTAAGATTTAATCCTCTGTGGGTTTTCCTGCTCAATACTTTCCTGTCATTATTTATGGGAGACTTTGAAAAATACCACACACACACACACACACACACACACACACACACTTTTTACTTCATTGGGGATCATGCTTCTTTTTGTTGCAGCATTTACTGTGGCAGGTTAATTTTTACCATGAGGTGTTATGCATTTGTTTAACCTGACAAGATATGCCATTTACCAGTATTTTTTTTCTCAGATAACTAAAGTGTTTAAAGCTAAATGTAAAAAAAAAAAAAAATCTTTCTATTCTGTCAGTCATCAGTAATGCTCTTTGCTTTCCCACCTTTGCAAACACAAACACATCTAATAGCTAATCTGAGAGATCATCACCTTCAATTGCAAGTTTCCAGAATGACTTCAGACTAGAATTATATTGCTTTCTTTAATTAGTTGAACTACATAATGTTGGTATTAAAACTGTTGAAAGCAAGCTCCTCAATGCTGCACAAACTAAAGCAATGCTGTGTCTCATTTACATTCCTCTCTCAGTGTCAGCAGCAGGTCTATAAATAGAACAGACTATACACCAAAATTTATTATTGCAGCTGATAGCAATTTTCTTTTTTAAAGGTGTCTGAAGGCATTATTCAGATGGATTCATTCTGGTAGTCTTTCCAGCTGAGATTCTCCCTCTCCTGAAACAGTGGGTGGTCAGCTTTGAAAAACACTAATGAACTGTTAGGCACAAAGACTGTCAGAAGAGTTATTTATTTTCTTCTTTTAATGAATGCAGGGGTTCTTTCAGCTCTAGATGATTTCCTCTAATCTGAATGTCTATGGGTTATGAAGCAGTGGGTATATTTTTAAAAGTCATACCCCTATGGCATTTTATCACTAAACTTTCCAGGGATTATGCTATTATCAGGAAAAACATAATGTCGGTAGTTTGACATAGCTCACATTATGTCTTCTGCAATCAGACCCATGGGCACGTATGACCTTATCAAGTGTAGGACAGATGTGTTTGCACGGTCAACATACTGAGGATCTATAGCAATCATATAAACTAACCTATCTAGCTTGTCAAGCTAATTTTTCATCATAAAAGAAAAGAAAAGCAGGAGCTTTTAAAGACTCTAGTCCTAATAATACACATTAACTTGAAATGCTTCATGTACAAGTCCTTTTTTATCCATTTAGCTTTCTATATTGCTTCCATCACTGTGATATCTGTGTGCTTTAAAAATGTATGTGAATAGTTATATTTGCTTTTCTCATCCCATCCAAAGTCAAATGAAATTGGTTAGAACAAGGTTCTTTGGGTAGATGTGAGATCTTTTATTAGCCCAACTAAATAGTTGGAAAAATTGTTCTTTGCCACTTCTTTAGATTTTCTATATGCCTGGAGAAGGGTGTTTGTGCCCAGAAACTTGCAAAGAACAATTTTTCCAATTATTTAGTTGATCTAATAAAAGATATCACATCTACCCAAAAAACTTTGTTAGCCTATGTTCTTAGACCAACATGGCTACAACCAACAACCCTAATTGGTTAAAACATATTTTCTCTTCTCTCTTTGAATATATTTAATGCCTTCATAAGTGATAATGTTGGATATATAAGGAAAGAGATGTCACCCTTCCATTCTGGTTCAATTTCAATTTAACTACTACTTCAGGTATTCAGGTATCTTTCTTCTGTTACGTACCATTGTGTTGTCAAATGCTATCATAAATTCTTTAATGTATGTATAGATGCTTTGCTTTTGTACAAAAAACTAACATGGCTTTCTCTTTCTCTCCATCTCTCCCCTTTTAAAACTTAAAGCAAACAGCTATTTTTTTTCTTATCAGTTATTTTAAGCATATTATAGAAGATGAATGTGTAATGAGAAGCTCTGGAAGTCACATACTGTGAAATGAAAGAAGAGATAAATTAACACTATAAAATGGATTTCCTAAAATAGAGCCCATTTACTCAAGTAACTTCTAAAGCACTTATACATTTCCACTGTAAGGTATATACACTGAAAAACACAAGTTAAAAGCAGAGATGAAAACAATTCATTATTGGAATTCAATGAAATTGAAAAAAAATGCTGCCTTAGTGTTTTGGTATTTAAAAGACTTCTTTAAAAATATATATCTTTATAACATTTTTATTTTTATTTAAATCCACCAGTGATACAGAAAATTGGTTCTGTGACTGCCCTAGATTCTACTCTGGAAAGCTTTGCCAGTTCACAACTTGTGATGAGAATCCATGTGGAAATGGTGCTACTTGTTTTCCAAAATCCAGTCAAGATGCTGTTTGCCTCTGTCCTTATGGAAGGGCTGGAATCCTCTGCAATGATGGTAAGAAAGATATTGTTATGGGTTGGGCATAACCATCACCATTCATTCAAGGTAGGAACAAGAAACAGTTAAGCTCCTTTATGGCACAAGGTGGCTGAAAGAATACCAACCTTTACCCCAGCCACAAACACTTGAAACCATCCAAAAGAGTAGCATAGACTAGGAATTTCACCAGATATTGTTTTGTGATGGCATTTATGCCTGTGAAAGGTCCAAAGAAGCTGAGAGAAGGCAACAGAAGCCCCAATAGCATTGTCCTAAAAAAGTTAAGTGTGGGATTTACAGGCTTGGATCTGAAAGCAAACAAACTATTTTCTCTTTGATTGTTTCTGTATTCAGAGAAACTGAGCTCTGTACATTTAGTGAAAGCAAACAAGATTGCATCAAAGATACCCAATTCCATCAACAATTTCTCCTCCAAATAGTAACAACCGACAGGCCCTGAACTTTAGATAACTTTTCAGTCAAAGAGAAATGACAAATTAGCAGGGACTTTGACATGAATCAGCAGACAGGAACAGTAAGATGAAGGAAAATGAGTAATGCTAATCAAATAAGCCAACTTGACACACATTAAAAATTACAAATTCTCTCCTCCTCATGTTCTTTTCAAACACTACAAGTAACAGCAGGCTCTACTACTGAGGTTCACTGGCCAAAAAGATAACTTACACAGACCTAACACCCTAACCTGCCACAGGTAAGGAGGGGAACCACAGCAGTTCCTATAAAAGGTTTTTAATATGCGCACAAGAGATTCCAGGTAGAGGGCTATGTGCCTCTGCTACAGGGGAAGGTAAAAATCCCCAGAGTCTGTACCAATCTGACCATAGGGTAAAATTCCTTCCTAACCTCAAATATGGCAATTACTCTGACCTTGAGCAAAGGGAGAAGATCCCTACCCCCTAGCCAGGAAACCCTGGCTTTTAAGTTCTTGCAGGAGCATCAGCACACCCCTGTCAAAATCCCTGGCTTTGGCTTTAGCCAACACCCAGTGCCCCTGAGGAAGGCCTGACATATGTAGCAGAAGCTGACTTGAGGGTGGTGGGGAACAAACACTTGCCTGAGATCATTTAGACAGGGATAATTTTGCCTTGAGGCAGGGATTGGACTAGATGGCCTCCTGGGGTCCTTTCTAGCACTATGGTTCTATGATACTATGGATGCAGATTTTTAAACTATAGGCCTATTGCAGAAATGTCATAGATGAAGCTGCATACCTATATGAACTTTGTACATATGTGAGAATGGGATAGTAGTAAATGACAGAAACTTTGCAACCTAGTTGCAACCAATGCACTGTGCTTATTTTCCTACTAGATACACACCCAAGAGCCTATTAACATTTCTAGGTAGCACAGTTAATCAGGTGTTTCCCCATATTCTAGTCAATGCTATCATTTGAACAAACAAATAGGACCTGTTTTGCCCAAGAATTATTCACACTCCTCCAGCAGGGGTTTCAACATCTACCTGAGGATAGAATTGTAACTTCTGTCATAAGCTTTGTAAATTATGGGTGATAACTTTGGCCTGAATTTTCAAAGTATTGAAATATCTTCCTGAACCTTTTCCCAAAACAATTGCATGTCCAGCAATGCTATTCAATAGTGTGAAACAGAAAGCAATGAAGGCTGTATCTAGGTCAAAATGTAGAGGGGATTTTAGGGAAACAATATGTAATGATTCAAATATGAACATTGCCATATCACTAGGACTTACAAGAAAACAATGCCATGGATTTTTCATGAGCTTTAATTAGATGACCTCTGGAGGTCCCTTCCAGTCCTACTTCTCTATGACTATTAGAGACAGCATTGTCCTGTCACATCAGAAAGAGCAGAGTGCCAGAACATTGGTTTGGTCTGAGTCAGAAGACAGCACTGCTGAGCTACCAACACCTGTACTATCACCATTTTTGTTTTTGTTTTTTGAGGTGGCACAAAAGTAGCTAACAGGGCCATGAAGGTTAAAGTCTCTCTGCCAGGGTAGCAGTGGCAGTAGGCACAGTGGCAGCAACAAGGCTGGACGTGGCAGCAGGGGTAACAGGTGCCATTTTTGGCCCCCTCTAAGTAGGTGTCTAGGCCTGGTCACCTGTCCCTTGTTATACTACTGACAGCACTAAAAGAAGTAATGTAGGGAGGAATACCAGCAGTCACTGATTCAGATCTACATAAAGGAAAGTCATGCTTTTGTAAGCAGAAGAAAGAAGAAATCCTGCTGAGGAGAGTAAATGTGGAAACTACACCACATCAGACCAAGCCTTAAAGTCTGATATTTCACCTTTGCAATATTAGAGGCATGTAAGTGAGAATACATTATAGGATCCCTAATTATGATATTGTGTTATAGCACAGGGAGAAGGAAGCTATCCCTCCCAGGTACAGTCTACTTTCCACAGGTTGTACCCCATGATGCACATTTCTGGGGTTTGTTGTTTGTTTGGTTTTTTGGGGGGGGAATTCATAATATTTTCCATTCCAAAGGGCTCATTACATTTTCATATGATACAGAATGCATTCAGCTAATTTTAAAATGTGGGAATGGGAATACTTACATGCTTCAAGTTACCAAGCTCTGCAGAATGAATATCAGTCTGCAAACAAATCACTCATTCTTAGCTATGTCGTTGCACTCTTTCACCTTCAGAGTAGCTCAGGTCTACCATCTAAATGTAGCAGCTTGGTGACAGCAGACACCCAATGGGGATTTCCATAGGTAGAAAACTGCGTAATCACAAGGCTTCTGGTCAGTGCTGAAAGAGTGTGGGATGCTGATTAGCATTGCTGATCAAGAATTTATTTTCTGGGTCACCTGCTGTCAACCAGGTCCTAATGCCCTACTTCTTATTTTAAATGTTTACATATTGCAACTGGTGGCACTGAACTCAGAACAATAGCCAATGCACTGAGCCAGGGCTAAAGATTGAAGGCTGGATTCTTATCTTATTCAAACTAAAGAGTATGTAAAGAGTAATGTCACTGAAGTAGGTGAAGTTATAGCATAAAAAATGGGAGCCACATTTCACATGATAATGAAAAAGCTTAGCGGGTAACAAATATTTTTGGGTAATAAGAAAGAAAGATACATGATAAATAGGCCACTCTGGCTAGAGTAAGTAGGTATAAATTTCCTGAAGCTTAGCTAAATGTACTAGTAGGGTAAACAGTGATGTATAGGTGAAATTATTTTAGAGGACTTTTTCACTGAGTGCCAAAATCTTCTTTTTGAAATCAATTACAAATCAAACTCATTTTTAATACCTTCACTGCTATAAGTAACGGCTGCTTACTACTATAATGTGTGTTCTTATCACCATTCATTCTTTGAATAATGACACCTAATAACACAGGGGTGGACAATTATTTCAGTTGGAAGGTCACTTAATGAGTTTTGGGGACCTATCAGGGGGCACATCCAGCTCTGTCTCTCTATATCTTGCTCTTTCACTCTGTCTCCTCTCCTCTCCTCTTCTCTCCTCTCTCTGTTTGTCTCTCTCCCTCTGTTTCTCTCACCTCTCTTGCAGGATAGATCCTGTGAATTGGTGGCCATTCATTTGCTGGCTGGATTGAATCTGTTGGCAGACCATCATAACCTCTTGCCAATGGCATGGTATACAACAACAAAACACAGATGCTATACATTTTAGCTATTTAGGGTTCAGGTGCATGAGTTGGAGAGAGCCCTGAACAGCTTTAAAGAAGAGTTCTCTGGGCTTCTTGCACATTTCCAAAGCAAGAACAGATCCTTCTCAGGTTGCCTTTCCAAAATAAGCAGTGAAGCCCTGTCATGAAATCTATGCTGTCATCCTAACACATACCCATGCCTGTACGCACACTCACTTTTGTTCCTATTCATTATTACTAGTTTGTCAGTTCTTGCAATTTTAGTCTCACAGTCTTTCTATATTTTAAACCTGCAAGCCTTTCCACATCCAAGTACTCCCACATCCAAGTACTCCCATTTGACTTAAAATAGTTTTAACTCATTAAAGCAAGGACAGAATTGGGCTTAGTAGAAGTCAATGGGAAGACTGCATTTAAAACATCTTCTCACTGCTGATGCATGCACATTATAACTAGTAAAAAGTAAGCAGAGAAATAAAAGACACAAAAGGCCCTACTAAGATATAGCTGTTAGTTTCAAAGACCATTCTGTTAGTTATATATTAGTGTCTAATATACCATAATATTCAAAGTTCAGATGTGAGAGTCAGAAACAGAATTTGAAGATTCCTCTTAACTAATGTGAAAATTGGAAGAGTAATATATGAAAGGATGTCACACGTTCAATCTTTCATCTTATTTTTAGCCCTATAGTTACTGTCGCTGTTGCCAGGAAGATGATATTCTGGAAGATTTTTTTATCCAATTATTTGTTGGAGGTGAAGTTTCAGATTTCCAGCTTATCATAATTCTTGTCTTTGCAGTTAGTAATGCTGGATTTAAACATCTTTAACACCCCTAGAACTCATCTACAAAGGGAGGAAGAGGGGGGGAGTCAAGTTTGTACTGAGTTGAGATGCACAACTTCTGCATATTTCATGATGCAGTGTACCTATTTCAATACAGCCATCTGGCTCTTTTTCCTGTCTGATTCATGGCTTCTGCACAGGGGATGACTTTCTCCACATTAAATGCCCAGCACTGCCAGCAGGTGTCCCATGTTCCTTTGTGCTGCTCCTGGACTCTGCTGATGACAGGATTTCCAGGCAAGCGTTTCAGGCTGTGAATCCCAGTCTCACATAGGCATCTAACTGTTACCTAAGCCTGAAAGAGAGGTGGGCTTTCAAGTACACAAGCAGATTTCTTGTTGGCTGGTTCAGGCTTCCTGTGGTCAGTGTAACGAGAGCTGCAAGCATATAATATGCAGAGCCATATGACTTTAGGCATGGGGGAACTTTTAGGCACAGCACCACACCTGAGTCTCTTTTTTAATCCCTTTATGAATCCCTTAATTCCTCTTCTTTAAATGCAGGATAAAGCTTCTGCCTTTCTTCATAGAGATGATATGAGGTACTTATATTATATTGATAGGGTCTATATAAGTGCCAGATACAGACAGAGATGAAAGTTGGAAAGGAAACATGCACATGTGCTTATAATTGCTAAGAAACAGAAGATATGTTTATGATCCAGAAATGTTGGGTACTATAGTAAACAAAAATATTTAAAAATAAATAATAGATAAATGCAATTAACTAAATAAAACATCTGATAATTATTGAACAGCATTATGAAATAGCATCTACATGTTTTGTCATATAGTGAGTAATTATTCAGTATCTGATTTCTATGTAACAACAGTACGCCAGACACAGCTGGAGAGACTGACATGTATGTTGTTCTTGCATTCCTTACATAATTTCAACATAAAGCACACATGCAGCACCCAACTCAGATCTCACAGCTCTGTAGAGAAGTGCGGTATACTGAACCAGTAACCACAGACATTCAGTACAGTATACTGAACTAGTAACCACAGACAAATGTTTCAGTTGAAACCATAGGCCCTTTCTAAGAAACTCATTCACACTAAGCACATCTACACAAGATGCTTATTTTGTGGTAGCCTAATAACACTGTGCAGTAGCAAGTTGGTCAAAACCATGTACTAAACTAAATGTATAGTAACTACAGTGCATTAATGATTGTGTAGATGTGCCCACAGACACCTAAGATATATTTCTGCTAAATATCATGGAAACAGGCAGGTCCTGAAAGTGTCCTCAAAACAGGTGTCCAATCTACCAAAACTCTCATACAGTGTCACATTTTAACAGACTTTCTTCCATATATCCTGCACAATCCTGTTCCAAACATGCCACTTTTGGTTAAGATATTTTAAGGTGCCTATCACTGCAGTGACTATGAGATTCTAAAGCGATAACTCTAAGACTGATTTAAAAACTACTTGATTGTGTCCATTAAATGTCACATGCATATAGACATGAAGCCTCTCAGTTGTACTCTTCTGTATTTAGTAATATGTAGTAGTGTTTTAATCCATCTGAGATATTTGTTTATGCACTCTTAGCAAATTTTCTCTCTTGAGGCTTGTAAATGTTTCCCTCAAATCTCTTCCGCAGAGCATTTTGCAATTAGAGTATTTTAAAGGGACATTACAAATGAGTGATTATATTGGTTCTTAGAAAATGAATAATTACTATATTTTTTCACATAGAGCATGCCCCTATATATAATATGCAACTTGTTTTAAAAGGGAAGCCTGAAAAAAAATATCATCCTTACTGGGAACTGAGCAGCAGCAGCTAGAGAGCTGAGCCTGGTCCCAAGTCTGGTGTCTGAAGACCAACTCAGCATGCCGGATCCAAGGCTACATACTAAATCCAAACCTGTGCATTGACTGCAGCATACCAAATCCAGGAGTGGATGCTGGGTCTGGGTCCAGGCACTGACATGTACCAATTCAGACCCAGCACACTGGCTCTGCAACTACATGCTGGGTCTGACCTCATGTGCTAGCTCTGGGGCCAGGACCCAGGCTGGGTCAGGCTATGGACCAACCTCACATGTCAGCCTAAAATCCAGCACATGGGGCCATGTCATTCAGCTTTGAGTGCTCCCCACAGGTCCAAAAATTTGGCAGTGGAAGACAGGTGGCAGCATTAGCTGCTGTGGGTCCCAGAGCCATGGTATTTAACACTGCCACCATACCCCCAACACCAAATTTCCAGACCAATGGGGATCCATTTTTTGTGCATATAAAATGCATCTCTTTTAATCAGCTGGTTGTGTGGTGGGAAAGGTGCAGGTATTTTATGAGAAAATATGGTAATTCTACTTAATGTTCACACTAGGCAGAGCTGGTTAAAACAACAAAAAACAAGAAGTTATTAATTATTTTTAATAAGTGAAAAAGATACTGTTATTTAAACCATGATTAACATGTCCCAAAAACAAATTGTCACTATTTTATTCATTTTACAAAAATAAATTGTTTTGAAAAAGGCCATTTTTGACAAAGAATTTGTTCTATCCAAAAGCTTATGGCCAGTTCTGCATTGTCTGTAGTGAATAATGCCCATCTGTAGTATGTGAGCATTCATAGATTAATAGATTCATAGATGTTAGGGTCGGAAGGGACCTCTATAGATCACCAAGTCCGACCCCCTGCATAAGCAGGAAAGAGTGCTGGGTCTAGATGACCCCAGCTAGATACTCGTCTAACCTCCTCTTGAAGACCCCCAGGGTAGGGGAGAGCACCACCTCCCTTGGGAGCCCGTTCCAGACCTTGGCCACTCGAACTGTGAAGAAGTTCTTCCTAATGTCCAGTCTAAATCTGCTCTCTGCTAGCTTGTGGCCATTGTTTCTTGTAACCCCCGGGGGTGCCTTGGTGAATAAATCCTCACCAATTCCCTTCTGTGCCCCCGTGATGAACTTATAGGCAGCCACAAGGTCACCTCTCAACCTTCTCTTGCGGAGGCTGAAAAGGTCCAGTTTCTCTAGTCTCTCCTCGTAGGGCTTGGTCTGCAGGCCCTTGACCATACGAGTTGCCCTTCGCTGTACCCTCTCCAGGTTATCCGCATCCTTCTTGAAGTGTGGCGCCCAGAATTGCACGCAGTACTCCAACTGCGGTCTGACCAACGCCCTATAGAGGGGAAGTATCACCTCCCTGGACCTATTTGTCATGCATCTGCTGATGCACGATAAAGTGCCATTGGCTTTTCTGATGGCTTCGTCACACTGCCGGCTCATGTTCAACTTGGAGTCCACTAGGACTCCAAGATCCCTTTCCACCTCCGTGCCACCCAGCAGGTCATTCCCTAGGCTGTAGGTGTGCTGGACATTTTTCCTCCCTAGGTGCAGCACTTTGCATTTCTCCTTGTTGAACTGCATCCTGTTGTTTTCTGCCCACTTGTCCAGCCTATCCAGGTCTGCCTGCAGCTGTTCCCTGCCCTCCGGCGTGTCCACTTCTCCCCATAGCTTTGTGTCATCTGCCATAGCTTTGTGTCATCTGCCCATAGCTTTGTGTCATCATGTATATTTGCCTAATGTAGCTAAGGCAATCTAATTGTGTGTACATTGCTTTTGATACACAGATCTATTTTGTGTGGCATGCATACATGCAAATAGATGCCAGGGTCCTAGTAACTCACGTGTAGACTCAAATCAATGTACAAGAAAAAATGTATTATAACACATCACCTAAAATAGGCGTCAGTGCAGCTTAGTTTTGGCAGCAGTCTTGAGAGAGAGAGATTTCTTTCTTTATCATATTTTTCTTCTCATAAATCCCATGCCAGACTTATGTATAATCTTGTGTATTCAGAGATAATAATAAGAATTAAAGTGTGGTTTGTGGGAGGTTTTAAACAAATTCTTTGGTTAGAATTAAATGTCAATTAGATATTTTTGAATGCACCATGCCTCACTTCTGCAACGAACACAAACCAGTGTTTGCCAACTTTGCCCTTTCTGTGATCTCATGTTACAACAAAACAAATGGTTCACAACATCCTTTCCAATTTATCCATAAGAAAACAAGCTCCCTGGCATCATTCATGACATGTCTGTGGGCATGTCTAGATTATCTACCCAGTACTCTCAAGACTGCTGCCAAAACTAATTCACATCGACTGTTTCCACCTAGAGTGCTCCCAGCACTGAGGACACTCTAGGGACACAGCCCAGCATCCATCTCAAGCAAACCAAAGACAAAGATCACAAAAATGGGGGGGAAGGTAGCCCTAATAATCCTCATTGCTTTAGGTCAGGGTTTGGTGTACACAAAGTGGAAGTGGGGGAATGCTACTTAGTTTTCACTAGGAATTTCAAGAGTGTTGCAGAAGCAGTTTAGACTTCCTCCCAAATAGAAAAGCCATAGTCTAAGACATGCTGTAAACAGCAGCACAGATGACAGATGGCACAGCAAAACCTGGAAGCATGTCAAGTTTTGCTACTACCAAGGTTCAATTATTTGATTAAAAATCCAATATTGTGAAGTTAGTGCCACTGTTCCTTCATCTCGTCTCCCATGAATACCAGTAGATTTTGTTTCTTAGCTGAAAGAACTGCACACTGAGAATACTGATTTCTTGTTAGTGAGAGAAAGTCATTGTAGAATGGTTCATAAGACTTTCTTCTATCCATGTATTGATCTAGCTGTGTAGGAGGCTTTGAGTAGGACAAATAGGGAGGTGATACAATGGCTCCCCTAGCAAAAAGTAGGGCAGGGTGGCACCTTAGAGACCAACCCTGTTCAGAGAGGCATGAGCTTTTATTAGGAACAACCTACTTATCAGACACTAATTCAACTTCAGACTAACATGACTAACTACCACAATGGCCCCCCAGGTCAGTGGCATTCAGGGAAACACTTGTGGTAGCAATTACAAATCAATTATATACTCCCAGGATCCAGAGAGAGGTATGTGGCCGTGTTAGTCTGAAGTCAGGCAGAAGATTCATCTTATAGGATAATTCAGGGGGTGCATCCACACATGCAGGCACATGCACTTTCAGCAGCAAAAATAGTACTTTTTAATATAATGGCAAAAAAAACCCCTTTGCCTCAGTGTACACCCCTACATATGCAATTTGGTATAGAGCAAATTTCCCCATGTCAGGGAAACTGCCCTGTCCCCACTCCTCCTGACTCCTGGCATTCTGGCAGACCTAGGGCACAACTAAAGGAATGGAGACACTCTGTCCAGCAGCCAGAGCATCTCCCTGGAGGACCAAGTCTCTGTCTGCTGGTGCATGCTTCTGTCATGTGTGCCATGCCGCTTCTTTTCTCAATGTTTTGTGGGGTTTTTTGCTGCTGGGATTTCCCAGTAGCAAAATTTTCCCCTGCGCTGCAAATTTGCAATGCAGGGCACATCTTATACATGCCTAGCATGCAGTTTGTGGTGTCACAAATAAGTTTGCAGTGCCACAAACCTCATGTGCCTGCACACCAGGATACAGCCAGGGGTGTCAAACACACAACCCGCAAGCTGAATCCAGCCCATGGAGACCTATGATCCAGCCCATGGGCCTTGGACCAACCCTGCACCCCACAAGCAGTACATGGACTGGCACAGTGCACTGGCTACAGAGCTGGTCAGCATCAGGTTGTGTCAGAGGCAGCATGCAGGGCTGATCTGGCAGGGAACCACATGCATCATGTGCCCAATGTCAGCCTCTGTGTGCTGGCTCTAGTGTGCGTGGACAGCCTAAGGCCTGATCCAAACTAGCCCAAGAGCCAACATGCAGGACCAGACTGGCAGGGTGCCCCATTCAGAGCACACCCCAAGCACCATGTGCACATTAAGCCCTAGAGAAGGGCTGGCACATGCAGCACATGGGGCTGGACTGGCCACACATACAGCATGTGGCACAGGGGACTGACACTAGGCATGCATGCTGGCTCTGGTGCAGCCCGATCCAGTTCACAGACCAGCCCAGCAACCTTAATCTGGTCCCATAGCTGACACCCCTGGACTAACTGAATCACAAGCAACAGCTCACTTCATCATCTGTTGCTCATGAAATCCTTCAGTTAGTCTATACAGTGCACCTCTACCCTGCCTTCTCCTAGGATCTAGGTCCAAGTAACAATCTCTTTGTCAGCATGGGAACTAGAATCAAAAGGATAGTAAAGTGCTAAGAATTACTTCTCAGAGGAAAAAAAAGAAGCAGTTACATGAGATAAGTGTCTATGAGCTCAACAGGGAAATTAGCTGACCGCCGCTGTGGAGCCCTAGGAAAGAGCTGGGCCTTCCCAAATCCAGTGAACATTAAGTATGAAGGAAAATCGGATGTGTATAGATAGCTAGCTTATTGTTTAAGATCTGTTTCTTCTTACATGGACTTTTTGTTAAGTAAATGATACCTTGCTTTAAGGATACATTTTGGTCACCGATTACTTAATTGCTTCTGGAGGGACAAGTGCTGTAGGGTTCAAATTTCAGTCAGATATGATGAGATCATCCAAATGAGTCATAATGGATTGCAACCAGGATCCAGTCTCTTGAGTGAGAGAATTGCCCATTTCCATCCCAAGGAAGGTGACTGTTAAAGCCCGGAGACCTGAAAGGGGATTATTGGAGTAGGAAAAAATCTGAGAGTCATGAAAGGTCTCAGAGCAACTCATAGTGTGTTATTTGTATAAAATGTTGTTTAAAGAACAGGATGTACTTACTGCAGTTTTCAAACAGATTTAAAGTATAGTTGGATGTGGATTAATCCATGTCTGAAGTGCAAGAGGTGTGGATAATCATGGCAAAGTCCGCATCTGTACTTCTTTCCATGTTCAGACACTATGTATCTTCTGTCACATGAATATTCAGCAGTAAGGGCAGCTGTGGAGAAGCAAAGATATACAAATGGCAGACTTAATTTTGGTCTTTGTGTTCAGAGCTTGTCACAAGGAAATCTCCTTCATTTTCCTGAGAACTCACAGTCCAGAATTTAAAAAATCATAAAAATTAGTGGGCAGAGTCAATGGCAGGGGGCTGGACTCGATGATCTTGTGAGGTCCCTTCCAGACCCTAATGTCTATGAATTTATGAATGTCTATGAAAAAATTATTGTTAATTTTTGTAAATTCTAAAATTTTGAATATTTTTAATGAATCGTTTCTCTTTATGTGTCAAATGATTCAGATGATACAGCAAGTGTCAGTCTGCAAACAACAGAAATATGTAGTTCCTTGAACTGTTTTCATTTATTTAATTTTATTATGGACATCTATTTCCATTAATACTTAGTGTATAGGAACTTATGAAAAAGTATGCTGAGTTAAAAGGGAGCAGGGACTTAGTGTGGTATAGATGTTCATCTATTTGTGATGGTAAGTGAAAGCTAAAGAAGAGGCACTTTGCACTGTTTCATTCAAAGGCAAGTTGTTCCAGTTTAGCTTTTACTTACCAAAGGACGTATTGTTTGTATTTTTCTTTGTCTGTGCATTCTTTAAGCCTCCACAACATGCTCTTATGTGCATTCTTCTCCACACATGCGCGTGCGCGCACACACACACACACACACGCACACACACACACACTCACACACACACACACACACACACACACACACACACACACACACACATATATATGAGTGACAGTGTTAATATGAACTGAAGAACTTCCTTTGGGACTTGTCTTTTGTTTCTTTCAGCTTTGAGTAAATCTTGTTTCTGTGTGTAAAAAAATAATTCTTAGGGGCCAGCAGGTGGCTCCATTTGCCAACAATTCTGTTGTAAAATAACCCTCTTTTATTATGGCATACAATCAAAGTGGTTAGACTCAGATAGAAGGTGATTTATACACAAATATGGCTATATATGTGTGTATGTAAGTGTGTGTATATAGACAATAGTAGCATTACAACAATAAATGATTAGCACCATTTATAATTTATAAGCACTAAAATGAACTGTTATACATAGACTTTAATAGATACATTTTAGAAAGATTTACCATAAAACTTAATTTCTTTTTCTTTGTGCAGCTATCAATATTAGCCATCCCAGCTTCAGTGGCATGGATGCTTTTGGCTATACTTCATTTCTAGCCTATTCTGCAATCCCAAATATCAGCTTCTACTATGAATTTCACCTAAAATTTCTATTGGCAAATCACCACTCAGCATTACAAGATAACCTGATATTTTTCACTGGACACAAGGGGCAGGGTGAGTTGTTTTAATATTTTAAACTTTTCTTTAGGAGCATGCTAAACCATGAAGAACTGAAGAACAAAGTACTTAGTACTGGAAGAGTGAAGCATGCATAGATTTATTTTTGTGTGATTGTGTTTTGAATATATATTTTATTAAGAGAAAAATACCTCAGTAAAATTACTCTATAAATAAACATCAGTCAAAATAATCAAACAATACAGTGATTTCATAAAAAGAATTATAGTCATTTGTGGTGATTGGAAAAGCTCCCAGATTTACTAATAAAACAAAGGGAAAGCATAGAGTGAAGCTTTTCTTACTGTTTTGTACCACAAACACAAATTTGATAACTGATTTCTATTTCTTTTGGGCCCATTCTGATCAGATGTGGAATATTTCCCAGCATGCTATTCCATTTTGAGTCTGCAAATCAGTCAACAAGCCTGTGTGCCTCAAGCCCTTTGTTGGGTAGTAGGCCAAGTGTAGAACCATGGAACTTCTAGTCTTGAAGCTCAAGTTAATATAATGTACACTAATGCTACCTAAATATCAGGCCCTGTCCACACTGAAATTAGAGCCATACCTGTTACATTCATGTAACTCAGTAATAAGAAACAAAAATATGTATTTCTACTGGTTAAAGAAACAACCATGCTTAAACATGATCACAGCTAGTACATTACTGAATGTTGTGGAGTTCTCTACACTAGACTGAATTTGAATTCCCACATAGCACTGGAGTGCAGCCCCTTCAGGAGTGAAGCAACGAAAAGGCTGGTATTGACAAGCCACCAACATTTGCTAACGTTTTCTTCTATTTTGACATCTAGACTGTCTACAGAGATACATGGTTCCCTACTGACATGAACATTCACACATTTTCCTACCCATTGGGGATCTGCAATATCAGTAGTGAAAAAGTGTGGGGGGGGGAATCTCAGAAAAAAAATGTCAGTCATAGACAGAAAAGACATGATTTCAGAGTTACCAGGTTGACCAAAACTCTTTATTTGTCTCATATGCTGACCTGGAACTCATTTCTGTAACTTTTGTTCTTTGGGCTTTTCTGCGTGGGTTGCTTTTTGTCATTTGGAATGATAATCTTTCTTCAGATTTAAACTTACTAATGTCAGTGCCTTAACCTGTATGTCTGTCATAGAAACATAGAAAATTAGGGTTGGAAGGGACCTCAGGAGGTCTATTCCAACCCCCCGCTTAAAGCAAGACCATCCCCAAGTAGGTCATCCCAGCCGAAGCTTTGTCTAGCTGGGACTTGAAAAACTCCAAGGATGGAGCTTCCACCACCTCTCTGGGTAACCTGTTTCAGTGTTTTACTACCCTTCTCCCCTTCTAGTGAGAACATTTTTCCTAATATCTAACCTAAACTTCCGTTGCTGCAACTTGAGACCACTGTTGCATTGTTCTGTTATCTGCCAGCACTGAGAACAGTCTAGCTCCATCCTCTTTCAAACCCTCCTTCAGGTAGTTGAAGGCTGCTATTAAATCCCCTCTCAGTCTCCTCTTCTCTAGACTAAACAAGCCCAGTCCCTCAGTCTTTCCTCATAAGTCAATAGGTCACAAACATAGTCTAAGTTAACAGGAAAAGCTAATGCTCCAGAGAGATAAAAAGGTGAACAACCCTTCTTTGTAGTTTTAAGAGAGTGAGATTTCAAAAGTAGCTATTTTAAAAACATGTTTGGGAAGTTTTCATGCACTGTTGTATGAGCTAGACATAGGAAATAGAGAGAAAATAATAGGAAACACACTATTTTTAACACACTTGGCTTTTTAGCACTTTTTTTTGTATTTTTTTCTGCATCTCCCACTCCTCCCCTCTCTCCTACCCCTCAAGTTTCCTGGACTATTTGAAACTACTTCTTCTACCTCCTCATGATAAAACAGCCACTTTCAATTCACTTCCAATTAAAAAAAAGTCTAAGTCTTCATCATTTACTCTGCTAGATGACTTCACGGGAACAAGGATAACTTGCATTAGTGACAAATGCCTTGCTTTAGCTAGCTTTTGTTTTAAATCAGTTTAACTTAATTCAGTAATTTGTTAGGCAAACCAAACTGACTTCATCAAGGATTAACTAATTGCATCTCTACTACGAATTTGCCCAGCCTTAGATAGATCTGCTTAAAATCAATCTAAAGGAGTTCAGGATTTACAATGCTAACTAGCTATCTAGTGCTTGAAGGCTAAAGGCTTTGGTTTCTCAGCTGGCTCAAAACATGGTCTTTACCACTAGCTAAATTGCAGTCATTATCAATTTAGCGGTACTTGTTTTCAACAATAGTGCTGTTTCATCAGTTATATCTGTTCACTCTTGATGAACATTACCCCACCCAATCTATCTACTTATTATGGGCATAAACAGCTTTGAGCCATTTGGTGTACTGGGTTTATCATTATTAGAAATGACTCAGCTCACCATTCTGAATGTGGTGTTAGGCAATCTATCACCTACGCAGGTAGTATTTTGTATTGTACAAACACTAAATAATATTCATACCTCCTTTTTTAAGGACAAGAAGAGGTCACAGACATTCAGTGCTATTTCAACAATCTTTCAGTGAGAGGAACTCAATTTCACACAAACTGCACAAGTGTAGATGACTCCAAGTTGAAAGTGTTAAGAAACGTGACTAAGCATAAATAAGACAGAGGTGTTCAGTTTCATTGCAGAGGATGGGGAAAATGCAGTTAGTAAACAAATGGAATAAATGATAACAATTTCCTAGAATTTTACTAAAACACACATGGTATATGAACTTTGTTTTGCCTATATTACACATATACAGAAAGATTTACTCACCCTTCTGTGTTTTGTAGTAAGTCCTGTTTTAATTACATGGGTTTAATTCAGCAGCGGTGAGGGAGAGAAAGCAGGAAACCTATGTCTTAGATTTGGGCCAGGAAAGCAGCTGCTGCAGCTCTGGATGAGGCCAAGGTGGCTCATGTGGCAGATAGTAGGCATGTGGAGTGGGAGAGAGTGGACAGTGCAGTGGGGAGCACAGGGAAGGGGAAGTGTGGTGTCGGGGGGAAGCATGGGGTTAAGGGCAGCAGAGGATTTGTCTGGGGAAGGGACATTGAGCAAGGGAAGCATAGGGAAGGGGGTAGGAAAGAGGGTGTGCAGTGCAGGGAGGGGTGCAGTGCTCGGAGCAGCATAGGGAATGGGCACATGGTGTGGTGGGGAAGCATGGGGGGAGGGGCAGCAGGAAGACCATGGGTGAAGAAATGGGCAGAGGGAAAGGGACACATGAAACACAGGGAAGGGCACAGGGGAACATGAGTGCAGCGTGAAGGGACCATAAGGAAGGGTGCAGGGGAAGGTGAGCATGGCATGATGAGAGTGCAGGGAAGGGACATGGGAATGGAGCATGTGGTGCATGGGAAAAGGGATACACAGAGCAGGGTGGAGTGTGGGAAAGAGGGATGTGGAGTGGTGGGGGAGCTGCTGTGACTCTGACCCT
Source organism: Alligator mississippiensis (assembly GCF_030867095.1). Lineage (NCBI taxonomy): Eukaryota > Metazoa > Chordata > Crocodylia > Alligatoridae > Alligator > Alligator mississippiensis. Next base: position 54,453,539 of record NC_081824.1, on the reverse strand, counting down.
GGCCCCAACTGGGGCTGAAGCCAAAGTTGCTGCTACTGGCCAGGTGCTCTTTTCCACCATGGTAGGGACAGAGACAGAGTGGCTGCAAAAGCAACCAGAGGATGGGCAGGCACCAGAGGAGGACAAGTGGCAGGAAGTGGAAAGCACACCGGGAAGCAGGCAGCAGAGGATCAGGCACAGGGGCTAAGTGGCAAGGGAGAGACAAAGACTGTGGGATAGGCTGCCTGCCCCAGCTGCTGCTTTCCCTGCCACTACTTTCCCTGTAACAGTGGTGGAGGGGATGAATTTAAGACAACCCTCCAAAAACTTCATTTTGGACATAAATTTATAATTTTCCACTTCTAGAATCTAATAATTGGGGGATCATCTTAAATTCAGGGTCATCTTGGATTCGGGGAAATATGGTATTCTACATAAAAACTGCTGAATGGTCAATATGGGGATTAGTCATTATTCTCACAGCTATATTTGGCTGTCTTGAGTTTATAAAAAAGACTTTGAAGTGTTGTTTCAATATTTTAATTAACCAGAATATCTAGTCTCCTGATACATCTAAGAAAAACAACAGTACTGTACTGGGACCTTATAACATAAGTTTCCATGAAATTCCATGTTCAGTCATCAGAGGGCACCAGAACACCAACTTGAAGTAAAATTAGAAAATAAATAGAGACCATTTAAATCTCTGTATAGCAGCTTTAACTCTCTATTTTTAAAACTAGCTAAGTGCAAGGATTGAGCAAACTGTTTTAGCCATCTGCAGGAAAACTTCATTTCTTGCTAGGAGGACTTCTCTTATTCCATTGAGAAGATATGCTGTTGTTTCAATAAGTCATTTTTTAATTATCTTATGCAAATAAACTTCCACCATTTTTCTCTTGGGGAGGTACTTTTACATCCTGTAAGATTTTTTTTCTGTCAGGAAATTTCTTGATACTTAGTTTATGTATCCCCTTTCTTATTTTCTTCTGATTATTCCAAGTTAGCATTATCATGCACTATATTAATATATTCTTCCCTTTCTTTCTTCTAAATAACTAATGAAAAGCCAGAATCAAAAAAGTACTTAGTCCTAAGGTACTGGATAATACCGGACCCAGGACAGAACTCTGGGAAACTTCACTTCACTCTGGGAAACTTCCCCACACTACTCCCAACTGGATAGTAAGCCATTGAGAACTATGTATTGAGCATGATGATCCAACCAGTTATGTATCCCCTTTACAGTACTTCCATCTAGTCTGTATTTACTTAGCTTGTTAATGAGAATGTCATGAGAGATAGTGTTAAAAGCCTTGCTAAAGTTAAGTTATATCATATCTACTGCTCTTCCCCCATCCAGAGACCCTTTCACCATAGAAGCAGGTCGAGTTGATCAGGCATGACTTGCTCTTCGTAAATCCATGCTGGTAGTTTTTGGTTACCTTGTTCTCCACTGGGTGCTTCCCAGTAGATTCCTTGAGGACTTGCTCCATGATCTTTCCAGATATAGAGGTCAGGTTGATTGGTCTGAAATGTCCCAGATCCTCCTTCTTCCTTTTCTTAATGTTGAGCACTATATTTCATTTTTCCAATCATTCAGGACCTCCCCAAACCTTCAGGAATTCTCAAAGAGGATGGCTAATGGCTTTGAAATTACCTTCGCCAATTTCTTCTTTACATTAAGGTGCATCCCATTCCTACCAACTTGAAAGCACACTTAAAGGAATAACACCATTGATCTGTACATAAAACAATGACTAAGTGCAGGAAGGAGTTTTGATTTGTACGTCTCACCCTCAGAGTCTGGTAGAGAGGAGGAATTTCAGCACACCCTGCACTTCAGTGTTTCCTGTTGGCTTGCATAGCTGCCTCCTGTTCAGCATATTGGCTGTTATGAATCTCACTGTGACATGCTTGACTCTCCCATTCACTGTATCGGGCTCTACTCCCAGAACTCCACAACCAAAATTTAAGTGAGCTGACAGGGTATTACCATACCTAAGGCCTTATGTGAATATGGGCCAAAACCATTAAATAAATGTGGCTCCAACCTTGTTCTTTCTGTGCCCGCCTTTGCTCAAAGAGGTGTTCCCGGGCTGCCTTGGCGCGTGCCGCTAACCGGGTCTGCCCCGCTCCTGTGGGAGGGATCTCACTTTCCGCGGCCTCCAGTGCCAACATGCCTCTGGCAGGCACTCACGGGGCTCCAGCCTCCCCTACACCCCGGCCAACACCACCTTAGATAGCGGGTTCTTCAGTCCCTTAGCACTGGCCTGAGGACTACGCATCCCGAGGCCCCGTTGCCCCTGTGGGCTTCCTCGCCTGCGTCCCTGCCGGCTCTTCCTCCAGCTTCCTCGCTGGTATCCCTGCCGGCTCCTCCTCCGACTCCCTTGCCAGTGTCCCTGCTGGCTCTTCCCCCGGCTTCCTTGCTGGTCTCCCTGCCGGCTCTTCCTCCGGCTCCCTCGCCGGTGTCCCTGCTGGCTCTTCCCCCAGCTTCCTCACCGGTGTCCCTGCCGGCTCTTCCCCCAGCTTCCTTGCCGGTGTCCCTGCCGGCTCTTCCTCCGGCTTCCTCACCGGCGGTTCCCGTCTCTGCCTTCCTACCGGCTCTGGCGCTGGCTCCGCAGCTGCGATCCACACGGCTGCGGCTCTCCTCATCCTCGCCACTCCTGACGCCACTGCCATTTACCCTGCCTAAAGCGGAGACACCCCGCGGGTGCCTGCTTCCGGCCTCGGGCTTCCCTCCAGCTCCTGTGTCCTCTTGCGGCCCCCCTGTGCTCTCGGGGCCGCACTTTATTTCTGCCGGGTGGTGCCTCTCCCTGACGTCACTCGGCGCCAGCTGAATGTAAGCGCGGCTGATAAGCTGTGCGGGTGGTTTGTCGGCGTGCGCGCCGCCCCTGCCTTCGACTCCTGCAAGGGGTAAGTAGGTGTTTCCCCTGGGTTTGGACCGGGGTTTCCCTCTAACCCCAGCGTCCCTGGGACACTCTCCATTTCCTAATTAAATACCTACTGCATCCATACATTTCTAGATTTCCATTACATATTACAATCCAATCCCAACCCCCTTTTCATAGAATCATAGAATTTTAAATAACAACCATATTTTAATGAATGGGTGTTCAAATCTTCAGTCTGGCAAAATAAGCTTCCATCTTCCTTGAGAAGCCAACAGGCAGGCCCATTTTCCTTAACTTGTGTTCTGGTGACTTTTATTCTCTTTCTATTCTGTTTGTTCCTCCTATAATCTTCTATTATAATAGATCAGTGCAGTCATATAGGAAGCATTAAAAATCCACTGTAGATATTCAGTCATTTTACCTCAATGACATGATTACCTCCAGTGAGTGTTGAGAAAAACTATTGCTCACCAGTGTTTTTAGATATTACAATTTATTTAGATTATTATAACTTTGTCAAGTTTGTTACAAAGCGCTATTAACATCATGCTGCCACAAAGACCTTTTTAAAATGACCTTTCTATGCCTTTATAAAATATAATTAAACACTGAAGGCCAGTGTTGGCAGTCTTTTGCTTACAAATGTCAAATAGTTTTATTAGTTCTTTCTGGACACTATTCAGAGGGTTGGCCTGTGGACAGAAAGAATAGATTTCTGCCATGTTCATCTACAGTATCCTAGTACCAGTATAATTGTGTTCAGGTTTTTCAGCGGTGCAGTTTAATTATTACGATAACAAAAAAAGTGTCTACATGAGATGCTGATTTTCATTAGATCATCTTTTAAGATGTTTTTCAGACACTGATGCTGCTTTGCTTAGGTACTTTTCAGTGTGTGTGTGTGTGTGTGTGTGTGTATATATATATATATATATATATATATATATATATATATATATATATATATATATAATAAAAGGAAATATGTACATACAGCTACCTTTTCCATTATAAAGGCAATCGTCTACAAAAATGACTTAGGTCAGTACACCCTTACTTGGGGGACCTAGCTAACTAATGCTACATAGATTCATAGATTCATAGATGTTAGGGTCGGAAGGGACCTCAATAGATCATCAAGTCCGACCCCCTGCATAAGCAGGAAAGAGTGTTGGGTCTAAATGACCCCAGCTAGATACTCGTCTAACCTCCTCTTGAAGACCCCCAGGGTAGGGGAGAGCACCACCTCCCTTGGGAGCCCGTTCCAGACCTTGGCCACTCGAACTGTGAAGAAGTTCTTCCTAATGTCCAGTCTAAATCTGCTCTCTGCTAGCTTGTGGCCATTGTTTCTTGTAACCCCCGGGGGCGCCTTGGTGAATAAATCCTCACCAATTCCCTTCTGTGCCCCCGTGATGAACTTATAGGCAGCCACTAGGTCGCCTCTCAACCTTCTCTTGCGGAGGCTGAAAAGGTCCAGTTTCACTAGTCTCTCCTCGTAGGGCTTGGTCTGCAGGCCCTTGACCATACGAGTTGCCCTTCACTGTACCCTCTCCAGGTTATCCGCATCCTTCTTGAAGTGCGGCGCCCAGAATTGCACGCAGTACTCCAACTGCAGTCTGACCAGCGCCCGATAGAGGGGAAGTATCACCTCCCTGGACCTATTTGTCATGCATCTGCTGATGCACGATAAAGTGCCATTGGCTTTTCTGATGGCTTCGTCACACTGCCGGCTCATGTTCAACTTGGAGTCCACTAGGACTCCAAGATCCCTTTCCACCTCCGTGCCACCCAGCAGGTCATTCCCTAGGCTGTAGGTGTGCTGGACATTTTTCCTCCCTAGGTGCAGCACTTTGCATTTCTCCTTGTTGAACTGCATCCTGTTGTTTTCTGCCCACTTGTCCAGCCTATCCAGGTCTGCCTGCAGCTGTTCCCTGCCCTCCGGCGTGTCCACTTCTCCCCATAGCTTTGTGTCATCTGCAAACTTGGACAGAGTACATTTCACTCCCACGTCCAAGTCGCTGATGAAGACATTAAAGAGTATCGGTCCAAGGACCGAACCCTGCGGGACCCCACTACCCACACCCTTCCAGGTCGAGACCGACCCATCTACCACGACTCTTTGGGTGCGACCCTCTAGCCAATTCGCCACCCACCGAACTGTGCAGTCATCCACATCACAGCCTCTTAATTTGTTCACCAGAATGGGGTGGGATACCGTATCGAAGGCCTTCCTGAAGTCCAGGTATACGACATCCACTCCTCCTCCTGTGTCCAGGCGTTTCGTAACCTGGTCATAGAAAGAGACTAGGTTGGTCAGGCACGATCTGCCTGCCACAAACCCATGCTGGTTTCCCCTCAGCATAATTTGCCCTGCTGGGCTCTCACAAATGTGAGCCTTGATAATTTTTTCAAATACTTTACCAAGGATGGAGGTGAGACTGACCGGCCTATAGTTGCCCGGGTCCTCCTTCCTCCCCTTTTTGAAAATGGGGACCACGTTAGCCCTTTTCCAGTCCTCCGGGACTTGGCCCGTGCGCCACGAGCATTCGAATATTCCCGCCAGTGGCTCTGCAATGACGTCGGCCAGTGCCTTCAGCACCCTCGGATGGAGCCCATCCGGGCCTGCCGACTTAAAGGCATCCAGTTCTTCCAAATGACTCTGCACCACCTCAGGGTCTACGCATGGAAGTCTGGCGCCTGGCCTAACAAAACTATCAGTGACTTCCTGTATTTAGCATTTAGTTTAGATTCAGCAGCTCTGGATGACAGGGTGGGGAAAAGACTTGTTCCTACTGTATGCACCAAACATAACAAGACTTGACCAACTCTTTATGAAACAGCTATGGATTAAATAACATATTAGCCAAATTAGAGTTCTGCTGAGGTATGATATTTGCAACCTTAAGCATGCCAGACCAGAAGTGGCTGTGGACTAGCAAACCTTGGCCCCACAGAGCCGAGCAGAGAGGCCATGGCTCCTTCTACAGGGCCCGCGCAGTGCAGGGTTTGGTCCAAGCCCCACCCAGGGGGTAAAGGTATCCTTACCTGTCTGCCAGCTAGAAATTCCGGCTATGGTCAGCTCTGACTGCTGGGCCATGGTTTGCCAGCCCGCAGCCACTTCTGGGCCACAGTTTGCCGGGCTGCAGCATAAAAACTTTGGAAACCCCTGATCTAAAGTATAGGGTGTGATTAAAAGTGTATATGTTTTTGACTGCTCTGGAATTTGAAGATAAGAGATAGTTTTAGTCATTTGAACCAGATACTGCTAAGCTTCATTTATTGCCCTCTTTGTGATACATAAGAATTGAACTTGTCTGTCTTTTCCTCTGATTTAAAATGATCTTTTTGTGAAGGATTTCTTCTGTTAACAGACTGTGTAATGCTGAAGGTTAATGAAATCAAATAATTTCCCATAGACTTGCAAATAAACGGTTCCTAAAATGAAAATCTAGAAAATGTTCAGAGAATGTTCTACACACTCTGAAAACATTAAATGCCACTATTCTGGAAAAGGGTGGGAGTAAATTTCTAAGTAAAGTCTCCCCTAGAACCCATAGTCCTCAGTTCCTCTTGCCTGCTTGCCTGCACTTCCTTCCACTTGAAATCAAGCCCCTCCATCATTTACCAATTCCGTCACTAAAGGCAGTGTAAATTTGTGTGTGAAGTTACTTGTTATACTTAGACCATACTGGGCGTGTCTACATGAGACACCTTAATGTGCAGTGGACTGTTCTTAATGCAGTAGCAAAGGCACACAAATGAACTTGTAGACACACCCACTAAGTCTGTGGAATATTAACAAAATCAAAGTTAAGGGTTAATGCCGTTTCTTGCTTCCATCACTCTGACTTGCCGCTAGAGGGCTGGTGAGCAGGGCATGGCTTGGAGCCAGGACACCAGGCTCTATCCCTGCTCTGAGTAAGGGGGGGGGCTGGGAGTGGTGCATCCTGGAATGTTGAAGGACTGTAAATTGCTTGTTTTATCTCCACAAAGAAGATTAAAGTGATCCTAACACAGGCTAAATAGCACAGCATAGAGTTAACCCTTGCCTCAAATGGCATAATTTTAGACATTCAGAGGCCCCCTAGCACAAATTAATGAGCTTTAACATGCAGATACTTAGCTTTTAAGTGCCCTTAGTATGGTCTAAATGTAATGTGTAACTTAGGGCCTTGCTATATATTACACTCGGCACATACTAACCACACATGAAACACCAGCAGTTAAGCATTTAAGCAGTAAAACATGTGCTAAGTGCTATCACAGTGCAGAAAAGTTAGGACTTTTTTTCAACAAGGAGTATCTCCAGATCTGCAGAGCTAATGTCCAAATGCACCACAGAGGCAATCAAGAAACTATGGTGCAGTGCTAAGGCTGGTACAGAAAAATGGCTATTTGTCAGTCCCAGACCTTGCAGCACAGAGGAGTCTGCAACTGGCTCCAGTGCAGTGTGGGTGGCTGGGACTGGCTATTGTCGGTCAGTCGCAATCCCAACCCTCCACCACACCAGAGTGGATTCAAAACTTCATTGTGGTATGGGAAGCTGGGATCAACAAACAGCTGTTTGTCACAATACACTGTGCACTGGAGTCTTCAAGAACTCCAATGCTTAGGACATGCTTTATTGAGACTGTAATAAGCATTATCATGCAACTGCTCATAAATCTTTCTAACTCCTAGTAATGCTTACTACATTCTAAATAAAACACATCCTAAGTGTATATTGTGACAAGGCCCTTAATTCCAAAACATCAATGAAGTCACATCAGTAGTGAGAGTAGAATTCAGTGTTGTTCAGTAACCAAAAGAATTAGTAGTGAATTTAGATAGGTTGGTGTTACACATTTCCCACAGGAGTGCTGGCTTGGGACCCCCAGTTATACACAAGCTCTTGGACTACCTCCTGAAGCCAGGCTAAGCATAGCTCCTAAACAGATAAGCCCCTGGTTCCTTGGACTCGGCCTTTGAGTCCCCATCCCCACCTAGTCATCCATGTCCCCCACAGAGTCTTGCCTTCTGGTTCAGCTCCAAAAGAAGGACTTTACCTCTTCAAGTGGATGGGACTGCAGCAAAGCAGGCATCTCTTATAAACAAAACCACCATGATTGGTCAAGCACAATACAACAAGCAAAGTCTTTGCACCCCGAAGTCCAAGCAGTCTGTCAGGAAAACCAGCCCTGGCTCTTCTCTCTCAAGCTTCTTAGGCTCCCCACCCCCCGCCTTTGTCTCTGGGAATCTCCCTTTTCAGGAATTTTTCTGAAGTGTAATGGTAATGTTTGAGTGATGTAGGAATTATGTGAGAAGCAAGGATTTTTTTGAATGATACTTTTTCTTAGACCAACTGCATGATTGGAATGGTTTTTCATCATCATGAAGAATGCCTTGCATTCAAAAACTTGTCTGACTTTATCCCACCCATGCAGTTTGTCCAATAAAAACTATCACCCAAAAAATCCCTGCATCTCTCAAATGTAATGTCCTCCTTTCAAGTGCCTCTCAGTCACCAGAAACAGCTGGGAGTCTCTTCAGGTACTTTTCTAGAGTTCATCTGATGTGCAAGCATGTGAAGTAGTTCTTTGTTGCTTGATGGCCTATTAACTACTAATAGAGCTGGCTTTGGAACTAGAGATATGGAGACTTGCCTAACACAATTAACCCCATCTCACTGAAGTCAGCGGAAGCCTTTTGATCAATTTTGACAGTTTTTAGTATCTTCTGCTTTAAAAAGATTCCAAGTTATATGAAATTGTGAACTGACTGAAATCTGTTAATTACTTATCCTGTGTTATTATCAGTGCCATAACTTTATAAAAATTTCTAGGATTGTGTGTTTAAAACAGCATTTTTGGGGGGGAGAGAAAAAAGTCTTAATTATCCTTACCCTAGTTTTGCAGGCAAAGGCACTACTAACAGTCAGATCTAAAGAATTCTCCTATACTCTGTCACTTAGACATTATAGCACCTGAAAATTAAATACCTTGCCCCAGGAGGATGATCTAAATCAAAAGAATTAGGTACTTAAGATAGCTATCTAATCAAAGGGGAGAGTTAGGTACTTTCAAAGAGTAACTCAAAGCATTATCCCATAGACCAGGGGGTATCACCCAAGGATGCTAGAAATTCATGGTAGCAAAAACATTCTGACCTGTTGTGGTCTTTCCAAGTTTTTGCAACATTTTGCAATGTTGTTTTTCCATAAGAAAGTCAGAAAGTAAGTGAAAGATAAAAGCTAGAGTTTTCTGACAGATGCTTTGAATTTAATAAGAGGTATCTATAATCTAAAAATATTGAGAACCACTAATATAGACACTCATCACCAGGAAACTGCCAAGAGCTAGCTAATAGGAAATGCTTAGCATGGGCCTACACCTGAACTCTTGTTCCTTCTTGGACCTGGACTTATAGCTGGAAATACCTCACGAGGACACCTAACTCACATCATTGTCTTCTAGGTTAAAAATAGATGACTGGCTTGATTTGAATTTAAGCGTTTTATCTTGCAAACCCCCCCAAACCTTACAGATGGACAAGCCCACTGTTCCACATTAAGTACCTGTGAATTATCCAAATTAACAGTTTGCCTCTCAACCATTGCAGCTAATTTGAATTAATTGCCATTTAAGCCTTGTGTCTAAACAACTATGCCGCATCTGTTTAAATGTGAGTCATATCCCAGACTACTCCAAATCACATTAAATCAGTTGTCTGTTTTAGCCCAAGACAACATACAGCTCTCAGAGTCATTTTCAGTCCAAGATACAGGAGTGGTGTTAGTGCACATCCTTAACATTACCGAATTGATTACAGCAGTGGGACAGGAAATGGGAGACCTAAATTACAGTGCTTCCTCAGCCCAAGGGGCTTCCCAGCATCCCAAAAGAATGCCCTTAACACCAAACTGTAGAATCATTGGAATGGAGCACTTTCCATCCCTCCTGGTAAAGAACCTTGGCTACTGACTAGTCAAGAATACAGGAGTCGTGATATCAGGATAGACAACAAGAAAGAAGAAGCCTAATTCCATACCTTAGGGCCTTGTTACATACATCTTATGCTGTAAGCAAAACAAATGTTAGTCAATTTAGTGTTGTTCAGCTTAGTGGAGCAGTCACACCTTAAGGTGAAAAACCATCTCTGGTTTTGCCTACACAACTGTGACTTGCCACTAGAGGCTTAATGAGCTAGGGTAGGACTAGGAGCTAGGGTCAGGACCAGCTTGCTGCTCCTGCCTGGCAGAGCCATCTCTGCAGCCCTGGAGCGCCCAATGGCCATGGTGCCTCCCACTGCTGCCTAGACCAGCTTGCTGCTTAAGCTCTAAGGGTCCAATCCTTTTTCCTCCAGAGCCCTCCACCCTGCTCCACTCCTGCCCAGAGGCTACTGAGGTGCCACCTGAGCTCCAAAATGCCCAGTCCTTTTTTCTCCGCAGCTCATCTCCCCTGCACCACTGCCAGGAGGAGCAGTGAGCCTGTCCAAGTGGCAGTGGGAAGCACCATGGCTGCCAAGCATTCTGGGACTGTGGCACTTGCTCTGCCCAACCTGCCTGGGAGGCAAAGCACCACGCCCAGCCCCACTGCACCCCAGCATCCTTGCTCACCCTGACTCAGGAAGGTCCACTGCATCTTGGGATGCTGGAAGACTTCAACTTGGAAAGTGGCCACATCTTAATGGAACTGGATCTAAATTAGGTGGATTAGATATAATCCTGCCCTGGAGTGACGCAACTTTAAAATGAATGATGAGTGCTGTAAACTACTTAAAAGGTGTTAACATGCAGCCAATCCAGGGGTTAAGAGCTCCAGAAGATGCCTAAAATTATGATGTAACAAGGTGCATAGTGGCTTAGGGCTGTCAGCAGGAAGGGAGGAGACTTGGGTTCTGGTCTCAATTTACTTAATGGCAACATGCCATTTTTGTAGAATCACTTTTCAGGAGATAATTGCATCTTATGACCATATTTTTGTTTCCATTGAAGTTTATGGGAATTTTTCCTAAACTTCAGTTGGAGAAAGATGACTCTAAATGATATCTGTAAATGAACTTCTCTTATTTATACAGTTAAATTATATTTCACAAAAGACTAGGGGCAGCCCTAAAAGAACAATTATTATCAATTGTTGCAACATAATTTATATTAATGATTATTCTGAATTGGTTTATGTCAATAAATATCTGACCTTAATGCTAATGTATCCTTCATATTGGTGGGGGGCTAGCTTTTTGGCAGGCATGCCACAGCTTAGCTCCACACACTCCCCAAGTGTCACACTCATCCCTTTCTTCTACCCAATCTACTGCTTGGCTTTCTGCTTCCTGTCCTCTACTCCCTGATCTAATCCTCTGTGTTCTGCTCCCTGCCACTGTGCTGCCTGTCCTCTTCCCAGTCTACTGTGTCACATACAGAGGCTGCCTGTACCACTTGTGGCATTCATGGTGTAAGCTTGCCACCCCTGGTATAAATAGTGTATTTCTAAATAATTTAAGATAATTATTAATTGTAGTAATTACATTTCACTTGTGTTTGTAAAAAGTAACCTATGTGATCTTTTCTACATCTTTAAACTGACATTTATATGTTGTACATCTTGCTGTTTCTTTGTTAAGAACTTTTACAGTCAGTAAAGAACTACAAGTATGTGAAAGAGTAGGATTAATTTACTTCTATAATTAAGAACAAGTTTGAGCCATAGCCTTACATGTGAGACAGTGGCTGACTCTTCCTAAATTAAATTAAACAGAAATTGCGTGCATCACATAATCAATGATCATCTCAAACGCTCTCATTAAGCCACATTCTGAGTTATCTGAGAAATGTACATATGCACATTTATAACGTGATGAAAATTGATTCTAAATCCTTTGAAAGCATTACGGCCAGCATTATACTTTTTACTACTAGTTTCAGTAAGTACTAAATACAAAATAAAATGAAGGCAAGAAATATATGAAAATAAATTCTTATCTGCTAGAAATGAGTGGTCTCCTGGTAGAGAGGCAAGGATTTTTGTGGGACATGTCTTTTATTGGACCAACTATATGGTTGGGATAAGGTTAGACAAGCTTCCAAACGTAAGACATTCCTCATCAGGACCTGACAGATCCCACAGTGGCACATAATTCAGCTTTAGTACTCTATTCATAATAATGATACTGCAGAAAGCACAGGTGAAAATCTGTAAATCATTATGCATTATGGAAAAAACCCTTTATTGCTTCTTCCAATTTAGAACTGATGCAATTGCACCAAGGCTAAGGACAGAAATTACACATAAACCAGTTCAAGTGATCAGTGCACATAAACCAGTTTGAGAATGAAACTGGTTTGAGATAAACCTGGTTGAATGTAGTATCAGATTTAACTAATTTGGTTCAAATCAGGTTATGCAATGTCTATCCCAGACCCCTTGCTGATTTAAATTAAATCAGACTCCCCCAGCATCCCAGCAATCTGGGCTGGGTGGGTCTCTCTGCTCCACAGCAGGGCTGGCCTTTCCCCTCTGCTCCCTCGCTGCAGCTTCAGCAGTCTCTGCAGGCATCTGCCTGGCTTCTACTCCCCCATCCCCTCTGCTAAGCAGGCATTCCCCCGGCCATCACAGACACCTCTCAGCATTAACTACCAGACCACGTGCTGGCTACCTCCGAGCTGTGGCACACGGGACAAAGGCAGAATCAACAGATAGCTGGTAATGTCTCTCTGTTTTTTTAATGGGGTGACACTGAGTTAGCAGTGATAAACATTCCCTGCAGAGCTGTTCAGGGGGCAGGGGGGAACCCTCCCTAATCATGGGGCCTGGCCACACCCCCCTCTGCTCAGCTCTGTACAAGGGAAGGGAGGGCTTCTCAAGTGAAGCCCCCCACCCCCACCAGCTTCTAGCCTGAGCCACTGCAGGCATGTGCTTGCATTTCTGGGATGTCTGTCTGGTTACAAAACCAATTTAACTTAGCCAGGTTAAACTAACCTGCAAAGATTGAATCAAAATTCAGGCTCAGGCTTTTTGAACATCTGTCTCTAGCCCAAGAAATCCCAACTTAGATCAGGGCGCCAAACTGGACTGAATAAACAAATAAGAAGAGACAATACCTTCTCTGAGGAGCTTACAATAAAATGTTGGGAAACACAATAAAAACAGAATAAATATGACACACCTGGCCACAGATTCGGTCAGATGTTCCTTTAAGATACACTCCCAGGGTGTTCTTATACCTGTAGAGGTGTCTTTCAGCCCCAAACCCCTCTCTGCTATATGCTGCTTCACCACTGAGTACAGACTGCAATTGCCAATTTCTGCCAATGGCAGAGAGGGGTTGGGCCTGAAGTACACTATTATCTTGTTTAAGAGATAGTTGACTATTGATAGGATAATAATTGTGAATAATGAAAATTTCTAGTATTGCAATCCATGGATTACAGTACTGATTATGGCTCAAATGGACTATAATAATGAGATAAATAGCCAGGCTGTTCTTGTTCTTTCAGGTTTGAATGGAGATGACTTCTTGGTGCTAGGCTTACGCAATGGCAGGGTAGTATACAGCTACAACCTGGGTTCTGGCACTGCCACTATCATTAGTAAACCACTCAACCTGACACTCACTGTTCATGTGATACATCTGGGCAGATCTCTCCGTAAAGGCTGGTTGAAGGTAAGGGACAGCTATTGAAATAAAAGCAGTTTTAGTACATATAGACATACCATCAAAATAAACTGCTATGCATCTGCAGGAAAAAAAGGTTTTAAAAAATTACACTGTTCTTATGTATCTCCATTAAGATATCCAGGAAGCAAAAGAGATGCCAGTTGTTTGTGAACAGGGTTGTGATTCCAAGGTTGGAATGGTTGAGTAATGTGAAGTTTCTGTTGGGAGTCATTTCCTTTGTTGTAAGTAATGTAAGTATTTTCATTAAAAGGTGGATAATCAGAAGAATAAAACTGTCACTTCTCCAGGGAGATTGGTTGGACTCAATGTCTTCAGTCAATTTTATGTAGGGGGCTACAGTGAATACACTCCAGAATTCTTACCAAATGGATCCAGGTTTAAAGATGGCTTTCAAGGTAAAGATCACATTATTTTTTATTCCTACTACTATCTCTAGCATAATAATAGGATTCATTAGGCAGAAGGCAGGGCAGGGTCATTGCTCAGTTTTTCACTGTTTGTTTGGGGTTTTTTGATGACCATGCTAGAAGAGGTTTAATGAAATCTTCACTTCTTCCTGTTGCTGATCAAACTGGAAACACCCAGTCTTGTTCTATTTCTTTTTCCTTACATTATCAATCAGTCTTAAGCAAGAAGGCATTGTCTTTTTATAGAGTAAAGTAGTTCAGATTCTTCTTTTACCAAGTTCTTAGTCACTCTGGCTTCTGTTACATGCATTTGGGGTGCCAGTATGAACAACAGGCTTGGTGATATGGAGAGGGGCTTTTTGGAAACTATACTGAGAGGGCCAAAATTATGCTAAAGCAAGAGGATATTTTTCCAGTGCAACAATCTTTTGAAGTTCATCCATTAGTAATTATGATTATGATTATTTTTGTACTTGTTCTTTATATATGTTTGTCTTGCTATTTCTAATAAAATGGTCCTAGTTCTCTGTGTGCCAGTACACTAATCAATACATATGATATCAAAAGATATATTTGCAGTCTAATTTTAGTCGCTTAAACCAGATATTGCTACACTCTGGATTTATAGTAGTGTAATGGAGTACAAATTCTGAATCTACTAATGGCTCAATAGCAACAAGAAAAAGGTAATTATTAATGGGTTTATGTCAGAATGACAGGAGGTTTCAAGTGGAGTCCCACAGAGATCTGTCCTAAACCTGGTTCTGTTTAATGTGTTTATTAGTTATTTGGATGCTCCCAATGGGTATACATTCAGATACATGCCTGGGCACAATTTAATGTGCCGGAGTTTTCTGCACAGAAAATTCAGGCACATTGATTGCATGTGCAGACATATCCTCTGTGAAGAATATGTCTGTGCAGTCCTGTAACATGTAGGATCCATGCCAGCAGGGGTGGGTAGAGGGAGGTATGCTTGTCAGCAGACATGCTTCCCAGGCATGCCACAGCAGTGATACCAGGCTAAGAGTATGCCTCAAGCACGTGTATTGAGAACAGTGCTCAGAAATGCATAAAATCTCTACTAATGATGTGTGAACTGCAGTTTTTCAAAGAGTATTAATTTGGCCAAATTTGGATCTGTTTTCACATGGATGACATTCCTGATACAAGGGCCACACCCTTGCTAAATGCTAAGGTCCTGCTGGGAACAGCAGAGCCATTCAAAGACAAAGTAAAGACATTTTAGTATGGGGAATGCAACATATTTTACTGAGCATCATTCTCATACATGGCTCAAGCACTTTTGCTGAAATTTTCCATGGACAGAAAATGAACCTAAGATAGATACTAGGCATTGAAAATTTCACCCCCAAAAGTTAAAGTTTGGCAAAAGTATAAACAACCAGAAAGGTCTTCTGAGGAGAAGTGCAGGGGAACCAATAATACCTTGTAACATTGGCAGCCTGCTTATAATGATGGTGAGTATTGATTTTCCCCACATTTATTATCTGACCATTACTGGATATGAGTTGATGCATCTATTTGTAGTGAATTTTGGTTTAATGCCAGCATCCACTAAACACAAATAATTAAAACAAAAAAGAAATCAACTGAAAATGTGCTTTGCACTATAAAATAGGACCGAATTTCATAATCTTCATGAAATTATTTTTTTAAATTAGCATTTTAAAGGACTTTAAATATTTTTTTTATTATATTCCAGTTACATTTTTTGTCTAACATATCATTATTTTTCATTATCATTCTGAAGATAAAGAGGAATATACTTATGCTGGAAAAACAAATCTTACTGTTTGATTGATTTATTTTTGATCATTCTGAGTTTCCAGGTCAGTGATAATTATACAGCTTTACTTAGGTAAGGGGTTCAGTTGATCTGACAGCAGGTCAGTAGTAACTGTACTAAAATAAATCCTAAGAACTGACCAGAACACAATGCAAACTTAGAGAGAGCAAGGAATGAACAAGAAAAAGGAGCCAGAAACTCTAGCATTTTAATTCCAGTTCTAAAACCAATTTCTGTTATTACCAAAGTTTACTTAGGGTATGGGCAAAAGATCAAATAGCAGTAATATATTGCTGTATTTATTCAAACCCAATATGACATGTTTTGCCCCCAGTCAGCATGTGGGAAAAAAGCCTCATCTTGGATAGGAGTACAGGCCACTGACAGGTGATCGCTCAGCTCTGACTTAGGCCCGGGGCTCAGGATGTTTGATGGGGGAGAGAGTGCAGAGGAGACTACGGGGCATGACGAGGAACTGGAAAGACTTGTGTGTTCAGCTTGAGGGCTCAGGGGAAACTACACAGCCTGGCCCTTCTTCCCCCTCCCATCTCCCCCACCCCCCACTACCTTCTGCTTCCATGCTGGTCCCTCCAGCCCTGACACATCCCAGCCAGAAGGTGCCACCCCTTTTCCCTGGCCAGGCTGGGATGTAACCAGGCTAGGGCCTCTACTGCTGCTGACTGCTCCAGAGCCAGAGCAGAGCTGCACCAGAAGGTAAGAGGGGAGGGGCAGGCAAAGAGGACAGGTGGTAGAGGTCAGGCACAGGCATGAGGGAGCAAAGGGTAGGGGGTAGGGGAGCTGGTTGCAGGGAGGACCAGGGAGTAGGGGAAAAGGACTGGTAGGGCAGTCACTGACACAGGAGCTGGGGTAGGGGCAGGGGTCTGACCTGTTGCCCCTGCTGTTGTTTTCCCCTTCATAGCAGCTGCAGGGAGGGGGATACATATAAAATGACCTTCTACAAATTAGATTCCAGACATGGAAAATTATAAATACATTATAATTTACATCTATAATTGAATTAGTGGGGGTTGTCTTAAAATCAAAGTCATCTTGGATTTGGGTAGGTCCTGTAGATGGTGCTGATTTACTTTGATGTATGGTAACTCTCAGTCTGCCCTGTGGTAAGTGAAAATTACACCAGAACAATCTAGCTTTGATTCATTGAGGATTGATCTGCCCCCTTTTATCTTTCACTTACTACAGAGAAGATGGTGGGAAGACAAGGTAAAGGCGTTTCAACATAGAATCATAGCAAGTCAGGTTTTGAAGGGGCTTCAGGAGGTCATCTAGTCCAACCTCCTGCTGAAAGCAGGACCATCCCTAACCATATCATTTCAGCCAGGGCTTTGTTGAGCTGGGCCTTAAAAACCTCCAAGGATGGAGATTCTACCATCCCTTTAAGTTACCTGTTCCAGTGCTTCACCACCCTCCTACTGAGAAAGTCTTTCCTAATATCCAATCTAAAACTCCCTTGATGCAACTTGCTCCTTGTTCTGTCATCTGTCATCACTGAGAACAGTCTCTCTCCATCCTCTTTGGTAGTTAAAGCCTATTATCAAATCCTCTCTCAGTCTTCTCTTCTGCAGACTAAATAAACCTACTTCCCTCAGCCTCTCTCAGTTCCCTCAACATCTTGCTGACATCCATGATATACGCAGTTTATTCAATGCCATGAAAGCCATCTATGGTCCAAGAACTCAGGGACCAACCCCGTTTAGACCTAAGAATGGAGGACACCTGATCAAGGAAAGGGGAGCCATCAATGTTTGTTGAAAGCAGCATTTTGAAGACCCAATTGAGACACTATTGTTGACAAGAGTGTTCTCAACTCCATCCTACAACACTAGTCAGAGATGATCTTGGAATCCCTCCAACCCTTGACAAGGTAAGGAAAGCCATCAAGCAGATGAAGAATGACAAGGCATCTGGAGCTGATGGAATCCCCACCAAAATCTTCAAGCAGGGAGAAGAGGAGCTCATATCACAGCTCCACGTCCTCATCTTAAAGGTTTTGGAATATGAGGAAATCCCAGATGACCTCAGGGTTGCCATGATTGTGACAGTCTTCAAGAAAGGAGACAAATCTGACTGTGGATATTACAGAGGGAATCACCACAGGAAAGGTCATTGAGAGAACCTCCTGAACCATATCCTTCCACTTGCTGAAGAGCTTCTCCTTGAATCTCAGTGTGGGTTTAGGGCATCAAGAGACACAACTGACATGATCTTCACAGATCATCAGTTGCACAAAAAATGCAAAGAATAACATAAACCTCTCTACATGGACTTCTTTGACCTCATGAGAAGCACTGTAGAGGTTCCTTCTGAAGTATGGCTGCCCACCATAATTTGTCACCATTCTTTGCCAGCTCCCTTGTGGTAAGCAAGCGGTGGTTCTCAGTAATGTATCTATCACAGATCCCTTTGAGGTTAAGATGGGAGTTGAGCCAGCTGTGCCATCACTCCGACACTCTTCTTGATATTCCTTAGTGTGATGCTACATCTGACCATCAACAAGCTTCCAGTCAGAGTGGAGCTAAACTACTGAATGGATGGTAAGCTGTTTAATCTCAGTGGACTCCAAGTCAAAACCAAGATCATCCTAAATTCAGTCATCAAGCTCCAGTACACTAATGATGCTATAATCTGTGCTCATTCAGAAGCAAAATTTCATTCAATTGTTGACATCTTTATTGAGACATGTAAGAAAACGTGATTGGTGCTTATCAGTCAGAAGACTAAGGTCCTCCATCAACAAACTCCTAATAAGCAATCCCTGATTCCAGTAATTCAGATTCACATTGAGACATTTAGTATTGCCCATACCTGGAGAACATTGAGTATTGCCCATACCTCAGAAGCCATCTCTCACAGAAGATTGACATTGATGAAGAAATCCAACAGCACCTCAGATGTGCAAGTGCAGCCTTCAGACACCTGAGGAAACAGATGTTCGATGATCACAACATCAGATCTGAAGCCACACTCATGGTTTAGCAAGCAGTTGTAATCCCCACCTCACTGTATGAAACTGAGGTGTGGACAATGTATGGAAGATACCTCAAGTCAGAGAAGTACTATTTGTCAGAGCTGATTGGTTGAGTGCCTCGGTACAGTAGAACTTTCTAGCACAAGGCACGGTGAGACAGGGGAATTCTCGTCACAGTGGAGAGCCCCGGCGAGGAAAAGTTCCCGCCGTTCATATGCAAATGCACATACTCTAATTGGCTGGTTTCAAATTATTCCTACGTGGCAGCTGGCAATTGGCTCGCTAGCCGTATAAAGGGTTGGAGTTGTTTCCACCCAGGTTGGAGAACTCCGTGCTCATCTCAGAGTGGAACCTGGCGGTCTGATCACCCGCAACGACTCCCCGTTGACGATCCCCCTGACATACCCCCGTGTTTTGCATGCTCGAGTTACCCGGTTTAAAGATATCTCGTCTTACAAGAGCTCCTCGGTTTGATTGGAACAGAAGTTTGAAGTTTGTAACTTTCTTCCTACGCTGTACATCGTGACAGTGTAAGTAAAGCCATCTTTGTTTGAACCAGTACGCGTTTGTGCCTAATTCTATTCCAGCCGTCGCAAGTACCCATCTGTACATGCCGGGTTTGTGGCCACAACCCAGCCGACCCTTTCCCGGATCCCAAGCTCGGTCACCCACACTATTAACACTGCCTGTGGAAGTTCCTTTGAATCCATTAGGAAAGCAGACACACCAACATTAGTGTCTTCTTGCAAGCAAACACCACAAGCATTGAGGTGATTATCATCCAACATCAACTTCACTGGGCCAGCCACATCATCTGGATAGCTGATTCCAGAAGCAAGTTTTATTCTCCCAGCTTAGTCAAGACACCCACTCAAGAGGAGGTCAGAGAAAGCACTTTAAGGATGTCTTCAAGGCCAACTTGAAAAACTGCAATATCAACCTCAACTAATGGGAGATTGTTGCCCAGGGCTGCCCCAAATAGAGGTAGGATATGTTGCAAGGAACTGATCTCAATACTTTGAACCCTTACAACAACAACAGGAGGCAGAAAAGCAGGAGCATCATAAACAACATGTTGCAGACCAAATCAAGAATCCAGAGTCACCCACCCCACACAGAAACACGTGCCTCAGTTGCAACAGAGTCTGTCAATCCCATTTTGGCCTCATCAGCCATCTGCAGACCCACAGATAAGACAATCATGGAAAATTATGAAGGATTCCTGAAGAAAAAGACTGCAGAGTAAGAACAGGTCCCATACAGCTAGTGCTCTGGGATAAACCCCAACCCTCTGTTAACTTACCTGCAGTTTAATCATACCCATACCATAAAGTCCACATTTTAAAAATTAACCACTGAATTTTAAGTATTTAACTTGAGCAGCTTTGACCTGATTTTGAAGATACCAGGTATCCAGCACTCACACTGCATGCTCTAGGAGCTGTGGGTACCCAGCACTCTGGAAGATGCTTAGGAGCCAGATTTTTAAAAAAGTTCACACCTAGCCTTTTTCATTTATATAAATCAGTGGCCCAGGGCCAGGACCTGAACACTTTTTGAAAATTCCTGCTCCAATTCTGGCTGTTGAACATTTCTGAAAACTTGGTCTTAGTTTTGTAAAGCCAAATACCACAAAATTTGGTCAGGAGAACTCAAATATCAGTGTTGAGGAACGTGGTTTTAATATTTCCAGGCCTGATTCTCCATTCTATTGAACTCTGTGTAGCAACTTATATATGTTCAGAGTAAAAATCTATACACTTCTTTAGTAGCATTATTTAAAACCCCATTGTACCCATGTTGCTCATCCGTATTTGCTTCCAAAACATGCAGAACAACATCTGATTATTTGTACCTTAGGCCTTATCTGTATGGAAAAATTGCATTTCAAACTGATTTAGTTAAGGTGGTTTAAAAATCCATGTGGACTGTGTGATTTCAGTTTAAACCAGGTTTATTTCACTTCTCTTTATTCTCTTGGTATATGTTTAAGTTAAATTGTCATCAGTCATAGGGTATTTCTTCAGTAAGAAAAATGTGATTTGTTTAGTACATGTTAGCAGGGGAGTTGAGTTTAGTTTTGTTTTTTATTTTCATGATTATTATCAAGTCAAGATTAAATACTGAGGGGTGTTTAAGATTTACTTAAACTAGCTAACACGGGTGAAAATTACAACCGTTGTATCCACCTTATCCACAGTTGCATCTGCACTGGTTTAACTACATCAGTTTTAAAAAATTGTGAAATCAATTAACTTTTATCTGTAGACAAAGCTTTAGTTTTTTGTACTTTCTGGACCTGAGAAAAGGTAACCTTCAGTTTGAGCAGTAGATACAGTTTACCGTTCTGGATACTCTAACCAAACAGTCAATATTGCTGCAGCTTGTGAACTGCAGCCTCTACTTGGCCTCCTTCTGCACTGCCAACAACTCCCTCCCCCCAGCAACACCATCTGAGAGTACCTTGTACTGGGAACAGATTTAACTTTACTAGTGAATGTTAAAAAGGGAGTTACAAAGTTGGAGGGGGAAAAAGAGATACAAAGACCTGGACAAGGGTAGCTACATGGTACAGGGTAGGTGGAGGGAGGATGCAGCTAAGCTACATAGTAAGAATGCAGCCTGCTTAACTCTGGGGTGGGGGTTAGGGAAGCTAAAGGTGTGACACTTACAAAGAAGAGAAGAAACAAAATGCTCTGCATAAGAAAGTCACATTGTTACAGAGGTGTGTCCTCAACGTTTTTACAGGACACACACAGATACAAGTAATGGTTTGTGGAGTACAATTGCAAGGGTGAGGGAGAGTCCAGGTATAATCATGATCCATTGGAGGCAGGTGGCAAGGCCAGGCAGTCCTCTCTAAATCACTTCTTACCTGTGGTCTGTTAGAGTCTACAATCTGGCACTCACCTGTCATGCGTTCAGTATAGATGTCCATTAAATATGTGATAGTGTCAGACACCATGAAGTGCCTCATCAGCAGGGATCCTGGTTTTCTCTGATAGAAATGAAATTCCCCAATTTTAAGATTAAAAAAAGGAACCCAAAATACACCTTTTCTGTGATTAAAATGAAATGCCACTAATAAATAGATATATCTGTAGTGGTGTTTCATTTTAATCATGGAAAAATGTGGATTTTGGGTTCCTTTTTTAAATCCAAAAATTAGGGATTTTTGTTTTGTCAGGGAAAACCTAGATCCCTGCTCATCAGTTTGGCATAGTGGTGGGATAGTTGGCAGGTGTTCAGGAGACTCTTGTTGCTGGGATTCCATGCTCCAGGCACGCCAACCATCAGCACCATGACCATCACCTTGTTTCCCTGGCTCCTCAGGGTGTCCACCGGCAGCTGATACTTTGCCACCTTCTGCTCATGGGCTTTAACAAAGGCTTGCTGCCAGTCCTCAAATGGGATGGTGACCTGAGACAAAAGGTGTGGGTGACCACCACAACATCACAGAGCTCACCCATGAGGACGATATTGGCACTTGCTGGTGGAGGACATGCAAGATCTTGTTGCTGGCCCAGAGTGGCAGGTGCAGCCACTTCTTCAGCAGCCATTTCAGCTCATCATGTACCTTCTTGAGAGGGATATTGAAGACTGCTGAGCCTCTCAGGATGAATGACATGTGTGGTATAAGGAATGTGTTCGCCACATTGATCTTCTGCTGGAGACCAGCAAGGATGAATCCAGCTTGGAGGCATCCTTCACAATCCTACGGATAGTTTCCTCCAGCATCTGCTTCTCCCAGGTAAAGGATAGGTGTTCCCATGTGGAGGTGCCTCGGGTGCCATCCCTCAGGTGCCTCATTTTCTTGCCCTGGGCAGTAATGATAGAGTCCAAGATGGTGAAAATGTGGTGGTGGGGCATGGAAACAAAGGCATTGGAGATGTCCAGCCATGCCACTGCACATGCCAGGTGTCATCCAGCACCATCTAGGGCACAAAGCTGTGCTCATAGCACCCTTCTTTCCTTTCTGGCCTATATGGCTCAGGCTGATGGTCTTCCCATTCACCACCCAATCAATCTTGATCTTAGCTCAAAAGCCCGAAGTACATAAGTAGCAAGCCCCTGGCAATAGATCGTTGACTGGGAGTATAATACCTTCTGGGTGCTGTACTGAGGACCAGCTTGATCCCCTACCTCTCCAGACTCCAGGGACCATGGATTTATAATTGGAAGAGTTCTCCCCCACCTCCTTCATAGCTATACCCAGCACAAAGACTGAAGGGCACCTAGGCTTGCTAAATTTGTACTATTTTCTTTCTTGCACTTATTCATAGTTGGCTTTCATACCATTCACATTTCCCCTGGTAGGTTGTATTCTTCTAAATCAGTGGTTCTCAACCTTTTTTTAGCATCAGAGAACCCTCCACAATTTTTTTTTTTTAATATGACAGAATCCCAGGTTGAGCATCCCTGTACTATTGCAATGTGCTTCATGTGTTTTCGATGGAAAGTACATAGAAGAGGCATAGAGAGGACATAAAAAACCTTCTTGGATTGAAAGAGGGAGTTGGACATGATTAGCCAAAATATATCTTTGAATCACTCAGATATAAATCAATAGCAACACTCTTCATTCAAGACTTCCTCTGAGTAGGCATATGATTTTTAATCATTCAAAACAGGGCACCATTGAAGAGTTACAAGCAGACACACTGTAGATCTTTTATTTTTCTGAAAACTGTTAGAGACTTTGACCATTTTTAAAAAATCCTTATTGAATCTGAGTTACTGTGTCTCTTGCTCTGCCTGTTTAGACAGTGAGTTAATTGTATCTGTTTGAGGAGTTCATGAAGAGTTAATTCAATGTCCAGTGACTGTAGGAGATTTTATACAAAAATAACTTACACTGCATGGCTCCTCCAAAATGAAACCGACTGCCTCAGCTTACCTCTTTTTCTGAGCTAGGATGTAGCGGCTGCCACCATAAATAGCTGAAAGCAGGTAAAACTGCTCCATACACCTCCCACAGCCACCCAGGTAAGCTGCATCATGTGTATTCTCCTATGTTAAGGCTCTCTTCATTAAGCATGATCAGCCTAAAACAGGCAGAACAGCCTTTAGTGCTGCAGCCCTTCCTGGTCGAACCCCATGTGGCATCTCCCAGAAGCAAAGGTACATTGAGGGGAGGTGGAACTGTCTGATGTGCTTCTGTTTCCAAGAAGACCAGGGGAGGGGGGAGGGAGCAGGTGCCATGATAAGATGGGCTGCAGCATAAGCCAGCTCTCCTGCCCACTTTGTGTCAGAAAACCCTACTGCAGCCAGGAGGACATGCATATGCTACAGCTGCTTGGAGCACTTCTAACTAGCTGTGGAGGTGGAGCCTGCATGATGAGGAGCCCCCCGAGGTGACCTCTCAGTACCCTGGGGTGCCACCGAACCAGCTGAGAAGTACTGGTATAAATCCTACTTTTGCATTTGTTCCCAAGTCTGGACTGGTGAGTTTTACACTTGTTCGTCAATAAAATATTTGTTTATAGTTCAAAAGCATTGCTATTCATTCTGCCCAACAGATGCAAAAGTCAGTTGTTAAATGAGATTCCCATACACTATTAGCCCGCTACATGAGAAGCCAGCAAGCCAAATGCAGCTGCACTACTAATAATTTACGCTTAACAGATGCACATTTCATGAGATGGGGACAGCTCAATAAATACAAATCTCTTTCTAAAAGAAAAGTAAAAAAGACAGTCAGCCTTACAAGCAAGGAGTCTGTTCCAGGTATTCAGTGTGCGGAGCAAAAATAACACAAAGGCAGTCCTCCCAGCACAGCCACTGCTGATGATCCCAAGAAGAGAAAGAGTGCAAGCAATCTTCCTGCATGCAGATTCACTGCTCTGCTCCTCCATGGAGCCCTGGTAGCATGTAAGCATAGTTTGCACACACTTGGTTGTCGGTATCTCTCAAATAAAATCTCTCTCCTGGTTGTCACTACATACTAGTCATGGCTCTGGCTGTTCTAACCACTCTGTCAGTCTCTCTTGCTTCACATCCTGACACTTGCACAGGTCCCCATCCTTGCTCTGGCAGATGTTGTGCAGGATACAACTGGCACCTAAACCCCAAGCATGTACCTCCTACCTGCATCCATCCTGACACTGAGTTCACATCACCTTGACATCAGCTGCTCAAAGATTCATTCAACAGTCATCCTGCAATTGCTCTGTCAGTTAAGCAGTTTCCTTCTGCAATCTCTTCTGGCTGATCCGTGGCACAGTTAAGTAGGCAAATTCACAGAATATCAGTGGAGATAACCTTACACTGTTTTTCTCTGTCATGCAAGGAGGTATGGCAAACCTCTCTTCTCTCAGAGAAACCAAGGAGGAGCTGTTGAAAAATTCAGCATTGTGCACTTCTCAGGAGCACTCATCATTAGTATGGATGAATCTCCTACAGTGATCAACTAGACCTTGCTGCACAATGGGAAAAAGCCCTATTTATGAACTCCAAGGCTTGGGGAGGAAGAATTGAACTGTGTTCCATCTGTCATTCCAATACAACTGGGGAATCTCAAGCATTAATGACCTTCTATGACAGAGGAGGAAGAGTACTTTTTCAGGAAGGTGCATACATCATGCACAGCAGTACCTGCAATAGATTTGCCCATCTGAAATTGGTTCATAGTTGGCTCATAGCAGTCAGGAGTTGTTACCTTCCAGTTCCCTGTTGCTACTCACTTCTCCATGCTCAAGGGGATCCTCATGTAGGGGGTCCTCTTGCTCTGCTTTGGAGCTGGTTCTGTGCAAATTCCTAGAAATGTTGACTTCCTCATTCTGACAGCTCTCCCACCACTTCTGGGCATCCCACATCTGCAGTACCATGTCCACCTACCAATCCATGCTAGTTTTCCACGTCCAGAATCAGTCACCTACAGACATCAAACCATTCTCGTTTTCAACTGGATGTCCTCATCTTTTGTTGGGTTGCTGCCATCATGTGAGAGCTGGCCACACAGTTTTGTCAAATGTCTTTTAATATAATTGTCCATCTCAGCCACTTGGTATTGCCTTACTCACAGCAAGATTTTCATGGCTGAGGTCCTTTCAAGGGTACCATAGGGTGAATTAAGTGTTAGTACTGTTAGCTGTGCAAACATGATTCACAAGATAAATCCAGAGATCATAAATAGGTATCAGCAACGTTAAACACTTTCTGACCTGTTTTGGTCTTTCTGAATTCTTTACAACATAAGAATTGCATCGTTATTTTTCTTCAGTCAAAAATGAAGTGAAAACTAAAAGCTGTATTTTCCAAGGGTGCTTTCAATCTTTTGAAGGGCACTTTGAGTCTTAAAAGATTGAGAAGCACTGCTTTACTGCCTCACAACACTCCCCCATTCCCTTTGTGACCTCTGCGGTTCATGATCTTTTGGCTGGAAAGCCCTGGACTAGATGAAGTGCAATCCTTACATCTCTGAAGTTTTGTGGTAACCTAAATATGTACCTAGCTTACATAACCTAAATACATAGCACTGACGCACCTGAACAATCTGTTTCCTAAACAGATTTTGGTATGAAATATAGGACTTTTCCTTCCCTACGCTAGGTATAGATCTACTTTGGTCACTCATCTGAGGATGGTTGCAGGCCTTCATCTGCTTGTGATCATTCATGAGGTACCTTAGGGCCACAGGGACCTGTATAATTCTTCAGTGAAAAGCTTTAGAATATTTTCATTTTAATGAAATAATCGGATTCTTTATGGAGGAAGTTTGCTACACACGTTGCCATAGTCTGGTGCTTCCTCTCTGTCTCCTATCAGGAGATACACCTTGTGAGAGAAAAAAGGAAAATGTCCCTTGAACTTTCTTCACAGGTTTTTGGACTGCAAATCTTGCCTCCTTCAAACATGATGTCCGGTTTATAGGATATTGCAAGTGTGTCTCAGACCATACAGATGAGCAAAGTATAGCTGTCTAAAATAAAAGCCAGATTAAGCAATACCAAAGATGAATCCTCTGCCTTCAAATTAGTTTAAATACAAGATAATTTTTAGTTCATGAAAATAGTATTTTTAAAATCAAAGGAATGGTATTTACTCAGCCCGATGGAAAGTGCAATTGTAAAGCATATTCAATAAAAAGCTTTAAACCTTAACTAGACTCTTGGCATGGACTTTTGAGGTCCCTTCCAACCTTTCAATTCTATGATTGTTTAAAAAAGCAAAGGAGAAAAATTGTTACCAAATTCCTTTATTTTACTGCTCTGTTTCCCTTGTTTTATTTGTTTGCCTCAGGTTCTCACAATGTTCTGCTTTGTCTACAGGTACAGTTACATATATTTGATGGGTGGTGCTCTGGTCTGATAGGCATGCCTCTGTCTTGGTAGTTGTGGGGTTAGGGCTTTTAGTCTTAGTTCTGTCAATCATTTGCTGCAATGCTTTGGACAAAGTTATTCAACATGTATTTCAGTTTTCTTATCTGTGTAGCAAAAATTGTGATAACTTGCCTTGAGCTAACAAATGAAAAGGGCTATGCAACTCCTTCTGTAACATAAGCATCTCTGTGGAGAGAGATATCAGAGTATGAAACGTCATGAATCTTTCAAGTTCTAAAAGATGATGTTTGGAGAGAGAGAAAGAGAGAGATGCAGTTAAAAGGAACCGATTTTCAATAGAACGAGTCTCGTTTATGATCTGCTTTGAAGATATCTGCTTTAAGGAGTCAGGCACCAATGACTTAAAGAAACACATGGAAACTACAAATCATGTCAGCTGGGCAGCATCTTTCTCAATTTAACATAATCTTTTCGGCTAGCTGGCTGGAAATGCCACAGTGGTGTTGTGACTGGTAGCCTTGGAGCACGGGATTCTTATCCAATTAGCTGATTGTTTCACAAACTTTGTCAAACAGATGTTTCTCAATTCAGCAATTGCAAAACAGTTTTTCTGTAGAAAGACAAAGATAATGGGAAGTAGACTAAAGAAAAATTATAGTAATTAAATAAAAAAATGGGGGAAGGGGATATAAAAAGAGCACTCTCTTATTACACTGCTGTTCCCTTATGAAAAAACAGGGTTGGTTTCTGATTTCAGATAATTTCACTGGACTTGTATCAGAACCTGCCTGAGGCTTCTCACAAGTGAAAATGGATTAGGTGGTTTCAGTTTAGCCCTTAGTACAAATTTGGCCGTGTTTGAAAGCCTCCGCACCATTTGGGACAGTGGGCAGTGTCTGCTCAAAAGAGGCCCAAAAATGGGAGAGCAAGGGGAAGGTGTGTCAGAACTGAAGGGCATTCATAAGTGCAGCTCCCTGGGGAAGTTTGCATGGCGCCAACCTGTCCTTTGCCACACACCAAATTTTCACTGTACGTCCCTCAACAACATCAAAATTGACTTTAAAAAGACAGGGAAGAAAGAGAACACGATTGAGCTCATGAGGCTAAGTAGAAAACTCTCTGGTATACTGTCACGCTGCTTTATTTACATGTGTTCAGAAAGTTGATTCTATACTGAATGCTTTTCAGGTGATTATACAGTTAAATCAACCGTCCCCACCAATGCCACTTTATTTTGTGGCTGACCTTATCAGTTCTTTGGAACTCACTGTGCTTTCCTGAATATTTACACAGGGCTCTGGACAGCTTTTACTTAGTATTCTAGCAGGAGTTGAGAGAACAGAGCATGCTTTATCCAATACTGACAAACAGATGAAACATTATTTAGGAGTGACTGAGAGTGTGTTGAGCAAGAACAAACAGCACTAAAAAACATGAAAGGATACTACATGCATATTGCAAATCATTTCCAAATTAGGTTATATTTAAATTGATTAACATGAGCTCTAAAATTGCCAGTTATGTAGCAATATAAACAGAGCTGCAAACTACATACACTAACAAAAAATGTTGCCTAAAAAAATGGGGCACAGTTCCTCTTTTTAAAAAATCAGATTTTACTATCAAAGCTATTATTCCTCTTACCATAAAATTCATAAGCGCAAGATTACATTGTTCAAAACCAATTTCATTAACACATAAATCTCATATGCTTTCTACTTTGTGCAGAATGTGTTGATATTCTTATGCATAAACAGGCAGCAATAATAACAATGAAATATAGAAAAAAAGAAAATAAGAAAAACTTGACTTTGAAGCATAACTCTAAAGTCATCTGGAGTTGGGTGCTAAACTATATTATCTACTTAAAGTGAATAAGCACCTACATCCCTATTTGGACTCCTAAATGAAAGGGCCCTAGTTTTCAGAGAAATGCTATACCTGCAGAGCTAAAGACCTCAGGGAAATTTACAATATGCAGCATTTTTTTCCCCAAATGGGTTATTTATTTATTCATCCAAGTTAGAAAATATGAGCCAACATCATTTCTAAGAGACAACTTTGTTGGACATGCTATGCAGAGATCTGGCCGGCTGTTTGAATTGTTAGGATGGACTGGTCTGGAGATGTTCCATCATAGAGATTTACCTAAGCAACCCCACTACTGAGCCTCAGACAGTTTCTGTAGCTACTGCTCAGGCCTCAGCTATACATGCCTAGAAACCCTGAGGCGACAATGGCAAAGGCAGGATCAAAGTGGCTGAAGATTCTTACCAAAGCTCCACCGTCATATCAGCCTTTTCCTGCATTCTTGTGGAGAAACAAATCAAGTGGTGCTTTATGCAGGAGCTTATGTTTATGCTTTATGCAGGAGAATGATACTGTGCCAAGATTGGCAAAAGCATCTACCTCTGTAAAGGTTGTGAAATCTGTTGAATTATATACCTGGAAACAGAACTATCAGGTTCCAACAGAAAGCCTATTCCATGTCAGCTGTAAATGTTGAGAAAGGAACTTAAATCATCAGCACCCAGATATGCTTTAATTTAAAGTGCATTGTCAAGCAGAAGATGAGCTAACACATAAAACCTAAACCCCAGATCCTAAAAGGGATATGAAGAATATGCTCATTGAATAAGTATATTAAGTTGTAAAACTGTATACAGTCTTTAGGGCATTACGGAACTATGCTGTCTACTTTAAATGATTTCTGTTTGGCAGGGGACTCACATAAAGCAAAGATCCCAGCAGCAAACTTTTCTGGTCCCCTTTCATCAGCCACATTCAGAAAAAGAAGAAAGTCTACTCTCGAGATCTCATGTGGGTAGGACAGGAAAAAGGAGGGAAACAGTAGCACTCTGGTGTCTACCCACAAAAAAAAAGGCCCTTTGCTGCTCAGGCTTGACTTACTGCCATCACTCCATCCCTTAAGAAGCACCAGCACTCCCTCTGAAGGGTGGAAAGTTATAACTGCATTAAGTCTAACTCTTGCAGTACCTTCTTCATCTGTGCCAGCACTGTGTTAGGGAGATGGGTTAATGCTGCTCTCATTTTCTGCTCGCTGTTCCCCTTTCACCCTGTTCAACCACTGCAGTGGCTAACAGAATGAGAGGAGAGCTAAATAAGGATGGATAAAAAAGAAGACTTATGACCAATGGAGTGGGGAGGAGAACCATGGGGGATGAAAGATCAGGAAGAGGACCATGAGAAAGTCTACACAGAAATTTAGAGTTGACCCTAAGGGTCCCCACAACTAACCTAAGCCATGTGTCTAACCCACACCAAGGGCTATCCACATTGTGCTTCTTTTTCTTCAAGTGGAGCCTTTCTAGGAATCAATCTGCACACTGCTTGTCTCTCCTAGGCTTGGTTCCAATCTGGGGTAATAAACCCAGAAAGTGAGGTAAAGGTTGGCTGGAAGTCAAAAAATGGGATGCTGCAGGAAGGCCTTCTGTGCTTGCAGCCTGCAGCACATGAGCAAGTTCCAGATATGCTGTAGGGTGGGCAAGCCAAGAGGCATGCTGAGCCTCAGGCCTTGAAGTTCAGCAGAGCTTCCATGCCTGAGGTAAACTATCATCTAGGGTTGATCTTTGGGGCTTTTGGTGTCAATGTTTAGCAGGTACAGACTTGTGGGCAGCCCTCAGGTCAGCCTCTACTGGCCTTGTAGACATAGTCTGTGCAAGTGGAAATTGGAGACAGGAAGGAGCAGGTGTGGTGAATGAAAGATAGAGGCAGTGGCACAGAAAAAAGTGACTGGGAAAAATAGTTATAATACATAAGAGGAAAAAGAGACCTCCCTTTGAACCAAAAACAATTTCTGTCTGTGGTAATTAAAGATCAGTTTATGCATTACACTCCACACAGCTTTTTCAGTGTGATGTAAAGTCTTTAGAAGGTCTAAAATGACACAGGTTCCCCCATGTTGCATAACTGTCCATAGAACTCCAACAACTACGAAATGTTAGAATTCTACATTAGGTGTAACCTAATGTATTTAATGAAATATATGATACTTCCTTCTCACACTTTAGAGATAGGAAGCTCTGGCAAGTCTGTAACAAAAAAAAGTAACTTCAGAATCTTTAGGGGATGTGTCATTGAGCTACTAAATGCCAGGTTTGGCTGTGTCATTGGAGTGTGAAAAGGTCCCTGTCCTCTACCAGTTCTTAGTGGATAAATAATCTTGCCCAAGGGAAAAATCCTCACATCATAAATAGTAAAAGGGATTTGCAAGTCAAATACCCTGGTGATGAATGGGCAGATACTTGCAACCAGCTCAGAACTATATCAATAAATCTGAAGGCAAAGCAATTACATTCAACTATATTCCCAGAATTGACATGACTGCATATGATAAATATAATGCTGATGATAAATATCCAGACTGTGAGACATTTAATGGCAACATTTTAAGTGTTTTCAATACCTGTTGAAAAGTGTAATAACATGACACCTGGACATCCAGCATGTCTATCAGCTGTTAATCTGTTTCCCCCATGATTTCACAAAATAATGCAAAAGTAGATGAAGGGCTTTTTCTTTTCAATGTTAAACACCTGCTTCCCACCTTCCCACCTTAGCATGCTTTATGGGTAGTTGGTATCTCTCAAGTTAAATTATATAAATTAGATTTAAAATAGTATGAAAATCTCCACAAACAAAGTTGCCCTAGTTTTATTAAATGGATTTAAAATCCAAACTTACTTAGATGGTTAAGTCCTATTTTCAAAAATTAGGTTAGTGATGATCATGTAGACAAACTGGATGTTTTCAAATCAGAACAGCAGATCATGATGAAATTCATCCCTATAATATTCAAGGAAGTGGCTGAGGTAATTGCAAAGCTATTGGCTATTATCTTTCAGAACTCATGGAAATCAGGCAACTAGAAAAGGATCAATATAGTGGTCATCAGTACAAAAGGATATAAGAAAGACCCAGGAAATTACAGACTGGTCAGCCTAACTTGTTACCTGGGATCCTTGAGCATATAATCAACACAAGGAAGATAACAAGTGATAGTAACTGGATAATAGGTAATAAGTAGCTGACAACATAGATTTTTAGTACTTACTTAATCTGTTTCTTTATATGAGAAGATGAGGGTGAATATGATATACCCTGAATTTAACTAGTATTTTAGCACTGTTTCCTGTCACATTCTCATAAGGAAGATTAAAGAAATACTGCCTTGATGAAACTACTTTAAGGGTGTTGATATGCATGCTCTGGGAAGTGGGAGGGGAGGTGCTTTAATTAGAGTGGCTCTGATATATGTGACACTCTGGATGCTTTAATTAGAGCTGCTCTAATTAAAGTGCCCAGAGCATCACATATATCAGCATCCCTGCACTGAGAAATGGTGGTGAGAGTGTTTTAACTGAAGTTCATCAAAAGAGCCTAAAGTGTGCTGTGCGGAGACCGTGAATGCTATGTGCCCCCAGAGACTAGGGGGGGCACAGTGACCGCCCACAGGCAGTGAAGGTGGTGGTGGCAGCGGCAGGGACATGGCAGTGGCAAGTGGAGAACTACCGCAGGCAACCATGGTGATGTCGGTGGCAGAGGGGGGGTGGGAAGCACCGATTAGTGGTCAGCAACCACCCGCAGAAGTGGCTGGAGGCATCAACAGCAGCCAGCAGCAATCGAGGGCCACCTGCAGACACCACCAGTGGTGATGGGGGAGGGTCCTCACACGAACTGATCTGCCTTGGGCTCTACACCCTCCTTGAGCTGGCTCTGGGGTTGGGGTGGTGTGTCTCCACACAAGCTGATCTGCCCTGGCCCTGTACTAAAGCTGGCTGAAGGAGGGTGCAGGGCTCAGGGCAAATCAGCTTGTGTGGGAACCCACCCCCCACCATGGGTTTGGGTCAGCAGGACCCCACACGAGCTGATCTGCCCTGGCTCCGTACTGGAGCCAGCTCGAGCAGGGTGCAGGGCCCAGGGCAGATCAGCTCATGAGGGAACCCTCCCCTGCCCCAGGATTGGAGTGGCAGGTGTCTACATGAGCTGATCTGCCCCAGCCCTGCTGGCCCCAGGCAACAGCATCTGGCTCCTGTCGGCCAGCAGGCCAATCAGGGACCTGCCAGCACCCCCAGGAGAGCTGCAGGGCCAATGCTGGAGTCCTCTCAGGGGTGCATGCCCCCAATCTGTCAGTCAGGTGACAGGAGCTGGGTGCTGCCACCTGGGGTCAGTGGCAGCACTGATCTTCCTGGCACTGAGTGTGAATTGTACCTAGCACTGATCTGTCATCTGGCAGGCAGATTGGGAACCCACACACTCAGGAGGACTCTGGGACAGCCCCTGCAGCCCTCCCAGGGGTGCAGGTAAGCTCCTGAAGATAGCTGGAAGAGAGGAGCTGGGTGCTGCTGCCTGGGACCAGGGGCAGCACCAATCTTGCTGATGCCGTTCCCAGGTGGCAGCACCCAGCTTCACTCATCTGGCAGGCAGATCAGGGGCTCACACCCATGGAAGGACTCTGCCATAGCCCCTGTAGCCCTCCCAGGGGTGTGGGCAAGCCACCAATCTGCCTGCCTGCTGCATTTTGTTTCCCCATAATAACCTATGGGTGCAACATCAAAACAGCATTGAAACAGCAAAACAGTTTCAACTAAATGAAACAGAGAAGTGCTTTGAAAATTAAATGAAATGAAACTTGAAACAAAACACTCTTCTGTTGAATCATCAAAATGGAAATCGAATCACTGTGGCAAGACCTGCAAGTTTAACATTGGTCTCTACAGTCACAAGAGAAAATGCACTACTATTGAGTAGAATAACTGAATATCCACTGTCACCCACTGATGAACAGATCCCATTATTAACTGACTGGACTATAATGCTCAAAGAGTAGTTATCAGTGGCTCAGTGTCTAATTAGGGAGAATATCAAGTGGGATTTCCAGAGGTCTGTCCTGGATCTAGTACTGTTCAATATTTTTAATGATAGTTAAAGATAGTTGGAAGATAGTTTCTTAGTTTCATAATTGGTAGGATCAGAAGGGACCTGAGCAGATCATCAAGTCCGACCTCCTGCCATGGCAGGAAAGAATGGTGGGGTCAAACGACCCCGGCTAGGTGATTATCTAGCCTCCTTTTGAAGACCCCCAGGGTAGGAGTGAGCACCACTTCCCTTGGAAGTTGGTTCCAGATCCTAGCCACCCTGACTGTGAAGTAGTGCTTCCTGATATCTAGCCTGAACCTACTTTCAGTCAACTTGTGGCTGTTATTCCTAGTTACTCCCGGTACTGCTTAGAGGAACAGGGACTCTCCCATTCCCTGCTGGTCCCCCCCCTGGTAAGTTTATAGATGGGATGGAACTGAATATATACTTAGTATATTTTTGGATGGCACCAAGATGATTTGAAGATAGGGTTACAATCCAAAATGACTTTGATAAATTGGAAAAAATGGTTTGAAATAGGAAGGAATTCAATAAGGACATATGCAACATCCTGCATGTAGGAAAGAACAATCAAATTTTCAAGTACAAACTGGGGAATGATTACCTAGGTTACAGTACTGTTCAAAATGACCTGATGATTATGCTGAACTACAAAACTGAATATGAATCAATAGTGTAAAATTCTTGCAAAAAAAGGTAATAGTATACTGGTATTAACAGGAGTTTTACATTCAAGTAATAGCAATTGATTCTTCTACTCTTTTTCAGTGCTGGCAAGGCCTCACGAGAAGAACTGTGTCCAGTGGGACACTGTACTTCAAGAAAGACAAAAAAGACAGGAGAGGAACAAAAATTATAAGAGATCTAGGAAACAGCATACATAAGAAAAGCTTGGAAGAACTGGGTTATTTAGTCTGGAGAAGATTGTGAGAGATTTAATAACTTTTGAAATATAAAAAGGTGTTTATAAAGAGAATGATAATCAACTGTTCTCCATGTCCACAGAGACTGGGACAGGCTTAAATAAATAAGTAGTGACAGGATTAAATTGCAATAAAGGAGGTTTGGGTTAGATATTAGAAAAAAGTGTCTAACTGTGCAAGTAGCTAAGTACTAAAACAAATTTCCCAGAGGTGTAACTTCCTCACTGGAAGTTTTCAAGAGCAAGTTAGACAAACATTTTTTGGATGGTCTAGATAGGGATGTTCCTGTTATAAGCAGGAAGTTGGGCTACACCACCTCCTGAGTCCCCACCAGCCATATCTGTCTATGATTCTGTCATTCTGCTTAAATGTATAGATGCACACGAAGGCCTAGGCATCCAAGCAATTAGATGAGACTGGAACTAGGTGTAAGAAATATAGCTATTGTTCATAGTTACCATTTTGAATAAGTTGCATGTGTTAACATCGAGATCCTATCTTAAGCTTGTTTGGTTTCACAAACTGGTCATTCCTACACCTAAGATCTTGGAGGGGCTTGATCTATAAAATGTGATTTGAGTATACCTAACATACCTGCCTCGCCTACCAATTAGAATCAGTCAGGAAGCTCAGGAACCTAGTTTCTAGGTAATCCTTACTATGAAGGGGTTTGAATGGTAATCCTTACCATTTGTGGACATCTCCAACTTCCCACAAATATGACCTAACTACCATCCTATGGGCTGGGCTGAACTAAAGGCATCCTGTTACCCTCTTGTTGAAGCTCAGTTACTGGGCAACCAGCAGTTGAAGATTCATGGGGCCAGAGGGAAAATAAGAGAGAATGAATTCTGCACATCTGTGAGGGGGGCACTTCCCAAGGAAAGAGTGAGCCATGGGCCCTGGTCACCAGTCCTTGAACATTTTATTCAATTATTATTGTATAAAATATATGCCTGGCATTGGGAACAAGCGAGCTTGGTCTTGCCACCTTTGGCAGTTGAGTCTTTTCACTGGTTTTAGCTTGTGAATAGTTTAACAAAATACAGAACCACAGGGAATCACTTAACTATAACTTAAGTCTGGGAAAGAGACAGGAATTTTGACACCTCCCATTCTTCTGCACTTCTTGTTGGCCAGTCTAGGCATCCCTTTGCTTAGCATGTTGGCTGTTGTGAATCGCTATCCCCAGCATTTATTCCTCTCTATTCAAGGTATGGAATTGAGAGGTTTTATTCTCCTGTTACTCTTCTGGATTTAAGTTATTCTGTTTCTTATTGCAAACTGTCCTGACCCTGTGTTGGGAAGGGCAACATATAAATCAAATAAATAAATAAACAGTCTCAGCACTAACTAAACTTCATAAGGGCCTCTATTTTTTACTTTAAAATTCTCCTTTTTGTTTATGCCAAAAAGTGCCTCAGTCTAGCAACGATAGAGTAGGTCAATGTTCTGTGTGTGCTTAAGCCCAGTAAAGATCTAGAAGCTATGGCTAGGTACAGATGTTACAGTTATCATGTGTTAAGTGCACAGAAAATACTTTACAGCTGTAAAAGAACAGACTTCACAGCACATAAAGTGCTTTAAAAATGGCAGATCCTGCTCTAAGTTATCCCTGGATGGATGTGGTATCAGACTAAGGGCTTTAGGTTAGAGCGCTTTATGGAAAGTCTGTACCACAATCCATCCCAAGTCAAGGTAGGTAGCATTAGGGGACCCTCACTGGGAGGTTTGCTAGACTTGACCAGTGCTTATCTCCTCTCTGCATTACCAGGTTGGAGGTGGAGGAAGGGAGCCCCCATGCAGTGTGCCCCTCCCCCCAGATTGCTGGGTTGGGTGTTGGGGGGTCAGGCTGGATCTGTATGGCATGGGGACTCCCCCACACCCAGTTCCTGGTGTAGCCAAAAGATGAATCGGGCAATCTCATGCTGTAGCTTCTGGCTACAGCTGCCAAGAGGCTGGGGAAGTGGGGAGCCCTCCCCCTCTACTGCACAGACCCAGCCCAACAAGCCCTACAAGACCTAACCCAGCAGATGGGAGGGGGGGGCCCTGCGAGCCTCCTGGAAAGCATGCAGAAGCCCCCCACCTGATGGCCTTGGCTCCAAGATCCTCCCCAAGGAACAGTGAACATATATTTGGTTCACTCCCACTCTAACTTATAGCATTTTAAGTAAAGTGCAATAGAGTGCTTCCATCAGGGGCTTTTTGAACATCTGTACCCTTAGACTGAATGTTCCTTAACAGTCTAACCTAAGAGGCACAAAATGATAGGCACACACTGAAATAATAATGACATACCTAATGGATTGTGCTTCCTACAAAAAAGTCATGGCAACCAGTATTTTAAAGCACAGGCAGAAGAGGTGGTGGGTGGTAGTGATGCAACTGCTCCTACTCTTGTACTACATCTCAGTGGTCTGAACACTTTCCCAAGAGACCATGGTTTTCATTTTTTCCCCAATATTTGGCTTAATATGAAATTTATAGACTTTTTTTAAAGCAGAATATTACTTCTGGTACTCTGGCCTACTTGATCATCAGTGTCCTTCTGTAGAGTGGAACAAGTTTGACAGGAGGGATGGAAAGTGCACTCCCATCCTAGAATCCCCACTTGCTGGACCCTTAGCAGCCTACCTCAGGCAGGAGGGGAGATATAGCTTGAATCCTCTCAAGTAGAAGAGGGAATTGACCCACTTAGGTGATGAGTGCTCTGTGTAATAAACCACGCAGAAAACAGCAAACAAAATAGTCCCTATTCCTTGCTTTTCCAGTCAGTCTGTGCTTTGGGCAGTGACTTCTGTTGTTTCAGCTGTCACTAAACAAAGGGATATATAATCATCCCCTCATTTAGCCCAAATCGAAGGCATCCAGCATGTTCAGCAGCTCAAGTGACGTGGTGTGATTGTCCATTGATGAATAACAAGCCTCAGGACAATATGCTGTTACTGTTTGCTTTGGTTTGAATTTTGTTATTGTTATGTTTAATTTTATTCATTTTTCTTTGCATTTCTGCTTTCCAGGTTGCATTTTTGATATTCAGGTTCGCACAGGGAATGATCCACAGTTTAAATCACCAGGCACTCCACCAGGCCACCCAAATGCTGGTCGCAGCATAGGACAATGTAAAGATTCCCCATGCCATTTAATAAAATGTAGAAATGGTGGCAAATGCATGGGAAGTGGCTCTACTGTTTAGTAAGTATAACTATTTCCATAAACTAAAGCATGACAGTGAATATTTGACTGATCTCAGCATGAATGTGGCATGCTAGTGCCTTGAAAACAAAAACAGAAATCCATCTTGCTTATTCTACAAGGGGAAAAAGGGGTGGGCAGAGTAAGCATGTTGACGATTGGGTGCCTTTCAGACTGGTTTGAGCCCACAGATCATTTTAACACTTCTAAACCAATTAAAGGATAAAAATGACTGGTTTTTGTCAGTTGGAATTTTCAGAAGTGTGCCTAATAGCCCAACTCTGCTGCCATTAAAGTCAGTGAGGACAGTATCATTAGCTTCATTAGGAGCGCAGGTGGGTAACCCTGAGTACTTTTGCATTCCACTGACAAAGGTACTCAGTCACTACTTTCTTACATTACAGTCTCTAGCACCTAGATATCCTGACACCTAGCCAACTCCTGATCCCTAAGGTAGTCACCCAGGCTTTTTCACAATACATAGGAAAAGCTAGATGCATGAAGAAGCTATTTGCAGAAGCCAGTGGAGTGGGGAGTTGCCTAAGTAAACAGGTAGGAGATGGAGTTAGGTATCTAAGCAACTGACTTGGTGAACTTGGTTGATAATGGAAAGATTCCTACTGGTTCAGAACTGGGATCTTAGCTCCACTTCAGTCAGGCACTTATAGACATGGAAAAGAAAAAAAATAGCACTTTACTTTCAACTCAGTGTGGCCCAGTGCTGAGTGCAGCGCATAGCTAGAAGAGCAATCATCTCAATTTGACCTGGTTCGCCTAGCATCTATATAGCTTGTGCACTTCAGTGGGGCTTTTTGGCACTTTTATCTAATAGCCGATTGAATCAGCTATTAAATAAAAGCTCCAAAAAGACCCACTGAAGCATGCTAGCTATACAGATGCTGGGGAGCTGGGTCAAACTGACGTGTTGCCTCTTCTGGGGAAGCACTTTTTTTTTTTTGGCTGGGAGTGGGGTTCCATGTCTGTCAGCACGGCCCTGCTGGGCAAACCAAGCTAGCCTTAGAGGTAGCCCATGCTCAAGCAGTGAAGTCCTTGCTTTAGGTTTTCCTGCTGGATGGTACAAGAAAGCACTGTTGTTCTGCCCACTGATTTCCATTCTGTTGCCTCTGCATACTGGAAAGATGTCAGGCTTCTGGAATTAGAGTAATGCTAGACACACAACCTAGTCCCATGGCAAAAAAACAGGTACAGAACATCTTTTGGCATGGAGTGTGGACAAAGAAAAAGCAAGTGGACAGTAGGGGTGTGCAAAGCTTCGGTTACTGATTCAATTCAGAGGAGATTCGGCCCAATTCGGTGGCCGAATCTCCGAATCTGAATAGAATCAGGACATCCATTAATCTCTCCAAATCAAATCAGAAGCCTCTGAATCGATTCAGCGAGATTTCGAGATTCAACAGTTCAGTCATAGACACAGCTTTATATGTTTTTTTCTACATACCTTGAGGTACCAGGCACAGCTTATGAACACTTCAATGGTGGGGCATATGGAGCGTGCCACGGAAGCATGGGTGGGGGGGTCCCCCATGCACTCGGCGGTGGACCTGAAAGTGTACCAGAAGTACTTCCGGTCCACTTCTGGGTCCACCACAGAGCATGCAGGGGAGTCCCCCACCCCCCGGCTAGTGCCTCCTGAGTCTGGGGGAGCGCCTGGGGTCCCCCCATGGCCGATCGCTGTGCCAGGGGCTTGCAGGGAGGGCCCCCACGTGTTCAGTGGTGGACCCCCCTGCACTCTTGTGGGATGCCCCATCTGCCCCACCATCTCAGCATTCATGAGCCATGCCTGGTACCTCGAGGTACGTAGAAAAAATATATAAAGCTGTGTCTATGGCCAAATCTCTGATTCTCTGAATCAGAATCTAGTCTTCAGATTCAGATTTGGCCAAATCGAATCGGGACAGTGATCCAAATGAGTGAATTGAATCACTGTCCCCCTAATCGGGCCGAATCCAAATTGAATACTGCCCACATCGCACACCCCCTAGTGGACAGGCCATGTTCTCGCGATGGCACTCCCTAGCTCCAATGTGGTATAGACATGCCATCTCTCTCCTGCTCATTCTCAGTACCTCTCCTGTTCTCATCCTATATTTGCACCAGCATTCTGCTGCCCTTCTACCTATCACTAGCTCACCTTTGGCCCTCTGATTTGGCAGGTAACAGGTGCAGATTGGTCAGCTGCCAGCCAAAATGCAACAAGTGGTCAAAAATGTGGGCTAAAACCAGGAGCTCTAGTAGCATCCTCAAACTGCCAACCTGCAGGTAGGTAGGCAGCAGGCAGCAACTGCAGCAGGCAGCCCACACTGCTGCAGTTCATGTGACTGCTCTGAGTCATCCTCATAAAGGTTTAGGGAAGTAAAGGTGTGGCACATTTGGAGAGAGGGAGGTAATCTAGAATGATAGCAGGAGACCTAGGTATAATGGAGAGTTGTTTTTTTTTAATATTGTGGTGGTTTAAAATACCTTTTAATATTTTTTTTAAATATGCTCTTTTAAGCTCCAGTTGAATGTATGGATTGTGTTAGTGGTGTAATTATTTTCATTCATAATGTTCCATTTGAATTGTACCAGTCCCTTCATACTCAGGAACATCTGGCAGACTCTGTGTGTGTGTGTGTGTGTGTGTGTGTGTGTGTGTGTGCGCGCGCGCACGTGCGCGCGTGCTTGTTCTTAACACTACTTCCACTGTTTCCTTAACAGTCACATTCCCTGAATCCTGTTTTGTCACACAAAAAGCAAAACTTTGCCAAAGAGTTACTTAGCATACAAATGATTGGTGTCAATTTGTAGTGCCTGGCAGTACAACTCACACCTCTGTAAGTACTGCTTTCTCTTTTAAAACCACCTGCATCCTTGCAAACAGTGGGGTCCTCAGGGAAATTGGATCTGTGTTCAAATATTTTGAGTATCCTGAAAATGATTTCCCGCTGGAGATTTTTGTTGTGTGCTATTTCTACACTTTGCCAACACCTCCACAGCAGACAAGCATGCAGTGCAGTTAAATTGGAAGTTCAGTTGCTATGGAGATGATATTTTGATTTTTAAGCAGCAGCAAAAATGGACAGCAGGTTCTGTGATCTTCTAGGTAAACTTTACTTTCTCATCAGCAGCTGAGATTAATGGAATTACTTGAAAAATAATACAAAGATTATTTTTAAGAGACAGATACACCCTCCTGAGTTGTATTACTGATACAAAACCCTATTTTATACATAATGACATATCTTCATAACAGTCTGTGATGTCTTGCATTATATTCTCAAACAAGGTATGTGTGTCTTGTATCAACTATGTGCAGGACACAGAACATTTTACATTGTATAAAGGAGGTCCTTTATATGATGTAGGAGATTTTGTATTTTGATCATTTTTTGATTGTGAGAGATTTTGTATTTTGATCATAAGAAAGAACCCTCTTGGGTATGAAGCCTGCATGTTGCAGTTGGAAAGTGAATCCCTTTTTATAGAAGTTTCAGAACTTTTAGACAGAAGTTTTAAGTTCAGTATTCTAAAAAGTGCCTCAGCATTTTGTTGTAAGTACCATTTTCTGCCTCCCACCAGAAGGCCGTTCAAGAAACTGATTGTTCTAATGGTCAGGAACTTTTTTTGTGATTTCCTGCAGTAATTTGTTCCCTGCCTTTTCCAAACTAATAGTTTTGCATGTGGTACCAAATCAGATACTTACTAAAGTCTAAAAGTCTAATCTGTTTCATCTAAAAAATCCATTCTCTTGTCAAAGAAAGCTGACAGACTAGTTTGATACGATCTACCTTTGGTAAGCCTATGCTGCAGTTCATCCTATTTTCCCTTTGCCTCGCTGGGCACCTGTACACATGCCCAATGCCTGCTCTGACATTTCTAATTAGAACGCATCAGAGCAGAATCAACTGAGTATATAATTACCAGGCTCCAGCAGCCTTGGCATCACATATATTCAGTATCTCCATGCTTCAAAATAGTGGTGGAGCTGCTTTAACTAAAGCTCATTGAATGAGCTTTAGTTAAAGTGCCCCCTGCCACCATTCCCCCTGCATTCAGTGGGGAATGCTGAATACACAAGACACTGCAGGCGCATTAATTAGAGCAACTCCTGAATGCTGCTCTAATTAAAGTGCCCCCTCCCCCACCCCCAGAACACATGTAAAGACACCTCATGTTTTTAGTCTTTCCTTAAAAAGTCTTTGCATAGCATTGAAGTCAGACTAACAGGCCTGTAGGTATCCATATCACTTTCCTCCCTTCTTAATTAAAGGCACTTCATTTGTTGTTCCTCAGTTTTTTGGTACCACTTATTTCAGTGTCATGTCGGAAACAGCATCATTTTCTTAAGGCATATCTACACTGCAAATTTACTGTGCCAAGCTGCAGCATCTGCAAACAAGCTGTCATACTCCACACTGGCTTCCTACTAACCCAGAAGTGATACAATTACATTCATATGGCTCTGTATCTGGGCTACCTAGCACTGCTAGGGAAAGGTGTTCAGTGTTAATTAGCCCACTCCAAGTACCCCAAATGTGCAACTGTACTGCAGTCCAGGTCATGAGGTAGCCAGTATAGAAGAGAGTACTGCTTCGTGGCACAGCAAGTGTAAACATGCCTTTTGTTTAAAAAAATAGTGATTTTTTTTCCCACCACTCTTCACTTCTTTGTGCTGCATTTTTAATTGGACTGTTTCCTCTCCATGCTCTAATTCAATGCTCTCACCCTGTGAAGTTACTTTTCTCTGAAAAATCCTCTCTCTGCCTTGTATGTTTCAAATCATTATTCCTGTATGTGAGTTATATCAAGAGCTATGTTTTCTTTCATTATTTGAATCTACACTGTCTACTAGTTTAGACCCAATTTAAAGCTAGCATGATTAACCCATTAAGAACGGTACAAAGTAGGTGTACATCTACACGAGACATTTAACTGTGCAGTAGCCTAATTTATAGTGCAGTAAGTGCTCACATCTACACGTGCACAGGCCTATTGTGCAGTAAAAATGGCTAATCATGAGTAAATTTTCTACCTGCAAATCCAGGTAGCAAATTTACTTGCAATTAGATACTGTGCAGTTATGCACATGTAGATGTGATCTAGGGGCAAATTTGTTCCCAGGTCAGCCCTGCCACTAGGGGCTAGCCAGAGGCCCAGACAGCTAATGCAGGATCTCCAATGGCATCATCCTCACCCACACCCATTCCCATGTCTGTGCCTACCACCCAGAGCCCCAACTGGTTGCAGAAGGAGATTTGTTGCCTTGTGGGATCAGGCCAACTCTCAGGATCTCGATATTGCGCTGTCAGACAGGAGGGTGTGACACAATTGCACATATACAAACACACAATTCAATTAGGTGCATACACATGCACGCTACCAGCTAGGCACATACACATCCAAACCAGCCTAGGCACATGCATACCTATCACTAATTCAAGCACATATACTATACACCCCAGAAGTTAGACACAGATCACCAATTCATATATCATGCATACAATGACATATATACACACACACACACATTCAGCAGTTCACACACATACAATCCACCTACACATACACACAGGTAAGTTATAACTTGGATGGTACAGTGTGTATGTGTGTGCTTGGGGTACCTGGGGGAAGGTTAAGGTGAGAGAGAGTTAAAGTATAGGGAGTGAAAGTTGCCAAAACCAGGATTAGAACCAGTGGACTAGAGAGAAGCTGACTGAGGAACTGAGGCTTGGGTTTCCTTAAGACCAAGTGGACCCAGGATTACTCGAGGTCACTGGTGCACAGGGGGTGGGGAATAAAAAAAAAAAAGCCTGGTGGCAAGGAGAAGTCAGCCAGGAAAGGGAGAGAGACAGAAATCTGGGAGCTTGGGGCTGGAAACTGAGGCACACAGCTGAGATATTGGGGGGGGCAGATTAGTGGTGGCAAGGAGGAGACAGCCAGGAAAGAAACTGAGGCAGAAACCTGGTTGCTCAGGGGAAAAGGCAGTGGGGATAAGACAGTGGCAAAGAAACAGGGGGGTTGGAGGCAGAGAGGAGCTCAGGACAGGTGTTGGAGGTGGCAGTGAGCCAGAAGCAGGAGAGGGAGAAATGAGACAGAAGTTAG
Organism: Alligator mississippiensis; assembly: GCF_030867095.1. NCBI lineage: Eukaryota > Metazoa > Chordata > Crocodylia > Alligatoridae > Alligator > Alligator mississippiensis. The sequence goes on along the minus strand of NC_081824.1, from coordinate 54,409,402 downwards.
AGGGGTGAGGAGCAGAGACTGGAGCAGGGCCAAACCATAGTAAAGCAAAACCCAACACAGGGGTCCAAATAACAGGTTTATTAAACAGACAACATGCTACTCAGCCCCATGAAGTTATTGGTTCACACACACACACACACACAAGCACTCACAATGGCAGCAGGAGAAAGAGACTCAGTGGAAGGGTTGGAGTCCAGGTAGGGAAGAGAAGCAGAGTCCAAGTCCTTGGTTGGAGAGAGGGTGGGGGGTGATAGCTACCTATCCAGGCTGGAAAGGGTTCTTTGTCCAGTAGGTGTTGTCCAGAGGGGGGTCACCAGCAGGGCCTCTGGGTGGATAGGTTGTGTGGCATGGTGCTAGTCCAGATGGAGAGGGCATCCCAAGGAGTCAGTCTTCACTACCTCTTTTTATGGGGCAGACTATCTCTGATCTCCTATGGGGAGGGCCTGTCCAGGCAAGGTCAGTTCTGTCCCATAGGGTTCCAGGTGTTCTTACTGAGCATGTGCAGCCTTGGCACAATGGTGGGTTGCTTCATCTTTTGTTTCTTGAATGCTGAGGGTGGTTCCAAGGGCTAGGTCATTGGTCCAGGTATTGGAGTTGATGGTTTGGTCATTCAGAGGGAGCTATTTTTAGACCTACTGCCATTGTCTCTCAAGCACCCTCATTCATCCCCATTCATTCAGGAACCCAGTTACATAGGAGGGGTAGGTGTGAGTCATGGGTTACACAACCGGGCATGGGAATAAGATGGAGGCTTGACATTACAAGATGGAAACTTGACATGACTTCTGCTAACTTACACATATAGGCCTAAAACAGTAATCACACAATATAAAAGCAGTAAAAAAAAAATTCAATACAAACATAATAATTATCACTTATAAAATGGGGGGATAACTATATCAAAATAGCAGGGCACTTATTTGCAAAGAGGGGAGAGAAAAATAAAACTTACTACCTAAAATATAATGTTAAAGCTTATCCTACATCTTAGCTTACTTGTACTTATCTATAGGCAATAGAGAGAAAGAAACAAAGTCAGAAATGGTTGGGGAAGGGGAGGGAATGCATTTTAAAATAAATAAAAAAAAAGAAAAACTGGGGGGTTTGCTATAGACTAGCAACCTCATAAAACTGGGATGAGGCAGAGGTACAGTGCCAGTTTGCACAGGGTGGGCGCTCCAGTGCCCAGCTGTATGATGGTCTGTCAGGCCAGATGCAGGAGTGTAGGCGCAACCAGTCAATACAGCAGTACCACATAAAGGTCAAGGCCAGGGGAGCAAATGGAGATGGGGTGCTAGGCCAGCAGCCACCAGGGCCTGGGCCTGCTGGGCTGATTTACCATAGTCCCTAGACACCCATGGACACATAAACCCTGATCTGAGGCTAGGCAGCACACGGCCCCTGGTACAGAGCATCTTATCTAAGAAATGCTGCAAACTCTCAGAAACAGTGACTGCCAGGGGAGGAGCTGCCCATGCCCTGGGGCTACTAGCTGCCATTGCCTCTAGATTTATAGATTCATAGATTGTAAGGCTAGAAAGGACCTTGGAAGATCATCGGGTCCAGCCCCCTGCACCAAGCAGGAAAGATAACTGGGGGTTAGGTGACCCCAGCAAGGTGACTGTCTAGTCTCCTCTTGAAGATTTCAGGGGTAGGTGATTGCACCACCTCTAGAGGGAGCTTATTCCACAGTCTGGACACCCTGACTGTGAAGAAGTTTTTTCTAATGTTGAGACTAAATCGGTCTTACAGGAGTGTGTGGCCATTACTTCTAGTTTTCTCCTCAGGTGCCCTGGTGAACAGTTTCTCACCAAGCCCTTGTTGTACTCCCCTAGTGTAGCAGTAAGCTGCTACCAGGTCCCCTCGCAGCCTTCTTTTCTTCAGGCTGAAGAGTCCCAGATCCCTCAGCCTTTTCTTGTATGGCTTGCTGTGTAAGACCCTGATCATACAGGTGGCTCTTCTTTGGACTCTTTCAAGTTTGTACATGTCCTTGTTAAAGTGTGGTGCCCAGAACTGGACGCAGTACTCCAGCTGAGCTCTCACCAGTTCTGAGTAGAGCAGAAGAATCACCTCCTTAGTTCTGCTGGAGATGCATTGATTGAAGCATACCAGTGTATTATTTGCCCTACTGGCTACAGCATTGAACTGATTGCTCATATTCATGTTGTGGTCTATTATTACCCCCAAGTCCTTTTCATTCATGGTGCTAGTCAGTTTGGTGCTGCCAAGCCTGTAGGTGTGTTGGGGGCTGCTCATCCCAAGGTGAAGCAGTTTACATTTCTCAACTTTGGCCTTCATCAGGTTCCGATCTGCCCAATGTGCTAGCCTGTCTAGGTCCAACTATATCTTCAAGTGTGACCATGCTTCCCCATAACTTGGTGTCATCCACGAACTTGGCCAGTGAGCTCTTCACCTCTCCATCCAAATCATTAATAAAGATGTTGAAAAGTACTGGATCAAGCACCTACCCCTGTAGGATGCTGCTGCCTATTTCTCACCAGGTTGACACTAGGAAATCCCCACACCTGCTAGATTTGCCACAGTGTCCTCATCCATGGGGGTACAGCCTGAGGCTGGGGTGCTGGCTGCCTATCACTGGGCTCTGCCCCCTAGCCACCACCACCCCACGACCTACCACCCTGGGACAGCACACAAAGCACTTTGTACATAGTTTTCACAGGGAAGAGGATGTTTTATTGTTGGTGGGTGGGGTGAATGTTGGATGGACTGGTTTGTTGGGGAGGGAAGTGGGAGGGGAAATCTGTTTGTTGGGGAGGGAGGGAGATCTGTTTTTTAGGGAGGGAGAACAGACTGTTTGATGTGAGGGGAATAAAACTGTTGTTCTGAAATGTGTCTGCAGTGAGTGTGATGCTAGAGTCAGGGCAGAGGGGGTCTATGGGCAGCAGTCCGGGCAGGCTACAGCAGGGAGAGCAGAAGGAGGCAGTCAGCCAGTGCCTCTCACACTTGGTGCCCTGACCCCCAGTGGTGGGTGTGCAGCTCACCCAGGGCCTGGGCAGGGGAGTCCGCCAGTGTTGCTGCCACTGCAGGTGATACTCCAGTTGCCAGGTGGTTTTTCCCTACTGCATATCCTTTACCCAGGCCTTACAGAAGAGCTCTACCTGGGCCTCACAGATGTAATGCATCATGCAGGCTATAATGCTGACCCAAGGGAAGTTGTCCTTGGTGAATTTGAGGTGTCCAGCATCCCCTGAGATAGCTAAAGGAGCACTCCACCAGGACATAGTCCAGCAGCAGTTAAAGTGGGCCTGGTGGGGGTCCAGCTGGTTGGTGTAGTGCCACATGCGTCAGGGCAGGAACAGATATATGGGATTCCCAATGAGAAGGGGTAGGACCATTGCGGTGCCCAGCTTCAGATCCAGCACCCCTGGTGCAAAGCACTTACTCTCCACCAGGCCCTGCAAGGCAGAGTTATGGAATACATGGGCGTTGTGGGCACTGCCCGCCCAGCTGGAACCCATGTGCATGAAGGCACCTCGGTGGTCTATGATAACCTGGAGCACCATGAAGTAAAAGCCCCTCTTACTATAGTAGGACCAATCCCCCATGGGGCGGGCAGGCAATGGGGATGTGGTTCTCATCCAAGGCCCCTATGCACTAGGAGAAGCCCAGGGCATAGAACTTCGCCACCACCACCAGGGGTTCATGCATGCAGAGCTCTGCACACCTCCAGGATGGCCTCTCTGGTGGTGGCCGTGCCCACCCTGAAGAGGTGGCCCACTTAGTAGAGAGTGGTGAGTGTGGCCAGCTTGAGCAGGGTGAGGGCCAGCTGAGTGTCTGTGGGGAGAGGCAGCCACATGACAGTGTCCTGCTATGCCAGGTGTAGCCAGAGCTGCTCCAGGAGGTCCTGGAAGATGGCCCAGGTCATCTAGAATGCATCCAGCCACTGCGTATCATTCCACCTGTGCTGGGTGATGTGCAGCCACCAGTTCTGGCTGGCCCAGTGGCCCCAAAGGTGGTGGTGCAGGAGGCCCAGGAAAGTAAGGGCAGCCCCAGCAGTGATGTTGAGGAGCCCATCATCAGCATCCCTGATGGGGTCCAGCCAACTAGATGTGGTCCAGGTGGCAGCTGCACAGCCACAGAGGCCTTGGGACTGCACGCTGTAGCCAGGCAAGTGGTTGTTGCATGTGGGGGAGCCAGAAGGAGTCAAATGGCCATGGGGCAGCTGGTGGTCAGCATGGTAGGCCAGAAGGGCTAGGGCAGTGGCCCACAAGAGCCTGGGGTGCTGGTCTTCACTGCCAGGGTCAGGGGCTGGAGCAGCAGTTGTGCAGGGAGGCAGAGTTGGCAAGAAGAGAGCTGCTGTGTGCTGCCCCTGTGCAATGCATGCTGCTTCTGGTCAGGGAAATGTTTGGCCAGGGAGCAGACAGCGGGGCTGGCTTTTCAAGAGGACTACTAGCTGCTGGCAGCTGCAGCTGGAGCCTGGAGCTTCCCCCAGTGGTGGCAGAGCCCCATTGAAGGACTGCAGGAAATTTGATGCTAAGACCAGCAAATCTGCTCCCTAGTCCCTGCATGTGTAGATGCCTGCCTAGAAGTGTTTACTGATCTTGGATCAAATGCATGTGTAGATGAGCCAGGAGCATAAACTGACCTCAGATCAAATGCGTGTGTAAATGACCCCAGTGAGTGGGAATAAATGAATACCTATAGAAGGCTCAGGCGGAAAAAAGGCTATGAGATTTATTATAGTCTTTTCTGGAAATTGTCTAGTTGTCTTCTGTGTCATTTTAGCCTGTGCTCTTTCTAAATATATGTAATAATTGTGTTTCTGATTTACAGCATGTAACTTTTTAATTAGTTTATCTATCATATTTGGGTCAGATTCTGAAGGATGCATTCAAATTATATAGTACCTTGAGCTACCAGTAGCTTCATGGATTTCGATTGTTTATTTACAGTTCAAAATTCTATTAAATATTCAGTGAGATCATTACAATCTGCCTTAAATTTTGGCTTCAGTCAGATCTGGGATTAGACGATTGGCCACTTTGGGCAGAGAGTAAATCATAGTCTCCCTCCCTCCTCCTACTCCCACATTAGAGGACTTGCATTAACTTAGTCTGGTGGAATCCCAATGGCCAGAGATCATAGGCAATTTCTCCGGTTACTTGCCCCTGCTGCTGCTGCTGTGTTGTGCTGCTGCTTGATCTGTCAGATCCATAGGATGTTTTGAACTTCAAAGCAGTATACATCTTAAAGGAAGCTCCCAGGATCTAATGCAGATGCTGTCCCTTTTCTTGTCAGGGAGTATTGTACCATGCCAGTTTTTACTAATGTGTACATGCTTCTTGACATCCTTCTGAATTCTCTTTACAAAATTGTGATTAATATTTAAGAACCTCTCAGGCCAAAAAGAAGAAATCTGCAATCACAGTAACTTAATGTAAAATAATGCATGAATCATTATATATCAATAAGGCCCTGATCTCATGAGTTTTAATGTTTAAATAGTGACTGGTTTTCCCTGGTATAGTTTGGATAACAATAAAGAATTCATGGGATTTGTTTGTTATTACCCATGACTTGTTTTCTTTGAATGTATCATAACTCTACATGACAAGATACATTTTATAATAGTTTTCTGTTCAAATATAAATCGTCTTTCCAAGCACTTCACAGAAATCCCTTAGTTGCAAGGGGCTGTACAATGCTCAGTGGATTTGTTCTTATATGGAAGCTTAAAAACTCTGGAAGTTCAGCAAGGATTCTGCATTGTAAGATACATAATTGCAACTTACTGAGTTCATAAAATAGATTAATTTAAAAAAGAACAAGCAAGATTAGACACATTAAATTTTGTAGGGCTGTGCAAAATTTTGCCGGCTGTTTTGTTTTGGCACTGTTTCTAGATCACTCCAGGTGCTAGATTGTGCTGGGGTGGCAAGGCAGCCCAGCTGGGCTGCTTTCCCATTCCCCATGCTAGATTGCATGGGCTCCCTATCCCCAGCGAAACGTCAAAATAGTGTCAAAACAACCCTTCTGTTTTGATGGAATGGAACAAAACAGCTGTTTTGACTCAAAATGACATTTGAAACTCAAGGTGAAACAGAACGGTGCCGTTTTGCACAGCCCTAATATTTTGGTTATGATTTCAATCCAATTGAGTAGTGACATAAATAGATGCAATTCTTGTTGATTTAAGTAGGAATTATTCTGCTTATGTCAAAGATGAATTTGGTTCCAATATGGTCTTTGATCTCATGAAGGCACTCTCTGGGTGCATGCACAGGTGCATTAATGTACTTTTCCTAATGTGCATTAAATTTAGTACCTCCAGTGTGAGGTACTAAATAAATGCACACTAGGCTGCCCTAATGTGTAATGCTGAAAGTGCATATTTTTTAAGTGACACTTAATGTGCAGTAGCTTATTTTACTGTGCATTAGCGTAATTGCATTTTTTTACGCAATGCCTTAATGAGCAGTAAAATAGGCTACTGCGCATTAAAGCACACATGTAGACACACCCTCTAAGTGTAAAAATATGATGCTGTGTCAAGTGTCTTCCCAAGTGTGTTAGTCATCGGGCCAGTGGACTGATTCAGAAAAATTAAGATACCTGGAGCAAAGCACAAAGTCCCAAAAGACATGGCTTACAAAAACTTGACCCTTCTAAGATCCTCAGCCTGAAGTGATCTTCTGTTCTGTTTAACTTCTTTGGAGAACACATGTCATGAGAACAACTTCCTCCCCCAGATACATATTTTGCAGCACATTTCCCATCCCCACTTTCTCAGAAGGAGGACTCTTTGCAAAATGGGAAATTTCAGAATTATTCAGGGCTTTCTAAGGGAGACTAGAAATCTTCTAGGTAGGCACATCTACACATCTAGACTTTTACTGTGGAGTAGATGAATTTGCTCTGTTTCAGCATCTACAATGCAGAACTATTAGGTTGGAGTAAACTAATAAACTTTGCAGCACAGTAGTACCTGTAAATACAAGTTCTATCCTGCTGTGGCCCCAGCCACCCTCTCCATAGCATTTTGAGCTAGGTCAGAATAGCCCTGGGCTGACAGTCTGACCCCCAAACTCCTTGCCAACTGGGGCTGCTCTGACTTGCATCAACATGCTCTGTTTCCAGGTGCACATGTAAAAGTGGTGCCTGGAAGCAATAAACTCCAGTGTCATAAGTGCTGGCGTTTATTGCTTCACATTAATATGCACATGTAGATGCACTGTGTGTATGGAAAAGAAGCCACAAGTGGGGAGGCTCTTGACACCCAATAAAAAGAAACAGGGAAATAGTAGTAAATAGAAGACGGGTGGAGAAAGTCACTAAGCTGTATCTGAAAAGCTTGAAGGTATAAGGAGATTTTTTTCCTAACCTTCAGAAACAAAGGGATGTGGAAGGAACTCCTAAATAAAAGCAGGGCAGCAAGCAAGTCACTGGGTTCCCCACTACCTCCTCAGGAAAAGACTTTGTAGAAAGACCAGGCCAGCAGGGTGGAAGAAGAGAGCATAACAAAAGGGGGTGGGGGGGCAAAGCCCTAAACATTACTCAGTATAAATTAGCTGAACTTTTAGCTGCTTGTATGCATTGCAGTCAGACTGCAATCTTCTGCAAGCCTGTCCATTATTAGTCAAGAAAGATAGTTTCCAATGAAACCATGATCCTGAGTACCTTTCCTAAACTTAGAATTATGCTGAAACCTCTCCTTACCTCCCTAAAATTTAGAATTATGGTCATTCTGGATTGAGATTGATCCAAACTGTTAAATTAGATACATATTCCTTAGCATTATTTATACAGAGCCAAATTAGTTCATTACACTTCACCAATGTAAAAATAAGGTGGTCACTTAAATTCAGTGATTGCACTTACAGGTTTAAGCCTGTTTAAATAAGCTGAGTTAGGGAATAGTTAAGTGTTACATTTAGACTGCAATCAATCTATGGAATATTCAGCAGTGTTTAAGTTAGAATGTGCTGTGGACAATTATACTTTAAGGATTAATACTATTTTTTGCTTGATAGCTCTGACTTGCCACTAGAGAGCTGATGAGGGGTATGGCTAGGAGCTAGGACATCAGAGGCACTTACACAGGTTACACTTTTTGTGCAGTTGGGCCCCTGAAAACTACACACATGCCTGGCTACAGAGTACTTTTAAAAAGGCTGATCATGTGAAAAATTAATCCTTGGCAAATCAGCTAGTAGCTGAAGGGGCTTTATAACAGAGCACCTTAGGGAACTTACATTCCTCTGAGGATCCATTTTTAGCCCCTTTGCAGGGCTGTCAACTGGGAAAGGAAGGGAAGGGGAGGAAGAGGGAGCAGCAGGTAGCTGCCCAGCTGGGCTTTGCCTGGCAGAGGTGGAGGGGGGCAGGAAGTGGAATGTGCCCCCCCAGCTAGCCATGAGGTAAGGAGGGATCCCTTTCCCCATGCCCCTCCCAGGCCTCTTGACAGTGGGGGCAGCAGCTGCCAGTTTGGCTTTATCATGGCCAGGCCTGGGGGAATGGGCATGGTGGAACAGAACCCCCTCAGCTCATGAGTGCAGCCTAGTTCCCCCCAATAACCCAGCTGGGGTATCTGGAGGGGTGGTGCAAGGCATGGGATCTGTTCCACCCTTCTCTCTCTTCCAGCTTTGTCCAGGCAAATTCCAGCCAACATCTGCCTGCTGGTCCCTTCCCCTCCCTCCCCTGCTGGCAGCCCCAGAGCTGTGGAGAAGTGGGGGTGCAGGCTGGGAAGAGGGGCAGCTTGCCCCTCAGAGGCTGCTTGAGCACCCCTGCCTGCTGTCCAGGGCTGGTGCAGGTAGGCTCAAGTCCCGTTGACCCAATAAGTGAACTTCTGTTTGGTCAGAGGGGCTCTAACTCATAGAGCTTTGTATAACGTGCTATGAGTTTGGAGTGCAGCCCCTAAACATCTATAGGCACCCCTGGGCTTTATGTGTGGATGATGGGAAAAGCTGGGAGAAGATGCTGGAGGACTGAAAACAGCTTGTTTTATCTCTGTGGAACACAAGCTAGGTAGCACAACTCAGGTTGCCTGAAGTGGCATAACTTTTAGATCTTCAGAGGGTGTTTAGCATGAGTTAATGAGCTTTAATATATAGATTCTTGTGTTTTAAGTGCCCTTAGCATGAACGATGTGTGCCCCCGGCAGCTAGGAGGGCATGGCGGTGGCAGGAGCACAGTTGCGGCAGGAGCACAGTGGTGTGAGTGTGGCAGCAGTAAGCATGGAACTCCCACAGACATTGCCAGCACTGGCAACGGCGGCAGCAGGGGGTGAGTGCCAAATGGGCCGGTGACCACCTGCAACCACTGCCAGCAGCGCCAGCAGCAGCCAGTGGGGATCACGGACCACCCACAGCCGGGGTGGCAAGTGGCGCCTGCCCGCAGGCACCACCGACAGTGTCAGTAGCACCTTTTTGTAGGTAGGGGGTGCACTGCCACGCTCAGAGGGTGCACGTGCACCTGCATACATTCCCTACACATTGCCCCTGGCCCTTAGTATGATCTAAGTGTAATGTGTAACTTTATCCTTAGTGTTTCACTTTTATTAGGTTGCAAGAGAATGTTCCTATATAGCAGGGGTGGGCAAAATAGCAGATTCAATCAGTGGCTGGACTCCATTTCCCAGCAGCCCCGTGCTGCGGCCAGTTTCCATGGGGACCCCAGCAGCAGTCCTGCTGCATAGCATGAAGCTGGAGTTTCTGTGGAGACTGGCCCCAACAGCACTGGCAGGGCATGTGGCAGGGCACAGGACTACTCTAGAGCCCAGGTGAGATCTTACAGCAGTGACAGCATAATCCAGAGCTGGAGCAGAGCCATGATCTGCAGTCTATATGCCCCTGCTTGGGGCATGCAGGCTGCAGATTGCAGCTCTGCCCTGGTGCTGGACCATGATGTCACTGCTGCAAGAATCCCACCAGGCTCCAGAGCAGCTCTGCACCCTGCTGCATGCCCTGCCAGCAGGGGCAGTGCCGGGTTGGGGCACTATAGGCACCCCAAAATTCCCCATAGCCACCCCTCCCAGTGCTGTCACTGCTGCTGCTCACCCTGAACAGCTGAGCCTGCCCCACTCCCACCCACTGCACAGCACCCCCTCAGCCCCTCCTGCTTGCTAGTACTTCTGGAACCAGTTTCCACAGAAACCCCAGCCCCATGCTATCATGCTATCACAGCATGACTGCTGCTGGGGTCTCCATGGAAACTGGCCCCAGCCATGTGGGCAGGGGCTGCTGGGAAATGAAGTCCACTGCCAGCTGGATCCAGCCCACAGGCCAGACTTTGCCAGCCCTTGCCATATCATCTCAAAAGAACTACACTGTTCACAGAGGAAGATGGTGTTACTTTGAATGACCAATTTGCCAAATCAAGAGCAAGACCTTATACAGGTTGAATCCTTAACTATCTTCTGAAATTATTTAATATAACTCATAAAAAGTTTAACTACTATCTTCCAAGATATTACTGTAACATATTTTAATTAATTATTCTGTTGCCCAACCACTGAATCTCACATAATTTTTCTTGCAATTTCTAGATTTCTGATCACTTATTAATTCACAATAACTACATCCAATCACTTAATTTCCTCATTCATAATAAAAGCATTGCACAATATTGGCTGAAATACCTATTAGTTTTTAAGAGAACTCTACTCTCCATCTTTGCTGTGTTCCCTAGTCACTTTCTAGATCATGACCTTAACACCTCTTGCTAAATACATTTTGAAGAAATTCTTGTTTAAATGAAACTGAATTGAAAAACGAACATAAATACTTAACTCTTTACATCAGTGGTGCTCAACGTTTTTCTTCCATGTGTTACTTTGAATTACCCATTTATCAAATCAAGAGCAAGACCTTATAAAGGGGGATAAGGCAAAATGCTGCATTTATTGATTACATGAATTAGACATAGAGGTTCGGACACACCTCATACAGACACACACAAATCATCATACACATCATTACACTCAGACATACACAAATACAAAACAACCATTCCATTCAGATATTATAGTTACCAGCAGCAGTTGTTCAATAGGAGTACTGGGTGGCTGGCCCAGGCCTATTGAGAGAAGATGCAGATAGTAGGCTGGAGTGGGGTGAACAGATGTGTCTGTGATCCAAAGAAAGCAGCAGGTGAGAGAGACTCACCCAACCCGGTATATATTGTTGCTTACAAATACAGTTAAATCTTCTTTTCCTGTTGCTATGGCATTCTCTCACCACTCACCCTTTCACATACACTCATACATAAAGGGCACGCAGAGTTCATTCACTTATGTCAAGCAAAAGAATACAAAATTGGAATTTTCAAGTTACTTGCAGGACAAGACTAACATGGCTACAGTTCACTACTATTACATTCTATGTTAACATCAGCTACATTAGTTCAGTTCATGCTACAATGGGATAAGACTCCTTCATGTTTTCATCTCAGCAACTGAAGCCACACCTTCTAACCCCTAATTCATAACACAAGAAACAGACATTTTTGCTTGCCATTCAAGGAGCTAAATTATTTTCCCTCCTCAATAACTTGCATGCATCAAAGCATAATGGATAAGGGTGAGAAAAAAATGTCCTAATGCTGAATACTGATGGATTGAGATATTTTTGGTTCTATGAGGTCCTACCCTCTCTCCCCCTTCATTCATTAATCACTCTAGAGGTGTTTCTGGCAGTGGTCTGCTTAACCATTGTTCTTTGTCCTGAGTGTTTAGTGAAGCAATACTAAGAGGAGCACTATACCATGTTTGTGAAAAGTCTAGGAAGCGAAATATACCAGTAATTACAAATTACATCTAAGATAAGAAAATAGCTTTAGCCACAGTATCAGAGGCTCCTGGATGTCTGTTTCACAGAAACTGTGCGCTGATTGATAGAGTCAGTGCCATACAACAAGCCTGAATAAATGTCCAAAAAACAAAACAAAAGACTGGGCAAGGAGCAATTGAGATGTGTTGTTATATGTGATTTTTTTGGCTTGTGTTAAAGATAGGGGCAAAAGCTTATAGGCATTTACCTTTCCAGTAATTCACTTTGGAAATGATTTAGATGATAAAGTTTTATAACCACAACTCAAAACATCATCCCCTGGAAACCCACTGTGCTCTCTTCTGTAAATCCGTTTTCTAAAACCCACATCTTCTGTGCCAGATGTCAGTAATCCACTAACCAACAGTGGTTAGATTAGAGACAATCACAGTGCATATTAATTTATGTGTTAAGAATTAAAAAATGATTGAAACAATCAAATTAGTAGTTTACCTGCAGTAGTATCTGATCTTATTACTCTTTCCTTTGGCCTCACTTCACTGTTTATCCTTTCCTCTTATTGTACATTATACTCAACAGCATGTACACAGTGATTTTTTGCTAAAAAATATTTATTATAGTTCCATGTGTGTACAGGACCTCCACCTGACACAGGAAGTACATGGTCCCACTAGGGGGAATGCCTTACTGGATCTGATATTGGCAACAGGGGATGATAAGGTAGGGGACCTACAGATTGGTGGCCATCTGGGGGAGAGTGATCACCTAATAATAGAATTCTTCATAAGACATCGAATGGGTAAGGTAACTAGTAGGGTGAAAGTGCTAGACTTTAGGAAAGCTGATTTCAATGAACTCGGGCGATTAGTCAAGGACACACTGCAGAGTAGGAGTTTTGAAGTGATGGGAGCCCAAGAAGGGTGGCTGTGCCTTAAGGAAATGATCCTTCGGGCACAAAGGGAGATGATCTTGATGCAAGGAGAAAGAGGGAAAGGGGCCAGGAGGCTTCCTTGGCTGACCAGAGAAATCCAGGGCAGCCTACGGGCCAAAAGGGGGGTACATAAAAAGTGGAAACAGGGAGAGATCACCAAAGAGGAGTATACCTCCTCTGTTCATGCTTGTAGGGAGGCATTTAGACGGGCCAAAGCTACCAAGGAGCTGAGGAGTGCAGAGTCACTTGGAGGAACTGGATGCCTTTAAGTCGGCAGGCCCAGATGAGCTCCATCCGAGGGTACTGAAGGCACTGGCCGACGTCATTGCACAGCCACTGGCAGGAATATTTGAACGCTCGTGGCACACGGGCCAAGTCCCGGAGGACTGGAAAAGGGCCAATGTGGTCCCCATTTTCAGGAAGGGGAGGAAGGAGTACCCGGGCAACTATAGGACAGTCAGTCTCACCTCCATCCTTGGCAAAGTCTTTGAAAAAATTATCAAGGCTCACATTTGCGAGAGCCCGGCAGGACAAATTATGCTGAGGGGAAACCAGCACGGGTTTGTGGCGGGCAGATCGTGCCTGACCAATCTAGTCTTTTTCTATGACCAGGGTATGAAACTCCTGGACACAGGAGGAGGGGTGGATGTCGTATACTTAGACTTCAGGAAGGCCTTCGTTACGGTATCCCACCCCATACTGGTGAACAAGTTAAGAGGCTGTGACTTGGATGACTACACAGTCCGATGGGTGGCGAATTGGCTAGAGGGTTGCACCCAGAGAGTCGTGGTGGATGGGTCAGTATCGACCTGGAAGGGTGTGGGCAGTGGGGTCCCGCAGGGCTCGGTCCTTGGATCGATACTCTTTAATGTCTTCATCAGGGACTTGGACGAGGAAGTGAAGTGTACTCTGTCCAAGTTTGCGGATGACACAAAACTGTGGGGAGAAGTGGACAAGCCGGAGGGCAGGGAACAGCTGCAAGCAGACCTGGACAGGTTGGACAAGTGGGCAGAAAACAACAGAATGCAATTCAACAAGGAGAAATGCAAAGTGCTGCACCTAGGGAGGAAAAATGTCCAGCATACCTACTGCCTAGGAAATGACCTGCTGGGTGGCACGGAAGTGGAAAGGTATCTTGGAGTCCTAGTGGACTCCAATATCCCTAGTGGATCTTGGATCTGAGTGGATCTTGGTCCAAGATCCCTAGTGGACTCCAAGATGAACATGAGTCGGCAGTGTGACGAAGCCATCAGAAAAGCTAATGGCACTTTATCATGCATCAGCAGATGCATGACGAATAGATCCAAAGAGGTGATACTTCCCCTCTATCGGGCACTGGTCAGACCGCAGTTGGAGTACTGCGTGCAATTCTGGGCACCGCACTTCAAGAGGGATGCGGATAACCCGGAGAGGGTCCACAGAAGGGCCACTCGTATGGTTAAGGGCTTGCAGGCCAAGCCCTATAAGGAGAGACTGGGGCACCTGGACCTCTTCAGTCTCCGCAAGAGAAGGTTGAGAGACGACCTTGTGGCTGCCTATAAGTTCATCATGGGGGCACAGAAGGGAATTGGTGAGTATTTCTTCACCAAGGCGCCCCTGGGGGTTACAAGAAATAATGGCCACAAGCTAGCAGAGAGCAGATTTAGATTGGACATTAGGAAGAACTTCTTCACAGTTCGAGTGGCCAAGGTCTGGAATGGGCTCCCAAGGGAGGTGGTGCTCTCCCCTACCCTGGGGGTCTTCAAGAGGAGGTTGGATATGCATCTAGCTGGGGTCATCTAGACCCAGCACTCTTTCCTGACTATGCAGGGTGTCGGACTCGATGATCTATTGGGGTCCCTTCCGACCCTAACATCTATGAATCTATGAATCTATGTTTGCTTTGTACATCAGATTCTTTCTCAAATAATTAATTACACAGAATTTCTTTTCCAACAGTGGGCTTTCTGAAGACTTAAGGCTAAAAGGTGTTTTGAATTGTAACACATGATCAAATACATCATTCTGCTTATCAATTTAAGATCATTTCATTTGCTCTCACAATTCCTCCTCTTTTTCCTTCCACTGGGCTGCAGTTTTTCCTTTTAATGCTTGACTCTGTCTTGCTTTTCTTGTTGGTTTTCAGCCAAATTCTTTGTTGAATTTGCATCAAGTGGCCGTGTCTACATGTACAAATTCTGCAGGGTGGGTTTACTCTAGTCTAGAGTAAATTAATCTAGAGTAAACCCACCCTGGGAAGGCATTTACACATGCGGGGATTTGGAAGCATATTTGCTGTTCCTGGCAGAAGTCTGCTCCCACCCACTCTGGCCCTGCACCGGCCCTCTGCCACCACCCAAGGGAACTCTAGGCTCCCCCTAGGTGCTAGCCCAGGGGCTGGCAAGCAACACAGGGCCAGGGGACAGCTGTCTTTTAGTTGGACGGGGAGATTGCTCCCTGCCCCTGGGAGCTGCCTGCTACTTGGGTGGGTTCTGGTGGCAGATCCTGGGCAGGGACAATATCCCCCTGCCCTGGCAGCAGGAAGCTCCCAGCCCAGGTCCCTCATCAGGTGTAGGGGGCTTGGAAAGAACTGCAGGGGAGGGGTTGGTCTCGGCCTTCTGCCACGATCTGCCAGGGGAGCAGCTAGTGCTGAACCACTGGCTGGGCTCCTCTTCAGCTCTTTCCAAGCCCCATGTCTCAATCACCCAATCAGGGCATGGGCTGGGAAAAATATGCAGGGCTGGCACCTGCCCCTGACCAGGGACAGTTCCCAGCCAGCCCCAGGCTGTGTGGGGAAGTCTGCATGTGCAGCCCGGAGCTGGCTGGGGATTGTCTGAAATGCAACAGTTCTCAGCCACCTCCAGGCTACATGTGCAGACTTCCCCATGCAGCCTGGGACTGGCCAGGAACTGTACCAGTCAGGGGCAGGTCCCAGCCATCTCCAGGCTCGGTGGGGAGCTCTCCCCATTCAAGGAGCTCCCAGCCCCACTCCATATTGTGGCTGCAGAGCTGGGGCTAGGAACTCCCTGCTGCTGGGTTAGGGGGACATTGTCCCTGCCCAGGCTCCATGGCAGAGTCTATTCCAACATCAGGCAACTCCTAGGGGCAGGGAGCAATCTCCCACCCCCTGCTGCCTGGTTGGCCATTTACACGTGTCATACTGTGCATTACTTACTCAGCAGTTAATTTGCTACTTGCATTTGCAGGTAGTATTTTAACTGCCAGTAGAGGAAATGTAACTGAGCAGTCAGGGGCAGCACATGTAGATGGTGATGCTTACTATGCAGTTATTAGTTCTATTATGCAGTAAAGCATCTTGTTTAGATGCACCCAGTTTGTATCAAAACCTAGAAATCTTCAGTAAAGCAACATTTATTAAATCTGTCTAAAATTTGGCCCAGTCTGTAATAGCTTTTTCACTTTTCTCAAATTCATCATACACCTGATATAGAGATTTAAAGTCATTTGCTTCAAAATATTTTCACTGAAACCTAGGACAAAACTGGGGGGTTAAAAATATAACAAAATAGTCCACTTACCTTTTGAAATCTGAAATCACTTATTGAACTTGGAGTAGCTTCCGAAGGGTGTTCAAAAGCATCATTTAAACACACATAAGGAGGTTCAATCAGATTCAGTGATAATTCTGATAAGTTCCTTTACTCTTGCATGGAACACTCTGACTATTATATCAAGACTGTGTTCAACCTTTTGGTAAAGTTGGAGGCTAGCAGTATCTTGCACCATTTAGGATTGCAGGTAAAGGTAATGAATAGGTCTTGTTTATGAAACTTTCACACCATGGCCATAGTATCTTGGTAGTTTTGTTGCATATTCCATGGATTACCAATAAATGTCAAAGGTAGAATTACATCAGTTCCTGCTCTTAGACCTTCTCCTTCTGCTGTACTGGGTAGTACATCTTCTAATGCCATGTACATGTCAACACAGAGTGCAGTTTGGTTTTCTCTCACATACTGCAAATTATTTGCCTCTATCCTACAATGCACATCAACAAAGAATTGCTGTTTCAGTTTGCCAGATTAAAGCATTAAGATGAACTGAGGCCTTCTACATTAAGACCCATAGTGATGCCTAGTAACTTTGGTCCACACTCTTCACAGATTTCATAGATTTCATAGACATTAGGGCTGGAGAGGACCTCAGAAGATCATCGAGTCCAGCCCCCTGCCCGAAGGGCAGGAAGTCAGCTGGGGTCAAAGGATCCCAGCAAGATAAGCATCCAATTTACTCTTGAAGGTGTTCAATGTAAGTGCTTGAACCACCTCCGATGGCAGGTTATTCCAGATCTTGGGGGCTCGGACAGTAAAGAAATTCTTCCTTATGTCCAGCCGGAAATGGTCTTGCAGTAGTTTGTAACCATTCGACCTCATCATCCCTTGGGGCACTCTGGTGAACAAACGTTCCCCCAGATACTAGTGGTCACCCCTGATAAACTTATAGGTGGCCATCAGATCACCCCTGAGCCTGCGCTTTTCCAGGCTAAAGAGCTCCATGACTTTCAGCCTGTCGTCGTAAGATCTGTTTTCCTGACCTCTAATCATGCGCGTGGCTCTTCTCTGGACTCTCTCAGGCTTCTCCACATCCTTTTTGAATTGTGGAGCCCAAAACTGGATGCAGTACTCCAGCTGCAGCCTCACCAAGGCCAAGTACAAGGGGAGAATGACGTCCCGGGATTTGCTTGAGAAGCATCTATGGATGCAAGCCAGCATTTTGGTTGCTTTACTAGCTGCAGCAGCACATTGCAGGCTCATGTTCATCTTGTGGTCTATGATAATCCCCAAGTCTCTTTCTTCTGTAGTGCTAGCCAGTATAGCACTGCCGAACCTATAAGGACGCTGCAGGTTTTTCCTCCCAAGGTGGAGAACCTTGCATTTTTCAGTGTTAAACACCATCAGGTTCCCATCCACCCATTTGCTGAGCCTGTCCACGTCAGCCTGGATCACCCTCCTGTCTTCTGGTGTGGATGCTTTGCCCCAAACTTTAGTGTCATCAGCGAAGTTGGCCGGTCCGCTTCTGACTCCAGTGTCCACATCATTAATGAAGATGTTGAATAATATGGGTCCAAGGACAGATCCTTGGGGGACCCCACTGGTCACAGGGCACCATGATGATTGACTTCCATCAATTACTACCCTCTGGGTCTGACCATGGAGCCAATTTTCCAGCCAGCGGATCATGGTGGACCCAAGGCCACAATTGGCCAGTTTCACCAAGAGTTGATCATTGGATACCAGATTGAAGGCTCTTTTGAAGTCAAGATATATGACATCAATCTCTTCTCCCTTGTCCAGGTGATAGGTCACCTGGTCGTAGAAGGAAATGAGATTGGTCAAGCAAGATCTACCCACTACAAACCCATGCTGGCTATCCCTCAGGATGTTGGCGTTGGCCAATCCATTAAGGATGGCTTCTTTAATAAACTTTTCTAAGATCTTCCCTGGGATAGATGTCAGGCTGATGGACCTATAGTTTGCCAGATATACTTTCCTCCCTTTCTTGAAGATAGGCACCACATTGGCCTTCTTCCAGTCTTCGGGCACTTCATCAGAGTGCCAGGAGTTCTCAAAGATCCATGCCAGAGGCTGGGCTATGATGCTCACCAGCTCCTTGAGTACCCTGGGGTGTAGATTTTCAGGGCCGGCTGACTTGAAGGTATCCAGCTTCTCAAGGTGTTCCTTCATGAGGTCAGCATTGATGGAGGGCAGGGGATCTCCCTCACCTCCCTGTCCCATAGTGGGCATGGGCATCCCATGGAACTGATGAAAGACTGATGCAAAGTACCCATTTAATAGGTTGGCTTTTTCCTGGACGTCAGTTGTCAGTTGTCCCATCTGGTTGAGCAAGGGTCCAATGTTGCCCTTGCTTTTCCTTTGGCCTCCCACATATCTGAAAAAGGACTTTTTATTGTCCTTGAGCACTTTTCCTGGAATTCTAAGCCTATGAGAAAACTAGACTCACCATGAGAAAATAACAATGGATACAGTAATGGATAAAAATTTGGATTAAAGTATGATATAGTTTTAGTGAGAGCGGAAGGATTTGCAGGGTTAGGATTTCATGGCTAAACAGCTACATGCGTGTTAGCCAGTGGAACACTGCCATTGTAGGGAAGCCACAATACAACAATTCAAGTGCTCCTCTCCTAAGGATTCTCAGCTCCTAAGGATTAATTTCCTTTGGGTGTTGAGCTACAGCCTGTCCCCACTCAAAGGCACAATAAACCAAGATTAACTCAGTCACCAGTTAAGTTAAACAACTTGTATTAAGAAAAAGACTACAGGACAGCTTGTAACAGACTCATATTAAGAACAGTGTTAAAAAACAGAAACCAGTAAGAAAAAAAAAAAAAATATATATATATATACACACACACACACACACACACACACAAAACCACAACAACCTCAGCTCACCATAAGGTGGTGACTTGTCCTGTCACAGCTCTCTTCTCCTTGGGGATGATACAGAGCTGGTGAGGATTTCTAAGCCTTTCCCCCTTGCCTTGCATAATTGGCCCCTCACTTACTCAGGGTAAGGTGATAAGTTACCAAATCTTCTGTAGAAGAATGAGTGGGCAGTCACTCAAGATCACCTCTCCTCCGGTAAGTCTCCTTGATGATCGAAACCACACACCACCCAATCCACAGTAACGATAGTTTAGACCTACATCTAACTCTAATCAATCCAGGACAGACTGTCATTTTCTTTCTGCTTAACTTCTTGCAGTTTTCTATAAGATGTAAGGATTGCAGTTTATAAGCATTTCATTCAAATCCTGTAGTAATGTAGCTTTAGGCTTTCATTTCCAGGTTTTGACATCTTCTCACTGGGCACATCTACACATGCAATTAGTGCAACTGAATAAACTCCACCACAATTTAAGCCAGAGTAAACTAATCCCAATGTCACCATGTACATGTGCGTTTTAGCACAGTAATTTACCCTGCCGTTAGATAGTACATGTGTCAGACAGGACTATCTTACACTGCAGTAAATTAATCTACTGCACCCTAATTGTGGCGCATGTGTAGATATGCCCACTGAGTGCTTCTTCAGTGTCCACTACAACAAGTTGACCATAACTTGACCTTTCATTTTCATAGAGCACTCCAATAATGTGAAACACAGCTCCATGAATTTTAAAGCATTATGACCCTGGATTTCTTCATGTATGTGTATTTGTTCTTAATGATGTGAACATCATTGCACTGTTATAGCTTTGGATGTTGTTGAGGTTGTGCTATGTGAGTTTGCTACCTGAAGTAATTTGTTTCTTAAGGAAAGCTGACATACATCAAATGCAGATTTACTTTACCATTGTGGTAATATCCTTTAAAGGAGTCTCCAGTTTTCTCACTAATTAAGTGTTTGCACTGCAGTACTGGTAACCTATTGATATATCACTAATGTCAAATATGGTGATGGTCAATGAAGGATGAAGCTCAGATCTCAGGAAACCTCGTGACCACTGGACAGAATTTCATCATGCAATCATTATATCTTCTAAATGTGTGCAAACAGCATCCTCACATCTTACCTGCTTTTCATCTGTTTATCTTCCCCTGTTCACACAACATGATTCGTTACTCATAAAGTGATTTTTTAATTTTCATAATATTCAGCATCATCTTGCCATTTTTTATGACTTTCACAGTGACCTGTTAGTATTCACCATGTGTGTAATGACGGACATCCAGCTGGCAGATTTTCTATTTTTGATTTTCTGCTACAATATTTTATACATACACAGGAGGAATAAAGACAGCATATATTTAAAAATATTAACATGTAGTTACTTAAGCAGTCACTTATAGCTTAGAAGTAAAAATATATTAACTTGAGCATTTATTTATAGCTTAAATTATTACAAACTAAGAAAAATAAGACAAAAGAGTAATTGAAATATGTTTAAAAGATGCACACACAAAGTTTGTTGTAAGTAGGTAGCGTTAGTGTATTAGGTGAAAATGAGACAGAGGTCTGTTTTTCATGGGGTGCATTTGCACATGCATTTAAGCATGACTAAATGTAATGCTCATTAAGCTAATGTGCATTAAGCAATATTTGGCGGGTGTCTGCACATGAAGGGACGTGGCACTAAAGGTAGTGCACTAAAGTCAGTGCCAAGTGTTTGCCCATTACTTTGGGGTGTGCTCATTTATTAGGGATAGTTTCTAGGGTCTTAGTGATTCTGTCAATGTGCTGCTTGTGTTGCTATACGGAGCTGTATTTCTCCCTTCTGCAAGCCCTCACCCCCAGTGGAGCTATCTTGCAGGACTCAATCTCAATGGGACTGGGTTCCTCCAGTCACCAAATCAGTCATACACACAAACACACACAAATTAACGTGACACGCCTGATCTGGCCGGGCTGATCAGCATGGACAGGCTGACACCCTCATATGCCAAGAATCAGTTCATAAGAGCAACAATAAAATGCAGTCAGACACAAGCACACAGGTAAACAGAATCCCTCTGAATCCGGCTGGGTGTCCAGCTGACACCCTCATGGGCCAGCATTCAGTTCATAAGGGCACGTCTGAGTCAAACTGGGTCAATCAGCCTGTACAAGCTGATCCCCTTATGTGTTTCAAACTCAGCACGTCCCAATCTTTGGCCTCTTGATGAGCAGACCCCACAATAATTTAGGCTTCACAGGGATCTTTAGCATAGGTAAAAGAAGCGTTGCTGCAGAGCACAGGAGGAAAAAGAAGCAGAGAAGGAAAAATATACCCAATTACTTCCAGTTTCCCTATAAAAGTTATTTATTGCTAAGCATATGAAATGTATAATAGTACTAGTAATAGACATGCAAAAGAAAAACAAACACAAACAATGACAATACTACCCTGGTTTCACTAAGTATTTGGGGAAACTTAGCTCAAGCTTAACTGATACAGGTCAGGTTCAGAAGTTTATGCCTAGAAAGAAGAGAGAACGCTGGGAATCTCACCGAGCCCACGGTACCCAGGCTGCAAAGCTGACAGGCACAGTCCGTAGCACAATCCTTGAAGAGAGAGACGATCTGTTCTTCCAGCGTCCCAAGAACGACAGGGGATGGTGTCAGCACAGGAGTTTTCTTCTTCTTCTTTCTTTCTCCCTCTTTCCTCCTGCTTCTTCTTCTTCTTTCTTTTTTCTCCTTTTTTTTAAGCGCACACACTTACAGATTTCAGCTGCTTTGAAGCACCCTCAGTAGTGTAAATCATTGTCTTTTCTATTGACAAGGGGTTATCTGGTTTGGACCATCTCAGGAAACTGATTGATAATCAGGAAACACTTAAGATTAGGGAGTAACCCAAATACTTGGGAGCCAGCTTGAGATTCCTATGGATGGCAGATATCCTGATGGGATATCTCATGGTTTCTTCAGGAACAATAGATAGCTTGCAGTATCAGGATTTTGGATTTTTACTTGTTGTGCACGAGCCTCAGCTTAGCATGACTTTTCCAGATTTTACTATAGTCTTTTAACAGACTTAAAGCAATTATTGGGGTGCTCATAACCTTTTGTGGAGAGGACTCCCACCAGTCGTCTTGGGAAAGATACGACAACACCTGGGATTAGGGCTCCAGCAGGCTGGATGCTGTGATGAACCCTTAACCATTGTTCAAATGTTGCCCGTACCCCCTCAGACTCGGTCTCTTGCCTCAGCATTCCCTAACCCGGCAACCGAGTTTTAGTCAATCAAGTTTAAATAGGCCTCCCATACTGGGACCGGGGAATGTACGGCCCAAGATGCCTATTAAACTTAGAGCTCTGTGTGTGTGTGTGTGTGTGTGTGTGTGTGTGTGTGTGTGTGTGTGTGTGTGTGTGTGTGTGTGTGTGTGTGTCGGGGGGGGGGGGGGAGTCCTTAGCAAATCCAGATTAGAACTGGTCTGATAAATGCTGAGCTGGGTGTGTGTGAACATGGGTTAATTAACATTGGAAGCACAGATTCCCCATCATGCAGTGCTCTCCTGCTTCTCTGGTCCCAGAATTCACTGCAGTCTCTGCTTCAGGCTTTCTGTTTTCCATCTCTCATGTAAATGAATGGTCATCTGGTTCCATCTCGGATGCAAATGAGACCTAGGGCAGTTGTTTCACTCTTATCACCCTTATCTGGAGAGTTTTAGGTGCGTCTCTCACTGCATCTTAATCAGTTTCGTTTATGTAGAGGAGGGGAGGGGGGGGGGGAGTCCTTTGTGAGTCAGACAGACTGCATCCTGTGCCAGGGTTGCCCAAGAATACAGAGCTGAGGCGTAACACAAGTCCCTGCAGCCCTGCCATGTGCCCCTCGTGGCTAGACAGACCTGACACTAAAGTTAGTGCCAGGTCACAACTACATGTGTGTTAATGCACTTTAACTAATTGTGCCTAAATTTGATACCTGCATTTGCAGATATCAAATTTAGGTGTGATCAGCTTAATTTAGCCATTTTTAATGCTCATTAAGGGTGCACACGTGTAGACATGTGCCCTTATGTGCATTAAAATTAGGCTAACATGCATGAACGCATCTTTTGTAGATGCACCCATGAAGTCTCACTGTGGAATGAAGCCCAGCACTGCCTGCCAGCTTGCTTATGTGTTCATAGGTGGCACATGCACATGCCTTGAATCACATCATGGTTTTGCTATGGCCACATTTTTATTCATTTCTCACTTATTTCAGACTTCTTTGAAGTTTTTGAATTTTGTGCAAATCTACGCTCTCTGCTTTTTAAAATGGTATATAATATGTCGGTACACACAGATACTTTAAAATGTTCTTAGATCATCTACCTCTTACCTACCTTATTAGTATATAGATTGTGGCAGTTCTCAATTTAGGCTGTATTATAAGCTTTTGGTATTTATGTGTTTGTACATCCCCTACCACAAAGAGGCCCCAGCCTGACTGAGGTTTTCTGATGCTAATACTACAATATAAAAAATAAGAAATTTCCATCAATAAAATTCAGGATGTTGGAATGAAAAAAAAATATAATGAATACAGGCTTCAGTGAGAGACCTGGGTTCTCTGTTCTTCTGAAACATGAAAGTTTGCTATAAAACTCCAAGTTTGAAAATGCTGACTACTGTGATACAGAAACATTGATTTGTTTTGGGGAAAACATTGGATTGTTTCTCTTTTTTTGTACTGTAGCTGTGACTGTCCCAGTGGATGGAAAGGAGCATTTTGCACTGAGACTGTTTCAGCGTGTGGTCCTGAGCATGTTCCACCACATCTGTGTAAACAAGGTGCTACCTGCATGCCACTGCCTGAAGGATACAGATGCCACTGCCCTCTAGGAACAACTGGCACCTACTGTGAAGAAGGTATGACAAGGATATCACGTTATTTTATTATTATTGACTTTGGTTTTTTTCCAGTGGCAGATTTGTAAGTTATCAAGGGTCACAAGATGATCTGCAGCTAATAAAAACAAACAAATAAATAAAGGTGAGTAATGTAAATAGAAATGAGATTTTATTTGTTTGTTCACTACCTCATTGCTTGGTCTGCACCCATAAATAGAAATAATAATAATTAGTCCCCTTGGCACAGTTTTTTGTGACCTGTAGGTGAAAAGCCTACTACACAGAGTAAGTATAAAGTAAATTTTTTTCTTAAGTAAAGCCAAGCACTAGTGCTAACTCTCTTAAAAAAAAATTCCCTTGAACCAAGGCTGAGAATAGGTTTTGCTTTTCTTGTACTGTGCAGTATACAGGTGTGTATGTAAATACAGTGTACAGATGGGCCATAGTAGAGCCATAGAAGATGCTGTTCTGTCATTTGTGGTATCTTAATAAAGTATCTCTGTTCTTCTGAAAGGTTCTGTGAGGCTTTGTTACAAACCATCATTACTTGTCTTGGCCAAAACTCTCTGTCCTATATTTCACTTTACTTCTGACTGAGTAATGAATTATAATGAGCTTTTTCAAAGTACAGTTTGTACTTTTCATGGATGGCAAATTGCTAAAACCTAGCTGTTTATCAAGACTCAATATCTCCTTTCTGGATTGATGGTGGGTATTGGATCAGAAAGAAGATGAAACAGAGAGCAATGAACAGCCCAAGGGAGCAAGAGGGAACAAAGTGAAATCAAATGATGGAGACTAATGAACACCCAGGAAAGAAAGAGAGAGTGAGAGAAAAGGGCAATGGAGATTTATGGGGCACAAAGGACAGTAAAGGAGAATAATAAACAGTAAGGACAAATAAGGCTTTGCCAAGTGACAGGGACCAGTAAATACAAGGCAGCAAAGTGGGTCACAAGAGAGCAAGTCCAGCAAAGTGAGTAACCAGGACTGACATGGGTTAAAGAACAATGATGTTGAGGGTGACATAGTTCTGACTGTAAATGTGACAGACTAACTCAGCCTGACTGAGGCCATTAATCATACAGATAACTTGTTTAATGAGAACTAATATGTATTTTGACATGGGAAGTATGAACTAAATGTCATAGTTATCCATTAATTGTATATATGAAAAGAGGTGAGCTAAGTGTGCTAAAACCAATATGTTCCTGTTCTTTGCAGAATGTTCTCTTGCACAACAGAACATTCAATGGAACCACCCAGAGTGGAGCAGATCTCCATATGGAACAGGGATCTGACACAGCATGATTAAACTAGAAAAGTAGGGGTTGGAAGTGCAGCAATTAAACATCTCAATCAGAAGTGAAACAAATACAGGGAGAGCAAAATCAGCTATGGAAAATACTCCTAATTATTTGCCTGGGTTGTATGCCATGGCCTTTACCTAGGCCAGTGGTCACCAACCAGTGGATCTTGATCCACCGGTAGATCTTGGAGCCTCTTGGAGTCTATCCAGGGCTGGAGTGAGGGGTGCCCATGTGCATGCACATGCAGGCCCCAGCCCAGATCAGACCATGGGGGAAGAAAGGGGCAGGGGCTAGATCAAGACCCCCACAGTGAGGGACAGTGCTGCAGAGGCATGAACAGGGGTAAGTTGAGTGGGGCCCTGGCCAGGTGGGACTTATCTGCTGGGGAGGTGCAGCCCCAAATAATTTTTTCTCCCTCTGCCTCAATCTTCTCCCCACCCATTTCCCTTCCCACAGACTTACCTGATGGGCTGGTGGGGAGGGGGGTGGCAGCAGCAACGGTAGATCTTGGGTTGCTTTTAAATGCCAAAGGTGATCTCCTACTTAAAAAGGTTAGAGACCACTGATGTAGGCCTACTCCCACTGACTTCACGACCTGAGTAAGAACAGTGCAAATAGTGAGCAAGGTCTTCAAGAAAAGCAATCCTGTTAATCTCTGGACCCACCTAAAACATTCCCTGACATTGCAGGATGCCAAGGCATTGGCAGCGCACATAGTCTCACCTTCTCTCTTCCTGTGATTCACTGTAATTTGAAGCCCTTGGCTTTTTGTACAAGAGATCCTACACGTGGGGAGAGGGTGCTCTGTGACTTGTGGTTTGCTGCGGGGCTGAAGTAGATGTTCTTGTGCAGACTTTTGGACATAATGCTGCTTGCAGACATTAAAAAAAAATCAAAAAACAAAACCATGCTTTACTGAAAGAAGCAGCGCATTACTTTGACCTGGCTCTGCAGCATCTGCATAGATCAGGCTTTTCAGCAGGGCTTTTCAGCACTTTTATCTAATAGCTGAGTCAATCTACTATTAGATGAAAGCATCAGAAAAGCCCTACTAAAGTGCCTGATCTATACAGAAGTTGGGTGAACTGGGTCCAACTAATGTGCTGCCTCTTCTGGGCACGTGCTGGGCTTGGTGTAGGAGCATGTGGAGTTTAAAGTGCTGTTTGTTTTTTGTAACATGTTGAAGCAGCCAGTGTGGTTTCCTACAATCTCAGGGACAGGACTCAGTAACCCAATGGATCCCTTCCCTTGCATTTGCCCTTTCTAATGCTGCTATATTTACCTAAATCCAAGACAACTTTGAATTTAAGACAACTCCCCCCTCCCCCCCCATATAATTAGATTCTATACATGGAGAATTATACATTTGTTATAATCTCCACATATAGAATTTAATTAGTGGAAAGTCATCTTCAGTTCATTCCCACCATTGCTATGTTAGGCAAAACAGTGGGTGAGAGGCCAGACCCCCATCCCTTGTTCTCTTGCCCCTTATCCCCCCATACCTGCCTCTCCTGGTACCTACCTCCTGCCATGCACCCCCTGCCCCTGTCCCTGTGCTTGTGCCTGCCTCCCACTCCCTGTCCCCCAACTCCTTCCCTCCCCCCTGAACCCTCCTGCAGCCTGCCTCCTCACTCTCTACCCCTATGTGCCTGTGCCTGACCCTTGCCTCCTATCCTCCATGCTGCCCGCCCCCCACTTCTTTCCTACCCGCTCCTCCATACCTTCTCTTACAGCTCTGTTTCTCTGGAGTAGTCAGCAGCAATGCAGCCTTGGCCCAGCCCCAACCCTAGCCCAGCCTGGTCAGGGAGAAGTGGCAGCATCTCCTGGTGTGGCTGGGTTGGGGTTTTAGGAACCAGAGCTGAAGGTGAAGGAGAATGGGGGCAGCTGGAGGAAGGGAGCAGGCTTCAGTTGGGAGCAGTGGGTGGAGGAGGTAGGAGTGCAGGTGTCCGGGGGTAGGCTTCAAGTTCTCCTTGTGGTCCCCACCATACTTCCCTCAGTTGCATGCCCCCTTCCCCACCAAACAAGCTATTCCAGTCCAGGGCAGGCAGTGGCTTAGCTCTGGCTTCAGCACTGAGTCTGGAATAAAAGGCAGAGCTGACCCTACGTCTGACATGGGCAGGTATTCACATCCAAGATGAGATTCCATTCCCCCCTCCCCCCACTGCTGGGGGGGGGGGCAAACCCTCATCTTGGATTTGAGTAAATACAGTAAGTTCCTTGTTCCAATTTGAAACATATTTTTAAAGTAGAAAAATAAGTTCAGATCATAAGGCCCTTGTACACACCACAACATTGGCCTTTAAAGCGGCTTAAATGCCCTTTTGTACTGCTTTAATGGCATTGCTGTTTGCACGCTCGGCAGCATATTCCACTTTAAATGACTTTGGTACAGAGCAAGATAAAACACCTCTGAGGTATTTTAGTTTGCTACCTAACAAAGTGCAACAGTGCACAGGGTGCTGGAAGCTGACATGCTCGGGGCTTGGAAGGCCCCGCACAGCTCAGGGGCTGTGGGACCCAGTGGCAGCCAATGCAATAGGCTCCACTGAAGAAAAAAAAAAGCGGCAAACCTGATCTTTTTTTTTTCCTCTCTCCCTGGAGCCTGCCTGTCTGCCTGAGCTATGCGGGGGCTCAGTGCTTCTCTCCACAGCTGTGGAGGGGCTGGAGCCCCATTTCCTCTGCAGCTGTGGTGCCCCCCCAGGACCTCCCAGGCCAGGTGCCAGCAAGCAGGTGCAACCTGGGGGCCCCCCATGCAGCTCGGGGACTGTTAGGCCCACTGGCAGCTTGCCCTCCCCCTCCGCCCCCACCGCTGAAGAGGCAGGTAAGGGTCAGGCCCCCACCCTTGTGTACATGCCACAGGGGTTTGGTTTAATTTAATTCTTCCTAAATTGAAGCAGTGTTTTTAAAAAACCCGCCATTTCAACTTAGGGAGAACTAAACTGAATTAAACCCCTGTGGCATGTATAAGCAGCCATAAGCTTTAACTTTTGGTGCAGAATACATTCAAAGACTTCTTCTGTTCACATAGACACAGAGCCTGCTTAGTGTTTACCACAAATTATGTTCCATGTACCTGGTGATAGCACCAATTTAAAGGAAAAAAATATTGTTAATTTGTTGCTTCTTGAAACAAACATTGCTAAAACGAAATAGAAAAGGGCAAATCACACAAGACTGGAGTCTTTTCTAAATGTTAATCTCACCGTTAAGGCTTACTTGGAATTTTCCTAACACTGTTGTGACTCAGGTATCAACAGATCAGTCTGATCCAATGGCTTTGATAATCACAGTTTTAAGAGGAAGACAAAAAATTAAAGTCAAACACAGGTGCGCACAAACCTGCAACCTAACATAATCAAAACCTGGCACTTTACCAGTTCTCAATTAACAAAATCCCTGAAGACTGGGAATATGAGGAAAGAAAGTAAACAAGCTCCAAAAACCTGATGACATTTTATAGTGCACCAGAAGGTTATTTTATGTGACTAAAATCATTGTTGTTCATTTAACTGAAACCTTACAAGTTAAAGAAATGTCTGGCACCAAATTATCTGTAGCTCAAGAAGAGTAACTTTAAATTGTACCCCAGAATAACAACTTGGGCGGCCATTTCTGGAGAGCTGCATTCAAAAGAAACAAAAGACTCTGTTCCTTGCACGTCAACTAGGAGGTAGAGGAGCCTGCTGTATGACTTTTGAAACACCAAAGGCCAGCTTACCCTCTTTGACACAGACAAGTTCTTTTACAGGCAAAATGACAAAACTCCCTAAAAATTTAACTTGGACAGCCTTTCTTCATATGATCTGTAGTCCTAGTAATCACAATGTGCTACTCATAAGAGAAATAATGTGCAGGGTCCAGCTCAAAGTTACATCTTTCTGCGCATAAAGAAATAACTTAAGAACGTCTAGCTGTATCGAAATTGTGAATTTATCATACATCATAATTTGTAGTGGCATGTCTGTATAATAACTCGTAACTAATAAGCATTGAAGAACTAATAGATGAAGAAACCTTTTCAATAACTGACGTACACACTGATGAACACAGAGCCTGAACAATACCAAGTCATACACTTACAGCCCTCTTCTTCTATTGCCTTTCCATTGCCATTCTCTTTCGTGTTATGTATTATCTTGGGCGTGAATGCCGTGTGCCCCTGGAGACTGGGCAGGCACAGCGACAGCCCACAGGTGGTGGCAGTGGTGTCATCAGCAAGGGCATGGTGGCAGCGAGCAGGGAGCTCCCACAGGTGGTGGCAGCATTCTCAGTGGCAGGGGGCAGGGGTGGTGAGCACCGACCAGCAGTCAGTGACCACCCACAGACACCACTGGCAGCATTGGCAGTGGCCAGCAGTGATCGGGGACTACCTGTAGATGCTGCTAACGATATCACTGGGGGTGTGGGGGGGTAGTGGCAGTTGCCTACTGACGGCATTTTTGCAGGGGGTGCACGTGCACCCGCATGCACCCCCTACATGTCGCCAGTGATCTTGGGGAAGATTTGGTTCAGGTTTCTCACATGAGTAGTGCTATTTAAACTAGTAGAGCTACTTGACCCCCAATAATTTGAAGTGGAAGTAACTGGAACAATATTGAGAAACCTCTGACAAAGCTATAAACATGCTGAACTAGGATTTGCCTTGGTTATCTGTAATTCCTCTGGGTACCAACCACGGGTAGTTTATACTCTATACACAGATTAGTAGATTTCAGAGAAGATCGTGGGGAGAGCTAAACTTTCAGAAGATGTTAACAGTGTACCAACAAATATTCTTAGTGACAAAGTGTAATATTAGAAAAAACCCTGTAGATGGCAGTATTGGCAAACCATTGTTTATGGCTCAAATAAGCACAGCATTCATTATAAAATGTATAAAACTTTTATCAAGATCTGCTTGGCAATTTGCTTCCTTTAAAGGGAAACTACTGGACTGCATGTTGTAGTCAGTATACTTGCATACATGGTCATCAGATCCAGAGATGGATCCAATTTTCCACTGCAATGAGGCACAAGAGACATTTATACTTCCCATAACAGCATTAAAAAGGATTGATTTATACCATGTACTTTTGTAAAATCAATTTAAAATAGTCCCCCTGGGTTTCAAGGCAGCCTAATGAAAGGCTAAGTTATTTTTGGTAAGAAAAACACATTTAGATAACAATCATGTTAAGAACAATGTAACAGTCCTCAGACTCCACAACTACACACAATGCCCACTTGCTCTACTCATGAGAAAAAGATAGCTCACCTAGCAGTATCATGTATGACCCCATACCTGACTTAACAAGCCCAAACATTCCCCAAGCTTCAAAAGGGATTCTCTGTTGAACAACTAGAATAACAGACAGTATTCATAAGATGAGCTTGGCTGTGTTTATTTGCTGAAAAGCAGTTCGAAGCCAGCTTATCATTCTGTGGGAGAAATACAACCAAATCATGCTAATACATGAGAACCTGGAGAGGAAAATAGCTAAAGATAAAATCACAATTGACTAGTCGATTTTGCTGTCCAAGCTAAGCTTTAAAAATATTATTTAAAAGCACACACATAAGAAATGTGCTTACTTTTACCTGTTATGTCAGGCCAAATTAATCCTTAGTGTAACTCCACTGATGTTGATCCATTATTTCTATTTCTACAATGTTCTTTTAAGCCACATAAAGTTCTACATATATATATAGATATTTACATAGTTATACATATAACAGTGGGGCTTGCTTGATGATACTGTTGGTTCTAGTTTTGTATCTGCTGGCTAATTTGGATTTATTATAATACAGTAATGTGCAGCTGACCCAGTATATTTCAATCATTTAAAACTATAATTGTGGGCATTTACTTATTTGTTTCTTGAGATAGAATAGCTATTGTGTCTCTTAGTAATTTATGGTTGCTATAGCAATCATTCTTTCAGGATAAAATATTGTAAAGTTTTGCCTACAAGGAAAAAGCATCTAAACTTTCAGATTTATAACCACGAGGCCAGTCCATTTAGTATTCACAGATGAGACACGTAAGAGAAAAGCATCCATTTATAAAATAATGTATTACTGTATAATTTATGCTACTGAGTAAAATGGAGTGAATCATCAGGTTAAATTCACATCATGATTTAATAACTCAAACAAACTGGTACAACTCTTTCATGGTAGAAAGAAGGCTTTAGAAATGTGAAATAATCTTCCCACCAGGTGACTATAGATGAAAAGGTACCCTGGCAGAAATCCAACCATGAGTTGTTGATCTAAGACCTCCTTCAATTATACCATTGAGCAAGCAGGAAGGAAAATAAAGATGTGCCCAGCTAGCACATACTTAGCAGAATGGCTGGAGTATCACCATCATATCCTCCATAACAGTGAATTGAAATGGCAGCCCGGGTTGGAACAGAAAGCTGCAAGCTATATAACCTCCAAGTCAAACCCATACATACTGGGTGCATCTACACAAAACACTTTACTGTGCAGTAGCATAATTTACTGAACAGTAAGAGCACACATCTACACATGCACATGCTTACTGTGCAGTAAGCTTCACTACTTGCAAGTAAATTTGCTACCTGCACATGCAAGTAGCAAATTTACTCACAAGTACTTACTTCACAGTAATGCACATGTAGATACCAACCAGGACCAGATTTGCTCCCAGTCAGCCCTGCTTTTAGGGGGCCAGCCTAAGCTCAGCCCCAGGGCCCCAGGGCTGGAAGCCTCTTCTGCCCCAAGGAATGTGTCAATGCCAATGGTGATGTCCTTCTCAGCTGTGGGGGCCAGGAACATGTAGTGCAGCCACAGGTAGCCCTCCAGGCAGCAACAGAGGCTGTGGGGCAGTCCAGACTTGGCTCCACACCATCAAAGCTTAGGATCCTGTGCTAGGAGCCCAGTTCGCCTGGGGCACCATAGCAATCAGCACCAGCAGGGCATAGTGAATCAGGCACCCCACAGTTCACATAAACAGCTCCTTGCACAGCACCCTGGACACATGCAGCAGGAGCACACTTGGGGCACAGCACCAGCATGAGTGTCTCCACAGAGAAGCCCTCTGCAGACAGGGTGGGGCTGCAGGCAGCTCCTCATCCCAGTTGTCCAGGAGCCACATGCCTCCCAAGCCTGGGTGCCATGGACTTGGCAGCAGCACAAGAAACTGGCTGGCCTGTAGGAGAAAGGAATCATCAGCATCTGGAGCCACTGCAGCAGATGCTGCCAGCAGCCTGGCCTGTCCCAGCCTGAGAACGGGGAGGGGGAGGCAGGCTGCCCATAGCCAGCACCCAGCAGCCAGCAAGCCCCTGGAGAGCAGGCAGTGATAGCGGGGCTCAGCCAGTAGCCACCTTGGCCTGGGCCCGCCTGACCAACTTACCATGGTTCCTGGATACCCATACATGCCAAACCCCTGATTTGATGCTGGGCAGTGCATGGCCCCTGGTACAGAGAATCTTATCTCAGAAATGCTGCAAAATCTTATGAACAGTTTCTTTCTCATGGTTCTGCAGGCCCTGCAGGTGCACATGGCAGCTGGGATGTGGCCTCAGGGTCACTTCCACCCACAGCCAGGGCCCTAGGGATGCACCAGCTCCAAAGGAGGAGGACCCAGGATCAGAGCCTCCTCCTGGACAAGCTGGTGATCTGTGGAAGATCAGCAGGTGGATGTACAGACATGGTGGGCAGAGAATATTGGCCAGAAGGACAAGTAGTAGGTAGAGGACGTGGCCCATGTGGACACATGGGACTGGCATGAGGATGTGCAGGACTAGTGCGAGGAATCTCAGGACTGGGCAGATAGGAAATTCAGGGTGCAGCTCTTGACCCTGGAGCACAAGTGCCTGGAGGGCCTGTGGGAGTATGGCACAGCCATGGTCAAGGCAGTGCAGGCCATGGAGGATGATCGCTGGGTGCTGGACACCATCCTTTCCCTGGTGGTCACATTTGTGCAGCCCACTGCCCTGCCTCCAACCTTAGCCCCACCTGCCACCTGTCAACCACCCACCACCCAGCAGCAAGCCTCCTCATGGGCCTGGGCAGAGGTCCAGCACAACCTCCACGAGCCAGGATACCCTGCCCTGGGTCCCCTGCTACCTAGCCCTTCCCCTCCCCACCCCACCTGGGCCTAGCCCTGCCACTTGCCCCAGTACCATACAGGTGCAGAGCCAAAGCTGCCTGCAGTGGGGCCAGGACCACACAAGCCCTGCTGGCCCTGGCCACTGGCTGCTGGAGGAGGGGCCACCTATGTCAGGGACCTACTAGTTGCCATAGCCCCTGCGTAAGCCCCCTGCCTGTTGGACTCATGGTAGCATGCACACCCACAAAGGAATAGCCAGAGGCTGGGGTGCTGGCCACCTGTCCCCAAACTCTGCTCCATAGGCACCCCCACCCCACTGACCCCCACCCCAGAAGGGCACACACACAAACCACATTGTAAATAGTATTCATGGGGAAGAGGGTGTTTTATTGTTGGTGGGTGGGGTGGGTGATGGAGAAGCTCTGTTGTTGGGGAGGGAATGGGGTAAAGCTTCTGATGTGGAGGAGGGAGGAGAGTCTGTTTGTTGTGAGGACAATAAAGTGTTTTTCTGAGAACTATCTGCAGTTAGCATGGTGCTGGGGGCATGCAGAGGGGGTGGCTGTCTAGGCAGATTACCATGGCAGATGCAGGAGGAGGTGGTTGGCCCACGCCTCTTGCACCTGGTCCCTGCTGGTAGGTGAGCTCCTTGCTCAGGGCCTTAGCAGAGACGGGGCCTGGTGCTGTCACTGCCACCACAGCTAGTACTCCTGTTGCCAGGCATCCTCTGCCTGCTGTGCTTCCTCTTCCCGGGCCACAAAAAACAGCTCTCCCCACGCTTCACAGATGTTATGCAGCATGCCCGCTGTGATGATGGCCCAGGGCATGTTGTCATCGGCAAACTCAAGGTGGGCAGCAAGGGTGTGCCAGCTTCCCTCAAGGCAGCCAAAGGTGCACTCCACCAGGGCACAGGTCCAACCTAGGCACTTGTTGAAGTGTATCTGGTGGAGGTCCAGCTGGCTAGTGTAGCACCATGTGAGACAGAGCAGAAGCCAGTAGGTGGGGTCCCCAGTGAGGAGGTGCAGGACCACTATGGCACCCAGTTGGAGGTCCCACCCTGCACCAGTCATGGAAGGGTGGAGTTCTGGAAGACACTTGGCATTATGGATACTGCCTGCCTAGCCAGCGCTCACTTTGGAGAAGGCGGTGGTCGACAAAGGCCTGGAACACAATGGAGTGAAAGCCCCTCCAGCTATAGTAGGGGCAGTCACCATGGGGCTGGCAGGTGATGGGGATGTGGGTCTCTAATTTGTAATGGTCTTGATGTTCCAGTAATCAAGATAGACTATCTTCTGCAATGCTGCTGACTGTTTGCTGCTCCTGGTAATGTAGCTTCTTGCAAACTGCTTTTAACTCACTGCAATTAAGTTATATTTCTTTCTGCATCAATTTTAAACTGAATAATGTATCCCTATGTCCCTAGCATATTAGTAAAGCTTATTGTTCCTTTTTACCTGGAGAAAAATATATGTTGTGTTATATGTAATGATGCATCTTACCACGTACAACCTTTTCAGAGCCCTAAATCCATCCATGCTTACTCTGTTTCTCCAGAAAGCAGGTTTACCATAAACATAACAACTGCCATATACAGGGTCAGACTGTAGGTTCATCTTGCCCAATCTCCTGGGTCAAACAGTGGCAGAGGGTGAATGCTGAAAGGGACAGTGAATAGGGTATGACCAAGGTTTTTTCCACTGTTTATCTTGCATTTGCAGCCTCCAGCATTTGTGATCTAGGAAGTTGATTTCCCCTCCCTCCTTCTTAACTCCCATGCTCAATAGCTACTGAAGCATCTTTCCTCCAAGAATTTGTCCAATCCCTTCTTGAATCTGGCTGAACTGTCAGCTTCTATAAGTTCTAGTTGCAGTGAGTTGCACACTTTAATTACTCACTGAGCACATCTACACATTCTTTACTGCACAGTAGTTGCTGTGCATTTAGTTTAATACGTGCTTAGTGAAGTACTAACTACACATGCAGTAACTACAGTTACTGTGCAGCAGTGCCAGCACACTTTTTTTTGTGATGCTTACTCAGCAGTAGCCTAATAATACTGTGCAGTAGTGTATTAGCATGATTTTTGACTGGCACGCTACTGTGCAATGTTATTAGGCATTGCACAGTAAGCATCTCATGTAGACACACCCACTGTGTAAAAAAACCCCCCCTGCCTTTTGTTAGTTTTAATTAGAAATTTAAGTCTAAGCCAATTGAGCCTGAAGAATAAAGACCTCAGGATTTGGGGCTAAATTTACAAAGGTAGTTAGGCACCTAACTGCTCATTTTGACTTAAGTCCAACATTAGGCACTGGCAGCATAACTGGGAGCCCTGGAAGCCAATTATGAGGGATTGCCAGAATGCCACCCTGGGAGTCTTTGCCATAGCAGATGCAGCCCTACACTCTGCAAGGTATCTGAGTGATAGAGGAGTGAGTGGGGTGAATGGAGTGGTACCCCCCTCAGGAAGGTGTAGGTCTGTGTCCAACAGCATATTTAGGAGACTAAGGGTGAGTGAACAGGGCACCAGGGGCAGCTACCAGGGAGCCTATGCTGTAGGGCTGCTGCAGTCCAAGCCCATGCTGCTACAGCAGCAGTAGCAGCTGCTTCCAGGGTGCAGAGAACCAGGACAGAGAAGACTGAGCTCCCCCACCTCTCCAACTCCCATATCGTCAGTGGTCAACCTCATCCTTCCCAGCCCCATCCCTGGCACTGAAGGAGCTCACTCTGTCTCTGCAGGGACCACTGAGTTGCAAAAGAAACCCCACTCAGTTGTCATCTAAATTTGAACCTGGCCATAAAGGCTTCAACTTTTTCATTAGTTTTCAATTTTTTGAGTCAAAATTAGTGCCAAACTCACTTGTATTCCTATTTCCAAGCTAGCACTAAAAGTATCTCTGAGGGCTGATTTCTCCCTTGGAGGGATCATACCACTGAAAAAGCCTTAATCTGGGTGGAACTCAAGGTTTCATGTATACTGTTTACTTCTAATAAACTAGTTACTGGCATCCTATGAAGTAGGCATTTGGCACTAGTTACATTTGGAAGTACTAAAAGACAGCGCAGTAACAGCCCCATACTGTGTCATGTGTGCCGCACACGGTTATTTTTAAGCAGTACATCGCCATAGCGACACGCTATAACAAGGGAGTGTGTCACTATGGTGACATAGCTGCAGCATGATGGTTTTTGCCCATGAATGCTGTCACCATAGTGCGTTGCTACAGTGACATAGCATCATGTGTAGATATGCCCACTGGATGCATCTATATGTGCAATTAGTGCAAAGAAATAAACTCCAGCACAGTCTGTATTGAAGTACACTGCTCCCAGGTGCAGCATCTACACATGCACCTGGGGCAGCAGCACTTTGAGCCATGGTGGAGCAGCCCCAGGCTTGCAGGAGACATGGGAGTGTCAGCCCTATGCTCTGGGTAGCAGCGTTAGGTGTTGGAGGGGCTGGCTGGGGCATGAAGGTACTAAAATGTGGGGCTAGTTGGGAGGTAGCCCACACTCTTTAGCACCCTCATATCCCAGCTAGCCCCTGTCAATGTCTACATATGCATTTCATCAGAGTAAGTAATTTGTGGCAGAGTTGATTAGTTTACTGTACCCTAATACCAGCACATGTGTACACTGATGCCTTACTGCGGTGTTAATTAGTCTACTCAGTAAAGTGCACATGTAGATGCACCCACTGAGACTTAATCATGAAATACAGGACAACAGAATCACAGTGCTAAACAGTGAAGGCTTATGAATCCTAAAAAAGCTTGCCTTATGTAATTAGTTGGGGCAGGGGGTGGAGGGAGGTGTTAAATATAATTACAAAGTCTGTGGGTGAAAGGAAAACAGAGCTAATGTGTCTTGGTTATATTAAAGAATGGATATTATTTCTTCAGCTTTAGTCTCAACAGTAATTCAGATTTGCTTGGATTAGAACACAAGTACCTTGTATAAAAATTAGTTCAAAGTCTGTTTACAGAAGCAGCCAATAGTTGGCAAGTGTATTAGTTGAAGGTTGATGGTTAGTTAGGAAGCTATAAGTATCAGTGTTGAATCTGGACCAGAAGATTCAGTTTGCAGCTCACCTTTTTGACAGCATGAGGCCTAATCTTCTTCCTGCTTTGTTTCATGGATTTTTTTTATTATATCACTTCCAAGCCTTCCTTTACTTTTGTAAGCTGGGCTGAATAATGAACATGTTCTGCTCATAGGTTTGAGGCAGAAAGCTGTTAGAAGCAGCTACCACAATTAGGTTGCAGCAGTGCTGTGAGAGTGGATAACCTCCACTGAGCTTATACTTGCTGGGAATTGGGCTGCTAGAATTCCCATAGTTGCCTTCATGACAACAGCATTGGACAGGACACAACTCTGAAGCAGTGGTAGGACTGGCAATAGGTAATAGTATGAGGAACTTAACAGATAATAATAAGCACTGAAGAGAAAGAACACTATTCAGCAGTAGTACTTGTGCTTGCTGTAACAACATGGTCCCATAGCTCTAATTGGTCTAAAGGGATTTTTAGAGTTTAATTCCCTTTCAAACATTTGGAGATGTACTTGCTTCATTAGATTCCAGCTTTTTAAATTGTGCATTGGTAAGTGAGACAATACTCTGGTATGGAACAAAAATGGTTGTTTAAATATCTTTTGTGCAATTACATCGTGAAATGTTTGGTATTACAGTGTAACGTAACAGTCAAAGAGGACAATTCCTGTAAACTTTGCTTTGTAGGACTGGCACAGAAGTTTGTTGCACCCTATTAGTTTTTGTTCCTAATATATTACAAATGCTGAAGATGAGCATCACCTCTCTGTAGCCCCACTGATCAAACTGCTCGTTTTCAAGTCTCTGCAACAAAACAGGTGAAGTCATTGCCCATCCTAGCCTTCAAACAGGCACCGAACCTTGCCAACTTCATCACCAGAAGCAAACTTCCTCAAGCCCAGAACACACCAAAAGGATTCAGACCGTGCCAGGACAAGAAATGCAAAACCTGCCAACACATCTCCACCACCTCCACTATTACTACACCCCACAACAGAGCTATCGGCATCCCAGGATCTTACAGCTGCACCTCCAGAAATGTAATATACTTCATCCAATGCACCAAATGCCCTGATGGAAAATATGTAGGAGAGACCAAACAACAACTGCGCACCAGAATGAATGCACACCGGAAATCCATCAAAGACAGAAATACCCAATTACCGGTGGGGCCACTCTCTCTCCAATCTCTCAGTCCTGATCCTCAAGGGGAACTTACACAACACTTCCCAGAGACGAGCCTATGAGCTCCATTTCATCAACCTCCTGGATACTAGAGATCATGGACTAAACATAGACATTGGATTTTTGATACATTATAATCTACCTGGCAACTGACTCCCCAGCCCAGCCCAGCCCAGCCCCCGGCTTCTTTACTTTTCACTCCATCCAGGAAGAGCACACACCAACTGCTGAAACTTCCTTAGCCTGATGAAGGGTTTTTGAACCCAAAAGCTTGTTTAATAAATATTCTCCAACTATTTGGGTTGGTCTAATAAAAGATACCAAATTCACCCAAGGAACCTTGTCTGCCTATGTCCTTAGACCAACACGGCTACAACCTAAACCCTTGCTCAGAATACAGCATTCATCAGTTGTGCATTTGCCATATTACTTTTTATATGCTCTCCCTAACAGCAAATTAAAGTAAGGCCCTATATTATCTTATTTTTCATCTTAGAAGCTTATGTATAGATGTAAATGGTAAGTGTGCTGTGCGCAGTTGTGCACTAAGCCATGTGATCCTTGAGATATGGGTGAATGTTTCCAGATATTAAGCAGGCAGTAAACCAATTTTACTAAACAATTTACAAGAATTTGCATCAAAATAAAACATTCTAGCCCTTCACCTACTCAGTCCTGTTGCACTGTGGTACTGACTATTTTCTGAGCTTTGTTAGGAATCTTGTGGCAGTAAATACATATATCTCAAAACTGTTAGTATGTTAAGTGCAATATTGTATTTAATATTGAACAAAAGTGCTTTGTAAACAGCTTTGAGGTCTATTGATTAAAAACTCAATAATTAGATGTAATTTTTTATTCTAAATTGAAAGAGGAAGTCATAATCTTCAACAATTTTTGACTGGTCCTTTGAGACCACTGTTTGAGTCATATTTTTAATGTAGGGTTAATAGTTATGTTGCAGTCTAGTGCTGCTCCATATAATTAATGCTGCGAACAATTTTGCTAACAGAAAAGGAGTTTACAAAGAAAACAAAGAACTGTTTAAAAACAAGAATCATTTTTAGAAAAAAAACCTGCATGAGTGTTTTTAAAATTGATAATGAAGGATGTTATTTATTACCTCGTATAAGAATTATGAAAGCACTGGAAGCACTGTTAGAAAGAGTTGGGTGGTGGTGTTCATTTGTTTGTTTTTTAAATAACCTTTCGTGCCACCTTTGATATTCTATAAGCCTGCTGTGTTTTAATGGCATATATCTATTATTTAGTCTGTTTGGCAAGTTTTATTACCACTTCTTATTAACTAATATAATTGCTACTGTTGGGAATACCTCTTTATCATTGATGCTATCATTGCATATAGTTGCTAGAAGCTTTGCATTTGTGACATTATAAAATATATTTCTAACTATATACTTTATGTATGCAGGTTTGTACACTAGTCCCAGTATCATTTATTGGTGATGGTTTAATAAATGTGTACATCTCAAATAGCAACATAGAGAAAACTGGATTCTAAGCATTTTGCTCCAATGTAACTCCATAGCAGCTCTGTTAAAAGTGTCAGATTGTGATCTCAGTATTTTGTATCATTACCAAAATGTGAATTAATTAGATGATAAATGGAGTGCTTATCCTTAAATGTAATAACTGCACCTCAGAAAAAACTATAAAGCCACAGGCGAATGAATGGTTATTACTAACTGTACAGCAGGTATCCTCAAGTTGGAGCAATGAATTATCTAATGATTAGCATAGTTATGTCTTGAATCGTTATTAATGTCCTTTTATGGCAGGAAAAACAAATAGTTCTGAACAGCACACACAGAACTAGAAATTTATGATATGCTGTCAGTTGGCTGACAGCAGTTGATCCAGGCAAGCTTGTTGTGGTCATATGGATGACTGCTGAAGGCAATAATGAGTCAAAATAACAGAGTTACATACAGTACCTAAGCCTACATCATAGCTTCCTTCTTACTAAGACAATTCCATTCTAGTATAGTGTACTATAGTTTGAGTTACAGTGGGCGCATCTATACAAGATGCCTAACTGTGCAGTGGCCTAGTTTACTGCGCACTAAGTGCATCCATCTACACATGTACGCACTTACTGCACAGTAAAAAACCCTTAATCACAAGAAAAATTGATACCTTCAGGTAGTAAATTTATGTGGGATTAGTTACTGCACAGTTATACACATGCAGGTGTGACCCTGGTTTGATTCTGGGTTAGCTCTACCACTAGGTAGCTGGCCTGAGGCTAGCCCCAGGGCTCTGGTCTGGGAGCCTCTCCTGCCCCAGGGCTAGGCTGCCTCTATGGCCTGCAGGCATTTTGAGCCCTGGGGCACACATGCAGGGAGCCAGAGAGCACTCTAGGATCTGTGTGCCCCTGGGCAGGATGCAGCCTAGCTGTGCCAGCCTCCATGCACCCCAATGCTGCTGTCTGGAACCACACTAATGTGCGACTGCTGGAACTGCACCATCGAGGCCCGCAGGGTGTTGTAGGGTGCTGGAGACTGTTGCAGCCTCTGGCCAGACCTGTCATCACCCAGGACCAGCTACAGGCAGCTTCTGGCCAGTAGGGCCAGCTCTGCCTGCCCACAATGCACCCCCAGCAGCCTGCCCAGAGACTGCAGGTGCTGCAGGGCATTGCCTCTGCCAGCAGCTGCCAGTTCCATGCCCTGTCCCTGTGCTGGGCACTGCAGAAAGCTGCCCAGGCCTGGCAGCATACAAACAGCTGCATGGAGGCCCAGAGAGCTGGTGCAGGATCCCTGATGGTGTCCTCCTTACCCAGGCCCACGTCCACGCCCATGCCTGTGCCCTCCACCCAGGGCAGCAACTGGTCCAAGAAAGAGACTGGTGACCTCATAATGCTGTGGGGTGAGGCAGAGGTGCAGTGTCAGTTCAAGCAGGGCAGGTGCCACAATGTCCACATCTATGAGGCACTGTCAGGCTGGATGCAGGAGCATGGGCACAACAGGTCAGAGCAGCAGTGCCGGCACGGTGGGTCATTGTGACCAACCACAATCATTGGTCTGTCTGTGCCCACATGTCTATGTCCTTTATGCGGAAACTGGACACCATCCTTGTGCCCTGGGACCCAGGCTGTAGCCATGCTGAACAGCAGCACGGGCAGCCTTCTTGAGCCTCCACCCCAGCTTGGCAAAAGTCTCTTCAGCTGTCCAGTGACCCATCCTGCCAAGCTTCCTAGCTGCAGTCTCCACTAGCAGCTCAGGTAGCTTGCCTGCCTTGACAGCTCTACAGCCCCAAGGCCAGCCACAAGGCGCAACCGGGCATGACACTGCCAGCTGCAGACAGTGCCTGCTTCTCTCCAGAAGCAGCCCCTGGCCAGGCATCTGCACACCATGCCCCACCATCTGAGGACACCAGCTATGCCAGCCTCAGCCATGTGGTAAGGCCTGCATCTGTATCCCCGCCAGGGCAGCTATGTGGCCATGGCAGTGGCTGTGGGATAGCATGCTGTGGCCATGCAGGCAGTCGCTGCATGTGGGGGAGCTGGGTGGGTCCAGGTGGTGGTTGTCTCTACTGGGGCAGAGGATGGAACAGCCATAGCACAGGGAGGCAGAGTGGGCAAAGAGAGAGATGCTATGTGTTGCCTCTGTTTTGGGCACGCTGTTCCTGGCCAGGGAAGTGCCTGGCCAGAAAGCAGTAAGCAGGCTGCCTTTTGAAGATGGTTGTTGGCAGCTGCAGCTGAAGCCTGGAGCTCCCCCCGGTAGCAGCAGAGGCCTATTGCAGGATTGCAGGAATTTTGGTGCTGAGGGCAGCAAATCTGCTGCCTAAACACTGTATGTGTAGATGTTTGCCAGGGAGCGCTTAATTAGCCAAAGTTTACTCCCACATAAACTGAGCCTGGATCAAATGCACATATAGACATGCCCAGTATACGTCAGTAGGAGGAAGTAATTAGCCATATTAACATAAAGTCAGGCAGAAGGCAGAGCAGGGCAGCACCTTAACGAATTACATAAAAGCTCAATGCAATTATCCACAATTAGCTTTTATGTGCAAGTAAGTACCACCATTTTCCAAATAGGGTCTTAGACCATAAAAAACTGTTGACAGAAACATTCCATTATGAAACTTAGCTCCTATGTTTTGAAGATGGAATTGTTTCTTTTTACTCCTGGTTAAAACAGCTTGTTACTTAATTTTTAAGATTTTA
The DNA here is from genome assembly GCF_030867095.1 of Alligator mississippiensis. NCBI lineage: Eukaryota > Metazoa > Chordata > Crocodylia > Alligatoridae > Alligator > Alligator mississippiensis. The sequence goes on along the minus strand of NC_081824.1, from coordinate 54,366,650 downwards.
AAATTATACTTCAGTTTCATTACAAGTGAAGGCTGTAGAGTTTCACCATGAGGAGGAAGAAGACCAGGGACTGAACCATCTTTCTGAAAATAGTGCCCTAGAAAATAAAATTATACTGAGTTTGTATTATGCATCTAGTTGTTTAGTCTCTTTTTCAATAATTTTTAGGTTTTTGGAAGAGCTGAAAAAAGCAAACAAGTGTGGAACAGTGCAGATAAGCTGAGCAAATGTATACAGAGACTCAGTGCTGCAATGACAGATTTCTCCCAAAAAATCTTTCAGAAAATGAAGTTCGCCTTTCTTGTATTTTTCAGCCATATCAATAAGTGACCCATCTTTCAGAAGTAATGAATCATCATGGATGTCATTTGTTTCCTTTTCTATCCGACACAAGACTCATATCCAAATACAATTTCAACCTCTTTCTGCAGATGGTATCCTTTTTTATACTGCACAGCACCTGAATACTCGAACAGGTAAGAACATTCAAAACTCAGCTCACAAACAACAGGCTTGTTTCATACATGTGGGTGCTTATTTAAAAAAGAAAATAAATGCAAATAGGACAAAGGTTCAGTTTCAAGTATTCAGCATCATCTGTTTGATTACCTGTGGCTTTCTGAGCTGCTCATTCTAGTTAATAAAATTGGTACATGTAACAAGTTTTGGCAGAATCCCAAGCCAATGTATGATTTTCTATAAAAGTATAACTATGAGGGAGCTGCTTAAAGAACACTAACAAACAGATACATATTGGAGGATTTACATTTGTACCTTGGAGAAAGATTCCCAGCTGGTGTACACTTGCATAGGTCCATTGACTTCAAGTCCATTGATTTCATTTTACATGATGTGATGATTTGCCCCATTATTTCTAAATTGATGCAAGTGAAGACACACTGAGCTGAAATTAAGAAAAAGCCAGTGGAACACACAAGATACAATTAAATTTATCAGGTATTCAGTACTTATAGATACTTCAATGGTAACAAGTTTGTTGTAGCTAAAAGAAGATTTACCTCAGTAAAACGTGAATCCTATACCTGGCAAGCAGGCAACATTATAAAAATGAGAACTAGCCAAATATAAATAGTTCACATGTCATAAAAAATATTTTAGCCATGGTAGTTACAATCACATTTTTAAAATGACATGGCATGAAAACTTCATTTGCTAAGCAGCAGGCAGGAATTTTAAAACCTGATCTTTTAATGGTTTATAGAGATTTAATTTATTTGGCTATGTTATCGTTATAGTCCACTTTTCTAGTGCCTCATATGTTTTCTGGATAGAAACATGCTGTATCATTCACAGGTGACCATTAATAAAAAAAAAACTGCTAGTGAAGTTTCCCAGCTGGGTGTCAAGCAGAAATGGGGTTTATATGCTAAAAAAACAAGCTTTCTAATATCTTTTTTTTTTTTTTTATTCAAAAGTTTTTATTCAAAACCTAAAGCATTTTAGGAATTTTCAATAATCATTTTCAGCCATATGCACAAAACTTACCTCTTTTTTATTCCCTGCACCAGTGTCTACTGGGCTGCCATTAATAAAGACCTAAGACAAAACTAGCAACCCTTGCTTGGCTTGTTTCTCTGTTCTTGTGTTGTACTAGAACAACTTCAGAGAAAGTAGGTGGCACACAGCTACAGTTCTTTGCTAATTATTCTTTGTTTCTCAGTAACTTTTGTAAGTTTATCACAAAGACATTCTAAGTCAGAGCTGTCCAACTTGTGGCCCATAAACTACACGTAGTCTGTGGGGTTAAATTGCAGCCTATGAACCCCTGCCTCAGTGCTACTCCTCACAATGTTCTGGTTGCTGCTACTGGCCCATAGACTCCATAACTCAGAGGCTGCAAAGAGGGAGCAATGGCGGCATGCAGCCTAAAGGGTATGCAGCTCCCAGAAGTTCAGAAATTAGACAGCCCTGTTCTAAGTAAATAATTGAACAAACTCATTTAATATGTTATGAACAGTAAAGAAGAATCTAGTCCCAAAGAAAGAAAAAAGTCAATGGCGACATTAGCAAATGATATACTTAGAAATTAAGCATCTCTTTGTAAGGATAGAGAGGGTACCAAGAAATTCTATAGCTGTTTTAATTTAGGCTGTGACTGTCTATTATGCATATGCCCTAGTTCTCTTGCCTTTAATAAGACTGTTTAATTTATACAGGAGGGAACCACCATCCAGAGCTGGATCAGTTTCTTTTCAAATGTTTCTCCCCAGTAACAAAAGCTATTGGCATTAGGGTAACTGAATTGTTTTACAACTACCATCCCACCCATTCTTACTGCACTGAACTTCTGAAGGATTTAGAAAATGCTAATTTTGTAGGCTCTTTACATTTGCCTTCATATAATCCAGTCAAATCCAGACAGAATTAGACTGATGAAAGGCTCAGAAGTATTCTTAGCAGCCAACAGACGTGAAAGGGTTTTCTGTTATGGATTAGTTTACAAAGCACTTTATACAAAGCCTTTTCTTTATACCTAGTTATGTAAGATTTAATAAATCTATTTATTGTACAAAGCACAAGGTTTTCTTCTAAATTTCTTGTCTGATGGAAAATAATTGGAAGACTTCCATTTTCTATTCTCTTCTTGAAAATTAATTAGGTTTGACTAAACAACTAATTTAGGGATGACAGTGATTCAGATCTTGCTTCACTAGCACAGTCATAGAGGGGCTTGTTACTAGCTGCAAAAGCTTCATAGGGACTTGCAAATTGCCTCATATGAAAAATCCACAGCAGGGGGAAAACTAACCATGAGGCTGTCCTTGCAACATTTTCTTGACATTTTGTTTTTTATCACAGAGTGATCACTGACCCTTTCCCAGAAGAGGTTGGGTTGGGGTAGGTTACCTAACATGCAGACTTCAGAATTGGTCAGTAGAAAGTAATGCTTGTCTGTATTCTAAATTCATGATCTAAGTTCCCTTTTCTCGGACAGTGTCACTGCTCCATGATCAACCATTTTCTGTGATGCATAGATAGCCCCCTCCCTCTCCGCAGGTTCCGGAGATGATTCAATGCTATAACATGGCCACAATGCTCAGCCATGGCCTGTTGTACAGCTTGCCAAAATACTTATTCCAAATCTGTGTAAAAACCACCAGTGTATGATTAGCAATAAACTGTGAAGCCAGTGGGCTCTTACCCATTGGCTACTGACTTCCTACCAGAAAGGATAGAATTTAATACAAAAGGAAGTAAGGAATAAGGAATTTTTCATTCTATAGCCCGATGTCTTCTACAAGTATGTGATGCATATGTAACAACAAGTAGTAAATAATCAAGCAGGAGTGGATAAAGAAACATTAAAATAGAGAACTCTACTTCTTGGAAAGTATATTACAGAATAGAAAATTAGTTTTGTACCATCACATTCTGAATCTTCCTATTTGAATAAGATTTGTGCAGAAAATAAAATTCCCATGCTATACTGTTTGATAAAGGTGTTCTTAGAAGACCATATTGCTTCCCTACATATTTCCTCGGCTGAAGTAGCTGTGACTAAGACTACTAAAGACCCTACAGAAAGGGTTTTGAAATCTGTGAGAATAGGAATAGGTGTTCCCCCTGATGTTTTCTATACTTCAGCAATGTATAATGCAATCCATATGGTCAGGGACAGGTTCAATTTTTTTTAAAGACACAAATCAGGAGCTTGTTTTTTCTTGTTGATTCATCACATTTGAGGTCAGGTTTCTTTTTTTGGGGGGGGGGGGGGGAAGTGTTGCTCTACATACACCTAGATTACGCTAGTGTTTTGCTGAATGTTGGGTTTTGGAATTATTGAGAAGATTGCTTCCTAAGGAACATGAAAAGTGCCATTCATCGTGGCTATCAAGACAAATATTCTGATTGATAGAATGGCATGATCAGCATCAATGGATCTTTATAACAGAACAGATCAGCATAACAGAATAAAAATCGTTAGCACCAGTGGTAGATTCCCACTTAGGAAGAATTGGTATGATTTGGTCCATGCTACGAGTATAAATGATCCAACACATCTTGAAATTGAATCTTTTCAGCTAAAGCTTGGGGAAACTCTGCATAAGATGATGATCATGGCTGAAACTTACATACTCTTGCCTAGACATACACACTGATGTGATCTATACTAGCCAAAATGATAAAGTGACTCGTATGCTGGAATGTTCAGACTCTGATCCCTTGGTCCATTTGGACTCAAACTTATGGAAAACAGTACTACTAAATTATGAATTGGTTAGGTTTGGAATTATTGCTGCATTATCAGAAACTCAGCTCTCAGATACGGGTTCTATCCAAGAGAATGATTACACCATATTCTGTCATGGGAAACTAGCAGGAGAAAGGAGGGAGCAGGGAATAGGCTTTGCTATTAGAAACAGCTTACTATCTTCCTGTGAAAGCCTTGCTGTATCTATTTGACTCATGATGCTAAAAGTGCATACACAGAACATCCCCATCGCATTTTTAGTGTATATTCACCTACCCTTCAAGCTAGTGACAAAGACAAGAACGTTTTCTACCAACAGCTTGAAGAAGAGATTGAGAAAACTTACAGAAATAAGACCATTATAATACTTGGACACTCTAATGCAATAATTTTATGAACTGTCGTGGTATTCTGGACAAACACAGAATTGGCAATATGAAAGAAAATCGCCAGTGAGTATTAGAACTTTGTGTAAGCTAAAATCTGTGTGTTATTACCACCTACTTCACTGAGAAAATGACAAGAAAGACATCATGGAAACATCCAAGTTCATGGCACAGGCACCAATTAGATCTAATACTGTTCAAATGCTGACTGTGACACTGACCATGCCCTAGTCTCCTGCAAAGTCAGAATCAATTTTAAAAAGATCCACTGTAGCAAAACTACCAGTCACTGTAGACAGACATCAGCCAAACTCATCATTGGCAATCCCTCACAGTTGAGGGTGATTGACTTCCCTTATTACCTTATCTGTGGGTCTGAAGATAGCTAATAAGGCTAGTCCAGGATCAACAAGTTCTATTGCAACTTGGGCACATGTTTCCATGCAGAATGAGTGTCTCCAGATTCTTGATTTGGTCCACAACACTGTTACTGCCACTCCTGCTTTTCCATGTCCTATTGTCATCATGAAGTTTCAAAGTACTGAGATCCTTGCAGCAGATTCTTCCTCCATTTGAGGTGGTCTCCCACAAGTTGATGTCAATGTTGAATTTTTTCAAATTGGCCTTGAGGATGTCCTTGAAGTGCTTTCTCTGTCCTCCTCTTGAGCCTTGACTGATCTGGGAGAATAAAACTTGTTTTGGGACTCTTCTGGACATCTGGATGATGTGGCCAACTCAGTGAAGTTGATGTTGGAAGATCATTGCCTCAATGCTAGTGGTGTTTCCATTTGAGAGGATGCCAACATTGGTGCATCTGTGTTCCCACTGAAGGATTTTCCACATGTGTTGTTCAGGGTACTAATCCAGTGACTTGAGGTGTCTCCTCTACGTTGTCCATATCTCAGCTCCATAGAATTAGGTAGGGATCACAAATGCTTTAAAGACCATGAGCTTGGTTTCAAATCTGATGTTGAGATCTTCAAACATCCATTTCCTCAGAGGTCCAAAGGCTGAACTTGCACATTTGAGGTGATGTTGGATTTCTTTGTCAATGTCAGCCTTCAGTGAGAGATGGCTTCCAATGTACAGGAAATATTCAACATTCTCCAGAGTCTCACCAGAAATCAAAATTACCAAGCTCATTAGGAGCTTGTTGATGGAGGACTGTAGTCTTCTAAATGTTAAGCATCAGTCCCATTTTCTTGTATGCCTCAGTAAAAACATTGACAACTGCCTGAAGATCTGCTTCTGAGTGAGCAGACACTACAGCCTCATCTGTGTACTACAGCTCAATGATTAAGGTCAGGGTAGTCTTGGTTTTGGCTCAAAGTTGGATGAGATTAAACAGCTTATCATCTATTCAGTAGTTTAGCTCCACTCAGACTGGAAGCTTGTTGGTGGTGTTGCATTTCAGTAAGAAATACTGCAATAAGGAATAAATGTAGCATTGCTGTAAGGAATATTGAGAAGAGTTTTGGAGCAATGCCACAGCCTTGCTTAACTTCAGTCTTAACCTCTAAGGGATCTGTAATAAATCTGTTGTTTAGAACCATTGCTTTCATACTATCATGGAGTAGGCAAAGAATGGTGATGAATTTTGGTGGGCGTCTGTACCTCAGAAGGATCCTCCACAGCACTTCTCAGTTGACAATCGAAGGCTTTTGTGAGGTCAAAGAAGGCCATATACAGAGAAGTGTGTGTTGTTCCTGGCATTTTTCTGTACCTGCCATTTTTCTGTACCAGTGAAGATCATGTTGGTTGTGCCTCTTGATGCTCTAAACCCACACTGAGATTCTGATCAGCCAAACAAGGAAAAATGCAGACTATTGAATGAAGAAGTTATGAAATCAAGTTTACCTAACAACACATCCACCAAGGTTTGAGAAAGTTTAAAAACTAATATGTACAATTCTGCTATAACAACATCTGGCAAAAATGCAAGAAAAAATGCAGACTGATTTGAAGATCACTCTGAAACCCTTCTACCACTGGCTGAGAACAAAAGGACAGTGCTAACCAGCTGCAAGGAATCCCCCAGCACCATAGCCCTAGAAAACCTGAGAAAGTTTCAAAGAGAAATGGAAAAGGTGGCTAAGAGGTGTGTCCAAGATTTTTGGCTGAAAGTCTGCAATGATATTCAGAAAGCAGCTGATGCAGGTGATAGCTGTGAAATGTACACAAGGCATCAAACAAGTAGTTGATCCAGTCAACAAGAAAACAGTTCCATTGAGAGACTTAAATGGAAATGTTATGACTGATAAACAAAAACAACTTAAGCATTGGATTGAACACTGTGGAATTATATACTCCAGTGAAACTGAAATCAAACACGAAGAGCTCCAAGGATTACCACCATATGAAGTTATGATGGATTTAGACAATGAGCCTATATGAAAAGATTTGCAGAAGCCCATTAAATCAATTCCTGGGAACAAGGCATCTGGCAATGACTGTTTGCTTGCTGAAATCTACAAATGTGCCAACAATGAATTTATTTGAAAGCTTCATGAAGTTATACTGCTCTGTTGGAAAGAAGAAGTGGTACCACAAGATTTCAAAGATTCTCAGTTTGTACAACTATACAAAACAAAGGTGCTAGAAGTGACTCTGACAACTATAGAGGTATCTCCCTGTTGAACATCATAAGAAAAACTGTCACTCACATCATGCTCCATAGGCTGTAATTGCTAAGTGAAAGAATCTACCATTTATATGATATTTTTGGACAAGCAACTGCAAGAGAAGTGTAGAGGAAAATAAATACCACTGTACATAGCCTTCATCAATCTGACAAAGGCCTTCAATACTGTCAACAGACAGGGTCTTTTTGTTGTTCTGAAAAAATTGGGCTGCCACACACAAACTGTTAAACATCATTCTCTCATTACATCAAGCTATGAAAGCAACTGTAGTATATGAAAACAAAGAATCAAATGCCTTTGACATCAACAATGGGGTAAAATGGGTGTGTCTTAGCCCCTGTGCTTTTAACATCTACTTTTCATTCCTGCTTCTTCATGCATTCAAGGACAGCATTGATGGCATTTATCTTTGAACTAGATTAAATGGAGGCTTCTTCAACATTGCAAGGTTTAGAGCAAAAACCAAGGTGAAAGAACTGGTCTGAGAGATTTTTGGTTTCCAGATGATACAGTTTTGGTTGCCCATAGCTAATCTTCTCTGCAAAATCTCTTTGGCAGATTTTCTGAATCATGAAAGAGCTTCAGGATGGCAATTAATTTCAAGAAGACTGTGATCGTGTACCAATAAGTGAAAGAACCAATACCTGACATCATTCTGGAGGATAAATCCCTTAGTGTCATTGGCAGTTTTTGCTGCTTGGGTTTTACCATCAGCAGGAATCTTGACTATCAGATTAAACTGACTAATAGAATCAGAAAAGCAGCAAAGAACGTTGTGCTATTACAGAAACATACATGGAATAACAGCAAACTATCAGCTAAGGTCTATGTCAGGCCAGGCCTCTCTGTCTGCTATCTGGTACCATGTAAACCAGTACACCCTGTTCCATGGTCAGGTTGTCTGTAAACGAGCAAGCTACAGAAGAGTTTGTTAGGGAAGATCTGCTTGAAAAGAGAGGCATGAAGTGAGAGGCAGCAGATTAGAAGACCCAGAGACATGGCTGGAGGATGTCACAATCCAAGAGCCACTGCCATTGCCAGCTCTTCCTCTGCTTCCATATGTGAGGTGTCTGTCCAGGCAGAACCACACACCATTGAGGCTTCCACCCAGGACCTTGTTTGGTGCTGCACAGATTGCAGCTTGCAGATTCCTTCCACTGTCAGACTGGTCAGGGAATGCCTGCAATGTGAGCAAGCCTTCTGGTGGTGTTCCTCAGGGAGGAGACAAGAGAGCTACAGGAGGAGGTAGCAAGGCTCCAAATCATTCTCTGCCATGGGGACTTCATCAACTCCATGCTGGAGAAAACCTCTAGGACTGTGGAAGAAGGACTGCCAGATGTGGTGCTAGAAAAGGAAGAGAGCATGGACTCCCAGGAAGGTGAAAATTGGAAGTCTGTATCTTCAGGCAGCAAGAAATCATCATCTCCATGTGTAGTGGTTTGCCTGGAGAACAGATATGGAGTACCAGCAACATAGGAGGAGGAGTGCATTCCGTTGTTGGAAGAGGCCAGGCCAGGAATCCTCAAGGTAGGGATGATCAAGACCACTGCCACAAAGAGGAAGCAATGGGTGGTGATGGTTGGAAACTCCCTTCTGCGAGGGATGGAGGGATCCATATATTCATAGATGTTAGGGTCGGAAGGGACCTCAATAGATCATCGAGTCCGACCCCCTGCATAGGCAGGAAAGAGTGCTGGGTCTAAATGACCCCAGCTAGATACTTATCTAACCTCCTCTTGAAGACACCCAGGGTAGGGGAGAGCACCACCTCCCTTGGGAGCCCGTTCCAGACCTTGGCCACTCGAACTGTGAAGAAATTCTTCCTAATGTCCAATCTAAATCTGCTCTCTGCTAGCTTGTGGCCATTATTTCTTGTAACCCCCGGGGGCGCCTTGGTGAATAAAAACTCACCAATTCCCTTCTGTGCCCCCGTGATGAACTTATAGGCAGCCACAAGGTTGCCTCTCAACCTTCTCTTGCAGAGGCTGAAAAGGTCCAGTTTCTCTAGTCTCTCCTCATAGGGCTTGGTCTGCAGGCCCTTAACCATATGAGTGGCCCTTCTGTGGACCCTCTCCAGGTTATCCGCATCCCTCTTGAAGTGCGGTGCCCAGAATTGCACGCAGTACTCCAACTGCGGTCTGACCAGCGCCCGATAGAGGGGAAGTATCACCTCCTTGGATCTATTCATCATGCATCTGCTGATGCAAGATAAAGTGCCATTGGCTTTTCTGATGGCTTCGTCACACTGCCGACTTGTGTTCATCTTGGAGTCCACTAGGACTCCAAGATCCCTTTCCACTTCCGTGCCACCCAGCAAGTCATTCCCTAGGCTGTAGGTGTGCTGGACATTTTTCCTCCCTAGGTGCAGCACTTTGCATTTCTCCTTGTTGAACTGTATCCTGTTGTTTTCTGCCCACTTGTCCAACCTATCCAGGTCTGCTTGCAGATGTTCCCTGCCCTCCGGCATGTTCACTTCTCCCCATAGCTTTGTGTCATCCGCAAACTTGGACAGAGTACATTTCACTCCCTCGTCCAAGTCGCTGATGAAGATATTAAAGAGTATCGGTCCAAGGACCGAGCCCTGCGGGACCCCACTGCCCACACCCTTCCAGGTCGAAATCGACCCATCCACCATGACTCTCTGGGTGCGACCCTCTAACCAATTTGCCACCCACCGGACTGTGTAGTCATCCAAGTCACAGCCTCTTAACTTGTTCATGGGGTGGGATACCGTATCGAAGGCCTTCCTGAAGTCTACGTATACGACATCCACCCCTCCTCCTGTGTCCAGGCGTTTCATAACCTGGTCATAAAAAGAGACTAGATTAGTCAGGCACAATCTGTCTGCTACGAACCCGTGCTGGTTTCCCCTCAGCATAATTTGTCCTGCCGGGCTCTCGCAAATGTGAGCCTTGATAATTTTTTCAAAGATTTTGCCAAGGATGGAGGTGAGACTGACTGGCCTATAGTTGCCCGGGTCCTCCTTCCTCCCCTTCTTGAAAATGGGGACCACATTGGCCCTTTTTCAGTCCTCCGGGACTTGGCCCGTGCGCCACGAGCGTTCAAATATTCCCGCCAGTGGCTCTGCAGTGATGTCGGCCAGTGCCTTCAGCACCCTCGGATGGAGGTCATCCGGGCCTGCCGACTTAAAGGCATCCAGTTCTTCCAAGTGACTCTGCACCATCTCAGGGTCTACGCATGGTAGTCTGGCACCTTGCTGCTGCCTCTCTACAACCCCAGTGAGAGACTTGTCGTGCCCCTCGCTTAGGAACACTGAGGCAAAGAACTCATTGAGGAGTTCAGCCTTGTCCCCCCTGTCTGTCACCAATTGTTTCTGCCCATTTAGCAGGGGTCCTATTCCTCCCTGGGCCTTCCTTTTACTCCCTAAATCCATCTACTGGCTAGTCCTGTTTTCCCAGGAGGTCTGCTGCTTGCCTGGACCCCAGATCTGAGATGTCACGGAAGGGCTACCGAGACTTGTTTGACTCTCTGACTACTGCTCCATACTGCTCATCCATGTGGACACCAATGATACGGTCAGGGATGACCCTGAGCAAATCAAGAGTGACTACAGGGTTTTGGGTGAAAGGGCGAAGGGGACATGGGCACAGGCTGTGTTCTCCTCAATCCTTCCAGTCAAAGGGTAGAGCCCTGGCAGGAATGTACGCATCCTGCAGATCAATATATGGCTGCACATGTGGTGTTACCAGCAGGGATTCATCTTCTTGTTCCAAGAAGAAGGATTGCTAGAAGAGATGGGACCCACCTGACAAAGAGAGGGAAGAGCATCTTTGCAGACAGGCTCATTAACCTAGTGAGGAAGGCTTTAAACTAGGTTCACAGGTGGATGGATAACAAAGCCCTGAGCTAAGTGGGGAAGCAGAGAACTTGGAGGAAGCAGGAGGAGGCAGAAGGAGAGGCCTTATTCTGTTTGAGAAAGTAGGGTAATCGGCTAGTTATCTCAGGTGTCTGTATATGAATGCATAGAGTCTGGGAAACAAGCAGGAGCAATTGGAAGTCCTTAAACAGTTAAGGAACTATGATGTTATTGGAATTACAGAGGCTTGGTGGGATAGCTTGCATGACTAGAGCACTGTCATGGCTGGGTACAAGCTGTTCAAGAAGGACAGGCAGGGATGAAGAGGAGGAGGACTTGTGCTCTAAAGCTGCATGATTACTCAGAGCTCCAGTATGAAACTGGAGATAGGCCTGTTGAAAGTCTCTAGGTTAAGTTTAGAGGGTAGAGCAAGAAGGGTGATGTTGCAGTGGATGTCTTCTCTAAACCACCAGACCAGGTAGATGAGGTAGAGGAAGCTTTCTTCAGACGACTAGTAGAAATTTCCAGATCACAGGCCTCATGGGGGACATCAGTCACCCTGACATCTGCTCGGAGGGCAATGCAGCAGTGCATGGGCAATCCAGGAGTTTTTGGAGAGCATTGGAGACAACTTCCTGGTGCAAGTTTTAGAGTGGGGTCATGCTCTTCTTGACCTACAGGGAAGAAGTGGTGGGGGATGTGGAATTGGATGGTAAATTGGGCAGCAGTGACCACGAGATGATTGAATTCAGGATCCTGACAAAAGGAAGAAAGAGCAGCAGAGTAAGGACCCTGGACTTCAGAAAAGCAGACTTTGACTCCATCAGGAAAATAATAGGCAGGATCCCCTGGGAGGCCAGTCTGAGGTAAACGTATCCAAGAGAGCTGGTTGTATTTTAAAGAAACCTTACTGAGGGCACAGGAACAAACCATCCCTAAATGCAGGAAGAATAGCAAATGTGGCAAGTGACTGGCTTGGCTTAGCAGAGAACTCTTTGGTGAGCTTAAACACAAAAAGGAAGCTTACAAGAAGTGGAAGCTTGGACAAATAAGTAGGGAGTATAAGAAGATTGCTTGGCATGCAGGGATGAAGTCAGGAAGGCTGAGGCACAACTGGAGTTGCAGCTAGCAAGGGATGTGAAGGGTAACAAGAAGGGTTTCTACAAGTATGTCAGCAACAAGAGGAAGTTCAGGGAAAGTACAGATCCCTTAACTGAATGGGGAGGTAACCTAGTGACAGTTGATGAGGAAAAGGCTGAAGTACTCAATGCCTTTTTTACCTCATGTAACAATATGTATAGATCTCAGAGGCAAAACAAGCAGCAGCAGAAAGGAGTCTGAAGGAGGAACAGGGAGTGATGGGGAGGAGACAGGAAAAACAAGAGCGTTAGAGGGGCTGGGGAAGAACAGTAGGCCCTGTAACAGCTCTGTAAGAAACTGCTATAATAAAAATACACAGTTATATTAAGTAGGGAGCTGTTCCTTGCTTACCCATACAGAGTCACATGAAACACCTCGGTCTTCACAGGCAAGGTCAGCTCCCAGAGTACTGCACTGGGCAGCACAGTTTGGGGAGGAGGTGAGCAGCCCTCAGTGGTAAAAGAACAAGTTAGGGACTATTTAGAGAAGCTGGACATGTACAAGTCCATGGGGCCGGATGCAATGCATCCAAGGATGCTGAGGGATGTGATTATAGAGCTGCTGGCCACTATCTCTGAAGACTCATGGTGATTGTGGGAACTCCTGAATGATTGGACAAGAGGAAATATAGTGCTTATCTTTATGAAAGGGAAGAAGGAGGATCCGTGAGAAATACAGGCCAGTCAGCCTCACCGCAGTCCCCAGAAAAACCATGGAGCAGTTCCTCAAAGAATCCATTTCTAAGCACTTGGAGGAGAAGGTGGTGATTAGGAATAATCAGCATGGATTCACCAATGGCAAATCATGCCTGACCAACCTGCTTGTCTTCTATGATGATATAACTGGCTCTGTGGATGCAGGGAAAGAAGTGGACATAATATACCTTGACTTTAGCAAGGCTTTTGATCCTGTCTCCCATAGCATTCTTGCAAGCAAGCTGAGGAAGTATGGGTTGAATAAATGGACTGTAAGGTGAATAGGAAGCTGGCTGGATTGTTGGGTTCAATGGGTAGTAATCAGTGGCTCAATGTCTAGTTGACATCTGGTATCAAGTGGAGTCAGTCCTGGGGCTGGTTTTGTTTAATATCTTCATTAGCAATCTGGAAATCAGAAGGATTGCACCCTTAGCAAGTTCATGGATGACAGCAAGCTGGGGGATGTAGTAGAAACCTTGCAGGATCAGGCTAGGATTCAGAGAGTGATCTAGACAAATTGGAGGATTAGACCAAAAGAAATCTAATGAGGTTCAACAAGGACAAGTGCAAAGTCCTGCACTTAGGATGGAAGAATTCTATGCACTGCTATAGCCTGGGGAGTGACTAGCTAAGCAGCAGCTTTGCAGAAAAGGACCAGGGGTTACAGTGGACAATAAGATGGATATAAGCCAGCAGTGTGCTCTTGTTACCAAGAAGGCTAACCGCATACTGGGCTGCATTAGAAGGAGCATATCCCAGCAGATCAAGGGAAGTTATTGTGCTGCTCTATTCTACACTGGGGAGACCACATATCTCAAAGAATCCATGTGTCCAGTTTTGAACCTCTCTTCCCCACATTTAGGGGATGTGGATAAATTGGGAGAGAGTCCAGCAGAGAGCAATGAAAATGGTTCAGGGGCTGGGGCATGACTTATGAGGAGAGGCTGAGGGAACTGGGTTTATTTATTCTGCAGAAGAGAAGACTGAAGGTGGATTTGATAGCAGCCTTCAACTACCTGAAGGGTGGTTCCAAAAAGGATGGAGCTGGCCTGTTCAATGGTGACAGATGATAGAACAAGGAGCAGTGGTCTCAAATTTCAGCATGGGAGGTTTAGGTTGGATATTAGGAAAAACTCACTAGGAGGGTGGCAAAACACTGAAACCTCTGGAATCTCCATCCTTGGAGGTTTTTAAGGTCCAGATTGACAAAGCCTTAGCTGGAATGATCTAGTTGGGGATGGTCCTGCTTTGAGCAGGGAGTTGGTCCAGATGACCTCCTGAGGTCCCTTCCAACTCTAATTTTCTATGATTCTGTGGTTCCATGGTTCTATGATTCTATGACTAAACTGGTGCCCCCACCTGGACTTGCCTGGGTGAGGAAGGTATGTGGACACGCAACAGAACTAAAAAGAAGACCTATCAAAGGGCAGAAGAGCTCCCTATGAGCTAATGGCCATCTGTACCTGGATGGGCACCACCAGGTCACTCTGCCTGATGAATCAGCAATGATGTAAAGCAACTCAGCTAGGGTTGTTATAGCATTTAAGGTACCCCAGCAGCCTCGGGACTGACTTGACTTGACCAGCTAAGGTGAAGCTACAAATCTATGAGACTTGTGTGCTGTCATCCCTGTTTTATGGTTCAGAAATGTGGGCTACATATGGTAGGCATATCAAGAGACTGAACAGTTGTCACATGAGATGTCTGTGAAAGATCCTGAAAATAAAGTGGGAAGACAAAATACTAAACACAGATATACTGCAGCAGGTCAGACTTAGAAGCCACTATCAAGAAGAAATGGTTGTGATGGAATGGCCAGGTCAGGAGAATGGGAGAAGACCATTTCCCAAGAATATTTTCTATAATAAGATATTTAAGATGACTCTAGAAAGCAAAGTCACCCTCTATGGTGGTACCACAATGTGTACAAAAATTATATGAAGTAATTCACATCAACATAGAAAGCTGGGAGGAGTGTGCAGAATCCCATCTGGCACTGGGTACAGCTCAACACAAAGCGGCTTTGATCCAGAGAATGAAAGCAAAGTGACTTTGGACTTCAACTTAGACAACATATAGATTTGTGAAACCTGTAACAAGCTGTGTTGCTCTTGAGTTGGACTTGTCAGCCACAAATGGATTCATCAGGCATCTGACTAGACCTCTTTTGTGTACACCATGATCCAGAGGATTAATGGTTACCTGCTACATACTGTGGTGCTGGACCAAAGCACCTCTTCATCTGTACCAGGGGTGCTCAACCCCTGACCTCTAAGAGCCATGCATCCAAGATGTAAAGTCCAAAAATTTGGCAGTAGGGGAGCAGTGGCAACAACTGCCACTTCCCTGCTGCCAAATTTCCAGGCCTATAGGGAGCCCCATGAACTGGATAGCACACTGGAGCAGTATGTGGACATGGCCCAGAACTTGATTCAGGCACACAGGGGCCAGCTGCCAGGCAGTGCTGGGCCCAATTCTGTTGGCTACAAATGTCCAACTCGGGATCCTTAAAATTCTGGTTTATTAGGCGGATTGAAACACTGTAATGAAGTCAAATCATAAACCTTGGGGCTGGTCCCCAAACACACACACGCACGCACGCACACAGTAGCGAGTTACAAGAGTCGGATATACCTATCCCACAGGCGCTGGAGTCTGCCATCGATGGCCAGTCAAGGCTTCTTCCAGCGTGGTGTTATCCTCCAGAAGGGGGTCACCAGCTGGTCCTTCTGGCTGGACAGGTCGGGTGCTGGTCAAGTTGGAGATCAAGAGGGCACCTCTGAGGGTCACTTTTCGCTGCTTTTTTTCTGTCCCTGGCAGACTTTGGTGACTCCTCAGTTTTCAGATTTGCCCAATCCAGGGGTCGTTGACCCTTGTGGGACTTCCCCCTCGGTGGTTACTGGATGGAATCTGTCAGCCCCAGGGGTCATCCACATGTACGTGCAGGTTTCAGAGTCCGTTGATGAATTTGAATAGGGCTCTGGGAGCGGTCAATCTGGAGATATTCAGCCCCAAAAGTTGGTCCCCGGCGTTAACTCAGATCGGGGCTTCTAGCCCTTGAGCAGTGAAGTTTAGAGAATTTCCTGTTGCTACATTTCCTGTTGATTTCTTCCATTGGTTGATGTGTGGTTTCCCTAGGTGTTAATTGCTGTCTGCTACTGTGTTACACATTTAATCACTGATTCACTCACTCTTTCAGGGGCCCGCCTGATACAGGGAAGCAGTGGTTTGATTCCTGCCCTTGTTAACATTGTTACAGTGTATAACTTACTTCTAAAGCTAAAACACATTTAGTTAAAAGGCCAAGAGTATAAAATATAAGCTTCAAGAGTAATGCCATGGCACACAAATAGATAAAAATACCAAAATACAAGGGGAGATACAAAATGCGCACATACAGACTTTAAAACACAATTCCTTATCTTATAGTGAAAGAAAGAGGAAGGAAGAAAAGGTAGAAGGGAAGAAACATATCCAAAGAGGGGAAAGCAAATGCAGGCAAGAGGAAAAGGGGGCTTTCTGCTACAATCCTACTGGGCAGTGCAAGTACCACATCTGACAATGAAAGAACCAGGGAGGCAGTGCAGGTGGCATGGAGCTGAGCAAGGTGGTATGGAGCCCCACCAAATATCTGAATATATGTTTTCTTACTTTTCTTCTCAGGATATCCCCCAGTCAGCTCTGAGAGCATCTTCAAAGAAAGTATGACTCGATATTGTGGATAGCACGGGGAACAAATTTGCATGAAAATAAATTTGTTGGAACACGCAGATATTTTCTTGTTTTCCCTCTGTGCTCTTAGACTAAAGTACAAAATTGTTATTTAGCAGTAGAGGTAAAAGCTGAAAATAAACAGCTTTATTTTTTTCTCTTTCTCTTTTAGTATTTTCAAGACTTTTGGGGGGAGTTTTTGCCAACTTTGAAGAGATATCCATATGGTTTCTACCAAGGCAGAGTCTCTTATCACTTTTTTTGATGATATAGCCCTTTGGCTATATCACCTTGTCATCCCTTGTCCTTCTGGCCTAATTTTGTGTGTGTGTGTGTGTGCGCGTGTGCATGTGCATGTGCAAATGTGCATATGTCTGTATTGGAGGGCAGGTGGGGGTCTTCCCATAATCTTCTGACATTGTGGGTTGGAAATGACTCTCTACTCCATTCCCTAGGAAAATACGAACCTGCTTAAATATATAGAAGGTTGAAGGGCACCTTTAATCCTCCGTAAGAGGTTATCCAAAGTGGAGTGCAGTCCTGACATCCATGCTCTGACTCTCATTCCTTTACTCTGGTAGTGCAATAGTTGGCAAACTTCAGGGAATAACTCCTCTTTTGAAACTGACTCTGAAACTCATTCATAACTCCCCCTGCACACCTTTGGATGTCTAATCTGTCTGGTTTAAGTAAAGGCAGAAAAATTGCCAAGGGGATATGTTGCAGCTGTAGATATGAGCAGCTGAAATGCCACATTCCCCATCCAGGAGTGGAAAATGTAAAAAGAGTGATCTTAAAGTGCTCCATCTTGCCAAAAAACATTTAAATAAAAAACAAATTTGGCAAAGAAAATGGTTAGGAGCACAGGCAGAAGTTTTGATGCCCATGTACAAGAGCCAAACTACTTTCTAAAACTAGAGGAGAGGGAACAGCCCAAGTTTCACACAATGGTGGAGCACTGAATTGCACAAAGATAATACTGCCCATCATTCTGGAGGACTGGGAATATAATATGCAATTTTCCTTACCATATGACTGGTACAGCCTACCCTTCCCTGAACTGATCCCCAAAACCATCCACCACCTTTCACAGGAAAAATTTTATCTGGCAAGAAAATTATATAAATCAGGCCATAAATAATTCTAGGGTTATCATCATTGTTTTTATCATTATATATTAACACATAAATACTCTTACCTATGGCATGTGCCTCAATTTTCCACCCTCAATCCTTTATTCACTCATTCTAATTCTTATTCTTAGCATATTATTAGTTTTAAAGCTTACTGTTGCTTCCAGGTAGCATGGTAATGTAACTTTTGTAAATAGTTTCATAGTTTCATAGTTTGTAGGGTTGGAAGGGACCTTGACAGATCATCAAGTCCGACCCCCTGCCATGGCAGGAAAGAGTACTGGGGTCAAATGACGCCAGCAAGGTGTTCATCTAGCCTCCTCTTAAAGACCCCCAGGGTAGGAGCCAGCACCACTTCTCTTGGAATTTGGTTCCAGATCCTAGCCGCCCTGACTGTGAAGTAGCGTCTCCTGATATCTAGTCTAAATCTACCCTCTGCCAGCTTGTGACCGTTATTTCTAGTCACTCCTGGTAGTGCTCGGGGGAACAGGGACTCCCCCAATGCCTGCAGGTCCCCTCTGACTAGTTTGTAAACAGCCACTAGATCCCCCCTCAGCCTTCTCTTGTGGAGGCTGAACAGGTTCAGGTCCCTTAGCCTTTCCTCGTAGGGCCTGCCCTACTGCCCCCTGATCATGCGGGTGGTCCTCCTCTGGACCCTCTCAATGCTGTCCACATCCCTCCTGAAGTGCGGCGCCCAGAACTGGACGCAGTACTCCAACTGCGGCCTGACCAGTGCCACTTAGAGGGGGAGGATCACCTCCTTGGACCTGCTTGAGATGCATCTGTGGATGCATGACAAGGTATGGTTAGCCTTCCTGACCACATCCCCACACTGTTGGCCCATGTTCATTTTGGCATCAATAATGATTCCAAGTTTGTTTTCTGCCTCTGCACTGATGAGAAGGGAGTTCCCCAGCCTGTAGGCATGCTGCTGGTTCTTCCTCCCTAGGTGCAGTACCTTGCACTTGTCAGTGTTGAAACCCATCCTGTTCTTATCCGTCCACCCCTGTAACCTGTCTAGGTTCGATTGCAGCCTATTTCTCCCTTCTAGCATGCCCACTTCCCCCCACATCTTAGTGTCATCAGCAAATTTGAATAGGGTGCTTTTTACCCCCTCATCCAAGTCACTGATGAAGATGTTGAACAGTGTGGGTCCGAGGACTGAGCCCTGGGGGACCCCACTACCCACATCCCTCCAGGTTGAAAATGACCTGTCCACAGCCACTCTCTGGGTGTGGCCCTCCAGCCAGTTAGCGACCCATTTGACTGTGTAGGTGTCAGCGCCACAGTCCCCTAGTTTTTTTATGAGAATGGGGTGAGAGACAGTGTCAAAGGCCTTCCTGAAGTCCAGAAAGACTACATCCACTGCTACCCCTACATCTAAGGATTTTTTGACCTGGTCATAGAAGGCCACCAGGTTGGTTTGACAGGAAAAAAATAAGGATACCTCTCATGAGACGCATAATACTATGCCTGGGATAGGGAATGAGCATCCTGGATAACAGATGTTAGTTACCTACTGCACACAACTGTTGAATCAAACAATGGGGTCAGCATCAGTACCAGAATCTTGATGAGTTTTATTGGTACTGTTGGAGCACAGTGCAGTCTTATAATGAGGAGAACAGGGCAATGGAGTAAAGAGGAAACAGCCACTCAGGAATGTGCATCAGTTATTATGATTTAACTGTTACATCTGTGTGCTCCTGTAGTGATACAAGTGAACTGAATTGCCTTAGCTTTGACCCTGAATGACAGGGTTGAAGCTGCAACAGCTTTGTTATCCTTGTGTCACCACAGAAACATGCAGACATCATAAACACCTTATACCAGATATTACTTGATACAGATACAATTGTTACATCTGTAGTCACAGAGAGAAGTGATCATTTTCAAACTAACTGGCCCCTGAAAGTGCTCTGCAGCCATGACCTAACACAAGTGCATGGTTGTAGAGAGCTTTAAAAGGGACCGATCCCACGACAATCTGAGCCCTCATTACATGAAAGTTCAGTTAAAAGTGCTGCAAAATAGGATATTAACTTCTGTCTGTGTGTCTGGGGAACAGGAGCAGCCCAGCCCTGCTCCTGGCACTATATTCAGATGGTGGGGGAAGAGGGAGGGAGCAGAGAGAGCTCATTCTGGAGGTTGCCCAGCTGACACTTAGAGGGTGGGGCAGATGGATTGGAGCCCCTCCCCTCCAAGATGAGGGGCTCCAACCCACCCTCCCCCCCACTCCAGTGCAGCTGGGGAAACCTCAGAACAGACCCCACACCTGTCATTGTGCTGTCTTGTCATAATTGACAGTACCAGACCCACAAAACACTATTGAGAAATTTCTCTTAATATCTCTTCCCGTTAACTCATCTAGCCACTGATGACTACTCTGCAAGTATAATGGTCCAATCAGTTACATTCCCATATTGCCATAGTTTTATCTACATTTATTTCCTTAGCTCTCTTATGATTACTAAAAATTGTATTTGCTCTGGGAAATGCATATGTATTTATTTCTTATGATCTATTACTAAGTGATTTGTGGGAAAAGAAATTGCAGCAAAATGTCTTCAAATTACGTATATGCATTTATTTTGAGAGTATGGGGAATGCTCTGAAATAAAATTATTTAAGCAGAAACTTATCTCCACTGAAACTAGCATGCAAAAACATCAACATGAGTCGTCATATCAACATGGTATTTCAAGAAGCAAGTGTACTTGGTTTTGTGCTATTTTTCCCGTGTTGTTTAATCTTCATGTAATTTTTTTCATCCCAGTTCCATTCATTTCAACTCAAAACTGAGATTTGCACAGAAAAGTCCATTTTAGTCTATGTATTGCTGAAGCAAGAGATAGGAAATTATCATTAGAAAAAAAAGACCAGGTAAAATAATGGGCTTTTTGTTTTGTTTTGTTTTGTTTTTTGGGGAAAAAAAGATTTGCCTGCATGGATAAATACATCTGTTGGGTCATTTTGAGCATGGTAATTAAAAATAATTCCACTTTCTCTAAAAATGCATTTCTAGCAGGTACCCAAATACCTGAATGGTTTTGTCTGTGCAAGTGGGAGGTCATCTTTTAACACTTGTTTCCCAAAGCGGAAGCAAAAGAGGCAAATTATTGTCTGTCTATCATCCAATCACTGAAATCAGTGCCATTCTTTTAGAGACAAAGCTGAACTACTCAAGTATCAATAAAGAATAAAAGCTCAGTAATACTACCAGCAGGTGATCTCACTTTAAGGCATGCTAAAAACACAATGAGAAAAAAAACAACCCTTTTATTACATTTTCATTTAAGTTTTCTAATAAAGTTGCAGAGAGCTTTACTGAAAAAGGGAGAAGAAAAAAGGGGAAGAAAAATGTTTAGATATCCACTCATACACACACCTGAGAGCACTGTGCCATGGGATCGCTGCCTCATTCTGTGCACAGAACATATGAACTGTCATTTTCTTTCATTTTTCCTGATCCTCTACTTCTGTCCCTTCTTCCCCTTTGTTTTTAGTCCACCTCTTTAGTGCCTTCTACTGTTTTCCCTTCAAGCTCTTTACTCCCAAAGTTTCTTCTCCCTCCACATGCCATTTTCACCCCTTGTTCTTCACCTTGTTGCTTTTAGCTCAAGAAACTTCCTTCTCTATGCTGTTAGGATGGAGGTGAACAGTTATTTGGGTTGGAGAGTCACTTAGGGAGTTCTGGTGAGCTGCTGTGGGCTGGTTCATCACCACCTGCCTCCTCCTTCACCTGCCCGCCTGCCCACAACAGCTCAGCAAAACTCCCTAAGTGGTAGATTACTTAGATCTGGGAGCAGATCGTAACTCTGCCCTGGGCCCAGGCCTGGGCCCTGGTACCTTGCTGTCACTATTCTGTAATCCTGGCCTCAGCCCCAGGGTCTCCATGGAGACTGGCCTGGGATCCCCACAGATTCACCTGAATGGACAGGATGGATCCACACATGGGCAAGGAGCGGTATCTGGGACCAGGACAGGTAGTTGGGGCCTGGGTCAGGGGCATGGGGTTGGGGCCCAGGAAGAGCTGTGATCTGCTCTGTGCATACCACTACCCAGGGAACTGGAGCCTGTAACAGAGATTCATAGATTCATAGATTGTTAGGGGCTAGAAGAGACTTTGCAGGTCATTGGGTCCAGCCTCCCCGCTCTAGGCAGGAAGACATCTGGGGTTAAGTGACCCCAGTGAGGTGACTGTCCAGCCTCCTCTTGAAAACCTCCAGGGTAGGTGACTGCATCACCTCTGGAGAGAGTTTGTTCCACAGTCTGGACACCCTATGAAGCAGTTTTTCCCGGTATTAAGGCTGAAGCGGCCTTCCAGGAGTTTGTATCCATTGGTCCTGGTTTTCCTCAGTTGTTCACTGAGCTTCTGATGCACTCCTCTGATACAGCAGTAAGCCACTATCAAGTCCCAACCTTCTCTTCTTTAGGCTAAAAAGGCCTAGGTCCCTCAGCCTTTCCTCGTATGGCTTGTCTTCCAAGTCCCTGATTATACGGGTGGCTCTTTTCTGGACCCTCTCATGTTTTTCCATGACCTTGTTGAAGTGCGGCACCCAGAACTGGACTCAGTACTCCAACTGCGGTCTCATCAATGCTGAGTACAACGGGAGTATCACTTCCTTAGTTTTACACACGACGCATGCCAGCGTGTTATTTGCCCTGCTGACCACTGCTTCATACTGACGGCACATATTCACGCAATGGTCAATCATTACACCTAGGTCCCTTTCAGCCATGGTGCAAGTCAAGCTGTCACCACTGAGCCTGTACGTATGTTGAGGGTTGTTTGCCCCCAGATGGAGCACCTTATGCTTGGGAAGTGTAAAACGTCATCTGGTTCCGGTCTGCTCAACTCTCCAGCCTGTCCAGGTCCGCCTTCATCTGCAGCCTATCTTCTGACATGACCACTCTGCCCCATAACTTGGTGTCATCTGCAAACTTGGCCAGTGAGCTTTTCACTCCCCCATCCAAATAATTAATAAAGATGCTGAAAAGCACTGGTGCAAGTACGGGCCCCTGAGGGACACCACTGGTCACTTTGTACTAGGACGACACAGATTCATTCATGAGAACTCTCTGGGTCCTACCCTGTTTCCCACCCACTGAACCGTGGAGCAGCTGAGCCCACAATCTTCCAGTTTTCTCATAAGGATATTGTGGGATACTAGATCAAAAACCTTTTGGAAATCTAGGTATATAATGTCTACCTCATCTCCCATGTGCAGGTGGTGAGAAACCTGGTCATAGAAGGAGATGAGATAGGTAAGACAAGACCTACTTGTGACAAGCCATGCTGACTGGTATTCAGAATCTTACCTTTCACGAGTGTATCATACATAGATTCTTTAATGAGCTTTTCCTGGATTTTCCCTGGGATTAGGCTGATTGGCCTATAGTTGCCTGGGTCCTCCCTCTTCCCCTTCTTGAAGATGGGCACAATGTTGGCCCTCTTCCAGTTCTCAGGGATCTCCCCTGTGAACCACGGATTCTAAAAGAGCTTTCCCAGGGGTTCTGCAATGACCTCAGCCAGGTCCTTCAGCACTCTCAGATGAAGTCCATCCAGTCCTGCTGACATAAACATCTAGCTTTTCTAGTTGGTATTCCACCTGCTCAGCATCCACAGTGGGGAAGGATGTCATTGTTGGCATGTCCTTATGAGCCTTATCTCACTTGTCTTTACCCTTGATCCAGTGAAATACCAAAGCAAAGTGGGCATTCAGGTGTTCGTTTTTTTCCTGACTGAGCTATCCCAAGGTGTTAAGTAGGGGCCCCACACTTCCATTTGTTTTCCTTCTACTGCCTACATACCTAAAGAAGGATTTCTTATTGTCCTTGACTTCAATGGCTAACCTAAACTCAGTCGCCGCCTTGGCTTTCCTGATCATTTCCCTACAAGTGCTGGTCACTATTGTATAGTCCTCCTTGGGGACCATCCCTAGCTTCTGCTGTGTGTACACTTTTTTTTTTTTTTTTTTTAAGAGGACCGCAGTGTCCCTGTTAAGCCAGGAGGGCCTACCAGCCCTTCTGCTACCTTTCCTCTTTGCAGGAACAATTTTCTTTTGTGCTTCGAGGATTGTATCCTTGAGCAACCACTCTTCGCGCATCCTGTTCACCTTCCCTTCCTGGTCCCCTGGTCGCCTCCCCTGTTAATGACCTGAGCCTGTCCAAGTCAGCATTTTTGAAGTCCAAGACTTCAATCCTGCTGGTTGATTTGTTAACCTTGCAGCAGAAGGTGAACCTAATAATTTCATAGTCGCTGTCACCCAGGTTACCCTCAATGTTCAAGCCACACACCAGATCATCTCCCTTGGCCAGGACCAAGTCTAGGAGAGTGTTACCTCTGGCTGGCCCTTGCACTTCTTGGGTCAGAAAAAGCGCTGCAATCAGTCAGGAAACTGAGTGAACAATCTGACCTAGCCAAGTGTTCCCCCCAATCTATGTGGGCAGGGGATTGTGGCCCTGCCTCTGGTCCTGTGCTATCACTACCTCATGATCCCAGCTGCCTGTCCCACTTTTGGATGCTGCTCCCCACCCACTTGTGGAACCATTCCATCTGCCCAGCTGAGCATACCCTGCCCGCAGGGTTCCTGGCTGGTTTCCATGGAGAACCTGCCCACCCATCCCATCTGGTACCCATGACAGTGGGTGTGGGGCAGGCAAGCCAGGGTGCTCAGACAGCAGGGCCAGGTCCCACAGCAGCAGCAACACTAACAGCAGCAGTCAGCCAGGAGCTGTAGCTACCACTGCCACTACTGGGGCTGCTAGAAAGTAGAATCAAGCTGCTGTGTGCCCAGGTGGACTGCCCCTCATGCCCGGGTAAGAGGGGCCAAGGGACCTGCTGCAGGCCAGGTAAAATCCCTTGGCAAGCTGGATCCAGACTGTAGGCTGCATTTTGCCCACCCCTGTGTTAGGATATCAATGGCAAAGACACAGAGAGCACAGGTAAGTACTACATATTCTCAGTGTCCCATGCGAAAGCCACAGCAGTCCCCTGAAGGAATAATTGTAAGGAAAATCCTGAACAGCTCATGCAATGCCCTTGTATGAGGTATGTGCAGGTGTTCTGTAAGGATGGCACACACAGATGCAGATGAGGAGGATTGAAGTATCTTCTGTGCAAACTGTCATCCCTTGAAAAATGCCAAGTCTCTTATGAAGTGTGGAAGTGGCAGAATGTCTCAAGAGAAGTTTTAAAAATTAGCGTAGTCCAGGGGTTGACAATCTATAGTCTGTGGGCAAGATCCAGCCTGCAGACATGGTGTTTTGGTGGTGGAGAGGTGCTCCTCTTCCCCCTTCCCTTCCTGAGAGTCCACCCACCCTCCACCAATCTGAGCAGGATCATTCCAGGCCACCCCCTGGAAAAAGTTGCCAACCACTGATGCAGGGGAACTCAATCTCATTAGTTTTATTGTTGGATGTAAGGGAACTGTCTTTACGAAAGGAAACTTCAGACAGATCAGAAAATGGTCTAAGTTTGGTAAGGTTAAAGGACATTTAAAACAGATACTAAATGGAAGGTGTTAGGCAACCTCAACTTATGGACCTCTGCCCCCTATGAAAAGTTGATTTTTTTTTTCCCCCTTCACAGGTGACTTTCTATGTGTATCCTTAGTAAATGGATTTGTACAACTGCGCTACAACCTTGGTGACAGAACACTGATCTTACAAACTTCTCAAAAAATCAATACAAATGGAAGTACATGGCATCTACTTAAAGCAGGAAGAGTTGGTAATGAAGGCTACCTGGATCTGGATGGCATCAACATTACTCAAAAAGCCAGTGCTGGAATGACTGCCCTAGATACACGCACAGACTTTTATGTTGGAGGAGTATCATCTTTAAATTTTGTCAATTCGATGGCAGTAGAGAATGAACCTATAGGTTTTAGCGGGTGTATACGAGAAATTCTTATAAATAACAGAGAACTTAAACTTACTGAGAGAGACCCGAAAGATGGTTCAAATGTAGGTGACTGTGATGGAACTGTTTGTGGGTACACAGTGTGCAAAAACAGTGGCACATGTAAAGTTCACAATTCAGTCTTTTCTTGCTCTTGTCCCCCACAGTGGATAGGAAATACATGTGAACAATCTGTTTTCTGTTCACATAATCTATGTAGGCACCAAGCTCTTTGTATTCCTGATCCCATTTTACTTTCATATAGCTGTGCTTGTGTATTAGGGTATTCAGGTAGATACTGTGATAATGAAAGTTCATTTTTTACTGCAAAATTTGTAGGCAACTCTTATATCAAATATACGGATCCTTATTATGCAAAGAGAGACCTCCGATATAGCAGTGTATCTTTAAATTTTACTACCAGCCAGAGCGAAGGCTTAATTTTATGGCTGGGAAAAGCTGAGGATGAGGACAATGATTTTCTTGCAGTTGGTCTCACCAATGGGACATTAAAAATTGTGGTTAATCTTGGAGAAGGAATCTCTGTCCCTTTAATTCACAGTAAACAGTCACTTTGTTGCAACATATGGCACTTCATTACTATAGCTCAAAATCAGACATGTATTAAGGTGTTCCTTGATGAGAATCTGGTTCTTTTTGAGGATACTGATCCACAGGGAAAATATATTGCTTTAAATTATGGGGGCATTTGTTATTTTGGTGGGTTTGAACTTGGCAGAAAAGTAAATATGGTAACTTCAGGACTTTTTAGTCAGGAGTTAGTTGGTAAAATTAAAGATGTTGTACTCTTTCAAGATTCTAAAAAAATTCAATTAATCAAAGCAGAAGGCTACAATGTTTATAATGGAGATAATCAGGATTAACTGAAAAAAAATCATTAGGGTATGAAGAAACCTAATATAAATGAAAGTATAGGCTTATGCTCTACTCTGTATATTAGTCATATTAGCTACAAAATGCTTACTAGTATTACTCATTTACCGTAACTACTTGCCTACTAATATCACTTACTTTTGTCTCCAGTGACGAATTGCATAGAAGGGTAATTAAGTTTGATAAAAAATTTAAATTTAATTTTTGTTATTTGGAAAATAGAAAAACTTGGTTTAGATCAATTTTTGCTGGAAAAGTTTTCCACACTGACATTAAAAAGTGATGGTGAGTTAATATACAAAAACAATTATCTATCCAGTATTTAAAAAATTGAAAAATTGAGAAGATAATTTACCTGCTTATTCACAAATCCAAATTTTTAAAATTAGACTTTTATACAAAGTAAACTTTAATAATCCTCAACTACATCATAATATAAAATGTAAAATCTTCCAATTGGAAGTTAACAAGAAAGTATTAGAAGTGCCACTATTTAAAGGGAAAACATCTATGCTTTTTCAAAAATTTCAAAAATACATGTGTAAGAAAATGGAACCTATTTTTTTCTAAAAAGGACACCCCAAATTTTCAAGACAGCTCAACACACAGCCGCTCCTTGCTAGACACCTTGCTAGTGGTCTTACTTTGTTCTGAAAACCTGCTCTATAATATATGGTTGCTGGATGGGGAGACCTTACTCCATAGATATTCTTTTTCTGCTAAATCAGTGGTCACCAACCAGTTGATCTTGATCAACTGGTTCATCATGGAGCCTGTGACAGTTGATCTCAGTCTGTCAGAGGCTCCATAAATCAGGAACATTAGGACACACATGGCTGGGCTGGGCTGAGCCATGCCAGGCCAGGCTGGTGAGTGGGATCAGAGCTCCAGCAGCTTGTCCAGGAGGCAGAGGTGAGTACAGGGAGCAGGGCAGGGGCCAGGGCAGTAGATCCCGGGGTGCCCTTTACTTACAAAAAGTGATTTTCACCATAAAACTGTTGGAGACCACTGTGCTAAATTACAAAACCTAAAAAATAGATAGAAGCATACAAGACCATTACAATGATTTAGTCTAATTGCTTGCATAACACAGGCTATTAAATTTCAACATTAATTTCCATATCAAGCCCAAAAATTACAGGTGAATTACAGTGTATTCTTTAGGAAAGCATTTCATCTCAACTGAAACTTCAAATAGTAGAAAAACCACCATATCCTTTGTTAATTTGTTCCGTTACATAATTTCTCTGAGGACTTTAAATCTTTATGTCCAAATTTGAAATGTATCTTGCTTCTGGTCCCAGCTGAATTTGGACAGAAATACATATATTCCCAATTTTAAAATTTCATATTTAATAAACCTTCATTTTTCCCCACCCCAAAATGTATTTTGTTAATCCTACACTTCTGGGTGAGATACCATAAATGCTTATTTCCATAATGAATATGGCATTTCTTTGCTTTTCCTTTTTTTCTGCTTCTTTATGCCTGGTAGCTAATTGGCATTAGTATAGAAAACATTTGTGAAAATTTTGTAAATATTGCTACAGCTTGGATAGAAACTCACTGACAACACTCGCTATCAAATTTGACCACTGCCTTTCATTTGAGATTGCTGCAAGAGACTATAAATCACATAACAAGGACACACAAGCTGCTCAAGAATTTAAATACCAGTAGAGAGGCTTTGCAGGGAGAGAAGTGCACATAGGTAAGAAAATTAGCCGAGTTAGAGAAGCATGGCAAAGCACGAGAGAGGATGAAACCCGTAATTAACAAGTACAGTGCATGGCCCTTAAAAAGCTAAAGCTCTAGTTTCGTGGCACAAGACAATGAATGACCTTGTCCAGAATAAAACTGTTGTTACCAACCTAATAAGAGCCAGCTCCATTACTGTGCTCAGCTAAAGGCTTTCTGGGCATGCCTTCAGGCTGAGTACTGGCTGAAAAAACTTAGGTGCTGTGAAGAAAAAAAAAATCCATTTTTGGTATGATTCATCTGTTCAGGAAAACAGGATTCCACATAGTCTTTGCAAATGATTAAGACTGATGCCATTCTTAACTGGAACAACCTATTAGACCAGAAGTACTCAAACTCACCTGCTACCAAATTTTCAGACTTGTGTGAAGCCACATGGGTCCAGCAGCATGGCCCCAAATGCCCAATCTAGCATGTAGGGAGATGTGAGTCCCAACATGGAGTATGGGGCAAGGTGGGGGCAGTGCAGGCACCCAGGGGCCAATCCCAGCAGGTAGGGTTGGTGTGGGGCCCTGTGGCCCCATTCTAGTGCACAAGAGCTAGCCAAGGCAGTATGGGGCAAGCAAGAGGCATGCAGGGGCCCCATCCGACCTGCAGACCAGCCCTGTGCCATTCACGTAGCCTGCAGGGCCAGAAGATGAGCACCAGTGTGCTAGACCCTTAATTTTGCTTAGCTGCATAGGCGTAGCAGTAAATATAATCTGCTTACCACTGCCCAGACCAGTATTTGTTTTCATGGAACTAATCTATGTTTCTCGTTCATGTCACCAGTGATGTAAGAAGAAAGCCTTTAAGGTATGACTGATATTTTCTGTTGTAATAGAAAATTTAAGCTTAAGGTTTTTTTGTTTTAAAACACACATTTCTGGTTTCTTTATAGCTATCTGTATAGTGTTCCATAGGAAAACAGCAGGAATTTCCTTCAGTATAGGTTTTGCTTTGCAAAATCAACTGGGAGTTTTAATCACAGATCTCCCACAGAAGTTAGGAAAGTCATGTGGCAAAATTCTCTAGCCAGTGTGAAAACACAGCCATTTGAAGGGCCATTCCACACAAAAGTGAACAAATCTAATTCATCCTGCAAAGGCCCGCTTATATACTTAAACAATAAGGAAAAATAAAATAGAAAAACCCCTTTTGTTATATTTGATGTTCTTAATTGTAATCTAGTTTACAATTGTTTGAATTTTTCATTTGAATTGACCAGTATTATGTTATTGTATAAATAAAATATTTACATCAAAATAAGTATTTTCTACTGTCTTCCCTTTTCACTTTAAGGCTCAAGAACTATTTCCCCCCTCATATTAGGAATTACATGCTTTGATTGCCATGTTCTCCACTACAAAGTTGCATGAATTTATTGTAGGACACAGAACAAGTTACCAAGCAAGTACGAACTGGATGTCTGCCACAGAGAAAATAAATTAGGTCCATTTTTCAAAGTCTATTTCAAATATTTCTTTGGCACCTACAAACTCCAGGCCCATTTCAGAACACACAGAAAATAGAAATGTCTTGCTTATCCAGCCTGTAGACCAAACTTTATTTTTCACAGGTTAAGGAGCCACAATCAATATTGTTGAACAGACTCTTTCCCATTACACACTTTTACCACTCAGAAAATGCAAAGGGAGTGAAAACTGCCCACATATCCCAGCCTGAAACTCCCCAAGCACAAGGGTGCTCTCAATAGACAAAAAGCTGATACAGCTGACTGCATTCTATACCTCACTCCACTGAAGGCCTGGGTCAAGAGAGCTGAGAGAATAGCTGAAGTGTGTGTATTGCTTTCCAATTGTCTGCAAATTGGCATGTGATCTCTAGTGGATTGCTCATCTAGTAAAGTAGTCTCCAAAGTAAACTAGGGAAGAGAATCAGGACATAATTGATCATTGGTTCTCAGCTTTTCCTCTTTGTCCTCTCTCCCAGGATATCCCTCAGTTGCTGAGAGTGTGTGTATGAGACAGAACCATCCTTTATATTCGTCCTGCTTACTCAGGGCTCCAGCCCAATAAATAATCCAAGTAACCAAAATCATTTTCCACTCCTCTCTTGCAATGCAGCCTCTGGAAAGCCAGGTATTAATAAATAAGCTGCAACACTGAAGGCAGCTGGGGAATCCCAGGGCCTGACCTCAGCATGCAGGGCTAGGCATGGATGGCAGGGTCCTGGGGCCCAATCCCAGGTGTGGGGCAAGGCAGGGGTGGTATGGGGCCCCAGGGCCTGGTCCCCAAGGTCATGCAGGGCCCAATTCCGGCCTATGGAGCCAGGGGGAGGCAATGCAAGGACCAATCTTGATATGTAGGGCTTTATCCTTCACTGCTTTCCTGCAGTAAATGAGACTAACACCTCAGTTTAGAATTACAGATAAGAACCTGAGATAATATTTTCCACTCACCTTTTAAAAAGAAAAGAAAAAAAAAAGAAAAAATGAAACAAAGCTCAGAGTTCTTTGGGGCCACAAGACAAGATGAGGACAGACAAGATGCAGACTGGACACCACAACTGTCCTATAACGATTTCAGCAAGGCATAAAAACATGATTTTTTTTTTCTAAGTATGGTTTGCCGTATCATGTCAACAAATTATTTTTCAAACAAGCCATCCTCATATTTGGGGCATACTAATCTCTCAGCCACAGAGAAGGTGTTCAGTTTTACTAGTACTGAATTATTTTGATGATACAAACACATTATAAAAGGTGGTTTGTAGGTACCAGTGAACTGGGAAGTAGGCTGTTTACAGGTAGATTAGAAGATAACCTATATAAGACATGGAGTGTGGGGGCAAGGTGGGGGCAGTGCAGGGTCCCAGGGGCCAACACCACAGGTATTGGTGACGGTTTTTTTAATTTAATCCCATAAATTAATGTAACCGCTTCAGTTTAAATCAGAATGTCAAAACTGTATCAACCCAAAATGTTACCTTTTTAAAATATGAATAAAAGGAAAAAGCACTATAAATATAGGATCTTAGCACAAAAGGATGTGAAATTTCATGTGCACTTATATGTTGAGACAACTCCAACTAAAATGTTTAAGCAGGCAAAATGTTTATATATTATTACCATTCAGGTTAGTAACCGATTAACTGCCGCACATCATGCAAACAATGATGAACAGACTGATTTTAGTCTATACTATGCACTATGAAGGATTTTTAAAGTAAGGACTGATACAAGATGTCTAGTTCATAAAATAGTCCACACATTTTCTTGGGAATTTCCTGAGCTACAGGCCTAAGAAATATTATTAAATAAGAGCTATCACCAACTTTGTTTGGAATAACATTTTTAATAATGATATTATTTAACTGGCTGCAAAGCTATGTGCAATGTCTGCTAATAGCCTGCTATTTTAAAATATATGAATGATTCAACAAATTAATAATTTATGCTAATCGGATATATGTTACTGGAAAGAAGACATTTATTCTACACCAAAGTGCAAAAAAGCTGTGTTCATAGGTAAGGCAATGTACTTAAATGTCTTTATATACAATATGATTAAAACAGATTAAAGTACTGCAAAAATGTGTGATGAAAATAGAACAGTCGTATTTCAAAACCGGATTCAACAAAATGAGCAATATACTCTTTTTTCTAGAGAGTATAAGAGACAGTACTGTTTTATTTCTATAAAAAGTAATCAGTAGATGCCAGTAACCATAAAATCTGGACTCCTCTATGTATTAAAGACCTGGGGTGGTTCAAAAACCAATTAATTATGAAGTGTAAGCAAAGTTACATGAGCCATTCTACATCTTTTTGTTATATAATTTAACCTACTGCTTCACACACATAAAATCAGACACACAAGTTATGTGAGAAAGTTTTATCATTTTTAGAATCAAAATATTCCTTAAAATATTTACATTTTACAGTAAAAACAATAGCAAAACACAAGGTAATGTACAACCTTAGGTATTCAAGTTTTTGAAGCATGAAAAATAATGGGAAAATTAATAGACAAATCATAGTTTAAAGAATATAGTGTGATTTTTTTTTCTTATTATTAAAACAAGTGCAGTTTAAAGCAATAACATTCAGACAACTCAGCCTTCCAATTTCTGGTCACAAACTGCTTTAGATGCTTGGGATATACTTGCTAATTACTGAAAATACAGCTGAATTACTTTTTTATACTATTGGATAATTTAAAAAGAAATCTTCACACCACAGAGTTTATTACTTATATTGTGTAACGCGCTTGTGAATTCTGAGGCTTTGCTACAGTCTTTAAAAACAGTGCAATTTAAAAAAACAACGTTATTGTATGAAATTCACTTTAAAATTACTGGGCATCTTAAAACAGAAGAGAGCACAAATTACCAAAGGCAGTAGCTATATTGCATACTTGACTAAAGCCAACTTCATCAACTAAAAATTTCTAAGCCTTTATTGCATATTAATAAAAGAAATCTTTAAAATTTTGACTATACAGCAATGTAAAATTTTGAAAAATATTAAACTCCTATTTCTAGGGATAGTTGGTATAATGAAAAAAAAGAGGATGAGTATTGGTATGCAGCTTCATACCAAAACACAGACTTATTTCTGCAAAACACCAACACTGAATAAAAAAGATGGCACAATCCTAGCAGGCATTTACAAAGTTTAGGACATAACTCTAACAGTTTACTTAAATAGGATTTGCTGAAAGACTGCCTGCATCTTTCTACCTTTTGCTTTTTGTTCTGTCACTGTGGTCCCTGTCTTTGTGATGTCTGTCTCTGGTCTTTTCACTTTCTCGCTCTCTATGTTTCTCCTTACTTTTCTCTCTTTCTTTATCCTTTTCATGCTCTTCACTTTTAGGTTTATCTGTCTTTTTTTCTGGATTCCTACTCTCCCTAGAGGATTTTCCATCAGATCCCTTATCACCATGTGAAAGTCGTAATCTTTCTTTGTCTCTATGTTCTTCCTCTCTGCTTTTTCTTTCTCTCTCCTTTTCCTGGTTTCTGTCTCTGCGTCTATTCCTCTCAGAGTCTGGCTCCCAGTATTTTTCAGCATTCCACTCTTTTTCATGTCTGTCTTTCTTTTGGTGGTGGGAGTCACTATAAAATCTTTGCCTATGTTGCTCATTTTTCCCCCTACTTAACCCTCTCTCCAAATGTTCTTGTCTCCCCCAAGGGTCACTATGACGTCTTTCTGGTCTCCTATTGTCTTTACTCTGAAAAAAGTTCTCTGGCCCGGCAAATCTTGGCTGTTTATGAGCCAGTGGTGGCCCTTGTGACATGGGCCCAACATAATGCGGTGCCTGACCTGACAAATGAATAACAGGTGGCCATGGCATCATGGAATTTTGAGCAAAGCCAAAACCTGGTGGAGGAAGAAGTGGAGGTGGTAGATGAGGAGGAAATCCAAACAAGGGGCTGTTCTGTGGAGGAAAGTTAGGAGGTACGGGTGTTTGAAATGGAAATCCAGGTGGATTAGATTTAGGTGCCTGAAAACTATGCTGCTGAGACCTAACTGATGAGAAGTTTCCACCTGCAAGTGAGCTGGGGATTTTGGAAGTGAATTCAGAACGAGAAGAATTTTCTGTTTCAAAATGAGATGAGGTTGTTGCTGGTCCTCTCCTAAATGGCTGCACCGTTTCAATATTTTTCATCACTCCATCTTCCTGCAACTGTTTGGTCTCTTCTGTTTGCGAGGAACATGCATTATCTGCCTTTGTTGCAGATTTGGTGTACTGTGGCTCACATGCTGGAATATCACTCTGGCATGAATTTAAATCCTTCTCTCTGGGTGGCTCTTTATCTTCTACTTCCATCTGCTCACTTCTTGAAGCTCCTAAGTGTTCTTTATCTTGTGAATGACCACATATATTTTGCTTATCTCCATTTTTGCTAATGTCACCTTCCTTATTTTCTCCAGCATTAGTTTGTTGACTGCGTCCAGCTGCTTGTCGTGGGTCCCTTTTAAGATTAATGAACTGTGGAGATTTGGAGGTATTAGCAGCCATACCTTCAGCAGTACCTGTGCTAACATTATTATCATCACTAATTTTACCTGAATTTGAAGAGCAAGAAGAAAAGCTAGAATCTGTGGTTTTTTTGACTTCTTTTGCAACAGTCTCTTTGTCAGACAGCTGCCACTTTGGGTCAATTTCTTTACCTTCCTCAGTTTCTCTGCTCTGTGACTGAGCAGATAAATTTGCTAAAAATGCTTCTGTAGAAACATCTGGTGGTTTACCCTTAAGGCTAAGGCCTATCAAAGTTCCTGCAGTTCCTGGTGAACATGCAGTCCCTTCAATTGGTGTATCCACTGTAACACTGTCATCTGTAGTTTCTTGTGCATCATCTAATCCAGTTTTAGTTTCTTCATCAGCAGTAAATTCATCCACAGCCATTTCTTCTTCTTTTAAGGTTGGTTGCTCATTTAATAAAGGTATTTCTCCTGTTTCACACTGGTCCACAATTGACTGACTCTGTTCATATGTCTGTCCTGTGGTACCTAAAAGACTTTGAAGTATGTCATCTACTGGCAGTGGTTTATTTGCCAGCTCAAGAGTAGAAGGCTGATTTTCCCAACCAACCAGAACTCCAGGAAGAAATCTTAGAGGCTTTGGTGGTTCATGTTTAATGCTTTCTACTAAAGGTTCAATAACTGCTGGATTTTCTTCTGTATTAGATTGATGGAGTTTATTTCTCTGTTTATGCAGCACAGTTGAGAAGGAATTAAAAAAATCGTTTTCTTCTTCATCCTCTTCTAATACCAGTTCAGTTTGAGAAACTTCAGGTTTGCATGGTTTGATTTTTTTTTCTGGTGGCAAGTTGCTTGGAACACTTTCTGGAATTTCATCCACAAAGCTAGTGCTAGTGGTAGTAACAGCACTCATCTGTCTCTTCATTTTTTGGCGAATTATCAATCCCAATAACAGATTTGGTCGATGTAACTCTATCCCTGCATAAAATCATAACAGTAATTAATAAAATTCACTTAGCAGAAGAAAAGTATTTGAATGAAAAAGAAGCCTATTTTATTGTCTACAGAATTCTCCAGGTAGGCTATATCAGTTTCTGCTATTGCTATGCCCAACGAGGACAAAAGGATCAGAGAAATGAATTTCAGCCATCTAACTTATATGTAATGGGTTCATTTCTTAAAGCTACACCTCTTTCACCTAAGGTCTCATCTATACAAGCAGCTTGCATTGGTTTAAGTAAAAAAGGCTTTAAAATTAATTTACTCAAGTCATTATAATATAAATATATCATATTTACTCAAATCCAAGACAACTCCCAATTTAAGACAACCTGAATAATTAAATTCTACACAAGGAAAATTGCCCCTTGTCTTCAATTAGTTGTGGAGAGCTATGGAGAAGTCCTTTTTCTCCCCTTGGAGAATGTGGCACTGTTGTGCTTCAGCCGGGGGGGAAAGGTGGGGCTTTGAACATGTAGCTGCTCATAGCACTTTGGGTTTTTTTGCAATCCTACAACATATACTGGAGACAGACTTAATTTCATCCTCACATGCTCCCCAGAAAAAAAAAAATCCCACTGGTGGGAAACGAAGTTTCTTAGAAATCCATGTACCCAGTTTAATTGACTGTTATGACTCTTTTTGGGTTCTGATGAGGCTAAAGTTCTGACTAAGGTGTTTCAAATCCACCACAAACTCATTTATTTGTGAAAAGAAAAAATTACGTTTTTTAACTGAAGTGGAGAGTGCAAAATAAGTAAACAATTTCAGAATCTTGCATTTGAAGTTGTCTGCCAATTCTCATCCCTCTTAATATTTCTTTGTAATTAATTTATCCTGTAAGGTTTTTAAGAAAGAATTGTCTTTTTATTAGTTAGAGTACCTAGGGTATTTTGGATACTGTAAAAATAATTCTTTAAATTACAACGTAATTATAGAACTAAGAGTGAGTGTGAATGATGGAATGGCTTCTTTCACAGTTCACTTGTACTGCTCTATAGACTGAGACACATTAAATAGCAAATCTGCTTCCTCTATTTCACATGGCAGCATAGGTTGAAGTTAATTCAGCTCAAATTTTTTCAGGCAAATTGTTTAAAATACAGTATCAAAGTAGTCTGGTGTATTGGAAACTAGTTGCCAATCTCTTAAGATGTTCATGTAGCACCAGAACTTTTAATAAATTCATACCTGAACAAGATGTTTGGTACTCATGATCAAAAACACAACAATTTTTCAGCTATATTTCATTTTTCAATCATTGTGGGAAGTGCTATTACATATACATTTCCAAACCATGTGTTGTATATACTTACCAGGCCCATCAAAAGGCACAAGATGATGTGGAATTTTGTCTGAGGCACCTAAAGGGATGAGATATAAATCCTTCACTTGTTTCATGTTGTTGGCAGCCACACCATAACGCTTTCTGCTACTAAAGTATGCAAATAGCAAAGTGTAGGAAATCTGATCCTCTTCAGTTACAGGGGTAAAGCGAACTACACAAATTTCCTGTTTAAAAAAGGAAAAGAAAAAAAAAGATGGTGAAAAATCTTTAAAACTATTTATTTCCTTAATTAATTGGTAACTAGTTTTCATCCAAGCATCCAGAATAAAGTCTTGTTTATATTACAAGCCTTCTGCGACAGGACACCTGCCAGGGTGTGTCCTCATCTGTTCGGTTTCTGCCGGAGGCGTGCAACACCACTACAGCAACTCTCCTAGTAGGTCCCTGGTACACACCAGCAGTTAAAGGGTATGTGCATGCCATCAAAAAGTGCAGGGACATCTATATACACTTTCTGGCAGCGTTCCTGTAGAACAAATAAATGACAGAAGCCTTCTGCCATTTGAAGGTTTCACAATACTTTGCGGGCAGAATACAGGAGTTCTGCCATCACAAGGCAGCTGTGAGTGTGAAGGACTTTGTAAAACTGTGATGTGAACTAAAGAAAAGGAACCAAGTCTTAAACTGAAGAGAAGATGAAGGAAAGAAATTAAAGCATATGAGACAAGGATAAAAAGTCTCTGAAGCAATAAGGGACTGAAGAAAACAGAATTAATAAGAAATTAATAATGATTACAGTACAGGACCAAAGTTGAAACACTTTCTATGAATTTGCTGATTCTTATATGCTTGCTTTGTCAGAACACAGATCAAATATTTTCTTCCAAAAGAGATTAGGAAGCTGTATTTTGATGTCTGAAATTTCAACTGCTACAGGGAAAAGTCCACACAAAAACACTGAGTCATACGGTTGGAAGTGACCTCAAAGGTTAATCTAGCTCAACCACCTTCATGAATGCAGGAAAGCTATGCCTATCTATTACTCTTGAAATCCTCCAGAGAAAGAGATACCACAACTGCCTGAGCAGTCTATTTGACAGGTAGGTGCTGCAAGCCCCATCAGTCTGTTCTGGAGCACACTAGGCAGAGTGAAGGGGACAGGTTCTGCTCCAGATACCCTACTGCCTAGAGGACTCCAGGAATTAGAAGGGTGGGGCCGCTCCAGGACATCTTTTTACAGCTGCTCTGAATATCAGATGTTAAAAGATCTGGGTTGTAAGTTTTCTTGTAGCCAACAGAATACAAAGAAGTGATGTAGTATCATGTCCAGATCCCTTTGACTGCTTAGCCTGAATAATTAGATATCCACCGACAGCTGGGTCGAATGGAAGCAGCTTTTGGTGCAAGTCCAGAGTGAGGCTTAAATTCACACCTCTGGGTATTCAGCAAGGGTGTGGACAAACTCACATTTTAACAACTTCAAAAGGGGATGAGAAGCTGCTGCTTGGGAGGATACTGTAGCTATTATGATTAAAATGTTATATCTATGTGAGCCTGCAGCAATATAAGTTAGCTAAATGGCTCAATCTTTATCCTGAATGAAGCAGGAGTAAAGATGGTTTTGATGCAACAGAACTGGATAAGCTACAGAATCACACAGACCTAACAGCTGCTTTGAGCAAGTTGTTGCTGAAATCTAGAAAAAACAAATCTGATAGGTACCTCAACTGGTGGGAAGCCAATAATCTAACACACAATACTGGATGCTTTTTGGGGTATGTCGCCAGGACAGCAGTACGATGCCCTGGCTGAGACATCCCTGTGTATGATCTTCTATCCACTCTCACAGTCCAAACCTGGAAATGCGCTGGTGGTCCTGTAGTAGTACATCTCATTACAACTGCTCTAGAGACCTTTGTACTTGCAGAAGGGCAACCCTAGAAAGCAGCCTTGCATATTCCTGCATATGTCCAGTGAGAGCGCAGGTGAATGGGTGGTTGGAGAAGGTGTGAGACATGTAGATGCTTTTGTGTATGGTTCCTCCTTGTAAAGTAATTTGCAGCTAAGCCCGCTCCTTTGCCACGCTGTCCATGTAATACCAGAAATGAGGGACAACAACAATGACATGAATGGTTAAGGGGACTTAAAACATGGGATGAAAATTAAGAACAAGCCACAGGTCTAAGACTGATGCTCCCTGAAGCCTTTGTCAAATTATACATTTTCAAACACAGATGTCTAAAAATGAGGTATGCACAACCAAAGATGCAAATTTAATTTTTTATCAATAGGCACTCACTTTACATATTCAAATGAGAATGTGACAAGTTTAAAAGTCTGTAAAATTCTAAAACTCATCCAAATGCACAGAAAAAAAAACAAACTTCCAGTGCCTGGGGACTTAGAAGGGCCCCAGCTTGCCATCTCTTTGGATAAATGTCCCTTGCAAAACTATACTGAATGCTTGGAATTACAAACCACAGGCCAAGCAACTTGAGTGCAGAGCAGTAAATAGGAACTACTGGATTCAGAACCTGAAAGATTTTAAACACAAACCATTTCAGATAATGTAACATAAGAAATTTAAAAATTATCACTGAAAATCTGCTCAGCGCTGTGCAAACAACCATATAATGTATGCAATTTCCACAGCATTCACAATAGAAGCTGACAAAGATGTGAGAAGGTTAGGTGAGGGGGAGGTGGTGGGATAAAATGTATCAGCTCCCATCTCCAATCAGTCTATAAAAACCAAGTATCCCACAAAATAAGCAAATTTGAGGGATCAAGAGAAAAGAGCCTTCAGGAAAGATTTGAGAGAAGTGAGAAGAGCAGCCCTATCTACCAGTTCAGACAGTTAAGTCTTCAATCATTTAAAGTAAATTACAGTGTTTCTTCCTTACCTTGGTCCCTGAAGCTTTTATTTTTTCAACATACTCCCAAACAGTATGAGGAGATATCCTGCCACCTACTTGAATGCTATCAGGTAAGTCCTGTGACATAAATATAAAATTTAAATCTATTTTAGCTATTATATTTTCAAAAGACACTTGACTTAAAAAATTCTTGCAGTTCACATTCTAAGCAGAAGTTACAATAATACGGAGAAACAAAAAGCAGCTTGCATTAAATCACTGACACCAAAATTAAGATTTCTAGTTTGAATACAAGAATTGTAACTGAATACACAGGTACCCCCTGTACATAACATGGCCTGTACATCATTAACAACAGTCATAGATAACAGCATTTTCAAAGCAGACTCCTAAAGAAAGTATACTGATTTGCAAGTGCAAGTCACTGCTAGAATCACGATCATATTTAATCAAGGCTCTTATGCAGAAAAGCACTTAAGACATTCCTAGATCAGAGCCTGAATATGTTATTTTAGCTGGTTGAAAGGCTTTTGGGATCAATGATCTTCATAGAAACATGAAAAGATTTGTACCTTGTCTTTAGTAAACTCTCAAAACTGCATATTTTAATTAAATTGACATATTTTTAAAGAACATAAAAAAATAGTTAAAAGTGGCATGGGAACTTCTTGTTCTTAGCCCGTTAGTATCAAGGCATGAAAAAAGAGAGATTACATTTTTTTAAAAATGTGTAATCCAATTTAATTTTCAATACCCATGTTAGTTCCTTTTTCAAAATTTTATCTTAGATACTGAAAACAAAAGAGATTGTTTTCTGTTAATGACTGAATTCACTTTTAGACTGTGAGAATACTTGCATTGGGGGAAATAATATTTATTTGTTTAAAAACTGCTTCCATTGAAATTAAAAAATGGAAAATTTCTGCAAAATATTAGTAATTATTTTCTATAAGTCAGATTTGCTTTAAAAATAAGTCAACTTAAGTCAATTTTATTAATGATGTCTCTGACAATACCATGGCAAGACAGTTTCCTACTGAAAAGTATGTGTGTAAAATGCATTTACTTCAGTTTTCAATGAATTTAATTCCTACAAACTTGTATTTCTTTCTTACTCTCACCGTCTGTTTTGGAGTACTTCTTAGCTAAAGTAATACTTTAACATGAATAACAACACACTAAAAGGACTCATGTATTCAGACAAGAACTTTGAAGTCTCCGTACATTAGTTAAGTCAGATTTCCTTTTTTTTTTTTTTTTTTAATGGAAATACAAGTTAAGGATAAGTCTGCAGAAGTACCCTGTACCTCTATGAGTGCACAATGGAATGAAAAATGTAGACCTAAAAGTGGATGTTTCATAATGAACAAGTTAAAATTGGATTATAATGTAAATTTATTTGTAATCTTTATTAGCAGTAATGACAGAACAAAAACAATTTTAGAAGTCAAGTTATTGATGTACTAATTCTTTGATACTGTTAGTCTCATGATTTACGATAAAAAGGACTGTCAAAATCATTTATGAAACAATTCATAAACAATATTTTAAAGTAAAACAAAGAATACACAACACATTATATAGGAATTCTGTAACACAACTTTCCTGACTACTAATGTACACTGCATGCCCTGCATTTCACTGAAGATTTACAATACCATAGACTCCTATAGCATAAAGATAAGTAAATGCAACACATTAATGAAGCCTACTTCTATTTGATTGTAAAGCTGATCTCTGATTTTTTCTCTCTCTCTCTCTCTCTCTTTTTTTTTTTTTTTTTTACAAAGGCAACTATTGCAAGGACTCTGAAAGTCCCACCCCACTCTTCTCTTAGATTTTGAAAACATTATTATGGATAACAAATACTTTACAAATTTTGCTATGAAAAGTTATGTTAAAGTCTCATGGTCTGGGTATTTGGCTTATAAAAGTAGAGAGACCAAAAACAAAGGATACAAGTTTCTATTATACAAACTGTGACTGCCTGCACCCAGAATAGGAACCACCAGCAGGCACCCTCTCTCCAAACAATAAGCTGATTGTTTGTTCAAAGAAAAACAATTAAATTTTAATAAACTGATCTAACTAACCTCACTGCTAACCAGAAAACTAATACCACTGAGGCTTTTCTTTCAACAGCCAGCTCTCTCATGCACAATACACTAAGGAGAAGGAAAAGGTATTATTGTGAGTGTGAGTTAAGGCTAGCTCAGTTTGCATAACAGCAGCCTTAGAAGTATTATTATTCAGACTAGTATGATAATTATTTTAACAGGCAGTTTACAGTAATTTAAAATTTAAATACCTACCTTGTAAAAGTATATTGTAACAGACCTAGTTCATCCCTCAACCCCCTGATTATTTGGGGACCCCTAAGAAATACCAGGTATTTGAAACATACTTCCAGAAACACAGCAAAAAGGTGCCATGAAAAGCTCTACAGAGATTACATCGCAATGAACCACTTGCTCACTTAAGAAAAATTTCACTGTTAAATAAACCCTAAACTCAGTCCACCAGTATTATGCTTAGTATAATGCACACGCTTCACTTGTTTTCACCACAGCACAACTTTGACCCTTTGAATGTAGTCCCAAATAAACTACAAAGAAAATGAATAAATACATTGTTTTACATTAATCTGTCACTATTAGTAATACATATAAACACAGGAAAAAGACAATACCTCTGTTAAATATTCAAAAGAGCCAGACACTGGGTATGCTTTGATGACAAACTTCGCTACAGAAGGCATATTGATAAAACCTTTCCAGATGAAGTTCAGTCGAGCCAGGAACAGAGATTCACTTTCAACGGTACCAGGTGTCTCCGATCTAAAGACAAGCACACAAAAAATAAAAAATAAGGAAAGAAAAGAAATAAAAAAGAAATAATGACTAGAGTCTGAGCCTAGAATTAGGAAGGTTTGCATAGCACTGTTTATGAAAAAAACCTAAATGAAAGCAAAATCTGGAGAATTATTAAGTCTATACATTTTGTTTTTTAAACCTGGTCTATCTGCCATTCACTTATGGTTCTCCTCCTTCCTTCTCCATCACTACTTTTGTTCTCCTCCTCAGATGCAGGGGTAGCAGTGGACGTAGTCTTTCTGGACTTCAGGAAGGCCTTCGACACTGTCTCTCATCCCATTTTCATTAAAAAACTAGGGGACTGTGGCGTTGACACCTACACAGTCAAATGGGTCGTTAACTGGCTAGAGAGCCGCACCGAGAGTGGCTATGGACGGGTCATTTTCTACCTGGAGGGATGTGGGTAGTGGGGTCCCCCGGGACTTGGTCCTCGGGCCTGCACTTTTCAACATCTTCATCAGTGACTTGGATGAGGGGGTAAAAAGCACCCTGTTCAAATTTGCAGACAACATTAAGATGTGGGGGGAAGTGGCCACGCTAGAAGGGAGAAATAGGATGCAATCGAACCTAGACAGGTTACAGGGGTGGGCGGATGAGAACAGGATGGGTTTCAACACTGACAAGTGCAAGGTGCTGCACCTGGGGAGGAAGAACCAGCAGCATACCTACAGGGTGGGGAACTCCCCTG
The DNA here is from genome assembly GCF_030867095.1 of Alligator mississippiensis. Lineage (NCBI taxonomy): Eukaryota > Metazoa > Chordata > Crocodylia > Alligatoridae > Alligator > Alligator mississippiensis. Next base: position 54,323,705 of record NC_081824.1, on the reverse strand, counting down.
TCATCAGTGCAGAGGCAGAAAAGGATCTTGGAGTCATTATTGATGCCAAAATGAACATGGGCCAGCAGTGTGGGGACACAGTCAGGAAGGCCAACCACACCTTGTCATGAATCCACAGATGCATCACAAGCAGGTCCAAGGAGGTGATCCTCCCCCTCTATGCGACATTGGTCAGGCTGCAGTTGGAGTACTGCGTCCAGTTCTGGGCGTTGTACTTCAGGAGGGATGTGGACAACATGGAGAGGGTCCAGAGGAGGGCTACTCGCATGATCAGAGGCCAGCAGGGCAGGCCCTACTAGGAGAGGCTAAGGGACCTTAACCTGTTCAGCCTCCACAAGAGAAGGCTGAGGGGGGATCTAGTGGCTGTTTACAAACTAGTCAGAGGGGACCAGCAGGCATTGGGGGAGTCCCTGTTCCCCCAAGCACTCCCAGGAGTGACAAGAAATAACGGTCACAAGCTGGCAGAGGGTAGATTTAGACTAGATATCAAGAGGCGCTACTTCACTGTCAGGGTGGCTAGGATCTGGAATCAACTTCCAAGTGAAGTGGTGGGTCCTACCCTGGGGGTCTTTAAGAGGAGGTTAGACGAACACCTTGCCGGGGTCATGTGACCCCAGTACTCTTTCCTGCCATGGCAGGGGGTTGGACTTGATGATCTGCTCAGGTCCCTTCCGACCCTACAAACTATGAAACTATTAATCCTTTTTTTCCCCACTAGTAACTTCACTTCTCTATTTTTATTACCCTCCCATTCCTAACATTCACCCCAGTTCTAGATGTTCCTCCATTACTGAGTCCACCAGTACAAATCCAACTCTTACATCCATATCTGCCGCTGCCCCATCTTCAGCTCTGGTACCCTCTGCCCTAATTCATATTCCTCCATCACTCCACCATCATCTCCAGGCTTTTCAAGACACACCACTCCTCAGGTTGTACCCATTCCCTCTCCTCCTCTTTTCTCTCTGCTTCTGAACCACCTAATTCCATCTCCAAAAAAATGGACCTATTCCATCACAAGCATCCTCTTCAAATCTCATGCCTTCAGTTCTTGCCTCTTGCAGAGACCTAGACTCTTCTGTATACTTGCTTCCACTACCATCATCTCTTAGTCCAACTACACATTACAAGGTTTTCCAGCGCAGCTACAACAGCTAAGAATTAAAAAAAAAAAAGAAAATCACACCCCAAGCTGATAGATACAACTAGAGGTGCACCAATATTTTGGCTAGATTGGCATCGATAAAAGGAAAATTAATATGATCAGCTATCAACTTTTTTTGGTCGATGTAACCACTGTTCTCTGGTAATTTAATTATGCTGGGGCCCCCGGATGCCTGCGTTCCCTCTTGCCCATGGGTCCAGGGCCCCCAGATGCCTGGGTTCCCTCCCATGAGCCGGGGTGACCCCAGATACAGCCCCAGACCCTCACCAGCAGGTTGGGCTGGGTTGGAACAGAGCAGCTACCATGGTGTCCTGGGAGCTGGTGCGGTGCAGACTGTGTGCTGGAGCTGGGGCAGGCTCTATAGAAGGTGCTGAAAGCCACAGACACGACTGCGGCAGGTGGAGCTGAGCTGCCTAGCCCAGTCCAGAGTGACTTAACTCATTGTGCCCGCAGGTCTGCACCCAGGGGCAGAGCCTGGCAGGGGCCAGGGTAGCTGTTCCCCGCCGCTGCGTGCAGCAGGGTCCTTCCCATGATGGGAAGGAAGCTGGGGGGGGGGGCGTGCTTTAATTAAAGCAGTTTGGAGAGCCGCTCTAATGAAAGTAACCAGAGACCACCCAGCCCTCGACACCCTCAGGCTCAGGCAGCTGGCAAGTGGCATCGGGCACTTTTATATGTGCTCTGGCCGGAGGGTGGGGGAGGGTAGCACTTTAATTAGTGTGGCTGACAGCCGCTCTAATTAAAGTGCTGCTGTGTCTCCTGTATCAGCATTCCCACATTTAGAAATGGTGGTGGAGGTGCTTGAACTGCACCTCGTTCAACAAGCTTTATTACTAAATATCTGTTATCGGATCCGTATCAGCCAATATGGCTGGTTAATAACTAGCTATCAGTGCTGGCCAAGAAAATCTTTATTGGTGCACCCTTAGATACAACTATACAGGAAAACTAGTGTAAACAGTTACGCTGATAGAAGAATACTTTGGACAGTTTACTTTATGGGGATGTAATGTACCCCCACAGGCAGGAAAAATCCCTATCAGAATCCACTTCATCTTTGCCAGAGGGCTCTGCTGATAGTTAAGAAGTACAGGTATAGTCGCAGACGCTCTTCTCTTACAGTCCTCTCTCCCTCTCTCATGCTCCTCACTTGAGCTCAGACTAAGGTAGGGATGCCGAGATCCTCTCCCTTTTATTTCCCTTTCCAGCCACTGATTTTTTTGTCCCACTCTTCATATCTTTTATGCGCTCCTCCATCCAAACTCTTCCCTTTTCTTCCCCTTCATGTTACTGCCCTTCTCCATCAGCCCTCCCCGCTGGCAAGTATGGGCACTAGACCTGGTGCTTATCTGCACCCAGATGGCTGGGGCTGCTCCCACAACCCTGCCTGGCTGTGTGCCAGTTACATGCGTGTGTGCATGCAGATGCACATGCACCTGCTACCTCTAATCACCCCAAGCAGTTCTTGCAGGCTAGAATGCTGCCAGCCTGCAAGGGGAAACCCATGCTTTCCCAGTTTTCTGGGACATGCTCAGGACCCTTTCAAATATTGTTGGAATGCACTTTTGGGTGGCAACCCATGGGTTGAGAAACACTGCTCTAAGGGAGCCCAAAAAACAGCTACTTTTTGCTCGCCTTAGATGAAAAGTTCTATGTTTAGGTAGCCCTCAATATGCAAGCACGACTAAAATCTGATTCCTTAATTATGGTATAATAATAAGGATAACTGTTGAAGCAATTGCTGTGATGTTCTGGAGGCCAAGAAGGTGCATTTGCAGACAGGTGGGTCTGATGGTGGATATACTAATGTCACAGGACAACTGTTTCACTAGCTAGAGGGTAAATCATGTTATCTTGTTTATTGATATAAAGCATGAAAATGGTTTTGCCCAGCATAATCAAGATGCGATATCTCGGAGTAAGGCAGAGAAGGCCTTTGCAAGTTTTTCCCCCCCCTTGAATTTCAGCACACTGATGCACACTATAGCAAGGGCTATACGAGTACTCAACATAAAGAGATTACAGCAGATTTCCCAAGGCAATACATGAGGACATTGTTTGAAAGAGAAAAAGATAGGACAATAGTAGCAGTCTACCCTAGGATTTTGGAGACATGAGTTCAATTCCCTGCTCTTTGTCTTCCTGAGTGACCATGAACCCAGCTGAATGATGGTGTTTCCCTACCTGATAAGACATTATAAGAATAAATGTTATCAGGCAATATGGTAATACAGTAGCAAGGAATGCAGAGCCATATTTTCTCATTATCGTACCACATTTTCTCACATACAACACACATCTCTTTCCCCAGAAATCAGACCCCTGAAACTGGGCAGGGAAGTTGTTTTCTTCCTGGAAAAGCACACCTGAAGACTGTGCATACCATGCAGCTGCCAAGATGGCTGTTGCTTGTGTATGGCTCAGAAAGCTGGAGGGTAGGAATTCTGTATTAAACCTCTCGCAATCATAGCTTGTGCTTGAAAGAGGAACTTCTATATAAGAACTATCAGTGCTGCTACTGACCTTGCAGGGGCCTGGGGCCTAACCTTGTTTAACAGAGCAAGTCCTCCTGTAAACACAAGTCCAGGAAGCGTGGCATCCCAGGAGACAGTCAGGGTGAGGTAGCAGGGACCAGGAAGCTCTTGTTGTCTGCTGCCTCATAGATTCATAGATGCTAGGGTCAGAAGGGACCTCAGAGGATCATTGAGTCTGACCCCCTGACAGTGGCAAGAAAAAGTATTGGGGTCATGTGACCCCAGCCAGGTGCTAGCCCAGCCTCAACCAGACCGCTGGGATGCCACACTTCCTGGACATTATGCTCCCAGGAGGACTTATTCTTTGTCATATGGTCAGCCATTACTCTGGAACCCCCCACCCCACACACACACATTCTGACTTCCAAAAGGTGCAGGTTTTATTTAGGAGCATGATGTATGTGAGACGAGATAGTGAAATACCACGTGAAATTTAAAAAAATTGATAAACCAAAAGATATGGGAAAAAATCCAAGTCATATTGCAAACGTCAAGTTTAGTCCACAACATGCTTTATCTTTGACTAGGCAGTAGACAAGAAACAAGAAAAAAAGTGTACTGCCCTTTGTTCCCTTGCTGTAGAGGAAACAAAGGGAGGGAGAGCTACAGTGAACTTGTGTGTGCTTATACCAGTCTCCTCAAGTCAAAAGCTGAAAAGCGAGCATATCAAGTAAGAATCTGGATATTAAGAATTCTTAAAAAGTTTAGGTTTGAAATCACTCTTACCTATACACTACTTATATAAAAATATAATGAATTTACAGCAGCAGAGAAACATGCCCAAGAAGAAAGTAGTTTTTAATCTCAGCTATGCACATATGCATGGATTATGCATTAAAAACAAGCACATAACAAAAAAAAAAACCAACCAGACAAAAAGCCTTACTAAGAAGACCTCTCTATGAAAAAAAACCAAACCCACAAGCAAATCCCAATCAAACAAAAACCTGGAGTTCCGATTTCACAGTGGTAGGTACTACTGACAAGAACTTCATTTACTCAGGACTTCTGAAATTAAGTCCTAAATAAACCCACCCTGAAAAAAAAATCAAGTTTGATGGAGAAGTCACTAAATCCAAAGACCAGCAAACTCCCTACAACACAGATCTACACATTCTAGCTAAAAACCCAAGCAATAGATACCTTTATACCACTAAAACAATACAATCAGTCAATGCAATCTTTATTATTAAACTCTTTCTTTATATTTGTTAGCCACATCCTTTAGCAGTATGGTCTGCTATTATTTTTAGTAAACATATCCTGGATCAATTTAATGGAGATAAAGTATCTGGAAACTGAAATTTAGGGTTTTTTTAAGTTTTATTGTAAATTAAATTCCTCACAGAACAACATTTTTTATATCTTTTTTTGTTTTGAATTTCATTTTGGTTAATTTTACAAGAGCTATTTGTCTGTAGCAGTAATGATATATGCACTTTGCACTGCATGAAGAGACAAGCCAAATTAAATTCCTTAAATATAAAGACAGACTGATCACGCAGCACTTTATTTATATTTTGCACAGTACTCAACCTTTTTGACCAGTGGGGCAGATGAGAAGTGGTCTGGATCTGGCTAGCAGACCCAATCTAGCACCTGGCGCAGACATGGTGGGGCCCCATCCGACTCCAGAGAGTGGGGGGTGGGCATGCAGACCAGCTCTATTATAGCTGCCCAGGGGAAAGGGGCTTGGCCTGGCTCCATGAAGGGGAGGGGGCATGACCTAGGCCCAATCCAGCCCTGTGCTGGTACAGAGGAGGGGCTCAGCCCCATGAGGAAGCTGAGGTAGGAAGGAGGCCTACCTCAGACCCAAATTGGCTGAGCAGAGAGAAGGGGATGTGGCCCAGCTCTGCAGAAGGAGAGAAGGAGAGGAGAAATGGATGTGAGCTGGCCCCAAACCAGATGCCCAGAGAGAGGGGGCATGGTCCAGCCCTGCAGTAAAAAGGGGATACAGCCCAGCCACATAAAGGGACTGGGGCATGGCTTGGCCATGAAGCAGAGGTGGGGGGAAGGAGGCTCCAACCCGCCTCATGGGATTTGGGATTTTGGCACCGGGAAGGAGTAGCAATACTGTACTCTCACTGCTCTCTCACTGCCAGACTTCCTGACCCATAGGGAGCCTGTGAACCACATTCCAAGGCTCCATGGGCTGCAGGCCAGAGGTTGAACACCCCTATCTTAACACATTTCATGGGTATAAATGATCTTTGCTTGAAAATTAATCATAACTATTCTTTAAAAAAAAATCTGTTTTTTAGTTACCTTGGAACAGATGATGCTGGTTTTGACAACTCCTGTTTATCATCTTCTAATAAATCTGAAGCTAAAATATTTGATGTTGATGAAAGTGCATCTGCTATGCTCTCTGCTTCATTGTCCGATTGTTTACGCGCAACTCCAACAGACACTTTAAATTTTTTTGCAGATAGGTCATCTGTAGGAGGCGCCATTCGACCTTGAGAAAAGTGAATTGGAAAAATTATATATACTAGTAATAATAAAGAATTAGATTTTACCTGAAGGGAAAAGAGAGAGAAATAAAAGATACCAGATACCAAAGACACATGAACTAAACAAAAGCTGGAGCAAAAGTGAAACTGGCATGACTTACAAGGAGTTACTTTTCTAACTGTTTCTATGGAAAACATTGTTGTGGCTTGTGACCATTTTAAAGTTGCGGGGATAAAAAAAAAGAAGGAACCCAAAAGAGAAAGAAAAGAAAGATACTGTTCCTTCTTCCTGGTCTGTAAATTTGGTCTAAAGATGTTTATCTATATTTCTAAGTTGTGAGATCATAAGTAATGAGTACAATTATTACATTTTAGTATGCGTTTTTAAATTACCTATGCAGATTTTACAGTTGAGATCAAAAAGATGATTTTTGTGTTGACTTGTTGTATCTGAAGATTCATTATCTTCCTTATCTTTTTCAACTTCCTCTGTCTTTTCAAACAGCTTAACTGTACTGGCTTCCTATTGAATGTCAAACAAATCTCAGTTAATAAAAGAATGGACAATACATTTGTTCTGTTAGGTACTCCAAATAAATATTATTCTAATTACCTAAAAGCAATGAAAAACCCAGAAATGCTCACTGTTCTCTTGTTCGGAAGCACTATACTTTTCATTTTCTTTTCATTTTCAAACCCGTAAGAAAAAAAAGTCAATGTTTATGATTCTTCCAGTCTACTCAATGAAAGTACAGCTAAATGCCTAAAACTGTTGCCAAAATTAATCAGATAAAGAATAGCTACTGTATACAACTGAAAGCATTCAAATTACGGGAGCAAGAGAGACAGATAATTGCTTTTCTGCATTAATGAAGTGTGTATTTACACACACACACACACACACTTAAATTTAGTGTATCCAGTATTTAGTTGCACTAAACTGGACACTAAACTACATCCAGTCCCTTTAAATTCAAACAAAATATTTTTTCTTAGATTAATAATACCTCCACCTCTTTTTTTTTTTTTTTTTACCTGAATTTCCATAACGTCTTCTTGTTCCTTAACTGGAGTTTCATTTTCAATTTCTATTTCTCCTTTGTGAGTAATTTTGGTGATTGGTCGTCTTTCTACCTCTCTCTGCTCTTTCTCAATCATTTCAATTGTCTATAAAATATTAACATTACATACTTTACACACAGACAATCAATTAAATGTGGAAAACCCCAAGTAATAGAAGAGGAGAGACATGCACATAGGCAGTACAGAAGGTCATATCTTTATTTGTGGTGCTACTAGTCATCAGTCATGTGTTAATTTGCAAGAAAGTACCTCCCCCACAGCTTTCATTACATGATATTTTAAGTTTCTAATAACCAAAAAATTCTCTGCTAACCCTTTATATATAAATAAAAATTACAGAAAAAAAAAAAGATGCAGCATCTTCCAACATTTTGATTTTTATCACATAGCTAAGTCTCTCACCTGATAAAAGAGTATTTTAACTATGGCCATGGACAGATGTTCATTTCTAGCACTAAGAAATTCTGTGAAATTCACAGCAATTCATAGTGCTAACCCCACCCTGTTTGGGAGTTGGAACATAAATGCATTCCAGGCCCCTGGCTAGAGAGCTGCACAGGCACGTGCCGTGCAGAAGTGCATGGGGTAGGAGGCAGACATGCCCAAACTCAGATGAGCCCTGGAGAATGGCCCCTGGCCTGCCTCCCACATCCAGATTTTTCCAACAGCTGAAAGAGGACAACATGGTATAGGGAATCCTTATTGCCAAGCTCCGACTGCTTTCCTAGAGAGTAAAGTCTTGTAAGGCTAGGCTTCCATGCCTCAAAGGGGAATTTGTTATGGGAGGGGGTCACAAAGGTGACTGTCTGCTCCCTGTCCCCCCAATCCTGCCCTTCTCCCACAGCAGGAACCCTTCCGAGGTTCACAGCGGGCTCCTGTTGTGGGATAATGGCCCCTGCTCCATGCTCTCCTCCAGGTCACTTGGAAGGGATGGACAGGGCAGAAGGTAGCAGCTGCAACAGTGGCAGCATAGCTGGACCCATCCTACTGTGAGACTGCTCCAGCTACAGAAAATGCTCCCTGCCCGTGCACAGATTAATTCCCGGTCTGATCTGAGTAGGAGGCAGATGCCTAGGACTGGTTCCAGCCTGGGGGAATGTTCCCCACTTCTGTACAGACTATGGGTGATCCAGACCTGTCAGTGGCAAGGGGAGCCAGTGCTTTGCCTCTCTCCCTCTCCTCAACACCCAAGAAGCATGAATCCATTCAAGTTAGTAAGGAAGAAGAGATCTTCATGATGGGAATAGGAAGGACTTTCTTGCAGAGTAGCCCATTCCCTTCCACAAGAAACCCACTGAATAGCCATATGCTGTCTTTGGGCTGAAAAGCTTTCTTAGTTAGAGACAATAGGCAGGATGCTTTCTGAAAGGTTTAGTCCTATGCATATAGAAACATCACATCAACCAAGCATAAAGATGCTTTGACTCTGGAGTGAAACTGGGGGAAAAAACAGGTGCTTGCTTTGTCTGAAAGAGTGAATTAAGTGACAACCTGATAAGTCTCATTCAACTCTCAGTTGGTCAGTTAAAATACTACAGGAGGGGGAAGCGGAATTTCACCCATACATCTTACTTAGGTAGGAGAAGATGAGGGAACTGGCTGCCAGAGACATGAAAATTGACTATGCCAGGGACATGAGCATTAGGTTTAGATCTTACAAGAGAGACCCTAGTAAAGAAGAACTTTAGAACTGCCATATGAGAAGAGTCCTGGGATAAGAGGGGGCCTCATGGATAGCAATAAAAAGTAAGAATCCTAAAAATCAAGAGATGTACACTAGTTCCCACAGTGCAGAGATAGTACAATGGTAGCTAATGTTATATCCCTGAACTTCAGCTTGCAAAGGAAGATTTTGAGCTTTCTTTCATCAAAGATGGGTCATCATTCCCCTTTCCTTTTAAGAGCCAGGAAATAACTGATTTAGAAACCTTTCCCTACCATGTAAAACACTTCCTCTAGTGCCCCTAGAGCAGGGGTGGCCAACCTGTGGCCCCAGAGCTACGTGCGGCTCTTCATAAGTTAATATGTGTCTCCTTGAATCTTTGCACAACCACACAGTGATCAGCTTCCATGAAAAGAACTGCTCATGAGAATAGTCTCTCAAAGGAACAGGGAAAGAGGATTTGGTATGGATAGTGAGCTGGAGCGGATGATATAATCAGTCACAATAAGACATAACATTCGCTAATCTAAAATGCTGCTCAAAAAAAGGGAGAAAATTGTCAGAACGGGGATGACAAAGACTGAAGAGAAGGGAGTGCAGCTCACCCACGCTATGTATGGTGAGGGCCCGCCGACAGCAAAACCACAATTTGTCCCCATCTTCAGTGAGAGACGCATGGGCAGAAGCCCATTGTGCTCCTGTTGAGCCCAGGAACCCCCAGGACCCCACAGTGGGACCCCGACCCAGACCCACAGTGCAGGCAGAGGTAGGTGGGGCCCACGGCAGGGAGGGAGGGACCCCAACCCAGACAGCTGCAGGGCAGCTGCGTTGGAGCCGAGGAGGGAGAAGCCTGCCCCCGCTCTCCTGGCTCTTACTTGGCCCAGCCCCCAGGGAGCCACGTGACCGAAACCTCATGAACAGGCCACACAAACAGGTGCGCTTGTCTGCCCAGCATGCAAGTTAGCACGGGAGTTCACACAGAAGGGTGAGCAGGAGGGCCCAAGGCCCTGCCAGTGCACCCTAGGGAAGCTAGTCCTATCAGTAGATGGCCTACCAGCGGCACGATGCAGATGGGCACACACTGCACCCAAAGGGTCCCCTTGGGGTCTGCAGCCTCCCCCTCTGGCACCTCAGAGGCTTCCACCCAGACGGAGCCCATGGTTCCAGTCTCCACACAGATGGAGTCCCTGGCTCTTGGCTGCGGGGGGTTGCCTGGCACGTTTCCAGGCTTCTGGGACCGGGAGCATGGCCACCTCCTCTTGCAAGGTTTGCTCCACTTTGGGGTCTCTGGGGCACCAGACAGAGGAGCGTTTTATGACCACTGGTGTCCCCCGAAGCTCTGTCCTTGGACCAGTTCTCTTTAACATCTTTATCAACGATATGAACATTGGTGTCAGAAGCACACTGGCTAAGTTCACTGATGACACTAAACTTTGGGCCTCAGCGTCCACACCTGAGGACAGGCTAGTGATCCAGGCTGACTTGGATAAACTTAGTAAGTGGGCGGATACAAACCTGATGATGTTCAACCCCGATAAATGTAAGGTACTCCACCTCAGGAAAAAAAACCCGCAGCATACTTATAGGCTCGGCAGTGCTACACTGGCTAGCACCACAGCTGAAAGAGACTTGGGGGTCATGATTGACCACAAGTTGAACATGAGCCACCAATGCGATGTCGCAGCTGGTAAAGCAAACAGAATTCTGGCTTGCATCCATAGATGCTTTGCAAGTAAATCTCAGGATGTCATCCTCCCGCTGTACTCAGCCTTGGTGAGGCCGCAGCTGGAGTACTGCATCCAATTCTGGGCTCCACAATTCAAGAAGGATGTCGAGAAGCTTCAGAGAGTCAAGAGGAGAGCCACATGTGTGATCAGAGGGCAAAAGAATAGGCCTTATGAAGAGAGGCTGAGAGCCGTGGGACTCTTCAGCCTGGAAAAAGCACAGGCTCAGGGGGAACCTGGTTGCTGCTTATAAGTACATAAGAGGTGTACATCAGGATCTGGGAGAACGCCTGTTCACCAGAGCACCCCAAGGAAAAACAAGGACCAACGATCAGAAATTCCTTCAAGACTGTTTTAGACTGAACTTAACAAAAAATGTCTTTACTGTTCAAGCCCCCAAGACCTGGAATAGACTTCCTCCAGAAGTGGTGCAAGCACCTACTGTGGACTCATTCAAGAAATGCTTGGATGCTTATCTTGCTGGGATCCTTTGACTCTATCTGACTTCCTACCCCTGGGGTGGGGGGCTGGACTTGATGATCTTTGTGATCCCTTCCAGCCCTAACGTCTATGAAATCTATGAGAAGTCAGGTCACCAAAGGGGACTTAGAAAAGGAGACCTCAGTCAAAACCTGCTTTCTCTTTTGAAAATGCCCCAAGGTGGCAGGGGATGAACAGTCTCATCTGGAAAGGAAAAGGAAAAGCTGTTAATCTCGACTAGATCTCTTATCCTGGAACAGATGCCGGCAGTCAGCCGAAGGGAAAAAAGTGGGTTGACTTGGGAAAGAGTGTGAAGTAGGAGGCAGAAAAATTAAGAGGTTAGGCAGTAAGATTTGTTCCTAAAGTTAGGTGGTGGCTGAGAGGCCCAAGGCCAGAAAAAACAAATCAGGAGTGACACAAAAGATCCCTGGGACTACTGAAAAAGGCCTCAACACAGTGCCTCATTTGAGGAAAACTCTGGTAAGGCCCAAGCAAGAAGGTACCACCTTTTAGGATTAAAGGAAGAGTATTGCCATCCATCACCACAGGCGTTATCAATGGACTAAGAGCCAGGGACACAACTCTGAATGGAATCAATGGGTACAAGTCAAACAAATCTGAATACAACCTCCGAGGAGGCAAGGAAAGTACTGGAGGCAGTTATAGGGGTTTAGGCTGTAGCCGTGTTCGTCTAAGGATATAGGCAGACAAGGTTCCTTGGGTGAATTTGATATCTTTTATTAGACCAACCCAAATGGTTGGAGAATAGTTATTAAGCAAGCTTTCGGGTTCAAAAACCCTTCGTCAGGCTAAGGACGCTGCAGCAGTTGCTGCGTGCTCTTCCTGGATGGAATGCAAAGTAAACAAGCCCGGGGCTGGGCTGGGCTGGGGAGTCAGTTGTCAGACAGATTGTAATGTATCAAAAACCCAATGTCTATGTTTAGTCCCTGATCTCTAGTATCCAGCAGGTTGATGAAATGGAGCTCATAGGCTCGTCTCTGGGATGTGTTGTGTAAATTTCCCTTGAGGATCAGGACTGAGAGATTGGAGAGAGAGTGGCCCTCCTGTGAGAAATGTGCCCCCACCGGTAATTGGGTGTTTCTGTCTTTGATGGATTTCCGGTGTGCGTTCATTCTGGTGCGCAGTTGTTGTCTGGTCTCTCCTACATATCTTCCATCAGGGCATTTGGTGCATTGGATGAGGTATACTACATTCCTGGAGGTGCAGCTGTAAGATCCTGGGATGCTGATGGCTCTGTTGTGGGGTGTAGTAATAGTGGAGGTGGTGGAGATGTGGGGGCAGGTTTTGCATTTCTTGTCATGGCACGGTCTGGATCCTTTTGGTGTGTTCTGGGGCTGAGGAAGTTTGCTTCTTGTGATGAGGTTGGCGAGGTTCGGTGCTTGTCTGAAGGCTAGGATGGGTAGCTCTGGGAAGATTTTTTTTAAGAATAGGGTCTTTTTCTAATATGGGTTGCAATTTTTTGAGGATTTTCCGTATAGGTTCAAGGGATGGGTGATAGGTCATAACCAGCGGTGTGCGATTTGTGGGTGTTTTTCTTCTGTACTGCAGCAGTTCTTCACGTGGTATCCAGGTGGCTCTTTCAAACGTGCGATCTACCTCTCTGGAGGAGTGTCCTTGCTGGGTGAAAGCCTTTTTAAGATTGGTGAGGTGGCGATCCCGGGTGCTCTCTTCAGTACAGATGCGGTGGTATCTGAGGGCTTGGCTGTATATCACAGCTTTTTTGGTATGTTTCGGGTGATTGCTGGTTTTGTGCAGATATGTGTGTGGTCTGTGGGTTTCTTGTATACTGTGGTCTGTATTTTACCCTTCTGGATACTGATCATTGTGTCTAAAAAGGGGATGTTGGTGCTGGAGTATTCTAAAGAAAGTCGGATGGAGGGATGGCGACTGTTGAATTTCTGGTGGAACTCAATTAGAGATTCCTGGTTCTCACTCCAAATGATGAAGATGTCATCGATATATCGTAAGTACAGCAAGGGTTTGATGGTGCAGTTCTTGAGGAGGCAGTTATATGTACACTGTCAACTCACAAGGTACACTGAAAAGTGTCAGATCTTGGGTGAACACCGAATCTCTCAAACAGGTGAGAATGACCAAAGGAGGTTATGGCTCCCCACATATGCATGGAAGTGCTGGAACCAAAGTTGTACTGGAGGAATGGAAAAGAAGCCGAGAAGTGTGTCAGGTTCTTGGTTCCTGTTCTGTGCACTAGTAGAGCAATCTCCATGGACGTCAGTCCCAAGGCCTTGGTATCAAGACACTGCTGAGCTTTCATGGCATACACTAGGCCATGAACCTCAGAAGGTCAAAGAGATGAGGAAGTGTGCCTTTTCACTGAACTCAAGATGGAAACCTCCACCATATGAATCAGCCCTGGTTCTGTGCTCTACCAAGGCCTTCTCCAGGACTGGAGGCTACAAACAAGAAAAGCTCAGCAGCCAATGGAATTCAGAATTCCAGGATCAGAAATCAGTCTCCTGGAGACACATTTGGAGTTTGTCACACTTTTTACTAGGAGACAAAAGATTTGTAAATAAAGTATTTCGTAGAAACGTAAGACACTGGTAGGCAATACAGGCACTTCTGACACCCATCAGATGCAGATCCAGTACTATCATATGAGGAACACAACTCCTTTGGTCATTGTAACCTGTTTGATCTTGGCAAACACACAATGAGAATGGAAAAGCATTTGAAAGATAATATTTAATGCTGAAACTTGGTGATGATTTATATTTCCAGTGAGCATTACATTGCATTGAAATCTAATTGTTCATTTCTCTAAGCTACCTTTTCACGACAACTACAAACTGTCAAAAAGTACTTGGCAGAATTTATATCTAAGTAAATGTTCAGGTTGGTATACATTGGACAAAGTTTGAGAACAGTCTCAAACTCATAGTTCAGAAATTACAAAAACAAAAAGATATCTTCCATACAAAATATGGCTGTCTCACTTGCTCGTTCAAATTCTGAATACACCATGTAAGATGCAGAAAGGTTAAGCAGGGTCTCTATTTTAAGATTAATAAATGTTTAATTAAATATTCCAGGAAGTCTCCTGTATTTTTCTTGAAAAATTGTTTTTATCTCAGATAATTTTCTTAGACTACAAAGCACATTTTCAGCTCCTACTTTACACTTTTTAACTATACACTGCTCTGATAACTGTCAGGTATCAACCAAACATCCCAGACACCAGGATCTCACATTAGTTTTTAAAAAACATGGAAGAGTCCTGGAGACTTCAGTGTCATGCTTTTTGAAAATAAAAAAGTGGAGGGAGACATCAGTGCTGGGACATAGCAGAAGGGGAGGGGCTAAAGGCAAATGTAGAAGGGAACTGGCCTCTTAGTTCATTAACACAACTCAGTAAATACTGGTCACCAATTCATCTTTTTTTCCAAACACTTATCTGTATTTCTCACAAGGTAGGACTAAGCCTTGTGGGAACACCAGGAGTAGCTTGCTAGAAGAGTAAAATAAATAAATAATAAAAATAAAAGTTTCACCTATTTTAATTAGTTCTTGCCAAAAAATATCTTGTCCTGATCCCAGAATCCAGCTGCTCCTCCTCTTATCAAATATACTTTTGAATGTACTAGTCATTACAGATCCCTCTTTGGTCCCTGTCAGGTCCTGGCAGAAGGATTTCCAAAGCCAATCAAGACTTACTTGTTCAATTTTTGTCACATGAACATTCCGACTTTCCCAAAATGTATAAATATATTTAAAACAAAATGAAATTTCAAAGATCATTATGCTTCTCACTAAATAATCACAGATGAAAAGTCTTACGTGTCTGTTTTCTCTTTGTCTCCAAGCAGCTAGCTCTTTAGAAGCCAGTTCTTCTGGGCTCATTCTTATGAGGTGATCAGGGGTAACCTCTCCTTTCAGTACTCTCTTAAATAATATCTGTGAAAAAGGTCAACTACTGCTTAAAAACAAAATTAGTTCCTAATAACAATCCAATAATTAGTGAACTAAGGCAACTAGAATTATGAAACACACTTTGAGAATACATTCTCCACATAAAACCTGTATTGTGCAGATATTAAAAACCATTTTTAAATGTGTGCACATAAATATAAACACACAAACTGGGTATACAAATTATTTTACAGCAATTCCATACCTCAAAAACCATAACTAGAGAAAACTCAAAAAGAACAGGAGAAAAACTGAATTAAGTCATTCTAAATAATGTAACTGAAAATAATCCACATTTAACATTTAAGGAGAAAATAACCTAATGGTCAATTCAGCACAGATTCTGGTATATTTAAAATCTCTAAAAAAGTAAGAATATAGCAAAATCTCTACAGTCCTCAGTGGAAGGTGGCTGGATAGAAAAGTATATTCTGCTTTCATATCAATTTAACTAAAAATAAAAAAAATAGACATGTCAGCTTCTAAGGCAGTAGCCTGAAATGGGCAGGAGACACCAGCTTATTTCTACTTTAGAGGAAACAATTAGGTTTACTGTACAACCAACCAGACAGTAACCTCAGATTATAGTCATAACTACCCAAATCACTAGCACAGAACTTTCAGTGATTTATTTCCCCCCAAAAGTAGGTACCACTACAGGGGAGGCTTGAAAACAAGAAATTCTGTTCAGAGGGAAGGATGAAGTTTTAGGTATGAGTAAATTAAAAAGCTAAACTTGAGGACCATGAATATGCTGGTAAAATGGTGGGCTGCAGGAATGCAAGCCTGATGGAGTGCCACCACAAAAAGAAGTTATATCACTCTTACAGTGGCCAATCAGAGGACTGATCATTCAGAAATGAATGAAGTAAGGGTGAAATGACAGGGCAAGCTCTTCGAGAAAACCAAATCTAAGAAAGGTGAAAGGTTGAACTGAAGGGAAAAAGCAATGACTGGTAGTAAAGAAAAACAGTGAAAGAAGAGAAGCTGACCGCAGGAGGCTGGACAACACAAAGAAGGTAATGAGGACAAGGAACAGAGAGAAATGGCACTGGAGACAAATGTGATAGCTATAAAAGGAAAACAGGTATGAAAATCAGGTTAGGTGGTAAAGAAAAGAATAAAATAGTTTTGAAAGAATAAGAAAAAAGAAAAGAAAGTAGAGGCCAAGCTGCATAAGAAAAAATAAGAATTATTATATAGAAAATACACATACACAAATATATACCCCTCCATTTCTATGACCAATTACTAACTAGCTACAGTAATGTCTTTTACACATAAAAAACTACAGATGAAGAGCACATACGTTATTTTTAGGATCTTTTAGGTTGAACATCAAACTTCTGTATTTGTTCTTATACTTAGAATCAGTATCCCGAAAAAAGGAAAACAGTTCTTTTTCAATCCTTATGGCAACTTTTGCTGCTCTTTCCTCAGTAATCTTCAAACTAGAGTCTGAAAGTCTGAAAAATGTATTGAATATGTTTAAGTAAATATTTACACACACACAAGCACACACATAACAACAAAACTATGTGGTTCATTTAGTAACACATGTATACCTTTTCATCAGAATTTCTTTCAGAGACTGTCTGACACTTTGTCGTATCTGATCAGCAGAAGGTTTGGAAGCTGGCACAGATGGTACATTTGTATTACTAGACAGCCCCCCTTTCTCAGTTTTCTTTTTCTTGACTTCTTGTTTCTCATGAACACCTAAAACAAAACATATGGACGAATACAAGTTTAAAAGATG
Source organism: Alligator mississippiensis (assembly GCF_030867095.1). Classification (NCBI taxonomy): domain Eukaryota; kingdom Metazoa; phylum Chordata; order Crocodylia; family Alligatoridae; genus Alligator; species Alligator mississippiensis. The sequence continues at coordinate 54,306,896 of NC_081824.1, read as the reverse complement.
TTTTTACAATAGCCTGAATTTGAATTTTTTAAGGTACGCAATTTTAATACAAACAAACAAGCAAACAAACAAAAAGGGTGATCTGGAACAAGAAAAATCAATTTTATTTTTTAAGACTTAATTCTTAACAATTTTATTAACAAAAATAAATAAAAATTGAGGAAAAGATTTTTCTTTTTTTTTAAACAACAACATTTAGATCTTATCTCTCTGAACACTAACTGCATGATGAACAGCAAGTTTTTTAGATCTTTAAAATAACTTGAGATATTTAAAATAATCACTAATTCTGTGAAGGTATGAAAACATTATGACCATCAAGCAGTAAAAAAGCAGTAAGGCCCCCTCCTGACTTTTGGGTATTCATTCCAGATAGAAGTAAGCTATGACTCCTATCTTTCTCAGGTGAACAGCACCACCAGTAAGACACTGGTGAATATCCTTGGGACCAAAAGAGAGTGGTTCCTCTGTATAGTAAAACATAGGTAGCATTGTAAGCAAACCTTATTTCTATGTTTAATCCTACATAAGTAATCTGCATCCTGACAGACAGGAGCCAGTCCCCCAGCAGAGTGATAATTAAATGACTGCTGGGTCCCCATCTTGAATTTGAGCTTGAAAATGCATATGTTATTTTCTAAAGTCCATGATGGGATTCTAACCCCCCTTTCTGCTTTGGAAAATTGTTGCTGTCGAAGCTGTGGAGAAGGAAGTTCTAAGGAACTTTCTCTATAGTTCTCACAGCCAGCAGAAACTTGACCACTTCTCAAAACAAGTTCTTGTGAAGAGGATCCCTGCAAAAAGGGAGGAGGAAGAGGACTTTGGCTGAAAGCAGGGAGATGGACTGTCTTCATGTCCAGTACCAAGAAGTCTGGGCAAAAACAGGATATACAGTACCAAAAAAAAGTGACAACTACAGCTCACAGATCTTGATCATACTGTCAAAAACCCTGCTTTGAGGCCCAGGTCTGGTGGACAGCCAGTTAGAATCCAGAAAAATGTTTGTTTGTGAAGCTTACGATGCCTTCTTGGGAAAGACTCAGGGCACGAGACACTCAGTCATAGGCGTGTACATGGATGATCACTCAAAGTAGAAAAAACATTTTTAAGTAGGGTCAGTTAAGATTTTATGTGCACAGAATTAGAGAAGGGCAAAAGTTATTTCCTACAGCTATCACTAAACACATACGAATAGCTTATGTTATATTGTAGAACTGTACAGAGCAGAGTCTCAAACCTTTGACTCATATGGGCGATAATGTAATAAAGAGACTGCTTTTGTGTCTACTTTTCCCATTCTTTTGAAAACCACCTGCTCTATTCATAACCACAAAACCTTTATACAGTATCTGTATCTACAATAATTGTTTGTGTGAAAATATTAGGAAAATTTCTCACACATCACTGCCTGCTAAGCAACATTAAAAGGATAACAAAACAAATGATGCAGCACCAAGTGAACAACCAGTTCTCTGTGAACCACGGACCACTTGAGAAATGCTTAAAAACAACTTTCCTGGCTCACTATAAATACACACAATTCCTAACTGCTCTTTGAAGCATTTCTCAAAGTCTTATTACCTGTCTTTGTGGACTTTTCACTAGAGGAAGAAGCACTAGGAGAATCTTTGTTTATTTTTTCATTTTTTTCTTCAGAGGATCGACGAGGAAGCATAACAGTCTGCGCTACTTTACGAACAGTAGTTTGTTGCCCTTTTTTAACATCAGAATCTCTGTATTCTGGTGTAATCTTCCCATCTCCAGATTCCTGAAACAAAAACATATTAACCTGGTAACAAATGTGACAATGAACCACACAACTGCTGCAAACTTTCCCAAAACTTATTTTAAAAACAAAAATATCAAATAATGCAGGTCTAGAATTCAGATGACATAAAACACGCCATTACAAAGTAACTGAAAAGATGTCATAATTCACTATCAAACATTATTCAACAATTAATTTTAAAATGTGGATATTTAGTAGGAGTGTGCGAAACGGGCCGAATTCGATTTGGATTTGGCCCAATTCAGGGGACAGTGATTCAACTTCTGGTCCACTTCCAGGTCCGCTGCCAAGCACGGGGTGGAACACCCCCTCCCCGGTGTGGCTCAGCAATCGGCTGCAGGAGGACCCTAGTTGCCCCCCCAGACCCAGGAGATACCAGTTGCCGAGCAGGGGGGGGAGGGACTCCTGCGCACTACGCAGCAGACCCAGAAGTGGACCAAAATCTGGCCCACTTCCTGGTCTGCCACTGAGCGCACTGGGGACCCACGCTCCCATGGGATGCTCCATCTGCCCCGCCGTCTCAGCATACATGAGCTGCCTAGTACACCTTGAGGTATGTGGAAAAAAACATTTAAAGCTGTGTCTACATCCAAATCATCAAAGCTCTCCAAATCGAGTCGAAGGGTTCCAATTCGATTCAGAATGATTAAGGGGTCTCCTGATTCAATTCAGATTCGATTGCCGAATCTCCACTGAATCTAATCAGCGACCGAAGCTTTGCACAGCCTTGGTATTTAGTCCTGTCAAAATCAAGAGACTCCCACTGATTTAAATTATATCCCTATACTCTCCCTACCCTGCTCAAAAGGGTCGGAGTGTTAACCAATAAAGGTCCAAACAACTTAAAGAATCTTTTAAATTCTTCTACTCATTGAATGAAGCCAGACTGTTTACATAGTTTGTGGATAAAAAAAAAAGATGAAAACTTGAGCATATGAAGAACACAAAAATAAAACAGCTGCAAAAAACAGTACTATGCTGCAACTTTCTCCTCTTGTAATAAGGTAGCTGGTTCTTCATCTAAAAGCTGATAAGGTAAATAATGATTATTCTGGATAAATCTAAAAGATGCGGTAAAACTTATACAACCACATTTATAAAGACGCTTGTTACGTTTTCATTTAAGGTTTTCTGGGTCTGTAGACAGTTTGTGCAGTTTTTTTAAGCATGTGCATGCATGTATGTTATACGGTAAGAGACGGCATTTTTATAATACTTACCTCGAAATATTTTGTATTTGAAATGTAAACATTAGTATACATAGTAACATTTCAAATAATGAAAAATTAATTAAAATAGGCTTAACAATTCTTAAGTAACCCATACCCGTCTAAAAATTTTGACTTTGTGCTTCACTGTGTCATCCAACTGCTTAGATTTTTCATTTGCTGAAGTTGGATTACAAGGAAAGGTTTGCTTTGACATCCCAGGCTTCTCAGATTCTATCATTCTATCTTCTCTTGCAGTTTCAAATTTCATTTGACTGTCCATCATATTTTGATCAAAAGAATCATGTTTCTTGTCTTCTTCAGCACAACATTTAATACACACATATTCTTTATCTTCATCTCCCATTTGTTGCGCTTGGGAAAGACTCAACCCAACACAATCACCATGAAACCAATCATCACACCTACCACAGCCTACCATGAACCTGAAAACAAAATAAAAAAAGTAAAATCAATGCATAATCTTCAATAGAACTTACATCAAATTCAACATAACATGGCCAACTTATTTTAAATTCTTAAATACATTGTTTGTTCTTACCTGGCAAATGATTTTCTTTGAAGCTTTACATCCATTACTCCAGCCTTACGACATGGTAAGAATCATCAATGTGCAAATCAATTCAGCCCACAAAACCCCAAGAGGATATCAGAACCTCAGTGTGAATTTCTATACTTCTATACCAACTACACTGCAATTTAATGCAGGTTAGAGAAAAATGCAGAAAAGTAAAAGAAAGCTCTCAAGACTGGTGAATGCAAAATTTGAAAGATATGTTATTTCATGATACATAGCTGAAGCCATTATAAATGTAAAAGAATTTCATCTCAAAATAGCTAGAGCACATGGCTATTACTTCACTGAAAAGTTAACAAACTGCTCTTTTCTGTTGTAACTGTAAAAGGGCAAGAATGTTGCTTTACATTGCGGTGTCTGGATGATTTAGCCTACGTGGTATTTACTCCCTCCATATTACTAAAGGTTATACTTTGTCGTCGAAAAAAAATCAGTTAAGATTAGAGAACACTTTTCAATCCTTAAACTGCTTATACCATCTACATTGTTCCTTTCATAGAGCCGCTTTCAGCATTCTGTACTGAAAGTAATTTGAGTTAAATCTAACAGTATCCATTCTGGAATGTTGGGAAGGACTATGGGCCTTAACAAAATAGTGATTTTGCATATTATTTTACTGTTGTGAACTGTTAATTTCTTCTATTCTCTACTCATTAGGTTCAATTCTTTACTGAACCATTTTTGAAGAATATGAGAAGCAGTTTTTCCTTAGGCTACGGAGAAATAGTAACATACATACATTCTTCTGGACACGGTATTTTTCAGTGGTACGTTCTTTTTCATAATCTATTGCCTTAAGACAAAAGACAGAATGACTACTTGAAAACCTGCATTCAACTGAGATGGAATTTCAGAATTTGTACATTACCTTACTTATGCTATCTTCTTCCCCTTCTTAGAATTTTCTCATTTTTAAAAACTCTGGCAAACAAATACGAGACTAAATTTTGTCGAATGAAAGAGTGCTTGCAAAAAAAATCCTCAGAAGAGCTAGACTGGCTAATGCTGAGGATCTTGATTAGTGGATTCATACTTATGAAATTAACTATACAGAAGAAAAAAAAAACAATTTAAAAGTAGAACAATGCAATTTTGATCACAGGCTCAAACATTTTTGTCAAGTACCACAGAAACAATTTAAATATATTCATTTGCAAACCCCAATTTGATCTAATAAGATAGATGCAGGACTAGAATCCTGTAGATCCCTTTTGTGAGATCCTAAAGGACCAGATTCTTGACTTGCCTACCTGCCTTCCTCTTACAATTGTGTTCCCAAAACTATACTGCAACTTACCTATTTGCCAAAATATTTCTATCATAGCATGCTTATTATTTGGAAAATGTATATTTTCCTCACTCGCTAGGAAAACTGAAGATAAACATTCCAGAGGGCTCTGAGCCGTCAATGCAAAAAACTACAGGAAACTCAAAAGGACAAAATACATACAGTATAGCACCGGAAGCCTGAGACCCAGGAGAAGCCACTCAATAGATATGTTTACTTTCTACATAAAATTGTACCAACATAAAACTAAACTCCATCAAAGCCCATGTGAAACTGGTATAGAATCATATCCAGTAACTTCAGAGAAAAGTCACTTCCGACTGGCCCATTTCTCTCAGAGAAACTTTGACATATGATTACTTTCCTATCTCAAGCAATCCAATCAATTGCATCAGAAATCTGTTCAGTTTTAATGGATTTGTTGATGAGTTAAACATTTTTTGTCTCTTATTCATACTGACAAATGAAATTTGTACATGCAGTTTCACTGATAAAGCTACAAACTCTTTTCAAATTTTCTTAAATGGTTCTTTCCACAGACCTAGTCCAGCAAAATAGACAGATGAAAAGAAGGCTAGTCAGGTATGGGAGTATTAACTTTTCAATTCCACCAAAATCTTCATGAATGCATCAAGATAAAAGAGAGATTGAATGGTATGTAATACCCTGAAAATAAGTATCATGAACTCAAGATAATGGGGCAAGCACCTGCTAGAAGTATAAAGTACTAATACCTGTTTCATAATTGTAATGATCTACAGGTGGTAGTTCTATTTACAAATGCTCTCCTGGCACAGTAATAGTGATCATGTTTTGGGACACCAGAACTGAATTAAACTGGATAGTAAAACCCCTTTTATTAACATACAAACAGAAACATAAAATTTCTATTACAGCTGAAATGCAAAGCAAACAGCCACATTTTTAATCTTCGGCATACTTAAAACAAAGGCTATTTTTACACCCATTTTTGATGCATCATGATATTCATTAATGGGAGCCAACTAAATGGCTGCTAAGTTTCCTGGTAGGGGGAGAAAGAAAAAAGGAGGATAAAAAACAACCAGGCATTTGAACAACTTTCTAAAAGGGTAAAGATTAAGCTGATCAAGAGTAGACAGAGAAACTCTTCATATTTGGATAGTACTGACTCCTGCATGATCAACATTGCTCCCTTCCTATGAGAAATGGGAAGTGCTCAAATGTGCATGGTGCTAAGCATCTCAACTCTGGAGTTAAATCTCACTGCTCTGCAGAGCCACGCTCTAAATGCCAATTTATCCTCAAATCTTGAAACACTGGCAGTAAAGCTGGGTGGAAGATTGACGATACCTGTTGTCAGACCTATGAATACTGAGGAAGCTGCTAATCAGAAAGACTTTTCTACAGAACGATACCAGAAACACGACTTGAACAACCTGAAGTTTATATGGAACATTTGAGGTTTCAAGTGATTCTAACCAGGATAGTTTACAACCAGGAAGCACAGCAAAGCAGTTAAGTAGTTTTTCCAAGATAAGTGGACTATGATCCAATATTCCAGGTATGTGATTTTTGCAGGAAAATCATGCTTCTAGCTCTAGTTTCTTAAATTTTAAATATGGCTATAATGAATTTTATCCACATGCAGAGCATACAGAATACTTAGCTAAGGATGAATATACCTTAAAATAGATGCCCCACACCTGTAGCAAACATGATTTCACTCTAAATGGCCTTGGATGAACTATGAATTCCACAACGGTAACTTTTGTTAATAGGCCCAGCTTTTACTTCATTTATGTTTGCAATAAAACAAGATAAGACTACTAAGTTGAGCCTAAAACAGGAAGTACTGTGACCCCAGTGAAGTTTTTCATCAATAGTAGCAATAAATGGAAATGGTAATGTAGACAGATATCAGATGTGTAGTTACAACTGTCTTGTTTAATCTTTCATCTCTAACCAATGATGGTGGATGCCAGGGAGGGTAAAGAGCAGGGACTAAACCACTCTAGATATATCCTGTTCACATGCGCTCCTCTAAAGCATTCACTTCTGTCACTGCCAGAGACAGGATACACAGCTAGATGGCCACTGCTCTGAGCCAAGATGGCACATCTTATATTCTTAATTCAAAGAAAAAAAAATGGTAGTAAAAATATTTGCGCTTTGCCTACCTAAAATTTTCATGATTTTTACCAGTGATGCTGTATTAATGGCAAATTATAGCTCTCTATTATCTGGCATAATATTTGTTGGTCATTTAACGTTTTTTGGATTGTTGCTGCTAGTCCTCCCCCCACCCACTATTAAAAAAAAAAAAAAAAAAATCAACTCTGGTAACTACAAAATTCTTTCTTAAATGATGAGATGGGTGGAAGGAGAAGAAAGAGCAAAGGACCCTATTTGGGAATTAGAAACAGAAATGATTTGATTTTCTGTAGGACTTTTTTATAATCTTTATCCACGCTTCAGATGTTCATCTTCAAACAGGTATAGGTTAGAGGAGATACAGTTTGATAACAGTGAAGAAAGGTAACGCTCAGAATTAAAAAGGAGGGGATCAAGGAAGATTGTGGCATGGCTTGTAAGATTAAGGATGTCTTCTTGCACAGCTGTCACAGTCCTGTGATTGAAGAGGTTCTGATATCCTGGACTATTAACACCAAAATGTTTACTGTAGGTTGTTTCACAGTTTGAAGAACTTGATTTTACCCATGTTGTAAGGCTGGATTGGAAGATGTAAAGCTGAAAGAGAAAGAAAAACATGTTTCAAAATATTAATTATACCAACACAACATAGGTGGTTAAACTGCTCAGTATTTTAACATAAAAATGCAGTTATCTACAAGAATCATCATACAACAGTTAACAGTTGATGTTATATAGTAATTATGCATTTCTCTGAAAGACTTTTCCTACAGGTCAAACGGAATTTTGAGTGCAAAGAAAAGTCATCTTTCCTGATTACTTCCCCACACCAGGATGATGCAACAATTTAAAGCAACAAAAACCTTCAAAATTACTTTATGATTAGCATTTAAAAAAAAAAAAATCTCTTGGCATACACATTCATTTATGGAAAGAACAGTCTTATGTATAGATGATTCATCTTCAAAATGAATGTTCATGTTGCATCTTTTCTATTTCTAATCATAACAAACAGAATGTATGCAAACTGAAGCAGATTGCTGGTTGGCTGTCAATTACTAGGAAATGAGTCTGAAAATAATGCATCAGCAAATCAACATTTTTCTCTTAAAAATACTGTATTAATTTAAAGGCTATGCATATTAATAAAGCACAAGACATAAGCTGAGTTCTATAAATTCATCAGATCAAACATCCATAACAACCATAACAATCATAATTTGATAGGATTGAGGAATTCAGTTAGTACACTCTCACAACTTTGAAGTACCTCCTTATTGTATTTGCTCTATACAGTAAAGTGAGATAGCTGGGCAGATAACTACGATCATCTTGCAATATTTAATTCCTAACTTTTTTCAGTTGCATACAGAGGCCCAAAACCTGCAAAAACTCATACATGGGAAAAGCCACTGTTCATGAACATAAAACTAAAGCAATATGTTAGCAGAACTGAGGCCCAGTAAAGATTTACCATCTAATTTTACTTAACTAGACAAATATTAAAAGGTGGCCTATAATTAATTACAAAGCAAACATAATTTATTAAACATAATTCTGCATTATTCCAAAAATAGCAAAAAGGTTTATTTACCCTCCATGAATTTGTTTTATGAACAACCAACTTAGGTCTCCACTAGCTTAGCTGTGATGCTTGTAAAACAAATTTAACAGTACAGCAAGAGACGTAAGATTGAAAAATGACTAAATTATCCTTAGGTTAATAGATTATAGGTATCTGGAGAATGATCAAAGGTGACAAACCCCTATTTCATTCACCATCTTGCTCCTGTACAGCACTGGTTCCCAAACTTTTTTTCCTGCAACCCTAAATTAGCCACCAACAGGACCTCCTGACCCAGCGCTGCAGAGGCTGCTGGGAGCAGAGTGCAGTGGTGGCAGTGCCACCATTGCCCCCTTTGAGAGCGGCAGCCCCTCCCCGCCCACCCACCACCCCCAAGCCGTGCACAAGTTTACGTGTGCGTGTGGGCCCTTCATGACCCTACTGAGGACCCCCGCCCCGGTGACCCTGATTTGGGTTGTGCCCCAAGGTTGGGAACCAACGTTGTACAGAGAGATTCATTCACAGACGTTCTAGAGGAATCTGTGTGTTCTACTAATAAGGAGGAGTTAAACAAGGACCTGATATGAAGTCTGATGACATCAAACACATTAAATAAATTACTACATATATTTTCCTATCACAAAGCACCTTTAAATGACAGGTAATTTGTTTATTGAAAGTCTTGCAGCTGACTTCAGTTTTTGATTTGCTGACAACATAACAATCTTTTCAAAAAAATTAAAGGTACTGCCAATTCCTTTTAGCTGTGACCTCTACCAAAGCAAAGGAACAATGAAAACTAATTTTCTACACTGTTTCAAGAAATTAGCCTTGAAAGACGACTCTTTTATTCTCTCTTAAAAATATGCCTTTTTTATATTACAATAGGCTTTCCAGCAAAACAGGCACTGCACGGAAAATGGCAAAGGCAACCAAGTGTGTGTATCCAGCAACAAAATAGTGTAGTAAAACACAAATGTTAAATGCACAAAGTAATAAAACTGAAAAAATGAACCTATTAACTGTAGTCACAATCCTGCAAAAAGAACCCTGAAGGCAAGTTCCACTGACTTCAGTGGTCTGCATCCCTGTATTCTAATTTGTAGGATCAACGCTTGAAGTGTAAATTTTAACAGCAAAATATGTATTATATATTTCAGAGAAAAGTATTTTTTTCAAGTTCATACTGCCTCTGTTTTGCAGTTCTAGCAATACCACCTTGGCAGTGTCCCCCTTATACTATTTCCTACTAAGTGGGCACATCTACACATCCATTAATGCACTTTTGCTACTGAGCATTAACTTTAATACCTCTAATAGGAGGTACTATATAACGGCACATTAGCCTGCACTAATGCACAGTAGCAAAGGCAAACTTTTTTGTGAGATGTTTAATGCGCAGTAGACTAATTCTACTGCACGTTAGTACATTAGCAGTTTTTGCTGTGATATGCTAATATGCAGTAGAATATTTTATTGCAAATTAAGGTATTTTGTGTAAATGTGCCCACTGTGCATCAGTAAAAAGCAATATGTGGCAATAGAAAAAAACCAAACAAAAAAATGATTTGTTTCATAGGTTGGTTTCATAAAATTTTGAACATGCCCATACCACTGTGACCCTGCCACCTTGTGATTACAGACTGTAATTTTTAACTATGCTAGTCATAACCTATTTGTCAAACATTTTTTCTATGAGTGTAGTTACAGAAGGCTAATATCTTGTAAAATCTATTAATCTTATGTAATCTAATTAACACTATCACATAATATCTTAAATGTCCTACTTCTCTCAGTTGTGGTTTTGATGAATTTAGGCATAAGTCCTGAAGACTTATATTCATGAGTAGCTTCAAAATGTTTGCAAGACCAGGGGCTTAAATCTTGCTCCTTGTCACTAGAGGGTCAAAACTTCAGCAGCTTAAGAAAATCAGAAAGTCCCTCTCAGAGATATTCCCTTAATGAACTACATAATGAATATGGATATGAGTGAATATTCTGAATATGGATGTTAGTGAAATTTTGTTGGGTAATACACATTGTTTCTCTAATATCATCTAAGCACAAAGTATCTTTAATTTAAAAGTTATAAATTATCTATACCAAGTAATGAATGCCGTTAACAGAGCTACACTCATGGAATGCACAGTTATGACACACTTAAAACCACTATCAAGAAGAATGTGATGGATCAGCCATGTCAAGAGAATATAGTGAGATTCAAGGATGGCTCTAGAAAAAAGGGTCACACTCTATAGCGGTATCACAACATGTGCAAAAATGTTATGAAGTCATTCAACAACAACATAGAAAGCTGTGAGGAGTATGCAGAATCCCATTTGATCTGGAGGGAACATCTGGCATTGGGTGCAGCTCAGCATGAAGTAGCTTTGATCCAGAGGACTGAAGCCAAGTGAGAAAAAGGAAAGCAGCATGCTGAAAATTTGGACTTCAACTTAGACAACATACGGATATGTGAAACTTTTAACAAGCTGTACCTCTCTCAAATTGGACTTGCCAGCCACAAACAGATTCATCAGGTTTCTGACTAGACCTCTTACATGTACACCATGATCCAGAGGATTGACAGTTGCTACTAATGAACGCCCTTTTGAAAACATATTTAACTTAAATTAAAAACTTAATTCAGTAGAGAAAATCTGAAAACTATTTTTCTTCTAACTCCGTAAGTTAACTAGATAGAAAATTCTTGATATTTTATTAATTAAAAACACTATTAGAGAACAGACATATGATCATAAAGTTGGAAGTTATGACTATTTACACAGAAGAGGTCATGAATAAGTTTGAAGAGTAAATTTTAATTTCAGTATTCCCAGCTGCTTCTCTCTATAATTTTATCAGTCTTTTAAATTCCTCTTAATTTTTGTAAACATAATTAGTAAAAGGAAGGAAAATCCAAATAAAGTTCTGATCCTACAATTTCTGCACACAAATAGATCACTACACCTTCAAAGAACCCCCCCAAAACTTGATTCAATGTTCATGTGTACATATAAAATGCAAGATCAGATCTTAGTTGATACAAAAAAAATAATCATACATTCAAAGGAAATGAAAATTCACTAGAAACAATAATTAAGGAACAAATAATTCAAGGTTTTGTTTTCCAATGATATAGTGGTTTCTATCAAGATTTTCCTCATGCAAAAACAAAACCACAATGCATATTAAATGATGGATTGAAATGTATTAAAGGTCTAGTAAGCCCTCCTCTATTAAAGAAAAGATTGAAGGAAATAATAAGGTACTGAAAAGTCTTATGAAGTTTGCCAGATGCCTTTAATATGTGATTAGAGCTTATCTGCCTGTAGGACAGGGATTCAGCCGTGAAGAAAACAGAGGCCAAGCTAACCACAGGTGAAAATTATGTTAAGGAACTTTTACCTTTGATGCATATACAAAGAAGAAATCCATAAACAGGATTTCTTCCATGTGGGCATCTAATGCTTCATCTGGCCTTATGCAAACTTTCCTCATCCTATTCTGCACATGCATGGCAGGAGGCATAGACTTGTGGGATCATACACTGGATCTCACCATAGCTTACTGTCAGTGAAGGGGGAGCCTTAATACAGAATTCAAGTTGCAAACTCCGACAAATCAAGAAAACCAAAGAGTTATAGCTTCTGATGCATTTCAACTACAATGCACTCCTTAAAACACATGCACACACAAAGAACAACAAATCCAGCTCAAAATTTGTTAGGGGTGAAAGAGGAAATTGGTGAAAATGACTGAATGCATAGCAATGCAACAAAACAAGAACTTAAATTTCTGAAGAGCATGAGCTTTTATTACTTAGAAAACAAAGTAAAATTGAATTTCTATCAACCGAGTTGCAAAGTTACTACTCTGAACAAGAATCAATGTAATAAAGCCAATAGGCTGGCTGAAACAATAGCATTATAACCAAATGTTGACACTGCCCCCATTTCATGAATAATGTAGATCCAAAGCACAATGCCTCAGTTTCACTGTATAGGTATCAGTGTAAGAGAAGACCATTCGCAGGAACCATGAAGAGTTCCTGGTGCTTGGGAGTGGTCAGCAAATCTTACAATACTACATCCAACAAGAAATAAATACTCCCCAGCAGTTCACATGGGCTTCACTTTGCTGCAGTCTTTTGTGGAACATACTCTTAACTAGAGGAAAAGACATGTTCCCCTCCATTCCAACTGTGTTATATCCCACATATAAAGTACTTAATGTACTTGTTTTGTGTATGGTATGGGAAATGATAACATTTGGTCCTAAGAAAAATGAATTGGCCTCATCATTTCAAACGGTGGCGGATTCTGAAGCCTAATCAACTATTTTAATTAAGTCTATAACTGTTAATATTACATAACCAGTTTAAAAGCAGTTTTGTGAGGGGCTTGACTATAGCCATTATAATGTGACCTTTGCACACATGGAATATGTCCAAGTGAAGAAAAGACCTCAGCAGTTATTTCTTGACTTGCGTGTTTGATCCTGCAAACTTAGTTGTGCATGAATAGCATGTTAGCACATTTGCATTTATTGAAAGAAAAATGGTGGTGGTTTTTGGACTTCAAGCCATATGAAAGTTGGTTAATAGAATGGACATTTTTTTGCAGCTTCAATTCTAGATATAAATCTTCTCCATACCAAACTTGTTAGTCGTGCATCAAAAAAACCTGTTGCTCACATTATTCCTCTAATTCAAGGTTCCACGTTATTTTATTTTTGTATATTGCTTATTTTTGTATTTAATATTTCCTCTCAGTGTTTTCCTTCTCATCTTTTGCTTTGTGATCTATTCTAACAAATGAGAGGGGAATTGGCTAGACAGCTGATTAAACAAGGAAAGTGAGCAAAAGGTATGGTTAGATGTACAAAAAAAAACAATTCTGTGAATAAACCAATCTTAATAGGGTTGGAGTCTGTAATTTTTAACAAAAATGAAAAAAAAAGTGCATTCCATAAGTATAGTTTTTTCAAAGCCCGTTCAAATATTGCTCCAATACTACACACGCACAACCCCCCCCCCCCCACACAAACATGAATGCTCTAAGATGTTAAAGAGGATTTTGCTTCCTTTCCTACTTCAAATGGGAATCAATACAATCTCTCAGCACAAAGTTTTCAGATGAGAATTAAAATATTTGCTTGTTATACCACATATAAATGCAAAATAAAGCAAAGAGTAGTTCTAAAAAACATGACCTGAAATGTTTTAACTTTTGGGGGTGTGGGAAGAAGAGAAGAGAAGAGAAGAGAAGAGAAGAGAAGAGAAGAGAAGAGAAGAGAAGAGAAGAGAAGAGAGGTTTTCTTGTGAGCTTCTAACTATTCCTGCCCTCCCCTCAAAAATAGAGAGGAAGTACAAGACACAGGAACACAACATGTCTGAATCCTGCTCTGTAGACCATCTCTGGGAATGAGCATTCTAATTCTATGTCTATACAAACCTTAGTTTTCCTGCCGAAACTGCCAAACATATCAACTATAGTAGCAGCTTTTGTGATCTCGACTTCCATCCAAAGATCAGACTAACACCACAATGCTCATGCCACTGAACAACAGAGGTTGGAAACTTTGGTGTTCTGCTTATTTGGTGTGAACAGGTAGGTAATCTTCAAATTATATTACTTTTTCTATGCAGCATTTTGCAGTTCCCAATGAAAACACACATCCCTTGCTTAAAATACTGTACAAACAGTACGCAATCAGAGTTCAAACATAATATATGAATTTCTATTCCATACTAATTACCCAAAAGTATTCCCACTCACGGTAACTTTTATATATTGATAATTTGATTTTAATAAAGTGAATGATCCAAGTCAAACTAGAAATTAATTCTATTCATTTCACCTTGTCAGTTTTTTGCCCCACTTGTGATCAGACTCCTAAACCCAGATCTTATTTCTCCTTTAAGATGTCTAAATTACTTTTACACAGCTTTTAGACATCCAACCTAATAAGCAGAATTTTATTCCAAGCAGCATCTAAAAAACTGCTAAAGACATCTAGCTTCCTTGTAAGTCTCCATTTTTGTCAGGACCTATTCCAAGAGAACTGTATAGTATTACCAGCATGGATGGCTGCACACTGCTGGTGATCCTCAAGCCAACTTTGCTGGACCAGATATTGTGCGTTGATACCCATCTCAACTCCCAAAACAAGTGCTCTACTCTCACCTTAGTAATGATCTGAAATCTCAGGGCAGCCACAGGAAACACTACAAGGACACATTGAAGGCATCTCAGAAAAACCGATGTCGATATTAAGAACTGGGAGGAGCTGGCAGTTGACCAACTCCAATGGAGTCACAACCTCAACCAAGTGACAGCCCATTTTGAGGTAAAGTGCCTTGCCCTCAAAGCACAGAACAGAGAATGGAGGAAGAACAGAAGAGAAATGCTAGCCTATGGCCTACACGCCCCTGTGGAAAGACCTGCAACTTCTGCAGACAGATCTGTGGCTCAAGGATTGGACTCAGGACCCATCCAGGGGCCATGGTAGAGATCGAATTGAGGGGCTGCTGACGACATTTGGGCTACAGTGCAAGCTTAGAGGTAAACCAGAGGAAACATCTATTTCCACCTAAAATCAGTTGTAATTCAATGACATCTGAGAAGTGCATAAACTCTGGAAACTGCCCAGTTCCTTATATACAGAAAAATTATGGAAGTAACTGAGCTTGTACCCAATGAAAAAAGAAGTGGTGAGACAAGTTGTCCATTCAGGTGTTTTCTCTGCCCACCCTCCCATCACTTCAGCTTTTGCGCAGCAGCCAGAGAAGGAAATGTTGCATGACCTTACACCCAGTGTCTCAGCATCAGTAGGAGGAATGGAGGCATCTTCAGCCCTGCCCACCCCAGAACCACAGGCTGGGGCACTTCCCTGGCAAGTGAGAAATGTGGGCTCAAACCCTCTGTGGCTGAGAATCTAAAAACCACGTCTCCCATTTTTAGGGGCTAGTTCCAAAATAGGATAATGAGAAAAAATGGGCTGGCAATCCTCATCCACCATCTCTTACTGAAATGAGTGCTGCTGTCTAATGTCCCTGGCAAATGTTATTTCCATCAAGCAACAGGTTTAATATCACTTGATGGAAACTGTTGTACCATGTGACCTGCTTCACATTCAGAGGACAAGGTATTGAAAAGGGAAAAAAAAAACATCTTGAGAATTTGCTCTGCCAGTGCTTGCCAGCAAAGGGAGTTAGAGACCTGCTGGCAGGGGCCATCAGTCCTCTCTTGAGCTGTGCTGGAAATGAAGTCAGCTGGGCTCCCCATGGTAAAGGAGCTGCTACCCACAACTTCCATGTGTGAATTCCTCAGTGCAGTGAAACCGCCTGTTTGAGTTGATTTCTATTAAGTCTGGAGTAGCTTGCAGGCTCAAACTCTTCAGGGACCTTATAAAGTGCTTTTGTGTATGGGTTAGTCCTGCCAGAAGCTTTCTGAACAAATTCCCTCCCCAATCTCTCCGTGTCAGATGAAGCATGTTACTTGAGCATATGTTTAAACCCTGGCTTTCACAAAGAGCTGCTGAAGGCTTCTTAAACAAGCAGCCTTGAAGGCTGGTCCAAGAAAGGAAGCAGAGGCGTCTACTGCTACTGTGCCCTGGGGCCTCAGCATTAAGCTGGAGTCAAAGAGAGTGCCCTTGGTGTGATAATTACTTTGTAATTTATTGTGTAATTAACCAGTTAATTGCACAATAGATGCAATGTATGTGAAGAGCCTACAACTGACACACACTGATTCAGCTTCACAGCTCTCCTCTATGTGAGACAGATTCCAACTGGGGGGCGGGCAATTATTTTGGGTGAAGGGCCGCATACTGAGTTTTCGCAGGCCATCGAGGGCTGCATGACAGGCAGCCAGGGGCAGATAAATATTAATTTTCTACATTTTTTAGGGGCCCTGCGGGCCAGACAGAATGGGCGGGTGGGCCATATCTGGCCCGCAGGCTGTATTTTGCCCACCCCTGTTCCAACTAGATAACTCCCCTTTGCAAATTATCCACAGCCAAAATGGGAGAATTATGCATCCTCACAGAGAGAAATAGGATCGGAGGTGCTGGTATATTCACTAAGGAAACAAGAAAACTACCAGTTACCCTTAACAAATTCCTGAGTCAAGATATTTTCAGTTTTTAGTTTCAAAGAAAAATTGTGAGACTTTTTCGGGGTATATCTTCCAAACATAAAAAAACGAGTTGAAATTGGGATAAAAGGAAGAAAAGGAAAAAAAGCTGGTTTAAATTGAAGAAAAAAAAAATTTGTGGGGGGGGGGGGGTAGGTGGGAGGTGGAGGGGGAACCCGACCCTCTCCATCCCAGCACTAGCCCTGACTGCCTTCCCTGCACCGGCCCCAATCCCAGCCCCGCACCACCTAGGGGGCCCAGAGCTGGGGGGCCGGGGTGGGGCCAGCCTCGGCTGTGCTGCAAGGCCAGACAGGATGGAGCCCTCAGGACCCCTGCGCCCGCTGCGCCAGGTACTGCCCAACTGGGGCGGGGGATGGAGCTGCAGCTTGTTCAGGGAGGGGATGGCGGCTCCCGCCACTGCACACGTCCCAGGGGGTACAGGGATGTGTGAGAAACATGTAAATCAGTAAAAACTGAGTAACTTCAATTTAAAAAAATTAGGTAATTTATCAGTGAAACTCAGTAAAAAATGAAAATGCAAAACACTAGACATATACTACTGAGGCTAGCAGAAGGAAAGACCTAGACATCCTAAAGGCAGCATGGGATCTGGACCCTAGTCTATTTCTATATCCACAACTGAACTTCTTCACTTAAATTATAAAACAAGGTTTCTCAAGGTACAAACATAAAATACAAAAAATATTTTTACATTCACAAAAAGCCAAAAACACCAAACCAAACCAAAACCCAAAGAAAGACATTTCAATTCTTACAGTTTAAACCTAAAGCATGTATTTTGCATCAGAAATGTTTTACAAAACCAAACGTTTATAGAAGTATTACCAAATAATGTTTTCTGTAAAGTAGTTTGATTGGATTTCAACATTCCACTTAAATATATGCA
This sequence comes from Alligator mississippiensis, assembly GCF_030867095.1. Taxonomy (NCBI): domain Eukaryota; kingdom Metazoa; phylum Chordata; order Crocodylia; family Alligatoridae; genus Alligator; species Alligator mississippiensis. Next base: position 54,289,271 of record NC_081824.1, on the reverse strand, counting down.
AATCTCAGCATCAGCATGCCAGAGTACTAATGAGGACCTGACAGTATAGCAAGAGAAACTGGGAATCTATGGTCACTGAATATAGTGATGAAGTAAATAGAAGATACAAATGGTAAAATGGTTATCTGAACAAAAATTAGCGCTGTAGACATTTAACAACAAGGATTTTTTTTTTAAGTTTAAAATGACAGTGTCCCATCAACCAGGCATTCTGCCCAAGCATACATTGTACATTCAGTATTTCAAGTTTTCATTTGTATAATATATTGCATCTTCTTCATACAAAGTATTTTACAACTGCTGTACTAATAAACATTTCCTTCACAACCATGTGAATAGAGAATTTGAAATTCTAAAAATTGAGGGACTCAGATACAAATGAAGAATATATATGCACTAGCAAAAGTATATGTTCCTTATTACAGTTGGATTAGGAAATTTCTACAGTTTGTTTAGAATACTAATAGTAATATGAATTTATATTAAGTGAACAGATCAAAACTGGTTAGAAACTTATCTGAAATGTAGTGACAGCTCTTCATGCTGCCTCTAGTTCAAAGGGCAGACAAGTAGAACTACTTTTAAAATTAGGAACAAAAACTTTTTTTTCCTGCAGAGATTTAACTGAAAAAGAGCAAAACCAGCTCCTACTCTTGAACTATTATATCTATCTCATTAGCTACCTTTTTTACTCAACAAACAAAATGCTGAAAATGAGCAGTGGATCTCATCCAGGGTGTCAATGGCACCCTGGGGTGCCTTGAGAACTTTTCAAGGGCACTTTGGGGTGCCATGCTATATTAGTACTGTTAGATGTACAAACATTAGTCACAAGATCAACCCAGAGATCTGAAATAGAAATTCAGTGTTAATAAGATTCTGACCTGTTGCAAAGAAGAAATGACTTGTTACAAAGAATTCTTTGCCACAGAAGAATTTCTATTATATTTCTGTAATCAGAAATGAGTGAGAATTAAAACCAGGCATTTTTCAAAGGGTGCCTTGAGTGTAAAAAGGGGTTTCTCAAGTCTAAAAAAGTTGACACACACTGAAGGACACGATTTTAGATGTAAGCAGATTTTTTTTAAAAGTTAAACATAATTAGACAATACACATGTATGAAAGTTCTATGATAATTTTGTGGGTGTCTCCTATTTTTTCTTCCCTTTTCTTTTTTAAATGTTCTCATCTCCCTCACTGATGAATGAAGGACTCACATAAATGAGAATATTGACTAATACATAAAGTAATCTGAAAAAAAACCCAGAAAAAATATTCTCTCTCATCTTTTAGTTATAATAATCATGTTGGTTACGTATAATAAAAGAAAAACACATTTAGACAATTGTTCAATTCTTAAGCTGATGGCAGACCCTTTAACATGAAACATTTACTTTAAACAGTTTTTAGGCAAAACAAATATTACAAGTCTACCTGGAACACAGATGCTTTAGTTTGACATTTTCTAAGAAGCAGCTCAAGTTTTAAGATGCATCTACCATAACAACGCAGTGTAACAGAAGCATACTCCTATAAACTAGGACGTTCAAATAATAATTAGGATAAATTCCTTTAGGCTAAGCCAGTTTCTTCTCTATTTATCTTTCATTTTAAAATCTGAAGGAAAAGCATGACAGTATAGAGGAAGATGTTCATAGTGTGAGAGCAATTTCTATTAGACGGTGTGCACTTTTTTGTCTGATTTGAGGAAGCTGACCAAAGATGCAAGGAACAGCAGAAACTTATTAACAAAAGTGAATATTGATATATTGAAACAAATAACTTGGCATACACAAAACCACACACACCTGTTGCCATGCGGCTTTCTGCAAAAGCCACACTGCTTGCTGGGAACCCAAGCATATTTACTTTCGCTTGAAGAGAGATGTTCTGAGCCTTCCCGTTTGACAGTAGAGATGTTATCTGGAATGAATAACGGGGGTTCATCAAGTGAAAGGCTTTTACTGCTTCTTCTCTGACGAGGCTGAAGATTCTTCTCAATTTTTTTAAATTTCAGTTTTTCTCTTTCATCCTCCTTTAAATGTTCTGTACCAGTAGGATCTTTTGTCTCACTCTCTTCCTTTACAGAACTATTTGTTTTAAGTGCAGTTGCAAGCTGATGTTTTTGTGCTTGTTTCTGGTTAAGATGTAGCAAATGCCCAGACAATGAATGCACAGATGATGAGACAGCATGAGGGACTTCTTTTGAAAAACTCTGATGAGTAGGAGACCTGTCACTCACTCGGTGAGTTGATGATTTTTGCACCTGAACAAGGTTTGGGATTCGTGGCACTTTTTTCACCAACGTGGGCATCTGCTTCTTCGTTGCAACTCCTGATGCACAGCTTTGTGTTTTTGCATCCTTATCAGCTTGTTTTTTCCTCATTTTAATTGGGTGACTTGCTGGCTCATCTGTGTTCCGTTTCAGGCTTACCGAAGATGTGGTAAAACCTGGAACGTTAGTACCAATTCTCGTTTTTGAATGCATTTCTTGTCTGGCAACTGATTTTTGTTGAGTTCCTACAGCCAAAAGCTGTTTAGATTGTACCAAAGATTTATTGTGTTTTGGCTTTATATTTTTTTGACATTTTGATGAAATGTTAATCAACTTCCTATCATCCTGAATCTTTGATGTCTCATGGCTTTCCACTTTAATATTGCTGATCTGCTGCTGTACATTTTGGTTTGTATGATCATGAATGCTGCTTTCTGTAACACTATTTCCCTGCTCAGCAGAAGCAGCATCTTCATTTTTCAAGTCTGTTTTATGATATTCTGTAGTTTCCCAGTATTTGCTAGTATTAATATTTTTGTCTGTCTCTTTAGGGTCTTCTACAGACTGTGTTTTACATTCTTTTAATGACATTACATTTTTACCAGCAATTTCTACATCGGTTTGTGAACCTAACCTACATTCAATCTGCTTCTCTCCACAGCTGGCTGTAATTGAAAGGGTCTCATCCATTTCATTTGGATTCACACAAGCCACTGTACCAGACAGAGCTTTAGCTATTCCAGTTATCTTGCTTTGGTCCTTTTCTTTATTTTTTCCTTCCACTTCCTCCGCTTTGTATTCAGTTACTTTTTCAGAAGAGGTTTCAGAAACCGCCTTATCATCCTTAGTTTCATTTATTTCATTTTTAACTTTATCACCTTTATTATTTGCAGAGGTTGAAAAACCTGGTCCAGCATTCCCAGATTCAGTAGTAATACTTTCCGGTTTGCTCTTTGTTTCTTCAGAAGAAGAACAATTGTCCAAAAAATGAGAACCACTTAGGTCACGGGATGTTTCATCCACTTTTTCCTGCTTGGCAGCTTCAGGTTTTACTTCATCCATCTTTTCATGACAAGTGGACCATTCTGAACTATGTGGAGAAGTTGATGTCTCTGACTGTCCAGATCGTCTACCACTACACCTAACCTCTTTAGAATGTTCTAGCTTTAGTGGTGTATCAACTTCTGCCTCTTTAGTTTGACCTTTGTCTTGTGGCTTCAGTCCTCCCTTTTGAGCAGATCCACATTTTACAGCTGTTTTCTTGGTATTAGCAAGAGGTGCAATGTTTGAACGCTTGGCTATAGTGCTTTGCCGCAAACTTCGCACTGGTTCTATTAAAGGAAAAAGAAAATCTCTTAGCTATGCTTCAGTCCTCTTTTTGCAAAAATAAAACTAGATTACAGCAGAAGTACCATATTTAATTGCATCCATGACAAGGTTTTTCCCCTTTTCAACATAGGAGGGAAAAAGGTCCTCGTCTCTGATCCAAGTATAAGCGGGGGAGGGGGGACACAACTCTGACCCTGATCCAGGAGTCAGAGCTTCCCTCACCAGCCACAACATGCCCACAGCAGCCTCTGCTCCCTGCCTCCCCCTTCTGATGCTGCTTACCAACCCATCGCAGCAATGCTGCTCCCCCATGCTGCTGCTTACCATCCTACCCCCACTAAGGACAGAGCACAGCCCATATGCTGTCTCCAGCCCCCAACTAGTTAGGCAGCAAAGGCAGGGCAGTGGCAGTAGCAGCATCTCTGGTCCTGGCTCCAAGGTAGGGCTGCCACCCTCAAGACCTGCTGCTGCACATCTGGGTGGGGGCTAGAGCCAGCATGTACTCTATGCCAGAGCAGGGCCCCAGCCAGAACCAGAAATGTGATGAGAAGGTAAGCACCAACAGAGAGCCAGCAGGGGAGGCAAATGGTGAAGGGAACAGGTGCCAGGGGATGCAGGCATCACAGAGGGAGGCGGGTGGTAAGGGACTGGAGGCAGGGAGGAAAGCACATAGGCACCGCTGAGGGAGGCAGGTGGCAAGGACAGGCACCACAAGGGGTGGGACAGACATGGAGCATGCAAGCACCAGGGGTGGGGGGACCAGGCACTAGTGGGGTAAATGGTGGTGGTGGGGAACAGACAACAAGGGGCAGGGGTCAAGACACTTAACTCAATCACCACTGGCCCTTCACCACCTGCCCACTGCTGCTGCTTGCCCCACTGCAGTGGGGGAAGGGAGGAACACAAATTTTAACAACCCTCCAAAATTAGATTCTGTATGAGGAAAGTTATAACAAATTATAAATTCTCCACATCTAGAATTTAATTACTGGGAGGTCATCTTAAATCTGAAGTAATTTTGGATTCGGGTAAATACGGTAACTCAACATTTGGCTCGTTAAACACCAAGACGCTATGTCTTCATCTAGTTACTGATCTCAAAAAGGTCATCTAAAATTTAAAACCACCAGTTTGCCTTCCTATTTCCCACTGACACTATTTGAAATCAGATATTAAGATTGCACATTGTAATGGCCATGCAAGTTCTGGGTAGCAAATGAGAAACCAAAACAGCTTTAAACACTACAACACCTGAGATAGGTAGGCCATTTCTTAATTGCTGTCTTATCTTCTACATGAAATAAGCAACATACAAAAATTACATCAGTACAAACCCCACATAATAGGCAGTTAAACTTGCATACATTTGGGGGATTCTTAATATATGAAATCTGACATCTTTATAAACACCCATTCTGTTCAACATCCTCTAAACAGCTAATATGAACTCCAATACCTTTACAAGTTGAGAAACAAAGTATTTTAGTACTCCAAGCAAAAAAAGACTCTCCCAGATTGTAGCCAAGTTTCTCATTTAACTTACAACTTTTAACTATTTGGCTTCCCAATAGTATATCTTTCCTTCCAAAATATGTAAATGTAAGAGAAAAAAATTACTAAAGCAAATAGCTACCTGACAGAGACACTAGGAAGATTAATAGGGTGCCGACAGACATAACGCTTGAACCATTTCAAGAATGTCTCTGGTTGGGAACCAGTTTATAACCGCCTCTGGACAGAAGTGTCCACACAAACCAGACTGACATCTTTTAGGGATTGCACTGCTAATGAAACACCACCACAGAACGGCAGAATACCTAGAACACGATGGCTCCTAGGGGTCAGTGCCCAGAGTTTCCCTAGGATTCCCTTTGAAGCGAAGAAAGCCTGGATTGGCTAGACATCAAGAAAGACATCCCCTATATGATTATCCCCAATTTCAATTTTTATCTAAATGCTTTTGAAAAGGGGGAGCACAAAAAAACTGATTGAGGTTAGTAAAGAACACTAATAATTTACCAAAATAAGTGTGGTTCACCAGATGCACAGGTCTATATGGGAGGGAAGAGCCTGGACCCTTAATAGGAAATGGACCCCACTCGGCAAGGCCCCAGCCTCATTTGGGGCAGGAGCATGGTGGTGGACGGAAAGACTGCCAGAAGGTAAAGGGCTATAGGGCCCTTGCTTGTGGTACTTGGGGATGGCATGCTCTACATCATCCTGTCCCCCCATCCTCCAAACTAATTTTTGTAACATCTGCACTGGAAAGCATTTTCTAAATTTCACCTCCCTGCTACAGACCCTAGGCAGTGGGATCCAAAGCTCAGTTGGGGCAGAGGGTGTTAGTTGAAGGGAAGATAGGTGCTTAGTGGTGCCATATGGCCCCCTAACTGAGGCTCCTGGGAGACTGGGTGCTCTGCCCCCTTCCCCAGAAACTCCACAGCTTTTCAACCCTGCCCTGAAAACCATCTGTCAAATTTCACCACTCTGCAGTAGCAGATCCCAGGTTAATTTGAGCTGGAGAGTTGGACTGGAAGGATGGCCAGGTGCTGAGGGAGCTGTGTAGCCCCCTGCTCATGATCCCTAGAACAGTGTGGGCACCAGGGGACCCCAAGAACTCTCCAAATTTTCCAACCCCTGCCCTGTTTTTTTGGGAAGGACTTTTTACCCTCTGCTACTCAGCTGTCACTGCTGCTTTCCCCACCCAACCCACGGCCCATGCCTCAATTTCCCTGCGTGCCTAAGTCCATGTCTCTACTTGCTTTCACACTACCAACCTCTGGGTGGTGGTATCCAGAGTGGGGTTGACCAGGTATGCATGTGTGGAGGTGGGAGGGAGGAGTTAGCGGGGGGCGGTGGGGGAGGATGGGGCCTGCTTCTTCATTCCAGGTACTGATTGCTTTGAGACTTCTCAGTCTCTGTCTCACACTGTAGCTTTAAGGGGACTTTCCCTAGAACTCTGGTTGAGTACCTTGCATTGGCAGCAATTTCATAGAGATGCACATGCAGGGTAGAACCTGTGGGGCAGGGCTGGCTGCAAAAATGCAGCACAGATGGCAACCAACAATTAGTGGGCTAATTCACTTCTCATTGAGCATGGAATTGACAGTCATTCTGTTCTATTAAGTGCCCACTGTGCAATGGCCCTGTTAATCCCCCCCAGTACCCAGAAATCAACAGGCGTTTACGGTTACAGGCACAACCCCTCAATCATCACAACAGGGTCACAAAGCTCCCTCCACACCCCACCCCCAGCACCTGGAAATCCCCGCAGTCCCACCCCCACCCCAAATGAACCTGGGACCCCACAGCTACAGGGTCCATAGCAGGAAGGTGGAACTGATTAAATAGTTTGCAGAGAAAGTGTTGGAAAGCAGTGGCACATAACACTGAACTGGTTCACGGATGACTAGCTCAAAATAGTATTTGAATGCCCCAGTGTGCTTTTGGAACGATCCAGGAATTTTAAACTACTCTTAAGTGGCCGGTACATGTAGACTCTTGGGGTTGGAAGTGTATTTAGAATGCTCTAAGCATTATGTCTGTCCACACCTTAGTGCCTGTAAACTATGTTGAAATCTAAGATCTTTGGGTGAAAGACTTCTACAAATTCAAATTATTAACATGATAACCTAATTTAAAATTCTATAACAAAAAAAAAAAAACCCAACAAAGAAAAAAATGCATCATAAAGACTGAACATAAAGACCTCTGCTATCCTGACTGGCTATTAAGCCAAGTTATGAAAAATTATTTTAATCTACTGTAGAACATGCCTTTGCTAATCTCACGGACAGTTTAAAAATGAAACTCAGACTTTAGTTGCCTCAACTATGACTCTCTTTAAGAGCTCTAACACCAAGTCACTTAATGGTTTTACAGGAGAAAAACAAACTCTGCACAATTTTTTAGTACTTCAATGAAGAAATATTTACACCAAATTGGTCTGAAAACTCCAATGAAGTCAATATTTTACCTTCAATACTGTTTGAATATTCAAAATAATTCTACTAATGAGCATTTCACAATTCTAGAGGCTGTATTTTTCTGACTGCCTAACTTGGGTCAAATTAATCCCAATATCACTTTCTTCAGTAAAATAATCTGAATAACCAAGTTACTGGGAGATTACAGGCTGTCACCAATTGTTCATTTCTAATTTTTATAAAATCATTAAATATTTACAACATTAATGCTGTAAAATAGTTCCAGTTCGAGGATTTTTATTATATGTCATACTAGTTAACATTTACCTAAAGTTTAAAAAGAGACTGAAATTGTAAACAAATATCCCTACAATGTGCAAATTTGAATATTATCTGAATTATCACCTTGTGCCATTAAACGTGGTGACTTTCTTGGTGATCTCACTGAAGTTTCTTCCAACCGTTTCCTCAAATTCCTGTTAGGTAAAATTAGCTCATCTTCATCAATGGTATCATTACCACGTTCTTTAACCCCTTCTTCATCCATAATATCATCAAGACCAATAACTGAAAAATAACAAAAGCAAAAAAAGAGCCTAAAACTTAAAAGTATCTAAAAATGTTTGGGTTATAAGAGATTGTGAAGAAGGCAGGGACGAAAGAAGGGGAAGGCCAAATAAAAATAAAATGTACAATTTGAGCACAAACAAAAGCTAAAATAAGGAAGTGCAAGACAGAAAATTCCCCATGTGAAGCAGTTTCAGCGTAGAAGAAGCTATCACCCAAAGTTTAAAATTTCTGTAGATGGTCCTTGTCAAAAAGTCATTGTTGTTTTTCAGTGACTCACATTTTTAATGACTTTTGCCACAGGAAGGTCCCCAGCCTTAGAGGATCAGCTGTCCCTCACTGTCCCTTCCCACCTATGAAAAATTGAAGAAAGGTGAACAGTAGAAAGAGCTGATCCCAAAATGCAGAAAGTTTAAGTCTCATTTTTAGTGTAGGACAAGGTTTTTAAATTGTAAATCCCAAGCATGCTACATACCTGCATCTGCAATTCAGAATATTACTGAGTGCAGTATGCACTATTCTTCCAGCCAGTGACTGACAACAAAATTTTTGTCATATTCCTATCTCCCACTAACCTGAGAAGGATCCCAGAGGTTGCTCCTGAAAATAGGTTTCCTAAGAGGCAGTCAAGCCACTGCACCGGCCATTCTCCTCACTTTCTCTAAGTATGGTTCTGCAAGGGTAGCCTCTCCTATCCCAAGATCCTATGTGTGATTAATGAATCCTGGTCCCTGTGGGATGCGAAATCTGTGAGATTGAAGCCAAGTACCCAAGCGACTTTGTAAAACACGCAGGAGTTGAAAAATACAGCACAAAACCAGACAACTGATATGGCTGCCCAAACAATGTAAGGCTATCTAAATAATTTCAAGACAGACTAAACTGTGCAACAGAAACAGGGTCCCCAAAAATGTCTGACAACTGCTTTGTTATAGAAAATAACAATTATAAAGCAATGCATTTGTCTAGGAAATTGGAACAAGAAATCATTAATGAGACTTAAAAATCAACCTTAGAATTTTTAGACTGTCTCATCAAAAAAATTTGTCAACTCCTGTTCTTTTTTAACTCCATTTTTTTCTCTTGGCAATATTAATGACAGGAAAACTTACAAATTCTGTGAAGAATCATGTAGCATTGAGTATCCTCTTAAAGTATAAATATAAAAGAATAAACTTCAAGTTTCTGATATAGCCAAAGGAACAGTCCCATCCTTAATAATTCTACCATAAAAAGCTAAAACTGGTTTAAACAGTAAACCAGTCAGTTAAACAATAAACCAGCTTAGTTAAACAGTTTTTAAAGAGCCTTGAAGGAGAACTATCCTTAGTACAATGTAAACAAGTGGTTCCCAATTTTACTGGACCAATGAACCACACACAGATGTCCCAATTTTGCACAGATCACCAGTTTGAAAATCTCTAGTGTAAACCAAAAATCTGGAAATGGCCCTGGAAAAGCTTACCATTCAAATTTAGATTTAAACTTCATTCTGAACAATGGGGAGCAGACAATAATCAAAAGCTACCTTAAGAATTTCCAGAACTGACAGCGACTCACTTTCAGTGATTGTTAAGAAATTTACAAGTAACCAATTAGTTTTTTGCTACTACATTTTAGGCTTCAGATTGATGGAACATCTTTCTGCAAACCACTATCAGCTTTCCATTCTAAAACCCTAGACCTATATACATTCTAATTGTCTTCATTTAAAGATAATTAGTTTGGGTTTTTTTCAACACACCTGTAATAAAAGACCGATAACGCCAGCTTTGGAATTATTATACAAATAAGTCTACACTATTACTACACACCTAGACATTTTCATGTATATACACACACATACACACTATAATATATATATCTATTTATGCATATCTATATCTATTATAGATAGATATAGATATGCATGAATGCATGCACGCACATCCCCCCCATTTATTTATTTTTTAATTATTTTACAGGTAACAGGTAAAATTAGCATTAGAAATGGATTCAATGACAACAGCAACACCTTCCAGTCCTCCTTCCCTCTTTCATGTGGATTTACACTAATTTCTTCAAGATGGTGTAATAAATAGGGGTGCACTGATAAAGATTTTTTTTGGCCAAAACCAATGGCTGGTTATTAACTAGCCATATTGGCTGATACTGATCCAACAGCCAATATGCAGCCTGGCACCTTGGAGAGCAGCATGCGGCTGGTAAGTCTGTGGGGGGAAGGGGCGTGGGGATGGGAAGAGGCGTGGTGGGGGCAGATGGAGGTCTCCACAGTAAAGGAGGGAATGGGAATGGGAATGGGGCGGGGTCAGACACTACCCGGCCAGGGCAGGGCGAGAGATGTGGGCACCTCATCCAGGAGGCACAGGGGGTAGGGAGAGGGGGGCAGGTCCCCTGGCCACTGCATGCACCCCAGGGGAGGCACGGGGGGCATGTACTCCCCCCCCCACCCCCCGCCGATGTGTGTGCGGGGTGAGGATGGGATGCAGACTCAGGGGCTGTGCCGACCTCTTCCCAAAGATGGGGGCTGGGCAGAGGCTGCACTTGGGGCAGGGTGGGTGGCGGTAGTGCTGGGATGAGTGGCTATGGAAAATTTTGGGGTAGCTGTAGCCCACCCTGTAGTCACCCCTCCCAGCCCCAAATGCAACCCCAGCCCAGCCCGTCAGGAAGGACCAGCACAGTCCCTGGCCCTGAGCCCGCAGCAGTCCATCCACCCTCGCCCTGCGCACAAATCCAGTATGCACATGCCCCCCATGCCTCCCTCTATGGTGTGTGCAGCAGCGGAGAGCTGACCCTTCTCTCCCCATGCACCCTGGATGGGTGTCAGTGGCTCCATCCTGCGCCTCACCCTGGTCCAGTTGGGCAGCACCTGTTCCTGCCCCAGCCCCACTCCCTCCCTCACTGTGGGGGCCTCAGTCTGCCCTCACCCCCCATGCCTTTTCCTCACCCACACCTCCCCCAGAAACTTACTAGCTGGATGCTGCTCTCCAAGCTGCCTGGCTGCATTCCCAGATACACGCATGCTGCGACTACATGCATGCACACAGTATTTAATCGGTGACATTATCAGCTACACCAGCCAAAAAAAAGCCAATTGCCAATAATGTCAATTTTCCTTTTACTGGTGCTGATCCGATACGGACTAATATATCACTGCAAATATATCAGTGCACCTTTAGTAATAAATGAAGATTACTTAAACAAACAATTTTTAAAACATACTTTTGAAGTGGCTCTCAGAGCTACCACAAGAATCCGATGTTTTCTGCTAATTTCATTCAAGGCGTGTGCACTGAGCCTGTACCCTTCCTAATAAATACAGGCAGAAAAAAAACCAAACATGCTCTTCTGACAGTTATTAAGAGATGTGGCCTCAAACATTACAGCTAAAGCAATTCTATATTTAAAAGAATTTGTGCTACTGCTTCCAATTTATAGAGGAATTAGCAGCACAAATCTCCTGTTAAATCTAAAGCCACTTGAGCTGTAAAACAACTATTACAACTTGACTAGTGAGGTTGGATGAGGAGCACACGACACAGAATCCTGCTGGGGAAAGGAATAAGAAAAAAAATGACAGGGAAGAATAATTAAGGAAGAAGAAACAAAGACTGAGACATAGAAAATGAAATGAAAAATATCTTAAGAGGACAAAAGACAGAAGTAATGAGAAAAATAAAGTGAAAATACATAAACATAATAAACTGAAAGAGAAAAAATATTTTAAGATCGCTAATAAAAATGAGCAAACAAGCAAGAGGGTGATAATCTATAAAGAAGAGACCATATAACAATCAAAAAGAAAAGTCAGAATATTTTGTTTTGTGTAGTTAAGTCAAATGAGTTTTACAGCAGTGGCTGTGTACAACTAAGATGGAAAGACAAGGGGAAAAAAAGTGAGCAAGCTACGAAGATACAGAAAGATGTATAACTGGCAATCAACTTAATGTTTAAAATCTTTTAATAAACCAAAGTATTGTAACGATTCTTAGAAAAAAATACAGTGATAATTTGTTAATATCTGATTTTATAAAACTGCGCTGTCCTGATAAAAAAAAAAAATTGCTATTGGCATCTTAGTGCAGTAAACATTTATTTTTACTTGTATCTTTAAAAAAAAGAGGGGGAAGGGGAGGTACTTTTCTTTATTAACATAATGCTGCACATAAAAGAGAGGTAATACAGCATTACAGTATCCTGGAACAGGAGGAGGCAGGGAAGAGGCAAATTCTTATATGCTACAGCCTCCAAATAAAAAATGCACCTTGTTTTTTGAAAAGCAGGATAAAGGAAGAGAAAAAAAAGATTTTTTTCCAAAATTATGGCTGACTACATGCAGCAGCTCACTTGCTACTCACTTGCTGCTTCAGGCACAAGCTATAAGGGTAACCCTCTAATAACCTCTAAAGTAACTGGTAGCAGCTAATGCCAAATCCTCAGCAGCTATGAGCAGCCTGCAGGGCCAAACAGAAGCAGGAGCCATTTTGGCAGCCACTAAAGCAGTGTCTTCATGCATCTATTCCAGCCAAGTAAAATTAGCTTCCCTGCTTATGGCATGCACCCCAATACTGAAAGGCTAAAGTGGGGAGGATATATACCATACAAGTAAAAACAGTCAATATCTTTACTGGTTTACAAGTTATCGACTATGAGACAGTGAGAGCAGATGCTTAAAAGCTTTAGACCGGGGTGGACAAAATACAGCCCGCGAGGCCATTCCATCCGGCCCGTGGGGCCCCTAAAAAAATGTAGAAAATTAATATTTCTCTGCCCTTGGTTCCTGTCAAAAACGACAGGAACCAAGGGCAGTAGGACCCAGGGGAAGCCCAGCAGGCTCCAACAACACCGGGGCCCACCCAGGTCTGCCAGGAGCCCCAGCTGGGGTTTCTGGGCTGTGGCTGCCCTGGCATGGGAAACTCAGGTAAGGGGGACCCTGGGCAAGGAAGGAGCATGGGGGGGAGGCCCCATGCAGGCTGCGAGTGCCTGCAACGTGGGGCACCAGCCGTGGGGCAGGGGAGGGACCGCTTCTCCCCCGCGCTCAGCTTTTCCCTGGGCTCCTTCCCTGCGGAGAGAAAAGTGGCCCCTCACCCACCCCATGGCCAGCGCCCTACGCTGCAGGTGCTCACAGCCCATGCGGGACTGCCTGGAGCAGGCACAGGCAGCCCCATGCAGGCTGCGAGTGGCTGCGGCGCGGGGCACCAGGCATGGGGCGGGGAGGAGCTGCTTTCTCCCTCACCACGCTCAGCCCCACCTTGTAACCCGGCCCCACTGCCAGGCTGGCAGTGGGGCAGGTTACAAGCTAGTGCTGAGAGTGGGGAAAAGTGGCCCCTCGCCCACCCCATGGCCAGTGCCACACACTGCAGCAGTTTGCAGCCTGCCTGTGCCTGCTCCAGACAGCCCTGCGTGGGCTGCGAGTACCTGCAGCATGGGGTACCAGGCATGGGGCAGGTGAAGGGCCACTTTTCCCCACGCTCAGCACCAGCTTCTTCCCTGCTGGCGAGCAGGGGGTCGGGGCTGTGCACTGCCCCCTGCCTGTACCGCGGGGCTGGGGGGCACTGGGTGTGAGCAGACGGGGAGCACAGGGCCTGCACTGGTGTCCCGGGGTCAGTGCCGGTGGGGCCCAGAGCAGGGTGGCAGGAATGCGGGGTCTCAGCTGGCAGGGGCTCTATGGAGCCGGGCCAGCTCTTCCCTCCCTGCTGGTGCAGCCCAACCCGGCTCCACAGACCCCTTCCAGCCTGTGCCCCGCTCTGGGCCCCACCAGTGCTGGCCCTGGGATATTGGTCCCAAGACGTTGGTCCCAAGACAGTGACCAGGGGGCAGGGCACCTGTCAAGGGGTGGGACTACCCGTGCCGCTTTTGACAGCCTGCCAAAACTGGGTAAGCGGCCCTCCACCCAAAATAATTGCCTGCCCCTGTTTTAGACTCATAAAGCCACAGTAATTCCAAACTATAGCTCCACAATTCTCACCCAAGGTGGAGATTCTCTCTTATGGATGTTATCTAGCCATTCACAGGACTAATCGTTTCCCAGTTATACTGTTCATGTCTGCAACTTCCACCTTTGTTAACTCACAACAACAACAGGAGCAACCAAACATAGGCAAGTTAGAGTTTAGCAATTCCATGGCACATGTATCCAAATGTCAAAGATTCCACACGTAAGTAGGATTAGATTGGATATCCAAACACACTTCTTCACTGTTAGGACAGTGAGAGACTGCCTAGGGAAGCTGTGGACTCTCCATCACTAGAGGTGTTCAAGAAGAGGTTGGAGAGCTACTGGTCAGGAATAATCCATGCCTGTGTTCTACTAGGGGTAATTCCCATGCTTCTAGGCTTTGCTGGTTGCTGCACAGGGGAGGGTATCCGTCCTTCTTTCCAGTACGTGCACCAGGGGTGGGTTTTTTTAAGCTTTCCCCAGAGGCACTGGGTCTTGGCTGAAGCCAAGGTTGGGACTTAAAAGCTGGAGGTTCCTGGCCAAAGGGTCTTGTCCCTCCGCTCAGGATCAGATCGATTGCCATATCGGGGATCAGAAAAAATTTTACCTTATGGTCAGACTGGTATTTACTGTTGGCTTTTTCACCTTTGTCTGTAGTAAGGAGGCATGACACTATACCTCAGATCTCTTAAGTGTGTAATAACCACCTTTTACAGAAGCAGGATGTTGGCTGCCATGGTTTCCCTTGCTCTAGCTGTGGCAGGTTAGAGTGTTACATCTTTCGTTGCGTCAGGATTGATCATAGTTTTACCAAGAGGTTATGATTATGGATTTGTATAGGATGGTTTGGATAGAGAGAATCCTGCTGGGAGGAAGGGGTTGGACTAAATGACCTATGGAGGTCCCCTGCAGCTCTGTTTCTACCATGGTGTGTTAGGAGTTTGATGCAAAGTACAGCAGAGGGGACCAACTGTTTGTGACAGGTGTGCCACATATTAGCCCTGCACCCTTCCTAAACGCCACTCCAACTTCCTTCCCCTACTCAATCTGCTGTTTTGCATTCTGCTTCCTGCCTTGTGCCCCCTACCTCACCTCCTGCTCTGTTTCCTGCCCTACCTGCTGCTGTGCTGCCTATCTCTATCTAATCTGCCACGTGCCCCACAGAAACTGCCTGTGCCACTTGTTGCACTCATGCTGCAGATTAGCCACCTCAAATCTATTGCATCACACCTTGACACAAGACAGTGGCACCAGGACTAGCAAATGGGCTAAACAGGGAAGTCTGAGCGGGAATTCCTGCTTAGGAGAGGAGCAGGAAGTCTTAACTACCTGAGAAGGTTGAGTACTGGCAAGTAGAAGGCCTGCCTGTTTGGAGGTTGGTAGTGCAAGTTAAATTCAGTTATTCTTATAGGGTTGCTTGGGAAGTGTGCAGAGAGGAGCTCTTAGTTGCTGAACTTAGTAGCTGATATTAATATGAATGAGGCGGCAGGATATGCCAAGGCAGAAAGGCCAGCCAGGACCCAGTGACACCAGGACCAACGAACAGGAGCTTGCCGAGGTGGGTTGGTCTGGCTGCTTTTTTTTTTTTTTTAAACCTTTCCTTAACTGTTAGTTTGCTGAATGGAAGCAAGCAAAGGAGGAACAAGGAATTTTCTCAGGGGCAACAACAGAATAGAAAGAAGGAACAAGGAATCAGTGAGATAGCTAGACAGGAGAAGACATCACAATGCCAAAGCTATTCCCACTGCCATCTCTACCTCTGCCCGTCTCTGTATGGACTCTGTCCAGGGGAGCTGTTAACCCCTGAGGTTTCCACCCAGGTCCTGGTCAGGCTTTGTGTGGACTGCAGCCTGCACATTCCTGCCAAACACAGCAAAGTGGGAAAGTGCTTGCCGTGTGAGAGATGCCTCCTGGTAGGTTCTCTCAGGAACCAGGTAATGGAGCCGTAAGTGGTGCTGGCTAGGCTCAGAAGCATCTGAGCATTAGGACTTCATGAGCTTAAACCACAAACAGGCCTCCAGCATCATGGAAAAGGAACAGACAGAGAAGGCACTGGAAGACAAAGATCCCAATACTGAGGGAGGGGAAGCTGACAGCTTGTCACTTCTGGCAACAAACAGTACTACTACTCTTCCAAACCTGCAGCTGTCCAGCTAGAGAACAGGTCAAACCCCTGACATCAGATGAGAAGAAGCCTACTCCAGTGGCAGCAGAAACTAAGCTATGTATACCAAAGGCAAAAAGATCAAGACCACTGCCACCAAGAGGAAACAATGTGTCAGTGTGGTTGGCAACTCACTCCTGCAGGGCACAGAGTCATCCATCCGCCCGTCTGCCCATCAAGAGGCCTGCTGCCTGCCAGGAGCCCACAACCAAGACATCATGGAAAGGCTGCAGCAACTCATCCGGCCCTCTACTATCCTATGATGCTCTCCCATTTGGGTACCAGTGGTACTCCCTGGGTAACCCTGAGTAGATCAAAAGTGACTACATGCCGTCGGGTGCAAGGGTGAAGGGGACAGAGGCCCAGGTGATATTTTTGTTGATCTTTCTGGTCATGGGTGAAGAAGACTGCTTTGAGATCAACATATGGCTGCATGGATGGTGTTACCGGCAGGGATTTTGGTTTTTCTGATCACGGGGTAGTATTCCAAGAAAAAGGATGGCAGGGAGGGGTGGGAAAGAGACTGGGTCTACCTGACAAACAGGGGAAAGAGTATCCTAATATATATACTCACTAACTTAGTGATGAGGGCTTTAAAACTAGGTTTTGTGGGGGATAGAGACAAAAAGCGCAAAAGGTAAGTAAAGAGCCAGGGGACCTGGATAAAAAACTAAATAAGAGGGGGTGAGCCTTAGGAAAGCACCCAGGAATAAATTAGGGCAATTTGTTAGTTACCCAAATTGTTTATATACCAATATGAGAAGCAAGGGGAATAAACAGGAGTAATGAAGGTACCAGTAACTGAAATAACAAAGATGTAGTGGGATACCTCATATGATAGAAGTGCTGTCCTGGATGGGTAAAACTTGCTCAGGAAGGACAGGCAAGGCAAAAAGGAGGCATTTTCCTAAATGTAAAAGGAGATGTACACATGGTCCAAGGTACAGTGAAGCAGGAGCTAGGCATGCTGGAGGCTTGTAAGTATAGGTCAGAATGGAGAGCAGTACAAGTGATGTCATGGTGGATGTCATGGTGGGAAGCTCTTCTAGACTTGTTGCTCACAAACAGGGAGGAACTGACTGAGAATGAAAGTGGAAGATAACTTGGATGACAGTGACCAAAAAATGAGAGCTAACTGAAGCAGATACTTCTGAAGTCATTGGGAGATGAACTATATCCAATTCATCAGATTAATCATGAACATTTGATGGATATTTCTGTCACTCTGTATTAGGAGGACATCAAATGAGCGCTACAGACACATGCTATTAGCTTGGAGCTTTCTTCACTTTCCTTCAGATGTCTTCTCATCTTTGATTTCTTCCCTCTTTTACTGCCTGGTAAGCCTGCTGCAATGATACGTTTTCCCTGCTACCATACCATTCCCTCACTAGATCTCAAATAA
Organism: Alligator mississippiensis; assembly: GCF_030867095.1. NCBI lineage: Eukaryota > Metazoa > Chordata > Crocodylia > Alligatoridae > Alligator > Alligator mississippiensis. The sequence goes on along the minus strand of NC_081824.1, from coordinate 54,271,667 downwards.
ATGGAGAAGCTATACTCAGAAACTTATCCCTCAAGACTTCTGGAATATTCTGCTCAAAATGTTTCTCTTTTGTTTCTACTGCCCTTCCCTCCTTGCATTTATCTCCAGACTCCTCCTTCTTGCCCAGATCTACTCCACCCCCCAAAATCCTCTATTCAATTAACTTCCTGAAACTGCACTTTTAGAGAGAGGTAAGGGTTTGACTGTGGGTACACAAACTTGCAGAGAGACAATAGGGCTGATGGGTAGGTAATCAGATCTGTTATCTCATCTCCATATACTGCTGTTAACAAGGATGTTGTCTCTGGAGACACAAATCCACCATCTGAGAACTGAAACTAAGCATCACAGAGGCATAATGGGATCTTCTAGACTGAGTCCCACTGGGTACAGTGGTTTTCTTTGATCTTGGCTAATCTATAGAGGAGCCTCTGGGAATGCCATAAGATTGGGCCCCTAATATAGGTCACAACAGGCCATTGACTATTTATAAAACTTTTCTAAAAAGGTTACATAAATACATTGTCTCAGATAGTATATAGTTAGAAGTTATAATCCTTATTCCATGGTGATATCTTTGAGCTCTAATATATCTTAAATTAAAACTATATTTATATAGGTTTATTTTTTAAAACATCTTAACAAAAAAATACAACTAAATAAAAAAATCTGATTTAAATTTTAAAAATGGGGGGGGAAGGAGAGTTATTTAAAAAAAAAATGTTGATTTGTATTCACCCTGTTTCAAAATTAAATCAACCAGCTCTAGGTTAACCCTCTTTCTGAAGGTAAGATACTAATGAGTGAAGAGGCCTAGTGAACGAAGTCCTGAGAGATACTGAAGTATCCATGATGGTAAGAAAGTCAGTTTATGGAGAGATGAGCAGGATTACTGGAGCCTGATACTGCCTTGTATTTCTGGTTACACTAACTATGAAGAGAAAGATAGTTATTTCTGCAGACACAGTCAAAAGAATGTCTCCTTTAAAGGCCTCTGATTGTCAAACCCAGAAGAACTTGGTTAATCTTTCTGAAAGACTTAGTTGCAAAGATATATATTTGCAGAAAGATTATGAACATAACCAGATTAATAAATGGCTGATTTAGCATCCCTCCTCCCATATCAGTTGTGGCAAAAATACCAGTCAACCTAAATGCTGGTCTTGGGAAGGAGAGGGGAGTGACATGGGTGAGACCCAAGAGCCTCCTTCCCCCTCACCCACACTTCAGTAACTGAGTTAAGTCATAGTTGCTCCAGTGGTGCTTTCCATTGAAATTATTGCAAATGATATCACTTGTCTGAATTATAAGAGGTTCTATTCTAAGCTTTTCTCCAGTCAATGGTATAGACTGCTGAAAGATCTACCACAAGTTTGCCCATGAAGAAATGTTAAATGGTGAAAGATAATCGTAAACAGACTACTGAAAGTTCAAAGGGATTCTCAATAAATTATAGAGGTGCACCAATATATCGGTGCCATATCAGATGAGCACTAATAAAAGGAAAATCAACATTATTGGCTATGAGCTTTTTTTGGCTGGTGTAGGCAATAATGTACTAATAAATATAATATGCCTTCTGGCCAGGGCCCCCAGTCGCCACATGCATGCGTATAGCTGCACACATGCAAGTGGATTGGAATGCAGCCGGACAGCTTAGAGAGCAGTGCCATGCAAGTAAGTCTGTGGAGGGTAAGGGGCATTGGGAAGGGCAAGGGAGGGAGGGGGAGAGGGGCAGATACAAGCCCCCACAGTGAGGGAGGGAGTGGGACAGGGGCAGGGTGGTGAATGGGACCCTGGGGCTATGAGTGGGATGGAGCCGCAGGCAGCTCATCCAGGGGATCAGCATCCCAGCATTTAAAAATGGTGAAAGAAGTGCTTGACTAAAGCTCATTTCAATGAACTTTAGTACAAGTGCCACCACCACCATTTTAAGTGCCAGGACACTTTTAACAAAAGCGGAGCTTGGGCGGATGTGGGCTGTCCACTGTGGGCTCAGGGCTCTCTGCTTTGCCCCAGGAGCGGTGGGCTGGCCGCATACCCACTGCCCATCCAGCAGTAGGAAGCACAGCTCGCTACTGCCACTACTGCCAGACAGGCAGGGAATGAAGCGCAGTCACGTGTAACTCCTGGGACAAAGGCAGCAGAGCGGAAAGCCCCAAGCCTGCAGTAGGCACGCCACATCCACTCTCACTTCGCTCAGCTCAGCTCCACTCCAGTTAAAAATGTCCTGGCACTTTAAAATGGTGGTGGTGGCAGCTCCTGAACTAAAGTTAATTTGATGAGCTTTAGATCAAGTGCCTCCACTGCCATTTTTAAGCACCAGGACTCTGATCCCCTGGATGAGCCACCCACAGCTCTGCCTCACTCGCCACCCCAAAGTCCCATTCAGTCCCCTGCTCCAGCTCCAGCCCCTGCCCCACTCCCTCCCTCACCATGGGGGCCTTGATCTGCCCTCCCACACCCCTCTCTCTCCAGATTTACCTGCAAGAAGATGCTCTCCATTCTGGCCACCTGAATTCCTGTAAATCGGTTATCGGATCAGTATCAGTCAATAAGCCTGGTGAATAATCAGCTATCGGTATTGACCAAGAAAATCTTTATCAGTGCACCTCTGATAAACGATATCTCTCTATCTCTATAGATCGAGAGCTATATATAGTTTATTAGGGGTGCACTGATAAAGATTTTCTTGGCTGATATATTTATATAACATGTAAGTAAATCAGATAGCTTCAGTGCTTATCAGGAATTCTGAAGTAGGTGGTGGTGGAACTTTGCCCAAGAGATTTTTCTATTCAAGTCACTATAATACCAAACAACTAAAGAAGCTGTTGTGCAAATACCTGGGAGCAGTACAAAATAAACTGTAGAAACTTCATTTTCTATTTTCTTTTCTCTTCAGAAAATCATGTTAGGCCACGGTAGTGTCTAAGATGTGATATTAAAGACCTTTCTGATAGTTTATTATAAAACCCAAATTCTCCAAACATAACAAATGCCTGAAAGCCTATGCTGAGCCTCTCTAAAATTCTGAAAGAACCTTTTATTTACTTTCACTGAAGCCATCAGTTCATGCCCTCAGGGCCTATTCCAAAGCAATTAAACTGTCTGGGCCTAAATCCTGCATTCAAAATTAGTACTATGCACTGTGAAAGACTAGCATTCTACTTTGCTGATAAAAATGCAGAACGTTTACTGGAATAGCAATAGATCTGCATCAACTATCTTCTCTAACCACCAGTCTACTTGAATCCCTTCAGTTCAGCAGATTCACAAGGGAAGAAGATCTGGACAACCTTAAAAATAAAAAAGTCAGCAACTTTTCAGAGCCACAGGCCAGAAGAACTCATCTTGGGTTTGAGGCAGGCCAATTTTGCAACCAGTTATCTGTCACAGTTTTTCCCTACTGCCACTGGTCCCTTCCTCCACATTGCAGCGTGAACACAACTCCCAGCCACCGAACCCCAGAGTAGCTTGTCACCAAGCACAGGCAAGGATCCCTGCCATCCAATCCCTTCAGAAGTTGTGCAGGTAGCACCATGGACCCTACGTTGCTGGTCCCTCCCCTTAACAAATCTCATCCCAATACCTGTGAAAAAGTCACAAATAACTGCTGCCCCTTTGCACCAACACAGACAACAGATCATTCAGAAAAAAAAAACTGTCCCTTCCCCATGACCACCAAAGTACCTCAAGGTGCCAGCCACACACAGCAAGGCCAGGCCCCTGGGCTCCCCCTGCCCCAACCTACAGGCTGCACAGCAGTACACAGCCCTCTACCTCCAGCTGTGCAGCACACAGCCTTCTGCTCCCAGATTGGGGGGGGAGGGGGAGGAGGAGGGAGGAAGCATCCTCCATTGCATGGCTATGGGAGGAGCAGCTGAAAGGGCTCACACGATGCCAGTTGTATAGCCCAGCTTTAAATACATAATAGTTCAATCAACTCTAAATACATCTGTTCTAGCAAAATACTATCAAATGTCCCATTGTAGAGAACAATGAGTTGCCAGTTAAAGGCCAACTACAGCCTCTTAACAAAAGCAACAACACTCTAGACCAGATGCAACTAAATTCAAGTCACGATATGGCACTTCATGAAACCACATTTGTAGCACAGGCGGATAAACACAATCTTTTTTTTTGTCCCCTCCAATCAGCTAATATCTATTCTCATGTTCTATATTTCTCCATAGTAGGCATCTCTTTAAACCAGGAGCATCAAGTTCGTTGGACCCAAGAGACTGAACAGCCTGTGAGCAGCAGCAATGGCAATAATGGTTGTGGATGCCAGAGCTGGTGTTTCTGCATGGCTCCAGAACCCAGGGAATTAATGCTGCTGTCACAGGGGCTCTGGCAGAAGAGCCCTCTGGCAGGGCCCTATGAGGCCCTGAAGAAGCCTCATAGGTCAGATGAGACACCTCTGCAGGCCAGATGCAACCCACGGGCCATGCTGGACATCTCTGTTTCAGACCGAGAAATATTGCTGGAGTTGGCCACTGAGAGGTGGCAGGGACCTGGGTAAGGTGTTTATTTGGTTTGAGCCCTTCCTGGAGGGACACACCAAATGAACAGTGATAGGTTTTAAACCTTCACCCCAAGCCTCCTTGCTTGTACAACCTACAAAGATCTCTCTGGTCCTATTCAACCTCTACATACAACCCTGAGATGAACCAGGGTAGCTCCTGAGAGGACTTGCACTTAAGTAGTACCAACATACAGATAACATAATGCTCTACTTACCATAACAATCTAGGGCTTTATCACTACTACCAAGATAGCATAATGCTTGAAGAACAGCTGGCTGAACTTGAACCTGAGTTACAATGTTGACACTGGTGGGCAAAGGAAAGTATTTTGAAGGAACATGTCCATCCCTGGTCAATTTAGTATGTAATGTAGGGGTACTCCTGGATTCCTCACTGGCCACAGACACATTCAGTTTCTCCTGGGAGAATCACTGCTTTCCCAGGAGAAACCACAAGTATACAGATTTTCAGGATTTCTCTCTCAAAGAGAAAGTGACCACTCCAGGAAAAGAATAAACTGGGTACAACCAGGGTTAAATCACTCCCGGAGAGTTTCTCTTGAGAAAGCAAATGTCTGTATGTATTCTGTTCTGAGAGAAGCCACAACACAGTCCTCCAGCATCCCAGGGTGCTTTGCTCCTCCCTCCCATGTGGGAGGTTGTATTGCATGCTGGACTCTACTGCTCCAGCAAAGTAGGAAGCAGAATACACTTGCTTCACAATCCTCACATTATACTGCAGGGGGAGACAGACTAACTGAGCAATAGGGTAGACTGAGGGAGTCTGTAGAGTGCACCAAGATGTGCTGCACAAGGGCCCTTTGGCTGAATAGCATCAACACCACAAGCTCTCAGAATTTGAATGTCTGTTCAGCTCAATTTATCAGAATGATCTTAATTCTCCCAGATCATTTGAATGTGTGTATATGGCTATGTAAGCAGCCACTGATATCAAGCTCTTGCATACAAGCGTAGGCAGAGGGATACAAAATTTTCGGGGGGGGGTGTACCCCCCACCCTCCCTCAGCAGGTAAGTCCATGGGGGAAGGGGCAAGGGGAAGTGAGAGGTAAGGGCCGTGGGAGTGGGGGAGACCGAGGCCCCCACAGTGAGCAGGGGCTGGGGTGAGTGGGGCCCTGGCCAAGTTGGGTGATGGGACAAGCAGAAGCCCAGAGGGGTCCATCAGACTATCGCATGAATATTCTAACACCAGCACTTCATTTTTGGACACCATGATCAACATCCAAGATAGTAAAATTCAAACCATCATACACAAGAAACCCATGGACCAACATACATATCTACACAGAACACGCAAATCACCCTAAACACACCAAGGAAGCTGTAATTTACAGCCAGGCTCTCTGATGCCACCAAATTTGCAGCAAGGAGAATCCATGATCGCCACCTGACAAATCTCAAAAGGGCCTTCAGCCAACAAGGACACTCCTCCAGAGAGAAAGAGATCACACTTTTGAAAGAGCCACCTGGATACCTCATGAAAATTTGCTGCAGTACAAAAAAGAAAATCCCCACAAATCGCATGCCATGATGACATATCATCCTTCCCTGGAACCTGCACGGAAAATCCTCAAACAACTGCAACCTATACTAGAGAAGACCCCATTCTTAAAGAGATCTTTCAAGAACCACCCATCTTAGCCTTTAAACAAGCACTGAAGCTCACCAACATCATCACCAGAAGCAAACTCGCTATGACCAAACCACGTCAAAAGGATCCTGACCATGCCAGGACAAGCAATGCAAAACCTGCCAACATATCTCCACCACCCCAACAATAACTACATCCCACAACAGAACCATCACCATTCCTGGATCCTACACCTGAACCTCCAGAAATGTTATACATCTCATCCAGAGCACCAAATGCCCTGATGGAAAATATGTAGGAGAAACCAGACAACAACTGCGCACCAGAATGAGTGCACACCAAAAATCTATCAAAGACGAGAATACCCAACTACCTGTGGTGCACACTTCTCATAGGACAATCACTCCCTCTCCTATCTCTCAGTTCTAATCCTCAAAGGGAATTTACAACACAGCTTTCATATATGAGCCTACAAACTGCACTTCATCAACCTACTGGGTACTAAAAATCATGGACTCAATACAGACATTAGATTTATGACACATTACAACCTGCCTGACATCTGATTCACCTGGTACCTGCCTGACCTGACCTCTCACATCTCTCTTTTATCCCCAACCATTCTCCCCTCCCCTTCTTCTCTGCCTTTTTTCTTCCTGGTTCCCTACCATTTCCTTTTTATTTATAGCCTCTTTTTCACAGTATTACCACTGTACTGTTTTCCCCCTTTGGCCTTTTTTGTCCCGTTTTTCTTTGCCCTCCCTTCCCTGCTTTACCTTCTGTTTTTCCAATTCCTGCCCTTTTATATTGTCACTGACATCCTGTCACATTTTTAGCTTCTCTCATTCCTGCTTTCCTGATCTCCAGCTATTCCCTTTTTCACAGTCTTTTTTCCACCTTGTATTATATCACTGTTGTCTCCCTCTGACCTCCCCCCCCTTTCCCCTTGCTCTCTTCCCCCTTGCCTCCCCTGCTTTACCTTTTGTCTTGCTTATCTCTACCTATTTACATTTTCACTGACATCCCTCCATACTTTTAGCTTCTCTCATTCCTTGGAGTCTTAGACCAGCAGAGACTCCCTATGCCTGATGAAGGGTGACTGTGCCTGAAAGCTTGCTAAGAACTTTTTCCCAACTACTCAGTTAGTCTAATAAAAGATGTCACATCTAACCAAAAAAACCTTGCCTGCCTAAGAGACTGCCTGAAGTTTTAAGATGAAGACCTAAGACACAATGCAATTCTCTAAGAGTAAATCTCTTCTGCAGATAGATTTTTCTCTGGATCCAGTCCAAGACTGTAGAATAAATTCCTACTGCAACTTAGAACCATCAGAAACCTTATCGTTATCCATTCAAGTGCACATGCACTTTTCTGACTTTTCCTTCTTTAACAACAATACATAGTAATGTGCACATTTAAAGAGAAAACCCTAAAGCCTAACCAAAATATGACACCCCACTGCACACACTTCTCCCTGGGGAGAGAAATGGAGAGACAACATGTGACTCATATAGTCATGTTGCCTAATTCACTACTAGACAGCAGTTACAGTAAAAAGACCCAAACAGAATTAAGAAGAGTTGGGTCAGGAGGCACAGCAATGTATCACCTTCAATGACCATTTTCTACAAGAGCCTAGGGGCCACATAGGAAGTTTTGATAAGCTGTTGCAGGCCAGATCAACAACATCCCCCCACCCCTCGCAAAACAGCTCACCAAAACTCCGTACGTGGGATGGGGCCGTGGGGGGACTGGTGAGTAGTGGTGTTTGAAAACAAGATAGGCAATCTGCTCCCTGCACACTCCTGCTCTGTGGAGGAGTGGGGGGAGGGGGACCCGTGTGCACATGTGTGTGTGGGGGGGGAGGGAGGCACGGGTGGGGAGCATGTGCAACATAGCTCACCTGGGCGGTGAGGTCTGTGGCACTCTGCATGGGGCTGAGCTCTGCCATCTCCCACCAGGGGTTGGGCTTGGTCCCATGCAAAGCGGTGTGGGGGCAGCCACGGGCGGGATTCAGTCAATTGGCAGACACACCCTGTGGGCCAGATCCAATCAGCTGGCAGGACAGATCCAGCTCATGGGCTATATTTTGCCCACCCCGGTCTAGATCCTAATATATCTGCATAACTTCTCAGACTTACCAGATGAGCCATCAATTATCGGAACATTTTAGCAGTGGAAGTAAGACACAAATACGCTGTTTGGAACCAAATAATGTTATTCCCAACAGCAAACCGTAGACTGCCACTGGCAATTCCTATCTTAAAATATGAAGACAGTCCTTGAGATCTATAAAGGAGAGCAAGACACTGCACTCAATCCATACTGGATTTCAGAATCGTATTCCAAAATTTAAGCTTTTGCTTAAAACAAAAAATGTGCCTCAGCCTTTAGGGATTCAAAGAAAATCTTGAAATTGTGAACTGAGTAAAAACAAGCTGTCTTTGAGTCTTCAAAGAGTCTGAAACAATAGCTCTAAGTTAGGTAAAGCGACCCATTCATTATAATAGGGTGACAAGCTTGAAAATTAAATATGATAATTTAAATATCAGTATTGTTACTAATTCCACTGCTGATAACTTTTGCCGAAACATCCAGTTACTTTGCCAGTGTTAACTCTATTCCATGCACCTGACCTGTGCCTTTTCCCTGATAGGTCATACTACACAAAACACTGAAATGGAGAAGTAAACATAAGAACTGCATGAAATACACTGCATTTAATATAAAAGTAAAATACAAGTGTTACTGTCTTATAATATATATTTTCACACTCCAAAATTTAACATCTGCACTTATCTAAACAAAACATGCACAGAATTTATACCAGAGTATTATATAACCCAGGAATTTTGTAATAGAATTTACATGCAGCAGGCCATAGTACAAGGACGCCTGAGTACATGACTTCTTGGAGGGTACAGGGGGCAGGAGGCAGGGTAGCGGAAGTTACATAGTAAAAGGTTTTGATAAAATATGGTTAGATTTTTAGGGGTGCACTGATAGACATTTTGGGAACCGATGCTTCCTTAAAAATCAGCTATCAGTATGTCGGCTGATACTGATCCGATTTCCGATACAGCATGGAGAGCTGCGTGCGGTTGGTAAGTCTGTTGCGGTAGAAGGGGAAGAGGGAGGGAAGGGGCCTGAGGGGGACAGATCATCGCCCCCTGTGGTGAGGAAGGGATTGGGGCAGGGGCTGGGGCAGGCGCAGCCCAGCCAGAGTGGGGCAAGCTGTGGGACAGAGCCACGGGTCGCTGGTGGGGGGTAGGGGAAGGGGAGGGGCGGCTCCTGCCACTGTGTGCATCCTGGGAGGGCATGGGGGGGGAGGGAGCGTGTGACCCCCCCCCAGATCTGAGGGGGTTTCAAGCACCCCAAATTTTGCAAGAGCATCCTGCCAGCACTGCCACCACACATCTGGCACAGCCCTGGCTCTTCCCAGTTCAACCGCCGCCTTCCCCCACATGCCGTGAAGAGCCTGGGCTGCACCAGACGTGCAGCGACAGCGCTAGGAGGGGGCTATGGTAAAATTTGAGGTGGCTGCAGCCCCCTCTGTAGCCCCCGCCAAGAAGAGCCCAGCACAGCCCCGGCTCCAGCCCGCAGATGCAGCCCTCCTGCTGCACCCCACACAGATCCAGGGAGCACAACCCCCCCTCACCCTCCCGGGGTGCAAGCTGCAGCATCTGTCCCCGTCCTCTCCACCCAATGAGCCATGGCTTCATTCTGTGCCCCAAACCACCCCAGCTGGGCAGCGCCTGCCCCAGCCTCTGCGCCAGTCTCTCCCTCACTGCAGGGGGTGTTGATCTGCCGCCCCCCACAGCCCTTCCCTCCCCTTTCACCACAATGAACTTACCAGCTGCACGCAGCTCTTCATGCTGTCGGGCTCTGCTCCTCACTGCCTGCATGCTATACTGAAGCTGTGCGCACTCACAGGCATTTATCGTCTAAATTATTGGCTGATGTTTTACAGGGCCGATTTCTGATACAGCCAATTTTCTTTATATCAATATCGATCTGATATTGGACCGATGTATCAGTGCACCTCTACAAATTTATGTCTGTTAGTATTACTCCTGTCCATTTCTTCATAAGTCTTCAAACCATTATATATAAATTACATATATATATATACCTGTACAAACACACATTTTATTTATTTATGTATTTATGTATTTATATATATATATATATATATATATATATGTGCAGAACACAGGTATAATCAGGACTATGTAAACTTTTGACTCATCTTGGCAGAAGTACCTGCCTTCCCAAGCAGAAGAAATGAGCTACAAGTTCAATTACAGCCTTTGCCTCATCACTATTCATATAATCCAATTTTTGCCACAGTCCATAAGCATAAAGACAAAAGTGAATATTTGATTTTTTTTTTACATTAAAATAGACAGGATTACTATTTGGGAGGTGGTAGCTGGAATTATGGTATTGCAGGAGTGTAGAAAGAATGATAAAAAAATGGGAGGCAAGGGACAATATTACCTGAAACTGTCTTTAGTCATTATAAAAAAAGAAATGAGTCAGCTGCTTAGCTTTCTTTTATAGTTCAAATTTATAATTGTTTTAATCATTATCTTCTGGATTTGCTGTTAGCTGCTGCTACAAAACAGAAAGCTGAGTGGAGATTGTAGTTCATTCTATGTCCTGCAGAAATAATTCAAGTGCTAAGTGTGACAACATAATTCAAGTGCTATATACAATTCTGTTGAGAGATAATTCAAGTGCTAATTGTAATTCTCATGGTCATGACTTACTCAGAATAAGTTGATAAATGTTTAAGTAACTTTTAAAGATGTTAATATAAAATGAAATTACACCTATGGCCACCAAAGACCGCAAAGCACTTTCACTGTTTCTGGTATCATCTCAGCACTAAAACTAAGACTATCACTGTGTCCCAGAAACTAGAACAATGGATTGTACAACTCAAGTACCCCTATTACTAACTCTGTGTTACTTCAGTTTTAAAAAGTAATTGATTACATAAATAATACACCTAACTAGTAAAAGTAAAGCATATTACTACTTTGATTGGGGAAAAATGGACACATAAAGAAAAGCCTAAGAAGGATTCAGACTGTACCTCCCTCTATCACAAGCATGAAGTCCCCTTTTGTAAATATTGTTACCTTCAAGAGAAATGAAGGGAGTTTTAATGCCTGAGACCTAATCCATAAAACAGAGAAGGGGAAAACCCCAACTCATTTTGTTTTACATTAGCAAAAAGGGATGGCACTATTATTGTATTTTTTAACTGTAATCTTAAAAAATTGTAAGATTTACCTGTTGAACAAGGCATCTGGAAATTGGGATCATTGCTATCCAAAACAGGCAAACAGAACTGGGCACTTGCAGATCCTAGCATAGGATCCTTATCGCTGAGCATGTTCTTCAGCGAATCCTCTAAGACATTTTGACTTGTACTAAAATCCTCACAGACTTCATTCTCCAGGTTGGATCCTAGAAATAGGGCATCATCTAAGTGTTCAGTAGGAATTAAATGGTTAAATGTATCAACTATATCCATGAAGACTCCTGTGTATCTTTCAGCCCTATAGAAAGACAAGAAAAATACGATAAGAAAATAAACTACAAACTGTAAATCACCCAAGAAACCAACAAGTTGTTCTGGTTCTTGAGGTTTTTTAAAGAATGCTTAAGATTTGCTAGAATTCTAACAATAAATATCTACTTATGGCTTAGAACAAATTCCTGTAAACCTAACAGCTGAGTTTTCAAAAATTATTTTCTCTATCAGCTTGTGTACATAAGCTTATTATTAAAGGCTAATCTTTCACCAGCAAAACGGATATACATATATTATATGCACAAATAATAAACTAAAACATTTCTTCGCTTCAATTTGAAAAGTAAAAGTGGCTGACTGCTGTCAATTACCACTAATGTCAATACACTAACATAAATTAAATCAAAAGAGCTAGCAGGACTGGGCGCAAAAATGGAGAATAATACTTGGCAAGAGCTGAAAATCTACATGGAATAGTGTGATATGAGGCTTACCTAATAACATACCACACCTAGCATTGTGCTTAGTAAATTTACTGTATTTCTATAAACAAATGCACGTGCTGTGTCCAAAATGATGGCCACAAGTCAGTCAATGAAAAAGTCTATCACTGACTTAAAATTTTACCATTTTTAGTTGAAGTTGCTCTGCTGTATAATATAACTTTACTAGTAAACTTTACTAGCACATGAATTCTGTGGCAAGGCCTGCCCTACTCTCTGTTGCAAACCTTGGTGAAAAACTGAAAATTATCTTGTGGTTTCAAAAATGAGGGGTGAGTACTGCCTTTACTTGAATATAAGACAAGGTTCCCCCCCGGTGGGAAAAGCCCCTCATCTTGCATAGCATACAAAAAAGCCTTATTAAATAGATGTCTATTGTTAAGCTGCTGCCCAAAGAAGTATATCCTCAGCAACGGAAAGCTGGCTGCAAGAGAACAGGCAGCTGGAGACTAGCAGCTACTACTGCTTACAGTACACCTACCAAGACACAAAACAAGCTAACAGAGCAGAGCTGCCTAACTTGTGCAGCAGGAGGATGCTGGGCAGCAGGTCTAAGCTGCCATGGCAACCAGTTATTAGGCCATAAGGAGGAAACCCTGAGGGTAATTAGGGACCCACCTGACCAGAAAGGGGGCCGGACTGGAAGCATATAAGCCCAGGGCTTGAACTAGCTAGGCAGTCTAGCCCTGTGAACTGCTGCATGAAGAGCTTCAGGCCAGGAAAACTGTAGAGCTGCTGTAAGAAATACCAGCTGAATACTGGCATCTTGCAGAGAAACACAGCTGCTTGGTAAGAGGAAGCCTTGTGGCAGACTTGATGCTTTTGATATAATTTGCTATACCTAGAGCAGGTTAAGTTGCTACAGCTGGCGTGCTTCTTCCTTTTGTTACAGTTTACAACCTGTAGTTTGGAACCAGTTGAAAGGGGAGTGAGCAGAGGCCATGGCAAGGTGCTTGAGAAGAACCTGGGGGTTTAACCTAAAGTGGGGTGCCTAAGGGGCACACTGGTGGTTTAACCCACAATGAGATTGTCAGGGGCCTGTCAGTGTGTTTAGAGCCCTGTTATGGGGCCTGGGTTTGGGGTATGCCATATACCTAAACCCAGGGGGGGGGGGGGAGTCTTAAAGCCCAGAGAGGAAGAAAGACAGACTAAAGCCTAGATTGGGAAGCAGCTGGGCAAGAACTAGGAGGCTTAGTGCCCAGGAAGGGTGGAGCCAGGGTATCCTGTGCATGGAAAGAACATATACAATGCCAGGGGGGCCCAGGAACCAAAGCAGGCTTAGCAAGTGTATTACAAAGGACAAAGCCAGTTTAAGCAGTCTAGGGCTGGAACCCAGAAGCCAAGTCAAGCACAGTGGGCCTATGTTAAAAGGAACCAGTAAGAGAACAGGGGCTGAGGCTGGGAGGGTGGAGACCCTGACAAAGGCATAGAGGCCTGAGGTGATCTACTGTTGGGTTGGGGCTAAATGCCCACCAAAGCCACTAAATGATAACATCTGCAAGGCATAGCATGGTGTAAGGCAGAGGTTCCCAACCACAAAGCTGCAGCCCTATACTAGGACACAAAGGGTTGGCTGCAGGCTTGTGGCTTCTGCTTCTGGCAGTCATGTGTGCAGTTAAAACTGGGCAGGGGGGCAGACCCAGGAAGGAAGTAGCCAGCTCCATGAACTCCATCCTGCTCCCACTGCTATGGCTGCACCTGGCAAGGTGCTGCCTGCACACCAGGTGCTGGGGCCAGTACAGGGCCAGGCAGGAGTCCCCAGCCCTGCCCACAGATGGGAGCAGGTAGATTTCAGGCAGGGAAATGCCTGGGTGGAGGGCAGGGAGGCAGCTCTGCTGCCCGCTCCTAGGGAAGGCAGCGGAACCCCTTCTTCCCAGGCAGCCTCGGCTGGGAACCCCCAGGCCACACCCATGTAGCCCCGTCCCTTGCAGGGTCCCCTGGTGCCTGTGGCTGCAGTACCCCAATCCAATCTGATCCTAGCAACACCGCCCCCCCCATGTACATATTTAAATGCAATTTCCATATTTAAATGGAAATTTTACATTTAGATTGTTTCTATACCCAATCCATCAAAATTCTTTGACTGAGTTTACCAGTCCACGGTATAAAAGAAGTTGGGAACTGCTAGTGTAAGGAGCAGTGGAGCCACATAATTAGCTGTTAAAGCCGAGAGCAGAAAACTGAGCTCAGGAACTTGAAATCGAGCTTGGTAAGCCTTGAGGCAGCCTTTTTTTTTTTTTTTTTTTTTTTTTTTTTTTTTTTTTCAAAAAAACACAAGAACATCAAGGGGTGGCAGGTGAGTGAAAGGGAGAGAGCCCTTGCCAACAACCTGGCTTGCTTGGGCAAAGGGGGCTCCAGGGTCATCAAGGCTACCCCTGGAGTGGAACTCAGTTACAGCCTGGAAAACTGTATCTGTTTGTTTATGGAAAAGTTATAAATTTCAGTATAGGGGATCATCTTATAATTGGGGTCATCTTGTATTTGAGTAAACATGGAATCTAAATAAATGGAAAAACAATAAGTGTTAGTTTTATGGACTTTATGGCCTCCAAACATTTGGGGCACACTAGCAAAGGCAAATAACTAGACTGTAAAAGCAGGTAGGGATAGGGAAATGGTCTCTCTGTCTTCCTCCATCCCACTATAGGCAGGATCAAGTATTATAATTTTCCTTACAGAAAGGAGGAAGAGAATTGAAAGTGCAGGGGTATAAGCATCAGTTGCTTCCTAGACCCCATTCTAGAAATCCCTGACAGCACCCACTTGACCTTGGAACAGCAGGCAAGTACTGGATGGTTCTGTTATAATGATCAACAGTGCAATACAAAAAGCCCTAGCTGCATTTAAGGGACAACCACCCTACGAATTCAGACTCTTTTTAACATGCTCATGACACTTTTTGGCTATCCCACATAAACATGCTTGTATTAAGGAAATGCATTCATTTGAGTTTGGTGTATGTTAAGTTCACACCTGTCATAATTTCTACCCTGTTCTGTGCATCTTGGGAAAACTTGGGCATCTGATACCCCACAGTGTCTTAGCAGAAAGGTGTGCCCATAAATATGCACATAAAGCACTCTGCACACCATGCTGACCAGATTGCTACAAGAAGGGAAGCCAAACCAGGTACAACCAGAAAATTGGGAGATTTGCCACAGAGCCAAAACATGTATGCAATTACTTAAGTTTGCCAGCATGAGAGAACTGTACCACTTTATTCTGTTAATAATTCAGCACATCTATAAACAAGCATGCTGACTAGATCTTAACACCTGATCCTGTTCCTCACTACAGGCTCCAAGATGGGTGTAAGAAACTAACTTGATGTACCATACTAAACACTTTAATTTGAAAAGCTCACATTTTCATCTCTTGTAATACAGTATTTTACCAGTATTGCAATGGTACAGAGCAACAAATGCAGGATACAACTGTGGTAAACCCAACCCTAAGCAAATAAAAATGCAGTGACACTGGCCAACCTCAAACATTAATCACAAGCAACTAATTGTACGTGCATCTATATGCTCTTCCACTACTGCTAACATCACTTAAGTGTCATGGGTGTTTACTTGACTATATTAAAATTTGGTCTTAAAATTATACAAACTGTACAGATACAAGACTCCTGATTTATTGCCAGCACTGATGGTAAAGAGGAGGGAGGGGGCTGCAGGATAGAAGATGCTAACCCCCCCCCCCCCCCCCCCCCCCCGGATTTTTAACTTCCTGCTGCAGCATTGGAAGGCTAACAAATTCAAGACAAGCCTCTGATAATAAGACTTTATATGTGGAAAATTATATCAAATATATCAAGAAAACATATAGAATAGGGACTGTAAACAGCCTAATTTGCAAGCACTGCACTAGAAGCAAGAGGGGGGAGGGGATGAGCCAGGCATCAGATCTTACTCTGGGAAGGTAAGTGAGCCCCAGGGCTGCCTGTGTGATTGGCTTGCTAAGTGCTTGTTCAATGGGCTGTGCGCATTTTGGGCGTGTGCTCTGAGCAGCTGGAAGTGCTGCTAGCAGAGTAATTGTTGCCTGCCTCTGACAAAAGCCCTAACAGAGGGGCAGAGCTAGGCACAGTAAGATGCAAAAAGAGACTCCAAGTGACCAGGGAGCCAGAAAACGGGGACAGCAAACGGCAGTTTGCAAATCAGTTTGCCACCCCTTCCTCTTTGCAGGGCACCCTTTAACATTATTCTTAATTAAAAGAAAGAGCTTGTTAACCTACATATTTTTAGTGCTAAGCAGCTATAACTCAACAATCAAAACAATACTAAAGTCCCAAGTGAGGGGAACTTCACTAATGAGTTTCCCTGGAAACTCTTTTGCCTTTCTTCACTGTAAGTTTGGTGAGTGGAAGCAGGGAAAAAGGACATTTCTGGGACCAAGGAGCAGTGAACAAGCCAGCTTATAGGGGAGCTTGCTACAGAAGGTCTGCTTAGAAAGGGGCAGGAAGAGAGGTGGTGGATTGGTTCCCAGAGAAATGGCTGGAGGATGTTGCAATGCCAGAGCCACTGACACTGACAGCTCTTCCTTTGCAGTGAGGCTTCCATGCAGGTCCTAGTTTGGCGCTGCAGAGCCTGAAGCTTGAAGGGTTACTACTAGTGACAGCAGGCAGTCCCCCCACCTGGCTATGTGAGCAGTGCCTCCTGGTGGCTTCCCTCACAGAGCATGCAAGAGTTACAGGAGAAGGTAGCAGGGCTCCAGAGCATCCTCTACCACAAGGACTGCATCAATTTGATGCCAGAGCAGACCTCCAGGACCGCAGACAAGGTACTGCCAAAGGCAGCACTAGAGAAAGAAGAGGACAGGGACTCCCAGGAAGGTGGAAGCTGAAAGCTTGTGATGTTTGGCAACAAGCAAAAGTCTTCATCTCCTGTACTGGTTTGCCTGAAAAATAGATAAAGGAGCCCTAGTAGCAGAGGAGGAACATGTTCCATTGGTGGGAGAGGACAGGCCAGGGCAGGGTCCCTAAGGTTGAGAGGATCAAGACCACTGCCACAAAGAGGAAGCAATGGGTGGTGGTAGTTGGAAACTCCCATGTGCAAAGGATGGAGACATCCATCTGCCAGCCTGACCTGTTGTCTGAGGAAGCCTGTTGCTTGCCTGGATCTGAGACTCGGCCCTCCCTCTGACTATTACCCTATGCTGCTTATCCAGGTAGGTACCAGTGATGCTGCCAGGAGTGACCCCTGAGCAGATCAAAAATTACTACAGGGCTCTGGGCATGTGGTTGAAGGGAACAGGGCCTCAGGTGGTGTTCTCCTCAATCCCTGCGATTTTGAATGGGGAAAGGTCTAGACAGGAGCAGATGCATCCTGCATATCAATGCATAGCTGCACTGATGGGGTTGCCAGCAGGGCTTTGGCTGCTTCAACCATGGGATGTTTGTTCTGAAAAGGACAGCTAGGAAAAGACAGACTCACTTACCTAGTGAAAAGCACTTTGTGCTTAATCCCCTAATGAACCTAGCTTAAAGCCCTGAGGTAAGAGAGAAGTGGGTGACCTGGAGAAAGCAGGAGGGAGCAACAAAGGAGGCCTTCTCATTCTTACTGAGAAAGTAAGGCAATCTGCTAATTATCTTGGGTGTCTGTACATGAATATGTGGAGCCTGGGAAACTAGCAGAAGGCACCTGAAGTCCTTGCACAGTCACAGAACTATGACATGATTACAATCATAGACTTGGTGGGATAATTCACATGACTGAAGCACTCATGGATGGGTATAAACTGTTCAGGAAGGACAGGCAGGGGAGAAGAAGAGGTAGCTTGTGACCCCAGCATTATAAGGTTGATGTTGTGGTGGGTGTCTGCTATAGACCACCAGACCAGGAGGAGAGGTTGGATGAGGCTTTCTTCAAATAGCTAACAGAAGTTTCCCAAATGCAGGCCCTAATTCTCATGGGGGACTTCAATCACTCTGACATCTGCTGGGAGAGGAATACAATAATGCACAGACAATCCAGGAAGCTTTTGGAGAGTGTTAGGGACAACTTCCTGGTGCAAGTATTGGAGAGGCCTACTAGGGACCAGGCTCTCTCTGACCTGCTGCTCACAAATAAGGGGGGGGGGGGGGGTGAAGTAGTGGGTGGCAACTTGGAAGGCAGCAACCATGAGGTGATCAAGTTTAGGATCCTGAGGAAAGGAAGAAGCAGCAGAGCAAGGACACTGGACTTCAGAAAACCAGGGTTGGATTCACTTAAGGAACTTGTCCCTGAAAAAATCATGGAGCAGGTCCTCAAGGAGTGCATTTCTAAACACTTGAAGGAAAAGAAGGTGATTGGGAACAGTCGGCATGGATGCACCAAGAGAAAGTAATGCTTGACCAACCTGATTAGCTGCTATGATGAAATGATTCTTCCTCTGTTCAGCACTGGTGAGGCCACACCTGGAGTACTGTGTCCAGTTTTGCTGCCCCCCCCACCCCCACAAAAGGATATGGGCAAATTGGAAACAGTCCAGCAGAGGGCAATGAAAATGATTAGGAAGGTGAGGCACACGACTCTTGAGGAAAGGCTGAGAGAAGTGGGCTTTATTTATTCTACAAAAGAGAAGACTATGCGGAGATTTAATAGCAGCCTTCAACTACCTGATGGGTGGTTCTAAAAAGGATGGAGCTAGACTGTTCTCAGTGGTGACAGATGACAAAAAAAGCAAAGGTTTCAAGTTGCAGCAAGGGAAGCTTAGGTTAGATATTAGGAACTACTTTCTTACTAGAAGGTAGTAAAGCACTGAAACAGGTTACCCAGAGAGGTGGTAGAATCTCCATCCTTGCCGGGGCTTAAGAACCTCCAAGACAAAGCCATGGCTGGGATGATATAGTTGTGGCTGGCCTTGTTATGAGAGCAGGGAGTTGGACTAGATTAGTGCTTTTCAACTGGTGTGCTGCAAGAATTTTGGAATAAGCTATATAGTTGCTTAACACTAACAGATAAGTAGTGTTGATGACATTTTCACAGAAGACGCATGCATGTGTTGGCTGTGAGGGGTACGCAGTTTCAGAGCCCCTGAACAGCTGTGCCATGGAATCTTGCTGTGGCAGTAAGCTTCTAAGTATGGGAAATGCCTTAACGGGTGTCACAGAAAAATTTTATTAATGTAAGTGTGCCTTGGGATGGAAAAGGTTAGAAAACATTGGACTAGATCTCCTAAGCCCCTTACATTAGTGTTCATAGAAAGTTAAGATTGAATCTTAACTGCTTTTCATAATAGTAGAAATCTTGTTTTAAAAATCTACAGTGTAAATGGGGTCTAGGACGACAGCCATGCATCAGTATAAGAATTCAAGCTCGATAACCTCACATAAATGATTGGCAGCTTATACAGAGAGATCTAGCTATAAATATACAGAGGGAGACATGTACAGAATGAATTCTAACTGTTTAGAAATGGAAAGTTTGACATTTTTTGTAATGAAAGCTTAGATTTTGGAATATAGTTCTATAGTAGAGCACTTATTTTACATCAGTTCTACAGCTACCACTTAGCCGTAGAACACTTAAACCAGCAAAAACAAATGTCCTCAAAATAAAGTGTATTGACAGAGGCATACTATGAAATTATAATTTAATGCTGACCTACTTTTATGTTGAAGTGACGGGGGGGGGGGTGTTTTTTACGTTGTGTGGCACATTAAGTTCAGAAACATGCTTCTGCTATTAGAGCATGCTGTTCAAATACCATACCTGAACATCTATTAAAATAAGCATTCTACAAATTCTGCATTGTCCCCTGGATGGGTATTCACAGAAATATCTTCTGCATATCAAACATACCAAATCAGACAGCACCCAAGGTATGTGGGAGTCGGTTTTGCTTTTAACATATCTCTTATGAAATAATATCCTATACAGTGACAAAACTATACAAAGAAATGCACAAACTTTCCTGTTTTAAAGGAGACAGAAAAACAAAAATAGTTTTATTATCCTGAGTTGATATTTAAGTTTTTAATCTTAAATATTAAATCCAGGGTTATGCTTATGAAAACATATGCTGTTGGACCCACATGACATTTTTTGTAAAATCTATTTTAGGTATTTATCACTTACTTTACTCTCAGAGGTTCTTCCCTGTTACAGGCAGCCTAAAACCTGCTTAAGTTATTATCTCAGCCTGCCCACTGACAAGTCTTGGAGGTAAAATTCAGTTTTTTCAGCCACTAAGTAAGCACAACTGAAAGAGTAGAAAGCTGCCAATCCCACAGAACACTTGATTAAAAAATTGCTACCACATAACTGTGTGTGGCCAAAGTTGACTTTGCCCTCTCTCCCACAGCAATGCTATACTATCACTAGGGGCAAACCCCCCCCCCCTCACTTCTCAGGGCTGCCTACAACAATTTACCATTTGCTAGAAATTCAGACACCAATTCAACATCTCTATCTCCAACTTCAAACTAACCTGAGAGGAAGGGAAGAGAGAGACACTAATACTGGGAGTGAAAACTGTCATATACACATTGCCTTCCCTTGCAGATGAATAGATTCAAAGATTACAAACAGCTAACATCATATCATAGTAGCCCTTTCATTTACATACATGGGATTCTTTTTGGCTAAACTTGTAAAGTGTGTGTGTAATGTTTAGTTCTCTATTACTCTGAACACAAGCTTTCATTGGCTTCTAAACTGTATTCGCTCAATTGTTCATTTTCTTTTGAGTCAATCTTTCTGATATTACACAAATTCCCTCTTATAGCTGTATACTCCTTAATATGTTAACTCGCATCAAAAACAGACCAAAGTCACTTTAACTTACTCTGTATTTCCAAATTATGTTGGCCAGTTTAACCTACCAATATTTTTAAGCCAACCTGAATTTGACTTAAGACAAAAAGAGTTGTGGGTTTTTTTTTTTTTTAATACAGGTCCTTAACTGGGGCTGTGCATAATGGAACCTGGCAGATTTCAACCAGAAGGAAAAAGCAAGATGTGTACACTGCTATGTAAGATGCATTTAAAAACATCACCAGATTCCTAAACACAAGTAAAGATACTCATTGAATCAGTCAAGTCTTCTACACCTGAGGAAACCTAATGTACAGAGAATCAGATGCTGCTTGCTCTGTTCCTTTTATATACTTTCCAAAACATATCTATGGCTATTCCTAATGTAAACATGCAAATTCTAGGGAGTACATTATTGGAGTAAGGCCCAGGCTGGCAAGTGGACTCTATGTCCATGGACATCACTGCAGAACCAGAACCCAAGTCCCATACAGAAGGATCTATTTTCACATTTTTCATGGAAACCACAAGACAGTCTTTCCCACAATCATCACAAAAACTGGTGTTTCTCATGATTTCACCCCCCCCCCCCCCCCATAAAAGCTTACTAGAATACAAGTGCAACATTCCCTGCAACCACAGAGCATGTGATTTGAGACTGTTAAGAGGCTGAACTAGTAACACAGACTCAGCAAAGGCTACAGCCAAGGAAGTGAAAGGGTTTTGGCACCATCTTTTAAGAAGCTAGATGCAATGCTACAATCTGAAGATGAACAATTGGCCTCTTAGCCAATCAGCAGGGAGGGGCAAGGCCACTAGGGCCTCTCAGCCACTCAGCAGCAAGAGGAGGCCCGACTGCAAATAAACTGCAAAATCAGCTCTGCATGAAAGTGGAGCACAGAAATCCTTTCACCTCACTGCAATTTAAGTAGATCCTTATCCATACATTATAGGGGTGCACCGATAGTGATTTTTGGGGCTGATACCAATTGCTGATTTTTAAGCAGGCACATTAGCCAATACAAATCTGATTTTCAATTCGCAGCTCTTCAGCTTGAAGAGCTGTGTCCAGCTGGTAAGTCTGGTGTAGTGGAAGGCGAGAGGGGAAGGAAAGGGTGCAGGGGATAGGGTGCAGATCAAGGCCCCTGAGGTGAGGGAGGGAGCAAGGCTGGGGCAGGGGCTGCCCAGCCACAGCACAGTCTCACAAGTGGCTTTTCGGGGGGGGGGGGGCATGTGCCCCTGAGATCTGCACATGCGGGCTGGGACCAAGGCAAGCATAGGATGGGGGTGCAGGAAGGGAGGGTGGGGGCAGCTCTTGCCACTGCACACAGTTTGTCCAGTGCTCATCTGGCAGCTTCCACTGCTGCTTCCACTGCTCATCCGGGAAGGTGTGCCCCTGGATATGCACAGGGCAGGGCAGGCTGGGGCTGTACTGAACTCTTCTTGGCTAGGCAGATACAGGGGCACACTCCCCCCATCTCCCATGCCCTCCCAGACAAGTGGCAGAGGCTGCCAGACAAGCACCAGGTGAGCCATGTGCAGCAGTGGAAACTGACCCCCCCTCCCTTCCTGCACCCCCATCCCATGTCTGTCCTGGCTCTAGCCTGCAGCTACAGCTTACCCCATGCTGCACAGATGCAGGGGGCACTTCCCTCCCCACCCCCCATGAGCCGCTGAGGCGCTCTCTCACACCCACCCCAACCCAGCTGGGCAGCCCCTGACCCAGCCCACACCTCCCTCACCATGGGAGCCTTGATCTTCCTACCCCCCATCCCTCTCTACCACACCAGACTTACCAGCTGCAGGCAGCTCTCCATGCTGCCAGCTCTGCTCTTCACTGCCTACATGCTACACTGCAGCTGCATGCATGCACGGGCATTTATCAGGCAAATTAATCGGCCGCATTGGGCCAATTTCCGATACAGAACATTTTCTTTGTATCAGTGCTGATCCAATATTGGACCAATGTATTGGTGCACCTCTAATACATTATATGATGCAACATCTTGAACAAGAGGTTTGTCAGATCAGACAAAGCAGTGACCACAGCTTTAAAAAAAACAACTCTTCTAGAAACAACAGCCATAGAAAATGACTTAGATTCAATGTGTAGGCTCAACAGCCATGACAGTTTATCAAATTACAGCCTACCTTACTGCATTAAGATTGGGGCAAATTTTTGTGCAGCTATAACCTACCCCATAGCCCCTGCTCCCAGAGCCACTGCCCACCCTGCCTCAAGCACAGCCCCAGCCCAGACCCCCACTGGGAAAAGGCCAGCGCAGCCCCTGGCCCCAAGCCCACAGCAAGCGAACTGCCCTCATGCCCCACACAAATCCAGGGGGCACATGCTCCCCCCCCCGCCAACTCTCCCAGGGGTGCGCACAGCAACAAGGACCTGCCTCCCTTCTCCACCCCCCTGCACTTCCTAGACCACCCACCCCATGGACCCTGCCTTGTCTTGGCTTAGTAATGCCTGCACTTGCCCTACTCCCTCCCTCACCCTGGGAGCCGTGATCTGCCCCACTGCTCTCCAAGTTGCCTGCATGCTACAGCTGCACACATGCACACAGCATTTACTGATGACCATTAGAAAAAAGCTGATTGCTGAAATGTCAATTTTCCTTTTATCAGTTCCCATCCAATATGGACCAATATATTGGTGCATCTCTACTTGTTCTATACTTTCAAACAACATTTATCAGAAAAAAAGCTTAACTTAGCTTTACCCCTCAGGCTGGAATAACCAGATTCAACCACAGAGCTCTTGATAGGTAAAGGCATTGGTGACATAATATACACCACAGAATTTCACTTTAGAGTTGAGATAATCAGAAGACAAGCTTGGCACTGCTTTTTCTTCTTTCATTCCAAATTTTTAAAAGAAAGATTTTGTCCTTTCTTCTACTTTAAAAATGATCGTGCTTGTGTTTTAATGACATACTCTTGTTTATTTGTATTGCAGTACAGAAACCTAAATTGAGACCAGGGCCTTAAGGCACTGCACCAACATAAAGCAAGAGTCTGCCCACAAAGTTTACAATCTAAACAGAAACAATGGTGAAACAAACTCATAGAAAAAATAGTGACTTGCTCAAGGTCAGGCAGCATCTAGAACATCTGGTAAGAGTACCAAGGCTTCAAGATTCCCAGCTCTCTGACCCTTCTGCCTCAAGTCCTGTAATTCAATTTACCCTATCAGTGAATATAACAGAGAATAAAGTATTTGGTGGGACAACTAACCTTAAACTAAAGTTTAATTTAAAACCCATATACCAAAAATTATTTCAAAGGTGCAAAAGGAATCTTGACAGAATACTTTAAAAAAAGATTCTAAACTTTCCTTACAACCGTAAATGAATTATCTATCACAGAACCACCATAAAACCTGCATAAAACTCTTGTCTCTCTCTAAAAAATAGCTGAAGTATCAGTAGTGATAAAGGTTAGATCCAAGATACACTGGCAAACCCTATGTAGCAAAAGTTTAGCCAGCACTTATCTACATTCTCAATACCCAATTAGTCACTTTTAATAACAGCAGTTACAAAATTACATTTTACAAAATAAAAACAACTAGATGCAAGTCAAAAAGAAAGGAAAATTTTAAATCAGACATATTAATTCATTTTTGGTTCATACCAACTATACTTTTATTATCCTGCTCTTACGGTTTCTTAACACAAAGTTATTTACAGATAAGTCTACAAACATCTAACAATCATAAAGTTTTGAAATTTCAACAGTCCAAATAATGAAATCTAATTACAGTAAGCAGAATTCCTATGACCTTACAGTGCATTCAGCCTTCCATCATCACACATGGACACCAGAGACCTTGGCACTGGCAACCAGAGCACTTCAAAACAAACAATCAGCATAAGATATTTCAGGGTACTTTCCTAACAAACTCACCCACCAAAACCAGGTAAGCAGTCAAAAAGGAGGCCACAATGCCTGAAAGTACAAATAAGTTTTTAAGAATTATATATAGTTATTTCACTAGCTTTTTCTCCTTGAACAAACTAGCCCAAGGGTGGGCAAGATGCAGCCAACCAGGCCATTCTATCCAGCCCACGGGGTCCCTAAAAAATTTAGAAGATTTATCTGCCCCTGGCTGCCTGTCCTGCAGCCCTCGATGGCTTGCCAAAACTCAGTAAGCGACCTTCCTCCCGAAATAATTGCCTGGCCCTGGACTAGCCTCTGCTAATTATAAAATTTTCTATTCAACAAAACACTGCTCTATCCCAGCTCTATCACTGCTCTAAAAAAAGTGGGGAGGCAGGTACAATTACACTCAAGCCAAAGACTCAACAAGAATCAGTATTTCTATTACAGGCAACCCCCGCTTAGGGCTCTTAACTGGTTCCAGAAAAACCAAGCGCTAAGCGAAACCATGCTAAACAAAATCCATTTGCCCATAGGAATGAATGTAAATATAGGTAATCGGTTGTCGTCGCCTCTTCTCGCCACTGCTGCCTCTCCCCATTAGCCTGCTGGCCGCTCCAGTCCCACGTGCCAGGCCAGGTGTGCGCTCCTGTTCCCCCGACCTGGGCCCCCACCGGCCCTGGTCCTGGGCACCAACACAGGCCCTGCACTGATGCCCATCCCCCGATTCTCACTGCTTTTCACCACCACCGTCTCTCCCCATCCACCCACCCCGCTGGCCCCACGTGCCAGCCTAGGCACCAGCACTCCTGCTGCCCCACTCTGGGCATGGGCCCCTGCCAGCCCTGGCCCCGGGCCCCACATTCCTGCTGCCCACACCCTGCACCGGCACAGGCCCCACACTCCTTGCCATCTCCACTGCTTCA
The DNA here is from genome assembly GCF_030867095.1 of Alligator mississippiensis. Classification (NCBI taxonomy): domain Eukaryota; kingdom Metazoa; phylum Chordata; order Crocodylia; family Alligatoridae; genus Alligator; species Alligator mississippiensis. Next base: position 54,245,929 of record NC_081824.1, on the reverse strand, counting down.
GCTAGTGAACTCAGGCAGTGGAGCATCCCACAGCAGCGGGGTGGATGTTTGCAGCCAGCCAGGAGCAGGGGGGGTTGCAGTATCCCCGCTAAGTGTGCAGCCTGCTGTAAACCCCACCCCGCTCCTGGACAGCCGCAAGACCACCCCCCACCCCTCCCATGGGACAGTCCACCGCCCCACCACTGTATTCACCAGCTGTGCCTGGCTTCTCCCCACCCCAGCATGCTCACGCCCGCCCCCCACTCGCTATCACTTGCTGCCACAGCCAGCGCTGCTTCTCCCCACCTTCCCGCCAAAACTCGCTGATTCCACTGAGCACTATAGCGAACTGGCTGAATGCTCAGTGAAACCAGGTATCAATTTTAAATGAGCGCTATAGCAAAATAGCACTAATCGAAACCTCGTTAAGTGGGGGCTGCCTGTATGCAGTATAAATTACTTTCCATTATGCTGTCCTGCAAACCTACTTTGAGAGAATCTATTCCATTTCCTTTCTGGAATGGAAAAAAAAACAAAACACATCAATAAATATGTCTCAATCTCACAGAAATTCACAACTGTAATGAGCTTATAAATCTAGCTATTACTCAGTTCATATGCTTCCACTTATTTTCTTGGGAGATCATTTTTAATGTATAATAAAGCTAAATACTCATAAATCTTAGACAGCATCTCTTAGCATTTCTTTACATTATCATCATCATGACCGGTCATGCCCCTCAACAAACTTAAAACAGCTATTCTCGCTTCTTGTTTTTTCCTCAGCATCAAACCCTTAAATAACATTTGTTATAAAGCACTTTCAAGTAGTGTGTGCTAAGTGGAACTAATTTATTAATTTCTTCCAGTATTCTCTAATGTCTCAAACCTTCAAAGTCTATACTAAAGATGTTACTCTTTAAATTCACTTCAACTTGCTAAAAATCATTCTGTTAACAAGTTGCCATGAAACATGCTTATGGTAAGATTCTTTAGAAGTATTTCAGTGCCTGAGGATGCAGCCCAAAAAGTGACTAGGTAACTCCTATTGCATAATTCCCTTTGCACCATATATGAAAGGCAAGGATTTTTGTGGTCCCTTTTATTGCACCAAATGTATAGTTGAGAGAAATAAGATTTTGGGCAGAAAGCACCTTTCTTCAGGCCAGGCAGACAAGGATATCATCCCCAAATTGCCAATTTTATGATGTGTTGGCCAAACTTTCATTTAATATTACTGTCCTAGAATGCAAGCCTTTTTTCCTCTGTATTTTCCCTGCTACTTTCGATAACATTGTTTCTCAAAAATTTCCCTCATATAGTATTTTCCAAGAGGTACGAATGCAAATTGAGTTTTGTGATTCTGTATTTATTGCCCATATTCCATTCCTTGCTGGCATTTGCCACACCTGATACTGTATTATTTTCAAGTTATTGTTGCTTATTAGTTATTCCAGTTCATACAATTTCAACTAAAAAGGATCAAAATAATTCCAGGAACCCCCTCTTTATTTATAGCCCTTCAACTGGAATCCAGGTGGTAGTTGTAAATAGTAAACCTATTAAAGTTAGGACATAAAGAGCGATGGATATATTATTTTTAGACAGTCTTTCAGACAATCTGACAGTGGCAAAATAATCATTTAAAGTGTGTAATTTGCCCAATTTAGTAAATGCTTTTACTGTGTTAGATCTAGCAATCCCAAGCAGTGACTAATCTTGTTATTGGTACAGGTGTTACTGTTGACAATTCCTGCTACCACCTGAAATCAGCAAACTGAGCAATGTACCGGAGTTGATATAAGGAAAGCCATCAAGTTTCTTTTAAACTGAAATGTCAATCATTGCTAAGGAATCAAGGTGTTTCCCCCTTCAATATCTAAAGCTGTTTTCCCTTCTGGGGAAGAAAAGAGCAAAAACATCTCCATTAATTAATTGATTGCATAGGTCTAGAAATACTTTTTTCATTATAGGTAAATATAGTCTGACATCTAGCCATTTAGCTGTTTAATCATTATTCCAAAAACAGAAAACACTTGAAATGATCCCATTTATAGTGTTCCCTCTCTTCCATCATGTAATAGAAAGAGGTAGCTAGCTGTATTAGTCTGAAGTCAGGCAGAAGGTAGGACAGGGTGCCACCTTAAAGCAGTGATTCTCAACCAGGGTGGTGGCTGCAAGATCCTTTTAAGGCAGGGGTGGGCAAAATCTGGCCCACGAGGCCATTCTATCAGACCCATGGGGCCCCTAAAATTTTTTGAAAATTAAATTTTAATCTGTCCTTGGTTCCTGTCAAAAATGACAGGAACCAGGGACAGTAGGACCCAGGGGAATCCTCAGCAGACTCCTGCAACAGCAGGGCCCACCTGGCCCCTTACCCCCAGCCCTGGCTTCTGGCCTGGGACCACATGCCTGCCCCCTGCAGAAAGCTCGGGAGGGAGGGAGGGAGGGGGGCCAGAGAAGGAGCTGGTATGAAATGCAGGGAAAAGCAGCGGCCCCTCCCCCACCCCGTGGCCAGCACTCCCTGCTGCAGCCGCCTGCAGCCCACATGGGGCTGTCCTGAGCCCACCCTGAGTGGGCTGCAAGCGGCTGCAGTGCGGGATGCCAGCCACAGAGCCACTTTTCCTCTGCACTCAGCACCAGCTTGTAACCCGGCCCCATGCTTGCTCCAGGCTCACCCCTTGGGGCTGTGCCGCAGCGGCAGCAGCTGAGACCCCGTTGCTTGCTGAGCTGGTCAGGGTTTGCTGCTGCCCGCCCGGAGCTCATGCCGCAGTAGGCTGCCACCGCTGCCCCTGTGCTGCCCAGCACGCGAACTGAGGGGGAGCAGCAGCAGCAGCAAATACTGCTCGGTGTTGCAAGCCGAGGGGCCACAGCTGCTGCCGCCGTGCACAGCCCCAACAGGCAAGCCCGGAGTCGGCACGGGGCCCAGGCTGGCAGCAGGGGTGAGTTACAAACTGGTGCAGAGTGTGGGGGAAAAATCAGCCCCTCCGCTGCCCCATGGCTGGTGCTCCTTGCTGCAGTCACTCACAGGCCTCGTGAAGCTGCCTGTGCCTGCTCAGAACATCCTCTCACGGACTGCTAGCAGCTGAAGCAGGTAGCGCTGGCCACGGGGCGGGTGAGGAGTTGCTTTTCCCTACGCTCTGCACCAGCTCCTTCCCTGCCGGCAAGCAGGGGGTCGGGGCTGTGTGCTGCCCCCCTCCTGTACCACAGGGCTGGGGGGCACTGGGAGTGAGCGGGAGCGCAGGGCCCACACCAGTGTCCCAGGAACAGCGACAGCAGGGCCCAGAGCAGGGCAGCAGGGGTACAGGGTCCTGGCCGGCAGGAGGTCTGTGGAGACAGCCCAGCTCCCCCCTCTCCCTCCCTGTTGGTGCAGCCCAGCCCGGCTCCACAAACTCCTGCCAGCCTCTGGGCCCCACGGGTACTGGCCCTGGGACTTTGATCCCAAGATGGTGACCAGGAGGCAGGGCACCTGTCAAGGGGAGGGGCTACCCATGCAGCCCTCAACAGCTCACCATATATGAGTAAGCGACCCTCCACACGAAATAATTGCCTGCCCCTCCTTTAAGGTATCTCAATTCACAAGCTAAACCCAGAGATTTCAAATAGGAACCAATCTGTAGATCAAAAACATTCTGGCCTGTTGCGATCTTTCTGGGTTCCATACAACAGAAGAACAACTCAATATTTTTTCCATAGTCAAAAAATGAGTAAATATCAAGAGCTGGTATTTTCTGAGGGAGTGCCTTTAGTTTAAAAAGGTTGGGAGTCACTGTTTTAGAGACAAAGTGGTTCAGAAAAGCATAAGCATCTTTCCAAGTAGACTGAGGCCTACAAAAGCTAACTGCTTTCTGAACCACTTGGTCTCTAAAGGTACCACCCTGCCCTGCTGGCCACCAAGCATATAACAGTTCTGGTAAACTCACCAAACTCAATAAACGCACCTTTTTTATTAAATGAAATTAAACCAAAAGTCACTGGGATAAATGGGAAGTTACCCATTAATTTCCCTTCTTTAAGAACTATTCAACAGCCCAATTAAGTCAAAGCTGACTGATTACAGTGTCACTGTAACTCAGCACACACTTTTAAAAGGCACTGAAAAAAAGTGATCGAGCCCATCACTTATCCATACCGAAAAGGCACAAAAGGAGGCATGATGTTCAGCTGACTATGATCCAAGCTGCGGATGCTCAACCCCCAACCCGTGGCCAGATCCAGTGCATGGGGCTCCCCAGATTTGGTGACAGGGGAGGGGTAAAGTCCCGCAGCCCTGAATTTCTTGATAGAGAAAAAGCCCAAGGTCCTGTGCGAGAGACAGGGCACCCAAAGGCAGGGCCAGGCATACCCTGCACCTCCCCTGCCCCAGGGGGGTCCCATTGTGCACGTGACCCTGCTGTTTATGGGCCCAATCCTGGCATGGGGGGGCTAGGAGAGGACACCGTCAGGATCCTGGGACCTAATCCCAGAGGCTAGAAAGGACAGTGTTAATCCCTGCAGAGGGGCCCAGCCCTGGCAGGCAGGGTGCGGTGAGGGAGCACTGCCTAGCACATGGGCACTACCGAGCGAGACCCCACGAGGTGCCTGTTCCCCCTCCCCCCCCCAGCTCCAAACGTGCGCGGGGGGGCGCGATGGCCCGCAAGCGGAGGAGGAGCCAGGCCCGCTGCAGTCAGGCTGAAGCCAGGCGGGACCCACCGCTCGTCCTCCCTGACAGCCCGGGCCCGGCCTGCGGGGCGCCCCGCCCGGTCCCCGCCTGCCTGCACCCCGGGCCGGAGCCGGGGCACGCGGGGGCAGCTGCCAGGCGAGGCCTGGCGCTCTTGCTGCTGCGGGGTCGGGCCTGAGGCGCAGGCGGCGGCGGCGCGGCCCAGGCCGCCGCTGGGTAAGGGGCGGGGCCAGCGCCGAGGCAGGCCCAGTCACGGGCGCGGTCGGGCCCCGCCGCCCCGCTTCCCTCCGCGGTGGCACAGATCCCCCAGCCCCCACTCACCGCCCCTCGCCCGCACTCACCCGGCTCCGCCGCCCGGCGCTGCCCCGGGCCCGAGGCGCAGGGACGAGGCGGCGGCGCGTGCAGGTCGCTGCTGACGCGCTGGCCCTCCTGCCCCTCCCCCTCGTCGGCCCCAGGGGTCGGTCCCGCCCCGCCCGGCGCTCGCTCCCCGCGTCCCTGCAGCGTGAGGCCCGCGGAGCCGCGCGACGGGCACGTGACCGCGCTGTTTACGGGGGGGGGGGGGGGAAGAGACACACACACACACACACACACACACACACACACACACACACACACACACACAGAGGCACCGGACGCATGCGCAGTTGCGGCCAGGCGCGTTGCAAGCGGGGGTGCCCGTTGGGGAGGAGCCCCGTGGACGGGCGGGGCTAAGGAGAGGTCCAAAGGAGAGTTCGCCCCCCAGTAACGTCTCCCTAGAGCGAGGGGAGGTGGTTCCGGTTCTGGTCTGCAGACTCGCGAGGTGCAGGCCCTTCCAGATCGCCGGCCCGCCCAGCTCCGGGAGGAGCAGACGCTGCAGGGGGGAGAAAGAGGCTTCATTTTTTTTTTAAAGCTTGATGACAGAGATCCTAGAAAAAAGTGGTGTGTGCGCAAAGCGGGGTGGCTCTCCCCGAAGCTAAGCAGGAAACACTTGTCAGAGTCAGCAAATCGTGTCACCGGAGATGGAAACGCGTCCTCATGAGGTGCTGGTTGGAGCCGTGTTGGTCTAAGAACACAGGCAGGCCAAGTTCGTTGGGTAGATGTGATCTCTTATTAGACCAACTAAATAATTGGAAAAAACGTTTCATAGATTTCACGGACATGACAGCTGGAGGGGGCCTATGCAAGATCAGTAGTCCAGCCCCCGCGGTTCTTTGCAAGCTTTCAGGCACAAACGCCGTTCCTCAGGCATTGAGAGACTGCTGCTGTTGTGAGATCACCCCGGTGGAAAAGAAGCTGAAAGTGTGAGAAGAAGTCTGTGAAAATGGGTTTATAGGACCAGCTGTCCCTCTTCCACCTTGCACAATGCTCCCTGGACGGCCCAGCATGACAAACTGCTCAGCATTTGGTTGCAAGATAAAGTGTCCAAATTCAAGTGGAATTGGGGAGTATCAGAGGTAGACCCTGTGGCTTGTCAGCCACAGAGAGATTCTGTTTTCTCTCTTTAAAAAACACAAATTTGCTGATAAATATTATACACAAAATCCACATTTTTCCGCTATTAAAATGCAATGCCATCACACACACACACAAAAATCAAAATTGATCAGTATTTAGAATTTATTTTATTATAAAGGATTGAGGCACTGGTAGGTTTCCAACTTGCTTTAAAATTATATATATAAATAAAATACATTACAATTTTAAGGCAAGCTGGAAACCTACCAGTGCCTCAGTCCATTATGATTAAATAAATCCTAAATACCTATCAATTTTGGTATTTGATTTTGGTGGGGTTTTGTTGTTTTTGTTTTTTTTTTGTTTGTTTGTTTTTTATCATGGAAAAAATCAGCACTTGCCACTTCTTTCACCAGGATGTGGGTCCAGCTGTGGCTGTCTCCTGCCCCCCACTGCTTTGTGGCACTAAGCAGCCCTGACTTGCCAGTGCCTTGCCCATGCCATTGCTTCTCATTCCTGACCAATAGTCCCCTTAGCCCTGCTGGTGCCCCTCACTCCCCACTGTCAGCCCCCTGCTTCCCCCCACAGCATCTGGCCCTGCTCTATGCACAAGTCTGAGGGGCACAGCCCCCTCCCCCCCCCCCCCCGTACCTGCCCCCTGGGAGAGCACACTGGCAGGGAGCCAGTCTACCACATCCCTCCAGACAAATCCTCCACAGCTCCATCCTGCTCCCCAGCCAGGCATGTAGCCACACATTCTAGCCCTGGCCCCCAAGTCCCATGCATCACTCCAGCTGGGTAACTCCCTGCTTCACTATGGGGGCCTCAATCCCCCGCTCTCCCAGACTTGCCTGCAGGGACCTGCTCTCCACACTCTATATACGCACATGCTTGGGGCAGCCAGGCACACGCAGCAAACCCTGCCTGATCACCCTCCTCTCACTCCCTCCAGCCCCTTGCCGGATAGATCTCTTCCCTTTGCTGGCTGGCAACCTGCTGTTTCCCATGTTTTTCTTCTTTAAAGAAAATCTGCGTTTTTCTCCTTAAAATGAGAAAATCCATGTTTTCCTGCATTTTTCTGGGGCAAATGGAAAACCCAGATCCCTGGTCATTGCCATGGCCCTGCCTAGCAGGAAGCTGGCCAGGCAGATGCTGTTCAGTATAGGATACAGAAAATGCTGAGAGAAGTCAAAATTCAGTGCACCAAAGAGAGTGCTGAGGGCATCAAAGAGTGGTGACAGCAGAGGGCAGCCCAGGAAGGATATGAAAGAACCTCCTCCTCACAGAAAGAGCACACTGCTGCCACTACAGCTACTGCTAAGTCAAAATGGTAGACAGAGGTGCTTGTGGCCAGGGCCCCGTGCACAGGCATGCTACACTTTGACAGTCGACACGTGCAGTGCCCTCCCAGACAGGATCTCCAGGCAGATCCCACCATTGTTCTCATTGGGAACAGGGAAGGACAGCAGAGTGGCATGCCCACCACTCATTGCTGTCTATAGCCAGAGAAACAGGCAGCGATAAATGGGACCTGTCTAGTAACCTAGAACTGGGGAGAACTTGTTGTGTGCAGAAGTGGCCTTCTAGGGCAACAGGTGTATCTGTGGGGAAGACAAACTAACTTCAGCCAAGAGGAACAAAGCAAAATGAACAGCGGCAGCAGCAGGAGGAGACCAACCTGGGGCTGCAAATTCCACTCCCCCACACAACATGCCCCCATTACCGAAGAACATGTGTATCCAGAATTGGGCTCCTCAGTCACCTGAGGAATCATCAAGCCTGACAGACATCATCCTCAACTCCAAGGGACTGCTGACAATGTCTGAAACTAGTGTCTTCACCCTCTCAGATCCCCCACTGCCCTTGAGTAAAGAGGAATTGTGAGGGAGCATGGGTGCACTCTCTCAGCTGCTTAGCAAGCATGAACACCGTGTGCCCCCAGAGGCTGGGTGGGGCATGGCAAGCTCCCACAGGCGGTAGCGGCACTGTCAGCAGCAGGAGCATGGTGGCGATAAGTGGGGAGCACTGAACAGCAGTTGGTGACCACCCACAGGTGCTGCCGGCAGCGTTGGCAATGGCCAGCAGCAGTTGCGGACTGCCCACAGATGCTGCCGGTGATGGAGGGGGAAGGAGTGCTGAGTGGCGATGGCCTGGAGGTGCCGCCGGAAGTGTCGGCAGTGCCTTTTCGCAGGGGGATGTACCGCCACACTCAAGGGGTGCACATGCACCCATGGGAACCTCCTATGTATTGCCAGTGTTAGCAAGCCCTTCAGAGACAGCAAAGCAGGCAAGCAAAGAACAGGTGTAGGAGAGCCTTCTTTATCAGTTCTCATTTTTTGCTTAGGGATGAACTTAACTCTCCAGTCTCTTGAAGAGTGAGTTCTGGAGACAACCTCTCACCCCTGTAATCTAATCTAAGTGCTTTATTGGTACTAGTCAGTGCTTCAGGTGTGAGTGTCACCCCTGTGTTCTGTCCCTCAAACCTAGTTTCCAGGTATGTATGCAATACATGTTGGCCCCGGATGCAGTCAGCTGTACCTTTGAAAAAAACACTCCCAGGCTGTCAAGGATGTTGTTCAGCCCCAAATCCTTCTCTGCCTTCAGCTGCTTAACCATGCAGAACCAGCTAAGATGTGGCAGGGGGCACCTCCTTGATCTATAGCACCTCAGCTTTACGTGCCTCACCTGGGTCTTGCCAGCTCTTAGAGGGGATCTCATCAGCTCAAAGGATCACCCTTGTTATATGCTCAGAAAAGACAGATTCCACCCACCCCCCCCAAACACACACACACACACACACACACACACACACACACTTTTTATGGATCTCTCCTTTCAAAATGTAAATCATTGTCAGGAAGGACGTGTCTCAAGTGCCCTGACCAGGTCAGTGGCAGCCTGTCAGATGCTAATTCTCAGGATTAGCTCTCTTCAGCCAATAAGGCTTTGAGTTTCTGAGGTGCACAAGAAATACATTACTTAGGGAGCAGCCCCTGGCCTTATAACATATAAGATACTTGATATCAAACACCCACAGTGCATAAAAATATAACGATGATACAGCCAAAGGCAGCTTAACGCCACCTATCTGTAAAGGCCACACGTGCCATATCAGTAAAACTCAAGAAAACATGCATAACATCCCACGGACCTCTCAAAACATTGTAGGGTCATGACAGTATTGCCCCTCTCTTCTTTAAGTACAGTCCTTTTCTTTGTGCTCCCATGCTTTAACTAGGAAATTTCAGCCCCTTTCCCTAACCAGCTTTCTTTATAAAAAATATTGTCCATCATGGTGGAGCTGTAGTGGACAGTGACATATTGCCTTGTAATGGAGGTTGCACAATCAAGTGCAGATTTTTTTCTGTGCCTCAAGTCCTATAACTTCCCCTCCCACGTGCCCCCTCCCCCCAAACCTTTTGATATTCTTTTTAAGTTTTGATACCAGAACCGACTGGGTAAATAAACTTACCAATGCTAGATATACTATTCTTTCCCTGGTCGATATTTACCATATTATGCAGAAAAGAATTGTATTAGTACTCTGGACAGTGACACCACACTGGGAGTTTGTGTTCAGCAAGTGTATCATGAATATATTCCTTCACCCCGACAGTCTTTTGGATCTGCTTTCCCCAGATAAAAGCCCTGTATCCTGAACACATGATCCATATTCTTTGTTTCTAAGTGCAAGTCTTTTGAGTTTGTTACATTAAAAAGAGCCCAGTTGAATTCATCTATACAAAACCTGGATTGCTTAAGTCGCTATATATAAATTCCTTCAACTAAAAACACGGTTAAAAAAAGAACTACATCTTAAAATTTGAGTTAAATAATAAAGATGCAGTCTTACATGCATCATAGTTGGTTGCATCCATCTTTCTAAATGTGTCTTTATTTGATGTTTTGTTTTTCTTCCTTCTCAAAACTGAGAATCAGAAAATTGGTGTAAATTTTAAAATTCAAGGATATTATATATTCAAAGAAATACAGTGTACACCAAATTATACCACAGGCAATCTTTCCCCAGCAACAATTTTGTTTTGTTATGCCTTTTTACCCAAGTTGTTCATAAATATTCCAGGTCTTGAGGGTTGTTTTTCACAGGTGTAAATACAGAGGCCAGCTTCTATGCTCACAGATCCAAGTCTCTTTCTTGTTACTACTCTGCCCAACGGTTCTCTCTGCACTCTCTCTGATGGCCATGCTCACAGTATTTATCTGGCTTATTGCCATGATCCCTGTCCATTTCTTATGTTTTTTTCCCCTCACATGTTCATGCTTCATTAAACATTAATACTTCATTAAACAATTCTCATTAAACCCAGCGTAGCTTAATTTCTGGCCTTAAGTGTACCTGCATTTTAGGTGGTAGCTCTTCATGTCAAAATGATATTAACTGCATTACATGTTTTACCAAAAAGGAACAGCTATCATTTCTAGAGCTTCAAGGTGGTTTCACTCATGTCTGCATCAGAACAATATTTTCTTCCCCAATATCAACAATTTGTACAGTGTTAGACCAGGAAACAGTTCTGGCAAAACCCCACTACACATCATTTTTGTTGGCTTGTTGCCTTCTAGAATCTAGAGATGGGCAAGTTCGTTTTTATCCCACATGCAAACCCAGCAATATGCTGCACTGATTTTCATGTAGTGCTAATTATTAGAATATCATGGAGTGAAAAATTAGAAAGTTTACACAAGTCTAAAGTATATTAACAGCTGCTTTTATGGAAGGAAGTTTAAGATCTCAAAAATGTCAGTGTTTCACAAAATTTATTTTCAATCATTTATATGGTTTTATGATCACAGATCCTACCAACTTTTAATTATTCAACAGGTATCTCACATCAGACTTCCCACAATTTTTGCTCAAGATTAGCACCCTAATATTGGCTTTTTCTTTCTCCCAGTCCTCCAGCACTTTTTCTTCTTATCAACATGTTAGGTTACAAAAAAACAAACAAACAAACAAACAAACAAAAAATAATAAATGTGTGTGTACATACAGATATAAGTAAAGCAATAGTTCAAGGGATTCCACAGACAATAAATTTAAAGCACCTTGGTTACATACACTAGGCCTTGCAGATTTAAAAGTACTTAACAGTTGCTATTTAACATTCTTCCTACTTATTACTGGAATAGGAATTGTTTATACAAGATAAGAGGCATTCCAACTTTTTAGGGGAAAAAAGACCCTGTTTACTAAACACCTAAGTAACAAGACCAAGCCAGTAAAATGCAGTTAAAATTAACTGCCTCCCACTACTGTCCTATCTGGCCAAATTTAGGAATTCAGCCAATCATTTAAACACCTAAACATCCTAACAGTCACAAACATGACTACATGGAGGGGATTGATCTGTATAGAATGCAAGAACTCTACTTCACATTCCCTTTTCTTCAGCAATCACATCTTTCCACCATATTTAGATCAAGCTCACTCTCCCTTCTCTCTGATTCCACAGAATCATTGTCCTCAATCATGAAGTACCATACATCACAGCAAGGGCTGAAAATGAGCACAAATAACTACTGTAAAGCAATCAATTTAATAGAACAATTGTAAAGAAACAAAACCCATTTTATTCTGGTTACGAACAGGAAATGTGAAGGAGCAATAAGTATATATATATGATGGATAAAAATTAATATTGGTAATATAGTGTATTGGACCAACTGCATGGTTGGGATAGGCAGACACAGCAGCTAAATAGCAGATATAATAAAAGTTTGTTTTTGTTTACATGTGGAGTTTTACACAAGCTAAGAGAAAGTATCTGGCAGCCTACAAGCAGAAATGATGCAGTAAAAACCTGATAATGGAGGATCAAAATTGTTCAGGCCTATCATTACCACCTCTAAAGTGCAGGGGTTACCTTGTATCAAGTGGCCATGAAGCCATTGTCTATTTTCCCTAGTACTTAGTATCTAATAAACTAATGGATTTCTGTTCCCAAGCTCATCTTGGAAGGAGAGATTTCCTTTGAGCACAAGACCCTACTGTGCCTGCAGCATCTGCCCAAGCTCCAGCCAAGGAGCAGAAGAGAGGGGCCAGCTCTGCTGTGGAGCAGAGAGCCCTGCACAGCACAGAGAGCATGCCAGGATGCTGGGGGACTCAGGTTTATTTTAAACTAGCAAGGGGGCTGGGACAGATATTGCATAAACCAGTTTGACCCTAATCAGTTAAGTCTGATAAACCTGGTTGAATGTAGTTTTTCAGACTGGTTTATATGCATTGAACATCTGTTCCGTTACAGGTTCAAACCAGTTTCTGATCACTTAAACCAGTTTGTGCGCAATGTCTGTCCCAGCCCTAGGAGGTAGATGGTAAGTCCTCAGGTTGGCTTGCTGGTGACTGAGACTGCTCACTGCCTGTAGTTTGAGTTAATAGTCAATCCTTAAGGTTTTCTTTAAGGTTTTGCATTTGCTTGTTTCCCACCCTGTAATAAACTGTTTTAGTTGAACATTGCTTGCAAGTGGGGAAAGTTTAAGTTTAGATAACCTAGGTAAATTTTATTTCCCCTTGTTTCTGGGTGGGGGCTCTAGTTAAACCCCTACATTTGAACCTGGCTCTTGTTACTGCAATCTAGTGCCTGGCAGAAGGGTTACACTAATGTAGGGGTGTCAAATATGGCCTGCAAGCTGGATCCACCCCATGGAGCCCTATCATCCAGCCCACGGTGCTGCTCCTGGGTCCTAGACTGAATTTCTGCTTTGCAGAGCAGCCTGCATGCCACATGTGCTGCACACAGGGCCAATCTGACTCACACTGCATGCAGCTTACAGGTGTGATGGGACCCTGAGTTGGCCAAGACTGTGAGAGTGCAAACTCCCTGAGAGGTGAGATTCCCAATTAAAGGACAGTTAAATTTCAATGATAAAAAGGCAACTTTAATAATATGAGAAAACATGACAACAGAATTGAGAAAGACAGAACATAAAATAAACATTAAAAACACACTAAGACACACAAGGTTCTTTGGGTAAATGGGATATCTTTTATTAGACCAACTAAATAGTTAGAAAAATTGTTCTTTGCAAGCTTTCATGCACAAACACCTTTCTTCAGGAATAGGGAGTGCTGATGTTTGCAACTCTCCTGGGTGGAATAGAAGCATAAACCAATATGCAAAATACAGGTCTGTAAAAATGCAAATGCATGACAGGGGAGGTCAGAGGGGATGGGAGACAGTAGGTGCACAACAGGTACGATGAGGGTAGGAAGTGGGGGGGAATGTTGACCTGGTGATAGAATGTAGCTGGTAAAATGCAGAGGGGTTACCTGGGGTTATTGGATGGCAGATTGTAATACTTTTCACTCTTACCCCTGACCACGGGTTACTTCACAGCCCACAGCTGGTTCCAGTAGCAGGAAGGAATCCTCACTATCTCTGCAGCAAACTCCCCTCCTTGTCCCCAGAGATTTCAGCTTCTCTTCTCTTTCCCACCACTCCAGCCTTTCCAGCTGCAGTCTATGTGCAGAGATCTACCCAACTCAAGGAGGCAGCCAATCAACTTCAGAGATTGCAGGGCCAGCTACCACTTTCACAGGCTTATTGTGATGCCTCCCCCTTCCCCACACCTCTGATTGGCAAAGAGGCCCTGGGGTGCATCCCCCCCTCCTACTGATTGGTGGGGAGGGCTGTCCACCCCTTGCTGCTGATTGGCTGAGAGTGCTGTCCACCATGTGGCCCTGCCCCTCACCACTGATTGTTTTTTTCCCCTGCAGATGTTGCAGAGATCGCCTGATTTCATGACTTCAGCAAAATGCGTGCAGTTGTGATTTGAGTAGGTCTCTCCCCATGTGACAGATTCTCTCCATCTCCACTATCTGCAACTTCACACCAGCCGACTTCTGTGAGCTTCAGAAGGCTGCAGGTGCACTCTCTCTCTCCTGCTTGCATCTCTGTCACCCCCCCCCCCCCTTCTAGAAAGCCACAATTCTTAAGAAAGGGAAGCTTTCAGCAAAATCCAGATGGCAGAGTACAATTAGCCAGACCACACCCAGCCCCTCAGGAGTTCACCCATTAACCCCTTCCCCACCAGAACCCCCCCCCAACACACACACACACTTTTAACAAGGAATTTTAAAACAAGCAAGACATCCAAATAATCATCTCAGTAGGGCTGGATGCCAAGTGCTGCAGGTAGCATGTGGGTCTGGTCTAACACTAATGCCACTAGCACTCAGGCTGCACACAGGGCTGATCTGGGATGCATGCAGCATATGGGGCTAGTCTAGCACTAATGCTACGTGTCACCTATACCAGCCCAGCCCTGTGCACTGCATTTGGTGCATGCAGCCAGACTGTGGGTCTAGTCTAGCTCACAGTCTGGCCCCATACCAGTCACCCAGCCCATGGGGCTTGATGAGTTTGACACACTTGCACAAATACAAAATTATTCAAAGGTCACTGAATGTCAGAATTAATTCTGAGCTGTGAAGAAATTGGCAGTGGAGTGTTTAATACAGTCAGGGCATGTGAGAGAGATTCAAAATAGAAGTCATTCCCTGTATGGCCTGTTTGATAAGCCCTTTTACATGTGTTCAGATGGAAGTCTGAGACTCACTATTGCTAAAAAATGCTAAAAATCCCTGAGCCTGCTGGTGAAGTAGGGTGGTATCTAAAAAGAGCTGGGGTTGTATAGGCAAGTGAAAGAGGACCAGCAGAGGAGTGGCAGCAATGACTTCTTGCCATGCAAAGGAACCGCAGGGACTCCTGGCAGCATGAAGGAGTAGTGATGACCCCTTCCACACTGAGTGGGCTAGGTTGTAGCCCCCCTGATTTAGAAAGTTGGCGTTAAACCCCTAAATTTGAACCTGGCCCTTGTTACCTCCATCTACTGCCTGGCAGAAGGGTGTTACACACACTGTCCACCAAAGCCTGGAATGGAACTCTGGGGAAATGTCCCTACCTCCTCTTGTACTGACCCACCTACAGCAGGGGTTAGCAACATCTTAAGAGCAGCAAGTTAAATTAAGAGAGATGAGTCTGAAGGCAGGCCACTCTCCCACCACCAGTTTCCCTGCTGCTGACGTCTTGTCTTTGCAAATTGGATAAAATTGCTGGCAAGCCAGTTCTGTAGGTTGATGACTGTTCTCATAGAGAACTACAACCTGTACTGCTATCAGTTACAATCATTATTATATCAATACCAAAACTCTCCCATAGGTGTTAAATTGCAAGTGTTAGTATACTAAAGCCATTCCACTGTGGAATTAGAAAGAAAAATTGTCCTCATTTCTACATGCAGCCCAATTCCCTTTTGTGAAAACCATATATCATTTCCTGAATAGCATTACTGCTTCATTAAAGAAAGGTAGTCACATCATAATGGAAAACTTCCCTGTCTCTTTCTTGATTTTTCCATAGCCCTTTTACTTAGGATTGCTACTTAGTGCTCTCACCCTTCCCTGCCTTCTGCCTCATATTGACAAGGACTGTGAAAACTGTTGATGATTTGACTCTTCTGCTACCTATCTGGTTCATCCTTGAGGTATCCAATTTTCTTCAGCTACATTCTGAAAGTGTTCTACTTTGCATCAGAAACTGATGCTGGTAATTTTAGCTGCTGGCACTCCCCTTATCTCCCCTTGTCCAGCAATAACCTTTTAACCACAACTGCCTCATGAAGATCTTCCCCACTGATAAGTAATGTGTCACTGTTACTGAGCTATCCGGAGTGGCTGCTGGCATATTCTCTTTTTAGTGAATGTAAACAGTTTTTATCAGTATTAATATTAAGAAGATAACCACCAAAAAGAAAAGAACCCCCCCAGTCGCCGTGTCTAATTTTACCATTTGAATTAACAAAATTAAATCAGGTTATATCATCAATTTTTGAAGTATGTTACCTTAAAAATTGATATCTTTTAAAGCAATACTCTGAATTGCTCCAATAAACTCCCCCATAAAATCATTTCAACATTTGATTACAATTTTTAAATAAAAATTAGTTAAGTATCTTATTACAGAAGAAACCCTAGTCAGGATTAGTAAAACGCTTCTATAAGCGCTATAAATTTGTGCACGTAGACATACTTCTGTCCCAAACACTTTAGTATCTGTTCAAATATTTTAGAATTAAGAGAAATTTAACAATGACAGATAGTATATTTTAGTGAAATGAGTATTCTAGTAGAGCTAGAAAGGACCTCCAGAGGTTATCTAGCCCAACTCCCTGCCTGAGGCAGGGTCATCCCTATTCAAACCATCCTAAACAATCCACAATCTAACCTCTATATAAGACTATTATTAACCCTGACACAACACAGACCTAACACCCTAACCTGCCACAGGTAAAGCAGGAGAACCATGGTAGCCAAGGTCCTTTTTTATGAGATGTTGTCAATATATGCTTGAGATCCCAGGTCAAGGGCCATGCCCCGTTCCCCTGCCCCGGCAAAGAAGAAAGCAAAGACCCCCACAGTCCATGAGGTAAAATTCCTTCCTGACCCAAATATGGCCATCAGTCTGACCCTAAACAGAGGGGTAAGACCCTCTATCCAGGAATCTTTGGCTTTGGTCCCAGCAGGAACACTAGCACACCCCAGGCGAAGTCCCTAACCTTGGCTATAGCCACTACCCAGTGCCTAAAGGAGGCTTAAAAACACCTTGACACCCATAGCAATTTGGGGAGGTGGAGGTAAGGGCAAGGGCAAACAGCAAAGCCTACAAGCATGGGAAATAACCATAGTCCAACAAAGACATAGCTATGCCTAGATCACTTAATGACCTGCTGTTCAATATTTGTTTTGTCATTCTTCCACGTGCGAGTCCTCAGCTTTATTTAGTGAATGCTATTTACAATTCTGTTCTGAGTACAGAATAATCAATTTCTTCAAAGGCTTTTCTAAGGGTATACTCATATAGGATCTATACATTTCAGAAGCACCCAGAACTGGAATACTGGGATTAATGTCAGAAGTGTCCACTGATTATGAATGTCCAATTCTAGAAACTATTTTTTTTTAACAACTTCATGAAATTCTCATTAACAAGCTTAGGAAATAAAGACTAGAAAAAAAGTACTGTAAGGTGGATACATAACTGGTTGGATCAATGTACTCAATGAGTAGTCCTCAATGGTTCAATGTGTAGTTAGAAGGAGGTATCAAGTGAGATTCCCTAACAATCTACCCTAGGTCCAATATTGTTCAAACATCTTCATTAAGGATTTGGATGATGGAATCAAGCACATCCAGCAAATTTATGGATGACAGCAAGGTGGGTGAAATTGCAAACATTTGGAAGGTAGGATTAGGATTCATAATGACCTGGATAGAGTGGAAGAATGATCTTCAACCAATAAGATGAGATTCAACAAGGAACAGTGCAAAGTCATGCACTTGGGGTGGAAAAATTGCACAAACTAATACAGACTAAGGAATGCCTGAGCTAAGCTGCAGTAGTGTAGAGAAAGACCAGGGGTTACAGCAGACCACAGGCTGACTGAGCTAGCAGCGTGCTCTGGTTGCAAAAAAAGCTAACAGCATCAGTTGCATATCAAGGGAAGTGATTCTTTTGCTCTACTCAGCATGTGTAAGGCCTCACCAGGAGTGTTGAGTCCAGTTCCAGCTCCACCACTTCAAGGATGTGGATAGTTCGGACAAAGCCCAGCGCAAAGCTCTCATTAAGTCCCTTCTAGCCTTACTTTTCTAATCCTGTATTTTGAAATTCAATGGTTACTTGAAATAGAATGCTATTTTAAGCTCAACTTGAACTAAAGAAACTAAACCTTTTCTGAAACTGATCTTTCTGGTTTATCACTTAGTAAAGTTGGGGGGGGGGAGGGCGGGGAAGTTACACCATTGCAAAACATTCAGAAAGATCAGTGCAGAATACTTTTAACACCATGCATTCCTATTTGAAATCTCTAGGTTTATCATGCGAATCATGTTTGTACACCTAAGCGCTAACATCACGACACCCTTGAAAGGATCTTAAGGCATTCCAGGGTGCTATGGTTTATGAGAAAGAGGCTGCGTCCGCACATGGTGCAGATGTTTGATTCCCCAGGGACAACTAGCAACAGTGCACCTTGCACTGCTGCTAGTTGTCCCTGGAGAACACCTGCAACATGAGCCCACTGGCACATGGCAAGTTATCCCAGGGGCAGTAGGGGAAGCTAGGGCCAGCACTGGGCTGACCCCAGCAGCCTTATCTGGGGTCCTCGGGGGCCTCCTGGGGCTGCAGCAGCGGTGATTCTGCTGCATGGAGCCTGGCCAGCAGCTGCAGCATGGCTCCAGGTGGCTCAGGTCTGC
Organism: Alligator mississippiensis; assembly: GCF_030867095.1. NCBI lineage: Eukaryota > Metazoa > Chordata > Crocodylia > Alligatoridae > Alligator > Alligator mississippiensis. Next base: position 54,227,582 of record NC_081824.1, on the reverse strand, counting down.
TTTTGAGCAGCATGCACTGCTGCCCATGCATGCACCGCTCTGCCTTTTCTCCAGGGGTTTTTCTGACTCTTAGATATCTAGGGATCAACCCCCCCGGATGCTCCCTTGCAGTGTGGAGAACGACAATGTGCAGTATGTGGCGCTGCAGATGTGTCTGCAGGACCACATACCACACGGTCGTGCTTGTCTGGATGCAGCCAGACAGGCCAGAACAGTCAAAAGCTGTGTCACAAAATTCTGTATACAGTATTTCTGTAATGTGTATGTTTATTTTGCTTACCATGTCACAAGAGAGGGGACATTTGGACCAAGAAAGAAAGGGGGTTCTTTAAGTTATGCTCCTGCGTACATATATAAGATTGTAGATTGAGCACACCATTAAGTATTAAGCCACTGTAAGTGCTTCAGCAAACTCAGTAAGTGCATTTCAGTCTTTATTTAAATGTTTAAGCTCTCGCACTAGATTTTACAAGCTGGTGAACACTGGCAAAATTATTTCTCCCACAGAACTATAACCACACATTCCCAAGACAGTATAAATATATGGTTGAACTAACATTAATACACATCACCATTTTATCAATTACATAATAAAACAAAATTATCAAGTATCCAAATATTAAGTTACGCAGCTCAAAAGGCATACAAAATATTACAGAGATCTGCCCAGTTCATTGCAGAAACTCAAGGAAAAACCAAAAATAAATCACACTTTCAACAAAGCAATAGTTGGTAAACAACTTTCAATAGGTACAGTCAAAGAAATTACAAGATCTTCAGAAATTTTATGATTAAGAATTGTTTTAGCAACAATAACAAAGCATTTCTACATTTTAAAAAAATATTTACTAAAGTAAAGGGCATATTCTATACTTCCTGCACAAGACAAAGGCAACATTTTACTAGAAATATTAAATAGCCCCTCCCAACCTTTTCAGGCCCTCTGCTAAGTTGCACATCAAGTGCCAACATTAATTTAACTGTAAGGCTTTTTGTCTGGAGACATTAAAGACTTGTGTGCTTCTGTACAATGTAAAGGATTATTCTCTACATGAGAAACCAGAAGATTAATGATATTTGTAAAATGCAGAGGTTTAGATAACAGAAAGTTATACAGACACTGAAAATCACTGTAAGTCTTAGTAAAATCAAAGATTGTGCAAATCCTGATAGTCTAGTGCGATTGTGGGAGACAAACATACAGTGAGCAGGCAGATTACCATAGAGGCCCTATTCTCAATATTGAAATGATTGCAGGAAAAAGGATGAAGTAAGGTCTGGACAGGTGGTAGTTCTTGAATCACAAGGACTACACTACAGTTTAAAGAAACAAATCTGTATGTTGTTCTGGGCATTTTGGCACCTAATCTATGTCATAGTGACAGATTTTAGTATTGGGAAATACACAAGTAAGACTCAGTTGCATGATTCAAGGACAGTTCAACTGATAAGTAATGAACAAGTAGACTTTTTGGGTACAACAAAAATGTTTACATGTTCTCCAACAAATGGATATTAACCTAAACATAAGCTGCATTTTTGCCAAGCATTTGGTCTATTAGTACTCCTAAGGAAGCCTCCTTAAGCTACCAGACATCTTTCTGCATGTAATCTGCCCAATTCTAGTCTCCATCCTTTATCTCCAAAGTAGCAGTACAGGCAGCCTGGCTTTACTGAATACAACAGTTGTTTCGGTGACCATTAGAGTCTTTAAAACGCAGACGCATTTTGGGACGATATTTCTCCAAATACAGAAGTTGCTTGCTGTTAAAGGCTCCACGTCTCTTCCTAAGTGACAGGAACAGAAAATGTTTTAGGGTTTTTTGGCCTTTTCAGACTTACGACTCATGAATATAGGCTCTGTGCGGCTGCTTATACACAAGGGCCTTATTTATGATAGGAATCTCATTCATCTCACTCCCAGGACTGAGGCCAGATTTAGCTTAACTTTATATCAGTACAAAATTGTAGAGACAAGGTTTTCAATGCCACTACCATGAAACTTGACAGTGTAGCTTTGCAATATTAAATGTAACATTTTAGATAGTCAATTATGCAACAAAACACTTAGAAGCCTAATCACCATATGTTTTATTGTCTATATCCATGGTCCTCAACTTTTACCCTGGCAGGCCAGATGGGCAGTGCCTGGTCTGACCATGGACTGGTTCCAAACCAGTGTCTGGGGCTGGCACAGCAGGCACTATTCAGCCCCGAGGGCGGGGGGGAGGGGAGGGGATGGGTAGCAGCAGGGGAAGCCCAGCATCGCTTATCAGGGGAGAGGGGCCTTAAAATCAGTCCCAAAGGGGAAGGGGGCATGACTCCACCCCATGGAGAAAAGGGGGCATGGCCCAGAGTAGGGGGGAAGGGGAGTACAGTCTGGTTAACAGATCACATGGGCCTTGGAAATTTTGAAAAGGGAGAGGGTGGCTGTATTAAATGGCCACTGCTCCTCTTCTGATAAAATTTCCTGACCCAGCCCTGTGGACCAGATGCAATGGCTCAGTTAGCCACATCTGGCCTGTGAGCTAGAGGCTGAGCACCCCATGTCTAGATTCTTGGATAATACCCAGATAAATACAGATTGTATGACCAAGGAACAACTCTGTCTTTTAATTTAAACAAATACAGACACCAATTCTATACTTACTGTCTTATAAACTGCACTGCATCTTCGTATTTCATTCCACACTCAATCAATGCAAGAGCAACTAACACTGGAGCTCTGGTAGAAAAGGAGAAGTCTTTAGTACTGAACATGCAAGAAGTCAAATTTGTCCCAAGATAGCTACAATTGTAAATAACGTTCAACAGGGCAAAATCATTCAAGGTAAGGCAGCAATGCTGAGGTTTTCAAGACATTAAGCTTCTGCAAAACCATCTTGAAATGTATAAACTTTTACATGGTTTTAACATTTGTTTCAATTATGTCACTGTAGGCCAACTCGTTTAAAAAACTATTCTACACAGCTGTTGATTTCTAGGCCCATAATTCTGTGAAGAGAATTAATTCAAAGTTGCTGCCCCCAGTGACACTTTTGGTTACAAGTGTTTCCTTACCACCATTTTAATTGTAGTATTGATAATTTTATTAGGACAAAACCCCAAATGTTTTACCTTAGCTAGTAGACTTAGAACTTGTTTACATGTGGAGTTACTCAGTCATATTTATTTACTTTCAATTCACACCCTACCTCAATTTGGTACAACTTGTGAATAAAACAAAGTCCTACGTGCCCAACCTGTAAGTTCCAAGAGAAATATTAATACTGAACAACTTTAAAAGCCTAAGCAATCCTAGTTCTGAAGAGTTATTTGATGGATTTTAGAACTTCACTTACCTCCCAAGACCAGCCACGCAGTGCACAGCAATACAACAACCAGGTTCTTCACGGAATTTCACTTTCAGAAGGTTTAGCCAATCATCAACAATCTGGTTGGATGGTGGAGCACCATCATCAAAAGGCCAATCCTAGCATTCAAAATAAACAAATAACTTTATATGAAGTAACACAGATTCCACAAGTGCTTGGTGTACCAAACACAATGAGAAAAATAAAGTGGTTTCTCCTCAGCTGCTGTTCTTCCCTCCATTTAACATTTTAGAAAGCCTAGAATTACTGCACTTAGACTTAAGGGAATTAATTTGAAAGATATAATTTCCTTTGAGTAGTCTAGCTAGTTTTGAGCAGAAGTCTCCCTGTCAAACAATAGTACCTTTGTTTCTCCTTTTAATTCTATTAGTTCTGGGGATTCAATAATTGTTAACCTGGAGCTTCACAAACCTTCAGATGCAGGTTTTATTCTCCTGCAAAGTGCACCATATATCTTTTTATGGACAGTTACATTTCAGTGGCCAGAACACTAGGCTCAGGGTTTACCAGAATACAAACTTTTATTAAGGAGGTTAAATATCATACATACAATGACAGTAGGGCTAGGAGTAAAAGCAGCAGTTTTAGAAATTTATTTTAGAGACATAGTGTCAGCTCATTTTTTTAAAATGAACATGAAACTAATGTTAATTAATGTTAACTAAACTCTGTCAGTCCTTGTAGTAATGCCTCATTTTAACCATGAACGTATGAAACTAGGTTTTCAGATGTATCCAGCAGAGGCTGTATAGGGGCTCATGTAACATACCTGTCACACTTATTTATCAACTTAAAATACATCCATCTCGCCTCCAGTGGCTGTATTGGCCAGGAGCTTCTTTTGGACTCCACACTAGGGGATTTCAACAGGCAAGACTGGGCAGTATAGGTGCCAAAAGACACTGCCAAGAGCAGCTGTTCTCAATCTTTCTGTCATTGCTACATGGTTTCAAGCTGTGGCAAAAAGCGATGTTGTGGTTGTTTCTTGACAGTTTTTATGTAGAGAACGGTCTCTTCTACAGTTAATATCTGGCTCAGAGCCTTTTCTCATCTACTAATGTGGGCAGAACCCCATGGCATTTACTTATTCCACCCAAGCTGAAGTCATGCAATACTGGAAGAACGAGTATAGCACAGGGTTCTGGGAAATCTAGCACTTCAACAGATATAACACTGCTCAGATCTACTTAAGACTTTTACTTGGTGCTAGGAGGCATTTCCCATCAGTGAACCACTCAGGAAGTGAATCAGCATGAGAAATGCTGAAGAATTCATGTAAGTACAGTCCTTGAGAGTTTCATGAGCTGGCTTCATACAAGTGGTGTGGTGTGGTGTGGTGTGGTGTGGTGTGGTTCCCCAAATCCTACCTCTCACTTACACAGAAGAATCACTTCTATTCCAATAAGAGGGAACTTCTACTGCCATAAGATTTGTCTCAAAATCATTAGGCCAAGTTTAGCCCCTAGATAAAGTAACATTTCCATTAATAAGCTTTCCCTATCAAAGTGGAAACGCAGGGTTTCAGAGCAAAGAGGTTAGATAAGCCTTGAATTTCCAATATGAAAACAAGTTTTCAGAGGTAAAGCTGCTCAACACAAAGGTTACCTGTTCACAGTACAAGTAAAACTAATGATAAGAACTGTAAGCACCTGCACAGGTAAAACAACTTTAGTGGTGGGAAAATCTAGAAGAATTTTCTTATTGAAGACTGCAGATGGCTATAAAATCTTTGTTACAAGGATGCTCAGGATACAAGTATTGTATGCAAGAATACTGGATTTCAAGATAATAAACTAAAGAACTGGAAAGTGATATTTCAATTGCTTAGGTTCCATTTTTTCTCCAAAATAACATTCATTTAGAAACATCTAGGACAAATGCATTAGAAATTCAGACAAATTGAGACCTTACCAAAGACATTATGAGCTACTAAATGCTACATAATGCTATAAAGAACTTCCAAGCAAATTTTTCAGATCACTCACCAAAACTTGAATGCCTTCTTTTTCCACTGGAGCTGTGTCATAAGTGGCTTCACATACTCTCACCACTGTGGTAACTCCATACTTCTTAAGTTCCTGAGGAGGAAAAAGACATTTTTTTCTACATTCCCCTGACTTTTACCATTTGGCTTTCCCAGCAGGACACACCTAAGTACTTCCTACACTTTAGCTTACTAATAGGTTTCAAAGTTTCAGTAAGGTTCCCTCCAACCCAGACAACAGTCTTCCAACTAGTAAGCAATGTTTTTATGAATGCAGCTGCTATGCTGATTTCAAGCATACACCGAAATAACATCAAAAGCCTTCAATATTTCACCTCTAAAAAAGTTTCTTCAAATTAGTGCTCTCTTCCTGGCACTGCTGAAGTCCAAGTACACTGCTAGTGCTGCAAATTCTTTCAATGACCAGATTTAAGTTACAGACCAAGAAGTACCCCTAAAGATGACCTATTCACAGGAATCTGCACTTCTCTCAGTCAGCCTTCAAAGAACAAATTTTAGACAAACAGTAAAAATCAATGTATTGTCATTTTAGCAGCTAATAAGCTTATCCTGTAGTACAGTGGTCTCCAACTTCTTTGGGTAGATCACTTTTTGAATTAAAAAGCAACCCAAGATCTATCCTACACCACCCCACCCCTCAAGGTCAGTCTGTGGGCAGAGATGGAGGGGGCAGATTGAAGCAGAGGGGAAAAAAATTATTTGGGGACTCACCCCACCCAACAGGTAAGTCTGTGGGTGAAAAGGACTGGGGGTGGTGGGGGCAGACTGAGGGCCCAGCAGTGAGGGAGGGAGCAGGGAACAGGCAGAAGTAGGGGCTGGGTGGAGTGGGTCTGGCTGGGCCCAGTGGTAGGGCAAGTGGAGGCCTGGAAGGCACATTGTCCCTCTGGCCTCCGCTTGACCCCCACTTCCCCAGCCCCCGCTCCTACTTGTGCCCTGCTCTCTCCCTCAATCTGCCCTCCACCACAGCGGTGAGTGAGGGAATGAGCAGGGACAAGCCCTGCATAGGCAGGGCAGGTGCAGGATGGAGCCACGAACAGCTTGTATGGAGGCCACAGGGGGCACATGACCCCAGATTTGCACGTGGGCCCGGGCCAAGCCAGGCTCTTCCCAGCATGATTCATTGGTTGTGCGGCGCTTGGGCTGGGTGGCAGCGGTGCTGGCAGTTGCAGCACTGGGAGCAGGCGGTGGGGGGCTACAGCAAATTTTCAGGTGCCTGCAGCCCTGCTCCCAGCGCTGCCACTGCCCGGCTCAAGAGCTGTGCAACTGAAGAGCTGTACCAGGAAGAGCCTGGCACTGCCCTGGGTCCAGCCCGCTTTGCCCCGTGTGTAGATCTGGGGGCATACGCCCCCCATGCCTTGCCAGGCTGCATGCCTCCCCTCCCTGAGCCCCCTGGACAAGCCGCTTGTGGCTCTGTCCTGCGTGTGCCCCAGTTGTGCAGGGCCTTCCCCCTGCCTCATTCCCTCTTTCACTGCTGCGAATGCCACCCCTCCCTACTCTTGCTGCAGCCACTAGAATCCTGCAGCCGGGCTGCCTTGCAGCCCTACTGCTACCCTGCACTGGAGGAATGGGAGCTAAGCCCTGTTAGCCACCCCTTTCCTCCACCTATACGCACCATGTCCCCTGCCACAGGGTGAATGAGGCCCTGGCTGGTCCAGGGGAGGATCAAAGCCTGGGTAGCTTGTCCAAACACATGGGGAGGGCTCCTGCTGATGCATGCACCCCAGCGGAGGCCCGGGAAGCACAAAGATTTTGGGGCTCAATCCCCAAGAGGTAAACTATCAGCATTTGGCATAATGTTGATAGGGACCTTTAAGCATGACTCTAAAAAGAGCACAACAAACTGTATTTTAGCAAAAGAAAATGGTCATCTACTTTTTTGTACCTTTCAAAGAGCCTCCTGCCAAAATAGTTTACTTGATCATCAAGTTAGCAGGATTTTTCACTGAATACTTCCAAATTACTACAAGGATCTTAACATTGTTGTGTTTATTTATTCCGTGTGGCACGTTAGGAGCTATGCTAAATCACATTTTTTCCCCTGGAAGTGTAATGGAAATAGAGATGTAATGCATCACTGCCATTATGATTCTGTAAGTATTTTTACTTTTAAAAATACCCTAAAGCATTTTGGAACAGACAAGCTGCATACATTACTAGCCTGTGCAATTATATAACATGGTATAATTGCCCAGTTTACTGCTGGTCACGTCTTATATTTGTGTTCTGCAAATAAGGCAAGCTTAACATTTAGGCTCTTATCAGGACAGGGATCTTGAGCACCACTCACTACAAAAATGAAACTCAAGAAAAATCCTAACTAGCCCCCCATAATAGTCAGTGTCTGGAACGGAAGACGAAGGGATGTCTTAGCTTTAATTGAGGGGTGTCAAAGATAAGGCATACAGGTCACATTTGGACCATGCTGTCCCTGCATCTTTTGAGTTAACTCACATCATGTGACATTCCCCAGCTCATTCCAGTGCATAAAGCCCGGGACTCAGGATCTGTTCCATGGCCTATTCTGTCCCTATGCACAGCATAGTACTGGACCAGCCAAGAGCGAGTGCCACATGCATTGGACCTGGCATGTGGGAGGCAGGTCTGTGAGCCCAATCCAGAGACTCATCCAACCCTTTAATTGGTAAAGGGTGTCTTTATTTTTATTCAGAACTTGTTCTTATGATTTTGTGAGGCAAGAGCATAAGAGCTTTATCTACTTATTATGGCACAAGCTAGGCAGGATGGCACTCTCTTTCTCTCTCTATTAGAATACATGAATAGGAACTCTTGGGATCTGGGATTTATATTCTTCAGCCAAAAGCATCCTGTGCAAAGGATCAAAACAAGACTGTCTACATCAGGGGTTAGCAACCTACTGCTTGTGGCAACTCAGGGAATTGGCAGCATTCTGCAGCTAGGGAAGCAGAGGTGTCCCCACAGTCCTACTGGCTGCCTCATTCTGTCCTAAGCATCCACTAATTACCAGACAGAGTTGTAGAGATTTGCAGCCTGTGGCAGGAGCTGGGTTGCAAGCAGTGGCTTGTGACAGCAAGACGATGCTGACTCTTGGCCTATACCAAGCCTGAGTAACACCAGTTCAGCTGAGGCAGCACAAAATACATCGCAAGCTAGATTTACTCTGCTTCAGCACACTATGTGCTACCATGACTAGACTGCTACCAGCACTCAAGCTGGCTAGTTTAAACAATCACTCTACCACACTGCAGTAAGATTGCCTTATTTGCATATCTAAAACCTACTACACAAGTCTGACTCAATCCATAGTAATTATTATTAGTCTTTTGAAGCAAGGCACGAGTGACACACACTGTATGGTGTGTAGTAAAAGTTTCTAACCCCTGGCCATAGCCTGGTACCGGGCCACAAAGGTTTGGCTGCTGGACTGGAAGTCCAGAAGTGACCGGCATACTGCAGATGGGCAGCCAACCTTTTGTTTATTTATACTGAGAATAAAAAAGGGTTGGCTGCTGTTCCGCAGTATGCCGGTCACTTCAGTTTGCTAGTCCACAGTCACTTGCCCTCCATGGTCTAAAAAGGTTGGGAACCACTGCTGTGTAGTGATTCTTTGGGATGTTTTCTTGTTTCCTCTACAAGAGCACAAAGGAAAGCTTCTATGGGAAACCCAAATGTCAAAAGTAGATCTCAGGCCATGTTTACAAGGCTATTCAAAAATGCTACTGCAACAGATTTAGACGCCTCAAAGTTAATTTTGGCTTAAAATGGCTCCAGTACCAAATGTGAACTTGTGCCAAGCCAGATTTCAGCCAGCATGAACGTAGTTGGAGTCCCAGATACGTCTGTGTATGTCACATGAATTCTAAAACTACTGTAGCTCCACTGCTACAGCTGATGGCCAAACTAGCTTTATTTAGACAACTTCTGCATACCTAATAAATACTTGCAGTCACATCTAATTAGTACCAGATAGTCTTAATATATTGCCCTTTCCTCTCCCCATCTTTATGGATTAACGGTAGTAAAAATCAGCTGCTGAAGACATGACAGAACTAAAGAATTGAGCGATCATTAATTAACAAAACCTAATAAATGCAAGTTAACTGTGATCCTGTCAATGTTCTGTTGTTTTAATTAGATTACATATTCTCTTTCTGCCCTGTACCTGTTGATCAGTAATAGTACCGTTATGATCATGCTTATGGTTCATTAAAAAATAAATATACTGATGCAATTTGATAGAGGAATGATTTTCATGAGTACAGTAATTCTGTAAAACATGTCTCACTGCTTGCGAGAATCACTATGACCCAAATCCTGAGTCAACAGGAAGAGCACTTAAGAACTGAATCCCATTAGTAAATATATTATTAAAACACATACTGTTCTAGGTTTTAAAAGCATTGTATTAAATAAAATTAAAAAAAAAAAAAAAGCATTTCGTCCAGACCTTACCTCGATAAATTTGTTTAAGGTTGCATTGGTTGGATTGTGTGTGATAAGGAATCTCATGTTCTTGTAGGTGATTTCCACAGGAGCTGGGCGGTTCATTCGGGCCATATTAATTTAGTTAAAAAACATGCAACAAGATTATGAAAGGATTAAAAAATTCTAATACAGAAATGATGTAGAGAAACTGAAGTCTACTTCACTATACTCCACTTGAAATTCTCAGTGCTTGGAAGTATGAAGTTGGGAGCAATGGGAAATGAAATGAACGTCCTAACAAGAAGCAGCAATTCTTCAATCCAGTAATACTGAGGCAAAAGAAAGGCAGTGCACTGAGGTTTACCCCATCCAGGTCTGAACTCCTTTGTAAAATGCGCTGCCAATTTCAATTCAACACTTCTTATCCTGGTTAATCACTCTTAGGGGGGCTTCTTGGTGGAGTAGTAATGAATTTCTACAGTTCACTTGTCTGCATAGAGGTCGTGCTGTGCCTGGCAGTAGTCTCCACTGCCCTTCAGAAACTCCATAAATGTGTGACCAAGAACACCACAGAACTGCTGTAAAGAAGGGAGAGAAAAAAAAAAAGTTACTTCAGCTACTGTTCCCAAGTATATGTACAACTTAGCTCAAAATATTAACGCTTACTAAAAAGTAAAACGAAAATGCATACAGCGTAGATTTCATAGACTTTAGGGCTGGAAGGGACCTCAAAGATCATCAAGTCCAGCCCCCTGCCGCAGGGGCAGGAAGTCAGCTAGGGCCAAAGGATCCCAGCAAGGTAAGCATCCAAGCATTTCTTGAATGAGTCCAGAGTAGGTGCTTGCACCACTTCTGGAGGGAGTCTATTCCAGGTCTTGGGGGCTCAGATAGTAAAGAATTTTTTTTCTTATGTCCAGTCTAAAACAGTCTTGGAGGAGTTTGAGACTGTTGGTCCTTGTTTTTCCTTGGGGCGCTCAGGTGAACAGACATTCTCCCAGGTCCTGATGCACACCCTTTATGTACTTATACACCCCTTATGTATGTTTACAAATCTAATATAATTTCAGGCAGTGGTCACCAACCAGTCAGCCCCTGACAGTCAAAGCCCCCTCAGACTGAGATCAACTGTCAGAGGCTCTGCAATCGGGAATGGCTGGGACGCAGGAGCGGTAGGATGCACGTGGCTGGGCTGAGCTGTGCCCCCTGCCACCAGGGCCGGGCAACTGGGAAAATACCCCCCACTGCATCTCCTACCACTGGGTGAGTGGGACCCTGGCTGGGCCAGGGGTGGGTTGGAGCCCAGGTGGCTTGTCCAGGCATGCAGGGAAGCTCCCGCCACTGCACGCACCCCAACAGTGGCAGCCTCCCCCCGCCCGCCCCAGCTGAGCCACCCAGGCTCTGACCCTCTCCTGGTCTGGCCAGGGTCCCACTCACCCCTAGCCATGGGGGCCTCGATCTGCTTCCACCCCCCAGACTGACCTACTGGGCAGTGGGGGGGTGAGGGCATGGTAAATCCTAGATTGTCCTTTACTTCAAAGTGATCTTCACCTTAAAAAGGTGGGAGACCACCAATTTAAGGTATCATATTAGAATTTTGTTTTCTGCCTATTCAGACTTTAGTATTTTATTTCCAGGTATCAGTGCTTACTTTTACTCAGAAATGCTATTTTTGTTTTAGCAATACAGGTACTCCTCACTTAACGACCTACCTATTTAACGACCGCGTAGACTTACGACCAGCTCTCCGAGCAGTCAGTACTCCAAGCAGGAGGTTGTTAAGTGAGGAGTACCTGTATTGTGGAAACGGCGCACCGCAGGTTCAGCACCGCTGGGCGGACAGCTCCCGCGCTCGCAGCCCGGCTCCTCGCTTATCAACCAATTCGCTTAACGACCGAGTCGCAGGAACGGAACTCGGTCGTTAAGTGAGGAGTACCTGTACAATATTTTAAGAGTTGCAAGACCAAAATATTTCTAACAGAACTTTTATTCAGCAATTGTAATTTTTTTAAATGTAGCACTTTTCTAGAACTTTTTAGAATCTTAATTCAGTCTCAATTTACTAGAAGAGCATCAGAAAACAATCACTTAGGCTATATTTCTTGAAATTAGTGCAAATTATATTTATTTCATCTCCAATATCTGCAGCATGTTTTAAACACAACTTTCATTCTCTAAGTAGAATTCACACACCTCTGCCTTGCCCTCTAAGCACAGATACTATGACACTTGTTTTCCATACAAGGATCATTTCATGCTCAGAGGGTGTTTTCCTAACCGCTCTAAGTCCATCCTGTTCTGAATGGGTATTTGGAATTCAAGTATACTAAAAACATTAACTGGTAGCAATGTCTTCAAGAAATGGAATAAATTGCTAAAAGGAAAAAATGCCTCTTTAATCTAATTTACTCTAACCTCTTAATTTAAAAAGTAGAATCAATTATTTCTACTTCAAAGACGTGAACAGAGTTAACTAAATTCATCTGCTCAGGAGAGACCTAAAACTGAAACAAGAATTTCACACACTATAATAGATGTACACTGTCAGCATTGTGGGGAATCTTGCACACCACATGCCTGGCTCTAACAAATATTATTAGTCTAGCCACCCACACATTCTTTACTGCCAAGTTATTTTTAATAAAAAGCCTTCTTATTTTAAAGCATATTGATTGTTTAGTAGTGAAAATATGCAACAGGTCTACTGCTTAGGAGATACTCTGGCTTACGTTAATATTCTAGTTCCCATTTAAATTGTTTTGTTGATTCCCCATTTTGTAATTATTCAGGTTTTTGGGGGGGGGGGGGGTTTGGTTTTTTTTTTACTTAAGCCACCTGACCCATATAAAATAAAAACATTATTCCTGCTTACTAGATCTGCTTTATGTTGCAAAAATGAAGGTACTGCACTGTATAGGCATTGCTGGTAAGTCTATCACAAGTTGCTTTGAGGAAATTCTAAGCATTTACATGCAGATACAGATACTTGAGCGATAAGAATAATCATTAAAGAAATCATTATAAACTTGATTTATTGTGATACCTCATGCTACAAGGAGCCATTTTATGCTCAAAATGAACACTGTAACATTCTGAAGTCCCTGTTCTACTTATAGGGAACTATGATCAGGGAAGTGGGTAAACATGCATGCAATGCTAGTCACCTACTATGCAAAGGACTAAAAACATCCTCTGGCAAGGAGACATAGGAAGAGGTCTGCATCAAAGTCCAGGGAGTCTATCCACCTCCACACAGTTGGGCATGAGGTAAAAACAGGGATTTTAGTGTTGCCTTGGATGGTTCTCAAGAGTTTCAAATTACATATTTACAGTTAATATAAAAATGTGAGGTTCCACCCAACTTGAACATAGCTTTATTTCTTGGCCTTCACCCAGTTTCCCTGATGCAACAATGGCCACTGTGACTATGTGGCTGGTCCTTTTAAACAGTAAGAGGAATGCTGCAGATATTGGAGATGAAATAAATATAATTTGCACTAATCTCAAGAAATATAGCCTAAGTGATTGTTTTCTGATGCTCTTCTAGTAAATCAAGACTGAATTAAGATTCTAAAAAGTTCTAGAAAAGTGCTACGTTTAATAAATTACAACTGCTGAATAAAATTAAGTGTTACCACTGTAAAACAAAAAAAAGTCCGTTTTTAGCACCCCTCTTTAGATTTGAGACTATAGCATATGCGAAGAGATAACAGGGAGAAGTTTCACTCCATCTACACCACTTTTCCACAAAATGCGTGTTTTCTCCCAGGAACGCCAGTCTCTGCTTCTGAAGCGACTCACCAACCTTCCTAAAGCATAAACTGACATGATTAGAAGGTTCACTCTTGTGAATAGGATACTGAACAAGTGCAACACCAGTTAGTGTTTTGTCAGTATCACTATCCATTTGCCAGTCAGATACTAAACCCTTATTTGCTAAAACTACTATTTTATTTCCATTAGCAGAGAAGCCTCAGGAGAAAGTATAAAGGTTAGAGGAGTTTGCTCAGAAAGATAACAAATGTATATTGCAGATTGGTAGCTCTGTCTGATCAAAAATGAAGTGACCCCCATCAACATTTTAACCTCCTTGGACATTCTAGCTATGACCTCAGAGTAGTTATTCTCAAGCAAAACTTTAAAAAGCTTGAATGGAAAAAAAAAAAAGTCACTGAACAACAACAAGACACCCACAGACTGGATTGTATTAAGTATAATCTAACCAGAGCAGTCCAACTTCTGGGCAGCTGGGGGGGAGCACCCACTGTAAGGACCCATCTCACATGCAGCAGAAGCAGCTGGCCCCACCATGCATGCAACAACAGCACCCTTGCCCCCTCCTGCTACAGGAGCCAGTGTAAGAAAACAGCAAGATGAAGGTGGGATCACCAAAAGAACTCAGATGCTGCAGCAGGAACAGCAGCAGGGTGGGAGCAACGACAACCATGCAGAGAAGTTTAAGTCCCCAAAGCTGATCCTCTGAGGTCTATCTATATCAGGAGTGTGCAAAATACAGCTTGGGGGCTGGATCTGGCCCACCAGGCCATTCGATCTGGCCCACGGGGCCCCTAAAATTTTTAGAAAATTAATATTTATTTGCTCCTGGCTGCCTGTCAAAGATGACAGGAGCCAGGGGCAGTAGTACCCCGGGAAAGCTGGCAGCAGGACCCAGCAGCATGGCCTGCCCAGCCCCAGCCCCCCAACCAGAAGCCCCTGCCTAGCAGAGGCAGGTGCCTGGGACTGTGGGGCTGTTCCTGCTTCCCTGGACTGGAGAGGGAAATGCAGCCTTCAACATCTTACTAAAACCCAGTAAGCAGCCCTCCGCCTGAAATAACTGCCCGCCCCTGATCTATATGCAGCCCATGGGCTGCCACTAGGGACTTCCCTAATCTAAATCAAAACTACAGGATTCTTATCCCATTACTTGAATTTCTTTAGCCCCTATGTCCCTGGGTTAACTAATTTGTTTTTCCTCTCTCCCATCCACCTCTCCCAACAGTGATCCCTTCTTTTGCCTACCTTCTGTATACTAATCACAGCTGTCTATTCAGAAGCTCTACTTCTTGCAGTCCCTTCATTTCATGAAGTAAGCAGCTACTTAAGAAAGCTTGTAATATCTGATTTAGTCAGTCTATAACAGGCTTGTCCAACATGCGGCCCTCCAAGGTGTTTTCTGAGGCCCGAGGTGCTGCGATGGGAAATGAAAGTAAACACTGTAGTTTCGTTTGGGGGGGGGGGGGGGAAGATGTGATACCGCTTCCTGGGAGGTCTTTGAATATGGTTCGCCAGCCCACTGGGTGATAAAAAGTTCATGATCTGGCCCCACATTCAAAAGGTTGGACACCCCTGGTCTGTAAGGTGTACATCTATCCTGCCTTCTGCAAACTACCTCTTCCCATTCAATACTAACAGATAACCAACAAGTTAAGTGAGAATATGCCACAAAAGACTTTGAGAGTAAGCAGTTAGTTTGCTATTACTGAAAAGGATGATCTAGGGACGCAATGCAAATAAAGGACTGGATTTATTTGAAGTACAAGAGAAACAACAAATTACAAAAGCCTGAGCAATATTCTTGAACTGGATGCAGAGAGATGGAATTTTACTGCAACCTCTTTTTCGCTAGGCTCAGGGATCCAGGTTTTCCATTTCCCATGGAAAAGGGAGTAAACTAGGAGTTTTGTCTTTACATAGATTCATACAATTGAATTCATATGATTTAGCTATATATCCCTCAAGTCAAACTGCATCTGTGAGATGTCCAAGGCAAAATGGATCTACCCGCGTACTCCAGACCTAGACTCACATGCAGGGAGATAACTGTGTTTACATGTGATGGAAAATGGGCTGACAGCAGAGCTTTGTGGGAGTCCCATATAGCTAGAAGAGGGTGTTGAAGATTTTCCTAAGGACATGCTGAGCACCATTAAGCATGTGGGGGAGAATGAGAAGTCATGAGTAGGCTCAACTGTGTCTCAGGCACCCTGCAAGACAAGGAAGATGAGGATGAAGTTCTGGTTCCAAGATTTAGTAGCTAAGCACACTGCTAATGAATTTGGGAACAGGTGTGTGATGTAAAAATAGTAGAAGCTAAACCAGAGGAGTTTTAGGATGGAAACAGAGGAAAGGAACTCAAAGCTGTATTTTATGACAATTGCTTCAAATGATCAGAGAGACTAAAGGGAGAAGAACCAGGAGATTAAAAAAAATCTTGATCCACTTGCCTCTCCAAAAATAAGATTGAGACTAAGGATATTGGTAACACAAATAAAAGAGTTAGAATACAACAAGAGGCAACTATTACCCCATGGAGACTAGGAACTAGGCCTGGATCATTGGTGAAGGGAAGAATGAGAAACTTCTGTACCTGGGGCAGAAGAAAAGAATTTTAGAAAAGGAAAGAAAGGTCAGGTTCTAAGCTTCATTTGGAAAATACTGGAAAAATCCTGTGCAGAAAGAATAGTGGAGGCAGAACTGTACAGTACTAGTTTCCATCTAGCTAAGGATCTTATTTACCACAATTACCTAGATTTCAAGGCAGGTCCTACTGTAGGCAACCAAAAGCCAGGTCTTATATGGAATTGGGGAGGGGTGCAGAGAGGAACAAGGAGCTCTAACTGTAATGGTTATAACAACCATGCAGTCAGCACACTGGCTGAAAAAGGACTCATGGTAGTCGTCACTTGATTTCTGTCTCAGGTTGGACAGGCCACTTGGGGCTTTGGCAGCAAATAACCAGAAACAAGTCCCCCTCGGGGGGCCTTCCTAAATAGCCAACCAGCAACTACAGCACTAAGAATTGTTTTAGTTCTGTGAAGAGCAGTGTTAGGATACAACTAGCCATAAATGAGTTCCACATTTCAGGCAAGGGAATGTTTGAGGGTAGAGCTCACACTTTGGCAGAGAATACAGTTTTGAAGGAATAAGGTGCACCAACCATCTGAAGGAAAACATATCTGAACTCAGGAATAGAATAGCATCCACTATCCCACCAAGGAGACTGCTCCATCTGTGATGGTTCTGGAATCCAAAAGTTTCTATTCTATAACATGGGCATTTCAAGGGCTGACATATGGACTTCCTATTTTCCTTAAAGTTTATTTTGCTCCAGGAGAAAATAGGCTAGTTGAAAGACCGGTTCCAGTTAAAATTTCAAAACCACCTCAAATTGATGTCTTAGATTAGGTCTTACGACCACCTTATGTCTGCAAAATGCATTTTGGCAGGGGGGAGGGGAGGGGGGGGGCACGGAAGGTGCATCAGCTATAAAAGCACTGAATTCACGGATTGTCTTAACAGAGATCATTAACTGATGGCAAGTTAGGATTGTAAGGAGCGTATGACAGTGAGTAAAGAGGAAGTCTGAAAGAATGATTCTATATATGCAAAAGTAGGCTCCTTAACTTCCATGTAAAGAGATAACCTCTTCAGAATATAGATATCATAGGGTGCAAAAAACTAAACATGACTCTCAATAAATATATGATATGCAAAGATCACCTTAAGGAATACCTTGCAGCATATGGAATACAAGCTCAAAGAATTGCTTCCAATGCAGCTACAGTAATGTTTAATATATGTCTCCACTGGGTCAAAACTATGCAGGGCTGCCAATAAAATAATCCCCTCCCTGCCATTTTGAGAAGTTTTTCTTGTTGACAACTTGATACTTTACAAAATAATTTACTGTACTGATAGGAAACTGAAGTATTCAGCCAGCCAGCATCCAGGCAATCTGATTTAGCACATGGAGGTCTGGAAATGGAATGGAGGCTGGTCAACATCCAGGTAAAATCTCTTCCCAAGAGTTATTTCACCTGGTATGAATTACCATGATTTAATGTGGCTTTATTAAAACTGATCTTGCATATAACCCTGGGCATTAGGGGAATCTAAAGAAAAACCCCAACATGAGGAAGACATTTTGCAATGAACCTAGACTCTCACCTTTCCTGAAACAAGCCATTTCTTGTTGTCTTTGATGGCAAGTAGATGTATTATGAGCCATACTTTTAACACCTTGTTCAAAACTGGGTGACTTCTGGAAGCATGGGAAAACACCTCTCTGCTTGTTTATTTGAGAAACTATAGACATGGGATTTGTTAAGATCCGAACTGTGGCATTTCACAGAACGTTATCATGCCACACAATCTGATCCAATGTCTCATAGTTCCAGAGACATTTGCATTTTCTCTCAGAGTTGTAAAACAAGTACTTTTGAGACTATAGTCTTTAATCTGGAAATGATATATGCCCCAAAATCATAGGAAGAGGGGCTAGGAAAAAAAAAAAAAAAGAGTATGCATTTTTGAGCAGTCAGGCACTGTAACAAGAATAAACCATTATTTTAGTTCTGACTTGCTACCAAAGCAGAGTAAAAAAGCTAAGGAGTGGCAGGATAAAAATCAGACTCTATCTTACTAACCCAGACAACAAGACTGAATTCACAGACAGCTGGGTTGGTCTGTCCTTTATTCCCTACCTGTCCCCCTCCCAATCTGCCATGTTCTTCATGCAGAGCCTGACTGTGCCACAACATGTGTTACAGGTTCATCACCCTTGGCTTAGACTACAGAGATGATCATGGCTAGAAAAAAGAGCTTCTAGAACAGAGGTTCTCAAGCTTTTTCTTACTGTGTACCCCCCTCCCAGATTTACCAGCTGCCTGTGTACCCCTACCAGCATATGCATTATATTTTAACCCCTTAATGCTAATTACAAAAATTAAATCCACTTTGCACAATTTCACCTGTGTACCCCCAGGGGTAGGCATACTAATCTGGGAACCCCTGATGTAGATAAGTAAGAAAATTCCTAGAGTTTGTAACAGCATACTGCATACTAAAAATGTTTCATGAAGAAAAGTGCCTGTGGTTAGGGAATGGGCCCTCAAAAAACCTCAGCCTGTACTAACTCATACGTGCAAAGAAGTTTAATTCAGCACTGGAAATGCAGTTATGTCCCGATACATTTTTTTCAGTAATGTGTCATCAGTGTCCACAAAAGGTTAAATTTAAGGTACTCCTTTCCCTTAGTTGTCCAGGGCATCTTGGCTGTATCAGATTTTTCAGAGCAAGGACTGTTTTGTACAACTGAGCATACTGTTGACACTTCAATAGCAAGCCACTTGAACAGCTTAGTCAACCACCTTTCATCTATTTTGAAGTGAAAACCTGGGAAGCTAGTTATGGCATTGCACGTTAACATTTAGATCTCGGTGTCTATGCATGTATATAGATATCTCTATATATATAGATCCCTCCCCCCACAATACAGAAATCTTACTTGTTGAAACAGATCTAGATATTTGAATAGGAAGATGTGAACAAAGTTATAAAGAGTGTGAAGTCTTTTGTTATAGCAGTTTGGGCTATGTATGTAATAGTAAATAAAACACGGCACTGGTCATATAAAGCAGGATAAGCCAATTTAACTTTCAGTAATAACCAGATGTTTCCATACAGTCACAGCAACTTGTTGGAAGAGACAGACAGATTCCAGGTTGAGTTATGGTCCCCAAGTCAGAAAGCAGAACCTGGACTCCCTATTTTCTTCTGTTCACACCAGATCTACTGAAGTCAGTGGGAGTGTTACACAGGGACCAGAGGAAAATTCAGCCTTTACCTAATAAGCGTTATTTATTTAAGGCCTCATTGGTACACTCAGCATGAGTGAGAACGTACAACCCCCTCGTGGACCATCACTACCTCAAGTCTCCTTCGCCCATCTTACGCATTTACTTCTCTACAGCAACTCCCCATCCCCACTCCTCCTAGAGGGCCCCAGCACCAACCCATCTGCTGCCCCCTTCCTTAAACGGGTGGGCACAGGAGCACCCAACCTCCAAGTCCCAGTGTCACCTTCCAGCTGACAACCCAATGAGAGGAAAGGAGGTAGGAGCCCTGCTCTGAGTCACTCCCTCCTCTAGCTCCTCTGCAGGGAGACATATTGGAAGGTTCTTCCCAGCAGCCAGGAGGGCTGGAAACTCTTGGGGGGGGAGGGGGAGGAAGGTAAAAAAAAAAGGGAGAATGGCCAATTTACCAGGAACCTGCTGCCACTCCCACAGCCGGCGACCCAGACACATACACTGGCCTTTCCCACACCGCCACTGAGCAGATAAGACTCGTGTCCTTCTCCCATCAGCTGCTCTCTCAGTCCCTCAGCGGCCAGGACCCCCCCCGGGACCCACGCACGGCGGCAGGTCCCAGCGGGGCAGCTCGAGCCCAGCCCGCCGGGCGGCCCGTGCCGAGGCCTGGGCCGTCAGGTCGCCATTTGAGGAGCCGCCTCCTTCCTCAACCTGAAGCAGGCACCGACCCCTTCCCCCCGCCTCCCAGGCCCCGCCGGGAGCCGCGACACCCTCCCGTGCCCCCGGGGCCATCCACTCCCAGCCCGGACAAGCCGAGGCTTGCTGCAAGCAGCGGCGTCCCGGCGCGGAGCCATTTTGTCCGCCCAGCGCCGCGGAGAGCCGGGGCCGCGCTCACAAAGCGCCTTTGTGGCGCCGCCCCCCGCAACAAAGAGCCAACATGGAGGAGGTGGCGGTGGCGGCACTCACAGGACGACGGTTACTCATTGAAGACTGTAGCCTGATCATGCAGCCGGGGTGCGGGCGCCACCGCCGGGGGCAGGAGGAGCGGAGCCGGGCGGCGGACGAGGCGCGGCTGGAGCGGGCGGGCGGGGCGCGGCGGGGCGGCGGCGGCGACGGCGCTGGAGCATGCAGCTGCGGCGGAGGCTGGGGCGGCTCTGCAGCGCGCGCGGCGGGCGGGGGCGGGCGCAGCTGCAGCACGACTGACCCGCCGGCGCCGCCTCCTCCCCCCGCGCGCGCCCCTCTCACGCCGCTCGTGACGAGAGCGGCGCCGGGCCAATGGGAGCCCGCGCTCGAGCGGAGGAGGGCGGGGCCGGAAAGGCGTCATGAGGCGGAGGCAGCAGGCGAGAACCGGTTCGTGAATGAGCGGGCTAATTTCCGCGCCAGGCTCGGCCGCCCCCAGCCAGCCCCAACCGGCTACCGCCGGGGAAAGTGACACGAAGGCCGCAGCGGCCTCGCCTGACCCCGGGGGCGGCCCGTGCTCCGCGCCGCTGGTTGGACGTGGTCCGGGACAGCCTCGCCGCTGCGCGCTCCCGGCCCTGTGGGGCTGCCTCCGGCGCAGCAGGGCGAGATTTGTGCCCTGGCGTGCCCTCAGGCAGCCCCACGCCCGGCTCCCCCTGTCTGCCCCCGGGTGATGCGGCCGTGGGCTTAGTCCCGCCTAGGAAAACTAGAAGCCCTCCTTGGTGGGGATCAGTAAGGGCTTTTTCATTGCTTCCTCGGGACAAATACAGACGTAACTGGGATGGAAGCAAGCATCATAGGTTTATAATGGGGAACACAATGTAGAGCACCCTGCACAGTGCCAGCCAGCCCCGAATGAGTCCAGGGAGTGCTGGGCACAGCCCAGGGAAATAGTCTGGAGGAGGGACAGGAAAGTGGTGCTGCGGTGGGGGGGGGGGGGTCCTCCTGGTCACAGCCTCCTTCCTGGTCAGCTAGATCTGGAGCTTAGCCAGGGCCAGGTGAGGTTGACCAGGAGGTCCAGGGACTTGGTGAGGAGGAGTGCAGCCAGCCCTGCAGCAGGAGGTCCTGGAGGAGGCAGTGAAGGGGCTGCATCCTGGCACAATCCAGCTAGGCCTTGCACCAGGGTCTCCCTCTGCTCACAGAAGGGGCAAGTGTTCAGGCCATCTGTAAAGCGTGCCGGTGGTGATGGCTCGATGGAGGAGCCGCCAGCTGAGGTCCCTGGTGGTTGGTGGGAGCAAGGTGGAATATGGGCTTGTCCACCTAGCCAAGGGTATCCCACCACTCTGGTGCCTGGGCAGGACATGAGGATGGATTGTGCAAGATGGGACCTCTGGTCTGACTCGGGAAATGGCAGTTTTTATGCTCCCTAGAAAGGCAATGGCTCTTGAATAAAATTTAGTGTCTTCACAGTCCCTTCCTTAGCTGGCTTCTGGGCGGTGGCAGAAGTAGAAATGCTGGCAGAAGAATGGAGGGTACTGCTGCCACAGAAGCCTTTTGAAGTATGCACACACAGTCTCCTGCCACCCAAAGCTTTTTGGGCTTTTGCTGGGTAGGGTTCTGGGAAGGATTAAAGAAGTAGTTTACCTGCATTAATCCATGCTAATCTAACAATGACATCTTTTGTTTATCGTTTTAATTGCACGTGAGACTGATCGAGGGCTTTAAGGATCAAGTTACTGTCTTTGTCAGAAGGTTGCAACATCTTTTCAGTATTTTATACTGTAGGTGAGGGTCACTAGTAGCTGCTTTGAAATCCCTGCTTCCTCAACATGCGGCTGAAACTCACTCAAATATAGCATTATAGAGAAGTAGGGCTGGAAGGGATCTCCAGAGGTCATTTCGTGAAACCCTCCCTGCCTGAGGCAGGATCATCCCTATCCAAACCAGCCCATACAAACCATAATCAAAACTCTACATAAGACTGCCAGGAGTCAGGGCAAGATGGGTATTTTAGACACACGAGTAGCATAGATTGATAATTTGGGGAGAAAGTGGCAAATGAGTGATTATAACTAGTGTCACTGAAGCAGGAGAATTAGTTTTATGTGGGTAGTAAATAATTAGAGCTAAAAAGTATCTGAAAGTGTGAAGCACTGATAATACAGATATCAGCAAGGGCAATAAGGAGAATGTTACAGTAATTAGAGCAATGAGGAAGATCTGTATAAGGTTTTTGGGTAGATCTTAGATGCATGGAGCAAAAAAGTAAAAAAATGGACACAGTTTATATGGGGAGCCTTCCTCCTGGCACAGAAAGAGGGTACAGCCATTTAAGGGATTTTTGACAGAACAGGCTTTTATGGGGAGGAAAAACGAGACCATTTCCAGCTAGGAAGATCTTTCTTAGGCCAGCTTGAACAGCTGTACACTTTTCCCGACACTGGGATGCCCCCAGTACCCCTCAGTCCGAGAACACTAGCCTGGCTCCCTGCAAGCCTGGCCAGAGCAAGCTGTAAGGAAGCCCTGTGGGAGACCCTGGTGCGCTGCTTGAACACAGACTGTTCAGGCAGCAGTATCACTGTCTCTTATCTCCCAACTGAACAAACTTAGGTCACCTTGAGTGTCCTCAGGATGGGTCAAGCAGCAGAGGGACTGCCCCCCCATTCCACTGGTTAGCTGATTGGTGTGACAGGGCAGACATTCTGCTGCTCAACATATCCTGGGTCTCCAGGATGGTTCCAGCCACAGCCACATTTGCCTCCTTTGCCATACACAGCTCTTGAAGTTGTGCAAAGGACAGGGGGTGTTCTTCTGCAGCTAAGAATAGTCCTGTGGCTTAGGAAAGTTCCAAGCATTGTGACCTCTGCCTCCTGCCCCAAGTACAGCTCTGAGGAGACCCAGAGCTGTGCATAGGGAGAGGGCATTCCTTTGTGGCTAGAACGATCCCAAAGAGAAAATGCTAGCCCTAGGCTGTCTCCTGCTCCACACACATCTCTGAGTTGTACTGCATGTGATGTGCAGAACTAGTTTGGTGTTCATGGGGCTGTACCTGGTGCTGTGGGTGCTCCACATGGCACAGGGGGCCAGGCCAGGGAGCACACTGCATGCAGTGCCTGCGTCAGACCAGCCCTGTGCACTGGCTTTAGGGTTGGTTTGGATCAAGCACACAAACTAGCCCTGTATACCAGACCCAGTGTGTAGGGCTGGTCTGATACGTGTGCTACATGCAGCATGCACACTGTGCTGGTCCCACATGCGGTATACAACCCAAGCCCCCAACGGGCTGGTATGTGCTGCATGCAGGGTATAGGACTGGATTGGGTGCACAAGCTGCACACAACATGGAGGGCTGATCCAGGGTACGAGATGCGTGTGGTGCCCCACTGGGCTAGGCCTGTATGTTGGATCTGGGGCCAGTCAGGATTGGGCCTGCAGACCAGCTCCATGCAATGGAGCCAGCACACAGGGCTGGTCCAGAGTAGGCATCTCATGCAGCATAAGCCCCATGCCAGCTCCATGAGAAAGCCCTGGACCAAGGCTGGTGTATGTAGCACACAGTGCATGGGGCTGATCTAGGTCATGGACAGCATGCGATGCCCATGCAAGACTGGCCCTATGCACTGGCTCTGGTGAGGCCCTCGCAGACTGGCTCTGCACCCCTCATCTAGCCCACGGGGCCAGATGAGTTTGACACCCCTAATATAAACCAATAAAAGTGAGAACACTTTGAGTATATTGCTCTGATATACATCACTATCAGCCTGATGTAATTTCGCCAAAGTTAATAGAGTTTCTCTGAACTGATGCTAGTATAAACAAAGTGCAGAATCTGAACCATATTGTACAGATATTGCCTCTCTTCTCTTTCTGGAATTAACTTGTAACTTACAATATGGCTGAAGATGTGTCTGATGTAGTCATATTTTTTTCAACAAGTTTTTGGAATACTAGGGAAATTCAAAAACACTGTTATAGTGCTAGTGTTGTGCTAATATTTTAAAAAGGTAAAGATGAACTGTGTTATTACAAGCAGGTTAAGTTGACATCTGTCCCAAGCAAAATAATGGAAGGGCTAATCTGGGATGAAAGTGCTTAATAATTAAGGGAGATGAATGCAGGCTAGGATAGTTTGCTAGAAAACGCATCTTGTCAAATAAACCTGATTTCATTCTTTAAAGAAATTTCAAATGTGTTTGATAAAAGTAACTTCATTCATGTAATATACTTACAAGCCAGTTGACTAGGTATCAAATGACGTTACCTCTAAAAAACCCAGCCTTATCGATAGGGACCTACCAACTTCAAGGCAGAAGTGGGGTGCACTGCAGCTCCTTTAATCTTGCACATTCACTGTTGTGCCTGCGCGTCCCCCCCCCCCGGCTGTCTGGTGAAGGGGTCCTGCTTGTAGCTTGCTCCTGATCAGCAGGGAGGCAAAAACTAAGGTTTTAAATATGGCACTGTTTTTGCCTCCCACTGCTGATTGGCTGAGGGGTCCTGGTGACCCCACTGCTTGCTGCTGACCTGTGGGGAGGCAAAAACCATGCTATGTTTAAAATCACTGTTTTCACTTCCCTGCCAATAAGGAGCGAACAGCAGTCGGGGCCCCTCCACCAATCAGGGGGGTGCGCAGGGGAACCTGCAAGATTAAAGGAGCCACCACACACCCCACTTTCACCATGAATTTGGTAGGTCCTACCTATCAATTATCAAAGGAATGTACCTTAGGTGAGAACTGGCCAACTGATCGATCACAAAATGCTAGGGAACCATCACTGAATAGTATTATTTGGGCTTCTGCTGGAATGAATAGTAGGCCTGATGTTATTCAACATTTTTATCAATAATCTAGAAGTAAATATGTTATCAGAAACTGCAACATGTGTGCATGATAGAAAGAGTGGCATCATGGTAAATAACAGTAAGGGAAGAGCAGTCATGCATGATCTGAATCACTTTATCATTTGGTATCCCTCACAAACCATGCTTTAATACAGCCAAATGTAAAAATACACCTTTTGGAACAGGGATTTCAGGCCATCCATATAGAGTCAGCTACTACATTGCAGAAGACAGTGACTGTAAAGGATCTAGAGGTCATAGTGTACAAATTAGGAAACATAAGTTTCCAGTGCAGTACTGTGGCAACAGCAAAAAGGGCTGCTTTAAATTTTTTGTTGTATAAATGGCAATAGCGATTCAGGGTCCAGAAGCGATTTTACCTCTATTGTAGTATCGGCGGTAGCAGCAGTCCCTTAATACGAGATGACAATCTTCTAGTAGATAGGGAAGTCATCAGTGAGTCCATGGATGGCAGTGGAGGCCGATCTGAGATCTGCACGTTTGACTGAAGGTGTGGCAAGTAGTTCTAGTAGGAAGGAATAGATCCTGGTGATGTCCAGGCCCCAGCTTTTTCCTTTTGTCTCTCTTGTTTATCCATCTCCATAGTGAAGCAAGTTTGCTCAAAATGATCAATGCCTTGTACATCACAGTGCCGTTGGGGATGATGCGGTGTTTGTTGAGTCTCCCAAGTGTTTATGCTAATATTACATTTCTTCAGAACTGCTATATATAGCAAAGGTCAGCAGTGTTTTTGGGCAAAGTGCCAAAAACACCCACAACCTCAACTTGTAAGATGTTGGCATGCCAGGGCCAGATGGTGGGGGATTCGTGAGGGGCCCGATGCTTGTTGTGGCAGTGCAGCCTCAGCCCCTTCCCTGCCACCCGCCCCAAGGCACACATGCCAAGTAAAATACCTTCATGTGCCATACTGTGGCATGCTGTGGGTTGTCTGCCCCTGGTATATAGCATTAGTAAAACTGTTACTAGAATACTGCATGCACTTCTACTATCCACGTTATAAAAAGCATGTTGAAACACTGAAGAGTGTAAAAGAAGCCGCAAAAAATGAAGGACTAGAGAAAAAGCCTTGTAGTGAGAGACTTAAACAGCATAATCTGTTTATCAGACAGAAGATTGATATGTAACTTGACTTCATGCAGAGAAAATACCTGGCATTAAGGATTCTTTAATCTAGCAGAGAAAGGCATAGAAGAAAACACTAATTACTGGAAGCTAAAGTCAGACAAATTCAAATTAGAAATCAGAAACACATTTTTAACCATGAAGGTGACTAATCAGCCAAAAGCAAGTAGATTTACTAAATCTTAATGTTTCCAAATAGAGCCTAGATGCCTTTCTGGAAGATGTGCTTAACCAAGCACAAGTTACTGGGCTCAGTATAAGGAATGTAGGTAAAACTTAATGAAGTATGACATGCAGGAGGTCAGAGTAGAAGAGCTACTGGTTTAAGGTTAGGTTCCTAATGTTTCTGGTCTTATTTCTTATGTTTTCTGAATTTTATATTTCACTTGGAAGTTTTGCTTTTAGCATTCATATGCACAAATCATTAACAGTTGTAAAACCTAATACTTCATTGTAGCATCATGCTAATAGCTTCTTTGCTTGAAAATTCTCCTTTTATGACTACCTAATTTTTCAATATTAAATCAACTTCTGTTGTAATGTGTGCTAGCTTCATTCCTATCCCTTGATTCATCATTTTATCCCATTATCAGCCAGCAAGCTGTTTCTTGTTGTTGACTGTATGTCCTTATACAAAATTTGTTCTTCAAACTGTATCCTTGTGTTCAGTTTGTAAAAACATATCTCATGATTTCTTTAAAATTAGATCTGTCAGATTAAAAACAATGTCTCATTTCTCTCCATGTCTGAATTCTGCTCAATGCAGGAGGATCAAGGCTATCAGGGAGCGAGATTCATTTCTCTGGTTCTGTGCCAGTGTAGCTTCAGTATGAGTTAGAGTAGGCTGTGGTTGGCATATAGTCCATAAGGAACTTCACACTGATAGAAAATTGACAGAGTAGATCTCTGCTGTGTCCTTTGCCCTTTTACCTCTGACAGATTCTCTTTATGGGGCAGAGGTCCCTGGGAAGAGAGCTGGCTCTGCTAGTTTAATACCAAAAGGGAGTTCTTTCTGTCTAAAAAACTGTATGCTTACATGTTATATGTAGAGTCCTTCTCTTAGTACTGCCTGCATGTTAAAGGGGTCCAGAGTAAAATGCTGAATTCAGCTTTACATTCAGGGTCAAGACACACATTTTCTCAACCTATGGTGATATAAGACATTTCATTAACAGAACCTGAAGACTTTAAAACTGAAGATTTTTATTCCAGTAGTTTCACTGTGTCTAGGTATTTAGGAAAACCAAGGCCCAAATCCCCCTCATTATTTGCTGGCAGAGACGTCCTTGTCCATGCCGCATTCCTGTTGATTTCACTATATGGTAGTGTCTATGCATAGTGTTCTGCTTATGTTAGAATACTACAGAACTCTGAAAGGAAGAGGGTTTCTCATGATTACATAAATAATACCACCTCATAAACTGATTATTTGTATAGCCATATGTGTATGGTGTAATAAAGTTGTCATTCAATGGCTTTATTTATATGGGTGGCACGTAGGCAGCAGATAATCCAGGTAGACATCAACCTAAGCAGAAGTAATCTTTATAGAAAAATAAACATAAGCAGTTTCTCTGTGGCACAAATAGGTTTTCTGTTACAATGTGTTTTTTTGTATAGTCACAGGGTGCATCTACACTTGTACCCGACTGTGCAGTTGTTACTGCTCAGTCATTTAGTATTTGCTTTAGTAAGTACTATTATAGTTATCCTGGCTTTAGCAAGTACTAAATGATTGTGGAGTAACTGCTGTTACTGCACAGTCCTGATGGCACATGGGTCATTTCCAACCCTACTGTGCCATAGCTCATTGCTACTGAGCAGTAGTGCTGGTGTCATAGTTTTTGCCCACCCACGCTATGTCACCATAGTGACTTGTTGCTATGGCGATGGAGCATCTCATGTAGACACACCCACAAATTTATTTCACAAGGTCCTTGGACTTGCATATAGTCATTCTTAGGAAATCCTGGGTTTCATTATACATATATGTTCAGTTTTTACCTCACTTTTTTGTATATATACTTCCTTTTTCACATCCTTGTGACAAGGTATTTAGCAGAATTGCATATTTGTTGGAATCTGGCATGGCCACAATGTGAGCACTTCTGTTTTGGCCTGTGAATTTGCAGTCTCTGGACTGTCGACCATGTGGCCTAGCACCCACACCACCCAGGTCTAGAGTATTGTACTGATTCTACACTTACAGTTTCATTACATATGGAACTATAGCTGTGTACTAATATAATTATACTATTATAGTTATCCTGGTATATATTACTTGTAGATGATGTTATTCTTTTCCACTCTTTGCTGCCTTGCACTGTACTCCTGAGCTGTAGCTGATACTTTAATACAGCTGGAATAGAAGACCAGTCAGGGCTGTCCTCTTGACTGTCACCAGCTAGAAAACCCAGTCCACTCAGCCAGGCAAGTACTGCCTGCTATGAATAAGAAAGTCTCTTGGGAGAGCAGTACTGTCTATTTTCTGAGTGCTATCCAGCATCAATCTGTGAGATGAAGGGAGTATAGATATGATTTCCATCTGCTCTGGCTAAGGAGGTCTAGGATCAGAGCCCTGCAGACCTTCACAGACATCAGTGCTAGGGAGAGACATTACACATAAACCGGTTTAAGGGATCAGATACTGGTTTAAACCTGTAAGAGAACAGAACAGATGTTCAGTGCACATAAACCAGTTTGAAAATGGCTGAAACCAGTTTGAGATAAACCTGGCTGAATATAGTAGAATTAACTTATTTGGCTCAAACCGGTTATGAAATGTCTGTCCCAGCAGCAGAGGTGGCCCTTCCCCTTTTCTATCTGACTGGAGCTGTGGCAGAGACTGCAGGTGTCTGCCTGGCTTTCCCCAGCTCTCCAGCCCCCCTCCTCTCCCCTTCCCCTTCCCCGCCCTCACCACTCCCTGCTAAGCAGGGATTACCCCCTCCCGTCTGCCTTACACAGACACATCTCAGCACTAGCTAGCAGGCCAGATGCTGGCTACAGTTCACGTTGTGGGAAACCAGACAAAGGCAGACAGGACTGTGTCCACTTGGGTCGTTTTGGAACTAATCAACAGGTAGCTGGTAATGTCCCTCTGTTCCTTCGTTGGAAAAATTGTTTAAGAAGAGCTTGAACTAATGGAGAGAAGCTTTTGTTTTCTTTATTTTCTTAGTGGGCTGATAGACACTGAGGGGTGATAAGCACTGTGTTACCAATTGCCTGCTGGGCTGCTCAGGATTGGAGGTGGGGGGGAACCCCTCCCTTCTAATCGGAGTATCCTACTGGGTGCTATTGTCCCATTTTATGTGCTCAGATAATGGGCCTAAGTGCTGTCAATTATCTCACTGCTCTGTTGCCTCAGTAGAAATGTCCTGAGGGCATGGCACTTTTTGCAAAGATGCTACCAATCTTGTGTATCCCAGATCTGCATGGTTTATTAGGCACTTGGATCATAAATTCACAAAGACCTCAGTGACATAGAATAAGGATAAGGACTGAAGCCTGGAAACTATCCTTTTGTGAGACCTGTTTGGTGCTTTGGTATGTTGTGGGAGTGGAGTGGCTGTATGCAGCTATCAATTATCTACTGCTTAGGTCAGAATCTTATCATCGTTCCTCCTAATTTTTTTTCAAGTCCTAAAAAAATGGTGCTGCCATTTTTTTCATGTAGCAAGAATTCCACTTGATCAGTCAAGTTAGTTGGTATGACAAACTTTTCACGTTCACCTCTGTAACTCTGTATTCCTGCATTAGCTGATACACTGTTACCAAATCCTAAAATTGTTTTGCATATATTGATGCAACTTCATAACTAACATGAAATGCCATCTTACTTTTCCATACTAAGATAAATGTCTTCAACCTTCAAAATGTAGATAACTCAATGCTGGTAAACAGAAACCTTGTTAGATTCAATTCCCCCACATCCAAGTTTACGACACATAACCACTTTTTAGAATATTGTTTTAAAATGGAGAGAAAAGTACTATTACAGTGATGTACAGTGTAGAGCACATCTCTTGCTATGTGTGCCCCTCTAGTTTCCAAGTCTCAAATCTCACAAATAAAAACAGAGGCACGTCAGAAATAATAAAAACGTCATAGCAAGCTGGATTTTAAATGTTTTTTTTCAATTTTTTCCACATTTTATATAAAAAAACAGTTCTCTCTCTTTCACAGTCCTCAGAGGCACTTCTAGATCAGAAGAGCTACCTATTCTATCCAGGAGGCTGGGTAGGTGGGCAGTCTGGATGCAATGAAAATGAAAAAGGACCATCGGTGGCATGGCAGCTGAGATGCACCTAAGAAGCAAGGAATTTAATGAGATCCAGCAGACAGAGTGATGGAAGATTCCACAAGCAGAGGAAGACTGAAGTGGACCAGGACTGTATGCTCATGGAATATCTCTTTATCGTGGCTCTAACAAGCTCCAAGCATCCTCAAGTACCTGTGCAAAGTCCTGTTGTAGTACACATGAGTCTACAAGTTCTTTTTCTTCTGGTTCTGAAAATCTTTGGGGTTATTGTGGCAAAATGGGGCTCCCTGACTAGCCACAGTGCTAGTTTCCTCACCTGCTTCTGGGCACCCTGCCCACCTGTCTCTCCTGCCATGCCTTGATAGAACATAATTGAGGTGTTAATTAGGCAGGAGGCTGCCCATTCTTGCCCCTATGTTGGGGGCGCTATCTGCAGCTCCTTTTCTTCCCTACACTGCTGCCCAAGCCTCACAGATGGCATCTCAGGCAGTCAACTCAATCATCCCCTTCACCCATTAGCTGTGGCCCCTCCCTTGGGACCATCAGCTTCCCTTTAAGACCTGGCCCTGTCTCAGGCCAGTTGGAACCCTGAGCTTCGTTGCTCTAGGTGTCCCTCATGGTGGACCCCTGGGCTTCTGACCCCAGCATTGACCAGTCGGGTCCCTCAGATCAGACCTAAGCCTCCTGCCTGCACTCAGGAATTGAGGTCCCCCATTCCCAGCGCAGGTGCTTCATGAAGCATGCCTGGCCCCATGGGGTCACTCACCCCAGCAGGCTCAGGCGCTTCCTGAAACTTACCTGGCCTTCCCTGGATCAGATGGTTCATGTAATCCACTCAAAGGTGAGGGCTGGGTTAAGGTGCCCCTACCCTCCTTTCACCAGGGTGGTAGCTGACCTGGCATTTCCTGGGGACTCCCACGCCACTGGGAACCCCACCAGACCACCCACTCCCAGCAGGGTGCAGTTTTAAGTCATGCCCAGGACAAGGAGCCTCCAAACCTTCCCCTATAGCTCCTGCCCTTACCTCCAGGATGTTGCATACAGCCTTGCAGCCAGGCAGTGTTTCTACTTCTCCTTCCAGCAGCCAACTGTTCTCCTTATATAGGCAGTTAGAGACCTCAGATGGCTGCCACAATCAAGCATCTGCTGGCTGGTTGGCTCAGCCCTTGAAGTGGCAGGCACCAACAGTGCCCTGCCACAGTTACATGGGCAATGGGTGAGTTCAGGATTAGTTTGAATGTTAAATAGTGTCCCCACACACTGTGCAATTGGTGCTAAACATGATGCTGCTGGAAGGAAAAGAAGAGGGGCATCATAAGGAACTTTGTTGTTGTTTTGTTTTCTCTGCTGCACCCAACTTTAGTTTAGGGTTACAGCTGTAAGGGTTGACTGGGGCATAAGGAGTCTGAGTGGATCTGCTAGGTCAGTTTGCTAGAGAGGAAACCAAGGTCAAAGCTGGATATCAGTCATAGGCCACGATAGCAAGCTGTGAGTAGAGATAATGTTGTGGTCAGGGCAAACAGTTGATCCAGACTGGAAGGTCCAGAACACAAATAGGAACATGCAGGAACAGGCAGGACAGTCCAAGTCAGAGGTTCAGAGCATGGACCCAACTTCAGGAGTTCCGAGCAGGCCAGACACAGAACTTCCTGCTGTTTGATTCCTTGATCATATCCAGCTGGGGCCTGGAACTGGATCTGTCTTAGCTGTGCCATGGTTCTTTACAGCTGCTTTTGCATTGCACTACATTTGCATTCTAATGCACTTAAAAATTACATTTTAATACTGGAACAGGCAGCTGAGTCACCTGTAATGTCTGAAACATTTGTTTGTCTTTTTTTTTTTAAAGACTAGCACTCATACTTGCTAAGGTGCTCACAAAAAAAGCACCTAAAATATCCAGATCTTTTCAAATAGCTTTTATTAAAATATTAGAAGCCACAAATTATGTGCAAACTGAAATTACAGGGGACTTGATTATCTAAAACCCAGAAATGGGGATTTTAACTAAAATAGATTACCACAGGTAAAAACCATATACAGCTGTAAATCAGAATAATTTAGCCAATATGGAACAATAATTCATGAAGGTCTATTTACAGCCTGAAAGATCAGAGGAGCCCTTTTTTCAGACCTCCCCTACTTAATCAGAAACCTTAACAACATACAAAATAGATACAGTATGTAATTAATACAGTGGTCCTAATGATGTATAATCAAGAAGCAACAGATGCATTTCCAGTGAATTACTCATAAACATCATTCTTGCATCACCTCTGTACCTTGCCTTCCAGGTTTCCTCAACACTTTGGCTTTATGGATCTTTCCTGTGTTTATGAGCCTGTGTCCACCAAGCCCTGAAGAATCAGAGTGATGTCTTACAGCTGCCATATTTGCTTGCTCATTTAGGAGGCAAACTATATGCACATATGCTAAGAGTGGTCCTGTTCCCTGAAAGCTAGTTATTTTTTCAAGAACATTCCTTATGATCTCTTTAAGAAGTCTCTACCACCAGTAACCTGAGGCTTGACTTGATAACACCAAGCTAAGCTACAGACCTATCACCGTCCAATGTATTATTCCTCTCTCTCCCCTCCCCCAACTCTTGCAATCAGCCACTCTTGATAGGCAGTCAGAACTAGACCCCACAATTTTCCCTTTTGTTGGGCGCTTTTAGTCTATGAGCTCCCTTACATTGCTTGTTCAGTAAAAATTACTTCTCTGCCAACCAGCTGTGTCTTTATACCCTGCTCAACTGTGTCCCCTCATGTCTTGCTAACCCCTGCAACCTAAAGCATGGGTCCAAGCACTTCCCCATCCCCAAGTCCTCATGAGTTTCAGTAAGGACAATTGCACAGTCCTGTACTTAGGACAGAACAATCCCATGAACCAGTACAGGCTGGGGGCTGACTGGCTAAGCAGCAGCTTTGCAGAAAAGGAGCTGGGGGTTACAATGGACAGTAAGCTGAATATGAGCCAACAGTCTGCCCTTGTGAAGAAGACTAACAGTGTACTGGACTGCATTAGTAGGAATGTTGCCAGCCGATCAAAGAAAGTGATTATTCCTTTCTATTCAGCACTGGTGAGGCCACATCTGGAGTATTGTGTTCAGTTTTGGGCCTCCCACTACAGAAAGGATGTAGACAACTTGGAGAGAGTCCAGCAGAGGTCAACAAAAATGGTTCAGGGGCTGGGGCACATGACTTCAAAGGAGAGGCTGAGGCAGCTGAGCTTATTTAGTCTAGAAAAGAGAAGACTCGGGGGGAATTTAATAGCAGCCTTCAACTACCTGAAGGGGGGCTCCACAGAAGATGGAGCTAGACTGTCTCAGTGGTGGCAGATGACAGAACAAGAAACAATGGTCTCAAGTTGCAGCAAGGGTAGTTTAGGTAAGATATTAGGAAAAATGTTCTCACTAGAAGGGTAGTAAAGCAGTGGGACAGGTTACCCAGATGTGTTGTGGACTCTTCAATCTTGAAGGTTTTTAGGACCCGGTTTTTAAGCCTTGGCTGGGGTGGGCCTGCTCCTGAGGTCCCTTCCAACCCTAATTTCCTATGATTTTATGTAGTCAGGCAAGCACACTGCAGCCTTTGGTCAGCTGTAGGCAAATGAAGTTTATTGAACTCATATTTCAGAAAGAAAGGAAAGCAGGTGAAAAAGCTCCCAAATGCCATATAGTCATGTTCTGGGAACCCCAAAGCAGAGGTGCAAGCACTCACCCACTATAAGGCATGCGGGGCTGGGTGCTCTCTACTATCTGCTGATGTCAGAATCATAGCACTTCACAAGATATAGTGAGCTGGTTTCCAATCAGTGACATTTGGGACAGTTCAATAAGTATGTGTTTTCATATCCTATTGTTGAACAATTATGAACCAATTCCCAGCCAGGGATATTTTGGAATGGCTCAACTTTATGTGTTCACAACCTGTAGTGTAAACACACACTAGGGGATTTTATGCATACTGTATATATCACTAAATAGAGCATTAATAGAGACTTAGATATTTGTTATGCATTCATTGCACAAAATTCATTCACTTCCACACGCACCACTGCCACTTGTCCAATTTTTTTTAAATATTTGACAACATTTCTTGTATGTATAGGACATCCATTTGAAAAGATCATCAGAAACAACATGTCCTAGACTGGGGTGTCAAGCTTACAGCCTGTGGAGCCACTCTCTCTGGCCTACCAAGCTACCAGCAGGCAACTGCAAGTTGTGTTCAGCTGAGACTTGGGTGCTGCTGTGGGGGTAGGGGGCTGTGGACCCAGGTCCCTGGCCCTGTAGCCCTGGCAGCTGGAGACCCCCTCTGGCAGGGCTGGGGTGGGGGAGCAGGTGGCTGTGGGTGGTGGGCAAGGTGCACCAACAGGGCCAGGGGGCTGTGTGTAAGGAGTGAGGGGCACTAGGGTGGGGGGGACATGGTGGGGTGTGAATTGCACCAGCAGGGTCAGGGGCCTGTGGGTGGGAAGTGAGGGGTACCAGCAGGGCTGATGGGCTGTGGGGTGGGAGTGAGGGGCCTGGACCTGTGTCCTGGTGAGCAAAGGGCAGGGGGAGCTCTGATTTTTCCATGATAAAAAACCCCAAATCAAATGCCAAAATGTACAAGTATTTAGAATGTATTTTATTATAGTGTTTAAGGCACTGGTAGGCTTCCAAATGGCTTTAAAATTGTAAATACATCAATAAAACATTGTGTTCAGTTGAGGCATAGAGATAGAGTGGCATTTCATTTTAATTGCAGATTTTGGGGGTTTTATGAGAGAATTTGCATTTTTTTTTTAAACCAGAGAATTTGTGATTTTTAAACAGAGAAAACCAGGATGTCGCTTATGACTGTGGGAAACTAGGGCATCCACTATGGATACAGTTCAGCCTCTTCTTGTCACTCAGGTCTGCAGCCTTGGGATACTCCTAGGATACTGCACCTGGATTCTCAGGTGCAAAGGCCACAACCATTTCTTTCAGATTCAAATCTGGTCAACATCATAATCTCAAGGCTACACTACTGCAATATGCTCTATGTAGGGCAGCCCTTGGGGACCATCTAGAGGCTTTGATGTGGTATCAGAGAATCCTAGAGAAGCAGGGCTAAGAGGGACCTCCATAGGTCTAATCCAATCCCCTGGTGTCACAGCGCACTAGGGTGCCCTGCTCCTTCAAAGAACTGAAATTGCTAGGGGAAGAGACCTAGCAGTGAGTTGGAGGCCCCAGCTGCTGGTTACCAGGGCAACCAGTGTGCACTAGTGGCCCACACCTGCCAGCAGTCAGCTGACCGGCAGGGGCAGGGCCTGGCTCACATATAAACCCCAGGGCTGAAGCCAGGGCAGCAGTTTCCTGCCAGTAGCCAAGGGGGAAGGAGCTCTCCCAGAGCAAGCAAAGGGGAGAGGCCTGACTGTAGGTACAGCCTCTGATACTGGTGAGGGATGGAGCACCCCAGTGTGACTTGAATGATGTTATAGCTGGGCAGCTTGAATTTATGTTATAGCCCAGGGGCTTGTATTTTGTTTGCTGTTAAGACTGGTGGTTTGGGTGAGGCTATTAGGGGATGGAGGAGGCCTCATAAGGGAGCCACATCAGCGTGGGGACCCCAGTGCCAGAGAGGGTGCAGCATTTGGGGGTGCACTGACCCCCAGTGCCAGAGAGGGCACAGCACTTTGCAGGGCTGTGGAAAGCCCAGACACCAGAGAGGGTGCACAGCGAGACAGGGCTGCAGAGAGCCCAGGGAGGACCACAGGGCCAAACTATAACAAGGCCCAGACCGAACAACATCAGTTCCATCTGCGAGCCTTGAGGATGTGGTAAAGGGGTGGTTGGAGCTGCGCATATAGCCCATAAGGCTAGGGTGCCCCAAAACACCCATTGTAAAATGGGACCCACAATGGGGCCTGGGAGCCCACGGGGACAGAGCCCAGCCAACCGTGTCCAAGAGGACTTAGAGGCAGCCTCCCTACTTTTCATTTTCCATCAAAGACTTGGCAGGAAAGAATCGAGGCTTCTTATTAGGACAACTTGGCACAGTAAGGGGGCCTTGGGGAGATCACAGCCATCCTGCAGGACTCCATGCCATGATACCTGCCTATGGCAGGATCATCCCTATCCAAACCATTTTATACAAGTCCATTGTCTAACCTCTTAACAAAACTACAGCGTCAACCCTGACACAACATAAGACAACACCATAACCTGCCACAGGTATAGCAGGGGAGACCATGGTGGCCAATGTCCTGCTTCTGTAAAGGTTGTTAATATGCTCTCAAGAGATCCAGGAAGAGGGCCACTCCCCCCACTACAGAGGAAGGCAAAACTCCCCACAGTCCTTGCCAATCTGATCATGGGTCAACATTTCTTCCTGAGCCCAAATATGGAAATTGGTCTGACCCTGAGTGGAGGAACAAGACCTTCTATCCAGGAACCTCCAGCTGTAAATCTCAGCAGGAACACTGCCACATCCCAGTCAAAATCCCCAGCCTTGGCTGCAACCAGCACACAATGCCTCTGAGGAAGGCTTAACCCCCACCGCCCCAACCCCACATGCAAGTAACAGTTGGGAGTAGGGAAGGATTTGCTCCAAGCCCCCGGTGCACAATGCTTCAGTCTACACTGGCTTCCAGTAGCTTTTGAGACACACTGACCTATGAAGCCTAAAAGGCATAGATCCTATGTACTTTCTTGCTTATGCTCCATTATGATCCTTAAGATCAACTTAGAACAACCTTCTGCAAGCACCATATGTAAGTCTAGTTCATTTACCAAAAAGCATGGGAAGCTGTTCTCAGTTGTTGCTCCTTAGCTCTGGAACTCTCTCTCCCTCAAGACACCTAGACCCTGAGCCTGTCCATCTTTTAGAAGTGTTGTAAGACTTTTTTATTTGAACATGATTTTAGCAGGTAGGGTTAACTCTGGGTATTCTTTGCAGAACTATTTTATTACTGTTTATTATTTTATCTGTTTTTATGACTTTGTGATTGTCATTGACCTACATCTTTTTGGGGAGGGCAACTTAGTAATAAAATTAATTAAAATGGAATTCCTCCTAAGGTTAGTGCAAGTTCCTCACATCATGTGAATTTTACAGTGGTGTAGTTAACGTGTATAATAAGACTGTTGCTTTCACAGTAAGTTATAACATTTCCTTTCTTTGCTCTTCACTATGAGAAAAAGAACTGTTAAAAAATGTATTTGTATTGTCCCCAGTATCCAATTCTGAGCTCCATTAATGATACTTTAAATATGTTAAGTATTTTTTTCATAAGAGAAACAGATGGCAAAACATTAAGCCTTCTGATCAGCCACTCAGCAGTACTGAAAACAGAAATCCAGTGGCAATCCTGGTCACACAGCAGCAGAACACCACGAGGTGAGAGAGCTAAATTTAGGGTAGCACTTTTTGTAAAATCCAATTTTTGGTCCCCATTCCAAGCAAAGATACAAATAAGTAGATGCAACAGCTGGGGAAGGGTTAAAAGAATAACCACATAGGAATTTAGTCAGTATATTATATGTATTATATAATTATTATTAAATATTGATTTGATTGATTGGAACTAATCCCACTCTCACTCCAGTGCTTTCTATGGATTTCAAATGAACTGACTTGAGCCCTAATTGTTTAGAGGTCTGAGTCTTTTTCCATTTATACCAGTGTAAATTGATGGAGTTATGCCAATGTAAAAAAACTGGTGCAGTAAGTAGGAGGAGAATTAGATGTTGCTGGACAGTCAGCAGAGAGACATAGACAACACAGCATACAAGCATTAATGTGTGTAGCATTTCTTTTTCCCCACTCTTTGAGAGTGAAAGGCTCAGTATTTTCCATTATTTCATGTGGTTAGGACCACATTTTTATACTTACCTGAATGAAAACATGTCAGTCCCATCTAACACCATGTTGAAGGCTAGGTTTAGTTCTGACTCAGAGGAACAACCACTATGTATTAAATTATCAATATCTTTTTCTAATAGTGCTCTGTATTTTCCTTTGAGACCTATCTGATTACTGAATAGTCTTAGTTCAGTTTAGCTTGTAAGAACAGATGGGTTTATGACACAAAGTAATGCCACTATAGATATGGTTGTAGATAAAATACATTCTTTCCCTGGATAGATGGTACATGTGAAGCTTCATAAGGCACAATTATATCCTTCATGATTTTCTTTCTTAGAATATCAACAATTTTGAGTGGTTTAAATAATCAAATTGGTAGATATATTGCTTGAATTGCCTAAAAGTATACACCCATATTTTCAGAGGTGTGTGCTTATAAGGTAGT
This sequence comes from Alligator mississippiensis, assembly GCF_030867095.1. Lineage (NCBI taxonomy): Eukaryota > Metazoa > Chordata > Crocodylia > Alligatoridae > Alligator > Alligator mississippiensis. Next base: position 54,188,801 of record NC_081824.1, on the reverse strand, counting down.
CAACTTAAACCTATAGTTCTTACAAAAATCTAAAACTCTTGGTTCAGAGATGATACCTTTTATTAGGCAGACAAGGTTCCTTGGGTGAATTTGATATCTTTTATTAGACCTACCCAAATAGTTGGAGAATAGTTATTAAGCAAGCTTTCAGGTTCAAAAACCCTTCGTCAGGCTAAGGAAGTTTCAGCAGTTGGTGTGTGCTCTTCCTGGATGGGATGAAAAGTAAAGAAGCCAGGGGCTGGGCTGGGGAGTCAGTTGCCAGGCAGATTATAATGTATCAAAAATCCAATGTCTGTGTTTAGTCCATGATCTCTAGTATCCAGGAGGTTGATGAAATGGAGCTCATAGGCTCGTCTCTGGGAAGTGTTGTGTAAGTTTCCCTTGAGAATCAGGACTGAGAGACTGGAGAGAGAGTGGCCCTCCTGTGAGAAATGTGCCCCCACCGGTAATTGGGTATTTTTGTCTTTGATAGATTTCCGGTGTGCGTTTATTCTGGTGCGCAGTTGTTGTTTGGTCTCTCCTACATATTTTCCATCCAGCCTCTGGCTTCTTTACTTTTCATTCCATCCAGGAAGAGCACACACCAACTGCTGAAACTTCCTTAGCCTGACGAAGGGTTTTTGAACCCGAAAGCTTGCTTAATAACTATTTTCCAACTATTTGGGTTGGTCTAATAAAAGATATCAAATTCACCCAAGGAACCTTGTCTGCCTATGTCCTTAGACCAACACGGCTACAACCTACACCCCTGCTACCTTTTATTAGAACACTTCAGAAATTGCTAAAAAAACCAAAATCTTTTTCTGTAAGCTTTCGGGCTCACACACCTTTCATCAGGCTTAGGGAATGTTAAAGAATCTATAGTTCTTGACTTTCAAAGCTACTTATGTTCTTTAATCTCTTCTGCACACTTGAAAATCTCTTCTCCTAGTGTTGCCAAATCTCTTAACATCTAGTCTGATTCTACTCATTAGATCATTTTCCTAGCTTCAATGGAAAGTGGTAGGGTTCAACAATTCTGAAAATAGCAGCGTGCGAAACAGGGCGTATTCGATTCAGATTCATCCTGAATCGGAGACACTGATTTGATTCGCTGGTTCAGATCACTGTCCCTGATTTGATTCAGCCAAATCTGAAGATTCGATGCTGATTCAGAGAATCAATGATTTGTCCATAGACACAGCTTTAAATGTTTTTTCTACATAGTGCAAGGTACCTGGCACAGCTCATGAATGCTGTGATGCTGGGGCGGATGGAGCATCCCACAGGAGTGTAGCAGGGGCCCCCCGCGTGCTTGGTGGCAAACCCAGAAGTGGACCAGAAGTACTTCTGGTCCACTTCTGGGTCTGCCAGGGACTGCATGGGGGACCTCCTCCCACACCCTCAGCTGTGGGGGCACCCCAGGTGCCCCCCCCCCCCAGACCCAGGAGGCACCACTTGCCAAACTGGGGGGGAGGTGCAGGGGCACCCCCCTCTCCTCCCCCATGCTCCCGTGGGGCACGCCATCCACCCTAGCATTACAGCATTGATGAGCTGCCTGGTACCTTGAGGTATGTAGAAAAGCATTTAAAGCTGTGTCTATGTCCAAATTGCTGAATCTTTCCAAATTGATTTGGAGGGTTCTGATTTGATTCAGAGAGATGAAAGGGTCTCCTGATTTGATTTAGATTCAGAGAATTGGGCCAAAAATCGGTCCGAATCTCCACCGAATCAAATCAGGGACTGAAGCTTCGCACAGCGCTACTATTTAAGTGTCTAAATATTAGTGGTTTCTGATATTCAAACCTGCACATGTTGACCCAAGGCTAACATTTACATTTTAAAACATGTATTAACTAGTTTATTCTTCATTTATAAAGAAATAAGATTGCAAATTATTTAAGAAAGATCTACGTCTTTGTCTTTATATTATCCCTCTGTAAGAACCAATGAGAACTATTGAAGGAGGCAACAGAGAAGCAAAATTGCATCTGCCGTCTTAAGCTTGTACATTAGTGCCAATAATAGCAGCAACCCTGCCTAGCACCATCACACAAAGCGGACACGCTTCTTCTAAACTTCTTTCCCATGCAGCCAAGTGAAATCTTAATATTTTCATTTTGTTAATGAAATAACATACTCCAATTTCTGTTACTTCCAAGATAATGATACTCAAGTCTCACTTGCGGTACTGGTTCACTTTGGGCTTCGTTTCAAACTTTGTCATTATTTTCTTTATCTTAGCCTCTAGCAGAGCAAAGCTGGCTCTCCACTGTAATCATTTCTCCCTTGTTCTAGTTCTACATCTGAACAATGGATCCTAGAAGTAGAAAGACCTACTAAATCAAGTTAATCAAAGGCAAATTCAACACAAGTGGAAATGCTTGTGACCCATTTCTCGACTTCTACTCTACAACAGATATCAACTTTTGTTTTCTTACTTTCCCATAACTAAATTTAGGCTTGATTTCCCATTCCCTTGTACTTTGTGTATAAATAATAGATTTTTCAGTTGGAGCACTGAACCCCATCAAAATCCGAATAAATATTTCTGGTTCAATCCAAACCAAATTTAATTTGAGGGGAGGGGGACCCTGAAAATAATCCCTCCCTCAAAGTCAACTTGAGAAGTTGTATTCTACCAAAAACAGAACCAAGAGGTTAACAATGATATTTTTTTGCAGTTTGAACAGGGACATATTATCTAGTCATAGTATCCTTAGGATCCCTCATGAGTGAAGAGGACTTTGTGTTCTGGTTTTTGCCTTCTGCTGGGTGCAGCCTGACAGTCTGAACATAAGTGTCTTCTGCTCTTTGTCTGATATATGTAACACCTCACTTTCTAAAAGTTCTCATTTAAAGAATTCAGTTATACATGATTTTCAAAAAATGGCTTTCACATAGTAGTTGTCTTTAGTAAAAGTAACGTAGTAATTTGGTTTGCAGTTTTTAGTGCTTTTTAAAATGTGTTTTCAAACTCAAACACAGGTTTTCAAGAGCCACATTTTTCCAGTTCTTTGCTTATATAGACAGATAATAATATACTTAATAACGATTAGGAACTTTGATATCTCCAAATATTTTCAGTGATTTTTAAAGTAAACATTTTTACAGTCTTTTGATACTGAGTAAACAAAATATATGCTGTCTGCCAATTTCTGTTTTTAAAGATCTTTAAAAATAATGTTTCTATTTTAAATATAACATTTAAAAACAAGCTTAAATTATTATTTACAGATAAATTAAGGCTTTTAAATTGCCACTTGTCAAAAGCTATTTCTGTTGGACTCAAATGGACTAGGAGGACTTTACTTCCTCCTACTGTTGGCAGTACACGGCCATCTGTTTGGTTTTTTTAAACCACAGGACTACTTGGCAAAAGTGGGTGGACTCTTCTCTTTGCTTCAAATAGTTGTTTGGTGTGGTTTTTCTTCATTTAATGATCTCTGGACTTTTTCAGTGTTTATATGCATACCAAAGTCATCTGGGAAACAAATGAGCTTAAGTCAGGGGTGGGCAATTATTTTGGGCTTACTGAGTTTTGGCAAGCCATCAAGGGCCACATGACAGGCAGCCAGGGGCAGATAAATATTAATTTTCTAAACTTTTAGGGGTCCCGCAGCTTGGATAGAATGGCCTGGTGGGCCACATCCAGCCCGCGAGCTGCACTTTGTCCAGTCCTGGCTTAAATGGAAGTATATGTCTAGGTGACTTGTTTTTCTGCATGTGCAGTAGGCCAAGGCTAGTTGCCTATGGATATTTTCAGACCAAAATAGAGACAGAAAAGGAATCTAGCTGTCTTAATGTTGTGGCTTCATAATGGTGTGTCATAGTATTGCATTTAATGACTAAGGGCATGACTTGACAATGTTTTCTGGCTCAGGTCAAAGGCAGGCCTATGCTAGGAGCTGGCCACCCCTGTTGCTTATTCCTGCTACTGTTAGTCTTAGCTGCCCAGCCATAGTACAGTATAGGTGAAGAGCCTGGCCATAGTGCAGCATAGCTTTGCATAGCAGGCATAGGTAAAGACCCCCCTACACCAGATATGGCCCATAGGCCACAGACTGCTGACCTCTGACTTCGGGTGTGGACACAAAGAGAGGCGGTTGCTCCGGAAGTATGTGAGTAGCTGTTTCACTGTCATTGTTAATGACCAGGCTCACACCCAAGTCCTACTCTTTTCAGTTAATAAAGATAAGGTGTGATAGCATGTCCATACTGCTCAATTGCAGTACCAGGCAGAACCATAATAAGATGCTGCATTCACTCCCTGCTTTCTAGCTCCCCAAACAATTAATGTGGCCTTAGCTTGCTGCTGTGTGTTTGCTAGTAAGCTCTGTTAAAGGCAGAGTATTCTGGTACACATTTTCTATTTTGAGTTGTAAAGCATTCAGAGAGGGCACAGTATGGTAGTGTTGAGCAGTACAGACGTACCCTCAGAGACTAAGATACGAGAAGCAGAGCAAAAGGATGATTTAAAAAGCAGAGAGTCAGGAAGCAGAGACAGCATTTGCAGGCCCAGACAGTGTATCTAAGAATTCTAAAGAAGCTTAAGTATGAAGTAGTTGATCTCCTAGCTATATATATAGGCAGGTTTTTCAGACCTTGCCTAATATATATATTAGTCTGATTAAATAACATCCGCTGCCTTGGATGTCTAGAAGATAGTAAAGATTATACCTATATTTTAAAAAGTCTCTAGAAGTGGTCCATGATGATATAAACCAGAAAGACTTCTATCTGTGCCTAGCACATTAACTAAAATTATCATTAGAAAGATGTTTAAAAAAATTGCACTGCTAAGGTCTTATCACAATGGATTCAGCAAAGGAAAATTATGTCTCAGTAATGTCTCACATCTCTTTTATTGTTTCATTAAAGTAATTTAATTTATTTAGATTTCTGAACAGCTTATGAAAGACCCCATACAAAAGGCTACTAAAGTAATAGGCTAAGTAGACTTGGGTTAAGAGGTGAAGTATTGTTTTGGATCAGAAACTTTCTAGTAGCTGAAAGCTAAGACTAGAATTTAAATGTCAGGTTTTATCACTGCAAAAACAAACAGCAGGTTTCCCTTCACCTTTGTATTAGATTCAGTATTAAAATATTTTTAGTGTTCTGCAATGGTTAATAAACATTAAAGTAGAAAGATTGGTAGATGATACAAAGTTATTTAGATTAGTCAGAACTTCCGTTCTTTTTTCTTCTTCAAGCATCTGGTACTGACAACTGTCACTGATAGGACACTGGACTAGATGGATGATGGCCCTGATCTGAGATGGATGTTCTTAATGCCTATAAGTGGGTAGTGGCTGGCACAAATTTAGGTTCAGCAAGAATAAAGTGATGGTGTTTCATTGGGAAGAAAGTGCTTTGACATAGGTTTCAGTTCTGCTCTTGAATGGTTTGTCAAAAGGGGGCTGATAACTTGAAGCCCTAAACCAGGGATTTTCAACCTTTTTAAAGGAGTGTACCTCTTCTGGATACACTTCTGGTGCTGCGGGACGGTGGATGGTGGTGGTGGTGTGGCAAAAATGTCTCATCTCACTACACAAAAGGCTTCACAGCTGAGAACTGTAATCTCACTACACAAAAGGCTTCACAGCTGAGAACTGCAAATTGTTTCTTCTCCTCTCTCCCCCACCACTGCGGGGCCAGGAGGGGGGGGGGGGGTCCTGTTAGGGGGAGAGAACAGTCTGAACAATACTTGGTTCATGATAAGGCTGATTCCTGTGGGAACACAGATTAATTACTGCCTGCTTTGCACATAAACTTTGCAGAAAACTATAGCAAATCACAGATTGCCACAATGGGATCTTGTTCATGGGAGGTATAAAAATGTATCTTCGGGCGTGGCTAGGGGTCGACACGGCTTTGAGTATTGAACTCCCTTGTCGATCTGCTTGCAAACAAATAAACTCGAGATGGATCCAGCCTGAGTGTGTATAACTCTCTCCTTGAGGTATATTGGAAAAGCCTCCAGGGGCACGAAACTAGCCGTTTGTGCAACAATTTGGCGAGCCAGCCAGGAGTTGTCCTTGGACGACCCTGGGGTCGGATGACAAGACCGGAAAAGGGGTCCATGAAGTGCGCACCAGACCGCTTTTGGAGTCTGTCACGGGCACTGGAACCGTGAGTCGGGACACCCGGGAGGTTAAAGGCTCTCCCTTAAATGAGTCAACCAGGCTAAGTGGATCTGAAGAGACGTCACCAGGGTGTTGACGGAGTAAGTATTCATTTGCCTTTTGTCATTTGAGAAGTCTTTCGGGGACTTTGTTGAGTGGTCTCTCGGGGAATTTGGAATTTTGGAACATTCAGTACATAAGTCTGAACATTAGCCCCGGGGACTTTGTTCATTTAGAAACATGAGCCGCTGACCAGGTCTGGGACTAAGGCTGAGTCTAGCCGCCCCAATTCTGCCTGACAAGGTAGTATCGAATGCAAGGGGGCTCAGCTGGAACCTCGTGACCCAGTGGACAGGTATAGTAACATGAGCCGCTGACCAGGTCTGAGACTAAGGCTGAGTCTAGCCGCCTCGATTCTGCCTGACAAGGTAGTGTCAAATGCAACGGGCTCAGCTGGAACCTCGTGACCCAGTTGACAGGTGTTTGAGTGATTTTGTGTATTGGTTGACACAATGGGTTCGGGTAGCTCCCGAGAAGAAAACTCCGCAACCCCATTAGGATGCATGCTAAGAAACTTTAGTAAGTTCAAAGGGGATTACGGGGTAAAAATGTCAAAAGATAGATTAATTACTTTCTGTCAGGATGAGTGGCCATCATTTGGAGTGGGGTGGCCGGATGTTGGTTCTTTTGATGTGAAATTGGCTAATGAAGTGTTAAGTGTGATAACAAACGATGGTCATTGGGATCAGTATCCATATGTAGATTGCTGGGTGAGTGCTGTGATGAATCCCAGTCCCCCATGGGTACAGAAGTGTAAAGGAAAAATGTGTAAGATGTTATTGGCAAAAAACGCTGGAAGAAAGCCCCGAGTCCTCTCTGATTCTGGTAGTGAAGTAAATCTGACTCAAGGGTTAAGGCGCAGGGATGAGGCTAGACCACCACCGGACCCAAGGCGCAGAGCAGAGGCTAGGACACAACCGGGCATAAACCAAATGGATCAGGAAAAGTTAGCCAGCACTAGCTACTCTAAGACAGGCACAGACCAAAGGGATCAGGAAAAAACAGCTGGCACAAGCCGCTCTAAAACATCTCCCCCGTATGAGGGAAAGAATGTAACAGAACCTGACTGTTTATCCCTGACTGCCCCCGATCCTCCCCAAACCCATTGGAGTGCTCTCCAGTCTAACCAGCCCCCCCTTCAAAAACCAAGATCAACTCGAAATCAGAATCCAAACTACCAGTGTCCACTGCGGGAGATAATGACAGGTGGAGGGGACACTGCCTTTGTTTACGTCCCCTTTAACACTTCAGATTTATTCAATTGGAAAAATCAGAATCCCTCATTCAGAGAAAATCCAGAGAAGATGCAAAATTTGTTCTGGTTGGTTGGACAGACTCATCGCCCCACCTGGGCTGATATTCAAATGATGTTACACACCCTTCTAACCTCTGAAGAGAGACGTTTAGTACAGGGAACGGCAAACCAGATAGCTGAGGAGCGTTTGTCGGTGGGAGAGGGAGGAAATATGCGGGACATATGCCCAATTGAGAGTCCCAATTGGGATAATTCAGCGGTTGGAAGACAGCGTAACCACACTTATTTAGGAATTATAGTGGAAGCCCTGAGTAAGGCAGTGCCACGGGTGACCAATCTTTCCAAATTGTATGAAGTCCGTCAGGGAAAGGATGAATCTCCCTCGGTTTTCCTGGAGCGCTTGTTTGATGCCTTTAAAAAGTTTAGTGATTTAAGCCCTGAAGCCATAGAAAATCAGCACATGGTGAATCTGATGTTTATTGAGCAGGTGGCCCCAGATATAAGAAAAAAGCTGCAAAAGACTGAGGGGGCAGCGGGTAAACTGCTTTCAGAACTCGTAGAGATTGCATATAAAGTTTATGGGAATTGTGATCAGGTGGCAGAGAGGAGAGAGGAAAAGCGTGGACAAAAACAGATGACAATGTTAGCAGCTGCCTTGGGCAAAAGCACAAATATCGGTGGGGGATGGAAGGAGAAACCTGCGGGGGGGCAGAAGAAAGGAACAGGCCGATTTAAGCCTGATGAATGTGCATATTGCCGAGAGAAAGGTCACTGGAGGAGGGATTGCCCTAAGCTGAAAAACAAACAGAAGGAAAGTCAGCGGGGGGGCCTCCAGATGCGGGCGGATTCCTCGGGGGAAGATTCAAGCTGAAGGAGACCGGGATCTGAAACCACCACCCTGCGGGCCAGTGCCCGGAAAGATCCTATGGTGAGAATAAGGGTCGGTGGTAGAAACTATGAGGCTCTAGAGGATACTGGAGCCACTCTTTCTATGATCCGTGTAAAGCCCCCTTTAGCTAAAGAAAGCGGAAAGCATGTAACTGTAGAAGGCATTGAAGGAAGGCGAATTAAATTACCTGTGTGTAAGCCTCTCCTCACAAAAATTGGAAATAACACGTTGGAACATGCTTTTGTAGTTTCCCCCGCTTGTCCCGTAGCTCTCCTGGGGCGGGACTTACTAACAAAACTACAAGCTGAAATTTTCTTCAGTGAGGATCAAATTGTTGTGCGGCTGCCGGTAAAACAGGACTCAAATTACCAAATGGCCCTCCGAGGAGCTGAAACTGTGTCACAAGCCAAAGGAATTGAGATTTTAGAGAATGTTGATCCATGTGTGTGGGCGGATGGAACTCCTGCCCGGGCAAAATGCATTACTCCAGTCAAAATTCCTCTGAAGGAAGGAGAGGGTCCTGTTTGTGTGAGACAGTATCCTCTGAAAAAAGCCACCCGCGCGGGTTTGAAGCTGCTGATTGAAAAATTCAAGCAGTATGGGTAGTTAATAGAGGGATCATCCCCCTTTAACACCCCAATTCTGGGGGTGCCTAAGACAGATGGCACCTCCTTTAGGTTGGCGCAAGACCTGAGAGCTGTAAACAAAAAGATTTTAGTGGATCATCCTATGGTTCCAAATCCCCACACCATTCTAACCCAAGTTCCAGCAGATGCCAAGGTATTCTCAGTATTAGATCTGAAAGATGCTTTCTTCTCTATTCCGCTACACAAAGACAGTCAGAAATTGTTTGCCTTTGAATGGGAGGACCCAGATACGTATCATAAAACTCAATTGTTATGGACAGTGTTACCCCAGGGATTTGTCTCATCCCCCCCATATCTTTGGAACAGCATGGCAAAAAGACCTGGAGCATTGGAAAGGGAGACACCCTGATGTGGCGTTGTTGCAGTATGTTGATGATTTATTAATAGCAAGTCCCGATGTGCAGATGGGAAAGAGAGCGACAGAATCCTTGCTGAATATCCTGGAAAAGAAAGGGTATAAGGTGTCACGGGAAAAGGTTCAAATTTGCCAGCCAAAGGTGACCTTTTTGGGTTATGAGATTGAGGAGGGGGTTCGGCCTCTGAGTAGAGATCGAATTCAAGCAATACAGGATATGCCTGCTCCCAGAAACCCCAAAGAGCTGCAAACTTTCCTGGGACTAACTGGGTTTTGTAAACTCTGGATTCCCGATTATGGGGGAAAAGCCAAACCCCTATATGAATCCCTCACAAAGGAGGGTCTCACAAATTGGAAATGAACTAAGGAAAATCAACATGCATTTGAGTGGTTAAAAGCTGCCCTCTTGTGACCCCCAGCGTTGATGATTCCAAATGGGCGCAAGCCCTATAAACTGTATGTGCATGAGAATAAGGGGGTAGCCTCCGGGGTCTTAACTCAACCGGTGGGCCCAACTTGGAAGCCCGTGGGCTACTACTCCAAGGTCCTAGACCCAGTGGCGAAGGGGTGGCCTGCATGTTTGAGGGCTGTCGCTGCCACAGCTACTCTTGTGGAGGAGGCTCAAAAGATTGTTATGGGAGCTGATATGGAAATACATACCCCACATGGAGTTCCCCAAATCCATGGAGGAGAGGGAGGAAAAATTTTAAACCCCTCCAAACAATCCAGATATGAAATCTTTCTCCTATCTAATCCAGGCCTTACCTTCAAGCACACCACTGCTTTAAACCCAGCCACCCTGATACCAGAACCGGGACCCCCGTGCCATGACAACAAGAAATTGTTAAAAGACAACAAGAAATTGTTAAAAGACAACAAGAAATTGGTTTTTAGATATATTGGGAGTAAAAGGAAGGCCCAGGGAGGAATAGGACCTCTGCTAAATGGGCAGAAACAATTGGTGACAGACAGGGGGGACAAGGCTGAACTCCTCAATGAGTTCTTTGCCTCAGTGTTCCTAAGTGAGGGGCACAACAAGTCTCTCACTGGGGTTGTAGAGAGGCAGCAGCAAGGCGCCAGACTTCCATACGTAGATCCTGAGGTGGTGCAGAGTCACTTGGAAGAACTGGATGCCTTTAAGTCGGCAGGCCCGGATGAGCTCCATCCGAGGGTGCTGAAGGCACTGGCCGACATCATTGCAGAGCCACTGGTGGGAATATTCGAACGCTCGTGGTGCACGGGCCAAGTCCCGGAGGACTGGAAAAGGGCTAACGTGGTCCCCATTTTCAAGAAGGGGAGGAAGGAGGACCCGGGCAACTATAGGCCAGTCAATCTCACCTCCATCCTTGGTAAAGTCTTTGAAAAAATTATCAAGGCTCACATTTGTGAGAGCCCAGCAGGGCAAATTATGCTGAGGGGAAACCAGCACGGGTTTGTGGCGGGCAGATCGTGCCTGACCAATCTAGTCTCCTTCTATGACCAGGTTACGAAACGCCTGGACACAGGAAGAGGGGTGGATGTCATATACTTAGACTTCAGGAAGGCTTTCGATACGGTATCCCACCCCATACTGGTGAACAAGTTAAGAGGCTGTGATGTGGATGACTGCACAGTTCGGTGGCTGGCGAATTGGCTAGAGGGTCGCACCCAAAGAGTCGTGGTGGATGGGTCGATCTCGACCTGGAAGGGTGTGGGCAGTGGGGTCCCGCAGGGCTCGGTCCTTGGACCGATACTCTTTAATGTCTTCATCAGTGACTTGGACGAGGGAGTCAAATGTACTCTGTCCAAGTTTGCAGATGACACAAAGCTATGGGGAGAAGTGGACACACCGGAGGGCAGGGAACAGCTGCAGGCAGACCTGGATAGGTTGGACAAGTCGGCAGAAAACAACAGGATGCAGTTCAACAAGGAGAAATGCAAAGTGCTGCACCTAGGGAGGAAAAATGTCCAGCACACCTACAGCCTAGGGAATGACCTGCTGGGTGGCACGGAAGTGGAAAGGGATCTTGGAGTCCTAGTGGACTCCAAGATGAACATGAGTCAGCAGTGTGACGAAGCCATCAGAAAAGCCAATGGCACTTTATCGTGCATCAGCAGATGCATGACGAATAGGTCCAGGGAGGTGATACTTCCCCTCTATAGGGCGCTGGTCAGACCGCAGTTGGAGTACTGCGTGCAATTCTGGGCGCCACACTTCAAGAAGGATGCGGATAACCTGGAGAGGGTCCAGAGAAGGGCAACTCGTATGGTCAAGGGCCTGCAGACCAAGCCCTGTGAGGAGAGACTAGAGAAACTGGACCTTTTCAGCCTCTGCAATAGAAGGTTGAGAGACGACCTTGTGGCTGCCTATAAGTTCATCACGGGGGCACAGAAGGGAATTGGTGAGGATTTATTCACCAAGGCGCCCCCGGGGGTTACAAGAAACAATGGTCACAAGCTAGCAGAGAGCAGATTTAGATTGGACATTAGGAAGAACTTCTTCACAGTTCGAGTGGCCAAGGTCTGGAACGGGCTCCCAAGGGAGGTGGTGCTCTCCCCTACCCTGGGGGTCTTCAAGAGGAGGTTAGATGAGTATCTAGCTGGGGTCATCTAGACCCAGCACTCTTTCCTGCTTATGCAGGGGGTCAGACTCGATGATCTATTGAGGTCCCTTCCGACCCTAACATCTATAAATCTATGAATCTATGATTGTCTAGAGGTATTGACTCAAACAGTACTGATTCATCCTGACTTGGCAGATGACCCACTTGAGAACCCGGAGGAGAAATTCTTCGTAGACAGTTCAAGTAGTGTAATACATGGCATGCGACATACGGGGTGTGCTGTGGTAACATTGACTGAGACTATGTGGAAAGAAAAGCTCCCTGCAAATTGGTCAGCACAAGCAGCGGAGCTCACTGCCCTGACGCACGTTGTAATTAGGTAAAGATAAAAGAGTGAACATCTTTACAGATTTGCGATATGCTTTTGCTACTGTACATGCCCATGGATTGTTGTGGAAAGAACGTGGGTTTATCACGGCCTCTGGACAAAAGATTCCAAATGGGCCACAGATTGTAATGCTATTGGAAGCCCTCCGGCTACCAAAAGAAGTGGCCGTGGTACACATAAAAGCCCATGGCAAGGCTGCAGATGAGCGCCAGAAAAGGGGAAACGCAAGGGCCGACGTGGCAGCCAAAGAGGCAGCACAGACGGGAGGAGAGGTAGTGTTCCAGGGTTCGGCCCAGGGGGTGCCCTTTTGCTTAGAAAACTGTAAAATACAATATGGCCTCAAATTAAATCAACTAGCCGCAGAGCTCAAAGCCATCAAAAATCCTCAGGGATGGTGGGTCGTACCTGGAGGAAAGGTATTAGTACCCCAAGGCATCTTAGGGGATGTACTTCACCAGTTACACTATTCCACCCATATAGGGGGGCACTGCCATGGGAGATCTGTTAGTTCGTCAGATAGTGGCTCCAGAACTCTATTTCGACGCCCAGAGAGTGGCCTCTCAGTGCCCGACCTGCCAAAAGGTGAACCCAAAATCCGCAAGACCACCAGCCCCCATGGGAGGAAGACCGTGGGAGCATTATCCTGGACAAGCCTGGCAGATTGACTTCGCTGAACTTCCTAAGTCCAGTCGTTACCGTTATCTGCTGGTATTGGTCGATCAACTAACTGGATGGGTGGAAGCGTACCCCACAAGAACGGCTACCACATCCACGGTAACACGAGTACTACTCCACGAGATAATACCCCGATTTCTGTTGCCTGAGTCTATTAAGTCAGATCAAGGAAGTCATTTTGTGGGGAAGATAGTACAGGAAGTATCCAAAGCTCTAGATATCACGTGGAAACTCCATGCTCCATGGAGACCCCAGAGTTCAGGTCAGGTGGAGCGCATGAATAGAACACTGAAAGCAATGTTAACAAAAATCTATATTGAAACTCATTTGAAATGGCCGCAGGCACTCCCACTGGCTTTAACTCGTATTCATAGCACACCACGTAGAGGGATTAAATTGTCACCTTTTGAATTAATGTTTGGTATGCCTCCCAGAGTCTTGCCAGCAGGGTGGAGGGAACAGATTACTGTAGATTTGGGAAAATCTGAAATTTGGGAACATGTTATCGCCTTGCAGTCTGTTTTGTCTTCCCTACACAGGTTCGCTGCACCTTTCCAAAGTCTCCCGCTTGATGCGCCAATCCACAACTTTAAACTGGGTGACCAGGTCCTGGTACAAAAGTGGAGAAAGGATCCTCTTGCGGAAAGGTGGGAGGGACCCTACCAGGTGCTGCTAACTACACACACAGCTGTTCGCTTATCAAACAGCGATAAGTGGACCCATTGCTTGAGGGTGAAACCTTTTCATCAGGAGGACACCAACTCCCAGGGTGTGGTCACTCCAGAAGCTAATAACACCCGGAAACAAAAAGCCAACAAATGGAAAAGTGAACCTGCTGAAGATTTGAAGTTACGCTTGCAAAGATGTGGGCCCTAGTCTATTTGTTGGGGCTCTTTTCCCTTTTAGGCATATCAAACCCAGCTATTATGCCCACCTGTTGTAAGTGTCCCCAAAGCGGGGGTGGAACCCTCACTAAGGCTAACTACAAAATTTCAAAGCCTACAGTACTTAGTGCCCTCCTGCACCCCATTTCCCGGTGCTGCCCGCGTCGAGAAATTATAATTCAGTCCGGCGATACAACACTGCTGTGTGTAAAGCCGGACCCAGAAATCTGGTCTGCAATCCTCAAAGATTGGCCTTCAAGCCTTCAACCTGTCAGTAGTATATGGGAACCTAAAAGCCCACCTACAAATACATGGGTGGGAAATTCATGGGTGGCCCTTCTCAAGAACTCAGCCCGGGCGCTAACTAACCAGAGTTGTCTTTTTGTGTGCGCTTACTCCCGTCTCTAGCGATGAGGGAGTCCCTTTCTTGCTTATCCCCCTCAATAGGACAGGTATAGTCTCAGATTGGGGCCTTAATCGCAATTTCAATTTCTGTTCGCGATATAATGGTTCTGGGAAACTTATGGTGGTGAAAATTAGTGGATCTATTTGCATTTCCCAACACGGAGGTGGGTTTAAAGTGGAACAGTCAAGGTGTAAGGAAACATGGATTTCTAAGGAGATCGCCCCCTGGGAGGGTGCATGGACATGCGCAAATGTCTCATATAACAAGTTTGACGATTGTAGCTGCCTATTGGGTAAGGAATGGATTTCAGTTTGGGGCATTAATTGCACTCACTATCGAAATGGTACCACGGTCAGTGAAAGTTCAACACAAAGAGGCTCACTAACTCTAACTTTAGTGAGCTCTCGTTCCACCATCACAAATGAAGCCTGTGGGCTATGGTGGATTTGTGGGCGATGGACATATAGACAGCTTCCCCCCAATTGAATTGGAATTTGTTATTTAGGAGCTTTAATTCCTGGTGTTTGGATAACACAGCCCACAACTCCTGGTGTTTGGACAACACAACCCAAAACTCATCGGGCCAAACGCAGCACTGATATCTCCTTCGAGAGAATAGTGGCAGGAGGGGGCCAAAAGTGGGGTAAGGATGAGTGGCCAGCGGAGAAAATAATTCAGTACTATGGTCTAGCAACTTGGGAGCCAAATGTAGTTGGGAGAGAGCCCACATATTTGACAAATCGCATTATTAAACTCCAAGCCGTAGTGGAGATTATTACAAATAAAACTGCTGCAGCCCTACGCCTGATCGGGAACCAGCTCACCCAACTTCGTACCACGGTACTGCAAAATCGCTTAGCTCTTGATTATTTACTTGCAAGTGAAGGAGGGGTATGTAAAAAGCTGAACTTGTCAAACTGTTGTGTTAATATCAACGATAATGGTGAGATAATCAAAGCCTTAGGAGATAAAATGGAAAAGGTTGCACATGTCCCCGTCCAAACATGGAATGGGTGGAATTTTGATTGGTTTACATCCTGGCTCCCCAATTTTGGATGGTTAAAAGGAGTTTTTCTCGTCTTGTGCCTGCTAATGTCAATACTTTGCTTGCTCCCCTGTATTTTACCCTGTCTCATAGCCCTCATAAAACAGACAATTCAGTCAGTCTTCAACCAAGAAATGCTTATGCATTATCAAAAATTAGCACTGGCTGAAACCCATTAAGATTAGAGTTAGAAAGCATCTTGAGGGAGGAGTTGTGGCAAAAATGTCTCATCTCACTACACAAAAGGCTTCACAGCTGAGAACTGTAATCTCACTACACAAAAAGCTTCACAGCTGAGAACTGTAATCTCACTACACAAAAGGCTTCACAGCTGAGAACTGCAAATTGTTTCTTCTCCTCTCTCCCCCACCACTGCGGGGCCAGGAGGGGGGGGTCTTGTTAGGGGGAGAGAACAATCCGAACAATGCTTGGTTCATGATAAGGCTGATTCCTGTGGGAACACAGATTAGTTACTGCCTGCTTTGTACATAAACTTTGCAGAAAACTGTAGCAAATCACAGATTGCCACAATGGGATCTTGTTCATGAGAGGTATAAAAATGTATCTTCGGGCGTGGCTAGGGGTTGACACGGCTTTGAGTATTGAACTCCCTTGTCGATCTGCTTGCAAACAAATAAACTCGAGATGGATCCAGCCTGAGTGTGTATAACTCTCTCCTTGAGGTATATTGGAAAAGCCTCCAGGGGCACGAAACTAGCCGTTTGTGCAACAGTGGCAGCCGTGTGTGAGCTCCCCCCCGCTGTGTCTGGCCAGCCAGGCAGCACCTGTGTGGCCAAAGAGGGGAGCCGCTGCCCTGCCCCCCCCCGCCTTGCTCCTGGGAGGTGCTGGTGCAGGGTGCTGGGTGGCAGTGCTCCATCCCCACCCACCCATGCATACCCGCTATCCCCTTTCCAAGTACCCCCAGGGATACACATGCTCTCGGTTGACAATCCCTGTCCTAAATGGCATATCCCTGAGTGTACAGTCAGGTATTAGAGTGTAAAGTACTTTCTCCAACCATTAGTTCCTCTATCTTCCAGGAAAGTTTCCAAACACAGTAATCCATGTGTTCATCACTTCCATAGTCACTTTGTTGTATTACAGCAACTCACTACGTGTAGGATTAAACATAGCAACAATGAAGGTGCCAGTCTGGTGCAAAATGTGGATGCTTAGTCCCACAGAGAGACATGGCATCCCTGTGTTTCACTGGCTTTCTGTCTACACCTACCATCAAATTAAATACTTTGGTTCTAGTTTTGAGGCCCATCAGTGTATCAGTAACTGTGTCTTCCAGCATGACATTAGCAGGACATTAAAAAAAAAAATCATGAATCAACCCCAAAAATATAATTAAATTGACCTAACATTGAGAGAGGAAAAAATAATGAATTTGGGGGCTTGAGGATTTTAAGCTTCTGGAGTTCACATGTTGAAACTTTGTCTCTACAACCACGAGGCTTTTTAAATAAAACATAAAAAGCTGAGCTTCTCATAAAACAGACTTACTGAGCTTAAGCTTTAAGAAAAACACAAGATAGTGCAAGACTTGCAAGAAAATTACCACAGCTAGCAATAATAGTTTCCATTCATTGCCTGCCTGAAAAGACAATGTAGGAACAATGCAGTTTACAGAGCCCCAGATAGAATGCTCTTTTGTTGTTTTTCAGACCTTGCCTAATGCAAAACTGGTAGGGTGAAAGGGTAGCAAAATTTCCTGTAATTCAGCTTCCTACAGTGATGGCAAATGATTGCTTCAGAGGCAGGCTAGTAATGTTACTTTGTTGCGTACAATAGTGTTGAAAGATGGTGACAATTTTCAGGCCAGGCCTCCTAGAATACGTAGTAGTAGCAATGCTCATAAGACATGCCTAGGTCTCTTGCAGGAATTCCCTGTGTGCTTTTATACCTAAGACTAAGGACAAAAATTCAAAAAGCTGGAGCCTGAACTGATGTGATCTTTGCAGCTTAGTCTAACCTGCCTAGGTTGAACCGATTTGTAACTGTGCAGACGTTCCCTCTGGCCTGAGGAAATGCAGGCACATGCCTGCATTTGCTTAGGCCAGGAGTGGGGGGAGGGGGCACTAGAGTGCACCTTCAGCTGCAGGGAAGCTATGCTGGGGGGGAGAGGTGTGGCCAGCTTAGGCAGTAGCCTGGGCTGAACTGGCTAAGTAGGGGTTTAATTCCTCACTTCCTGTCCCACCTGCACGGACCCAAGCTGGGTCTCTTGGGCGCTCCCCCTTCACTGCTCCAGCAGTGGGGTCAGGTGTAGCCAGATGCTGGCCGGCATGGCCCCTGAGGCAGAGAAGGCAGGGAGGGAAACTATTTCCCCCTCTACCTCCACTGCCCCCAGGGGACCACAGCCAGGTCTGCCCACCCCAGCCACTGTTGGCTACAAATGTCCAACTCGGGATCCTTAAAATTCTGGTTTGTTAGGCAGATTGAAACACTGTAATGAAATCAAATAATAAACCTTGGGGCTGGTCCCCCTCCCCCCCCACACACACACATGCTCACACACAGTAGTGAGCTACAAGAGTCAGGTATACCTATCCCACAGGCACTGGAGTCTGCCGTTGATCACCAGTTGAGGCTTTTTTCAGTGTGGTTCATAGATTCATAGATTCATAGATGTTAGGGTCGGAAGGGACCTCAATAGATCATCAAGTCCGACCCCCTGCATAAGCAGGAAAGAGTGCTGGGTCTAAATGACCCCAGCTAGATACTCGTCTAACCTCCTCTTGAAGACCCCCAGGGTAGGGGAGAGCACCACCTCCCTTGGGAGCCCGTTCCAGACCTTGGCCACTCGAACTGTGAAGAAGTTCTTCCTAATGTCCAGTCTAAATCTGCTGTCTGCTAGCTTGTGGCCATTGTTTCTTGTAACCCCCGGGGGCGCCTTGGTGAATAAATCCTCACCAATTCCCTTCTGTGCCCCCGTGATGAACTTATAGGCAGCCACAAGGTGTTATCCTCCAGAAGTGGGTCGCTGGCTGGTCCTTCTGGCTGGACAGGTCGGGTGCTGGTCAAGTTGGAGATCAAGAGGGCAACACTGAGGGTCACTTTTCACTGCTTTTTATCCGTCCTTGGCAGACTTTGGTGACTCCCCAGTTTTCAGGTTTGCCCAATCCAGGGGTCGCTGACCCTCATGGGACTTCCCCCTTGGTGGCTACTGGATGGCATCTGTCAGCCCCAGGGATCCTCCGCATGTACGTGCAGGTTTGGGAGTCCATTGATGAATTTTGAATAGGGCTCTGGGAGCGGTCGATCTGGAGATATTCAGCCCAAAAGCTGGTCCCCGGCATTGATTAACTCAGATCAGGGCTTCTAGCCCTTGAACAGTGAAGTTTAGAGAATTCCTGGTTGCTACACTGTCTCCTATTGATTTCTTCCATTGGTTGGTCTGTGGCCTTCCTAGGTGTTAATCGCCGCCTGCTACTGTGTTACACATGCAATCACTGATTCACTCGCCCTTTCAGAGGCCCGCCTGATACAGGGAAGCGGCAGTTTGATTCCTGCCCTTGTTAACATTGTTACAATGTATAACTTACTTCTGAAACTAAACACATTTAGTTAAAAGGTGAGGAGTATAAAATATAAGCTACAAGAGTAATGCCATGACACACAAATAGATAAAAATACCAAAATACATGGGGAGATACGAAATACACACATACAAATTTTAAAACACAATTCCTTATCTTATACTGAAAGAAAGAGGAAGGAAGAAAAGGTAGAAGAAGAGAAACATATCCAAAGAGGGGAGAGCAAATGCAGGCAAGAGGAAAAGGGGGCTTTCTGCTACACTACCACCGTTGCCACTCACTCCCCACTTGATCCAAGTAGTGGAATAAGCCCCCTACTGCCCACTCCACCAGATGCTGGAGGGAATGGGGAATAACCCCTTCCCTGATTCCTACCTAAAGGGCCCTGCTAGCTGGCGTCTGGCCATGCTCCTGCCCTGCTACTGCAGCAGTGATGGGGTAGGGCTCTTGATGGGGGCAGCTGCCCCTGCCATGGTGTCAGGGAGTGTGAGCCTCTTTCCAGCAGTGTGCTGCACTGTGGGGCAGGCAGAGCTATGGCAGACTCTGCACAGCAGCACTGGGTCTCAGAGGGGACCTCCCTCCATCCCCGTGCCCCCTCTGCTATGATATGCAGCAGTTTTTTCCACCCTGCAGTGCAGCCCCCCTGCTAGAAAGGGGCTCATGCTCTGGGGAACCATGACAGGGACTGCTGCTCCCATCATAGTTGCTCCCCTCTTGCTGCTTCAGCAGGGCCCCTTAGGTTGAGGGCAAGGAGGGGGGTTATTTTTCCATTTGCCCTAGGCACAAAGCAAGTGGCCATGGTGGGCAGACCTTGCTGCAGTCCCCAGTGCTACAGGGGGGAATAACTCTACTTCCTGCCCCCCACCTAAGGGGCCCTGCTTGCCAGGCTCTGGCCCCACCCCCACCTAGCCACTGGAGTGGCGAGCAGGGTGGGGGGATGATTGTGATGGGGGCAGCAGCCCCTGTTGTTGTTTTCCAGAGTGCAAGGCCCTTCCCAGTGTGTGTGTGTGTGGGGGGGGAGGGCATTGCAGGGCAGGGAAAGCTGCTGTGGACCATGGTGTTGGCATTGCTGGGGTGGGGAGCTTTGGCCCCCTCCAAACCCTGGTGGTGTCATGTACAGTCCATGGCAGCTCTTTCTGTCCTGCAACGTGGCCCTCCTCTGGGAAGAGGCTCATTGTCCCCAACACCATGATGGGCTGCTGCCCCCATCAAGGGTCCTGCTCCCTCACTGCTCTAGCAGCCAGGCAGAGGCACAGCCAGACGTTGGCCAGCCAGTCCCCTAAGGCATGGGGTAGGAAGGGGAGTTATTCCCCCTCCCTACGGCATCTGGCAGAGGGGGCAGCAGGGGACTTATTCCACCATTTGCCCCAAGCAGGGACTTAGCAGTGGTGGTCAAGGGAGGCAGACCTGGCTGTGGTCCCCTGGGGCAGTGGCGGTGGAGAGGGAATAACCCTCCTCCCTGCCCCCTTTGCCTCAGGGGTCATGCCATCTAGCATCTGGCTGCTCCTGGAACCACTGCTGCAGCAGCAAGGGGGGAGCTCCTGGCAGACCTGGCTCAGTTCTGTGCTGGTGGGACAGGGAGGGGGAAGTTAAATCCCTCTCTGTCCAGACCAGCCATCATTACTGCTGGGGCTGGCCATGCTCCCACTGTTGGAGCAGCCAGCATGGAGAAGTGCAGGTCCATGCTGGTGGGACAGGGGAGAAAGGGGGAATAAACGTCTTCCCTGCTCCCTTCCAGGGCTAGCATCTGGCCAGACCCCCACCCCAGCCTGTCCCTGCTCTGGCTGGGGAGTAGAGGAGTGGGGCTAGCCCTGCTCAGGTGGAGCATAGAGCCCAGCCTGGAGAGCATACTGGGATGTCAGGGGACTCTGGTTTAAATGGTTAGAAATAGAACTAGGGTCTCTTAACTCCTAGCTTTCTGCTCTGTTCTTAAGAGTGCATAGAATAGGGCTAGATTTGGGGTGCTTGTACATGTGATGGGGGTTTAGTCTTCTGTGCCCCTTAAGGAGTTTTATTTTTTTGTTATGTTACAGCAAGGGGCCTAACACTTTTCTTTTCAGTGGAACCTGTCTGCAGCTGGGGAGCAAGCTCCTGGTGGGCTGAGTGGCCCCCGAGCTCCAGGGGGCCCTGGTTGTTCCCTGCATGGTAGCAGCGCCTCCTGGGGAAGAGTTGGATCAGGATGTAGTTTCATTTGCAATGATTCAAACTCAACTAAACCCCCCAAAACTGGCACACATGTAATGTGTGACACCATTAAGCAACACAAAGTGACATTTTTGTCACATGGATGTTGTGACATTGTCACGTGTACAAGCACCTATAATGCCCTTATGTGTCTGGAAGGACTAAATACACGGGTGAGAGGGATATTAGTTGTAGCTGGTAAATTAGTGATTTAGACTAGGGACAGACATTACACATAAACCAGTTTAAGTGACCAGAAACTGGTTTAAAGCTGTAACAGAACAGATATTTAGTGCACTTAAACCAGTCTGAAAATGACTGAAACCAGTTTGAGATAAACCTGGTTGAATGTAGTATCAGACTTAACTGATTTGGCTCAAACTGGTTTATGCAACATCTGTCCCAGACCCCTTGCTAGTTTAAGCTAAATCAGACCCCCCCAGCATCCTGGCATGCTCTCTGGGCTGGATGCGGCTCTCTGCTTCACAGCAGGGATAGCCCCTCCCCTCTGCTTCCTGGCTGCATCTCTGGCAGAGACTTGCAGGCACAGCAATGTCTGCCTGGTGTCCTCCTGCTTTCCCTCTCCCCTCCCTACTCCCTGCTAATCAGGGATCCCTTGTCCCCTCTGCCTTAAACAGACACCTCAGCATTAGCTAGCAGACTACATGCGCGCTATGGTCCATGCTGTGGCAGACAGCAGTGTCAGTTTAGGGCTTTTTGGAGATAATTAAAGCTCAGCTGGTAATGTCCCTCCATTCCTTCTTTGTTTCAGAAGAGTTTGAACTAATGAGAGAGGCTGTTTGTTTTCTGATGGGGTGATAAATGCTGATAACAGAGCTGATAAATGCTCTGTTATCAGGGAGGGTGGGACCCCTCCCTAATCCTGCCAGGGCCTAGCCACACCCCCTTCAGCTCAGCCCTGAGCAAGGGAAGGGAGGGTTGCTCTAGCACCCTCTAACTTTTAGCCTGAGCCACTGCAGGCATGTGCCTACATTTCTGGGATGCCTTTACAGTTACAAAGTGATTCAGCATAGCCAGCTTAGACTAACCTGCAAAGATTAAATCTATTCAGGCTCAGGCTTTTTGAATGTCTGTCCCTAGCCTCAGCCCACATAAACCAATCTGAAAATGGCTGAAATCAGTTTGAGATAAACCTTATTGAATGTAGTATCAGACTTAACCAATTTGGGTCAAACTGGTTTATGCAGTGTCTAGCCCAGATCTTAGGGTTAATTCTGGTCAAGGTCTTACACACAATAAAGCTGAATGTAATGCACCTAAATTCTGTTTAGTTCAAAATTGATCAAAAAAATCCTTGCTCTGCTATTGCCTGACCCTGGAAGCACCTATATTTATTAGGCATCTCTCTCTTGGTTTAGCTTTAAAGTTCCTCAGGCACTTCTGCTTCTATGCATGCCCAGAACTACTCCAATCTGAGAGCTCAGCACTTATCTCCTGCCTGTGCCCAATTAGGAATTAGGGTGTTCTCTGCCTAAGGGTATGTCTACATAATGTCCTTGGCATGTCCAAACAGGAATGTTCTCAAGCACAATTCCCCAATCCACTGCTGTTCACATCATCTGAACCCAGAAGTGCAGTCAGTGGCAAAGCTGCTCTGGGAGTGTGTCCCCACTGTTTGAAGACTGGGGTGCTTCAGGGTGCCCTTCTCTGAGGCCTTTGGGGATGTCATGTAGATCTAACCTAGTTGAGTAGGTTTTATCAAAACGTATGTAACACAGAAGCAGGATTGGGTTCTATGCAAGATGCTGTGATGATCACTTTATTTTAAAGTGTGGCTGTATTTTAAAGTGTGGCATGGTTTATATAACAGCAGGAGCACTCAACCAGGAAGTGGGACACCTGGTTTAAATTCCCTCTGCTTCATGAGAAGAAGGATGTTATAGCAGACTTTCTATCTTGATCCACAACTGAAGGAAACTGAACAAGATGGGGAAATCGATCAGATGCTGTGAATAACATGAGCCAGAACAGAAACATCTTGTTTTGGAAACTAAGAGGGGAGGTATGTAACAGGGAGCCATTGGCCCTGTTACTGGGAAAAGTGAAGGAAGAAACTTACCGTGCCAGTGATATGGTGGCAGAAAATGCTGACATCAGCCAGCATTGGGAGTGTTCACTGAACCTGGAAGACAGAAAGCACTGTTAATTGAGAACCAGAAATTACAATGATAAAAGGAATGACAAACGAACGGTAATACCCCCGGAAGAGGAGCCTAGAACCATGGCAACTTAACAATGGTGTGGATTTTCATGCAGATGCACGAGAGTGATGTAGGGTAATGTCCCTCAAGAAGCAAATATCAAAGATATATAAGTTGCCTGTAAACCAGGGAGAGTTTGGTGAACTCCAGGTCAGGTAACAAGAAGTAATTAGAGACTTTGTTATAAGTTAATGATTACATGACTGGACTGTAAAGACTTTTCTGATGTTGCTCTACCTGAAATGGGGGAAGAGTCCGGTCAGACGAAGAAGCTGTTTCTTTAGTTAGAATTTTTTTTTCATGTGTTTTTTCTTATGTGTTTTGAAGTGTGGCAATAAAGTTATAAATAGGATGTGTCCACAAGTGCCCTGAACCATGTTACCTGTTGTGAAGTGAGCAGATCTCTGGTCACAGAAATACACTAAGAGAGTAAATAGATAGATTAATTTCCAACTGCAGCCACAACACAGACTGGATCATGTGTTCTTTTCTGAAACAAAACTCCCATCAAGTTATGGCAGGAGAGTGAAACGCAGGAGAAACTCTGAATCAAAAAATTTCTCTCTATAATTGACTTAGGAATAATACTGCACTCACATAAACATATCCTTATTGCTAGTATTTTCTGTCGACTAGCTTTAGACATTCCCTGTTGATTAATTAGGTTTTTTAACCATTATTCTGAAGCAACCTAACTTTTCATGCATCATGCTGAGTCATAGGTGGCTAAGTCTGGGGGCTACCCCAGGGTCAGAAGAAGCAGCTGAGGAAAGCATGCTGTGTGCCAAGTCAGAGCATAGGAAAGCCAGAAGATCTGTCTAGGGAACCAAGTCAGAGACCCAGAGGGTCAGGCAGAGCACAGGGTCAGGAAGCTGGCTAGGTCAGGTATCCAGGAAATCAAACCAGAATTCAGTCATGTATCCAAAGGGTCAAGCCAAACTCAGGGTCTGCGGGCAAGCTAGATCAGATATCCAGAGAGTCTATCAAGAAGCCAGTAGCAGCATATGAATAGCAAGCCAAGAGTGCAGCAACCACTATTAAACTCTGTTGCCCAGACACTTCTTCCAGGTCAGAGGTTTGTATTAAAAGAGGTGAGGCAGGGAGTGGACATGTGGCTAGGCCCAGCTTGAGGGTTCTGGCCACCTGTATCCACTTCAGTGTTCTGCTGAAGAGGTGGCAGACCAGGACTAGTGGCTGTGTCAGGTAGGCTGGTGCCCTGGGCTCAAGGCCACTGCTTGACATCATGTACTATACAAGGAGCTTAGGAAGATTTTGGTATTCTACTGGAAGCCAGAAACCTAAAGGTGAGAAGTTGTAGTTCTATTTTAGGCCCTCAAGTCCATTTGTTGGATCTGGGGCCACTGAATTAGTCCATCCTTTAAATGGAAGATTGCAAAGATCCATTCTTTTTGCAGTTTGTCACCTTCGGCAAAGTGAATCAAGGAGTAGGCAGGGCCAGGCACAGGAACAGACAGTTTTTTTTAGAAACTCAGGGCCAAAGAGGCAAGCTTTTTCTGACCAGTAGTGGATATGTAGGTGGTCTTCCTGTAAGTGGAATTGGCTGGGGGAAGATTTACTTTTAGTTTTTGCAGTCTCTTTGCAACATAAACAGGAACTGTGTGTATTTTGAGAAGCAAAATAGATGGAGAAAACACACATAGATGCAAGGTAACTTTTTCACAATAGGAAACTGATGCACTGAAAAGCCCCAGAATTTACTGTTGCTCGGCAAAGGTCCAAGGCCCTGTTTCAACTTTCAAGATCAGTGCTCCATGCACAAATCTTTCTTTGTCCTACAGATCTTGGTCAGAAAAAAAATCTAATTGATAGTGCCTTCTTTTATATGTGCTAGATTACAGTATTTATACTCTAAGGTCATTCTCAAACTAACAAACCCTCTTTGTGCAGCTTACCTGATTTAGGTTATTGAACAAACCCTGTTCCTGTACTGCATAAAATGTAGGGCTGAAATTTTGCTTGGTCCTTCACATCTCCCTCACCTACTATGTACCCACATAAACCAGATAGAATCTCCTCTGTAAAAATCTGTATACTACTGAAAGAAAAACCTAAACAAGATTATTTTGCCGTCTCAGGCATTCTGGGCTTCATATACCCTCATCTGACTCTAATTTTGCATTAATAATTATGAAGCATTGCCACAACATCCTGAATGAGTGGGGCAAGTCAACATCTATGTATAAAATGTATACTTTCTGTGCTACTACACATAAATAATTACACCCCTTCAGTAAAACAGGATAGTTCTTACGACTAGTGCCATACTGTTTGTTTTATAGCCTTTTACCTGTTTGGGGTAGACTGCCACAGGTGTTTATAAACTGCAGCTTGAAGCTGGGAATAGGAAGAGCTTTGTGTTCATAGAATTACAGTATTAAGAGAGCAATGCTAAAGTTAAACCAGAGGTAGCATATTATAAGCCACCATTTTCATCTGGTTATTAATATCTTAGTTTGGGAGCTGAACTGT
Source organism: Alligator mississippiensis (assembly GCF_030867095.1). Lineage (NCBI taxonomy): Eukaryota > Metazoa > Chordata > Crocodylia > Alligatoridae > Alligator > Alligator mississippiensis. Next base: position 54,163,112 of record NC_081824.1, on the reverse strand, counting down.
TTCACACTTAGGGTCATCTCCATGTGTTTTCTCCTTGCTTTCCTAAAAAAAAAATGGTTTCATAAAAATCTTTTGGCCATTTCTTCTGAGTGAAGCAGTTGTTGAATGGGAGATCTGTGATGAGATATATTCTTTAGAAGGATAAGAAGGTTTTAGTAGAAGGGTGGCTAACCTGAGGCATGTTCTCCACAAGTGGCATTGACAGCCTGTATGACTAGCACGCAGCAAACTGAGGAGGGGGCAGGCAGCACAATGGCAGATATGTCTGAGAGCAGAAAAAAGACCAGGAGAGTGAGCAGAGAAAGCAGAGCTGCTGGTTGGGCAGGGGCAGGGAATCAGAGTGGTACTTGGGGAAGATGTGGAGCTACTTAGTGGCATACCTACCAAAAATGTTGGCCCACACTGTTTTAGTGCATCATGTAATAGCACAATTCTACTTGCAATGAGACTGGTCTAAATCTAGAATAATTCAATTTATTTTAATGGATTTAAAAAAGAGTTAAGCTGTTCTCTCTAAGCATAGAATCCCACTCAGTAACCTCAACTACATCACCTGTTGAACTTTCCACTATAGTTCTAGTTATCTCTTCTGTCTCTCTGTTTTCCACTTTTCATTTCACATATTTTTGCTTTTAAGTTTTGTTATTTTTGCAAGGTTTTATCTTTTAGTTACTTAGTAGTCTTATATTTATTTCTTTAAAAATATAATATGTCCTTTAAAATATTATATGTAAAGCCTAGGTTTATACAACGTTATGGATGAGATTTTAATTTCAGAAGTCAGTATCCACAACATTAATACTTTCTACTTTAATCTGAAAGGTGAACTGCAGGCAGGGTGGGCGCATCAACATGAGAGCACACGTACGTTTCCCTGGGCACAACTAGCAGCAGCACATAGTTATGCTGCTGCTAATTGTCTCCAGGGAACACCCCTACATGCATGCTCTGGCAAACTGCAAATTGTTCTGGGTGGGGTAGGCAAGGTTGGTGCCAGCTCCTGGGCTGGCCCCAGCAGTCTTACCTGAGGTCCTTGGGGCCTCTCGGGGCTGCAGCTGCAGTGAACCAGGCATGCAGAGCCTGGTCAGCAGCTGGAGCATGGCTCTGGCTGGCCAGGCTCTGGCTTTGGGTGGCACATTCTGCTGCCATGTGTGCTGCCCGACTTTTTTTCTCTCTGTGTTTTTTTGATACCAGGATTTCCTGGTATCTAATTTTGCCTCTGCTGCAAATATTCAGTGTTTCAGTGGAAAACCTATTCACGTGTACAGTGTGCATTTTGCAGCACCTCAAAAGTCTTTGAGGCATTGCAAAGTGCACATTTCCACTCACGGGGATGTGGCTGGTCTGACTAGATCAGAGTACTTCAGGTATACCCAGGTGCTGCCCACTACCCAGTCTGGTAAATGGCCTGTACATTTGTTTGACTGAATACAAGTTTTAAGTTTAGTTGTGTACAGCTAGTTACAAGTACAGGACACTTACAAGACAGGTAAAGAAGCCAGTTGGAAATTTTTGAACTACTAATCACATTTGGGTTGTTCTGGTGAGTTCAGGGAGGAATATGGATGAAGGCCTGCTCAATGTACACTAAAATATTTGTTTGGGCCTGTGAAGATAACACAGTATACTGGACTGTTATTCATCCAGTCCCTCTCTAACTGAAAATAAAATTCTTGAACCTCTATTTATCTGGACAGCATAAGCAAAATGCCCTCTTCGGTGAAAGAGACATAGCTGCATGTATCAAACCTCACTGTACGCCATGCTAGGGAGGTACAATTACAAAAATTCCTGGAACAGAGTTCTTCTATAGCACGTTTCTTAGTAGAGTCTGTTCTTTCAAGTAGAATAATGGGTTTCATAGATTCATAGATGTTAGGGTCGAAAGAGACTTCAATAGATCATCAAGTCTGACCCCCTGCATAGGCAGGAAAGAGTGCTGGGTCTAGATGACCCCAGCTAGATGGTTATCTAACCTCCTCTTGAAGACCCCCAGGGTAGGGGAGAGCACCACCTCTCTTGGGAACCGGTTCCAGACCTTGGCCACTCGAACTGTGAAGAAGTTCCTCCTAATGTCCAATCTAAATCTGCTCTCTGCTAGCTTGTGGCCATTATTTCTTGTAACCCCCGGGGGCACCTTGGTGAATAAATACTCACCAATTCCCTTCTGTGCCCCCGTGATGAACTTATAGGCGGCCACAAGGTCGCCTCTCAACCTTCTCTTGCAGAGGCTGAAAAGGTCCAGTTTCTCTAGTCTCTCCTCGCAGGGCTTGGTCTACAAGCCCTTAACAATACGAGTGGTCCTTCTCTGGGCCCTCTCCAGGTTATCCACATCCTTCTTGAATTGCGGCGCCCAGAATTGCATGCAGTACTCCAACTGTGGTCTGACGAGCGCCCGATAGAGGGGAAGTATCATCTCCTTGGACCTATTAGTCATGCATCTGCTGATGCACGATAAAGTGCCATTGGCTTTTCTGATGGCTTCGTCACACTGCCGACTCATGTTCATCTTGGAGTCCACTAGGATTTCCACTTCCATGCCACCCAGCAGGTCATTCCCTAGGCTGTAGGTGTGCTGGACATTTTTCCTCCCTAGGTGCAGCACTTGGCACTTCTCCTTGTTGAACTGCATTCTGTTTTCTGCCCACTTGTCTAACCTGTCCAGGTCTGCTTGCAGCTGTTCCCTGCCCTCCGGCATGTCCACTTCTCCCCATAGCTTTGTGTCATCTGCAAATTTGGACAGAGTACATTTCACTCCCTCGCTCAAGTCGTTGATGAAGACATTAAAGAGCGATACTCTTTAATGGACCGAGCCCTGCGGGACCCCACTGCCCACACCTTTCCAGGTCGAAGCCAACCCATCCACTACGACTCTCTGGGTGCGACCCTCCAGCCAATTCGCCACCCACTGGACTGTGTAGTCATCCAAGTCACAGTCTCTTAACTTGTTCACCAGTATGGGGTGGGATACTGTATCGAAGGCCTCCCTGAAGTCTAAGTATATGACATCCACCCCTCCTCCTGTGTCCAGGCGTTTTGTAACCTGGTCATAAAAAGAGACTAGATTAGTCAGGCATGATCTGCCTGCCATGAACCCGTACTGGTTTCCCCTCAGCATAATTTGTTCTGCCGGGCTTTCACATATGTGAGCCTTGATAATTTTTTCAAAGACTTTGCTAAGGATGGAGGTGAGACTGACTGGCCTATAGTTGCCCGGGTCCTCCTTCCTCCCCTTCTTGAAAATGGGGACCACATTGGGCCTTTTCCAGTCCTCCGGGACTTGGTCCGCGCGCCACGAGCATTTGAATATTCCCGCCAGTGGCTCTGCAATGATGTCGGCCAGTGCCTTCAGCACCCTCGGATGGAGCTCATCCGGGCCTGCTGACTTAAAGGCATCCAGTTCTTCCAAGTGACTCTGCACCATCTCAGGGTCTACGCATGGAAGTCTGGTGCCTTGCTGCTGCCTCTCTACCATCCCAGTGAGAGACTTGTCATGCCCCTCACTTAGGAACCCTGAGGCAAAGAACTCGTTGAGGAGTTCAGCCTTGTCCCCCCTGTCCGTCACCAATTGTTTCTGCCCATTTAGCAGGGGTCCTATTCCTCCCTGGGTCTTCCTTTTACTCCCTATATATCTAAAAAACAATTTCTTGTTGTCCTTTACTTGGGATGCCATCCTCAGCTCCATGGTAGCTTTGGCCCGTCTAACTGCCTCCCTACAAGCACAAGCAGAGAAGGTATATTCGTCTTTGGTGATCTCTCCCTGTTTCCACTTTTTATGTGCTCCCCTTTTGGCCCTTAGGCTGCCCTGGATTTCTGCGGTCAGCCAGGGAAGCCTCCTGGCCCCTTTCCCTCTTTTACCCCGCATGGGGATCGTTTCGCTTTGTGCCCGAAGGATCGTTTCCTTAAGGCACAGCCACCCTTCTTGGGCTCCCATCACTTCAAAGCTCCTACTCTGCAGTGCGTCCTTGACTAATCACCTGAGTTCATTTAAATCAGCTTTCCTAAAGTCTAGTACTTTCACCCTACTAGTTACCTTACCCACTCAACGTCTTATGGTGAATTCTATTATTAGGTGATCACTGTCCCCCAGATGGCTACCGATCTGTAGGTCCCCTACCATGTTATCCCCCGTTGCCAATACCAGATCCAGTATGGCATTCCCCCTAGTGGGACCATGTACCTCCTGTGTCAGATGGAGGTCCTGTACACAGGTTAGAAACCTGCGTGAGCGGTGGGACTTTGCCATCTGTGTCTCCCAGCAGATGTCTGGGTAGTTTAGGTTCCCCATGACTACCGCCTCTTTAGCTTTTATGGTCTCTGAGAGCTGCCTCAGGAGCCCCGCATCTATTTCTTCCCCTTGGTGTGGGGGTCTGTAGCAGACCCCTACCACCAAATCCCTTTCTCCTTGCCCCACATGTAGCCTAATCCACAATCCTTCTACTTCCTCATCCTTGGATTCCATCTTGATTAGGGTTGACGTATATTGCTCATTGACATAGAGCGCAACCCCTCCCCCCTTTTTCCCCACCCTCTCCTTTCTGTACAAGGAAGGTCTGTTTGTGGTAGTGCTGCCTTCTTGAAATCATTGGAAGCCTATACATGTGCACCAAGGCTGCTTCAGTGTGCAGTAATTACAGTGCAGTAGAACAGACTCAATCAAGTCTGCTGGAGCATGGTAATTACCGTGCTTCAGCAGACTCCAGCATCACTTGTGCATCCCTGCACTGAAAAATGATGGTAAGGGTCCTTTAACTAAAGCTCATTCAATAAGTTTTATTTAAATACCCCCACCACCATTTTTCAGCACAGGGATGCTGATACATGTCACACTTCAGGTACTTTAATTAAAATAGCTCTTGAAGCAGCTCTAATTTAAAGCTCCCCTGCCTCCCACTCCTGAAGCAAGTCTATAAATGCCCATTATCAGGAGTGCATCGACTGCTAAGAGAGAAAGTAAAATTGAGATACCCAAGATGTGAGGCTGGACTTAAACTCTGTCAGAGCATTAAGGCTGTTCTGAATAAACTGGAAAAATAGAAATGTTGGCTAAAGCTGAAGCAAGCAAGTGCCAATCTGAGCTATTTTTAAACTGTTGAATTCTACTACTTGGGAAAAAAAATGAGATCTGATGCACCATATTTATTTGCCAAGTAGGCATAAATAATGGTACATAACAAGACACTCTGGATTTCTTAAGAAAACAGCGATTTAAATCACCCAACAAAATGTCTTTGAAATTGGCAGGATATTTGTCTCTTATTTTGAAGACACTGTCAGTGTAAGACAAGGAGATGTTTTATTCCCTTCTCAAAAAAGTCACAAGGATTGTCTGCAGCCTCTATTTGCAGTCTTCTGGCTCTAGCATTAATTGCAATGTGCTGCTGCTCAGTCCATGGGAAGAGTATCTTTGAAGCCTAATATTCATTTTCATTTTACAGAGAGATATTAACAGATAATGGGTGATTAGTCAGCATGGCTCAACTGTCAAGAAAGGGTTGAAGGCATTACAATTTTTAGACACTTCCCTGAAAAGCCTTCTAAAATATAAAAAAATGGTAAGAGAAGGATAATCCTGTGGAAACTTCAAATCTTAATGACAATTACAGCACTCCTACATAGCACTTTTAAAATTTAATTTAAAATTCAGGACAACTACCGAGAGCTCCTAATTAAAAACCTTTAAAAACGAAGGGAAAAAAAGTTAGTTAAGATTTCAGTCTAGACTGGACTCCATTATGTACATTTTCCTCTGCGTCTCCAGCGGTCCCATAAATCCTTTGACTGCATGTGGAACTCCACTATCCCTACTCCTCCCCTTGGATAAAGTCACCATAACTGTGTGTCAGTACATGCATTACACTACCTATTCAGCAACTCTTACTTTAAAGTTCAAAATCAAAGAGCAGTTACCACTTCCCCTCCACTGCATCCACATTCTCTACACAGTTGAGAGTCTGACCCCTTGCACCTGGTAGAAACATTCCCTTTCTTCCTTTTATTGTTTTTACTTTTTTCCCCTGTAACTTTTTCTTTAGTTCTGACTCTAAAGTACAGCAACTGTAACACAGTCTTCTGATTTTGGTCTTTGTGCTATCAGCAATAGCCTTGAAATGAATTTAGATATCCTGTTAATGAATCAAAACTAAAAAGGATACAAAACTTGCTCATTGGTAGGAACCTACCAAATTCATGGTGAAAGTGGGGTGCGCAATTCTTCTCTTGAATGGTTTGTCAAAGGGGGCTGATGACTTAAAGTCCTAAACAACTTATCCCTGAGTGTACAGTCAAGTAATAGAGTATAAAATACTTTGGAACCTTTCCTGGGAGAAAAAGGAATTGATGGTTGGACAAACACAGTAATGCGTGTGTTCATCACTTCCACACTTGTATTACAGCAACTCACTACATGTAGGACTAAACATAACAACAATGAAGGTTGCCTATCTGTGCAAGCTGACCACTGTCTTTCGCATTTGTGGAAGAGAAATTTGATACATTAATATTTTGAGTCACTGTCTGTAAAATATTCTAATAGCTCAGCAATTGTATTTTGAGTATTACATATTTAAATGCTGATATAAATCAGGAAGTTTTCTAGCTAAAGCAAAAATATCATTAAATCTTGTGTTAAGTGATGAGATCAGCATACCTGACCTTCTCTGTGGCTGAGTGTTGAGCAACCAACCTGAAGGATGTGAGCCCAAGCCTGGGTGTGGGAACCTTCACCTAAGGCAGTCAGAAAAGCATTTGAGTGCTGCCAGTGGTTTTCTCCCTCTGTGGACCAAGACCTTGTAGTGGTAGGGAGGCTTCTGTGTCCCAATGACCCTCAGAGCGATGTTGTCTGGAGTTTCACACTCCTAGCAGTATCACCCATGGTGAACAGGGCTGAAGGGAGGTTCCACAGCCCAACCCCAAGGTCTCAATGGCAGATCAGGCAGAAGAAGATGTCAGAATCCCAACAGTTGTAAAAATGGAGAAGGCTGCATCAAGGTGGAGATCTCCTGTTGTGTAGAGTTCTCTCTTGCCACTGGGCTCAGATCTCCACCCTGTCAAGACTGTGTGTTTGCTGTTTTTGTGCACCAGCTTCCTCACATGCAGGGTTCTATCACTGGAAACATGAACTCATGTACCAATCTCCAAAAATCTTGTGGCCAGTGCTGTAGCAAGGTTGGGGGATGGGGGGGGAGGGGGGGAAGCAGGGCGACTGCCCTGGATACCAAAGTGAAGAGGCACCAACAGGTGCTGCCCAGCCAGGGCAGGGCTTGGGACAGAACCGCGAGCAGCTCCCACTGCTGCATGCACTCCCAGGCAAGTGGGGGGGGGGCAAGTTCCCCCCAGATTTGTGTGTGGGGCGAGGGTAGGCAGCCACTGTGGGCTTTGCCCTGGATGCCAAACTTCCTTTCCATGGCACTGCCTGCATCAATAGACCAGTAGTGATGGACTCAAGGCTAATGAATCTGGAAGTCTCTAGCCACGAATCTTCACACAGGTAGTGGTAGTTTGATGGTTGTCTGGCAACTGGTTTGGGTAGAATTTGGAAGCTGCTCCTGTGACTAAGTAGCCCTGTTCAGGATCTGCTCTGCTCATCCCACACGGTGAAGGGGCTAGAAAAGGTGCCTATATCTAGGCTGTCTTGTCTGTTTTTGGCTGGATAACCACATCCAGCTGGAACAATCTCTCTGCAGTTGAAAACACCATAAGACAATGCTTTTCACAACATGGAATGTTTGCACCTTGATGGATAACCAAGACAATGGATGGCCAGAAAGATGAACTGCCATCATCTCCATGGAACTGGTGAGATACAACATCAACACTGCAGCTCTAAGTGAGACACAATGTCCAGATAAAGGGTTGGCTGAGGGAAGAGGGTGGAAGCTACACCTTCTCCTGGGAAGGGAAACTAACTCAGGTCAGATGCATCTATGGTGTTGGTTTTGCCATCAATACTCAGCTCATTAGTCAAGTTAAGGAGCTCCCTGTGGGAATTAACAAGTGTTTTATGAACCTTTATCTTAAGGTTAGCAACAACCAATACTCCACCATCATCAGTGTGTATGCCCCAATGCTTTATAATGACAATTATGTCAAAGAACAGTTCTATTCCAATCTTGACCACATTCTGACTAATAATCTAAAGGAGGACAAAAACATTCTCTTCAGTACCAGTCAGACATGACCTGGAACCCTGGCATGGCACCATTGGGAAGGAAGGAGTAGAGTAAGCCAATTCAAATGGCATCCTTCCCCTGAACAAATGCCTGGAGAATGGTCTTGTCATCACAAACACCATCATCAGACAGAATGACAAATACAAGAACACATGGGGACACCCTCGTGCTACACACTGGCACATCCTCAGTTATGTTAGTGTTAGAACCTGTAATCAAATGGATGTCTGTATCATGTGAGCCATGCAAGGAACCACTGACTGCTGGACAGATCACTGTCTTGTTATATTCAGCTTGCTCTAAAACACAGAAAAAAACAAAAACAATGTGAAGGACTCTTGGCACCAAATCTTTTTAAAATCCAAAGGTTGGTAAGAATCTCCAACAATGTCTCCATAGAAAGCTCTCTGCCCTGTCCCAAATGAAGGCGACATTGAAGAACTCTGGAAGGGATTTAAAACAACCATTTATATGTTTTGTGGTGAATCTACTGGCTATACCATCCATCAACCCCAAGACTGGTTCAATGAGAGCAAAGCTGAGATCCAAGCCCTCCTCAGCTGGAAGGGAAGAGCTCATTCTGCTCGGCAAGATGACACCACATCTCAGAAGAAGACAGAGATGTATCAACTCCTCAAAGCTGAAGTTCAAAGTAGGATCCAGGAAATCAAAGTTCAGTGGTGACCAGATGCATTGTAACGAGAAGTCAAAGAGATCCAGCTCTATGCTGACAAACATGACATGCATAGTTTTTTTTTTAGGCAATGAAAGCCATATACAGCCCAACTTCCCATGGTCCTACTTCCCTGCAATTGGAGGTTGGTTGGACACTCCTCAAAGACAATGTCTCTATCCAAGCTTGATAGAAAGAGAACTTTTTGAGGCACTCCTGAACTGTGAGTACATTGTGGTGGATACTACCACCAAATCCATCCCCCAGTGCCCTGAAAAGGGATCCCTCACCAACCATCCTTTCATAGAAGTCTGGTCTGCCATCAAGGAAACCAAGTACAACAAGGCTATTGGACTAGATGGCATACCTGCTGAAATCTACAAGATGGCAGTGAGGAAGTCCTGCTGGACTCTCAATGTAATTTCAAACCATCCCATGGGGCAACTGACATGATTTTTTTTTTTGCCTGCTAGACCCAAGTAAAGTGTCATGAACAACATCAGGACCTGTATATGGCCTTCATTGACCTCACTAAGGCCTTTCATTAGTTGATCAATCATGAAACCTTCTGGAAAGTACTGGCCAGATTTGCATATGCTGAGGCTTATTCATGACTAGATGACTGCAACTGTCCTGTCTAAAAGATTAGAGATGGATCCATTTGTCATCCAAACTGGGATTAAGCAAAGATGTGTCATCACTCCAACTCTGTTCTCCATTTGTTTGTTTGTTTTTTACATGAATCTTGATTTTAATTAAAGACCACTTTCCTCATGGAAGCAACAACTTCACAGGATCAGATGTTGTGTGCAGATGTCTGACTCCTGAGTCCCAAAACAAATCCTCTACTTCTAGTTTAGCAATGGCCTGAGATATAATGGTGGCCAGAGGAAATGCTAGAAGGTCACTTTGAAGGCATACCTCAAGAAAGTGGAATGGAGCTGGCTACCAACTGACTGCAATGGTACCACAACCTCAATCAAGCAGTGGCCAGTTTTACATGCGCTTTGGTGTGGGGCAAGTTTTGCCACTTGAGGCAAACTGACCCTGCCCAGATCCTCCCAGATCTGAAGCCAGAGGGAGCAAGAAGCTGGGGCTAGCACCTGTACTGGCCCCAGCAGTATAAAAACCTGGTCTGGTGAGCAGCTCAGGGCTACTGTCCCTCAGGAGCTTCTGAAGCCCAACCAGTTGGTATCTGGGGACACTTTGTCTTGTGCCAGCTGGACTGCTGAAGCAGATCTAACCTAGAGGGATCCCTGCACCTGCAGCAGTCTGGCAGTGGGGGCTGCTGCCTGGCTATGACCTGCTGCTACCTGCAACAGCATCTGCTGCCTTGGACCTGTGGCCCCATGGCTGCATGCCTGCCAGACCCCGATGAGGACCACATGGCAGCCTGGGCTGTGTTATGGGCACTGCACCAGAGCTTCCTGCACCTCTGGGCCATCTGCCAGTGGGCCATAGTTTCACAGTTGGCCTTCAGGATGCACTGCTGTCATGTCTTGGGTGCCCCCACTCTGCCATCTGGGCAGCTGTTGCCCAGAAGATGTGCTCCTTGTGGTAGCTCACATTGAAGCATGTTGAAGTGTGTCCTCCTGGCCCCAAATGGCTAGGAGATAAACCAGCTCATTTGTCTTCCAGCTGGGTCCCAGGTGCTGTCCGAGGGCATACTCCTCTGCCTGGGTCTCACTACTTGCTTCATTAACAGAGATGCTGGTGTTCCCTGTTTAAAAATTGCAAATTCTCTCATTAAAATACCCCAAATCCATGTTCTTCCTCAATTAAAATGAAATGCCATGATATATAGAGAGATCAGTTGAGCAATGTTTGATATATTTACAATTTTAAAGCAATTTGGAAGCCTAACAATGCCTCTATCATAATAAAACAAATTCTAAATATCTATACACTTTGGTGTTTGCTTTTGGTTTTTTTATCATAGAAAAATCATAGCTGCCCTTCTCCCTTTGCTCACACTGATGTGAGGCACTGAGCAGCACTGTTACGGCGGTGCCCTACCCCCTGCCCCTCACTCCCAACCCACAGCCCCACGAGTGCCCCTCACTCTTGACCCACAGCCCCTTCCTCTCCCCACTAGCTCCTTCCCAGCCACAGCTCTGTCCCAGCAGCAGGACAAGAGTCCAACTGCAGCTGTCCCACTGGCTGCTTTGTGGCTCTGAGCAATGCCAGACCTTGCTGTTCTTCTCCCTGCACCTGTGCCCAGGTCCCAGTAATTCCCATACAATGGGAAGCCCTCAACTGGGGCTCATGGACTAGGCTGGGCAAGCCCCTTCCCTTCCAGGCTGGCCTTCCCCTACACAGGCTCTGTAGGGGTATGGGGGGCTCTAAGCTTCTAGACCTGTGTGAAACAGCAAGTATTTACTTCGGATTCAGATTTGGATGATTCGGATTTGGAGATTTGGCTATAGACTATAATGGGGAATCACTAAAATACCTATAACATTGTCATTTTTTTGCAGATTTGGATGAAAACAGCAGAGATGGTAGCCCCTTCTGAGGGCATGAAACCTGCCAAGTTTCAAGGAGATAGGTGCAGGGGTTTCTGTGAAAGTGCACCTCAAGGTTCTGAAAGCAAGTAAAAAAACAAATAAGTGCAGAGTGAGGAGGGTGGCATTCACGCCGTCTGAACCTGGAGCTTGGGGAATCCCAGCAGCAGGAGGTTCACTTTGAAGAACACCAGCTGCTCCACCAAACCAGGATCCAAGGAAGTGCAGTGGGGTGTCACAACATCACTAGCAATGCTGAACACCCTCTCACTTGGACCATTGGTCAGTGGACAGGACAGGTGTTCCCAGGCAACTGTGGCTAGATCCTGCCACACCTGACTATGGGTTGCCCAATAGGCCAAGGGGTTGAAGTGCAGTGGCTCCACATCCTTGGTGAGATAGGTAGCCACCAAGGTCTCCACGCTACCTGTCTGATAGTGGGGTCTGGTGCCTCCGGACCCCAACATTGAAGCCATGCCATTGGCCTACATTGGCAGTGGCGGAAGAGATTGCTGTGGTTGGAGTGCTGGCATGGGAAAGTGGATCCCCTTCTTCCATGTCCCCCTACCTCTGCCCTCCTGCCTCCCTGACTCTGTTCACCAGCACCTCTGTCCAGTGATCGAGGATTTTGCTGCTGCAAACACTCCCCTTCACCCTTGGGTTGCACATACCCACCAGCACATGGACCATACTGGACTGCAATGGGTCCAGCTGTTTTTTGATGCCCTCCTTCAGCCACTTTTCCAGTGCCTGCACCTCTGCCCCAGCCAGTATCATTGATCCCCTAGAACTTCTCCATTTGATTCTCAAGCTCCTTCACTATGGGGATCACCTAGCTAAGGAGGGCATCACCAGTGCTGAGGTTCTTGGTGGCCTCAAGGAATGGCTTGAGGACCACCAAGATTTGGGAGATGGTATCCCACTCCATTTTGTTAAGGGGGCTGCTGACCCCAATCTCCCCGAGCAAGGCCATTTCATGGATGGCCTTCTGCTCAACCAGCCTTTCCAGCATCAGGTATGTGGAGTTCCACCAGGTCTCTGCATCCTGTATGATTTTGTGCTGTGGGATGCTCAGCTCTGCCTGTTTGTCCTGCAGCATCTTGCCCCCCTAACCCCCCAGTGCTCCAGTGCAAGTAGCCTGCCACCTTCTTGCATTTTGAAATGAGCTAGCTGGTGGCAGAACTTGTGTGCCATACAGCAGATGCCAACAAAGTTGGCATTGCACACCGCCTTGACCATATTGGCCCCATTGTTGGTGACCATGAACCCATGGGTAAACTCACCCTTTCCAATGAGCCACCCCTGCACTATGCGGTTCATGGACACCACGATCATCCATCACCTCCGCTTGAAGGAGAGCCCACCGATGGCCTGACTGATTGCACCATCACTCTGTGAGGGAGAGGTAGGCATGATCTCCACCCCAGCTGTTCCAGAAGTCTGAGGTGAACTGAAAGCCAACCTGCAGACCTGCCTTCCACAGCTCCTCCCTCAAGTACCGTATTTTCGCGCATGTACCCTGCCCACGGGTATAAGCTGCGCCCACGGGTATAAGCTGCACCCACGTATACCCCGCGGGAAATTGTATTTTTGTAAATAAATCCATGTATATGCTGCACCTGTGTATTCCCCATGGCGGCGTATACATGGGGAGGCGGCACAGCAGCGGCAGCACAGCCTGGCCTTCCCGGGCCCAGCAGGAGGCTACGCAGCTCAGTCCTCCATGGCCCCAGCCCCTCAGCAGCAGCAGTGTAGTCCGGTGTACCTGGGCCCAGCGGGGAGGCAGCGCAGCCCACCCCGGCCCCCTCAGCGGCCCCGGCAGCAGTGGCAGCACAGCCCGGCCTGCCCGGGGCTCAGAAGGGAGGCGGTGCAGCCTGCCCCAGCCCTGGCCCCCTCAGGGGCGGTGGTGGTGCAGCCCAGCCTGCCCTGGCCCTGGCAGCAGTGGCAGCACAGCCCGGCCTGCCCGGGGCCCAGCGGGGAGGCGGTGCAGCTGGTCCCGGACTCTGCGGCAGTGGCGGCACAGCCTGGCCTGCCTGGGCCCAGTGGGGAGTGTTGAGGCGCAGCCCGGCCCGCCGTGGCCCTGGCCCCATCCCCCTGCGGCAGTGCAGCCGGCCCCCACAGCAGCAGCGGTGCAGCCCGGCCCTGGCCCCAGCCCCTGTGGCAGTGGCGGCGCAGCCGGGCCCCAGCCCTGGCCCTGCAGGGGGAAAAAAGTTTGTGGATAGCCCGCCTCCCGTATAGCCTGTACCCATCCATTTTTTTTGTAAAATCGCGTATACCCCGCAGGATATATGCGCGAAAATACGGTACTACCTGCATGCCTCATACAGGGAGGGCACCACTGTCCTGCTAAAGGTGGTGCATGTGAGCACTTGGCATGATGGGGCCATGAATGCTATGAACCACCTGAACCCTCAACTTTCAACAAAGGAGGAGGGCTGGCCATCCAGAGCAAGCATCTGCCCAATGCTCTGGATGACCTTGCTCACCTTGGGAATGCACCCCCCTTTGTCTCCGCCTTTCCCCCACTGGTCCAGGGTGGACTGCCTCTGCTTCTTGAGGATGGGGGCTTTGGAGCAAGAAGGGGACTTCTTTTCAGGCATGCTCCCACTGGTGCCTCCCACTGCTGTAGAGGAACAAGGACAAGGGGGTACTGCCTTCTGAGATACAGCAGCTCACCATGGTGGTAAAGTGTTTCACCTCCTTGCCCCAGATGATCTGCTTTTGGCAGTGCTAGAAGGTAGCATACCTGGGATCATCTGCCACCTCAAAATGATCCCATACTACACTACCCATCCGCTTCTGCGTTTTGGATGGGGATCCCCACCCCCATCACTAAGCAGAGGCACAACAACAGGAAGAGCTAAGCCAACTTCCCCCACAACCTCTTTCGAAGTGCCTTCCAGAGGAGACTTGCCTCTAGGGGAACTTTGAGGAGTGTGGAGCACAAACTCAGATTCCCTTCCTTCCCCAGAATTTCCTTTGCTATGGTCCTCAGCTCCTCTGCTTCCAGATCCAGATCCTTCTCTGGCACTAGATGGCTCATGCTGCGAACTGAAATTGGGGGAAGAATGTTATGCTGTTGGTGGTCAGTGGTGTTAGTGGTGGTGGTGCAGGCACAGGCCCTGCTACCACCTCCTTTTTCTCTTTGGCAGCAGAAGACTCATTGCTGCCAGGAAAAAGGGTGAGTCTACATTTGGGGTAGGGGGAACTTGGTGCTCTCCCTCTGCCCCCTCTCCCTCTCCTGCCAGAAGACCTGGTACCTGCTTTCCAGCATGCTTCATGATGTTTGGTGTGCTGCAAACTCTGTGTGTGTAATATATGTTGTTGTTTCCTGCACAGTGACGACACACTGTTGGGAAAAAAAACAAAGATTTTTTTTTTTTTAGGGGGAAAGAATCAAGACAGATTAACAAGAACAAATAAGAGAATTTTTGGGGAAGAATAAGTTGAAAGGAATGGATAAGGGTAGCAATAGGGTTTGTAGGCAAGGGTAAGTAAGAAAGTATTGGATACAACTAAGAAGAAGAGAGACTAGCTAGCAAGAGAGTATCTAGCAAGCCAGAGCCTTTCAGACACTGCTGATCCAAGATAGAGACAGCTCACAAAAGGCATAGATCACTTCAGACACAGCTTGATATGCTGTTTCTACATCCCTCCCCCAGAGCACTATGGTTGGAAGAGAACTCCAAGAAAGATCAGTCACTGGCCAGCTACAGATGTCAATATCAGAGAAGTTGGAGCGGGGGGGAGGGGGTGGGCAGCAAAGGCACCAGTCGCAGGGCTCAAGTGCCTATATACTAATGCTAGGAGCATGGGGAACAAGCAGGATGAATTAGCGCTCCTGCTTGCACTAAATACCTATGACTTAGTGGGGCTAACAGAAACCTGGTGGGATTCATCCCACGACTGGGCGGTACATATTGAGGGCTATAGATTGTACAGAAAGGACAGGTCGGGGAAGAAAGGGGCGGGGGGGGGGTTTGCACTTTATGTCAGTGAGCAATATACATCAACCGTCATCAAGACAGAATCCAAGGTTGAGGAAGTAGAAGGATTCTGGGTCACGCTACATGGGGGGCAAGGAGAAAGGGATTTGGTGGTAGGGGTCTGCTACAGACCCCCACACCAAGGGGAAGAAATAGATGCAGGGCTCCTGAGGCAACTCTCAGAGACCATAAAAGCTAAAGAGGCGGTAGTCATGGGGAACCTAAACTACCCGGACATCTGCTGGGAGACGCAGACAGCAAAGTCCCACCGCTCACTCAGGTTTCTAACCTGTATACAGGATCTCCACCTGACACAGGACGTACATGATCATACTAGGGGGAATGCCATTCTGGATCTGGTATTGGCAACAGGGGATGACATGATAGGGGACCTCCAGATCGGTAGCCATTTGGGAGACAGTGATCACCTAATAATAGAATTCAACATAAGACGTCGAGTGGGTAAGGTAACTAGTAGGGTGAAAGTGCTAGACTTTAGGAAAGCTGATCTCAATGAACTCAGGCGATTAGTCAAGGACGCACTGCAGAGTAGGAGTTTTGAAGGGATGGGAGCCCAAGAAGGGTGGTTGTGCCTTAAGGAAACGATCCTTCGGGCACAAAGCAAGACGATCCCCAAGCAAGGCAAAAGAGGGAAAGGGGCCAGGAGGCTTCCATGGCTGACCGCAGAAATCCAGGGCAGCCTAAGGACCAAAAGGGGAGCACATAAAAAGTGGAAACAGGGTTAGATCACTAAAGATGAATATACCTCCTCTGCTCGTGCTTGTAGGGAGGCAGTTAGGCGGGCCAAAGCTACCATGGAGCTGAGGATGGCAACCCAAGTAAAGGACAACAAGAAATTGTTTTTTAGATATATAGGGAGTAAAAGGAAGGCCTAGGGAGAAATAGGACCCCTGCTAAGTGGGCAGAAGCAATTGGTGACAGACAGGGGGGACAAGGCTGAACTCCTCAACGAGTTCTTTGCCTCAGTGTTCCTAAGCGAGGGGCACAACAAGTTTCTCACTGGGGTTGTAGAGAGGCAGCAGCAAGGCGCCAGACTTCCATGCGTAGATCCTGAGATGGTGCAGAGTCACTTGGAATAACTGGATGCCTTTAAGTCGGCAGGCCCGGATGAGCTCCATCCGGGAGGCACTGAAGGCACTGGCCGACATCATTGCAGAGCCACTGGCGGGAATATTCGAACGCTCATGGCGCACGGGCCAAGTCCCGGAGGACTGGAAAAGGGCTAACGTGGTCCCCATTTTCAAAAAGGGGAGGAAGAAGGACCCGGGCAACTATAGGCCAGTCAGTCTCACCTCCATCCTTGGTAAAGTCTTTGAAAAAATTATCAAGGCTCACATTTGTGAGAGCCCAGCAGGGCAAATTATGCTGAGGGGAAACCAGTACGGGTTTGTGGCGGGCAGATCGTGTCTGACCAATCTAGTCTCTTTCTATGACCAGGTTACGAAATGCCCAGACACAGGAGGAGGGGTGGATGTCGTATACTTAGACTTCAGGAAGGCCTTCGATACGGTATCCCACCCCATACTGGTGAACAAGTTAAGAGGCTGTGACGTGGATGACTACACAGTCTGGTGGGTGGCAAATTGGCTAGAGGGCTGCACCCAGATAGTCGTGGTGGATGGGTTGGTCTCGACCTAGAAGGGTGTGGGCAGTGGGGTCCTGCAGGGCTCGGTCCTTTGACCGATACTCTTTAATGTCTTCATCAGTGATTTGGACGAGGGAGTGAAATGTACTCTGTCCAAGTTTGCAGATGACACAAAGCTATGGGGAGAAGTGGACACGCCGGAGGGCAGGGAACAGCTGCAGGCAGACCTGGATAGGTTGGACAAGTGGGCAGAAAACAACAGGATGCAGTTCAACAAGGAGAAATGCAAAGTGCTGCACCTAGGGAGGAGAAATGTCCAGCACACCTACAGCCTGGGGAATGACCTGCTGGGTGGCACAGAGGTGGAAAGGGATCTTGGAGTCCTAGTGGACTCCAAGATGAACATGAGTTGGCAGTGTGACGAAGCCATCAAAAAAGCCAATGGCACTTTATCGTGCATCAGCAGATGCATGACGAATAGATCCAAAGAGGTGATACTTCCCCTCTATAGGGCGCTGGTCAGACCGCAGTTGGAGTACTGCGTGCAATTCTGGGCACCGCACTTCAAGAAGGATGCGGATAACCTGGAGAGGGTCCAGAGAAGGGCAACTCGTATGGTCAAGGGCCTGCAGACCAAGCCCTACGAGGAGAGACTAGAGAAACTGGACCTTTTCAGCCTCCACAAGAGAAGGTTGAGAGGCGACCTTGTGGCAGCCTTTAAGTTCATCACAGGGGCACAGAAGGGAATTGGTGAGGATTTCTTCACCAAGGCACCCCCGGGGGTTACAAAAAACAATGGCCACAAGCTAGCAGAGAGCAGATTTAGATTGGACATTAGGAAGAACTTCTTCACAGTTCGAGTGGCCAAGGTCTGGAATGGGCTCCCAAGGGAGGTGGTGCTCTCCTCTACCCTGGGGGTCTTCAAGAGGAGGTTATATGAGCATCTAGGTGGGGTCATCTAGACCCAGCACTCTTTCCTGCTTATGCAGGGGGTCGGACTCGATGATCTATTGAGGTCCCTTCCGACCCTAACATCTATGAATCTATAAGTCTTTTCCCTCTTCTCAGTCTTTTCCATATATGGAAGATCACCCCATCCCCCTCCCTCTTCTCAGTTTCTGTTTGCTGCAAGCCTTCTGAATCTCTCTGAATCTCTCTGAATCAATTAAGAGTCTTCCAGTTCAATTCAGACCTTTTAATGGGTATCCCAATTCTATTCAGATTCAGAGATTCAGCCAATGAATCAGTCTGAATCTCCTCAGAATCGAATTGGCTACTGAAGCTTTGCACATACCTGTTTGTATTAGATAATTCTTTAAACTAGGGCTTTAAACTAGGCTCGTCGGGGGAAGGGGAAGTTGAGGGCGGGGGAATCTGTGGACCACCAAACCATGTGGCACCCACAAGGACAGCCCAGCCTGAAGAAGGAGAACATTGGGAAACTGCAAGCCGTGGGGCGGCCAGCAGTACAGCACAGGTAAGCAACAAGAAGGTAAGAAATAAGGGGCCCCTTGGGATTCGGAGCAGGGGGGCAGCAAAGGCACCAGTCACAGGGCTCAACTGCCTATATACTAATGCTAGGAGCATGGGGAACAAGCAGGATGAACTAGCCCTCCTGCTTGCAGAAAACACCTATGACTTAGTGGGGCTAACAGAAAACTGGAGGGATTAGTCCCACGACTGGGCGGTACATATTGGGGGTTATAGGCTGTACAGAAAGGACAGGGTGGGGAAGAAAGGGGGAGGGGTTGCGCTCTATGTCAATGAGCAATATACATCGACCCTCATCAAGACGGTATCGAAGGAGGAGGAAGTAAAAGGATTGTGGGTTAGGCTACATGGCGGGCAAGGAGAAAGGGATTTGGTGGTAGGGGTCTGCTACAGACCCCCACACCAAGGGGAAGAAATAGATGCGGGGCTCCTGAGGCAGCTCTCAGAGACCATAAAAGCTAAAGAGGCGGTAGTCATGGGGGACCTAAACTACCCAGACATCTGCTGGGAGACGCAGATGGCAAAGTCCCACCGTTCACGCAGGTTTCTAACCTGTGTACAGGACCTCCACCTGACACAGGAGGTACACGGTCCCACTAGAGAGAATGCCTTACTAGATCTGGTATTGGCAATGGGGGATGACATGGTAGGGGACCTACAGATCGGTAGCCATCTGGGGGAGAGTGATCACCTAATAATAGAATTCTTCATAAGACATCGAGTGGGTAAGGTAACTAGTAGGGTGAAAGTGCTAGACTTTAGGAGAGCTGATTTCAATGAACTCAGGCGATTAGTCAAGGACGCACTGCAGAGTAGGAGTTTTGAAGTGATGGGAGCCCAAGAAGGGTGGCTGTGCCTTAAGGAAATGATCCTTCTTGCACAAAGGGAGATGATCCCGATGCAAGGAAAAAGAGGGAAAGAGGCCAGGAGGCTTCCTTGGCTGACCAGAGAAATCCAAGGCAGCCTACAGGCCAAAAGGGAAGCACATAAAAAGTGGAAACAGGGAGAGATCACCAGAGAGGAGTAAACCTCCTCTGCTCACGCTTGTAGGGAGGCAGTTAGACGGGCCAAAGCTACCGTGGAGCTGAGGATGGCATCCCAAGTAAAAGACATCAAGAAATTGTTTTTTAGATATATAGGGAGTAAAAGGAAGGCCCAGGGAGGAATAGGACCCCTGCTAAATGGGCAGAAGCAATTGGTGACGGACAGGGGGGACAAGGCTGAACTTCTCAATGAGTTCTTGCCTCAGTGTTCCTAAGCGAGGGGCATGACAAATCTCTCACGGGGGTTGTAGAGAGGCAGCAGCAAGGCGCCAGACTTCCATGCGTAGACCCTGAGATGGTGCAGAGTCTCTTGGAAGAACTAGATGCCTTTAAGTTGGCAGGCCCGGATGAGCTCCATCCAAGGGTACTAAAGGCACTGGCCGACATCATTGCAGAGCCACTGGCGGGAATATTCAAATGCTCGTGGCGCATGGACCAAGTCCCGGAGGACTGGAAAAGGCCCAATGTGGTCCCCATTTTCAAGAAGGGGAGGAAGGGGGACCCGGGCAACTATAGGCCAGTCAGTCTCACTTCCATCCTTGGCAAAGTCTTTGAAAAAATTATCAAGGCTTACATATACCAGAGCCTGGCAGGGTTATGCTGAGGGGAAACCAGCATGGGTTCGTAGCAGGCAGATCGTGCCTGACTAATCTAGTCTCTTTTTATGACCAGGTTACGAAACGACTGGACACAGGAGGAGGGGTGGATGTTGTATACTTGGACTTCAGGAAGGCCTTCGATACGGTATCCCACCCCATACTGGTGAACAAGTTAAGAGGCTGTGACTTGGATGACTACACAGTCCGGTGGGTGGCAAATTGGCTAGAGGGTCGCACCCAGAGAGTCGTGGTGGATGGGTCGGTTTCAACCTGGAAGGGTGTGGGCAGTGGGGTCCCGCAGGGCTCAGTCCTTGGACTGATACTCTTTAATGTCTTCATCAGCGACTTGGACGAGGGAGTGAAGTGTACTCTGTCCAAGTTTGTGGAGGATACAAAGCTATGGGGAGAAGTGGACACGCCGGAGGGCAGGGAACAGCTGGAAGCAGACCTGGACAGGTTGGTCAAGTAGGCAGAAAACAATAGAATGCAATTCAACAATGAGAAATGAAAGTGCTGCACCTAGGGAGGAAAAATTTCTAGCACATCTACTGCCTAGGAAATGACCTGCTGGGTGGCACGGAAGTGGAAAGGGATCTTGGAGTCCTAGTGGACTCCAAGATGAACATAAGTCGGCAGTGTGACGAAGCCATCAGAAAAGCCAATGGTACTTTATCATGCATCAGCAGATGCATGATGAATAGATCTAAAGAGGTGATACTTCCCCTCTATCGGGCGCTGGTCAGACTGCAGTTGGAGTACTGCGTGCAATTCTGGGCACCGCACTTCAAGAAGGATGCGGATAACCTGGAGAGGGTCCAGAGAAGGGCCACTCGTATGGTTAAGGGCTTGCAGACCAAGTCCTACGAGGAGAGACTGAGGCACCTGGACCTCTTCAGCCTCTGCAAGAGAAGGTTGAAAGGCGACCTTGTGGCTGCCTATAAGTTCATCACTGGGGCACAGAAGGGAATTGGTGAGGTCTTATTCACCAAGGCTTCCCTGGGGGTTATAAGAAATAATGGCCACAAGGTAGCAGAGAGCAGATTTAGATTGGACATTAGGAAGAACTTCTTCGCAGTTCGAGTGGCCAAGGTCTGGAACGGGCTCCCAAGGGAGCTGGTGCTCTCCCCTACCCTGGGGGTCTTCAAGAGGAGATTGGATATGCATTTAGCTGGGGTCATCTAGACCCAGCACTCTTTCCTGCCTATGCAGGGAGTCGGATTCGATGGTCTATTGAGGTCCCTTCCGACCCTAACATCTATGAATCTATGTAAGCCTGGCTCTGGCAGCCTCTCCCATCCAGAGCACTCCCCCATCCCTGACCCCTCTCTCTCTCTCTCACACATACCCTTGCTGCCACCTCCACCCTTTGCCCAAGCCCATCACACCCCCCAAGTGGTTTCTGGGACCAGAAGCCCCCTCCCTAGGCTGGGACTGCACGTCCCAGCACCGGTGTGGGCATGGGGCAGGGCTACTGTGTGGCAGTTGCCCCTGCAGCTGTAGCTCTTTCCAGCAGGTCCTGTCCTGTCTGTAGTCTGGGCATTCAGGGTATGTGATTTGTGGGGGAATATGGGGTTGGGGGGAATAAGTATGTGGGGGGGTTGTTGGGTTTGTGTGGCTGAGGTTTGTGGGGGGGTGGGGCTTGTGCAGAGGTTTGGGAGGGTGTGGGGTTTGTAGGTGGATTGTAGCGGGGTTTGTGGATGAATATATGAGTGGGGGGTTCATGGGGGTAGTTCGGTGTGTGCAGTTTGTGGGTGGAGGTGTGTGGGAGTTTGTGGTTGTTGAAGGACTGCATGGGGTGGGAGGGACTGCTCAGAAGGGGTGGATCCTTTGCCTACTCCCTGCACAGCTCACAGCTGCCCTGCAGCAGCAGCAGCAGCAGTGGTCGTTGGGGCTGTTGTGCCCTGCTGTTGGCAGAGACCACCAGTGGTATGGTGCCGCCTCAAACTTGGGAGCTGCACATGGCACTGGCCTGGCTGCTGATGTGCACCCTCAAGCAGGACCAGGCCACTCTTGCTGTCACCTGTGGCTCCCAACAACACGGGCAGAAACCACGCGCCCTTGGGCCTGGCTGTGTCCTGTCTCCATGTGCCCTGTGTGCCATTGGGCTGGGCAGGCTCCATGGAGGCAGGACCTGGCCTTGCCCAGGGGTGTATGGCTTCTGCATGCAGTGCTGGGAGCCACGGGTGACAGCAAGCGCAGTCTGGTCTTGTTTGAGGGTGTGTGCCAGCAGCCGGGCCAGTGCCATGTGCAGCCCCTGAGTCTGAGGTGGCAGTATGCCACCAGGGGTCTCTGTCAACAGTGGGCCATGAGCACCCTGACGGCCAATGCTGCTGTGGCAGGAGGGCTGTGCACCATGCGAGAAGCAGACAGGGGACCTACCCTTCCGGAGCAGTCCACCCCACCCACACAGACCCTCCAACCCCATGTCCCTGCTTACCTGGAACAGAGCCTAGGTTTGAGATGCTACTGCAGCCTTGCCCTCCTCCTATTTGCTGCAGCGTCAGCTCGGACCCTGGGGGTCTCTGCCAACAGTGGACCACAAGTGCCCTGATGGCGGTGGTGGCTGCTGCTGCTGCAGGGGAGCTGTGTGGGAGGTGGGCAGGGGACCTCACCCCCAGCTCTGGTTGCCTCTGGGCATGCTCCAAGAGCCCTCCAAGGAGACTCTCTGGCACTCGGCCACAGCGTCTCTATGGCTGGTCTGTGCCCCTGCTGCTCCAGCATGCTGCTGATTGTCATCAATAACAATTTTAATTGAGGGAATAGGAGCTTTTAGGCTCCTCATCTTGCTTAGTTGGGATGTTCCCCAGACAATCTATTCAGGGTTTTAAACTGAACCCTGAGTCTTTACTGGGAAAGGACTTCGGAAGCTTAATTGATGGTATGTAGACAGTGTTCCTAGTTTTTAGTATTCTGATTAAGGGCACTTAATATTAACATAGGACATAAGAAAATCCTGTTGTTACTTAACCTGTTCTTCTACATAGGTATTTGAATTCAAGATTGCCTACTTTCCTAATCTGATTGGCTGAATAGCTCTTAGTGCTTTACACTTGAAAAAGAAATAGTGCTTTGTTCTATAAAATCCAAGTACAGGGGAAGGATAATGATTATGCTTGGAATTTTCAAAGGAGTTTACAGGAACTACTTTTAGTTCAATGGGAGTTAGTACCCTAATTCCATTAGGTTCCTTTGAAAATCCCAACCTTTGTGATAAAATCAGTGGCTAAGAATGAGGTAACCTAGGGGTCAAATGCTTAATTTGTACAAAGCAACACCAGTTACACCAAGAAAATATTGGATCCCAAAAATCAATATTATTTTCTGTTTCAGTCTTCCTATATACCCTGGGGCAAATCACTTATTTTCTGTATACAGTTTAAAGGGAGAGGGGTGGCTGTGAGAAGAAATTGGCATGGGCTACATATGTACATAGATAAAAGTATACAAAATAGAACAATGCTTTATTAAATTGTCTAAATTAAAATATAGAATTTCTTCCTAATAAAAGATGTAGTAATAACATCTCATTCTTTCCTAATAAAAGATGTAATACTCCCACTGGTAAATAATTAGCATTTGGGACAATTTTCTATTCATTTACAAGTTTCATCCTCAGAACCCATGCAAAAGAAATGTGAGTACAGACAGAAGTGCAGCTCCCCACTATAACTGGGAACCTTTTGCAGGAAGCATTTGGAGTTGGAACAACCCCCTGGAACAAACAAAGTTCACTGCTGGTTCCATTGGGGAGGGGAGTTTAGCTGCTGGCTGGGAGCCTGCAGTAGGTTTCCCCTAGCAATGGCCCCTCCTTTCTCCCAGCCCTGTCCCTTTTTTAGAATGGGAGTGGGAAAAGGGAGCAGAGGGAGCTTGTTTTAGGGGTTTTCCAGCCAGTGTGGGAGGGTAGGGCTTCAATACACTCACCCCACCTTCCAGCAGGGGCTGAAAAACCCACAGACTGAACACCCTCCGCTCCCTTTTCCCCCCATCCATTCTGAAAACTTCTCAAGGCTGGCAGGCAGTGTAGACACAAGTTACAGAAGATGCTCTGTTTTGAAAAGCCTTTTTTGATCCCTCCTGATCGGCCATTTGTGAAGCTGTCTATAGTTGTGCACTTATGTCTGGTCACAACTATAAACTGTTTTCTGTGGCGAAAACAGGTGAAAATTGTCACTTCTGTCTATGCCCTGTACAATATCTGCTTTAAGGTACTTTGGCCTAAATCAAAGGGTTCTCAATGTCAGGCCCATGATCCAAATCCAGTTCATGGAGCCATATCATCTGGTTCCCCAGGCTCCCCCTGGGTCCAAAAATTTGGCAGCAAGGAGAGCAATGGCAGTTTTAATTGCTGAACTTAGGATGCCAAATTGCTGGATACAGCCCAGCAGGCTGGATAGCATGACCCTGTGCCCTAAATGCTGCATGTAGGGCTGGCATGCAGGGCTGGACTGAGAAAGTACAGGGCCCAATCCAGGTGCAAGGGGCAAGTCGAAGGCAGTTTGGGGCCCAGTCTAGGTGCATGGTGTGTCACAGACCAGCTGGGCACTGTGAGTCTATCAATTCTATCACAGGCCAACTGGGCACTGCAAGGGTATCAGCCACTGGGCTGTTTGGTTCAGTTTCAGATCGAGGAGGCAAAGTTGGGATTGAAGCAAAGGCAAACTTATTATAGCTTGCGTACACAACAGTTAACAGAAAGATAAATGTGATAAACAGAAAATGCAATATTAAAGAGCTAATAGTATATAATAACAACAGACAATAACAACAGATAGATTAATTCTATCGCAGGCCAACTGGGCACTGGGAGGGTATCAGCCACTGGGCTGTTCAAAACAACAGATAAACAGGCATGGGTTGGCAACTTATCAATAGTCACTTGATGCCAGGTGCACGCCAAGTGATTCCAGCAAAGTCAGGCATCCCCAATTGACACTGTTGGAGGGATTACCGGGGAAGTTCCCTTGATCAGGATCCAATTTTCACTCACACTAGGAGTCTGGAGTCTGGAGTCCAGGCTTGGAACACCAATGACCGGTCTGTTCCCTCCTTCCTGCTGGTCACCTGACGCATGTGCTTTTTTTTTATACCTAGTCTTATGCTAAACTGTTGGCTTTAGAGCCACTCACAATTTTGCCCTATAGCTGTTACCCTACAGGATTGAAAGGTGTTAAAAATTATCATAAAAGGTTATTACCCAGACTTGGGTTTATCCAATAAGCAAATTACAATGCAGCACCTTTAGGTTTGAAATTAACATTACTCTGCCTAAGCCCAACCCTTTTAGGTTTCTCTGAATATGCTTTCTTGGGACGTGCTTTCCTGGAATGTGTTGGGTGTGCCAGGTGGTTGGATCCAATTTTTATCATCAAGGCTGAACCCTGAGCAAAAACTGTTAGATCAGCTAATCTTGCAGCTACAGCTTCGCCTCTGGGGCCCAGTCAGTTCCACGATTAATATGAACAGTTAGTTTTATGATTTTGGTTAAACTTATGACAGACAAGTTACATTTGTGGGTTACGAACTTACAAGCTTTATATTAGCTAATATTACCTGTTAGGCAAAATACCAAATGCCTCCAAGAAGCACATATTTATTGCTTATTAATCCCTCTGGTTCTGGCCGTCACAATGGTGCCCAATTAGGGAAGTGTGGGGCCTGATCCAGGTGTCACAGGGGGCTGACCCTGTGAGGGATCCAGCCTGTAGACTGGCCCCATGCCATTCATCTGGTCTGTGGGGCCAAAAGGCTGAGCACCACAGGCTAAATAAGGTGCTTTTGCACATATTAGGAAAGTAAATGTACACTAATACATATACTACCAGTATATAAAGGTAGCTTGTATTTCTCTTGTGCTAGCCCTGTTAGTTTTAATATAGCCATGTGACTTTAGGAATATTAGCCATCTGCTTTAAAACTGTTACATTAGTCAGTATTGTATTTTCAGTGTGTGTTCTTTTCAGGGTATATTGGTCAGAATAGTTAGAGCAGAAAACAGTTGGTCCAGTAAAAGATATCACAAAAAAGTCTTGCCTTTCTTCTTTTACAAACTAAGGTATACTGAAAAGATACACGATCAAGTTCTTTCCAACTTCATACCCACCCTTGCCGGCTCTCTTTGAGAAGTATATTGTATCGACTTGCTGTACTGCTCATTTTAGAAACTGTCCTTTCATAACTTTTTGCATATCTACTATTTTAAAAAAAGGATGAAGATTGCATGAAGCTACAGCCAGTGTTACTTTAAGGGCAGCAGATTTAAGGACTTATTTCCAGTATCCCACTGAAACAATGTATGCACAGGAAAAGGGCAGTTATGCAAGGTTAGACTTTGCACATAAGGAATCAGATTTAGATGATGTTTTAATTTTTAAAAATGTTTTGATTCTGGATGATGTTCTGGTAAGTTAAATATAGATTAAAGAGAGTGCTGCAGCAAAAACCTGAATCAGACTTACAACTGAAGGAGGGCCTTGGACTGGGAGGCAGGAGGACTGTGTTCTGCTTTAGCTTTGGTACTGACTTGCTATCACTTCTTGTTGTTTTGCCACCTCTTTGCCCTGCTTGTTTTACGAATATAAGATTTGCTATCCACGGACTGTCTTTTACTCTCTGTCTGTACAGTGCCTACCCTAAAGGGTTACTGATTTTCATTGGCAGTCATAAGTGCTATAGTAATATAAATAAATCATTAACTGCAAATTTGAGTGGAGCCAAAAACCCTGAAACATTTAGTGGAAGTCTAAGGAAACTCTTCTGCATCCAACTATGTTGAGATTCACATTGAGTGAAAAGTAACACAGGACACATTTACATAATAAAGGACTCTACGGAGAAGAGCCAAACAAAAACACCTACAAAAGCTACTGAAGGAGGTTTTAAAAGGATTTGACAGATTTATGGGCTCATGACATTGTTGCCACACTCTTAGTGGGAATGTACTTCGATCCAATTAAGAATGAACAACTCCAAACATGCACAAAATCAGAAAAAATATTTAAAGCAACTATGGACTCATTCCAGCACTTATCCAAGTACAAGTCATTTGAGTGAATCTAGGACAGGAAGACGAGGCTGAAAAATAGGTGATGGAACATAATCCTAAATTTCTTCCTTCTCATCTGGCATTTAAATTGAAAATCCAGATTTTTATATCACGAATAAAATTATAACCTGAAAACATCTTTAAGTATTTTAAGATGTGCTTGGGGCTTTGGACTCTTTACATAACAAACAGAAGTCGAGACAATACGTTTTCATTGTGTTCCTTAAGTTATTAGGCAATAAACCTTCAATGATGCATATTATTCTTCATATATAACATGATTCCACAAATCTTTTAAAATGTTAGTCTGGGTAACAAGACAACATAATCAGAACAAAGCAGTATACTACCAAGAACCAAGGTCAAATGATTATTGATTAACCAGTTTTGCCACAGTGCCCAAGAAGTGTTCATCAGCAGATGTGTCAGAACACAGATGTTGTTCCTGATTCCCGGAAACTCACTATTCATATATAATAGTAACCTTAGAATAACATACATATATTTTAACGTGGTCCTAATACCTTATACTTTTATAACTTCTATTATGGCTGAAACTGCAAGGGCAAACTGGATGTAATAACGACATAATTTTTATTTGGAAAACCAATCTAATCAAAACTCCAGCTCACAAAGT
The DNA here is from genome assembly GCF_030867095.1 of Alligator mississippiensis. Classification (NCBI taxonomy): domain Eukaryota; kingdom Metazoa; phylum Chordata; order Crocodylia; family Alligatoridae; genus Alligator; species Alligator mississippiensis. Next base: position 54,135,360 of record NC_081824.1, on the reverse strand, counting down.
AAACTCACTAACTTTGGATTGCAAGCTTTTGGGACACTAACCTTGCTTCCATGTGCTTAGTAGAGTTCTGCATATGATGGGACACCAATGCTGACTGCAGTCTATGGGTTCTACTGTAATATAAACATAAATCATAATGACATTTGACTATCCTAGTCTTTAAGTTCATCTCAGTCATTATGTTCTTTCTCATTGAGCTTAGTTGTTAACTTTTTAAATGATTACAACAAGGACTGTATTTAGGATTTTACTTTTATTAAGTTGCACCACAGGTTGAAGTTACTTTCCCCCATTCATATTTCCATGATTTTCTCCCACCTGCATTTAATTCTGTTGCTAGCTCATAGTTTGACAGTGCTGTTACTCTGTAAAACTGAGATTCTGTTGTCAATTTTTCCTGCTGCTATTTTAATCTTTGTTGTTCTGAATTTCTGTTAAAAATGTTTCAGCTAACCTGCTTTCTTTCTTACAGGTTTAAAGGTTTGCTTGAGGTGGATGCCTGAGGTTTTTCCAGTTTAGTTTCTGTCTTCATGATTAGTTGATTATTGTGCAGTATGCTGATTTAAATTCTGTTTTCTTTGTGACTTATTTGGCCATCAGTTTGGTTGTGCCTCTTTTTTGGATAGACACACTGTCTGACTTCCTAGATCAGCAATCTGCTCTTTAGCCTGCATATAACAAAATAATTTTGACTCTGTTTTCTGATTTTGTGAAAAATTAATCTCTTTTTTTCTCAGAGCAGTTAACTTTTTTTCTTTATTTTATCACCATGGTTTCAGAATGCAAGAACAAAGATTATTTTAGCCAGAAAATGTAATCTGCTGGCAACTACAAGTTCCCTTTTATTCGCCTTCTTTTTTAAATGTTGAAGTGTGAAGAGGGCTTATGTAATAATGCTATTCTCTTTCTCAACAGATGTGCTTCCTGTGTGATTTCATCAACATATATTGTAACATTAGCTAGGAGCAGAATATAGTGTAGCATACAATCTTTTCATCCCACAACATTACTCCCCACACCCAGTGCTAAAAAGAATTTATACAGTGGATTTAGAACTGAAATAAATTAGAAAAGAGTCAGGCTTATTAACCTGAAGCATGAAGAACAGTGCCCAACCCAGCTCAGTTTGTTAACTCTAAATCAACATGGAACATGGATGTCTATGAAATCTATGAAACCTAGCATAATAATTTCTTTGATAGGCATATCACAGCTTGAATATAAGTAGCAGTAAAATGTCATGTCCTCTGCAGTTAATTTCCCAAATTCATAACCTTTATGCAAAAAAACTAGGAGTAATCTTGTCCTATAATCTATCAGTATATTTAACTTCAACAACTTCAGAAACAAAGCTCTCTATACAGATGGCACAGCCCTGATATCAGAGATGTTGGCACAGGTTGACAAGCGACAGCATCTCTTTAACAGCTAGGTACCTCTCCTATGATTTAACTTATAAACATGAAAGGTGTACAGTGAAAGAAGAAAGTTAAGCAAAACTAAAGGACAGTCACTACTAAGTAACAACAGGGCAGGTTATGAACAAGGCCTCTTGTTTTTGAGGCTGTATATTTACTGTTAGCTAGAGGATTAAGGTGTTGCTGCTGCAGACATCACTGGTTTTAAGAAAAAGGCAAGGATTTTTGTGAGTGATATATTTTATTGGATCAACTGCATGACTGGGATAAGTTACACAAGCTTTCAAGCACAAGGCATTCTTCATCAGGGTTTTAAGAATATAAAAACCCTGAAGAAGAATGCCTTGTGCTTGAAAGTTACATATGCATTATGATACTGTCTCTGTTTACACTGGTGGTTCTCAACCTTTTTTTGAGTGTTTTGCTTGACAACCTTATATATATAAGGTTGTCAAGCAAAACACCCTGAAAAGTTTGGATGTGCCAGGACGGAGGATTCCTGTGCAATGTTAGTGCAGCCTTTTTGTTCATATGCATTATGATACTGTCTCTTTACACTGGTGGTTCTCAACCTTTTTATAGATTTGAAGCACCCCTTCATAACTTTGTGAATTAAGCAGCACTCCATTTAAAAAACTAATCTGTTCATCACAGTGCTTACCTCCCTGCAGAGGTAAGCAGTGGGGGTAGGGGAGCAGCTAGGTAGGGAGTGCCTAAGCCTGTCCTTATCTGCATATTTTTTTCATCCCTAAAGCCTAAGCCTGATTTTATCTACTTATTTCCTCATAGTTCCTGTGCCACCCTTCAAAGGATCTGGTGGCACTGAGAATCACTGATTTACACAAACACATGCTAATTTTCCAGAGAATGTGCAACCTTCACTGCAGAGAATGGTCAGCGCACAGTATTTTAAATCCTGACTACACACAGAATTACTAATTTCTTTGTGGCTTTTCTAAGACACCCATTGCTGTAGTATCTGAGGGCGCTTGTACATGTGACAGAGTTTAATCTTCATTAAATTAAATTGGTTTATTAAAATTGAAATAATTTGTTTTAATTCAATATATCATTGTTTACAGGTGACATCCTTTAAATCAAATTAAGCTTGGTGCTCAATTCACAATAAATTACAGCAGGGGGAGCCACAGAGATCACTCCGCTGATCTCTTAGGTACTCAGTTACAGCAGGGGATGCTGGCAAACCAGGAATCCCCTCACTCCAGAAATGCACTCCCCTTCCCCCGCCCCCACCCCGAAAACCATAGCTGCCTGCAGGGATCCCCACACCAAGCCACAGTTTCCCGCATGGTCATTCCCTCACCCCAAACTCCATGAAATCCCATGCCAATCCACTTATGAAAGAAAACACACCACATCTGGAAGGAACTTTATAAATTAAAACCTTTATTTTCACTTGAAAATATTTTTCCATGATATAAAGGTTTTAATTGCAGAATAAAAGCTTTTACTTTAAAAAGAAAAAAAGTATAAGATACAGTATAAAATGAAATATTAAAGTATCAACATGTGCCAAAGCACACCACCTCAACTGCAAACTTACCGTTTGCTGCACCTGCTGCTGCAGCACCTCTCGGTAGCTGGTGGCTGCTGTGTGCTGTTGATGGGTGCGGATTAGGTGGGGGAGTATGAAAATCATGAGCGGTGGTGGATGGATCACAATTACCATGGTGTGTGGCCAGATAAAAGCCACTAGGGGATGAGGAGGGAAGGTTTGGCTCGGTCCCTCCAGTTTTTAGGCTTTGTGGATGGACTGCATTTCCCAGCAGCCCCTGCCTGCATGGCTTGGGCCAGTTTCAATGGAGACCCCAGCAGCCATGCTGTGATAGCATGGCCCTGGGGTTACCATGGAGACTGGCCCAGGTGCACTGGCAGTGCACAGCTATGTGCAATTTTGGGGTGGCTATAGCCTCCCCCCTCCCCCCCCCCCGCTTTAGTGCTGGCCCTGCTGGCAGGGCACGTGGCATGGCATGGAGCTGCACCACAGCCTGCCTGGCATCTTGCAGTGGTGACAGTGTGGTCCGTAGCTGGGGCAGAGCAGCAATCTGCAGCTTGCCATACCTTGGGCCACACTGTCACCGCTGCAGGATGCCAGGCCATCTGTGTTCGGCTCTGATCCCTGTCACCAGTTGCTCTGGCCACTCCCAGGGCTCTGATGTGTTTGTGGCCCCCCTGCCTGATACCCATCAGCCACAGGCCACCACATTGCATGCAGCTGTCCTGTATGTTAATCCGCCTATCTGGGGGTGGGAGCGGAGGGTACTTAAACTGCCTGGTACATGGCTGCTCCAGGCTGCCGCATGGTGCATACCTGGCCCAGCCTGGCCTAGCTACCGGTTTCATCCTGGTGCTGGTTTCATCCCTGAAGCCATAGCTGCTGACAGGGAGCCCCACACCAAACTGCTTATGAAAAAAAACCCCACCAGACCCAAAATGAACTTTATAAATGTAAAGCTTTATTTGCATGTTAAAAATGTTGTCTACATGTTATAAAAAAAGTAAAAGTATAAATAACTGTATAAAAAATATAAAAAAGAAATACCAGAACTTTATATTTCTTGTCTTTGACACTAATGACCTCATCTCAGAGTGTTAAGATCTACCAAAATCATAGATGGGAACTGCAGAGTTAAAAAATAAGGCTATATAAACACTGAAAAAAAGATTGCATTTTGGGTGTATCTTTAGGGAAACAGAATAAACACAGAATGCAGCCTGGCAGTAACTACTTAGTTGCCTTTGTTCCTTATTTGGAGGATACCTTGCAGCATATCTTCTAGCAACTCCCCTAGACCAGAGGTCAGCAACATACAGCCCATGGGCTATATTTGGGCCACACAGTCACTGGATCTGGCCTGCAGATCTGAAAAGCTTTGTCTGTGCTTGTGTACACATGTGGGCTGCATAGCTAGAAGCTATGCCTGAACTACTGCCATTTTCCCCACCCCGTTGTTCCTCCCAGTTGCAGCATGGGCACAGTTACAGCCAGTGCGGAGCTGTGCCAAGACTCGGCAGCTTCCAGCTGTGCCTGCACTGTAGGTGGGAGGTGGGGGTCATGGGGTGGCATGGGTGGATCTAGGGTTTTAAAAAGCGGGGTGCAGATCATCACATACAATACAACACGTATTTTTCTTCAGTTAATGAGAAACTAGAAACTTTACTAATAAACTAGGGGGGCAGCACTATATTATCCAGTTTAAGATCAAAGCCACAACAAATATAAGTATTAGAATGTGCACTATACATATGTTACATGTGGCATTACAAAATGTAATGCTTCAGAGAAGTTCCTGTTTCAGCCAGGAATCTTTTTGTAGTGGTTGTGTCATTTTTGTAGTGCTATGGGCATGGTGCCCACCTGTGCACCCACTTTTGGTAGTGCTACAAAGATGTATATACTGCTAAATATATAACACCTGTCCATTGTATTTGATTTGAATACCCCTGGACTTTGGATAACTTCATATACAGATCTTAAAACCGTGGCTTTAACTTTCTCCTGTGATGACTGTACAGGGAGGGACTACACAGTTCAGTAGAAAAAAGAAAGTAAGTGGCAAGTGCCTAAGACTGGATTACAGAGAAAGCTGAAGTGACTTAGACAACATATTAATTCAAGCGGTTTTAGCTTATTGCAGAGAAAGTCTACGTATGGAAACTTCTTTTTAAAAAGAAAAGTGGCTGTGTTGAATTAGGTAAGGCCTGTTTGTCACCAAATTTAACTAAACAAAATTAGATTCTTATTTCAGAATCAAGGTATGGCCCCAGAGACTCTCACTGAATTAAAACCAGTCGCAATTCGCATCTTGTTATTCCAGTTTAAACCTGTGTGTACAGCAGCCCTAGATATGGCTGTTTACCTTGAATGGGGGAAGAAGCCTACTTATGAAGAAGTCTACTTTCATTTCTACAAGTTTTTGCACTTAATTTTTTTTTCACATAACTGTTACCCATTTAAAAGGGAAAGCTGATGACCTGTTTTTAACAAACTGGGCCAAATTCATTTGTGGTGCAGCTCCATTAAAATCAATGAGTCATATCAGGGAACTTGATAGAGAAAACACCAGAATTGAATTTGATCAATTAAAACAAAGGAACAAAAGACCTAGATAAATGTGTTAATAACCTACCTTCAATAACATACAAATAAAATGATTCTTGGTAGTATACAAACTCTAATCCCAGCTGAATTATTGCATCAGGAGTTTAATGTGTTATTTATACTTTAATCTAACACAACATCAAATATCTATTCAGACATTTCAAAGGAAGCCCTACTTAACTATGATTCCGTCAGCAATCTTCAAGTGCAGTTTTAGAAAATCTAGAATTCCTGTCCAGAATTTAAACTGGTAATGCATAGAAATGAAAGAGCTGTGGAGCGGGGGTATCAAACATATGGACCACAAGCCAGATCAAGCCTGTAGAATTGTGTTGTTTAGCTTGTGGAGCTCATAAACTGCCAGGAAACTCAGAGGGGTGGAGCGGAAGGAGCCAGGTGGCAAGCAGGGGTGAGGCCTCCCACTGAAATCCTGGGTATGGAGTTCTGTTGGGGATGTGCATTGGAAGTGAGGGGCAAGTGACAGCTGCTTTTATCCCTGGAGCTCTATGGAGCCACTTGCTTGTCCCCACTACCAGGGCTAAGTACAGGCAGTCAAAGAGCCTGAGACTGAATCAATTCACAGGTTAATACAAACTGCATAGTTTGAACTGATAAGCAAGTGAATGCACATTCACTTTTGCTTCTGGAAATGCAGTCACATGCTTGACTTGGCCCAGGCCAGAAGCTGGGGGGAGCTAGAGCACAGCACCCTAATAGCTGGACCAGACAGTTTGGGCCAAGGCTAGTCCACCCACCCTGTGAGGGGGGGAGATTGCAGGGGAGATGCAAAGCATCCTGGGATGTTGGGGAACTGTGAGTTAACTTGAATCTGGAGGAGATCTAGGACAGAAGTTCAGTCAACTGATTTAACCTAAATCAGTTCAGTCTGATACTGCATCCATCTAGGTTTATCTTAAACCAGTCTTGGCCATTTTGAAAGCAGTTTGTGCTCACTGAACTTCTGTTGTGTTACAGATTTGAACCAGTTTTCAATCACTTATACTAGTTTATGTGTAATTTCTCTCCCTAGTCCAGAGGTGGATCTATATCCAATTCATGAGGAGCCCTGTGATCCAGATCTGGCCCAGTGGGGTGAGTGAATTTGACACCCCTACTCTAGAGGATTCAGAGCTTAATACTGTCAAATTCCCCTAAATGACATATTTTTATTTACAGCTGTAAACAGTGTTTTCTGATAGTAGCAGACATATGTTCAGTACTATGAGTTTTCCAGCTCCTGAGGTGTCTATTTCTGGATTCTGAAGAACAATTTAAAAGTGGAGCATCAGGGTCATTTAAGTACATGCAATCAGAGGTCTACTGAGGACATCAAATTCTAATGTGAGGGATACACTATAAAAGTTTGGCTGGCCTATCTGCTCTGGCAAGCACTGTTACTATAGACACAGCTTACAGCAGCAAAATAGGGCTCCATGGGAGAATTTTTTTTCTGTTGACCAAAACCACTTCTATAACAATATAATGCTGTCTGTGCTAGGACTCTTGCTGATATGGAAATATGACAAGCAAATTGCACCCCTAAATGACAGCCTTCTGGCGACATTTTTATCATATATCTCTGTGCTCTTGATTTTTCCCCTTCATTTTCCTGACTGAATGTTTTCCTTTCTCTTTTTACTCTTTCTATGTGACTTAGTATTTCTTTTGTGTTCCTCTGGAACAATGACCAATGCAGTGCTGCTGATCACCTCTGTAAGCAATTTCTATTAGCAACCTCTGTAAATAATACAGGATGGTCCAATGCTGTGACAGCCTATGGTTTTGTTGTAATATTTCTGGTTTAAATGTGTCCATGTTACAGAATCATAGAAAATGAGGTCTAGGAGTGACCTTTGGATGTCATCTAGTTCAAATCCCTGCCTGAAGTAGGAACATCCCTATATAAACCATCCCATACAAATCCTTGTCTAACCTGCTACTGAAACTACGCAGTCAATCCTGTCACACAACCACAAGGCATAACGCTCTAACCTGCCAAGGGAAAGCAGGGGAACAACAGCAGATCAATTTCCCTGATTAGCTGGTACATGGAGAAAGAAGGGGTTAATTGTGGACCCAAAACTAGGGAGATCTGCCTAGTGATCTATTAAAGAAAAAGGACCTGGAGGTTGCAATGGACATTGAGCTGAATATGAGCTAACAGTGATCCCTTGTGAAGAAGAGTGATGGCATACTGGGCTGCATTAGTAGAAGCATTACTAGCAGATCAAGGAAAGTGATTATTCCCCTCCATTTGACACTGGGGAGGCTATATCTGGAGTATTGTGTCCAGTGTTGGGTCCCCCAATACACAAAGGATGTGGACAAATTGGAGAGAGTCCAGTGGAGGGCAACAAAAATGGTTCAGAGGCTGGGGCACATGGCTTATGAGGAGAGGCTGAAGGAACTGGGCTTATTTAGTCTAGAGAAGAGAAGACTGAGGGAGGTTTAATAGCAGCTTTCAGCTACCTGGAGGAGATGGTGGTGGCAGATAACACAACAAGGAGTAATGGTGTCAAATTGCAGCAAGGGTAGTTTAGGTTAATTAGGAAAAACTTTCTCACCAGGCAGGTAGTAAAGCCCAGACGGGTTGTGGAATCTCCATCCTTAGTGTTTTTGAGACCTGGCTAGACAAAGCTTTGGCTGGAATGATCTAGTTGGAGATGGTACTTTGATTTGAGCAGGGAGTTAGACTAGATGACCTCCTTAAGTCCCTTCCAACCCTATGATCTTATGATTCTCTAATGAGTAATAGATCATTAAGCAACAAGGAGCTACACATGAAGTAGACTCCAGACAAGCACCTGAAGAGATTATTTGCTGTTTCTGGTGCTTGGAGGGTACTTGAGAGAAAGAGAGTGTACTTCAAAAAAGGTTCTGAAAAGGGAGATGCCTATAGGCAAGCTTGAAAGAGAACACGCTGGGCCTGTTTTTCCCTGACAGAGACTGCTTGGATTTTGCAGTGGAAGAACTCTGCCTATTGTATTGCTTTGGACCAATACAGGTTGTTGTCCTTAAAAAGAGTTGGCTGCTTTTTGCTGCATCTAGGACTTTGGGTATGCTCTGTCCCCTGGAAGCCTCCCAGGGGCTAAGCTAGAAGGTATCTCCCTGATGTTGTCACGGAAAACTAAGAGGTCAGGGACCAAAGGGCCTGGTCTCTGAGTCTAAGGAATCACAAGCTCGCCTACTCCAGAAGCTGGGCCTGGCTCAGAGGGTTACTCCAGGAGACTGGATAAGACTGGAGGTCCAAAGCAAGTGCTTCCCAGAAGAATCTGTGACAAGTGCTCACTAAAATCAGAGGTAGAACTCCCATTGACTTCACTGGGTATAGGATCAGGTGACCCACGCTCACTATATGTGAGGAAGGAAGGTTCCTGGCGGAGAGAGAGGAACAGAGAGAGAGAGGAGCAGATGCGGAGCTGCAGCAGGTCGGCTCAGATGCTGGTTGGATGGGCAAGACAGGCAGTGGCACTGGGTCAAGACAGATAAGTTTCAAGCCTTATTTTCTGTTCTGTGTTGTGTTTTTGGACTGGAAGAAGAATGGCCCACAACAAGGCTGACTTGTGATAGGGAGATTTTTGTGTTAGAAGTTGAGTTGACACCCAGACAGGGATCCTCAACCTGGTGGACTGGGTGGTGGTTGATGGGGTGGAGGAGGCCATGAAAAGGAGGGCAAGGGTGGTACCTCAAACGCCAGTGCTCACAAGGAGTGGTGGATAGAAAGTCAGGGATAAGTCTGGTGTGGCAGACAAGAAATCAGTGTTGGCAGACAGGAATGAATGTGATGTGAGACTGACTGTAGGATGGGCCCAGAAGGGCTGGAAGAGGTGGTAAAGGGGACAGTCCAACTCAGGGTCATTAATCCTGCGCTGAGAGCACGTCCTGCTGTAATGGAAGCCTGAACAGTGGGCCCAGAGCTAACTGGTGCAGCTAGAACAAACTTGGGGGTGGGGCTTAGGTAGCCTCATCCAGGTACGGACCCGGTGTTTGAAAACCTTGGTACTCTCTGAGGCCAAGCTCCTGTCTGTTTATCCCAACAGGTCATGGTGGGTGAGGCACTGATGGACAGGTCAGAAAAGAAAGGCAGCAAGGAGAAGTTCTAGGGAACAAGCATGCCCAGCCTTTTCTGGGCAGGCCTGCACCAGGCAATTAAAAATAATCTTCTTGCAGCCGACAACAGTGCAAAGGGAGCACAGAATAGGTGCAGTCCAAAACAGCAGAATCTTATACCCACTTTAAACAAGATGGAGGCAAAATAAAATCTAGCCTCTTTAGTGTAATTATAAGACAAATGTTTCTGATGACTAAATATAATTGCCTCAAATTATGAAACATAAGTAATATGTAGTAAATAACTAAATTAAAAAAACAAAAACTTGGCTCCAGACATATAATCCGTACTGTAGACTGGTATTTAACCATCCCTAGCAAGTCAACCCTTGCTGTTGAGATCATAGTTTTAAAAATGCCAGCCCTTACTAAAGGATAAACAGAGACTTGTGTAACAATAGAAGGTCGGGTTGTCAAATGCTAAGACTGTGTGAACCATCCCTTCCCTAATCACCAAGGCATCATTCCTAATAGGGCTGTGAGTGTATACTTTAAGGCTTGCCTCTTCAGCCATGTCCTCTCCAACAATCTGGCCCAGAGAGAGCATATGTTATACTTGAAACATTTTAGAAATATTTATTTATTGCATCCTGTTGGCACTCTCAAATGTCAGGAGTTCTGCTCCAGTGGCACTTAAGTGTATGAAAGCAGAAGCCTCGCTATTTGAGACTAAATTTTCATTAGCCTAATACACATTTTGAATAGAGTACTTCTAAATGAACAAGTAATAAACATCATAAACAGAAACTTCTGTTTATCCACAGTAGCTATATTTCAGAGCTGCTTCATTTATTTATAGCTCACATTTCTTAGAAAGAGTTAAAATCATATTTTGCATTGGCAACAAGTGTCTTGCACCATTGTCAAGAAGAGATAGTTGCATTCCTATGAGTTACTGGAATCAGTCAGAACATTTTCACCTAAAATAAATTCCATAGAAATATGTTTGTTTAATTGAACCATTTCACAATGACACATGTTGAGATGGTACTTTAATTGAAAACATTTAAGTTTGGTGCTCTCTGATAAGGTAGACACAGGCAGACACACATACACACACTGAAAACCCAAACTTTAAAATCCTAATGAAGTCATTTCCTAATTCTGTTTTGTGAAATCTTTGAAAGGTTTTGTTTTCATCCTGCATTAGAGTGAAAACATATTTTGAAATTTGTTGGGAAATAGAATTGTCTTCCAGATAATTATCATCTTTCCTTGCAGTGGAGTTACCATATACAGTAGTAACTACAAACAATCTAAATTAACACATGAGCTCTGATTCTTCTACTCCGCCTGTGCAGAGGGAAAGAAAACCAGTGAAAATGAGGAAAATGTCTATGGAGAGGAGGAACAGCGATTAGGTTTCTTTAGGCCTTCATGTAGTACATTACCTACCTCTGCAGATCTACAAAGCTAATGAGATTCCAAAAGAAAGACGACAGGGCTAGGACAATGTAGGATGTTACCAAATTTGCCCATTACTTTGGGGTGTGCTCATTTATTAGGGATAGTTTCTAGGGTCTTAGTGATTCTGTCAATGTGCTGCTTGTGTTACTATACGGAGCTGTATTTCTCCCTTCTGCAAGCCCTCACCCCCAGTGGAGCTATCTTGCAGGACTCAATCTCAATGGGACTGGGTTCCTCCAGTCACCAAATCAGTCATACACACAAACACACACAAATTAACGTGACACGCCTGATCTGGCCGGGCTGATCAGCATGGACAGGCTGACACCCTCATATGCCAAGAATCAGTTCATAAGAGCAACAATAAAATGCAGTCAGACACAAGCACACAGGTAAACAGAATCCCTCTGAATCCGGCTGGGTGTCCAGCTGACACCCTCATGGGCCAGCATTCAGTTCATAAGGGCACGTCTGAGTCAAACTGGGTCAATCAGCCTGTACAAGCTGATCCCCTTATGTGTTTCAAACTCAGCACGTCCCAATCTTTGGCCTCTTGATGAGCAGACCCCACAATAATTTAGGCTTCACAGGGATCTTTAGCATAGGTAAAAGAAGCGTTGCTGCAGAGCACAGGAGGAAAAAGAAGCAGAGAAGGAAAAATATACCCAATTACTTCCAGTTTCCCTATAAAAGTTATTTATTGCTAAGCATATGAAATATATAATAGTACTAGTAGTAATAGACATGCAAAAGAAAAACAAACACAAACAATGACAATACTACCCTGGTTTCACTAAGTATTTGGGGAAACTTAGCTCAAGCTTAACTGATACAGGTCAGGTTCAGAAGTTTATGCCTAGAAAGAAGAGAGAATGCTGGGAATCTCACCGAGTCCACGGTACCCAGGCTGCAAAGCTGACAGGCACAGTCCGTAGCACAATCCTTGAAGAGAGAGACGATCTGTTCTTCCAGCGTCCCAAGAACGACAGGGGATGGTGTCAGCACAGGAGTTTTTTTTCTTCTTCTTTCTTTCTCCTTCCTCCTGCTTCTTCTTCTTCTTTCTTTTTTTCTTTTAAGCACACACACTTACACATTTTTATACCCTCAGTTCAATTGCTTTGAAGCACCCTCAGTAGTGTAAATCATTGTCTTTTCTATTGACAAGGGGTTATCTGGTTTGGACCATCTCAGGAAACTGATTGATAATCAGGAAACACTTAAGATTAGGGAGTAACCCAAATACTTGGGAGCCAGCTTGAGATTCCTATGGATGGCAGATATCCTGATGGGATATCTCATGGTTTCTTCAGGAACAATAGATAGCTTGCAGTATCAGGATTTTGGATTTTTACTTGTTGTGCACAAGCCTCAGCTTAGCATGACTTTTCCAGATTTTACTATAGTCTTTTAACAGACTTAAAGCAATTATTGGGGTGCTCATAACCTTTTGTGGAGAGGACTCCCACCAGTCGTCTCGGGAAAGATACGACAACACCTGGGATTAGGGCTCCAGCAGGCTGGATGCTGTGATGAACCCTTAACCATTGTTCAAATGTTGCCCGTACCCCCTCAGACTCGGTCTCTTGCCTCAGCATTCCCTAACCCGGCAACCAAGTTTTAGTCAATCAAGTTCAAATAGGCCTCCCATAGCGGGACCGGGGAATGTACGGCCCGAGATGCCTATTAAACTTAGAGCTGTGTGTGTGTGTCGGGGGGGGGGGGAAGTCCTTAGCAAATCCAGATTAGAACTGGTCTGATAAATGCTGACCTGGGTGTGTGTGAACATGGGTTGATTAACATTGGAAGCACAGATTCCCCATCATGCAGCGCTCTCCTGCTTCTCTGGTCCCAGAATTCACTGCAGTCTCTGCTTCAGGCTTTCTGTTTTCCATCTCTCATGTAAATGAATGGTCATCTGGTTCCATCTTGGATGTAAATGAGACCTAGGGCAGTTGTTTCACTCTTATCACCCTTATCTGGAAAGTTTTAGGTGCGTCTCTCACTGCATCTTAATCAGTTTCGTTTAGGTAGAGGAGGGGAGGGGGGGGGGGAGGAGTCCTTTGTGAGTCAGACAGACTGCATCCTGTGCCAGGGTTGCCCAAGAATACAGAGCTGAGACGTAACAAGGAGGGAACTCCTCTAAGCAGCATGCCACCCTATGGGTGTGTCTACCCGTGCATATTAATGTGATGTGATAAACTCTAGTGCTTAACACACCAGAGTTTATTGCTCCTGGGCACACTGCTTACATGTGTGCCTGGGACCACAGCATATTGAGCTGGATCAGAGCAGTCCCAGCTGGCAGAGGGTCGGGGGTCAGCCTGCCAGACTGGGGCTACCCACTCTGGTTCAATGTGCTACTGGGGGGCTGGCTGGGGCATGAGGGAGCTTCAGCATGGAGCTAGGCAGCAGGCAGCCCCTGTACAGAATCACCCCTATGTTCCAGCCAGCTGTGGCTGCTTCTATATGCACAGTGGTGCGGAGAAAGAAAAACTCTGTAGCAGAATAGTACTTGTATTTACAAATTCTACCCTGCTGCAGAGTTACTTAATTTATTCCAGCCTAATAAGAGGCCCTGCAGGCTGGTGCCTGGCCATGTGTAGATGCTGTGGAGATTAGTCTAATGTAAATACACCTTGTTTCCACACAAATGCAGAACATCTAGAGTAAAATCTTGGAAATCTGCATACCTGAAACCCCCAATTCCTGCCCTATTCTTTATGCTGTCATTTGCTGAGATCTTCCTTGGGCTAGTGGACAGAATTTTTTCTACACACATGTCATTCTTTATCCACAGAAGAGAGAAAACATGGTAAACTTTGCCACAGTACCCTATTGTCATTGTCACAATGGCTCTGAATTGGAAGCTTCATCATTTTAGAGGCTAGGGACAGACATTCAGAAAGGTGGAGTCTGAATTGATTCAACCTTTGCAGGTTAGTCTAACCTGCCTAGGCTGAACACATTTGTAACAGAACAGACATGCAGGCACATGCCTGCAGTTGCTCAGGCCAGGAGTTGGGGGCATTGAGCACACCCCCAACTGCAGGGAAGCTGTGCTGTGGGGACATGGCCAGTCTCAGCTGACCTGGCCAAAGAAGGGTTTAATTCCCCTTTTGGTGTCTCACTAGCAGGGACCCAAGATGGGTCTGGCAGATGCTTCCCCTTTGCTGTGGCAGCAGCGAGGCACTATGGCCCCTGAGGCAGAGTGGAGCAAGAAGGGGGGAAAATTAGTCTCCCCTCTACCCCACTGACAGCCAGGTCTGCCCACCATTGCCATCATGGTCACTCCCTGAAGGGGAATAAATTTCTTGCTGTCCCCACTGCTGGAGGGAGGGGAAATAACCCCCATTCCTGCCCCTCCAAGGGGCCCTGCAGGCTGGCATTTGGCCATGCCCCCACCCAGCCACTGCAGCAAGATGGGGCAGGGCCCTTGGTGGGGGCAGCAGCCCCTGGCATAATGTCAGAGAGTGCGAGCCCCTTTCTGGCAGGGACACTCCACTGTGGGGTGGGCAGAGCTGTGGGCATCTGTGAGCGGCAGCACTGGGGTTCGGAGCCCCTCCCCAGTGCTGCCATTGCCGCAGCCCACAGCAGATTTTCTCATTTCACAATGAGGCTCCCCGCCGGGAAGAGACTCGCACTTGGGGAAACTCCCCCCTTGCTGCTCCAGCTGCTGGGCAGAGGCATGGCCAGACACCATGGGTGGATCCGGCCCATGGAGGGGCTTTGTCTCTTCCCGGCAAGGGGCTGTGCTGTAGGGTGAGGAAAACTGCTGGCCATGGCAGCAGTGGTGGTGATGCTGGGGAGGGGCTCCAGACCCTGGTGCTTCTATGCGCAGCTGGCCGCAGCTCTGCCCACTCTGCAGTGGGGCCCCCCACTGGGAAGGGGCTACTACTCCCCAGCATTATGACAGGGGCTGTTACTCCCACCAAGGGCCCTGCCCCCTCCCACTGCAGTGGCCAGGTGGGGGCATGGCCAGATGCCAGCCCACAGGGCTTCTGGGGGGTGGCAGGAACAGGGGTTATTTCCCCTCCCTCCAGTGTCCAGTGGAGGGGACAGCAGGGGGTTTATTTTCCCACAGGGAGCAAGAACAGTGGGGACAGAGGGCAGATCCAGATGCCAGAGGGGTAGGGAGGAGACTAACCCCCCTCCTTGCCCCGCTCTGCCTCAGGGGCCATGGTGCCCCACTGCTGCTGCAGCAAATGGGGAGTACCCAGCAGTCCTGGTTTGGGACACCAAAGAGGGAATTAGACCCTTCACTGGCCAGACTCCTGCCCCTGCCTGTTCCTGCTCGGGCTTGGGAGCAGAGGGGCAGGGCCAGCCTGGCTGGGCTGGAGCAGAGAGCCCAGCGCAAAGAGCATGCCAGGATGCTGGGGAAGTCTGGTTTAACTTCAACCAGGAAGGGTCTGGGACAGACATTGCGTAAGTTTGAGCCAAATCAGTTAAGTCTGATACTACATTCAACTAGGTTTATCTCAAACTGGTTTTGGCCATTTTGAAACTGGTTTATGTGCACTGAATGTCTGTTCTGTTACAGGTTTAAACCAGTTTCTGATCATTTAAACCAGTTAATGTGTAATGTCTGTCCCTAGCTAGAGAGAAAGCCAGTTGAGACCTCAATCTAGTTTAACTTTTAGACTTTATCCAGAAACGACTATTGATAATTCTGTGATCTGACTAGTTGCCCAATAAGGACTGGAATGCAACCAACAAATTTAGCACTGTATGATTCTCTATCATAACTGGCTTATTCCATATATGTTAGAGAATCTGTATGTGCATATGTTTACATCAGTGAAGAACATAGGGCCAGATACTCTGCTATTGCCAACAACAATATCACAAAATTGAAATGCCTCATATGGTGACATGAGCTCAGGATCTGATACATGAATCTCTATGCAGTTGCAAAAACTTAGTTCCAGATGACTGTATCATCTTTATTTTTTAGGATTTTTTTTCAAGTATTGGAAAGCACACATCCCACACTGAAAACTATATATGTGAAGCTTGAATTTTCCAAATGAAGCAATACCTAAATTACTCAAGTACAAAAATTAACAAACTTCCTGAAGTGTGAAAAGGGTTGCCTCCAAAAAGCATATAAAAAGTTAATGTGTAAGGTGAAAATGAGCTTTATAATTAAGAACTGACAAATGGAAGCATATTTTTTTTAAAAGGCTAAAGTAACTCAAATAATTAAATAGCTTCTCCAATAGTACTATAGTGCTAGATTGCATTAAAAAAACCCACACATGTAAAAGCAAATGTTTGTGAAGAGTGGCCAATGTATTCATCTAATCCACTACAGTGCAGTTTTAGACCACTATCTTCCTGTGAGATCTTTCTTGAATAATTTACTGAATCATTATATATATTTAAACATGGGGCAGGTAGTGATAACTGGATGAGACTTTGAAGGATATCAGTCTGTGGTGATTTTGCTATTATTTTTGCATTAAGCACTTAGTACAATGTCCAATTAATTTAACAAGAATCTTTTAATTGATTTCAACTACTGATGGATTGAGGCCAAACAAGTGTAGAATGGGAGATCTACTCCACTACTTCTTACTTGTTCCATATTCTTTAATTTACCACTTCCTCTTCTATTAGTTTCTTTTAGACATGCTGAAATCCAGTGGGGCAACATGTTTGCCTCTCAGACATTGCGTTTCTCACCTACCACCATCCCACAGCAAGTGGTCATATCTTTTGTCTATGCCAAACAAACATTGTCAGAAGTCCTCCTCACATTTGCTTGCCCATACCCCATCTGAGATGCAGAAAAGCTATGAAAAAGGAATCAGTATTATTCAGGGTAGCTTTAAATGTGTAAGGCTTTACCATCATAACTTAGACTACCCTAAAAGGAGGGTGTTCCCTTTTAAGCAGCTATTCCACTAATGACTTACCCAGGCAGGTGGAGCACTACTATTGCATAGAGACCATTAGGGAGACAAAGGTTTTTTTGAGAAGAAAGGAATAGTTCCCATGTAGATATATAGTTTCCCCTCTAGGTCCCCCATTTATGTAACATGCATTTATGGGGACACTAGGCTTTATCTAACCACAGAAACCTAACTGTTGATTGGGGCAGCCCATTGGGTAAGTAAAAGACAAATGGTATGGGTTGGGAGATAAAGTAAAGGAGATCAAGACAGAGATTGAAATCCATCTTTTTTAAATCAGGACATCCTTTCTGTTAGTGACAGGCAACACCATTCCCAGAAAATCAGAGTCATATTGTTAAAACAGGCTCAGTGAGGAAGGACTCACTACACTGACCCCAGGTATAGTAGCTGACTTTCTCTCTCTAGGTGTTACTGCATAAAAATATAGGCAACAGTATAGAGAAAGGAAGCCTGTAGAAAGGAGACAGACAATGATCACTGAAGGGTCACTTTTGTATAATGAAATAAATATACTTGAATATTTATTTATTTTATTTATATATGACCTGTAAGGAGGCACAGCCCTTCAAGGGACTGAAACTCCAGCTGCAGGTAGACAGAGCTCAAAGGAAGACTCTAAGGGAGAAGCATAGAGCCTGGGTTGCCCACTCAGGTTCTGAAAAATGACAGCAAGGTCTGTTTGTCTGTCTGTTTGTTGGACAGATTTGCCCCATGAAAGTAAACTGGCTGGAAAATGTAGAACCCATGGCTGACTGGCTTGCTGAGTGACTTGCTTCTACTGCCATTCACGACAAAAGTTTGGGGAAGCTTATAATAAGAGTGCAAAATAACTTATAAAACAGGAAAGTGACAAGAGAACAACACTTACAATACAGGGTTCAAACATATGGCCCATGGGCCAGTTCCAGCCTACAGATCTGCTGTAGCCAGCCCACTTGACAACTGGGAGCCAACTGAAAGTGGTCTGTTGCAGAGACTACAGAGCCCAGGGCCCTTGAGCCCTGGTGATACAGCCCTGGTCTCCCTCTGGCTGTCTTGCATTGTCACCTTCATGGCCTTACCTCCTCAGCCATTGGCCCCAATGACACCCTATATCAGAGCTACTGCTAATAATGTGTTGGAGCTGGAGCTGTTACTGCAGCATGGGGCATGTGGTGGTGGCAACAGCTCCATTCCTGACACAGAGCACAGCAGGAGCCAAAGCCACCACTGCCACTGCCATGTGCCCCATGGTAGAGCTGGAGCTGTCTCTGCTGCTGCCACATGTCCCAGGCTGGAACCATCCTATAACTTGCACTGGATCCAGCATTGCAAGGAACCCCAGAGCTCTGGATTTGGCCTGGGGCATGAGATTAATTTGATAACCCTGACTGACAAAAAACAGAGACCCCCTAAACAATATCTCAGCCTAGCTTTGTTGCTAAATGCCTGCCCAAATAAGGTCTTACAGTGCCTCCAAAAGGTGTCTAGTCTCAGGCTTTATGGTGGATCTGGGGCAAATGAAACAATGAAATGGAATGAGATAAACAGAAGAGAGAAAATAAATTGGAATGAAAGAAGCAAAAAACAAGGACTGACCTGATGATTTTTCTATAACTTTCTTTATTATTTTAATTCAGAGGCTTCTATTTACAACATTCTCACAGGCAAGCTAAGGAAGTGTAGGCTGGATCAACAGACTATAAGGTGGATAGAAAATTGACTGGAGCATCGGGCTCAGAGAGTAGTAATCAATGGCTTGATGTCTAGGTGGCAGCCAGGATCAAGTGGAGTCCTCCAGGGGTTGGTCCTGGGCCAATTTTGTTCAATGTCTTCATCAATGACCTGGAAGATGGCATAGAGTGCACCCTCAGCAAATTTGCAGATGACACCAAGCTGTGGGGAGTAGTAGATATACTAGAGGGTAGGGCTAGGATTCAGGGTGACCTAGGCAAATCAGAGGATTGGGCCAAAAGGAATCTCATGAGGTTCAATAAGGACAAGTGCAAAGTCCTGCACTTAGGATGGAACAGTCCCTTGCGCCAGTACAGGCTGGGGGTTGATTAGCTGGGCAACAGCTTTGCAGAAAAGGACCTGGGGGTTACTGTGGACAATAAGCTGAATATGAGCCAGCAGTGTGCCCTTGTTGCAAAGAAGGTTAATGGCATACTGGGCTGCACTGGTAGGAGTGTTGCCAGCAGATCAAGGGAAGCGATTCTTTCCTTCTATTCAGCACTGGTGAGGCCACATCTGGAATACTGTGTTCAGCTTTGGGCCCCCCCGCTACAAAAAAGGATGTGGACAAATTAGAGAGGGTCCAGCAGAGGGTAACAAAAATGGTGAGGGGGCTGGGGGACATGACTTATGAGGAAAGACTGGGGGAACTGGGCTTATTTAGTCTAGAGAAGAGGAGTCTGAGAGGAGACTTAATAGCCTTCAATTACCTGAAGTGGGGTTCAAAAGAAGATGGATCTAGGCTATTCTCAGTGGTGGCAGATGACAGAACAAGGAGCAATGGTCTCAAGTTGCAGCAAGGGAAGATTGGGTTAGATATTAGGAAGAATTTTCTCACTTGGAGGGTAGTAAAACACTGGAACAGGTTACCCAGAAAGATGGTGGAAGCTCTATTGTTGGGGGGTTTCAAAACCCGGCTAGACAAAACTTTGGCTGGATTGATCTAGTTGGGGCTGGTCCTGCTTTGAGCAGGGGGTTGGACTAGATGACCTCAAGTCTCTTCCAACCCTCATTTTCTGTGATTCTATGATTCTATTTGTTGCTTTCTTGAAATTAATTTATGCATAAAGTACTGATTTGTGTTAAACCAGTAATGTGAAAGATGCTTAGTCATAGCTTGTATATAACAAATAGTAAATGTTGTAATTCCTTGTTAGATCATTAAAACTAAAGAATTACATGTGATGGATGAGAGACCAGCTTTGTGCAGCAGCCACCTGTGAATATTTCATGAGTAGACTTCTCAGAAAATCAAGGAAATAATTACGATGTTTCAAAATAATGCAGCCCAACATGTTCAAGGATGGGAGCTGAATGTTAAACACCAAAGTTTCTTTTTCTGGTTTCTTTTTAGGCCTCATGGAAATCAGATGGAATTATGGATTTTGCTAATTCTACATTAATCTATCAATGTCAGGTATTACACTAAAACAAGTGGGGGAGATGGTGGTGAGAGCTCTGGAGGCAGTGGTGTGTATGCATAGGTGATGCATAAGTGCTGACAGTGGGGGAATGCTCCACTGCCACTGCTGCTGCTGCCGTGTGTTGGGTCTGGCCAGGCTGCAGCCCCATACCCCACTGTTGGTGTAGAAATTGTGCCGCTGCCACCACCCTGACTGCTGCTGGGCCCTGGCTCTGGCCAGACTGTAGCCCCATACCATGCTATCAGCACAGAAATCTGGGGCAGGGTACATGCCCCCCTATGCCTCCCTGATGTGTTGCCTATGTGTGTATATGTGTTTTCCATTATACTCAACAGGTAATGTTTGGGGCAGTCTTGCTGAATGGGGCGCTGTCAGTGGCATGGGCAACAGTCCCTCAAAATCGAGGATGACATCCATCAGGCTTGATGGGTCCTCAGGTGACTGAGGAGCCTGATTCTAGACATACACATTCTTTGGCAATGGGGGCATATTGGGATTCATAGCCCTGGGTTGGTTTCCTTCTTCTTCCTCCGCCGTTGCCATTCTGCCTCGGTATCGAGTTGTTGAGCCTTAAAGTGGCGCATGCCTTGGTGGACCAGGTGGCACCACACTGAATGGTCAGCAGCTTGCTCCTCCCAGTCATTGGTATCAATGCCTCCATGCTTGAGGGCAACCTCAATTGAACGTGTCTTTGTACTGTTTCCTTTGGCTGCCCTTTGAGCATTGGCCAACGGAGAGCTGGGAGAAGAGAATCTGGCAAGGGAGACGGTTCGTGGACTTCTGAATGCTGTGGCCTGTCCATCGGAGTTGATTTCTCAAGAGCAAGCCTTTGATGCTGGTGGATGCAGCTTCATGGAGGACACTTGTGCTGGTCTGGTGGTATAACTTAGCAGTATCATAATTATCCAGGATGCAAGAAATCTGAATTAAGTTTCCTCTCTGCCTGTCTCTCATCACGCAAGATGGCTTCTTAATGATGAGGCTACAAGGTATTCTGGGTGGAGCTAGAGTTCCATGAAGAATTAAATATTGATTTGGTCACTGGGACAGCAAAAATGCGCACAACTGTGGCCAGCAATTAAGGAACTCACCCTGAGGGAGTGGAGATGGGTATCAGTCCTTGATCTGGTGAATACTGAGTACTATTGTCCACATTTTCTGCCAGTATATATAAGGAAAACTCCTTTTAAATCAGTGGTATTGTCTCAATTTGTACTAACACAGGCTGTGCTTTATAGTTTTCTTTAAGGTCATATATTTCAAAACTAAATTTAGGCAGCTCTTAAGTATCGACAAAAAACTTAGCTGTCTTGGAATATTACAGAAAAAGACACTGCAACTCCAGCATTTTGTTAGTACCAGCTCAGTCTGAGGGAAACATACTTAGCAGCCTTTGGTATGGAGTTTTTCTGTAAGAGTAGCAACATGATGACCTCAGTATAATACCCAAATCAAGTTCTGGAAAAAAAGTGTGCATACACAAATTATCTTATTAGACATGCACAGTATGTAGACCATGGATATTTTTATCTGTAATGTACACAAAACTGGGCGTAAAAAATCTAAAACTTCCTTCTCAACATTTGGCAGTACAATTTCTCTGTCCTGAAATGTATAGGAACCCGTTACCATCAATTAGGCAGAAGGCAGGGTAGATTTGCACCTTACAGACTAGATAAATCAGATATGTATAGCATAAACTTTCACAAACAGAAAGTTTGCTTCATCTGCTTACAAAAGCTTATGCTATACACTTATATGGTTAGTCTATAACGTGCAAATCTACCCTGCTTGTGTCTGACTTCAGACTAGCACAGTTAAGTATTTCTGTTTACCATGATTTGACCAGTCAATACTCCTTTTCTCTTCTGAGAGACTTGCCTACTCAGAGTTAAACCAAAGGAAATAAATGATTATCTATGCTGTTTCAGAATACCCAGGACCACATATGTTTCCTAGTCTTCCATGAGCAACAAGGAGGCTCTGAACAAAGATTCCTCAGTGCTAGGCATTCTGTTCGCCTTGGAGCCTAAAGATTGACAAGGAAACAGCTAGAAGGGGTTATGCATGAGTATTTATTTTCTTTCCCTGTAACTAATAGGTTCAGAATGACCTCTTTAGACTCTTTTTTAAGCTGAACTTGTGAACGGTTGTGTCACTTCCTGTCAAAACTTCTAAATTTTTCTTTACTTTGACAAGCAGTGCCCTTGACAATGCACAGCTCTTACCCTGACTAGCTATTTCAGTCCAAAGATAGCTGAAGATAACTGGAAGATAGCTTGACTGAGCCAATGGGATTGGAATCAATAGGTAATGGACCTCAGCCAATGGGGTTGGAATCTATAGGTAATGCAGCCAGCCTCTCTTGAGGCCCGTACTTAGGTGCTTTACTAAGTCCCATAGAAAGGAATTGGATTCAGGCACATAGTTAATAACTCTACTAGGGTCTACAGTTCTAATTCAGGGGACATGTCTACATGAGACCCTGCTGCACAGTTGTTACTGCACATTTATTTAGTATTTGTATTAGCAAGTATTATATAAATGTGCAGTAACCAGAGTTACTGTGTAGTAGCATTGGCAAACATCTTTTAGTAGACACTAACGCATAGTAGGCCAATAATACTGGGCAGTAGCGTATTGTCAACAGATAAAGTGACCCTGCCAAATTATTGTACCAAAAAAAGGTTAAGTGACACAACCATCTGTAACTGATGATGCAGTGGCGGAGTGTGTCCGCAGTCTGACCCACCATGCGAGCGGCGCGTGATCACAATGTTAAGTAGGGCGTGATCACCTGTGGTCTAGCCAACCAAAGACCACCTAATGGA
The DNA here is from genome assembly GCF_030867095.1 of Alligator mississippiensis. Classification (NCBI taxonomy): domain Eukaryota; kingdom Metazoa; phylum Chordata; order Crocodylia; family Alligatoridae; genus Alligator; species Alligator mississippiensis. Next base: position 54,112,419 of record NC_081824.1, on the reverse strand, counting down.
CATGGCTGGCCAGCATGTCCATGTGTTCCAGAACTTACCATCAGGGGAGCTTTCTGATTGGCTAAAAATTTTATATAGGGGACCGCACGCCTTGGTGCGGGGTCTCCGGGCTCCAAATCTCGAGACAGACTGATCACCTGTCTTGGGGCCTGGTCAGACCCCTAGGTCACCAGCAGAAGCTGCTCTGGTTGCTCTGAGCACCATAGCTTACTGCCTCGCAAATCCAGAACGTCCTGTACCTTGTCCTAGCCAGACATTGTACTTGTATCGTACTTAGACTGCGGTCTTCACCCATCACCTGTCGCTCGTCCGTCATCTGTATTCCCTTGCTGTTGTATATAGTTTATCATCTGTATCGTTCTCCAAGTCATATCACCCACCAAGTTATTTCAACCTACCGTTCGACTGTTGTGTAAGTAAACATCAAGCTTTATTTCACCCTCTCATTGCCTCCGGTGTTTATCTTCCTCTCGCACCTGGCATCCCCGAGCGTGTCTGGGTTGGTGTCACCACCCGGTGCCCCACTCAGGATGCGACTGCGGCCGTTTTCCCACATACCTTATGGAGAACGCGCCCACATGGCGATGAGGATGGGATCGCCAAAGCGGAGAGAGGAAAATAGCACCCAGAAATCAGGGTCCCCGGGAAATGGGGAGGGCGAAGTTGATCATATCACTTTAAACTGCCCTTGGAGGGACCGTCAACGGCCTCCTGTAGAAAATATGGCTGACCTATGGACTCATGCCCTATATCACCGAGCCGAAGCGGGGAAGCTAAGCGGATACTTCTCCGTCCGCACTGCTGAAAGAAACCAAGAGGGGAAGGAGTGGGCTGTCGAAGGCCTTACTCCAGCCGCATTTGGCTGTCTGCTATCGAGCCTGGCAATACTGTACCGACCATATGATACGGCCCAAGAAGTAACGCCTTTTATATCCTCAAAGCAAATCACTGATGGTAAAAATAAAGACTCACGAAGAGAATATAGTCGGTGCATCAAGTACATAAAAGAGAGTAGTGGCCGTGACACACCACCTGATCGATTTCTTTGCCCAGCTCTCTGAGAGGGGAGCAGAGAGAGCCAAATCCTGTCAGAGTTCAGGGAACGATTGGAGATAGGTGGACGGGAAGCCTCTAGGTGGAGATGCGAGGGAAAGAGATGGAACATAGGAGAAGTAATTAATATCATGTTTCTCACAATAACTGAGCTTTTAAGACATGCAGTAAATCAAGCCGGTGACATTGAGACCATGGCCCAGGAAGCCACTGAAAAAAATGCAATGCTGGCCACACTGAGATCCCAAGGTGGTGCCGATGCTGAGGGAAAGAGTGTGACTGTTGAGAAAAGGGCGACAAAAATCCTAACAGGCACAGTGAGTAAAGAAGACGTGGGTCACAAGATGGGAGGGGCGAGTAATATAACCCTAGTGGGGGAGGAGAACAAGAACCCACTAGCAACCCCTAACGCTTCAGCAGAGAGCGCAGCAGGAGGCTCTCTAGCACCCCCTGCCATGTCGGTAGGAAGTGTAAAAAATAACTCTCTAGTGCCATCTAGCGCACCACCGCTGTAAAGAACCCAACGCTGTGGCGTTATAGACCAATCACGACAAAGTAAGGTCTACAAGAATCAGTCAAGAAGCTGTTACAGAACCTACAACATCGAGGCTGTATAAATGAGGTAAAATCCTCTATTTATCTTTCACCGGGGTGGGGCATCCCAAAGCCGGGGAATCCATTGGAAGCCCGGCTGGTAGTCGATTACCAACAGGCCAATCGCCGGTGCGCTCTACTGCAAATGCCCGAGACCCACACAATAATGGAAATTATACACGGCATAACGGAAATCCAGGTGGGAGGTGAATGGTGGGTGGTAACACTGGACTTAAAAGATATGTTCTATTCAGTGCCACTAGACGATGACAAAGGGATACTAAAAATGTGCATGAATGGCAAAATGTATAAATGGAATGTGTGTCCTCAGGGATATCAGAACTCCCCAGCTCTTGCCACCACTGAAATAAATGATAGTATTCAGAGCTTTAGAGGTATCTATGCAGAAAACAAGGAAGTGAGCATCTGGTCCTATGTGGATGACATAGTGATAATGGGACACCATCAAGAGACCGTGCACCAAGCAGCTATGAGTTTGAGAGACCATCTACAAAAGGAGGGTTGGAGAATAAATGATAACAAATCAATGAAGGAACCAGCCAACAGCTTCATTTTCCTCGGAACTCAATTTACAGGTCAGTGCTGGTCGGGTATCACACATAACATCATACCTACATCTATACAACAACCAAAGACAAAAACTGACTTTCAAGCCCTATTAGGACAATTAAATTGGCTTCGTCACTATGTGGCACCCCCACATTTAAAAATAGTCCAACGTATCCAGCAACAACTTCGCAAAAGACCAAGGAATCGTAAGCCCTGGACAAACCAAGACCAAAGGGCCTTAGAGTCAGTATTGTCTGAAGTAAGTAATACTCACTTAACTGTGCCGTCGGGAAACACCCCACTACACATCTACGTGGGATTCACGCAGGACCACATTTGGGCTGTCGCAAGAAACATCGAGACGGAGCATCTAGTGTATATGGGCCACCGTACCTTACAGGAACACCAACACAGATATGGGTGCCTAGCCAAAACTATGTTAGCCACCCAATTAGTAGAACACCTGGCCCCGTATACAGGAACCCTAGTTGCGCCTGAAGGTTCACTCCTAACATCACTGAATCCCGGTAGAAGCCACCCGGAATATCAGGGAACCATGAGAACCTGGTGTACAATAGTACTGAGATTCCAGTACTACTGGTCAGGGTGGAGAACGCTGGAGGGAGACCTACCACCAGAGGAAAAAGAAGAACCGCATATACACAAATTATACAGAACCATAAAACCGGGCTGGTTGGCGTCTGATGGTACCTCCAGGGGAAACAGAGCGTATGGGTTCCACTGTAAGCCGTGCAAATGTACTGAAATTCGTGATGCATATAATAATGAATCGGTTCAAGCATCAGAGTTAAGAGGGTTCTACTTAGCCCTGTTGCATGTTAAAGACTATCATAATGACACCCTACCGGTACCAATAATCACCATCGATTCTGAGTACATAAACCGGGTTGTAACTAAGGCCGCTAAAGCCACCGAACATCAACAAATTTGGGAAGATATTAGAGAAACGTTAATGCAACTCACAACATTACCTTTAATAAGACACACCTGGTCTCACCGCGAGGACACTGATCCAGTACATCAAATCATAGATCAGCTTCTAGCACAAAAGACATTATCGGACAACGTAAAAATAATACAGTTCAATCAAACAAAGCCCACAAATAATCACAAAGCGACGGATAACCAAGTGTTTCTAAACTGGCTCCACGAGTTTTGGGGACACCCTAGTGCCGACAAAGCCCAAGCTCGGTGGCAGTTAGATGCAAAAGAGGGGCCTAGCCTAAAACAATGGCAGGAAATAGTACAGGCATGTCCCGCTTGTGCCAGAGAGAAGCTGAAGCATCACAGACACCAACACGGTGCCTTTAATGCCAAACGTTTTGCACCCGGGAAGACCTAGCAGGTCGACCTGTTAGGCCCACTCCCAGAAGCCAAAATGCCAAATAAAGGTTTGGCTATAGTGGATCTAGGAACCAGGCAACTCCTCGTTATTCCGATAAGAAAAACAACAGCTATAAAGGTTCAAGAAAGTTTATTACACACATTTGCCCGTTGGCAAGTATCTAGTGAGATCCATTCAGATGGAGGGCCGCCCTTCACCTCGAAAATTATTGAGCAGTTTGCCACTAAACATAATATCAATTGGCACCATCATATACAATACCAGCCTCAATCGAACGGCATAATTGAAAGACACATAGGCCTATATAAAGAGCACCTACGCCTCAAAAACGATGGAGCTTACAAAAATTGGACACAATTTAATGATGAAATATTAATATTAATGAATAAGACAAAAAACTCATGGGAAAAGAGACCAGCAATAACACCACCAGCCTGCAGGCCTTGTTACAAAACACCGGAGAAGGTGTGGTTAACTGTACCTATAGCCACGTCGACACGCCCAGCTCCTGCTCCAGGAACAATTGTGAAAACAGGGAACTATCCCAACACCTATTTTGTTTCTTTAGAAGCAGCTATACCGCCATGCATCATCCTGGCTCACCATAATTGGCTGAGCAGGAGAAGGTGAAGGACCAACTAGTTAGTAATTAAATGTAGTGTTATAAATAAGTTATATTAATAGGTGTTAAGTTTTCTTTTGCAGACACCCCAAACCTGCTAACCTGCTATTACAACCCTTGGCGTACTGAGGCGAGAAACGGCCGTTTCGGAGTTGCCAGGGCATCATGATATCACCCCAGCTTCATCCACCAGCAAGGACACGACGCCATGTCAATAAGAAAACAACAAAAAGAATGAAAATGAAGATCTCATGTATCATCGTGACAAGTGTAATTGCCATCCTGGTGACAACCCAAGCAGAGGAAAGTCTCAACGACACCACGACCGGGTACCAAGAAAACTCCATACTTAGTCTACTAACGCTCTGGGCCAACGTCATCAGGGACTCAGATAAGTGCGGACTTACTGCGTGTTTGCGAGTACCTTTATCGGTTGATGACTCAATAATCATCCCATATGTACATGCTCTCAACCTTGGGGCATGGTTCCGAGCCAGAAACCATGATAATCCCCGTAATGTAAGCATTGACATGAGGGTAAGAGATCAATCTATTGTAGAACACCAATATACCTGGGAAAGCGATCTAACAGTAGCTAGCATGAAAGAAAGCAAATGCACCAAATATGTTAAGAGTCTCTTGGGAATACCAGTAACCCGGTAGGCCAATTCTGATTAGATGTTCTGAAATCCCGTGGGGCATTCACCCACACGGGATCCATGGGGTAAGAGATGACGATTCCCTCACTTGGGACCCAGAGAAAACTGAACCTACACGGTTCATAAAGCTTCCCCCTGGCCCATTTCAATGAACCAACCAAACTCCTGTGGTTCGTACCGCATTACAGCACCGTGTGGTCTTAACCATGTGGAATATCAAAAACGCTGTTAATTTATCTAACCCAAATGAATGGGCTTCTTATTTTTATCCAGCACATAAAGTTGCAATGATAAGTCAGTGATGCCATGGGTACGAACTACCGTCAAGCGACATTTCCCTACCCGGAGAGTTAGCCAAAGACAGGTGGAAAGACAGAGACTGCGGAGAACTTAAAACACTGGCTCCCCTGGGAATGCTGTGGGCATGCTCCGATGGCCACCTCCATACTAACCTCCTGGCTACGCTATCAAATGTAAGTTTGATCGCAAATGTACTGCTATGTCCTCCATTATCCATTAATAGCGCAAAACCAACCAGCCCTATATTGATTAGACAAAAGCGGGGTGCAACGTGGAGTTCACTCTCTCAGGATGAAAAGGTTAACAAGTTCTGGGGCTGGGCAACTGGTGGAGACTATTGGTGGGCAGGACAAAGATTCAGTATGGCGGAAATCCGAATGCTTATTGCAGTGTTGACGGAGCAAGTAGAAACTATCGCCAACAAAACTGCAAAGGGGTTTACTTTGGTAGATCAGCAGCTCCAAGCCACGTCCCAAATGACATTACAAAATCGCCTAGTATTAGATCTTATGCTCCTTAAAGAAGGGGGTGCCTGTGGATATCTCAACTGATCACACGAACATTGTTGCATATCTATCCCAAATGTATCAATACCCCTAAATCAACAAATTACAGACCTCAAAAAAGCGGCTGAGGAAACCAATAAGATCAATGATAAAGGAACGGGGTGGCTTGCAAGCATTTTTAGTTCGTTGGGTTGGAGACCTTCTGCATGGCTAATGCATTTGCTTACCCCATTAATTGCGTTGTGTATACCCCTGTTGGGAATTCTATGTTGTGTCTGCATAGGGTGTTGTATTATAGATACCATCAAGAAGAGAATAGCTACGTTATCTACTTTGGTTTACACCCAACTGTCCACCTCCGACACCGACGAGGAGAAACCCAAGTGTACTTCAGTGGACAGTACTTTATAATCTTGTATATGTTTCGTGCAATAATCTGGCAGAGGTCAAGGGGGCATGTCAGCAGATAAAGTGACCCTGCCAGATTATTGTACCAAAAAAAGGTTAAGTGACACAACCATCTGTAACTGGTGATGCGGTGGCAGAGTGTGTCCGCAGTCTGACCCACCATGCGAGCAGTGCGTGATCACAATGTTAAGTAGGGCGTGATCACCTGTGGTCTAGCCAACCAAAGACCACCTAATGGACATGGCTGGCCAGCATGTCCATGTGTTCCAGAACTTAACATCAGGGGAGCTTTCTGATTGGCTAAAAATTTTATATAGGGGACCGCACGCCTTGGTGCAGGGTCTCCGGGCTCCGACTCTCGAGACAGACTGATCACCTGTCTTGGGGCCTGGTCAGACCCGTAGGTTACCAGCAGAAGGTGCTCTGGTTGCTCCGAGCGCCATAGCTTACTGCCTCGCAAATCCGGAACGTCCTGTACCTTGTCCTAGCCAGACATTATACTTGTATCGTACTTAGACTGTGGTCTTTACCCGTCACCTGTCGCTCGTCCGTCATCTGTATTCCCTTGCTGTTGTATATAGTTTATCATTTGTATCGTTCTCCAAGTCATATCACCCACCAAGTTATTTCGACCTACCGTTTGATTGTTGTGTAAGTAAACATCAAGCTTTATTTCACCCCCTCATTGCCTCCGGTGTTTATCTCCCTCTCGTACCTGGCATCCCCGAGCGTGTCTGGGTTGGTGTCACCACCCGGTGCCCCACTCAGGACGCAACTGCGGCCGTTTTCCCACATACCTTACGGAGAACGCGCCCACACGTATTAGCATTGTTTGTGTTGCTATGCACTACTGCGCAGTATTTTTTGCTACTGCACAGTCAGTGTCTTGTGTAGATGTGCCCAGTGAGGACAAAGTTAATTTGTATTATCTTGATGTAATCCACTCTGGGGTGGGGATTGGTGAAGCACTGCTGGTAAACTAGCATACCTCAATCAGAGGGAAAATTAACATAACCCATATAGAGTCCTGAAAAGTGTTCATGGATAATGATGGCAAGAATAAGGATGCCAACGATCAGCTTTAGTGAGGTTTTATGACAACGGAGCCTATAGGGTCATGAATTATATACTAGTGGTTAACAGTTGTTTAGGTACTTAATTAAAAGACACTTTGGGCTAAATTCTACATACATTTTGCACAAACACACAAAGGATATAAGTACTTGTACAAGCACTTGTTGTAAACAAGTCAATGGCAGAATTGCTAATAAAACCCAAGAGTCTCAGTTCTTGTGTCCCGACTCTAACAACTGAACAGTCCTTGTAGGCTTACTAGAGGGAATAATGTGAAGGCAAGGGCAGATTTAAATCACATTCTTTAGCAGCCGGAAATATTTCTGTTTAGAGTGGAGGTTCCTGGGAGCCTGGTATGGGAGAAATTTATTCAATATCTTCTGTTATGGACATTACCATATGAATGAACAGGAGATGGTAGATATTATCATTTTCCGGACTTCGAAGAACAAAAATATACCCTCATTACCCCCCCCTCCCCCCAACAATCTAATCTCTGGCAATATAAATATTTGAAAACTTTTCCATGGTGTGTTATCCGTAAATAATGGGACAATTTATGTAAAGTAAAGAGTAAATATTTGCTTCAGATTTATGGAGTTGGATGGCATCTAATATATTCATTGTTAATACCACAGAAAATCTATCCAGAGGATAGTAAGGTGTTTTGTTATGCAGATAGGTCACTATTCAGCAGTATGTTTAAGTGTGCAAGCAATTCCACAGAAGAGACAAAGAATACAGTTATAACTGGTGTTTTGTGATGGCTAGCTTCAGGTAAAACAAGACAAATTATAAATGTATTGGATGAAAATGCCAAAAGTCATGAAGATCATAGTGAAGTTCCTGAAAACTCAAAAATATGAATTTTAATAGACATTACCATATAAAGGTTTCTGTGTTGTCATTTCTTATTTAACAGTAAAAAATATCTTAAAGAGGTTTTTATCATATAAAATGTGGCTTATTAAGATTATTATGCTTGTCAAGATACTTTGAAGCTCCTGCTAAGTTTATAAATTTATTATCATATCATATCATAAAGAAGAGCCTAAAAAAGACTTTGCTATAGTCTGTCAAGCAAATACAATTACTCAGAATAATGAAAACCATAACTTTCCATTTCTTGGTACATGTTAATTACCACATCACACCACAGTGGTGGTCTGCCTACTTAAACATCTTGTCATTGACAGTGGTCATTAGCAGATATATCCCAGGAAATCCATAATAATCACTTTCTTTGTTTAAAACATTGGTCTAAATTAAAAGGAGAAACACAAAAGCCATATATTTTAACTGTAGTAGTCACAGCAATAGTTACTGTTCAAGGCAATTGTCTATGGAATATAATAGAAGTCCCTGGGCTATAATCATTCAAATTCAATACAGAACCCCATGTTTTCCCCAAGAAAAATAGCTACTCAGGGAAGTAGAAATTTTGATATTGTCTCAGTTCTTAAGTAGCACCAAGTCATCTTAATGAACAAAGTACAGTAAATTGAAATTGCTAATTCTCCAGAAAGAGAATATTCAAAAGTCAGAGACTCATTTCTTGATATTGAACACACTGGTCAAACAATCCTTTCCCAGATCGCAGCCTGCCTATACTGAGCAGAGATAACTATAGATTTAAAATAAAATGAAACAATAATATACAGAGAAATAAGAATAAACATAATATATTACCTGACATACTTAGTATTTGTCATTCCAAAGGATTTGCTTTACAAACTACCATACACATATTGTGAATTAGAACAGAGTCAAAAGAACTGGCGATACTAGCTTTGGCTAGTATATACTGGTATTATAGGTCAGCTGGATTTAGATGCACATTTAAGTAGGATGTGCATGTGCAGAGTGACAGGTGTCTGGTCATCTCACACTTCTGGACTTTTCTAGTTGCCACATGTAACCAGGAAGGTCTTTTTCCCCTCCTGTTGCTAGGGATGTCTAGAGTTTTGGGGGTTTTTTTTGCCTTTCTCAGGCGTGTTGTGTATTGGCCACATCCAAGGCTGGGGATTAGGACTAGGGTATGCTCATGCTCCTTCTGAGAATTAAGAATCTCAGAAGTTCCTGACAAGAGGGCCTGATTCCTCCACTCGGGGTCAGACTGCTTGCCACATTCATAGATTCATAAATTGTAGAGTTGGAAGGGACCACAATGGATCATCGTGTCTGACCCCCTGCCCTGGCAGGAAAGAGGACCGAGGTCAGATGACCCTAGCCAGGTGACTGTCTAGCCTCCTCTTGAAGACCTCCAAGCTAGGCGATAGCACCACCTCTCTTGGAAGCCCATTCCAGATCCTGGCCACCCTTACTGTGAAAAATTTCTTCCTAATATCTAACCTAAATCCACTCTCAACTAGTTTACACCCATTATTCCTAGTCACTCCCTGGGACGCCTTAGTAAAGAGTGCTTCCCCTATTCCCCGTTGACCTCCCCTAATAAATGTATAGGCGGCTACAAGATCTCCCCTTAGCTGTCTCTTGTGAAGGCTGAATTCCTTTCACATCAGGAAGGAATTTTGCCCTGTGATCAGATTGGCATGGACTATGAGGGTTTTTGTCTTCCTCTTTACTGGTAGGACATGGTCCTTTCCTTGGGCATATTTTAACAAATGTCTTCTTGTCCTTGGAGTAAAGGGGCACTGACAGTGCCTTTGTCTCTCTGCTTTATCTGTGGCAAGTAAAGGGTGCTTGTGCTATTTCAGTGATTGTATCTGGTAGTTAGGATGATGGTATCTTGTAGTTATGTGTGACGGTTGTTGTCAAAGTCATTAAGAATAGGTTAGACTTGTCACACATGTAGAGGATGATCTAGATAGGTATAGTCCTACCTTGTGCAGGGAGTTGGATTAGATTAATTCCTGAGGTCCCTTCCAGTCCTACTTGTCTATGATTCTGTGAAAGATGACTTGAGAGCTCATGAAGGACAAGTCAATTCACTGTCAGGCCTACTTGGAGGAGAACAGGGTAACAACATGTGAGAAATCTGTTGTAGTTGGTCCCTGAGGCACATTTGTGCTCAGGCAGAAATTTGGACAAGTGCTAATTAGCATGCTTCCAAGATAATTAGCACATCCATTCAGCCACAGCTGTACTGTTGCCCATCTGGCAGCAGTACAAATCTTAAAAGCCTTTCTCTTGACTTCAGCAAGCTTTGGATTGGAGCTCAAGTTAATAAAGCTCTGTGGGAAAAGAAACTTACATGTCAGCACTACACTCCATTTTTTATTTAATGCCACAAGCTCTTATTATTATTTTTGTGGGAGTTATTCAGAAACATAGTCAATGTTCAGGGCCCCTATTCTAGAAGGCCCTGTACACACAAAAAAGATGATACCTGCCTCAGACTTTACTATCAAATATCTTTTTTTTTTTCTGCTATTAGCCATAGATTCCAGGTTACTTGCAGACTACAGAAAGTGTATACTATATAAACCAATACATGATGCTTATGGGTGGATCTAGGATTTTGAAAAGTAGGGTGCATAGGGTGGGGTGCATCATCAGACATACCACACCATATTTTTCTCAGCCAGCGGAATTGCAGAAGAAAGGTGAGCTTTATTAATGGAACATGAAGACTCCACCACTGACCCCCATCCAACCCTGATGACACTGTGTACATCAAATGATCTATATATCATTTTTTTGAAGGCTCAGCATCTGTATTTGATGTAAAAGACATTTTAAAAAATTAAGTGTGTGTGACACTGTGCTTGGAGGTAAATTAAAATGGTCTGTTATTCAATGAAAACTCTCGAATGCATGAAAGAACTCTCTCCTTTGAAAGAGTTGCAGTTGTGGAACTTATTCTTTCTTTTGATACTTTAAAAAAAAATATTGCTATGAGCAGAAGAAAATGCAGAGTACCCTTTTAGAACAGTCAAAACAAAACAGTTCCTTTTAGCCCATTGCTACTATGAACTCAATTGCCATGATTAAAAGTTTGAGCCATGATAGGAGCTTCCTTGATTTTGGACATGATCCTAATCTAAAACCAGGGGGATTTCTGTCCAGAGACAATTTGCAGAACTGAGTTCCTTGGAAGAGAGTTCACTTTATCATGTGTTATGTAGTATCTGAAATTACATTTTTGGGTTCACACCATTCAGCTTTACTTTTTCCCAAGCAAAATATAATAAAGATTAACAATTTTGTTTGGCTGGAATAAGAAACTGTTCAAACTTGCCAGGAGTAAAATCCAAGATCTGAATATCAGAAAGCCTCAATTAACTTTGTTTCATGATTGTGTGTGTAGTTACACATATCCACACATCTATCCACAAACACATGCAGGTGTGCATATCAATCCATATTCCAAATGGAACTTGCACATATTACTTTTGGTCTTATAGAAAGCATGTGAAGTACCCAGAAAATATTCATGTGATGGACTAATGGGGTTTAAGTAATTCAGAGAAATTTTTAAATGCTTCTCTGAATAGAACCACTGAAAAGTTTATTATTATTATTTTATTAAAACCAGTTCAGCTATTACTTTTTCAAATGATATCTTTATTTTACTAACCTTGCCAATGGTTTCTTATTACCTATTTTTAATTAGGCTGCATAGCTCTCCTATAACCTTTAATCTGAGACTTAACTTCATGATGTCAATACAAGCATTCTTTCCCTGATAAATGAAATATATACAGGCTGCAACCTTTACATTTTAATCTCAATACTTACTAGTAAGTAAAAATTTAGACAGAGATAAAAGTCTCTGGGATTTATTCTTTAATATGTACCAGAAGCAATACCATCAAATTCAAGGCCCAGTCAATGACTAGAACTGTACCCTGATAATATATGTCATTGTTGAACTGGCATAAGTGGGAAGAGATACTGGCTTCCTGAAAGGATTTTTCTTTGTTGTAAACAAGATTTTTTTTTCACTATGAACATTAAGGCCTTATTTGATCGTGTAAAGTAAAGAAAAGACAAATGAAGTTGATACCCAAATATGCAATTGACTATGAAACTGGGTGGAAAATAATTTTATAAATCTTGCACTTAGCACAACGTTACACTCAAAGATAACAATTTAAAATCCTGAAGATTTACCAGTGCCATAAAACATTCATTTAGGTCCCAATCCCAAATTGAAAAAAACAGGAAAACTTCCATTAACTTTAACTGGACAGGTTTCAGTTCTGTGTAGATTTATGATGCATGATAACACATCATCTTTCTGAAAATATTTATCTTACAGTTTGCTTTACAAACTTCCATACAGAGAATGTGAAGTAGAACAGAGTCAAAGGAACTGGCGGTATTAGCTTTGGCTCATATATACTGGTATTGCAGGTCAGCTGGATTTAGACGCGCATGTAAGTATGATGTACATGTGCAGAGTGACAAGTGTCTGGTCATCTCACTTCTAGACTTTGTTGGATGCCAATGTAACCAGGAAGGAGTTCTTATCTTATTATATGGATAATCTGTGTGAGGGAGGATGATAACTATGGTTAAGGCAATGAGCTGGTATTCAGATATAGGCTCAATTTCTGGTTCTGCAATATTGTACCTGTGTAACTTGAGGAATGTCATGTAATTCTGTGCCTTGCTTACTTTCCTGTACAACAGGTATAGTATTGCCTTTCCCTTACACTTTATCTTTCTTTGACTGTCAGCAGTCTTTGACTTTTACTTAAGGAAAGGGTTCGGAGGCATAGCTGGGCAGTTCTGTTGGGTGACAGCAGCATACAGGGCAGCAGCACAAGTGCCCAGGGCTGATACTAACTCCCCCCCACAATTCTGCCCCACCTTAGTCATGAGGCTGGCAAGAGTTGCCTCTTACTAGTTGAATGGCTCCCAGTACAATGCTTCCAAACTGTTATAATACAAACAAATAATATTAGAGTGATGAAATTCCTAGCATCCAGCTTTACAACTACTACAGCAAGAACAGAAAAATTCTCAAAAGTGGCAAAAACAAAGAGATGCATAATATTTCCCACAGATGTATGAATATGTACAAGGCTTCCTCTCTTTGCTTCAAGTTGGTTGGAAGAAAAACAAAAGGTAAATATTTTTTTTCAGGTGGAAATTTACAGTCTACTGCATGAAGGAAACATTTGTGATAGACTCCAATATGGCTTGAAGGATGTGGATTTTTAACTTAAACCAGTCAACACTTAGTAGTTTTGCCTGTGTAGCTTTGTCAGTTAGGAATGTAATTCTACTCACCGGTCCCTTGACAGAAAAATAAGACAAAACAAAACAACTGTAGATACAGTTATGCAGGCAAAAACATGTTTTTACCAGTGTAGTTTTTTCCTCTACCAGTGTATACTTTCAAATATTTTTGAGGTCTAATATCATGGGAGCTCCTGCCACCACAGATTTGCCAGCAGAGATAGGGCTCCGTATGTATAGTTGCATATAGTGTCACAACCAAATTAAGTAGTACCCATGTCACAAACAAGTAAAACCATTCAAAACAGTTTTTTTCTACACTAGGTTAACTAAGGGTTAACAATAATTATAGTAACCGCTTTTTTTGCTGCGCATGTCAAAAAGAAATTTATAACTGCGACACTAACATGAAATGAAACTTAGCCTTCTGTGCTGTACATAAATCATTATAATTGGTCAAAGAAAACAAGGAATAACCCTATGATAACACCCTAGCAAAGACCACTAGATAATTGGCGATTCTAATTAAATTTATGACGTGGCGAAAAGCAATTGGCTATTACACAAATAAAACCCGTCTTCACTTCTGTGAAGCGGGAGACCTCCGCACACACACCTGAAAAACCTCTGAACGTATGCGTGAGAGTAACTGACAAATTGATCACTTGTCAGTTTCCCCTGTCTCGACCCAATCTGACGTAAATCAACGACCCGCCGGCCCGACCTTCTGCCTGACCTCCAAACTCTTATGCAGACCAACCTACGACCTACGAACTCTAAGCTGTAACTAACCAAGTATCTTTGACTTCCGTCTTTTACCACCTTGACGGCGTGAGTAAATAATCTTGCTTTGCAACCGATAAGCGTCCGCCTAATTAATTCCACTCCAAGCATCACAAGTACCCGCCTGATGGCCTTCTAAGGCCCCGGACCCTTATCTGCCCGGGTGGGAGTCAGGGAGAGCTGCTGGCCGGCTGCCCTGGGTCCCGACATATAGTTGCAGATTTCTTTTTTTCCCTGACAATTTTGCTACAACACTTCCTGAAATGGTTGAAGCTTTTCTGGCAGAATCAGCATTCAGAGAGTGGATTCTATTGGCAGAACTATGTCAGCTAAGCAGTATGATCTACTTGGCAAGACTTTTTAGTGTAGACCTACTCTAAGATAAAGTATTAATGATCCATCCAGGCAGGCAGAACAGAACTACCACTTCCATTGAACAATGGTTGGTCCTTCAGAACCAATCAGCTTGATGGCTCAGATAGATACTCAGCCAAATAACCTATGAAATGCTATACTGAAGTCTCAGAAAAAAACAACCCATTGGATGTGGTGTTGCTCTAGCCTGAGGAGTAAGACAGAGCTGACCTTGAAGGGAAAGGTGCCCGTTCCTTGTAGGTACATGAATGGCCCATAGCAGACTCCATAGAACTGCTTGGATATTGGAGAGACACTAGATTTTATCAGTCCTTTCCTTTTTTGTGTCCTTGTAACAAGGTATTTAGCAAAATTCACAGATTCATTGGAGTCTGAGAGGCAACACTTCAGCTATGGTCTCAAATGTGCTGCCTCTGGGCTGTCAACTGTAAACCTCAGCACCAACACCACCCCATCCCCATCTCTTGCCAGTGGGGAGCTAAGACAAGAAGAGGTCAGAAGAAGGGCTGTCTCTTTTGAAATGTAAACTTTTGAAGTGCCCATAGATGTGCAGGGAGGCTGCTTCACCATGCTGTAATTGCAGCGCATGAGAGCAGACTTGATTAATCAGTCTGTTGGAGTGTGCTAATTAGTGTGTTCCAGCCATTCTCTGCATCTCATGTATCAGCGTCCCTGCACTTCAAATGGCAGTGGGAGTACCTTAATTGAAGCTCGTTGAACGGGCTATAGTTAAAGCACACCCACTGCCATTTTGAAGCACAGGGACTCTAATATATGAGATACTGCAGGAGCTTTAATTAGAGGGGTTGTCAAAGCTGCTCTAATTAAAGTGACCTCCCCAACCTGAGCTTGTGTAAAAATGCCCTTAGTTTCTTTTTTGTAACCAAGCTGAGATGGGTGGGGGAGAGGGGACTTTTCTAATTTATCTTACAAGAAGGATACACGTTTTTCTCACCAACCATGGGGGTTAGGTTCCAGAAAGTTCACATGGTTGGCAAAACCGTGGTTGGTAAAACTAAAAGCTTATGGGAAAAATGGGGTTAGGGATTCGAATACTGTACAGTATAGTGTATAAAAATAATTTTTACTTATCTTTAATACACAGGATCTTCAACTGGGCATCGGCATACCCATGGGGTACTTAGGTTATAGGGGGCACATGTCGGCGGGTGGGAATGGAGCTTACCCAGGGTGCAGCAGCAGCATCTCCCCTGGTGCATTCACCTCTTACCTGGGGGAGGGGAGGAACATGCTGGTCATCCCCATGCAGCACATCATGGCATTTCCCTGTCTCCACCCATCTGAATGGCAGGGTGGGGGTGTTTTGTGCCTCCTCTCATGGTGTGCGATTGCCCAGTCAGCAGCTTGCAGATGGGACCCTGGCTGGGCTGGGTCGTGGGACAATCTGAGCCCAGCGGCAGTGCCAGGCACCCGCCTGCACCCCTGGATGAGCTGCCAGGCTCGGACTGTCCCAAGACCCAGCCTGGCCGGGGCTCTATTCAGTGGAAAACCATGGTTACTCAGAACTGTATACCATGGTAGCCAAAATGGAATACAGAATATTAACCATGGATACTCAAAACCATGGCTGGCAAAACCATGGTTGGTGAGGGAAACCTGTAAATCTAGATGTATTATGGAAACCAACTCCTGTTTCAAATCCAATCTCTATGTTATATCTTGTTTTCAGGGCCTCCAGTGTTGTGCAAGTATTTCAAACAAGGTGGCTCCAAGGAGAAAAGAAACCTGCAGCTTTAAAGGAGGGGGACTAAATGATAAATAGTTCATAGACCCTAATAAGCTACCCACTCAGTCCCAGTCAAGTCTAATGCAAGTTTTTGTCAGCAGAACTTTTCTAATCTGGCATAGCTATGTAGGCACAATTCCACCAGCAAAAACACTGTTTTGTTGATGTGATCTTTATCCACACTAGAAGAACTTTGCTGATGTAGCTGTATTGGCAAAATATTCATAGTCAGTGAGGCCCTAAGGGACCATGACCCAAAGGGGAGGGGAGTTCAGGAAGGGTGGTTGCTCCTCAAGGGAGTGATCCTGATGCACAAGCAAAGTCTATCCCATCTCAGAGGAAAGGCAGCAACAGGGTACAGTGGCTCCCTTGGCTCTGCTGGGAACTAGCGGACCTCTTGCATCTGAAAAGAAAGGCCTACAAAGGATGGAGGACTGGATCCACTGCCAAGGAGGAATATTCTGCACTGGTTTGGACCTGCAGAGAGTGAACCAGGAAAGCCAAGACTGCGACTGAACTCCAACTGGCTACAAGTATCAAGAACAATAAAAGTCCTTTTTTAGATATGTGGGGAGCCGGAGGAAAAGCAAGGGCGACATTGGACCCCTACTAAACCAGATGGGACAGTTGATTACCGATGCCCAGGAAAAAGCCAACTTGTTAAATGGGTATTTTGCATCGGTCTTTCACCAGTCCCACGGGATGCCCCTGCCCATTACAGGATGGGAAGGCCTGGGTGAGGGAGATTCCTTACCCTCCTTCAATGCTGACCTTGTGAAGGAACACCTTGAGAGGCTGGATACCTTCAGGTCAGCCAGCCCTAACAGCTTCCACCCCAGAGTACTCAAGGAGCTGGCAAGCATCATAGCTCAGCCCCTGGCATGGATCTTCAAGAACTCTTGGTGCTCTGATGAAGTGCCTGATAATTGGAAGATGGCCAATGTGGTTACTATCTTCAAGAAAGGAAGGAAAGTGGATCTGGTAAACTACAGGCCCATCAGCCTGACCTCTATCCCAGGAAAGATCTTAGAAAAGATTATCAAAGAGACCGTTCTCAACAGACTGGCCAATGGCAAAATCCTGAGGGATAGCCAACATGGGTTTGTCATGGATAGGTCTTGCTTGACCAATCTTATTTGCTTTTATGACCAGGTGACCTATCACCTGGAGAAGGGGGAAGAGATTAATGTCATATAGCTTGACTTTAAAAAAGGCTTCCATCTGGTATCTCATGGTCACCTTTTAGCAAAACTGACCATCTGTGGCCTTGGCTTCACCACGGTCTGCTGGCTGGGGAATTGGCTCAGTGGTTGGACCCAGAGGGTGGTGGTTGATGGAAGTCAATCGCCGTGGTGCGCTGTGACCAGTGGGGTCCCTCAAGGCTCTGTCCTTGGGCATATATTATTCAACATCTTCATTAATGATGTAGACATTGGTGTCAGAAATGGACTGGCCAAGTTTGCCAATGACATCAAACTTTGGGGTAAAGCATGCACACCTGAGGACAGGAAGGCGATCCAGGCTGACCTTGACAGACTCAGGAAATGAGCAGACAAGAACCTGATGGTGTTTAACACCAAAAAATGCAAGGTTCTCCACCTTGGGAAGAAAAACCCGAGCATGCATATAGGCTCAGTAGTGCTACGCTGGCTAGCACTATGGATGAAAGGGACTTGGGGGTCAAGATTGACCACAAGATGAACACGAGCCTTCAATGTGATGCTGTGGCTACTAAAGCAAGCAAAATGCTGATTTGCATCTATAGATGCTTCTCAAGTAAATCCCAGGATGTCATTGTCCTGTTGTATTCGGCCTTGGTGTGGCCGCAGCTGGAGTACTGTGTCCAGTTTTGGGCTCCACAATTCAAAACGGACGTGGAGAAACTAGAGAGAGTCCAGAGGAGAGCCACGCACATGAACAGAGGTCAGGATAACAGACCTTCTGATGAGAGGCTGAGAGCTATGGGACCTGGAAAAGCGCAGGATCAGGGGTGATCTGGTGGCCACCTATAAGTTTATCAGGTGTGTTCACCAGGATTGGGGGGAACATCTGTTCACCAGAGCGCCCCAAGGGATGACAAGATTGAATGGTCACAAACTCCTCTATGACCATTTCAGGCTGGACATAAGGAAGAACTTCTTTACTGTCTGAGCCCCCAAGGTTTGGAATAGACTGCCGCTGGAGGTGGTTCAAGCACCTACTTTGAACGCCTTTGTCGCAGGGCACCTCGGTGCCCTGCTCCTAGAGAGGAGTAACTGCCAGGGAGCGAGTGAGCGCACCCTGGCCTGACATAATGAGCCCAGCTGAGGCTTGCTCAGGTAATGAGCGCAGCTGCGGGTTGCCGGAGCAACCAAGGGGAACCAGCTGCCTGTAGGAGGCAGGGCCTGACCCTTATAAAGCTCAGGGCTGAGGCCAGGCTAGCAGTTCTCTGCCAGCAGCCGGAGAGGCAGGAGCTCCCTCAGCCGAGATATGGGGAGAAGCCCGGCTTGCAAATACAGCTCATGATAGCCCTGAGAGGATGGGGCAGTATGGTTTAGCCAGGGGGCTTTATGTTTGAGGTACAGCCAGGAGGCTTGTGTTTGTTTGGCTTTGATATTACACCTGGAGGCTTGGGTGAGGCTGTAGGGGTTGGAGGAGGCCTCAATCACAGGGACCCCAGAGAGTGTGGGGTGCCCTAGCGCCAAGAGGGCGCATTATTTTCATAGCGCCAGGGAAGGCGCAGCTCGCACGCCAGTGCGTGAGCAACTGGCGGCGAGGAGCGTGGCCAGTGGGTCGCGGGCGCAACTGGTAGGTTGCAGACGGGGGACCGAGACCCCGGATTGCATGCGGGGTACATAGACCCCAGCCCCAGGGAGGAGGGCGATCTGATGGAGAAGCCCCATGGGGGCACGGCGAGCCCCAAAGAGGGGGAGCGCCCTAGTACATGATTGAGAAGCCCCATGGGGGCACGGCGAGCCCCAAAGAGGGGGAGCGCCATTGTATATGATTGAAAAATCCCGTGGAGGCACAGTGAGCCCTAGAGGGGCCATATCGAGGAGCCCGAGATGGGCGTAGCGAGCCTGGCCGCAGGCTACTGCAGCAACACCCCTCAGACCGAGGCAGGGAACTGCGGTTGCCCCAAGAAGACAGGGAGTAGCAATGCGGTGAGCCAGGGTCAGAAAGGGTGCCCGTGCGGTTGGCCCATAGGACCGGAGGCCCGCTAGAGAGTCCCTGAGCGGAACCACACCGGCAGGGGAGGCCCAGAGTGGGCAAGATGAGAGTTCCAGCAAGAGGCTGGGCATGAGAGAGGGAGCCCAGAGTGGGCCACATTAGAGAGGAGGCCCAGGAAGCGGGCGTACAAACCCAACAACGTCTATTACATCTGCGAGGCTTGGGGCGTGGTATTAGGGGCCGGTAGGAGCCACGCATAGCCCATAAGGCTAGGGTGTCCGGGGAACACCCACCATATCAGGAGACCCCCAGGGGGTCCAGAAGAACCGCGGGGACGGAGGTCCCGAGTAGCCGTGCCCAGGGAAGACACAAGGCAGTCTCCCAAAATTACATTGACCAACAAGACATGGCAGGCGAGAATTAGAGGGTGTCTTGGGCCGGCCTGACACGGAGCGAGGGACCTCAAGGAGATCACGGCCCTCCGCGAGGATGTGCCGTGACAGCCTTCAAGAGACATTTGAATGTCTATCTTGCTGGCATCCTATGACCACTGCTGACTTCCTGCCCCTGGGCATGGGGCTGGACTCAAAGATCTTTTGAAGTCACTTCCAGCCCTAATGTTTATGAAATCTATGAAATAGACCTCACTTCAACAAACCTGGAAAAATTAGTGAAGTAGGTGAGCATCAGGCTATAGCAGCAAACACCTGGACACCAAGGTGGCCCAAAGTGAGATGCAGTATGAAGGCTATAAGTCATGGTGGTGCTTACAAGTTAGGAAACAGCTATTATTGGGAAGGGAGATGGATAAATTGATGCCATTTCTGGAAAAACAAAGTATAATGAAGAAATAAGGAGAATTATGCAGAGTGCATGGTATTGAAACATTTTTTCAGAGTATGCTATGGATATGTCTTTGAAGGTACAATATGTAGCAGAACAGCTTCCATAGGAGGGAAATGAAAAGGGTCAGTGCATACGCATGTTAAAGCCAATATGCTGGTAATTGGCCCAGAAAATAGAATATAAATATTTAATTTCATAGATGCTAGCTGCCTACATAGCTGCTAGGAGAAATGATTTGTGCTGAAGGAGAAAGTGTTCTGCAGGTTACAAATAGATATCAGTTGTAAGTTTATAAGAAATAAAAAATACATTTTAATTCAACAAATGCAATTGATGAAATTGGGGCAGATTACTTCCCAGACCTCCACTAGCATCTGATGGTGTAGTTCTTGGATAACTGGTGCCTCCTGAGACTGGGGGGGCACAGTTTGTGGGTGGCTGCATTGGTAGTGAGTGGCAACCACCTGCAGAAGCTGGCAGCAGTGGCGGCGGGGGGAGGGGGCGAACAGTGACTACCTGCAGAAGCCAGAAACCTCCAAGCTGGGCACTGGTAGAGGATAAAGCCTGTTCTCATCACCTCTATTAATTCCCTGCAGGAGGTGCACAATCCTTGGATGACTCATAAATGAATCTGGCTTTGAACATCTTTTCAAAGGGCTAAGGCTTTAAATAACATGCATAGTGCAAAAGCTGCCTACTTAAATATCTGAGCAACTCCTTCCTCTCATTTGTTTCTTAGTTTGCTTTGGTAATGGAAAAGCTGTATTTAAAGAGATGCAATTTATGTTCTGTCTGATTGTTTAACTGACACATTAAATTTAAATATAATTAGGTTACAATTTACCCAGTTAAACTAGTCAATAAAGTAATCTATAAAAATGCACCGCATGTTGATAACTTCAGGATACTGATCTCTGTAACGTACATCCCCAGCATCACTACTCTACAGATTAGCCTTTTCCACTTCCTTATGGAAACCTGTTTGTACTGGATCCTAGATTTGACATTCATTTCTTCAGCAGTAAGTATTTAGTTCTATCTGATGTTTGAATTACACTGAAGCTTTTTATGTAACCTAGCTGCAGAAGAATTGTGTTAGAAAATGGACAAAAGCATTGGAACATGACTTGAATTTTGGAGGTGCCTACACTACATTGTCTATTCCTAATATATTAGCAACTAAAAATACCCGAAACAAGTGGAAAGCAATTTTTTTTTTGTGTGTGTTTTTTTTTTTTTCTCTGTACTTCAGATCATGGTGATCACTGATCGTGACCATTATAATCATTTGAAATTGATCTGCTTCTTACATTGCCAGAAAATTAAAACCTGATACTATTCTGTATTCAGTCTAAAATCTGTGCTATCTGAGCCACTCTTCATCGTTGCTACAGAACACCATATGCCTTAAAGTCTACATGTTCTGTGATCTGTCTTTTTATTCTGGCTTCCTGGCAACCATGTTTAATAGCACCGTTGAAAAACATGGATATGCTATGAAATAATGGTTCTGCCATTTAAAGTACTACAAATACAGAACAAAATTAAGTATGTCAATTAAAAACATTAACGGCACTTCATTTTTAATTTAAAAACTCAACTCCTTAGAAGTAAGGCTGATCATTTCCCATTTAATTACTGTCATAATTATCACACATTCTATATTCTCTACCACATCAAGGTATCATTTATTACTTTGAACTTCAGTGAAGTAAAGCTTCCCAAAATAAATTCACCTCTCATGTCATCCCAATAAAACAAAACTTCAGTCTAAGATCTGACTGTAGTGATTTCCACAATCAGTGGCTCCTAAATTTCCAACCTGAATTTTGCTGGTTGCTTTAACTCTTTTGAATGAAATTTGGGTGGTTGATTGTTGAGGCAGAGGTAGTCACTGTGGGTCACAAAATGAAACAGATCAATTGGGCTGGGATGTGTCCTGACACAGCTGATCCACTTCGTTGTGCAAAACAGGTCACCTATTGCCCCACCCATTGGGACAAAGATTCCCCAGGGCATGTCTCTGTAAGTGGAAAAAGCTGGGTTTCCCACTTGCAGAGACATGCCCCAGGGGATGTGTATGTAAGAGGGGAAAGCTGGTCAGGGGCTCTTAGGGTTTAAGGAGCCTAATACTACACGGGGCCAGGGTTCATAGGACCAGGCCCCTCAAACCCCAGGAGCGCCTGTCCAGGGTGGCTGGAGAAGGCAGACAGTACCGGGCTGCCTGTGCTCTCATGCCATTATTTTAACTGATGTCTGCTGCAATAAACTAACAGAAACTATTACTACCTTTGTTATGGCTACAAATTTGGACATTTGTGGCATAACAAATGGCATAGATGCCTGTTTGTTTCTCTTTGTGCTACTATACAAATTGCTATGGTGGCACAAAGGTAATGTTTGTTATACAAGTTTCATGGCCTTATAAGCGTTTCATGGCCTTGTCTATTTAGACCTTTTAAAGATGAGGCATGTGTCTCAGTTCTGTAAAACTTCTCTCTCTCTCTCTCTCTCTCTCTCTCTCTCTCAAGAGTAGTATTATGCATGAACAGTCCCATTTGATTCAGTAGAATTACTCCTAAGGTCTACTCACATGAGTAAGAATTTGAAGACTTGATTTCTAGAACCTTGGAGCTATTCTGGGACTTAATTTGCTGTTGGTACAGAGCACTGTCACACCTGGTTGGTGTGCCATGTCTCTGAAATAGGCTGTTGTATGTTGAATCAGGATATTTTTAACCTAGAAGACTTACAGTTATGGTGGTGGTTTTATGATGTGGTTGCCTTATCTCCAGAAGTTGGGCTGAGCACACCAGTTATATCCTATAACAGCTGAACAGCTACTTTTGGTCATTGCCTGGTTTATAATGAACAAATCAGTGAACAAAAATGAAAGATCCTATATTTCACTGACAGTTTCTTAAGACATCCAGGCCTTGTGCTATATCTGATCACCAAAAGGCTACTGATTTAAAAGAAAGGTAATTATAGAATAGTAGTTAAGATCAGATTTCAAATGGAAATTTAGTTGAACCTTGAGTCAATGGAGGCAGTTGCTACTCCATTAGGATGATGGTGACATCTGAGTTTGGTAGGAATCACTTTTACTTCTAGATCAGAGATTAGAATTCAGTCATATTGATATGGCTGAAAGTTCATAGCCTATAGCTGCTGCATGTCATATGTGAAATGAAGGGCAGCTCAGGGGAAGCAGCAGTAGCAGCCTGAAGAGTGGATTTCAATGACTTTGTAGTGTATTTGGCTGCCATGGTCATGGAAGACAATTGTGGGCAATGGGTGTAATGGTTCCAGTAATTTCAAGCTCTGAGGTGATGAAGAATGTGGTTTAGGCAGGCAGCAGAAGCTAAGACTCATCCAGACATGTAGAAGAGAACTGAAGAGTGGGAGGATCTGAATGTCACTGTTGTCCCTGTCCCAGTTAGGCCTGAAGACTTGCTTTAATGTATATTGAGTATAAAGAAATAGTTTTATAAGAGCAAAAGTTTAATTTTGAAGTTTCTGGTGTAGAACATCTAGCAGGAAAGCCTGCTGGAGACTTGATAGCAGTTGCATGAAGAGTCTGATGCTCTCTGTTTCCCATTCTGATAGGTCAGAACTGTGTTTTTCATATCTTACTGGATCCCTTCCACAACATACCATGCTTCTTTCTAACAATAGCAATTTTTCCCCCTCAGTAGCCTTTTGGTGATCAGAAATTTCACACTCATCCAAGGAACAAGAGAGAATCACAGACTAGAGTAAATTACTTTGCCTTTCTGGTTCTCAGGTTCCATACCCATATAATGGAGGTAACAATACTTACCTTCTTTTCAAAAGTGCTTTAAAATCTATGGATGAAAAAAAAAATGAAAAAACCCAAACAATTTTTTCATCGTCGTTATTATTATTATTATTATGCTTCTTATTTTTTATTCTATTTGAGTCTCAGACATTGTAAGCAGACAGCTGTGTTCTGCAAATATTGCAAATACTGGTAATTATAGAAAACATAAAAGTGGGTCTTTATTTACATACTAAATATGAATTTATTTGATAAAAGTTTCATACTATTCATGATTTTGCTGTTTGTTCATTTAGATTTATGAAAAATGATACACATGCTGCCCATCTAGGTGTCTGGGTACCACTCCAGTACTTTGGTATGCAAAACTCAGTCTCACCCCCTGACAAAAACTGCCACTATAAAACATGAAAATCTAAACCATATCCTACCAATCCATATCCCACCAAAGCCCCTTTCTTTGTATATGCTCACAGTCCTGAAATGCACCTAAAAAAGATGAGCCTTGTAGCATGCCATGGAAGTCAGCAAATCTGACCTATTTGGATCATAGATATGATTCAGTTCCAAAGCTGAGTTTTCTAATGAGGCTAGATCAGAACCTTGGTCTCAGCTCGGCTGAATGAAGCAATCACGGCAGTCAAGCCACTGAAGCCACAAGTAACAGACTCCATGTGCTCCAGCCCTTAAAAGTCAGACCTAACCTATAGTCTCCCAGCAAAAGTTCTTGCTTCTGACCCTCCATGTGCTTTCTTGCTGGTTTTGACTTCTGGCTCTGACTCTGGTTTCCAATTCTGTTTGGACCCTTGGCACCCCCTGATTCTAGTTTTTTGCAGTAGGTTGCTGATTCTAGTTTTCCGCTCTGCACTGGTTCAACCTCCAGCTCTGGCTGTCTGTATTTGATCCTGGTTAACCCTCATCTTATCCTGTCTCCAGCTCCAACTTTTGATCCTTGTCTGTTTTGACTTGGGCTACCAGACCTCTCCGTACCTCAGCTCTTGGAAATCAGCCTGGACTCTACTCAGGCTTCAGGTGCCACCTATGCCTCAGTCCCCAACAAGATGTCCCTAACAGCTTCCTGAGAAGCTGAGGTGTCCTTCCCCTGTAAGCAGCATTAATGACCAGTACTTATGGGGGATAGCCCGTGTTTTGGGAGACCTTAGGCCAATCTTGTTCTGCCATATGATTTACCTGTATCTCATTTCCCCACTGGGAATAATAGGACTTTGCTATCTCAGGGATGCTACAAGGATAAAACAGTAAAGATTATGAAATACTCAGATACCAACTAGTGTAATAAACAGGAATCCTGGTTTTCTTTGATTAAAAAACCCCCCAAATTTTCTGACATAACCCCCCATCCACATTTTTCCATGATTAAAATGAAACACCACTAAATATATACATGGTGTTTATAAAGTCTTTGTGCAACTTTAAACATTAATTACTTTGGATAGTAATAGAAACTGTAAATGGTGATTGAAAGCATAATTCATTAAGTTTCAACACAGTACAGCTCAAATTTTTAGACTTCAATATAACCTCTATCTTTTGTGATACATTGTTCAACCCAATTTTCCAACTCAGAAAACATTTTCCCATTGCTGTTGAGTAATTTCATGAATTGCATTTGTGATCCTTACCCTTTGCACAAGGACTTTATAAACACCCTGTATATATATAAATTCACTTTAATCATTGAAAAATGTGGATTTTGTCTCATTTTTTAAATCAGAAAATTTGGGGGTTTTTTAATCAGAGAAACCAGGATCCTTGGTAATAAAGCAACATACATACCTTATGTATGTAGCAGTCTCTTCTGTCCCTTATAACGGTGAGCTAGCTTACAATTTTGGAAAGTTTGTTACGTAAGCACATTTTAGCCTGGTTTGTAGATTAAATTCAACATTCTTGTTAAATACCAACAAGATATGAATAGATATAGCAGACAAAGTTCATTACAATGGCTTACTCCTGAAATGCTCAAAGCAAGATGTGAAATGAAAAAGGAGGCCAGGTGAGACATGGTGAAAACCCATCCTGATGATTGCTTATACACGATCTTCTCAACATAGATTATTGGTCCAATCTAACTGCCAAATAAAAGACTCTGGTCCCAGTCAGTCATAGCAGCAGACACAATTCTTGTCATACCCTTTCCTCTTACAAAGAATTGTACTAAAAAGTATTTTTGGAGGGAGGTGGGGATATCTTTTATTGGGCCAATTGTATAGTTAGGATATAGTTAGATATGTTTTCAAATGCATTCGAAGCATTCTTCTTCAGGTGACCTGAAGATGCACCTACCTTCAGAAGAATGCTTTGCATTTGAAAGCTTGCCAACTTTATCCCAACTGTACAGTTGGTCCAATAGATTATATCCATGCTCCCCACTCCCTAGCAAAAAAAAAAATCCTTGCTTCTCACATAATTTTTGGACTATCACAGCTACAACATCACTCTAACACTACCATATTATGATTTTTTGCCATTCTAATATTTTTAAGCCACTTCCAATTAGAATAAAACCAAAACATCACCAGTATACAGCATGGCCAATTTATTCTTGCCCCTTTATTAAGTCCTTCTCAAGACTTCTTTCACTGGTATTTTGAGTAAGAATTTCAGATTGGGGGACTACTGCCACTGCTGGCCCACTAAGCAGCCCTTGCAAAGCCACCAGGCCAAGGAACATAAGGGATCCCACCCCAGTCCTGGAACAAGATGTAGGCAGGGCAAGGGCCCCCAAGGGGACACTTGTGTGTCTATACACAAATGCCAGGAGCCGGGGGAATAAACAAGAGGAACTTGTTCTCCTGCTATATGCAAATAACTATGATGTCACTAGGATAACAGAGACCTGGTGGGACTCACCCCATGACTGGACCATGTGTATAGACAGCTATACCCTGTACAGGAGGGATCAAGTGGACAAAAGGGGCAGGGGTGTATCTCTCTATGTCAAGGAAAGCTACACATCCCTGCAAGCCAACATTGGCACCCATGGTGGACAACTTGAGACCCTCTGGGTAAAAATCCGTGGGGAACACGGCCCAGAGGATATTATGGTGGGGGTCTACTGTAGACCCCCTACCCAGAGTCAAGACCTCAACAAGGAGTTTGCCAGAGAATTGGCTGAGGCCTCATGATCCGTGTATGGTTGTCATGGGAGACTTTAACTACCCAGACATCTCGTAGGATGAGCGCTTGGCCAAATCCAAGCAGTCACAAAGCTTTCTCTCGTGTGTGGATGACCTCTCTCTGATGCAGGAAGTCTATGGGCCAACAAGAGGTAAAGCGCTGCTTGACCTTGTACTGGCAACCAGGGATGACCTAATTAGCAACCTAATGATCAAAGGGAAGCTGGGTGACACTGACCATGAGCTGAAGTCCTTTTTTAGATATGTAAGGAGCTGGAGGAAAAGCAAGGGCAACATTGGACCCCTGCTAAGCCAGATGGGGCAACTGACAACTGATGCCCAGGGAAAAGTGAACTTGCTAAATGGATACTTTGCATCAGTTTTTTGCCAGTCCCATGGGATGGCCCTGCCCACTGTGGGTCAGGGAGGCCCAGGTGAGGGAGATTCCTTGCCCTCCATTGAAGCTGATCTCATGAAGGAACACCTTGACAGGCTGGATACCTTCAAGTCAGCTGGCCCTGTTGGGTTACACCCAAGGGTACTCAGGGAGCTGGCAGGCATCATAGCTCAGCCCCTGGCATGGATCTTTGAGAGCTCTTGGCACTCTGGTGAAGTACCCAATGATTGGAAGAGGGCCAATGTCATGCCTATCTTCAAGAAAGGGAGGAAAGTAGATCCGGCAAACTACAGGCCCATCAGCCTGACCTCTATCCTGGGGAAGGTCTTGGAAAAGATTATCAGGAGGCCATCCTTAACAGACTAGCTGAAGGCAATATCCTCAGGGATACCCAGCATGGTTTTGTTGCGGGTAGGTCTTGCTTGACCAATCTCATTTCCTTTTATGACCAGGTGACTTATCACCTGGACAAGGGGGAAGAGATCAACATTGTATATCTTTACTTTAAAAAAGCCTTCAGTCTGGTATCCCATGATCACCTCTTGGCTAAACTGGCTAATTGAGGCCTCAACCTCACCACGATCCACTGGCTGGGGAGTTGGCTCCATGGTGGGACCCAGAGGGTGGTGGTTGATGGGAGCCAATTGTCTTGGTGTGCTGTGACCAGTGGGGTCCCTCAGGGCTCTGTCCTAGGGCTTATACTATTTAACATCTTCATCAATGATGTGGACATTGGTGTCAGAAGTGGATTGGCCAAGCTTGCCGACAACACCAAACTCTGGGGCAAAGCACCCACACCTGAGGACAGGAGGGTGATCCAGGCAGATCTTGACAGGCTCATGAAATGGGCGGACAAGAACCTGATGGTGTTCAACACTGAAAAATGCAAGGTTCTCCACCTTGGGAGGAAAAACCTACAGCATGCTTATAGACCCAATAGTGCTATGCTGGTTAGCACTATAGATGAAAGGGACTTGGGGATCATGGTTGACCACAAGATGAACATGAGCTTTCAGTGTGATGCTGTGCTAGTAAAACGAGCAAAATGCTGGCTTGCATCCATAGATGTTTCTCAAGCAAATCCCGGGATGTCATTCTCCCATTGTACTTGGCCTTGGTGAGGCTGCAGCTGGAGTACTGAGTCCAGTTTTGGGCTCCACAACTCAAAAATGATGTGGAGAAGCTTGAGAGAGTACAGAGGAGAGCCACGCACATGATCAGAGGTCAGGAAAACAGACCTTATGATGAGAGGCTGAGAGCCATGGGGCTCTTCAGCCTGGAAAAGCGCAGGCTCAGGGGTGATCTGGTGGCTGCCTATAAGTTTATCATGGGTGTTCACCAGGATTGGGGGGAATGTCTGTGTCCCAGGGGAACTGGGGTGGCAGGAGGGCCCCAGGCCAAAAGAGAGCCTCACTTACCTCCCGTAGAGCCCGAAGAGCCGGAGGAGAGGTGCGCGGCGAAACCACCGGTGAAAGTGATTGGGAACCCAGGGGCGGAGCAAGGAGGGGCTCCAAGAGAGCCGACAGGGAAGCTGGCTGCAGCGTCGGTTGCAGAGCCAACAAGGAAGCCGGCTGCAGTGTTGGTTGCAGAGCTGACAGGGAAGCTGGTTGCAATGCCGGCAGCAGAGTCGGCAGTGACATCAGCCGCAGAGGCGGTAGTGCAGGTGGGAGCAACACTGATGGGAGATCCAGCAGCTGCACCCACAGCGAAGCCCGTGGCAGCACCCTCGGAGGAACCAGATGGAGGAGCCAAGAGAGCAGCATTGGGGCAAGCCGGCACTGAGACCGAGGATCGAGCCTGTGTGGGGGCCTTGGATGCGAGGTAACAGAGGGGCGAGTCCAACGGGGCCTCATCAGGCCGCACCAGAGGGCGGACGAAGACCTGGAGTGGGGTTGGACGGTGGACTTTCGTGGCCCACTGTGGCCTTACGGTGAGGCAGTGATTCAACACCCCAGTGGGTGAGCCGCCAGGACGGTGGAACCCGAGCCCAGGGCAATCCGTATGGCCCAGAGGCCAGAGGCACCCCTGTGGGCCTCCTGGTGCAGTAGTTTAAGGGCCTTGGTTAGTTTGGTGGTGGGGTAGGCACATCACATCACAGGGTGACTAGTTAGAGCAGTAGACATTCTTACGGGACGGACCAGGACGGAGGTCCTAGCGGACCATATACTGGGCCCGAAGACCCAGGCACGCTGCTGGCAAGCCATGGGCAGGAGCTGGGGAAGAGCCGAGGATACCAAAGGGGCCCGAAGATCGATAGCCCAAGGTGGTGAGTGGCCGGGGTGTAGGGGAGGTCAGAGCCCCATGAGTGCCCGCCGGGAGGTGCAACAACTCTGGAGGCTACCCCAAGGGGGAATCCCTCCACTGAGGTAACATCCCAAGTCATGGCAGGCGAGTTAAGGGGACCCCCTGATGTCAGCAGGGGTAGCCTGTGGGGTCCACCTGTGAGCCCAAGATAGATGCGATCCCTAGTCCGGGTAAAGGCCGCGTGGGAGCGCTTAATTGAATGGAGGTGGCACAACTTGGTGCATTGGCTGGGAACGTGGAAAACCCGGACATGGCAGCTTACACCAGCACACAGCACATGCCTATGACCATGGCTGACATTCTCAGGCAGAACTTGCAGGCTCTCACCCAAATCCTGGATTCTCAACAACAGATGCTAGACCGCCAGCAAGACTGGCTCCGGCATAGCCTGGTGTCTTTCAAGATGCCCAAGATGAGGAAGGACGACGATCCAAAGGCCTTCATCAAGGCCTTTGAGCACCACACCCTTATGACCGGTCTCAACCAGGAGTACTGGGCCAGCCAGCTGGGTGCCCTGGTGGTGGGTAAGGCCCAGGCCGCCTATCGGGCCCTCCCAAGGGACAAGGCCAGAGACTATGAGTGTGTGAAACAGGCTATTCTCTACTGATTGGAGGTCAGTCCCGATCATTATCGCCGTCTGTTCTGCGCCAAGAAGGGGCCTGACAAAAGACATCCCCGAGTGCTGCTGCAGCTGCTGCGGGACCTCCTCGATAAGTGGGTAAGCCCAGTGGGGTCAGACAGGGAGGACCTGGCGGACCAAGTCATCCTTGAGCAATTTCAGAACGACCTGGAGGAAAGGAGGCAGCGCTGGGTTCAGCAGCACTCCCCATGGACCTGCGAAGAGGCCCTAAAACTGGCTGTTGCTCTGCAGAAGTGAGCTATCCTAGGGAAAAGAGAAGCCTGGGGCCTGTAACAGTGCCCCCAAAGGAACCGGAACGGCGGCGTCCTCCCACCTGGGGGGCTACTAGGGACACCGTGTGTTTTCGGTGCGGACAAAATGGGCACTTCTCACGGGAGTTCCCTAGCCAGTCCACCGAGCGCTGGATTTCAGCCGACAGGCCAAGGGGCCCAGCTGACTGGCGCCATGGTCCGGAGACCAGTGAGCTGATGGACTGTAGTTGTGCAATCGGCGAAGGGAACGTGACATGGGTTCGCCCAGTCGTCAAGGCCTGGGTGGACGGGCGCTCTGTGCAGGCAACCCTCGACTCAGGATGTACCCAGTCCATGGTAAGGGCCGATGTGGTGTGCCAGCAAGCGGGAAGGAAAGCCCTGCTGGTTACGGTAGCCTGCCTCCGTGGCAAAGCCGAGCGAGTAGGGCGGCAATGGATCCAGCTGCACGTAATGGAGCACCAGGGGGAACTCCTGGGAGTAGTACCCAAGCTGGCATGTGAAATGCTGCTGGGTTGGGACTGGAAACCCATTTATGACGTGCTAGATCGAGTAAGAGACGCGGAACAGGCACACAAAGAAATGTGGAACTGTGAAGGATGGCTGGGCGAGTTAGAGGAGGACCACGAGTCGGCCGAGGAGGCTGAAGGCCTCGACCTTCACGACTTTACCAGCAGCGTGCAGTTTTGGGAAGCGCAAGGAGAGGACCAGGAGCTTGGGGCGCTTTGGGAATGGGCCCAGGACACCAGGGATGGATCCGGGTCGCCGTCGGAAGAACAGCCCTGCTTTGAGGTAAGGAATCACCTCCTCTACCGCATACCGGGGCACAGACGGGAGGGGTCCACGGAAGTGCAACTGGTAATGCCTACCTGGTTCCACCAGGTTATCTGGCAGTTGGCTCATGCAAACCCTGTGGAAGGGCATTTAGGGTGAGACAAGACCATGGCAAAAGTGAGCCGGTGGTTCTTTTGGCCCGGGATGGGGGAGGAAGTAGCCCGGCGGTGTGCAGCTTGCCTGGAATGTCAGAAGACCCGGAATGAATGCCCCACCAGGGCTCTGCTCCAACCCATGCCTATTATAAACACCCCCTTTTCAAGGGTAGCCTTAGACATCGTGGGACCACTTCCCCGTAGCAGCTCCGGCCACCAGTACATTTTGGTCATGGTGGACTACGCAACTCATTATCCAGAGGCCATTCCTTTATGGGCAGTGACCACCCCCCGTGTGGCTGAGCAATTGGTAAAATGGATAGCAAGGATGGGAGTCCCCAGGGAAATTCTAACTGACCAGGGAAGGAATTTTATGTCCGGCGTCCTGAGGGTGGTCTGGCGGATGCTGCAAATAAGGCAGATCCGCACCTCAGTTTACCACCCTCAGACCAATGGGCTGGTAGAATGCCTGAATGGGACCATAAAGCGGGTCTTGAGATGCTGCATTCAAGGGGACCCACGGAAGTGGAATCTCCTTCTACCCTTGGTACCGTTTACCCTTAGGGACAGTCCTCAGGACTCCATGAAATTTTCCCCATTTGAGCTGGTTTTAGGGCATAACCCTTGAGGCCTGTTACAAGTCCTGAGGGAGGAATGGGAGCGAGATGGCGAACCTCTGCAAGAGTCAGTGGTATATTGGCAGGAGTTCCAGTAGAGGATAAGTGTGGCCCAAGACATAGCCCGGGAAAATCTGAGGGAGGCTCAGGCCCACCAGAAAGAGAAATACGACAGCCGTATCAAGGAACGGGTGTTTGAGCCTGGACAGTGGGTACTAATACTCCTCCCTACGTTGACGAGTAAATTCTTGACACAGTGGCAAGGGCCATTCGAGATACTCCGATGGGTTGGGCCAGTGGACTATGAAGTATATAGGCCCGGCCATCTCCGAGAGAAGCAGATTTTCCACGTGAACCTGCTGCGGGAATGGCAAGAACCCACAGGGTGGGTCACCTTTGTGGAGACCGACAAAGAGGATCTGGGACCCCAGGGGATAAGGAAGGGAGTTGCGCCCCCGAAAAGGTAGAAACATTAATTAGAGTCGGGGAGGAATTGTCCTGGTTAGAAAGAAAGGAGGTTTTGGAGCTAATACACGAGTTCTGAGACGTTTTCTGCAAAGAGCCTGGATGGGTTAGGGGCATGGTTCATGCTATAAAAACCTCGCTGGGGGGGATAGTAAGGGAAAAGTGGAGACCCATTCCCCACCATCTAGTAAAAGCCATGTGCGAGGAGGTGAGCTCCATGTTGAAGCAAGGGATAGTTAGGCCTTCGAGAAGCTCTTGGAGGAGTCCGCTGGTTCCTGTGCATAAACCCAATGGGTTGCTTAGACTCTGTGTCGATTATAGGAGGCTAAATGCCCTAGCAGTCTTTGATGCTTTCCCCATGCCTCAGGTAGCAGAGTTGATAGAGAGGATAGGAGAGGCACAGTACATATCAACCCTGGATCTTGCAAAGGGGTATTGGCAAATTCCAGTGGCCCCAGAAGACCGACCAAAGATGGCATTCAGTACCCCATGGGGGCTATATGAATTTGTCAGAATGCCCTTCAGGCTACATGGAGCGGCGGCGACTTTCCAATGATTGATGGACCAGGTTTTGGCACCCCATGCTGAATATGCCGCGGCATATATCGACGACATCGTCATATACTCCCAGACCTGGTCGCAACACAAGAAAGCCCTTAGGGCTATACTATCAGAGCTGAGGCATGCCGGGCTCACAGCAAATCCCCAGAAATACGCCCTCGCCCAGAGGGAGACAAAGTATTTAGGGTTCTTGGTTGGCAGGGGCACAATTAAACCCCTGGCAGACAAAGTGGAGACTACACGGAACTTTCCAGCCCCCCCAAATTGTTGCCAACTATGGTCATTCCTAGGACTGACCAATTATTATTGAAGATTCGTACCTCACTTCTCGGACTTAACAACACCCCTGACGGAGGCACTTAAAGGACGAAGAAACGGGTCAGTAAAATGGACAGAGGAGATGGCACAAAGTTTTGAGAGATTAAAGCAGGCGCTATGTGAAGACGTTATAATGCACACTCCTAATTTTAAGAAACCATTCATTTTACAGACTGACGCCTTGGAGACGGCAGTGGGGGCCATCCTCACTCAAGAAGAAGGAGGGATTGAGAGACCCATAGCATACGCTAGCTGTAAGCTGTTGCTGGCGGAGAGAAGGTATGCCATGATAGAGCGAGAATGTCTGGCCATCCGCTGGGCAGTGGACCATTTTAGATATTATTTGATGGGCCAGGAGTTTAAATTGGTAACGGACCATGCCCCCCTCAGATGGCTGAGCACCGCCAAGACTGATAATGCCCGAATTACCCGGTGGGCATTGGCTCTTCAGCCATACAAATTCCAAATCATGTACAGGCCAGGAAAGAGTAACACAGTGGCGGATTTTCTATCTAGGTGCAACAGCTGCAATTCGGCCAAACACACAGAGTACCAAACTAAGGGACCCATCAACTCACCAGGTACGACTCGGGGAGACGAGACTGGAGAGCCCCAAGGCATCTTGGGGGGGGTTGTGTCCCAGGGGAACTGGGGTGGCAGGAGGGCCCCAGGCCAAAAGAGAGCCCCACTTACCTCCCATAGAGCCCAAAGAGCCAGAGGAGAGGTGCGCGACGAAACCACTGGTGAAAGTGATTAGCCGTGCATATATCCAGCTGCGGCTGAGCAGCGTGGGCGGGAGACGCCGACCGGGAAACATAAAAAGCGGTCCCGACGAGATGGAGGGGCGGCTGATGTGTGGAGGCTGGAGGGACGAGCTGCCGCGCCCGGCTTCATGGGAAGCCGGGGGCGGAGCCAGGAGGGGCTCCGAGAGAGCCAACAGGATAGCTGGCTGCAGCGTCGGTTGCAGAGCTGACAGGGAAGCCAGTTGCAACGCCGGCAGCAGTCAGCAGGGGAGCCGGCAGCTACATCAGCTGCAGAGGCGGCAGTGCAGGTGGGAGCAACGCCAACGGGAGATCCAGCAGCTGCACCTGCAGCGGAGCCAGCGGCAGCACCCTCGGAGGAACTGGAGGGAGGAGCCAAGAGAGCAGCGTTGGGGTGAGCCGGTGCTGAGACCGAGGAGCGAACCTGTACGGGGGCCTCGGAGGTGAGGTAACAGAGGAGCGAGTCCAACGGGGCCTCGTTGGGCTGCACCAGAGGGCGGACGAAGACCTGGAGTGGGGTTGGACGGTGGACCTTTGTGGCCCATTGTGGCCTTACGGAGAGGCAGTGATTCAACACCCCAGTGGGTGAGCCGCCAGGACGGTGGAACCCAAGCCCAGGGCAATCCATACGGCCCAGAGGCCAGAGGCACCCCTGTGGGCTTCCTGGCCCAGTAGTTTAAGGGCCTTGGTTAGTTTGGTGGTGGGGTAGGCACATCACGTCACAGGGTGACTAGTTAGAGCGGTAGGCATTCTTACGGGACGGACCAGGACGGAGGTCCCAGCGGACCATATACCGGGCCTGAAGACCCAGGCACGCTGCTGGCAAGCCATGGGCAGGAGCTGGGGAAGAGCCGAGGATACCAAAGGGGCCCGAAGATCGATAGCCCAAGGTGGTGAGTGGTGGGGGTGTAGGGGAGGTCGGAGCCCTGTGAGTGCCCGCCGGGAGGCACGACGACCCTGGAGGCTACTCCAAGGGTGAATCCCTCCACTGAGGTAACATCCCAAGTTGTGGCAGGTGAGTTAAGGGGACCCCCTGACGTCAGCAGGGGTAGCCTGTGGGGTCCACCCGCGAGCCCAGGACAGATGCGATCCCTAGTCTGGGCGAAGGCCATGTGGGAGCGCTTAATTGAACAGAGGCGGGCATAGTCTGTTCACCAGAGCGCCCCAAGGGATGAAGAATCGAATGCTCACAAACTTCACCGCGACCGATTCAGGCTGGACATAAGAAAGAACTTCACTGTCCGAGCCCCCAAGGTTTGGAATAGATTGCCACTGGAGGCGTTTCAAGCACCAACTTTGAATGCCTTCAAGACACATTTGGATGCTTATCTTGCTGGGATCCTATGATCCCTGCTGACTTCCTGCCCCTGGGGCAGGGGGCTGGACTCGATGATCCTCCGGTGTCCCTTCCAGCCCAAATGTCTATGAAATCTATGAGCCTATGAAAGTCAGATCATTACATCTGTAAATATCAAGTGGATATAAGCATATATATTAAACCCATGGTGAGGCCTGGTATTTTAAAGGAGGGAACATTTACCCTAGTAGGGAAAATGAGAATTAGGAATTGTGGGTTACTCCGTCATGGATGATGTAATATAGAGTGACCTAATATATGACATATGATTGTTAACAGGAAGAACTGACTATTCTCTAATTAAAATTATGTATATGAGGAGCTAGAGAAATATAGAAACTAAATTTTACATATAGCACAAAATATATGTCAATGTAAACACACTGTAAATGTGTAGTCCATTTTATTTAACCATCTAACACAAAAGAAGCATAAACAAATCTTGGTATTTTATTCTTCATTAACTCTGAACCCCTAGAGCCTCATTATAGCTGTATTTTGAAATGTATTTGCCTCTTGGACTTTAGTTGGAATTAGTTTTGTGCCTAAACTTCTATGTACTGTATTTGCTGTACACCTATACACCGAAGCCTTGTTATACAATAAAAAGTATTATAAGAATAGAGCAGAATTGTGCTGCTTAACTAAATCAACAGCAAATACCAAACCAAAATAATAAAATACATATTGACAAGCCATTCTCATACGGTATATTGGATTTTTTCCCCAATAGATAAGGTGTTTTAATCAGATGAAAGGCAGAAAATATCTGATAAAGCTAACCTTTTCTTCTATTGCCATGGTAATAAAAATGTTTTGCAAATAAATGTGGTATTTCACATATGTTTGTCAAGTAACTTGAACAAATAAACCATAGAATGAACTATATCCATTGACTGTGTCTTTAATAGTAGTTTCATTTGCAGTTCCAGGTGAATTATAACTTATGGTAGAAATCAATTAAAAATGGTTGATGTTAGTAGCGTACTTGACATTCTTTGAGTGATCACATGCATGCACCATGACTAGAATGAAATTCTTGTTTTCAGAAGATTCAAAATCCCATTCATTCCCCATTTTTACAAGGCCCTGAAATATGAGCCATCTTTATCCTAATCTGGAAACAGAAGTGGATTTGTACAAAGAAAAGCGTTATGATACACTTTTGGTATAATTATAGAAGTCACTTTTTTAACAAATTCCCTTCAGGAAATTCTGTTTCCTAACATTTACTTGATAGGAAAGAAATAATAAATATATTAGGTGAATTTCTCTGAGAAATAGAAGGATATTATTGCAGGTAGATGATCACTGGGATTCTGTTATTTGTAATTTAGAATCTAAAGCAAAAGCATACAAAATCATCTAGCTATGTACATTGCTAGCTTTTGTTAACTCATTCTCTCATATATTTATCTGCCTTTTCCCATGTTTTCCTAGTATTTGTAATACCCACTATAGTGTCTTGCTTTTGAGCAGCATGTATGCTTCTAGGGGCAAAGACTTCCTTTTTACTTGTGCTTGTGCAGCTCCTGGCACAATGGACTGTGATTCAGGTTCAGGTCTTCTATAAATAATAACTTTTTAATGAATGGTAAAGATAAGAGAGTATATTCCATAACTGAACATTTCCTAAAAGTCTTCAAGTTAAAACGGTTCAAATGACACATAGCCAATAGGCAGTCTTACAGATAACTTTCTGTTGCTTAGAGTTGTGCAGATTGGCTTGTATATGAACACTTACAGACTTTGTATACTGGTACCTTCTTTGGCTCCAAAACTGTTACTCAAGGAACATGACTTCATGAGTAATGATTACTCATGTGAGTGAAGACTGCTCTGTTCTTTTTTAATTTGATTCAAGGTGATGATGCCATTTCTGTTAGCCATTGGAGTTTCTGTGTCAAAGTGGTGAATTGTGTCCATTCATCATTTTTGGAGAATTGGAAAGAGAAATGCATTTTTGAATTTGGAAGGTCACTCTTTCAGTGAAATGACAGCTTTCACCTTTAGAAACTTTGTGAGAGAAGAGGGGGATTTCTTCTCCCCATAGAGAGAGTTGGGGGCTAACTTTCCCCTTTTGGAAAAGATACTGGTGATATTCATTGTCATTGGAAACCCCTTAATTCTAATATTATAAAAGCTGTTGTTTGTCTGTCTGTCTGTCCATAATGCATTATTCACACTCTGATGGGCTGAAATCTACTTGATTTTGGCTAGACCTCCCAGTCCCCAGTCTGTGTCCTATCCCAGGATTTTGGGGATGAGGAGGCTTTGCCATTTTTACACCAACTAAGGGTTCTTCATTTTGGTAAGAGCATATGCTGAATGAATGACATCACTAACATATAGATTCTCTAATGCCATGTTTTCATCTACATTTTAAGATCCACCTAAGACTGAGCAAGATCAAATACCAGTGTCAGATTTGGTGTAAATCCTGAGAGACAGAAATGGGTACTTGTGGACAGTGGGGGGAAAAAAACCAAGGGTGGAGCTGAAGTAGGTGTAACTTTAGAATTCTCACTGAGAGCAGTTACAACATGCCTGCATTTTTCTGGACACATTAAGCAAATAAAACAGTTGTCAGAGATTTCAGAATGGTGTGTGTGGCAGAGCATCTTTGGTGTCTGCCACTTTAAGGATGAGAGCAGGCAGCTGGCAGCTGCGGGCCAGCCCTGATGTGGTGGCCATTTTTGATCCAGGCTCACAAGGCTGAGCCTGCAGTCTGTTGCTGGCAGCTGGGGAGAAACAACACCTGGCTGAGCTGCTGCTCAGAACACCTTGGAGGTAAGGGAGGAACTGTGGGAATGGCAGGAGGTTCCTAGAGGGCCCACTGGGGTCCTGAGCCCCAGGAAGAAGGCTAGGACCTATTAAGAACAACGCCTATCTTAGGCATGGGGTTGATAGCTTGTAGTCCTACAAAAGGGCTAGGTAAGCCCCGGAGTAGATCTGGCAGGGGTGAAGCCAGGGCTCAGGGGAGTCCAGTTGACCTAGGCCTCAGACAGCATTGTGGGGGGTGCTAGGCCAACCTGGATTAGGGCGAAGGCTCTATGGTGTGACCTGGGAAGGACCTCTATGGAGTATGGGGCTCAGCAGCTGCTAGGTTGACTTTCTGATCCCTCACACTGGTCAATGCAAGAGGGCCAGGGCAGGATGGCCAAAGGGCAAATAAGCCCAATTCAAGAAGCAGATGAGGGCCACAGCAAGCTATCTGGCAACCCGACTGGCCTGAAGGTGGGGGCAGAGCCCACAAAGGCTGAAGGCCCCTTCAATGTGGGGGACATGCCAGGCCAGTTGCCTCCCAAGTGAAAGGTGGGTAGGAGTACCACAAACCCCCAGCCCCCACATCCAGGTGGGCTACCCAGACCCAGGGACAGGTATGGGGGCCAGGCTCATCTCCAGACACCTGAGCCTAATGGGGTACAAGACCCCAGAGGCCCCAGTGAGTGGGGCATATGTGTGAGGCCCTGGTGAGAGGACATAGTTGGAAGGCCCTAGCAGGAGGGCATGAGTTGAAGCCCCAGGGAGGGCATCAAGGCCCCAGGGAGGTCCAGGCAAGGAAAGTCTATGGATGCCTAAGGCCACAGTTGGGCCAGAGGCTAAGACCCTGGTAACTCCTCAGATATGGTGAGGCCAAGTGTTGGGCCAGAGGGAGACCCTAGTAAACCCTCAGACATGGTGAAGCTGAGTTTGGGTCAAAAGGCTGATTAATTGGCCCTAAGGTGGGAGTGAGAGCAACGAGTTACCCAAAGAGGGGCTTGGGTCAGAGCTCAACCCAGGGCAAGGTGAATTGGCTGGTCACCATTCAGATGAGGGCCTGAGAGGGTGTGCACTGGCCAGCCAAGGAGTGTAAGTAGGCACGCCTGATGGCCTACACAGTTGCTCAAGGGAGCCAGGGCAGGTTGGGTGTGGCCCAGTGGAGGACAGCATGTAAGAGGCCTGGTGAGAGAGGGCAGAGTGTGAGAGGCTCCAGTGAGAGAGGATGGTATGAATGAGGCCCAATGAGGCAGAGTGAAAGGATGAATGCATGAGGCCTAGCAAGGGACTGAGTTTTGCTTGGCCACAAGCCGGAGTAAAGAATAACTCAGGGATTCCATCTGTGAGGCATGGGACATGATAAGGGAAGGTCAGGGTCATGTATAGTGCCCCCTGGTATCAGGGCATTAAAATGGGCAGCCTATTATGATAAATCCAAAATAATGTATTGGGGAAGGTGTTTGATGAAATATCCATGGAATATGGGGGGAACCAAGCTTGAAGTTGTCAAAACCTATAGATATTTGGATGTGTTATTCACAGCTTCACCATTATGGAAACATCATATTCAGTCAGTTAAAACTAAGGCAGCCTAATCGGCTGTGGCTATAAAGAAATTTTATGAAACCACAGCAGGATGATCAGTCCAAGGTCCTAAATCAGCATATAAAGCCAAAGTTACCTCTCAGATCTTATATTGTGCTGAAGTATGGGGTTATGCTGCTAATAATGATGTAGACATACCTCAGAACAAGATTCTTAGGGCTCTTCTGGCATTTCCTCCCTCAACTCCTGCATCTTTTTTGAGATTAGAAATGGGAATGGATTCTATTTTAACTAATATTATTATTAGAATGGTGGGATTTTGGTTTCAAATCCTGCTCCTTTTACCATTTTGTCTGCTTAAATTACTCTACATAGAAGAAATTAATAATCCCCCTCCACTCCAATCACCCTGGTTAGCTTTTCTTTCTCACACTTTTGCACTTTCTGGGATGGGATACTATCTCAAAAATAATGAAAGATTTTTCTCACCCATAGAAAAGGTTTGGGTTTTCCAGAGGATATGAGATATTGCCAGGCAGAATGAATTTGTAGTGGCTAGGGCTACTTGCATTGTCTCTTTATAAACTCTTTGGAAATTAGATTGCGGGGAGGGAAAGGTATTTACAGTTGGATCTCAATAATAAATGGTGATCCTCTTTGACTAGACTCAGGACTGAACAGATGCCCACAGCTGTTCTGGCTGGACATAGATTTTCTATTCCAAGGGCTAAAAGATGTTGCCCAGTCTGTCTAGAAGTTTTGGAAGATACTATCCACCATGTATTAGAATGTTCTTTATATAATGACATAAGGAGAAACTATTTATTACTGTTCTTGTAGAAATTGATACATTTTTAAAAAGAAAGAAATTAATCTGGTTTCTACAGCAAACAGATCCAAATGCAGTAAATCATCTCACAATTTTTGCTTACAAGGCTGAGGCATTAGAGTTAAATATCCTTTATTACTGATATGAGTGATACATTTTAACATTAGATTTGATTTTATTGTCTCAATCATAGATCTATGTACAACAATATTATAGATTCATGTCTTGATTTACCACTGTATTTATATTAATAATGTTTTTATGTTGGTGGGCTCTATTTTTAGTATAATATTTGCAGTCCAGTTACTTGGTTTGAACCTATTTATATACAGGGGCGTATTAACGAAAATAGGATGGGTTTCAATACTGACAAGTGCAGGGTGCTGTACTTAGGTAGTGGGAACCAGCAGCATACTTATAAGCTGGGAAACGCCCTTCTTGAGAGCACAGTGGCAGAAAGAGATCTTGGAGTCATTACTGACTCCAAGATGAACATGGGCTGACAATGCGAGGTCACAATCAGTAGGGCTAACCATACCTTGTCGTGCATCCGCAGATGCATCTCAAGCAGGGCCAAGGAGGTGATCCTCCCCCTCTATGCGACACTGGTCAGACCACAGCTGGAGTACTGTGTTCAGTTCTGGGCGACGCACTTCAGGAGGGACGTGGACAGCATTGAGAGGGTCCAGAGGAGGGCCACCCGCATGATCCGGGGACAGCAGGGCAGACCCTATAAAGAGAGGTTATGGGACCTTAACCTGTTCAGCGTTCACAAAAGAAGGCTGAGGTGGGACCTGGTGGCCATCTATAAACTCACCAGGGGGGACCAGCAGGGTTTGGGAGAAACCCTGTTCCTCCTACCACCCCCCAGAGTAACAAGGAATATCAGCCACAAATTGTTAGAGATTAAGTTTAGACTGGACATCCGAAGGCACTACTTCACAGTCAGGGTGGCTAGGATCTGGAATCAATTTCCAAGGGAAGTAGTGATGGTTCCTACCCTGGGGGTCTTTAAGAGAAGGCTTTATGACTACCTGGCTGGGGTCATTTGAGCCCAGTTTTCTCTCCTACCCAGGGCAGGGGGTCGGACTTGATGATCTACAAGGTCCCTTCTGACCCTACTTCTATGAATCTATATTATGTTTCTATGTGTGTTATGTCATCTTCAGGAGTATGGCATTTAGCCAGAATCCTTAATAAATAGAAATAGAAATTGAATTGAATGGGCAGCCTCCCATATATATACACCAGTTTTGGGAACAGCAAAGTTGTGGCAGGTGAGACTGGGTGGACTGTCCTACTTAGACAGGTGGGTGGGCTGGTGTGAGACCAGGCCCCAGGAGATGCCCCCATCACAGTGACATTAAACACTTTTCAAATTTGTAATCTGAAAAGATACATTCCAATTGCCAGGTGTTCATTTTTCAAATTTCTGACCATGGGCCACATCCAAACATCAGATAATTTAATGATTAAATTGACCAATAAGGATAGCTGGCACCTTCATATAGAGATAGAGATAGAAATAGATAAATAGGTAAGTATAAATCAAATATATATTTGATTGTTTAAATATTTAAATTGTATATATGTGATGGTATCCTCCTTCTTTTGGATATCACTCCTCTAGTATCTCAGTGATTATATTTCCAGAAAAGTTTGTATAATGCTTGAAGATTCCCAGGCAGCACAGAGTTATGATTCCAGTGACATTTTAAAAATTCTTTCCTCCCTTAGTTAAATTCCTTTTTATACTTTCTATTCACTGAAGACCTCACATTATAATTCAGCTTAGGTTACCAGAGATATGAGATTGCATGGGTTGCTATGAGATATCTTGTGTTAGTGATGCTGCTTCTAATGTTCTTTTCAGTGAATTCAGAGTCCAAAGAGAATTCATAGAGAGGAAAGAATTTTTAAAAGTAAGTTAGGAACAACCCAACTAGTAAAAACATTAAGGACAAGAAACTTGTAACCCTATTCTTGCTCTATTTCTAACTTTTTTCTATATATTTAATCTTGCTTTGCATTTCACGTAGAAAGGAAAGATGAGAAAGTCAGAACTGAAAAATCTTCAGATAGGACTGTTATGAGATACATAAACATTCCTGCACAGACCAACAACCTAG
The DNA here is from genome assembly GCF_030867095.1 of Alligator mississippiensis. Classification (NCBI taxonomy): domain Eukaryota; kingdom Metazoa; phylum Chordata; order Crocodylia; family Alligatoridae; genus Alligator; species Alligator mississippiensis. Next base: position 54,069,414 of record NC_081824.1, on the reverse strand, counting down.
ACAAATTAAGCCCAGGAAACCAGCTACCAATCTGTAATCAAAGCCAAACATGCAGAACAAAGTAGACAAGTATTTTGCAATATTTTTTTTTTCAGAAATCTATTCCAGAGCTGACTGTATCAAGGAGTATTTTTCCATTGAATAGGAAAAACACTAGATCTTGTTACCACATTGTTCTGTTTTCCAATAGCTTGCTCAGGCGGCTGTCTCTTTAAAGGCATAGTATTTCTGACATTGGAATGTCACTTGGTTGGAATTTTCCATATGTTGATATGAGGCATTGTTGCCTTTGATCTATTTAGACAGGTTATTGGTTTCTAAAGATTCAGAAAGCTACCCTCTGGAAAAAAGCTATCTTTCTTAAATTTTAAATTATAAAATACTTTCCTATCATAAGTCTTTAGTCAAAAACATGGGAGGTAGGACTAAAACTCTTAGGCAAAACATACATGCCTACATCCTACAGTGCAAGTCACAAACCCCTCACCCAGCTGTTTAAGCACCTGAGTTTCACCAATGAGTTCCATAGGGACCTTGAGCATTGTTACTGAACATTCCCATTACTGCTTTCACTGCGACAAGGTGGTGCATATTTATGCCTGCCTCATATTTAAGACAGTGTGGGATTAGAATCCACAGATTAGAATTCCAATGCCTAAGACTCCTGAAAGACCTAATTTGATAGACATGATCTGAATATACATAAAACATGGCAAATGAATGGGCATTTGAGGAGAAACCGATGTTATCCACGTTATTGTGTAATAGTTTAATCCTTAGACCACTCACCCAGAAAGTAGGGCTGGGTATAGACATTGAGGGAGGTTAGGGGAAGGTTAGGTTGAGTTAAAAATGGCCATCCAGTCTAAGGTAAGTCAAGATGGGAGGAGCTGGGGGAGTTAGGGGGCAAGCAGAGTCTGTGGCACAGATCAGGGGGATAAGCAGAATCCATGGGAGGGAATAGGGGAATCAGGGGGGTAGTCAGGATCTACAGGGATATGGCGGGGTTCAGGGGGTCTATCAGGGTCTGCAGGGGAGTTTGGGGAATCAGGAGGGCACATGAGGTCTGTGGGGAGATGGGGGAACAGGCATCATCTACAGAGGGGATTGGGCAGGTGAGGTCTGTAGGAGGGACCAGAGAGGGTAGGCAGCATCCAGAGGGGATCTGGAGGGCAGGTTGGGTCCAGGAGGGTTTGGCAGGATCTTCTCTGATGAATCTACCCTTCCATCCCCTTTCCCTCCCCCAACCTGACTTACTTAACTACCAGCACTGGTGAACACTGATAACACTGGCACTGAGAGTAGGTTGTGGGATGGGGGATTTGGTGGACTGGGAAGGGGGAAGTTGTCCAGTCTGTGGGGGGTGGTGTTCATCTGGGGGTAAGGCCAGGGGTCAGGGGGTCAAAAATAGCCTGGTGCCAAGAAGCGGGTAGGAAAAGCACAGCCATAGGCCTGGGGCCAGCAGCTGAGCTTTTCCAGACCTGGAGCTGCACTGGGAACTGTACAGAAATTTGGGACTGTTAGATCAGTCTAAAATGGCCACCCCAATCTATGTCAAACTATCTGAGAGATAAGGTTAACTTAGATCAGGCCAGCCATTTTTAGATCAGTTTTACCTTCCTGAAACTTCTATACAGTTTGCACTTAGATTGACTTACCTAGGTATCTAACGTGCAGACAGAAGTGACAATTTTCACCCTTTTTGGCTACAGGAAGCAATCTATAGCCATACATAAGTGCATGGCTGCAGACTGCTTCTAAAGTGGCTGATTGAGTCAAAATTTGAACCCTCATTGCATGAGGGTTCAGGTGAAGACATTCAAAACATAGAATCTTCTGTGTCTGCATTGCCTGCCAGTATGTTGCTGTTTTCAGAATGGGAGGGGGGGATGGGAGCAGAGGGAGTTTGGTTTGTGTTTTTTCTCAGCCCCTTCTAGAGGGTGAGGTGGGTGTATTGGAGCCCCCCACACCTGACGTGGTGGTGGGGGGGGGTCCAATTCACACTCCTACCCTCCAGTGCCGGCTGGGGAACTCCTAGAATGAGCTCCCTCTGCTTCCTTTCCCCCTTCCAATTCTGAAAACAGTGTAGGCTTGCAGGGAAGAGGGGACTAGATTCCCCTCTCTTCTGGAACCAACAGTGAACATCTGTTTGGTCTGGGGCTTGTTGTAAGTCAGAACGCTTCCTGCAAAGCATTTTCAGTTACAGCAGGGAGCTGCACTTCTGTCTGAGCCCTAAATATAAGGTTTGCACCTGGGGGAACTAAGATTGGGTGGCCATTTTTAACATGATCTAACTTCCTCCTAACCTCCCCAAATGTCTCTATGCATCCTGGGAGACCTGGGTTCTATTCACTTTCAGGTCAAGGGAGTTCAAATCTTCTACCTAAACACCAAGCTGGAGGCCAGGTGGAACTAAGGGCTCTCTCCACTACTGCTGAAGCTATGCTATTGTGCAGCAATGAAAGAAAAAAACTAGAACACCATTATATCACAAAATGTTAAAGAAGCATCACAGTTGATTCAGACTGAAGATCAGTGACCTCACTGGAAATAGGTTTAGACCCAAAGTTTTGACATAAAAATAAACATAATAGATTTACTATTTCAGGCATTCATCTTTTCTAAAGACTAATCTATTAATTCTGTTACTTCTGTTGCAATGAATATGCAATATCTTTATGAAGTTTAAAGCTATATAATTAAGACTACTGAATAAATGTCAGTATTATACAGTCACAACAAATATTGACAAAGGACATGGAAAGAGTAACAAGTTGACTCTTAAGTTTTTAATTCAAAAAAGTATTCTGATTGCAAGAAACTAAACACTCCTATTCTAATTGATTTATTTAATCAATTAAGCTATTTTGAATAATTTGATCCAAATTCAGTTTAAAAGCCATCTTTACTGTTCAGCGAATTAGTTTCAAGTGTGCTTTGAGCTGGTTAGGTCAACACACTTTTGGATCTCAAATCTGTCTTTGAAGATGTTATCCATGTTGTTATTACTTGTTTTGTAGTAGGCAGCTTTTCATAATTATTAATTGAGAGACTAGACGCAGTTGAGGTATACACTATATTCCAGCCCCTGTTCAAGGCCAGAGCATCCCTGACTAAACAATTCCAGTCAAGTGTTTGTCTAACCTGCTCTTAAAAAGTTCCAGGGATAGAGATTCCACAACTTCTTTAGGTAATGTGTTACAATACTTGACCACCCTCATAGACAGAAAGACCTTTCTAATCTCCAACTTAAATGTTCTCTTCAGCATTTTGAGGACATAGTTCCTAGTTTTGTCCCCTACATCCATGGAAGAAAGTCTATCTCTATCATCTTTATAATTGTCCTTAAGGTACTTGAAAAGTGTTATCAACCTTCCCCTCCCCAGTCTTCTGTTCTCCAGACTAAATACTCCTAGTTATTTCAGCCTGCAGGTGGCCGTGGTAATGTCAGTGGCAGGGGGTGGTGGTGAGTGCCGAGTGTCGATCGGCAACCGCCCACAGACACTGCCAGCAGCGCCAGCAGCACCAGCAGCGCCAGCAGCGGGGGGGAGGGAGGAGGGGAGGAGCGGGGAGCAGGATGGCAAGCGGCGACCGCCCATAGACACTACCAAAAGTTTTGGCAGTGGCCAATCTCAGGGTGTGCACGGCCAATCTCAGGGGCTGCACATGCACCCCCTATGCATCACCAATGCTCATTAGACATATATCCCAGGCTTCTAATCATCTTTGTCACTGTTCACTGGACTCTTTTTAAGCTGTCCACATCTTCCTTGAAGTGTGGAGCTTAAAACTGGACACACTATTCCAAGTGATAACTCACCAGTGCTGAATAGAGTGGAAGAATCACTTCCTTTTAATTTACAAGAGACACTTCTGTTAACAAAGCAAGTTTTTGGGCCCAGTCTAATTTATCATATAAAAGCATCCTCATAAGAGAAACAACACTCATCCTCATTAGTCATTTCCACAAAGGTTTCAAGTTCTGAATAGAAATGGAGATAACTTATTTCCCACAGGAAAAGGAGATCTGTTTTGTGTTGGTATAAGAAAAATTTTCATTGCCCTGATGGTGTATACTTTTTGGATACCTATGTGGTTCAGTTTTTTTTCACGGTACTTGTGGTTGATTAATCCTCCTGTCCCAAACCACCCACCCAGCACCCAAGAAAGCACACATATTGTACACCTGGGAAGTTCCACGAGTACCTGTTATGAGACAGGAATATACTTTTTACCAAATCTGGATGTGTTCTCATTTAAACATGTGAACTATCAACATGTGCTTGAAGGAGAACATTGTTAAAATCAACATATGAGTGTGTGTATAGATATGATAAGGTGAAACTTGTTTGTGATTCAGTGGGTCACTGAGAACTCTCCCCATTATGTAGCCATGCACAGCAGTACCTCTGCATCAAAGTAGACAGGGTAGCTCAGTCTGGAAGGAAAAGAAGGATGTATACTGGGAATAGGCAACTGTATATTTATGCAGAACTCTCATAGAAGAAATGCAACATTTATTCCATTCCAGAAGTTATACTAGCTACTGCAGCAGCTCTTTGATTGCTCTGCATTCCAAACCAGACATCTGATGCTAAAGAGCAACACAAATTTATATCAACTATGTCACAGCCACAAATTTCAGGCATTTGTGGTATGACAAGGGGATAACCTGTTTCCCTGGCCTTTGTGCCACTATAAACATTTTTATGGTGCCTCTTTTTTAGAGATGCCTTAGGCACCTCTAAGGTTTCATGGCTGCTAAGTGGAGTTTTCAGGGTTATATTTTTGAATTTAGGCATCCAAGTCTTGTCCAAGCCCCATTTTAGACACCCAAGGTCTCTTTTAGATCTGGACCTCTGGTTTATTTCACAAATTGTGCATAAAATATGTAGGCTTAACTTAACCGTACCACTAAAATATTGTTAAAATATGTGGAAAAAAATCGTATACTATTGGACATGATCTCATTAACAGAAGTATTTTATGTGGAGAAATAAATGATTATTTGAACTAATAGGCTAACTAGTGATCCCCACGTGAGTGAACACCTTCCTGTATGCTCAGCCAGAGAGTCAATAATGCTAAGACGTGCCCCATTTAACACAAGTTTAAATGTAAAAGCGTTCAGAACTAACATGTATTCCCCAAGTCATATACTTTGAACCTTACACTTCAATGCATTTGAAAATGTAGCACATGTACCTATGTAGCCCTTTCTCCCTGTAGGAAAAGTTAAGTTCCTAGTTAAGTATAAAAATCAAATTTGATTGATACCAAAAATCCTTCCAAATCCATTCCTAATGGCTGGGTTGGGCAAAAATGCATTGTATTTAACCCCAAAAGCAAGTCAGCAGACTCTATTATTGAAAATTTACCATAAGCTGCAACATTTTTGCATGAGGTCTACTAAAAAAGAGAAAACATAAGGCAGCTTCCTACCCTTCAGAATAGTATCTAAAAGATCAATACCAGTCACAAGTAAGCCAAAATCCAAGCTTCAAAAACCTGCAGATGATGGGTGGTGATGAGAATTCAAATGCAGCTCCAAGCTAGAATTTCACAATTTATTCCTTTATTTATCACAATCAGCAGTAGATTCAATCATCCAAATTCCTTTGGCACCTTTGAATTCCATGTCTGAATTCTGCAGTGCAGTCCTATCCCTAATACCAATATATAGTCTTTAGGGCATAGCACAGCTTTGTACGTGGTTAAGCAGTGCTTAGCATAATAGGTCCTTGGCACGTGCCTGGCTTCTAGTTGCCATTGCAATACAAACAATGAACAATCTAACAATTACGTTATGAAATTCAGTGTGTAACTGCTTGGACAGCATAACTTGCACTTTGCCTTCAACTCTAAAGATTACTGTAGCCTCAAACTTTCTTGCAGTCAGTAAACTTTTTGGTGATTTTTTAAAATTGTTATATAAATGTACTTTTGCATTCATCTGTGCCTCCTGGTTTTGGCTGAGATTAGAAGCGGAAATTCAGTAATATTGTGAGAAAAGACAAGGTATTTCTGGGCAAGCTAAACCAGAAAGTCTGGGCAATGTTGTAAGAAAATCTGTTATGAGATTTGCAGCCCAGTTTCTAGAATAAACATGCTTTAATAATCTGGAGATAAGTATCCAAAAGCTCTAGTGTTTATTGATCCAGTCTCCTTTATCTTTGGTATGTAAGGTACGTATCACTTGTTATCAAAAATGTTTATCCTGACCTATCTAAAAAGACACTTGTCTTTTCTCTTCTCTTAGAAAATCATTTTTCAGAAAAATCTAATTTTTAGGGCATATACTTTTATTCTTGAGTTTCTTTGTGTTTCTTTTTGAGAAATGTAGTCTTCTCCTGTAGACATTGTCAATGTCTTTCTTCAACACACTAATTTCTAATGGAAGGTCCAGGGGATGTGAGGGAGGGGGAGCATAAAAAAGAGCAGCTCTGGGCTGCATTGGCCAAAGTCATTGAAAGTAAGGAACTCTTGTAGTTTCTTCAGGTCTAACACCTGAATAGCACCTGCTTTTAACCACCATCCCAGCAACACAATGTGATGAAGATCATTTTAGTTTGTGCGTGCATCACCATCAAATGCACATCTGCATAAAATGGAGTTTTTATCTGTTTTTACTTCTCTTCATACACAATAAACAAAAATGCGCATTTAACACATAAATGATAGATGCAGCAGTGTTAAGAATATTTGCAAAAGGGGTTTCTAGGAACAGTCATAGTCTGGGGAGGAAAAAGCAGCGGAAACCACCAGTCCTTTATACACTAGTGACCTTATGGACCAGTCAGCAGGTCTTACGGGTCTGAATAGGAGGTCCTCCAACCCCTGCACTCCCACTTTCAACCTCTGGATTAACATAGTCTTTAGGCCTTAGACCCTTAGGAGGGGACTACAATCACTCAATCTCAATATTTGAAGTCTTATATGTGCCAGCCTCATAGTTAAGAATATTTGCAAGGGTTAATTGATTTTTAAAAGCCTGTTTGTAGCAGAGTTTCTTCAAGGTCCACTGTGTCTGACACAGGCAAGCAGACACACAGGCTGGGAAATTGAAGACCTGTACCACGCTGTTTCATAACATGAGATAAGGGACTCTGCTGCGTTGGCTAGGTCACAGTCCCAAGCTGCAGAGCCCTGGGGATTTGGGGTTTTGGTAGATGGACCAAATTAGGAGAAACTAGTAAAAATTAGGATGTGTGCATGTGATGGGTTTGTGAAACAAAGGAATATGCTGACAGGACAGAATGAGGACAGTATGATTACCATGGGAAGACAAGTCAGCAATGCCCAGAGATGAATAGTCATCAAAAGGAAGAAAGGATACAAAAGGAGGGCTTTCAGAGCAGCAAAAGGGTCCCTGAAAAGGGATCCTGAGGCCACCATGGACAGAGGGCACACCAACAGCCCATCTCATCCACCCCACTGGGGAGTGGGCCTGGGCCTCAGCCTCTGACCTCCAGGGTGCTGACATCTGTCATTCAAGAGAACCTCAGAGTGAACCTCATGTACTGGCCAGATGTACCATGACTCTGTGAACCCTGGGGCTGGTAGATATAGAATTGTTTGCATTATTCTTGTCTGCTATCACTATGTATCAATAAAAATTGTCTATTATTGAATGGAGCGGTCATGGTTGGTCTGAGGGTTTTGGGTCTACCCAGATCAAGGTATCTGGGTCATAAACCCAGTGCCTACAGTGATTGCAGCCCGAAAGCATGATTTTAATAATGAGGGCCAATAAGTAGATTATAGTAAGATGCAAGATCTGCCTTATTCTAGTAAAGAACAAAATGAGACAGTTTCATCAAAAATAAATCTTCTATGTATTTAAAGCTGCCAAAATGCTACTGATGCTAAGAAAGAAATTTGAATCACCCACCTGGTCTTCTCAACATTTTTCTCATGGTGAAGTTGAGTGGGGCTCTTGTCATTGGCACAGGCTTCAGGAATTATTGTTTTAAATAGTGCTGGACATCATGATAAGACTAAACATTCCCTATCCACCTCTGCTCACTGGCTTGCTATAAACCAAATGCATCAAGGCCCATGGAACCATAACCTCTGGTGCTGCCCATAGGTTTCAGGCTAGACCACATGTGACATGTCAGATCAGCCTTGAATGCCATGTGGTACATGGGGCTGGAGCTGTTGCATGAAGTATATGGTGCTAGGGTACCAGGGTCTTCTGGTAAATGTGGTGCACATCCCTGAGCCTACTCTAGATTTGTCCCTCTGTGTTCACTTTTGAGTCCCTGAAGTCAGACTCTATTCCACCTTTTAGGCATCTAAATGGATTTAGGTACCTCAGTTGTTTGTCACACTTTGAAGCAGGGTGGAAAAGAATCAGACATAGGTACCTAGGTTCACTTACATCCCTAATTGCTGGAATAGAATCTTTCTAAGTCTATAGCAGAGTTGGACAAAATACAGCCTGTGGGCCACATCTGGCCCACAAGGCCATTCTATCCAGCCTGCAGGGCCCCTAAAAAATTCAGAAAATTAATATTTATCTGCCCTTGGTTCCTGTCAAAAAAGGCAGGCACCAGGGGCAGTAGGACCCAGGGGAAGCCCTGGTGGGCTCCTGCAACAGCAGGGCCCGTCCAACCCTGCCCCCACAGCCAGAAGCCCCAGCAGGGGCTTCTGGCCTGGGACTATGCAGCTGCCCCACACCAGAAACTCAGGTAAGGGGGGGAGGGCAGGGAAGGAGCCTGGGGAAAATCTGAGCCCAGGGAAAAGTGGCCCTTTGCCTGCTGTGTGGCCGGTGCTCCCTGCTGCAGCCACTTGCAGCCCATGCAGGGCTGTCCTAAGCAGGTACAGGCAGCCCTGTGTGGGCTGCGAGTGGCTGAAGTTCGGGGCACAAGCCATGGGGCGGGTGAGGGGCTGCTTTTCCCCCATGCTCAGCACCAGCTTGTAACCCATCCCCACAACCAGCCTGGGCCCCATGCCAGCTCCAGGCTCACCTGTTGGGGCTGCATGCAGCGCCAGCCTCTGTGGCCCCCCTGCTTGCCATGCCAGGCAGTGTTTGCCAATGAGGGGCAGGCGAGGGGCCACTCTTCCCTGTGCTCAGCACCAGTTCCTTCCTTGCCAGTGAGCAGGGGTTCAGGGCTGCATGCTGCCCCCAACTAAACTGTGGAGCAGGGGGGCACTGGGAGTGAGCAGGCGGGGAGTCAGTGGGAACACAGGGCCTGCACCATTGTATCCTGGGGCCAGCACCAGTAGGGCCCAGAGCAGGGTGGCAGGGGTACAGGGTCCTGGCCGGCAGAGGCTCTATGGAGCTGGGCCAGCTCCCCTCTCTCCTTGCTGGTGCAGCCCAGCCCAGCTCCACAGACCCCTGCCAGCCCGCGCCCTGCTCTGGGCCCCACCAGTGCTGGCCCTGGGACATTGGCCCCAAGACATTGAGACGTTAGTCCCAAGATGGTGACCAGGGGGTGGGGCACCTGCCAAGGGGCAGGGCACCTGCCAAGGGGCGGGGCTACCCATGTGGCCCTCGACAGCTTGCCCGAACTGGGTAAGCAGCCCTTCACCCAAAATAATTGCCTGCCCCTGGTCTATAGTGTGCCTGCCAGCAGGTTCTGGGGATGATGTTGGCATGGTCTCACAGGTGAACTTTTGGATGTGGAGTTTGTTAGCCTATGTAGGTGGGTGGGGTGTGGACTGGGCTCAACTGTGGGCTGCTCAAAGGGTGATTGAACTGACTATCCTGAATTTATTTGCCTTGTGTTAAGGCAAATAAATATTTGCCTTAAATATTGCATTAACTATTTGGTGTTTCATTTCTATTGACTTGACCATTCATCTTTACCAACTTGTTAAATAAAAAAAGACACCACTGATATTTTGGGGTGCAAACAGATTTAGATTACAATGCAACCTCATCATACCTAACCCCCATGGGACTGGGAGAAAAGTTCATTAAAAGAGGGTGTTTTGCTATAATATGATTACTCAATTTGCTGCATCATAATTAAAAAAAACAAACAAATTGGTTCTTGCTGTTGAGATTGAAAAGCAGAGGTTTGTTATAAATGGGGTGTGTATACACAAGGTGCTTTACTGCACAGTAGACTAATTTATTGCACAGGAAAGCATCATGTCTACATGTGCAGGTGTTTACTGCACAGTAAATTAGTCTACCGCATGGTTAGTTTGCTACCTGAAAATGCAGGTGCTTCTCCCTCTCTCCCTGCAAATGCAGATAGCAAATTAACTGTGTAGTAGTTACTACACAGTAGCACATGTGTAGATGCTGTCTGGGAGTAAATTTGCTCCTAGTCAGTCCTACCACCGGGGGCGGGGGGCTACCCTCAGACTTAACCCAGGGACATGGGACTCTGAGTTTTTCCAGCCCTGCCAACTCTGTGTGTGCAGCCCCACTCAAGAGGCCTGCCTCAGGATGGTATCATCTGCCCTGATGAGCTCCAGTTCCTCCCCAGAGGCATCTACAGCCCGTCCAGCCAGATACTGTGCCCCTACACCCCAGGGCACCAGTGGGGGATGCACATCATTGCTGAAAGCAGGGACAAACTTGGTCTAATGGGGACACCTGCCATGCCCACCTGATAAGAGCTGCACTGGGAAGAGGCCCCTCCCCTCCCAGCCTGGCTGAGCTCCCCATGGCCTCTGGAGTCCCCACCCCCGTCAGCATGCAGGGAGGTGAGAGGCAGCAGAAAACTTTATTAAGCAGCCATTGCCCTCTCAGCTAGGGAGCCATGGGCCTCTCACCACGTGGAGAAACATGTCAATGCCTGTGATGATGTCCTTGGCTGCAGAGGGCAGGGATGTGTAGTGTAAGCCCAGGTACCTCTCCAGGTGGCAGTGCACATTGTGGGGAAATATGGGCTCACCCACCACACTGTCAGAGCTCAGGTTCCTATGCCAGGTTCTCAGGTGTGTGTGGGGCACCATGGTAATCATCATCAGCAGGGTGTAGTGGGTTAGGCACCCCTCAGTGCATACAGACAGCTCACTGCAGTGTGCCTGGGGCACTCTCACCAGGGGCATGGGTCAGTTGCTCCACCAATAGCCCTGCACTACAGCTATGAAGCCCTCACACCACCAAAGGATGGTGCACCTGTGCCCTTTACACTGAAGACAGGATGGGAACAGCCGACCCCAGCAAGGAAGCAATTAAGAGTGATCTTTGTGGGAGACTCACAGAAGGGGCCATTTGTCATCCAGACGTCTTTGCTTGAGAGGTCTGCTACCTTCTAGGAGCCAGGATTAGAGATGTTACAATGAGGATCCCTAAACTGGTCCACCCTACTGGCCACTACCCCATGCTCCTTGTCCATGTGGGCACCAATGACATGGTGAGAAACAGCCCTGGGAGAATCATGAGAGACTACAACACCATGGGGGTGAAGCTGAAGGAACTAGGAGCACAAGTAGTTTTTTCCTCAATCCCTCCTATCAGAGGCTATAGCGATCGGAGGGAGGAGTGCATTGAGGAGGTCAATCGATAGCTTAGGAGATGGTGTCACCATGTAGGCTTTGGATTTCTTGACCTTGGTATGCACTTCAGTGACAGTGGTCTACATGCAAGAGACAGTATTCACCTCACAAGCAGGGAGAAGAAGCTCTTCTTTATGAGAATTGTCAACTTCTCGAAGAGTGCTTTAAATTAGTTATATCCGGGGGTGGAGGGGAAGGTTCTATTGTTGTACATGAACCCTCTAGCCATGATGACACAGGGGAGGGTGTTCACTTAGTGGACATCCAGATAGGTACTAATGTCCTGAGACATTGGCAACATGACAGAAAACCTGAAGTAACTAGGGGAGAACTCAGGTGTCTTTATGGGAATGCCAGAAGAATGGGAAATAAACAGGAGGACCTGGCACTTCTTCTGGTAAATGAGGATTTTGATCTTATTGGGTTGATGGAGACCTAGTGGGATGACAAGTATAATTGGGCAGTGGATATTGAGGGATATAGGCTTTATAGGAAGGATCGAGTCAGGAAGAAGGGAGGTGTGGCTCTCTATGTGAAAGAGTGGTACCCCTCCTTGCAGGTCATGTTTGATAGCAGGGAAGGATCCCTTGAGATCCTCTGAGTCAAGATACAAGGGGGATCAGGAGAGGGAGACCTGATGGTGGGATTCTACTACAGGCCTCCCACCCAAGAAGAGGAGAGCGACCAGGCATTTTCTGGGGAACTGACTGCGGCAGCTAGCACCAGAAACATGATTGTCATGGGTGACTTCAAATAGCATAACATCTGTTAAGAGGACCATTTGGCCTGCTCCAGCAGGTCAGTCAACTTCTTGGCAGCTATAGACTATCGGTCCATGACACAGGTTGTGAAAGGACCTACTAGGGGTAAGGCCACTCTGGATTTAGTGCTTACCAAAGGGGAGGACATGATAGGTGACCAGAGATTAGGAGGTACCAGTGATCATGACTTGAAAGACTGAAAGAATGGAAATCAGTTAGTAGAACAGAAGTCCTAGATTTCAGATGGGCAGACTTGGCAAATTCAGGAGGCTAGTTAGAGAGGCCCTCTGTGACCAGTAACTGGACCATTTGGGAGTTCAGGAATGGTGGTGCTTCTTTAAGGGGGCAATTCTCACTACTCATAAAGAGGCCATTCTCACATGGGCAAAAAGCAGGAAAGGAGCCAAGAGACCTACTTTGCTCAACAGGGATATTAGGGAACTACTGAAAAAGAAAAAAGAAGCATAGAAGTAATAGAAGAATGGTTCGGCAACCAGAGAGGACTACACTTACATCACCAGGGTCTGCAGGTATGAGACATGGAAAGCCAAGCCAGGCATGGAAATCAAGATGGCAACCGAAATAAAGTACAGCAAAAAGTCCTTTTATAGATGCATAGGGATCAAGAAAAAAACAGGCTCCACTGTGGGACCCCTACTAAATATGGTGGGGCAGCCCACAGTTGATCCCTGGGAAAAGGGAGAACTTCTAAATACATACTTTACATCAGTATTCTTGGAATCAAACAGGACCTGTTCACCTGTCCAGAGGTCTAAGGAATTATGTGGAAGACAACAGACTACATGAAATCAATCCCAAACAGGTGAGGGATCTCTTAGAACACTTGAATGTTTTCAAGTCTTCTGGGCCCGATGACCTGCGTCCAAGAACCCTGAAAGAATTGGCTGAGCTTATAGCAGGGCCACTGGCAAAGCCATTTGAAGAGTTGTGGGACTTGGGAGTGATCCCAGATGACTGGAAGAGGGCCAATGTGATACCTGTATTCAGGAAAGTGAAGAGAGAGGACCCAGGAAGCTACAGACTGGTCAGTATGACTTCAGTCCTGGGAAAAAAAAATTTGAAAAAATTGTTAAGGAGATCATCAATTACAAGCAGGTTACTGGTTGGGTATTAAGAAGCAACCAGCATGGCTTTGTCGAGGGTAGATCATGGCCTGACAAACCTGGTGTCCTTCTATGACCAGGTAACTAACTATCTGGAAGAGGGACATGAGGTTGATATAATTTATTTTGACTTCAGTAAAGCCTTCGTAGGGTACTGGGCTGGACCAGTCTACAGTGAGGTGGGTGGACAACTGGCTTAGAGGCCAATCACAGAGAGTTGTAATTGATGGGATGGCCTCATCCTGGAGGGCCGTCTCCAATGGTGTTTCCCAGAGATTTGTGCTTGGACCCATGCTCTTTAACATATTTATTAATGACTTGGATAAGGGGGTGGAAAGCTCCCTGATTAAGTTTGTGGATGATACTAAGCTGTGGGGAAATGTAGGCACATCAGAGGATAAGATAAGGATTCAGGATGACCTTGACCAACTGGTTTTATAGGCAGAATGGAATCAGGTGCGGTTTAACAGGGAGAAGTGCAGGGTGCACCTGGGTAGGAAGAACCTTCACAATAACTACATGATGGGTGCTGGTCTGTTGGCTGGCACAGCATCTGAATGGGACCTGGGGTCACAATCGACCAGAAGATGAACATGAGCCAACTGTGAGGTGACATTGCCAGCAGGGCAAATAGAACTCTGGTGTGCATCAGCTGGTGTGTAGCCAGTAGATCCAGGGAGGTGCTTCTCCCCCTCTCTTCAGCATTGGTGAGGCCACAGATGGAATACTGCGTCCTGTTCTGGTCACTACACTTCAGGAAGGATGTGGATAAGCTTGAGAGGGTACAAAGAAGGGCAACCTGCATGATTAGGGGCCTGGAGGATAGGCCCTATGAGGAGAGACTCCGGGAACTGGGCCTGTTCAGTCTGAGTAAGAGAAGACTGAAAGGTGACTTGATAGCTGCCTATCACGTTAGGGGTGAGAATCAAGATCTAGCAGAGCAACTCTTCAGGAAGGCACCTCAAAGGAGGACAAGGACCAATGGGCATAAGCTAATAGAGGGAAAATTTAGGCTGGACATAAGAAACATGTTTTTCTCTGTAAGCATTGCCAGAATCTGGAACACACTCCCAGCAGAGGTGGTACATTCGCCATCCTTAGAGGTACTCAAAAAGAGGCTGGATAAGCACCTTGTTGAGCTCATTTGAGCGCAATGATGTCCTGCCCATGGCAGGGGACTGGACTTGATGATCTTGCAGGTCCTTTCTGATACTTCGATTCTATAATTCTCTGCTTGGGGTGCAGGCCATTCATGGGGGGAGGAGGGACCTGTCCTGGAGTGTCTCTCTGGAGAGGCCCCCAGGGGGAGGGGGAGGGTACCACCAGCTCCATCTCCCAGTCAGCTGGGAGCCCCAAGCCCCAGCATGGTGGGCTTGGTAGCATGTGAGGAGACTGCCTGGCCTGCAGGAGAAGCAGGGAGTGGGTCTGGAGCACCCACAGCAAGTGATGCCAGGAGCCAGGCCTGACCTAGCCTGGAAAGAGTTGGGGAAAGCAGGCTGCCTGTGGCAAACACCAAGCAGCCCACTTGCTCCTGCACAGTGAGTGAGGATGGTGGGTTTGGCTGGCAGCTGCATCTGCCAGGGCCTGTTCCACCGACTTAACCGACTCCACCTGTGTGCGCACGACCCCTGATCTGAGGCCAGGCAACACACAGTCCCCTGGTACAGTGCATGTTATCTTATAAATGTTGCAAACTCTCATAAACAGCCTATTTGTTTTGGCTCTGCAGGTCCAGCAGCTGCATATGGGGGAGAGGCACCAGCTGCCAGCGGGAATGCACCTTCAGGGTCAACGCCAGCTTTGGCTGGGGGCCTCCATATGCACGGGCTCTGGCAACAGCCAGTGGACCCAGGGCCAGGCCGTGTTGTTAGATTGGCTGGTCATTGTGGCAGAGTGGCTGGCAGATTTGCAGGCCTGGTGTGTGGAGGATATTGTGCATGAAAGGGAGAGGGTCACGCACAAACTAGAGAGGGACCAGGAGAAGGGCTGGGAGGACTGGGTGTTCAGGGATAGTCTCCTGGCTCTCAGAGAGGCACTTTATTCTCCAAGATGCCCAGGAGCGGCAGACCACCATAGTGGCCAGGGAAGTGTAGGCCACAGAGGAGGACTGCTGGGTGCTAGACACTGTTCTGGCCCTGGTGGCTTCCTTCATGTTGCTTTCCGCCCAGTCCCTGGCCCTAGCTCCGCCTGCCCCTTGGCTGCCTGCCATCCAGCCACAAGCTCCCCACGGATAGGATATATTGATTGCTAGATTTGGAATCATGGAGAAATTTTACTCTGAGGTATACTGGCCAACAGCCTCAAAGGTTTTTGCTTCCTTTCAGAATAGTGAGCAGGGCTTTGTTGTTAAGATGATATGGGTATATTTCACATGATCAATTCCTGATACTGGAAGGGCTGGAGGGTGAACCTTGGTCATCCTTGCATTCTGATTCTGTTTTTGATCCTTGTCTTTGCTACAGTACAAACATCATTATATATCTCTGTGTTTTCAGACATCTTCAGCATTGCGTGTATTAAAGCATTGGTATGAGCCCACGGATTGCTGCCACCTTTAGGTTTAGTCAGCAAATAATCTTACGTAATAGGCCCCAAGTATGACTGATGCAGTAGTTATTCAGCAGTTTTTTTGTGGTGAAGTAGTCTTCAGGGCACTTCATACCTGTAGTTAAAGGACAAATGCTGTCCTCCTTATGGACAGTATTCTAAGGATGCTTTATAACTGCTTGTCCTGTGTACTGAAGGTATGCTTTTACTATTAATGTTGGAGCACAAAATGGTTGAAAGTAAATGAGCTAAAGCAAGTATTTCCTGGTAAGGTGAAATACATTTAATTGTAATTTATTGTTATCCTAGCAATATTTATACAGTGACAGTGTGGTATTGTAATGCATTTATTTTAAAAATGTTTTCCAGATGAATGATTAACCATACAAGTCTGTAGTTCAGTGCTGAGATACAGGTAACCATAGTTACTTTTGTTGCCTAGCAACACCTTTTATACAGCTGTGAATGTTAGTGCCACTTGCTACAGCTCGGGCCAAATTCAGTTATCAATTACACCATCCAGAAAAACTCCACTGACTTCGACTAACTTACAATAAGTCAAATTAGAATAGGGCCTGGTAGTTTTCTTGAGAAAGAGAAAGAATATTGGCCAGCAAAAGAGACCGAGTCAAATTCTGATTATCGTTCCATCTGTACGTTCATTGCATTCAGAACCTGACTCAGTATGTCACCTGCTGGAATTGCTTGTTGTTTTCTTAGACGAGTGAGGTACAAATGTATAAAAAACATTCACTAATATCCTTCTCCACTGATGGCCACAAAAATGGAAATGGATCAGAATTTTTGGGGAAT
Source organism: Alligator mississippiensis (assembly GCF_030867095.1). Lineage (NCBI taxonomy): Eukaryota > Metazoa > Chordata > Crocodylia > Alligatoridae > Alligator > Alligator mississippiensis. The sequence goes on along the minus strand of NC_081824.1, from coordinate 54,052,706 downwards.
GCTTTATTTTCCAGCATAGATATTGAAGAATTACTAACAACTATGACCCATCCTCAGCTGGCATAAATCAGCCTGGCTCAGTTTACTGCAGTGATGCTAGGAGAGAGCACATACACATTTTCAAAACATACTTACGTGAAAGCTTATAGGTAGGATCCTAATGTCAGCTGTTACAGTGCGGGCACATCTTTGCTGATGTTTGGGCTCAGGTTTAAGGTCAACTTTGAGCCCAAACTCACTGACAATGTGAACAGATGAACTCTTGTGCTTCACTTTGGCAGAATATCTGCCCTACTTTAGAAGCTGTTCTGAAATTCAGCGTGTTGAGAGCTGAGGCTGCACCTACCCCACTCCTAGCTCTCCCAAAACATAGTTGTGTGCTGAAAAGCTCTCTCACAGAAACTCCACCAGTGGTCATTCTACAATTCCTTTTCTGGCCTTTCTGCAAGTCCCCACTTCCAATCTCTATTGTTCAGAAGCTCAGTTGTACCATTTAACCCCTGTTTGCCATGTATTCATCCGTTATCACCGAGGTCCATCCCACTGCATTTTGAACTGCACTTAGCAACCAGCACAACAACCATGACTTATAAGACCACAGCCAGCAACTAAGCTGCATTTTTGGTCCATTTAATAGAGTGCCAGCATGTGTGATTCCAGCAGCTGTCATTTTGCAGAAGCTAGAAGCTTGTGGGCTTGTAGAATACACCAAACAGGAACTTAACATGATGATAGGACTATGTACATGAGGTCCAAGTCCAATTTAAAAAAAAGCAATAATAAACGGTCTAGAAATGTATCAGCAGCGTGCCTGTAATAAGAAGACCGACAAGGTACTTACTGTTGTTCCTGGCTTTTCCCAAGCCCCTGCCATGTGCTTCTCCTCAAGCACACTGAGCAGTAAAAATAATTAAAGATCACATTCCACGCAATATCATTTCTGTAGTACTATCTTGCTGATGTTTTACAGCAGGGGTAGACAAAATATGGCTTATGGGCCACATCTGGCCCGTGAAGCCATTCTATCTGGCCTGTGGGGCCCCTAAAAAATTTAGAAAATTAAAATTTATCTGCCCTTGGTTCCCATAAAAAATGACAGGAACCAGGGGCAGTAGGACCCAGGGGAAGCCCTGGTGGACTCCTGCAACAGCAGGGCCTGCCCAACCCCACCCCCACAGCCAGAAGCCCCAGCAGGCCTGGGACCATGCGGCTGCCCTATGTCTGAAACTCAGGTAAGGGGGGGAGGGCAGGGAAGGAGCCTGGGGAAAAGCTGAGCCTGGGGAAAAGTGGTCCCTTGCCTGCCCCGTGGCTGGTGCCCCCTGCTGCAGCCACTCATAGCCCATGCAGGGCTGTCCTAAGCAGGCACAGGCTGCCCCATGTGGGGCACCAGCTTGTAACCTGCCCCTGCAACCAGCCTGGGCCCCATGCCAGCTCTGGGCTTGCCCATCAGGGCTGCATGTGGTGGCAGCAGCTTTGGTCCCCCTGCTTGCCATGCCAGGCAGTGTTTGCCACTGCCGCCTCTGTGTTGCCTAGCGCGTGAGCTCTGGGTGGGCAGCAGCGGCAAACACTTCCCAGAGCAGTGTGGAAGGGGTACAAGGTCCCATCTGGCAGGGACTCTGTGGAGCCAGGCCAGCTCCCCCCTCTCCCTGCTGGTGCAGCCTAGCCCGGCTCCACAGACCCCTGCCAGCCTGCACCCTGCTCTGGGCCCCACTGGTTCTGGCCCTGGGACATTGGTCCCAAGACATTGGGACATTGGTCCCAAGATGGTGACCAGGGCATGGGCACCTGTCAAGGGGGGGGGGTGCTACCCATGCGGCCCTTGACAGCTTGCCAGAACTGGGTAAGCGGCTCTCCACCCAAAATAATTGCCCGCCCCTATTTTACAAGCTTGTCCCTTACTTATCAGGACTCTGTACAAAATGTAGTAATATTTTCTACTAGAATTATATGTTCCACATAACCCATTCCTTACAGGTGACAACTGGAGGGATTCTGTTTTCTGTGGCCTGGGACTGGTATTACAGGAGGTTGGAGGGAGGTCTGAGTCTGGCTTTGCTGATTTGAGTAGCTATTGTTTTGGGGTTGTATTATAAGTGTAGGAATCTTTCCCACTTAAATTACCTGTTCACAGCATCTGATAAAGTGAACTTCAGCCAATGAAAACTTGTGCTCTCTCTCCCTATACATAGGCGACATGTAGTGGGGGCACAGGGGGACAGACACCGCTTGGCCCGCCCTCACCTCTGATGTCCCTGCGGCTGCCTGCAGGTGGTCCCCACTCACCACCACCGCCTGTGGGTGGTTGCCATGCCCCACCAGCCTCAAGAGGTATGCATCATTCATGTCTCTCTATATATCTTATTTAGTTAGTTTATAAAAATGCATGTACTCTGCCTTCTGGCTGACTTCAGACTTACATGGCTGACTACTTCTTAATTACTGCTGTAGCTACATTATTTCCCTTTGCTACTTCTCTCATATGCTAGGTACGGACAATCAAAAAGCCCAAGGCTGAATCAATTCAATGTTTGCAGGTTAGTCTAAGCTGAACAGATTAAATTGAAACAGAAGTGAGCAGACATTTACCTTTGATTCAGGAAATGCAGCCACATGCCTGCAGTGGCTCAGGCCAAAAGCCAGGGGGTGCTAGAGCATGGTTCTGGCTGTGTGTTCACTTCCTCTTCCTGCTGCCCCTGGGGTTTGTGGGATTTGCAGTCCAGAATTACAGTAGCATGACTCTGTAGGGTTGCTCATCACTTCGTCTTCTTGCTTCTAGGTGCCTTGTATTTGTAGTCCATAGTTGCAGCCAGCAGTAAGTTTGAGTGGGAGAAGGGGTGTTTAACCCCCCTCCCTGGCCCCAGATCCCACCTGGGGTTTGCTGGGGGGGCAGTCCCTCCTCCTTCCACCTCCTCCTCCCCCTGTAAACTGGGATGCATCCCCAGCTGGGTGTGCCCTCCCATCCCCTTGTCAGCCAGCCCTCACTGCTCCTGCTACAGAACAGAGGGGTGGGGCCAGACCTGTTCTCTGGAGCAGACAGCCCAGCCCAGCCCAGGGCTGAAAAGCATGCTGGGATGCTGGGGAACTCTGACTTAACTTGAACCAGAAAGAGGTCTGGGACAGAAATTTCATAAACTGGTTTGACCCAAATCAGTTCAGTCTGATACTGCATTCAACCCGGTTAATCTTAAAACAGTTTCATCCATTTTGAAACCAGTTTAAGTGGACTGAGCTTCTGTTTTGTTACAGGTTTAAACCAGTTTCTGATTACTTAGACCAGTTTATGTGTAACTACTGTCCTTAGCCATATTGTACTCTGGTAGTGTCCACTAGAATGGGGTCCTGGTTCATGAGCAGGGCTACAAGACACTGTAGTAATAAATAAATGAACAGTCAAAGAGAAACTAGGCAGGTGCAGCACCATGCTGTTACTCCTTTCTGGGAAGGTGGATGGAGCTCCTCATGTCCTTGTTCTTTCTGCTCCCAGAATTGCCCTGCCCAGAATCTTCCTGACTACAGGCAACCCCACTTAACACTGTTTTGCTTAACGCTATTTCACTATAACGCTCATTTTAAATTGATACCTAATTTCACTTAGCACTCAGCAAGTTTTGCTATAACACTCACAGTCACCATCTTGGGTCATTAAAACGCTTGTGGTCGCCACCATGGGTTGTCAAATACTTTCGGTTTCTCTTCATGCTCGTTTCGCTTAACGCTCATTTTTTCAGGAACCGATTAAGAACGCTAAGCGGGGGTTGCCTGTATTATCTTTTCCCATTTCTGTACCCTATTTAAAGATTCATCTCACTCCTTCCTCTCCCATTTGTTTTATTTTCCACATCATAGCTACTTTATAATACTCATGTTTTTCTGCCTGTTATTCCTATGTTTAATGTGTCAGTTCTTATCACTAGCTAGAAATTTCTTATTTTATAAAACACTGTTCCTGGTAAAAAGGCCTCATGGTTGAATGTTGTGTGTATTTAAGATATGAGTTCCCCTTGCCCCATTTGCAGCCCACATACTGATGCAATTTCCCTCTGGTTTGTTCCCAGATAAGTGTTGACACAGTGCTTGAATAAGATGATGAAGGACTCTGTTTACAAAAGAATGCTCTGTGGTATCTTTCTGCTTTCACAGGAAGCTTAACAGCTTGCAGAACAGCAAGTGGCAAATGTTTAGTACAACATTATGCCAGCTTGAGGACAAACTGTTCCTTTCAGGAATGTTTTTAGCCTTAAATGAAAGGAAAATCCACCTTGCACAATTCTTGGGGGGAGGGAGGAGATTGCCACTTAGTTGCATTGCCAGCATCTTTAATTCTGAAGCGTCTCCCGAGGCTTTTTCAATCAAACATAAACTTTCTATGGCGACAGGCTATAACATTGCAAGTGGTTGTTTCATAGGAATGAGGATTCCACTCCTGTGTATGAAGTAGTAAATCACCTTGTCTCAGCCTGCAGCATTACCAGTCTGCTGATCTGATACTAGGAAGCTGGGTAAAGCAATTGAATTGGGTAAGCAAATCTGAAAACACCAGAAAACAAAGAAAAAGGAACTTAAACAGTGACTGTTCAGCTGTAAACAATATGGTCATGCAAGGTACTCATTGGGATGAGTGTGAACTGAAGATTAATTTAATGAAAAGAAAAGAAAGGAGCTGGCTTTAGTGCACTCCCATTCAGCCCCATGACAATTGAAGTTTGTTCATCTGTGATTATCTATCTTGTTAATTTTTCAACCTGAAGTGGGAGTCTCTATTTGTAGTAACAGGAAACCCTGGTTAATTTGGTGTTTAATGAAAAAGATGTTACATAGGAGTTGATGGAGTGGGATTTGTGAAATTTCCCTGAAACTTCTTTCCTCAACTCAAGATACCAAGCTTCAATACAAAGTCTGGGGAAAGCATCACTGTAGAGCTGGCTGAGTCCTAAGTTAGGTTTAATGTACAGAGTGCAGTAAACCCCTGCATGCCAAGTTTCATATTTGTATATATATAATAAAGTGTGTGTCTGTATGTATGTATATTCACTTATAACTCAAGAATGACCAGTCCTCTCTACTCAAAACCTTCCAAAATTACTGAATACCACCCAAGGAAAATTATAGGTGGGTTATTGTCACTGGAAGCCCCAAAAAGGGTCAAGTGAAAAGTCTCAGGAGGCAGCGGCAGCCTCCTGTCATCTCAAATGCAGATCTGAGGGCCCAGGCTCCCCAGGGAGGAATCCAGCATAGCCCCACAGCCCTCCCAGGAGTGCAGGCCCCCATATCTGCATGCGACATGACAGGAGGCTGCCACTGCTGGCAAGGGACACAAGTTTTGCTTATCAGCAATTTAAGGTACAGTTTCCCAGAAACCCCTACATCTATTTCCTTGCAACTTGGCAGGCTTCATGATCTTAGAAGGCGCTACCATCTCTGCCATTTTAATCCAAATCAGACAAGAAATGACAAAGTTATAGGCATTTTCATGATTCCCCATTATAGCCTATGGGCAAAATGTTCAAACAGCAAAATAGTTTTGGCAAAACGAACCAGAACAGCGCTTCGAAACAAAACATGACGACAAAACGAAACAATGTCCCATCAAACCAGATAAATGGAAGTTGAAACAAAACAGTGCTCTATCTATCTATCTATCTAGCTAGCTAGCTATCTAAAGATATGTATCTATGTATGTGTGTGTATATATATCTATATATCTCTAAAGATATATATTTATATTTATATCTGTATAAATCAATATATAAAAGTTTGGACTAAAATATCAGGTCCCTGGTTACCTAGTAGAAACAACAACACAGAAAAAATAGCAAGATCATAATTTCCCTGTGGAACAAATAGTATTTTCCATGTAAAAAAGTATTTCAATGGAAAATTCTTAAACAGGATCACTAAGTATATGGTGACTCAGAGAAGCAATCATTAATCTAACCATGAGGTGCAACGTGGTGGGTAAATCATCTTCTAGTGACTGATAGTGGGATTCTATGGTACAGTGTATGCTAGTATCACAGACAATGTCTCTTTTGGAGAGAAATCTAGACTATTATCTTAGATCTTAGAGGCCTGGGCCTCTAAAGTCATTTGTTTTAATATGTTTCATGTTCCATGAGAAAAGCTGCTAGCTAAACATAAGGATGTTTTAGAGATAAAGGTTTTTAATTCACTGGTCACTGGGGAATCCCCGGTAAAAGAACATGAAGGGTGCGGTGCATAAACTTCTATGGGAAAAGGTATATTTTTTAGGGGAAAGTGAAACACTGCGCATTAAATTGTAATTCTGAATCCATTTTTTTTTTGCAGCTTTTCAGCCCCAAATGCTATCTGAAGTCACAGGCATAGCCAGGCAGCTCTATGCTCAGCACAGCCACACAATGCCAGCAGTGTGAATTGCAGTAATGCTATCAGCTACCACTGTGGTCACAGCTGTTCCTGCACCCCTGCATGAAGCTGCTGCCTCTGATACCCTGACCCCTCCCTCCCACTCCCATTACACTACTCTCTGAGGTTTCATTCAGGTGCAGTTCAAATAATTGTAACACAGATGATGACGGTATTATGTGATGTGAAACATTATGATGTTATCATGTCATGTAGCATGTACTCTTTGCTTACATCTTGGGAAGTATTTCCTCTGCATTCAGAAAGAGACCAAATCTGAATTTGAAAATAAAATTGACTTCAGTACCTTCTTTTGACAAAGCTAAAAATAAACACTAGCTATTGATTAGTGTATTTGTATTATGTCTCCGTAAATGAATATTAAGTCTTGTTAGCTTCATTAGGCACAAAAATATATGAAGCATTTTTATAATGCTAATTTGTTCACTAATAACTACAATATATTAACTGCTTTTTTTATTGGCATCCTTTTGTCTGCGAGAGACTGTGGATATTGTAGCCTATGACACAGATGGTTTGCAGTGTTTCATGTGACTGAATAGTCCAATCTGAGATTTTCATGATCTATGGCAGTGGTTGCAAGTGTGTGTGTCATGATTGGGTGGTTCAGGAGCTGCTTGTTTCCTATGGACTCTTTTCAATTCCAGATGTTGGAGCCGATTCCTGTCATCACTTTGATGCCCAAGTGGAGACAATGATGCCACTTGTTCCCATCACTTGCCAAGATTTCCCATTGGTCAGGATCAATTCCAAATGCCTTCATGTCTTGCTTACACGTGTCTTTGTAGTGAAACTTGGGACATCCTGTTGCTCTTGTTCCCTACAATAGTTCCCCATATAGCATGTCCTTGGGTATATGCCTATCTTCCAATCTGCTCAGATCATCTATCCAGCACAGTCCTCTCTGTTTGAGTATGTCTGTCATACTTGGTAAATTTGCCCTTTGAAGAACATCTACATTGGTAACTGTATCTTGCCATTTGATGTTGAGCATGCAGTGTATACAGCATTGTTGGAAGCTGTTTAACCTTTTCTTTTGATGTATATATGGTGTCCATATTTCCCCACCACACGAGTGTGCTGACTATGCAAGCTTTGTACACTAGCATTTTGGTGTTGATGATAAGCTTTGAGTTGTTTCATGCTCTTTTAGTTAATCTGATGAAGGTGGTGGCAGCCTTTCTGACGCAAACATGAAGTTCCTCCAGTGAAGAACAGTGAGAGGTTGGTAGTCACGGTGGAACCTAGGTAGTTGAACTTTTGGACTACTTTTAGCTGGTTCTTATTAAGAGTGATTAATGGGTCTTGTGGAACTCCCTGTCCTAGTACAACTGTTTTCTTTATGCTGATAGTGAGAGAAAATGTTTGGCTAGCTCTTAAGAGGCAATCCATGAGTTCCTGTCGTAAGTCTTTAATGTGGGCTATAAGGGCAGCATCATCAGTGAATAGATGCTCCCTGATAAGTACCTTTCTAACTTTAGTTTTTGCCTTAACTTGTGACAGGTTGAAGAGTTTCCCATCTGATCTTGTGTGAAGGTACACATGTCTTTAAACACACAATTCAGAAGTACTGAGAAGAAGATTCTAAAGAGTGTAGGGGCCAGAAGACATCCTTGCTTCACTCTACTTTTCATCACGAAGCTGTCCAAAGTGGACCTATCAAACTGAACAGTTGTTTTCATGTTGTCGTGGAAGGAGTGTATAAGCCTTAACACAATTGGTGGACACCCTATCTTTTCTAGGACTGCAAATAGGCCTGTTCTGCTGATGGTGTCATGTGCTTTGGTTGGATCCCCAGAGGGATGTACAGCAGTTGGTTTTGTTCTCTGCCCTTTTCTTGAAGTTGCTGCAGGGCAAATATCATGCCTATGGTTGATCTTCTAGCCCTGAATCCACATTGAGATTCAGGGTAGACATGACTTACCAGCTGTTGTAGGCTCACCAAGATGACCCCTGTGAAAGCTTTTCCTACTACACTTAGTAGTGAGATACCTCTTTAGTTGTTGCAGTCACTCTTATCTTCTTTATTTTTATACAGAGTGACGATGTTTGCATCATGCATGTCTTGCTGTACCTCACACTTTTTCCAGCATTTGAGTAGCAGCTGATGAAGATATGGTATCAAGCTTTCTTTCCTGCACTTGAGAATTTCCACTGGGATACCATCTTTTCCAGGAGTCTTGCCACTTGATAATGAATCAATGGCCTTGATTAACTCTTCTACAGTGGATTCTACATCTAACTCTGGTATGACCTGTAGAGTTGGTATTTGATCCAGTGATTCACTGTTGATGTTTCTTTCTTGTAAGTAAAGTTCTGAGTAGTATTCAGCCCAATGAGACATCTGCTTACTTCTATCTGTAATGGCTTTGCTGCTGCGCAACTTAAGATGGGCAAACCTGTTGATAGTAGGGTCAAGAGCTTTCTTCAGACCATCAAACATGGATTTAACATTTCCTGTGTCTGAGGCTGTCTGTATCTCCTCACAGAGCTTAGACCAGTACTGATTTGTGCAGCATGTGGTTGCTCTCTGTACTTTGTTTTTTGCCTGTCAAAGTCTTGCTTTGGTGTTTTCTGTTTGGTTCTTGCTGTGTTTCAGATAGGCTGTGTTCTTGATGTTGATGAGAGGTAATAGTTCTTCTGCATTTTCTTTAAACCAGTCCTTATTGGATGGTCTCTTCCCCCTTCTCCCCCTCACCCCTTGAGTATAGCTTTAGCTGTTTCATGGATTTCAGTTTCTAAACCTTCCCAGATTTCCTCTGCCTTCTTTGGTAGTGACTTCCCAAACATGCTGAGTTTCAAAACTTTCAGAAACTCATGGCATTTCATCTAGTACCTTGGTGTTAGTGGTATTGATTTAGGACTTGCTTCTAGGTGTTGCTTCATGTAGTTTCTTGGCTTTATCTTTCACTTTGGTAATGATCAAGGAGTGGTCCATGTCACAATCAGCACTGTGGAACACGCAGGTCTTCTGCACTGAAAGTATATCTTTCTTCCTGACAATAACAAGGTCTAGCTGGTGCCAGTGGCCTGATCATGGATGTCACCGTGACACTTCATAGCAATCTTTCCAGCAAAATATGAATTGATAATACACAGTTGGTTTTGGCTTTGTGAACATCATCAGCGCTTATGCACCAACACTCAACTCCACCCCAGAGGAGAAGGATTAATTTTACAATACACTGCACTAAGTTGTTAAAGGAATACCATCAACTGAGTGACTATTTCTCCTTAGAGACTTGAAATGGACAGGAAGTGGAGAATAAGTGTTGAAAAATAACTACATTTTCAAGTCATACCATACTTACTTAAATATAAGATGAGGTATTTCCCCCCACCCCACCCCCAGTCAGCACAGGAAAAAATGCCCTCACCTTACATTCACAGACCTAGCGGAGCAAGGTGTAGGCAGCTGCTGTGGCTCTGGCTGTGGTCCTGAACCTCATGCCTTCCCCACTCTGCTTCCCCTCTGCAGTTTCTGCCCTCCCCTCTCCCCAAGGGCTGTGCAAAACAGCACCATTCCATTTCGACTTCTGTTTTGCCATTTTGAAATGGTGTTTCAAAATGGCGAAACAGTGTTTTGTTTCACTGTTTCAAAGCACTGTTCTGTGTCATTTAGTCAAAACTGTCTCGCTGTTTCGATGTTGTTTCAAAGTGTTTCGATGTTCCACCCATAGGCTCTAGTGGGGAATCATGATAATGCCAGAACTTTGTTTTTCCTAATTTGAATGAAAACAGCAGGGAGGGTAGGCCCTACTGAGGCCACAAAGCCTGTCAAGTTTCAAGGTGATAGGTACAAGTGTTTCTGGGAAACTGCACATCAAGCTGCTGACAAGCAAAACTCAGGACATGTGTGATTTTGTGTGTGTATTAGGGCGCGCCCTCACTGGCACTGGGGCCTCGACATGACCTGGTAGTGTGCCCCAATGAGGTCTCCTCCTCCCCTAGAGCCTCATTCCAGTCCACCATTGTAAATAACAACAGGTAAGTAAGCAGCACAATAGCACTAGCATCTCAGGCAGCCAAACTGTCACAGAGCCTTTCTTTCCTTTCCTGCAGGAGCTTCTTCTCCAGCAGCTGCCAGAGAACTCTGCCTGCCAGCCCCAGCCCTGGGGCTTAGATGTGCCCAGGGCCCTGCCTCTTTCTGGACAGCTGACCAGGGACAGATGCTAGGGGTGTAGGTTGTAGCAGTGTTGGTCTAAGGACATGGCACTGGCAGACGAGGTTATTTGGGTCAATCTGATATCTTTTAGAAGACAGACTGAATACTTGGGAGAAATATATCTTAGCAAGCTTTCAGGTTGAAAAAAACCTTCGTCAGGCTGAGGAAACACCTGCAGTGGGTGTGTGTGCTGTTCCTGGATGGAAGGAATAGTAAAGAAGCCAGAGGCTGGCATGCAATGCAGGCAAGAAAGCCAGTCAGTGAAAATGGAAATGTAGGCATCAGGGGGTGGAGGGGGGAAGGGGGATCTAGCAGCACAGGTAAAAGTGGAGAGGAACCTATGAACTTCAGTTCACCAACCTCCTGGATGCAGAAACTAATGGACTCAGTATAGATATTGGAATTCTGACACACTACAACCTGCTGCACATCTGACTCCCCAGGTACCTCTCCACTTCTACCTGCTACATCCCCCCCCCCCCACACACACACACAGCCTGTCCCTCACCCCCTGATGCCTCCATTTTCATTTTCACTGGAAAAGGGATGGCCATCCACAGAAAGCATCTCCTCGATGCTCTCAGTGACCTCATTTGCCTTGGGAACATGCCCCACTGTGTGCCTACCTTTCCTCCACTGTTCCAGGGTGGCCTAACTCTGCTTCTTGGGGCTGGGGGCTTTGGAGCAAGAGGGGGACTTCTTTTTGGGCACACTCCCACTGGTGTCAGGCTGAGGAGGAGCAAGGGCAAGGGGGAGGTGCCTGCAGAGATGCATCAGCATCCCCGTGGTGCTCATGTGTTTTGTTCCCTTGCCTCACCTGGTTTTGGCTTCGCAGTGCAGGCTGATAGTATATGTGGGATCCTCTGTCAGCTCAAAATGATCCCAGACCACACTACTCCCTCACTTCTGGGGTGTGGGTGCATGTGTGAATGCTGCCTTTCCCCTCTCCTTAGCAGACAGAGGCACAGCAACAGGAGAAGCAGACTCAGCTGAGCCACTTGTGTCCACAACCTCTACCTCAACCTCCTCTGAAGTGCCTTCTGGGGAAGGAGGCCTGGCTCTAGGGGAAACTTGAGGGGTGTGGAGCACAATCTCATATAAATCTCTCTCTTTCCCTAGAATTTCCCTTGCTAGGGCACTCAGATCCAGTTCCAGCTCTTCCTCTGGCACTGGAAGGGTCAGGATGGGAAGTGAAATGGGGGTAGAGGAGACTGTCACGCTGATACTGCTTGTTGTCATGGTGGTGGTAGTGGTGGGGAGGGTTTATGGCTGGTGCTATTGGAGGGGATGCAGACTCAGGCAATGGCACTAGCATTGCTACCCTCTCCTTGCTGCCAGTAGAAACAAAAGCCTCATGCCTGCTAATTGAACAATCCCACTTGCTAGTAACAGACTAGCAAATAGGAAATGATAGCTTTTCTCTGACACTGTTGAGCTGCTGGAAGACACAGCTCAGTAAGCTGACCCCAAGGCACTGAGAAAGCTCAGTTCCAACAATGCTTTTTATGCTGTTTTTCCATCCCTCCCCCAGAGCATTGGGATTGAAAGGGACATCAGGGAAGGATCACAGTCACCAGCCAGCTACACAATCAAAATCAGAGCAGTCCTTCCCCTCTCTTCCCCCTCCCTCTCCTTAGTTTCTCTTTAGCTGCAAGCAAGCCCAGCTTTGAAACTCAAAACATTTCAAAACTTTCAAAACGTTTTGTGTGCCCTCATTTCATTTTGAAACTATTTCAAAACCTTTTGTTTCATTTTGGTTTCACTGTTCCAAGCTCAAAACGAGTCAAAACCGTGTTGAAATGAAACACCCATCAAAATTTGACAATGCCCCACTGCCTACCTCCTTCCCTTACTATTAGGCACAGCTCAGCTCTGGTTTGACTTGGGATCTCTCCTGGGCAGGAGCATATGGAAACTCCTTCCCCTGCCAGGCCAATCAGCAGCACCAACACTATTGCATTGCCTGCCCACCCAATCAGCAGCACTGACACTGCTGCATGACCAGGCAAGGACTGAGCTTCCACATGCTATGCTCTGGGACAGAGCAGCCTGAGCAGCATCTGACAGTAAGGGAGGGGAGGGGAAGAAGTAGAAACTGGGGAGTGTGTGTGCCCGGGGGGAGGGGGGGGGAATAGGCAGTGATTGGGAGGAATGGGCAGAAGCTGGGGGCCAGATGGGGGTGGCAGGTGCAGGTGGGGTAGGAAGGCTGCAGGGGAAGAAGTGGGTGGGGCAGAGGTCAAGGGGGCCATCTGACTTTCCTCCAGCCATTGCTTTCCCTGATGTAGCAGTGGGGGCAGGGGTAGGGGGGATTTAAGATAATCCTTCAATACTAAGATTTTATACCTGGAAAATTATAACAAATTTATGAATTTTTCATATATAGAATCTAATTATTGAGGAGTTGTCTTATATTCAGGGTCATCTTATATTCAAGTAAATATGGTAATTTTTATCATAATCAGCTCTTAGGTCATATACTAGGTTATGATATTATAATATTTTAAATCATTACATGAAGAAACAGCTACTCTATAGTCAATTTCTGACAACTGGTACAAATTACCTAATTTCTAATGGTGTTGGAGGATTAATTAACTGATGTTTTCACAGCTCTTGGAAGATGAAAAGTACTGGAAGAGTGCTAAGTAGCAGTAGTATTGCTAATAACTCTTTAGAAATAAAGACTCCTAAGATACTTCATGCAAATCCACTGTGATAAGGAAAACTCTAACTAAACCCTCCTAGTAATGATATCGCACAAGGAGAATTATTTTTGCAGGGGTTTTTTAAGTCTTCCATGAAACAATAACAGTTCCCTAAATGGAAAAGAGCTGTCTTAAAAAGCAACTTTAGTAAAGTATGGTAGTAGGTGGTGCATCCTAATTAGTTAGTTGATTTGAATAAAGGAAACCAATTATTTTACCAACTTTTTATAGAAATATTTATAATTTCTGATTGTATTCACTGCATAGCTTGTCCAACAAGTCAACACACCCTTATAAAAGGACATTCTATAAGTCTAGCCATCTCTCGACTCCCTTTTTGGGGCAGAAGTACCTCAGAAGCATGACAGGTAGTTGAAGAATGAGCTTCCAGCAACCATATAGAACTCTTATAGGAACCCCCAGCATTGCCTTCTCTTTTTGTCCAGATACCTGGATGTCTAGTGTAAGTCATAAAAAAGCTTTAGAAGTAAGGTCATGTTTTCCCTAAATATTCACAAAGGGATTCACAAAAATGGCATTATCCAATAGGTTGCAGCTTTATAAACTGTCATTGTAAACTTCAGACATTTGCTATGTTTCTCAGGACAGGAGGTTTACATGATTGAATGGAAAGCTCTAGATTCATCAGGTAGATTCATGGGATGGATATATGTCTATGCATCAATCTATATACATCTATCTATATATTCTGTATTATAGAATACAGAATATATAGAATACCAAAACATTTTAAAATTCCTGGAACTTATGATAGGCTGGCTTGAGAAATGTGTTCTTCATTTTGGCTTCCCTTTTTAATCTCATAACTAAGCCTAAAGTGAGAACAAAAAATCAACCTAAATACCCCAGGTGTATGGCATGTGGTGCAGTGAATGATTCTTCTGTAATATATATATGGTGTATGCATGTATGTGTACACACACACACACGTATGTATATTTGTATATATATATGTGCATGTATACCATATATATATTACAGAAGCATTATTCACCACACCACATGCCATACATTTGGGGTATTCAGTTTGTTTTTTTGTACTCACTTTAGGCTTAGTTATGAGATTAAAAAGGGAAGCCAAAATGAAGAACACATCTCTGAAGCCAGCCTATCATAAATTCCAGGAATTTTAAAATGTGAAAAATAGAGTGAGGCATATAAAGATAATAAAGAATGAGCACTGTTGACAAATGAGTCATCAGAGCTACCTGACTCAATAAAGAAATGAACTTTTGTGATCCAGCCTATAATAGGGACATACATTCTGTTCATACCAAAATCTCATTAATATCTCTGGAGGTCTGATATACACATATAGGAAAAAAATTAAGCTTAGGGTAATAAAAAGAAGTTTTAATATATGACTAGCTGCATGCTCACAGCTTTTAAACAAATATATTTTTCAAAATTAATTAGCTAACCTAAAAGGAAAGCATAACATCACAAATGTGAATTCTAGGAGCAACTGATTGGTAGAACTAAAAATATTCTGTGTTGTTGTGGGGATTCATCATGTTACTAAAATAGCATGAAAAATGTAAACAGCAGAGCCTTAGCTGGCAAAGTAAGCAAAATGGAAATAGCATGTTCATAATTCAGATGCAAATTCAAGTACATTGAGGGAAGGATCATATTAACTCCCTTATCTGCTCTCCTTATGTTGTTGAGTAGCATTCCAAAACTAATGGAAGGCTAGGAAGTAGCTATTGTATCAGACAGCAACAAAGACTACTGTTCAGAAATAGTCAACTTGCCACAAGAGCTAGTAGGAAAAGGGAGTCTTGCCTCTTCGAAAATGATGATTTTTTCTGCTAAAAATTGAAATCTGAAGATTTTGGCCAATCCGTAATGTCTTCATCTAAAACTTTTACTTAAAAAGTTGCTGGGGTGTGGATTGATTTAGAAATGCTGCTTGGAGCCTTCTAGTTCAGTGCCACATATGCCCATTCCCCCCCCCTGGTTTCACTGGTGTTCATTTTCTTTTCAACAACATTTTCCATAAGAAGTAGGCTCAACTCCCCACCCCCACTCCTGGAAAAAACCCCAAAAGCAACCAAAACAAAACAACCAAGACAAGGTGCTTAATGGACAACCAGTTTCCAGTTTTGAAGGAAAACTTTCTACCAACAATACTACCAATGTTCATCACTATCCAATTTGTGATGTGTGACAAGTAGAAAGCCTAACTGTTTGCCATTTTCAAAACTGTGGCAAATGCACATCCAAAGTTCATCTTATTATAATAATTGTATATGAAATTATATAATATGCAAAAAGCTATCCTGAAAGAACATTATTTACAAGTTCAAAGAAAAATTAAAAAGCCGGACTTAATTTGGCACCTTTGTGGGTCCACCCTATGCGTTAAATTAGGGTGGAAAGGGTCTCTGGGGAAAGTGGTATATAAGCAGGTACTGTAGCAAATCATAAATACATAAAGGAGCAGAACTAAGGTCTGAGGAATAATAAATCTGGTATTTCCTAACCTCCAAGAACTTGATTTTGCAATTTGTAAAACATGCTTTTAACATTGTTTTGTAGATGAAATTTCCTAGTTATTTTTAAAAAGAGAAAGTGAAACCCAACTCTGTTACATGCAAAAGTAATAAGCTCCAAATATGAATCAGCAGTAGTTTTGATCTTGAATATTTGGCACCGGAACACATATTGCTGCCACTGGAGAATTAACTAAATAAACTGGCAGTAGAAGAATGCCATTAACTAGAGAGGGGAATAGGCTGTTAGGTGTGTTCTTGGGACCTGGAAAGATTCTTGGAGAGGGAAATAGAGCTCATTCCATTTCTTACTTTACCCCTCTTTTTTTGCCTCTTTCTTGCAGGCAGTCTTTGAAGCCACATCCTGTATCCAAAAAATAATGAGGATATTCTTGGCTTGCTATATGCTCTTTTCCTTCCTTTTTCTTGATTGCACTTGAGTGGTGGGGAAATCCATCACCCTCTGGTGGCCCCAGGAAAGGCAGGAGAGACCATTCAATCCAGGTTCTCAGTCCATGGAGAAAATCTGTTTAGGAGGAAGAGTTTGGTTTTTTTACTACCCAGAATGACAGAGGACATGTGCTAGGTCTTGTAGAGGGAGGAGACCAAGGCAGCTCTCTTTTCGCTGAATGTTATAGCACAATCTGATCTCCAAATATTTATATTTAATGTGGGTGTACTAGTGGCACTTCTTTCTCCCAGCTGATCCACTATGGACCACCAAACCAGGAATAGAGTTGAACTAACAGAATTATCCAAAGTACAAGACCTAGTTGTAAGTGAGGGAGACTATAACCAGATTTCAATGAAGTTGGAGGACTAGTAGGTAAAATCTCCTGGGAAACAAATCCATGGAAGAAGAGTTAGGAAGAGTTAGCAGAACAATATTAAGAGTACAAGCGTAAACTATTTCAAGGCAAAGAAAAGAGCAAGAGACCAACCTGACTTTAACAATATCTCACTAACAGTACTGGTAAGGAAAAAGGTTGGGAGGCAAACCTAATAGCTGAAGCTGAGAAGGCCAAAGTACTTATGTTTTTTGCTAGAGTCTTCATTGTAAAGGATTGACTTTGATTAGCTGACTCATGCAATTAGCAACCGCAACAAAGGGGGTAAGAACTTAAGCTAGAAAAGGGAAGGAATAGTTTAGCAACTACTTAGATGCCCAGACCAAGTTAATTTTGCCCTTGTTCTTAGACAAACCAACTTGGTCCAGGAAGGGGTCCCTCCAGCATGCCATATTTAGGGTGACTGTTCGTTTTGTTTTCTCTGGGACAGTCCTGTTCTAAACCCCTTGTCCCAGGTGTTGGGTCACTTGGGGGAAGTGAATGCTTTTACCATGTTTTCAGCAGGACACCTGAGCCAAGGTATTTAAATGGGACTATCCCACTCTCTGGTGCTCCAACACACCTACTCTCCCTCCCTGGCATGCTCAGCTGAGCACAATGAAGATGGAAATATGATCATCCTAACCATACTGCTCCATGAACAGAAACAGTGCAGCTATGTCTGTGAGGTGCCAAACAGTGCTGATTACTGCCTTCCTCCCTCCCTTTCCCTACTCCAGTACCATACAGATCTATCTTTGTCACTTCTGGTAGGCAAAAAAAGAAAGTACAAAGCATGAACAATATGTAGAGGGTGCTGGGCATAATATGTTTTTGTGGTTTTATAGAACTGAAACAATTTTAGAGCCTTTAGCAATTATCTTTGAGAGCTTGAGGAGAATGAGGTTCTAGAAGACTTGGAAAAGGGCAAATACACTGTCTATCATTAAAGAAGAGCAAAAAAAAAAAAAAAAAAAAAGGATGACACAGGGAATTTTAGACCAGTCAGTTTAACTTCAGTTCTTGGAAAATTATGGGAATAAATAATCAATTTGGAAGAGCCTAGAAGATAGCAACGTGGTACGTAATAGCCAACGTGTATTTCTCAAGAACAAATCATGTCAAACTAAATTAATATTCTTAAGCGACAGAGTAACAAATCTTGCAGATAGGTGAGACGCAATAGGTATGATATATCTAGACATTGGTAAAGCTTTTGACATTGTTTTATATGATAGTCTCATAAATACTAAGAAGATAAGGGAATATGACCTAGAAGAAATTACAGTAAGGGGTGTGCACAAATGGTTGAAAAACTGTAGTCAAGGAGTAGTTATCTATTAATAACTGTGAGACTGGAACAGTAGATCAAATAGGGTTGTATGAGGGTTTGTCCTAGCTACAATATTATTTAATATTTCATTAATGACCTGAATGATGGAAGAGAGAATATTTTTTGCAGACAATACCAAGCTGGGAACAATTGCTAGCACTTTGGAGGGCAAGCTTAGAATTCAGTGATTTTTGACAAATTAGAAAAATGATCTAAAATAAAAAAGATTAAATTCAATCCAGAAAAGTGCAAGTACTGTTTTTAGGTAGCAATAATCATCAGCACAAACAGAAAATGGAGAATGACTTCCTGTGCAGTATTTCTGCAGAAAAGAATTTAAGGTTATAGTGGAACAGAAACTGAACATCTCTTAACACTGTCATGCTGTTAAAAAAAAGAAATAAAAAAAGCAAATATCATATCGGGGTGTATAAACAAAGTATTATATTAAAGGCATGTGAAGTAATTCCTCCACAGTATCCAGCACTGGTAAGACCTCAGCTGAATATTGTGTGCCGTTTGAGACACCATTCTTTCCAGAATGATGTAGACTAGATGTAGTCAATCCACAAGTGGCATGCTTAGCCACTGTGTTTGGTACACCACAACACAGCACACCACAGTGAGCTGGGAGAACAGCAGCAGGTAGAGCAGGGAGGCGAGAGCAGAGCTATTTTTCAGGTGATTGGAGTGGCATTTGGGAGCAGGGTAAGGCTTACCTTGCGGCATGCATGCCAAAAAGGTTGGCCCTCATTGATGCAGACTAATTGGAAAAAATCCAGAGGAGAACAAGGAAAGTAATCAGAGGTCTAGAAAGCATGGCTAAAGACATAGGTTTGTTGAGTTTAGAGAATATAAAACTGAGTGCAGACATGATGACAGTCTGTAAGCAGGTCAAAGTTTGCTGTAAAGAGGAAGGTAATAAATTATCATCTATGTTCAGCAGGGATAGGATAAGAATTAAGGGGTTAAGCTGTATTAGGAAGATTTACTTTAGACACTGCGGAATCTTTCCTGTTACACGCCTAGTTAAGCACTGACTGCCACTTGTTCCCTGTGAAATCTGTGTCAGTGGAGGTTTTTAAGAGCAGGTTAAACAAATATCTGGCTAGAATGGTTGAAATCTAGTTGATCCTTCTCTGAGAAAGAGATATGGACTAGAATGACTTCCTGTGGTCGTCTGCATACTCTCTTTCTGATTATTTGAGTAGGCAGGCAACAGGTTTCTGAGAAATGCCAGGGAGAGGTGGATTGTGGTGATTCTTAAAAGATTATACTTCAGCTAAAGTTAACAACATTTTGCAAAACAAGGAGAAGGCACCTCCTTATTGCTGGTGGGTGGCTCCTGCCAACAAATATCAAGGGCATGATACAAACAGTAGTGATATGAGAGCTTCTCAAAATGAATTGCAAGAATGTTTTAGTGTTGGAAAAGAGATCATAATCATTGCCCCTTATAATACCATTCCGTTATTGAAGCATCCACAGAAAATGCATTGCATCCATTATAAAAACATAATACAGGATGGGAGATATTGAAAAATATTATTATTTCTACAAAATCCCTTTAGTTTTGCTCAGATGTAAGAGTGTGAAAGCTTATAACTCTATAAAAGTGATGCTGAGTCATTTTGATGTCAGATGCCTGAAGCCCACATAAAATTTCAGGTTTGTCACTGCTGAGTCATAGTGGCAGGTGCTTCTTGTTAATGTCATCCAGGTTATAAACTGGATCACAATCTCTCTTTCTCTCTCCCCCTGCTCTCTCAAGCATGAGAGACAAAGAATGTGGGGCCTGATTCTATTCCACCTAAATGTGCACTGTGTGTGAAATTCTGTTCCATGCTGCTTGAGTCCCTGAAAATCCAGGAATGTGATATTATTTCTGTGATATTGCATCTTATTCTTAAGACTGAGTTACAAAAAAGTAATGAGGAGGAGCAGAACCCATCCATTGTGTTAACAGTTTTTTCAGGGACTCAAGCAGGGTGGTATAGAATTGTGCTTTGGTACACAGGACCACTTTTACTCAAAAAGATGGAATAGAATCTGATCCTAGGTTAGAGAAGTCCTATCAAGAAACCCTAGCAATAGTCAAGACTGGGAGAAAGCTTAAGCTGTTATTTATGTTTGGTGGCAGATGAGTACTTTGTTCAATAACAGCCTTTTAACCCACTCTGGCAAATGCTCACAAAACTTCCTTTGAACTAGTGTAGTGGTGGAAAATGTTCTTAGAACTTGGCCCCATGCATTCATAGCAGGGTAAGGACTCTGGTGAGGCCACATATGGAGTACTGTGTCCAGTTTTGGGGCCCTGCTACAGAAAGGATGTAAACAAATTGGAGAGACACCAGCAATGAAATGGTTAGGTCGCTGGGGCACATGACTTAAGAGGAGGTGATCAAGGAACTGGACTTACTTAGTTTAGAGAAGAGAAGACTAAGAGGGGGTTTAATAGCAGCCTTCAACTACCTGAAGTGAGGTTCAAAAGAGGATGGAGCTAGACTATACTCAGTGGTGGCAGATAATAGAACAAGGAGCAATGGTCTCAAGCTGCAGCAAGGGAAGTTTAGGTTATGTATTAGGAAGAACTTTCTCACTAGGAGGGTGGTAGAACACTGCAACAGGTTACCCAGAGAGATGGTGGAAGCTCCATCTTTGGGGGTTTTTAAGGCCCAGCTAGACAAGGCCTTGTCTGGGATGATCTAGTTGGGGATGGGCCTGCTTTGAGAAGGGGGTTGGACTAGATGACCTCCTGAGGTTCCTTCCAACCCTAATTTTCTATGATTCTAACTCCATGTGCCTGGCATATGTTGGGGCTGGTAGCACCCCAATTATTAAGGTTGCCTTACAATACCATTTGAAGTTCCTGCTTTCATTTGCTGATACATTTGTTAAATTTTAACTGTTTGAACTAAAAGTTTCCAAGCCTGGTGTCTATGTCACACTTGATTAGTCTATAAGATTTCAGCCAAAACATTTGAGCCCCTTCTAAGACTTAGGCAACAGAACACTACATTATGTAACCCAGGTAAAATAATTCTTGAAACCTTTTTTATCAAGCTTTCAAACAATGCTTTGAAATTTGGCAGAGGAGTAGCTTTGGTGTCAGAGACAGGCCCTTTGTCAAACTTTTGACCAGTTTATCGGCTTTTGACAAATCATTATTCACAAATGCTCAGGAGAGACTTTTTAGACCTTAAAACATAGCAACTCTAGAGATAGCATTGTCATTGGATCTGATCCTTATGTTGACCAGATTGTTCATCTATCAGTCCTAAAGAGTGACTGACCATTCTTCATTCTTCTGGGACTCAGAAGAGCTTTCTTTGGAATGACTGTTTCAAGGTAATGCGGGGCCAGCCTAGACTGAGAGCATGATATTTCTCTCCCCCATGCTCCTAAGTGACACCTCTGCTAACACTCAGGCAGCATGAAAGAGGAAGCTGCCTAATTAAAAGATAGAGGACAATCAGGCTGGATTGGATGATGGAAAAAGAATAAATTGGGGGCAAAGAATCTGCTGAACTGAACTGAACTGAACTGAACTGAATCTAAGCAGAACTGGAAGTGAAGGAGGGAGATGGCATTGGTACAGGTTCTGAAGTATGCTTTCACCCCTAGAATAAGCAAACATGCAGTGTAATGCTTTGTATTAATTCTCTTGTAATTATACTTTGATCATGTATGTCCTTGTGTGGTGTTGTAACAAGATGGGTGCCCATGGGCCACCACAATGCCACATAGTGAATGCCTTGATCTTGCCTAGCTCACTCCTGCTCCAGCCTCCCAATATCTCACCCTGCTTCCCCTTCTGCCATGCCTTGATGTTAGAAGGTAAAGAAGGAAGGCTGTCCTCAGAGATGGGTAAGCCTAGGATGTGCTCCTGCTCTTTCAGTGTTCATCTCAGGCCCTACTTGATTTAAGGGTTAAAGTTCTTAGTGTTCTTTCACCCCTACAGCCATGTCCATACCTCACAGCTGTTACTCTGTTGCCAGTTAATCCCTTGTTAAGCCCCAGTTTTACTAGCTTTAGCCTTTGGGTTACTCTGGCTATTGACTGGTGGCCTATGGCCTGGCCTTTCCAGTCTCTACCTCTGGTCAGTCCCTGGCTGCCTTGATTATCCCATCCTGGTTCAGACTCCAGCCCTCCCAGCTTCAGCCAGCCTGTGCCTCTGCTCTGGGTCACTGGGCCCTGTTTTTCTCCTAGCCCTAGCCCCATTGGCACTCTTGACCCAGGGCAAGACTACTCTCAGTTCAGCTGCACCCCACCTGTCATCTCTGATCCACAGCAAGGCTTTATGCTGGGTGCCCCTGAAGCCCCTTGTCTCCTCTTTCAGCCATACCCAGTTCACCAGTAGTACAACAAGCATAAACATATATTAGTGCAACTTGAGCTAGATATTTATATAGCACAATTTCCGCTATATATACACATATATTAGCACAAAATATATGCATACCGCCTGCATGAAGCTCATCTCCCATAAGCTGTGACTCCGTAGGGCTAGGCTCCCTTCTCACCCTGAGCACTGCTTCCCCCAGTCTGCTCCCCTGTGGACGCTCTTTTCCCTGTAGCTTGCAAGGCCTGACTGCTCACTCAGACTCAGCAACTGGGGTTATGTGCTCAGGAGTCCCACCTCCTTGCAATCACATACCTTCCCCCTACTCAGTACAGGGGTTCTCATTCCTTAATTAAGGGTCAGTCTGTGCTCATGCTGGTCTGTCCTCTTAAAGAAACAGGAGCTCCTGGCAGGTTCCTTCCACACCAGCTGCCTTAACCTCCACTCACCTCGCAAAACATTTCCCCAGAGTCCTCTCCTGGATGCCGTCTGCCAGAGTTCCTGCCTTCCTGTGGTCTGTTTTGGCACAAGCTCCAGGTGTGTTAACTGAGTCTACTCCCGCACCCTTGTGTCCAAGTACCAGGGTTCAGGTCCTCTGTTACAGGGGTGTATTCTTGTGTGCAAAGTTGTAGCACTCTGCAAACAGGA
This sequence comes from Alligator mississippiensis, assembly GCF_030867095.1. Taxonomy (NCBI): domain Eukaryota; kingdom Metazoa; phylum Chordata; order Crocodylia; family Alligatoridae; genus Alligator; species Alligator mississippiensis. The sequence goes on along the minus strand of NC_081824.1, from coordinate 54,029,765 downwards.
GTAGCGACTTTTAGTGGGCTTGTCCTATAGCACTAAAGCAGTTGGTCCTGGGGGAAAGGTTGACCACGCACATCTACCCACCCCTGTCTGCAGGTGTGCTCCAGAGTTCACTACAGAGATTACTCTAAGCTCTCCACAGTCACCGTTCTCAGGATACTGATAGTGTATAGCCAAACCTTTAGGGTATTTAGAGATGTGCTCCAGGATGTGGGGAGGGGAGGGAGGTGCTTTAATTAGAGCAGCTCTGAGAGGAGCAGCACATGTATCAGTGTCCCTTCACTGAAAAATGGTGGCAGGGCGCTTTAACTAAAGCTTGTCGAATGAACTTTAGTTAAAGCGTCCCCACCTTCATTTTTCAGTGTGGGGACACTGATATACATGATGCTGGAGTTTGCTAGAGCGTGGTAATTATCATGCTCCAGCAGACTTGATTAATCTAGTAATTACTGTAATTACTGTACTGTAATTACACGCTGTAATTAAAACATGTCAGAGCAGTCTCCCTGCACATGCATAAGTACCTTTAGTGTACAAGTATGATTATGTTTTAGGAGCAATCCTCCCTGTTTGCTTCCTCTTCTTTTTCTACATCTGCAAAAGCTTAGCCTGCTAAAGCTTATCATGCTAATGAGGTGCTTAAGAACCTGTTCCACTCAGGCTTTAATCCTGTTACTAGGCAGGAATAGCTTGGCAGCTGTCATTATTACAGGGCCAGATTCCTTTTCACTGTCCTTATAATCACATTTTACCTTATACACATGCTACTCAGCACCTTTGCTAGGCAGGATTAATGTACTATATAGGACAATGAAAATGAGAAATATGTCATTATTATTGACATAACTGTGTTTTAATGAAATATCAGTATGGAACTGCATTTTTGTTAATGCTTCTCCTAAGCGAAAACAGGGTAGACTCCTTTGAATGACCTATCTATAGAGTCTGTGGGCCAGATTTATGAAGTCAAAGGTTCAGATGAAGTTTATGGGCTTGTCTGTACTGCAGCAATGGCCACGGAAGACAAAGCTGTGCAGGCCTCACCCACCTGAGTCTGTAGGCACATTTCAGACCCTAAGCGTGGCCACCAGAGAAGTGTCTGGAGCAGCCTCACTGGAGAATTTTGGCATTTGGAACACATCAGGAAACTCTAGTGTGTGGGACATGCACAAGGTTTGTTCCTCCCTGTCCTTCCTGCTATCAGCTGCTGCAGCAGGATAGAGGAATCCTATGTCTGCTTATTAATAGCCTGAGATCTTGCAGTGACCAAAGAAAGTGTTATAAGGACACATTGAAGGCATATCTCAAGAAAATGGGTGCGCATGTCAAGACTTGGGAGGAGCTGGCTGCTGAGTGACTACAGTGGCACCACAACCTCAACCAAGCAGCTGCCCATTTTAAGGTAAAGTGTCTCACCCTAAAATTGGTGAAGAGAGAATAATGGAAAAGGAGAGAAATCCTGGACTATAGCCTCCCCTTCAGAAAGATGTGCAACTTCTGCGGATGGGTCTGTGGGTCAAAGATTGGACTCTTAAGTAACCTCAAGACCCATCAGTGAGTCATGGTAGAGATCATCCTCAAACAAAGGATTGTTGCTGCTGCCCCACTGCTGATATTTGCAGTTTTGGATACTATTAACATTTTAGAATAGTAAAGGAGAACTGGAGAGAGTCATAGTGGGTGGCAAAGGGTATGGGTAGGGAGCAGGGATGCTGGAGGCAGGAACATTGGGAAGTGGGAAGACAGATAGAATCTGTTTGCTACATATCAGTAAGATGAGAGAGGCAGAACAATGGGAGAAAATGAAAGAGGGGCCAGAAAAAGTAGTAAGAGATATGGATAATGTCACTCTCATCTATACTCTTACACTTTCTGGTCCAGCAAGTTTCCTTGGCCTCTGTCATTTGGGCAGGTCTCATCTGTAAGAAACAATGGGCCCCTTGGGACTCGGAGCGGGGGGGCAGCAAAGGCACCAGTCGCAGGGCTCAAGTGCCTATATACTAATGCTAGGAGCATGGGGAACAAGCAGGATGAACTAGCGCTCCTGCTTGCACTGAACACCTATCACTTAGTGGGGCTAACAGAGACCTGGTGGGATTCATCCCATGACTGGGCAGTACATATTGAGGGCTATAGATTGTACAGAAAAGACAGGTCGGGGAAGAAAGGGGGGGGGGTTGCACTTTATGTCAGTGAGCAATATACATCAACCCTCATCAAGACAGAATCCAAGGTTGAGGAAGTAGAAGGATTGTGGGTTAGGCTATATGGGGGGCAAGGAGAAAGGGATTTGGTGGAAGGGGTCTACTACAGACCCCCACACCAAGGGGAAGAAATAGATGCGGGGCTCTTGAGGCAACTCTCGGAGACCATAAAAGCTAAAGAGGCGGTAGTCATGGGGGACCTAAACTACCCGGACATCTGCTGGGAGATGCAGACAGCAAGGTCCCATCGCTCACGCAGGTTTCTAACCTGTGTACAGGACCTCCACCTGACACAGGAGGTGCATGGTCCCACTAGGGGGAATGCCATACTGGATCTGGTATTGGCAACAGGGGATGACATGATAGGGGACCTCCAGATAGGTAGCCATTTGGGAGACAGTGATCACCTAATAATAGAATTCAACATAAGAAGTCGAGTGGGTAAGGTGACTAGTAGGGTGAAAGTGCTAGACTTTAGGAAAGCTGATCTCAATGCACTCAGGCGATTAGTCAAGGACGCACTGCAGAGTAGGAGTTTTGAAGGGATGGGAGCCCAAGAAGGGTGGCTGTGCCTTAAGGAAACGATCCTTAGGGCACAAAGCAAGACGATCCCCAAGCGAGGCAAAAAAGGGAAAGGGGCCAGGAGGCTTCCATGGCTAACCAGAGAAATCCAGGGCAGCCTAAGGACCAAAAGGGGAGCACATAAAAAGTGGAAACAGGGTGAGATCACTAAAGATTAATATACCTCCTCTGCTCGTGCTTGTAGGGAGGCAGTTAGGCGGGCCAAAGCTACCATGGAGCTGAGGATGGCAACCCAAGTAAAAGACAACAAGAAATTGTTTTTTAGATATATTGGGAGTAAAAGGAAGGCCCAGGGAGGAATAGGACCCCTGCTAAATGGGCAGAAACAATTGGTGACAGACAGGGGGGACAAGGCTGAACTCCTCAACGAGTTCTTTGCCTCAGTGTTCCTAAGTGAGGGGCATGACAAGTCTCTCACTGGGGTTGTAGAGAGGCAGCAGCAAGGCGCCAGACTTCCATACGTAGATCCTGAGATGGTGCAGAGTCACTTGGAAGAACTGGATGCCTTTAAATCGGCAGGCCCGGATGAGCTCCATCCGAGGGTGCTGAAGGCACTGGCCGACATCATTGCAGAGCCACTGGCGGGAATATTCAAACACTTGTGGCGCACGGGCCAAGTCCCGGAGGACTGGAAAAGGGCTAACGTGGTCCCCATTTTCAAAAAGGGGAGGAAGGAGGACCCGGGCAACTATAGGCCAGCCAGTCTCACCTCCATCCTTGGTAAAGTCTTTGAAAAAATTATCAAGGCTCACATTTGTGAGAGCCCAGCAGGGAAAATTATGCTGAGGGGAAACCAGCATGGGTTTGTGGCGGGCAGACTATGCCTGACCAATCTAGTCTCTTTCTATGACCAGGTTACGAAACGCCTGGACACAGGAGGAGGGGTGGATGTCATATACTTAGACTTCAGGAAGGCCTTTGATACGGTATCCCACCCCATACTGGTGAACAAGTTAAGAGGCTGTGATGTGGATGACTACACAGTCCGGTGGGTGGCGAATTGGCTAGAGGGTCGCACCCAAAGAGTCGTGGTGGATGGGTCGGTCTCGACCTGGAAGGGTGTGGGCAGTGGGGTCCCGCAGGGCTCGGTCCTTGGACCGATACTCTTTAATGTCTTCATCAGTGACTTGGACGAGGGAGTCAAATGTGCTCTGTCCAAGTTTGCAGATGACACAAAGCTATGGGGAGAAGTGGACACGCCGGAGGGCAGGGAACAGCTGCAGGCAGACCTGGATAGTTTGGACAAGTGGGCAGAAAACAACAGGATGCAGTTCAACAAGGAGAAATGCAAAGTGCTGCACCTAGGGAGGAGAAATGTCCAGCACACCTACAGCCTGGGGAATGACCTGCTGGGTGGCACAGAGGTGGAAAGGGATCTTGGAGTCCTAGTGGACTCCAAGATGAACATGAGTCGGCAGTGTGACGAAGCCATCAGAAAAGCCAATGGCACTTTATCGTGCATCAGCAGATGCATGATGAATAGGTCCAAGGAGGTGATACTTCCCCTCTATCGGGCGCTGGTCAGACCGCAGTTGGAGTACTGCATGCAATTCTGGGTGCCACACTTCAAGAAGGATGCGGATAACCTGGAGAGGGTCCAGAGAAGGGCAACTCGTATGGTCAAGGGCCTGCAGACCAAGCCCTACGAGGAGAGACTAGAGAAACTGGACCTTTTCAGCCTCCGCAAGAGAAGGTTGAGAGGCGACCTTGTGGCTGCCTATAAGTTCATCACGGGGGCACAGAAGGGAATTGGTGAGTATTTATTCACCAAGGCGCCCCCGGGGGTTACAAGAAATAATGGCCACAAGCTAGCAGAGAGCAGATTTAGATTGGACATTAGGAAGAACTTCGTCACAGTTCGAGTGGCCAAGGTCTGGAACGGGCTCCCAAGGGAGGTGGTGCTCTCCTCTACCCTGGGGGTCTTCAAGAGGAGGTTAGATGAGTATCTAGCTGGGGTCATCTAGACCCAGCACTCTTTCCTGCTTATGCAGGGGGTCGGACTCGATGATCTATTGAGGTCCCTTCCAACCCTAACATCTATGAATCTATGTAGGTACCAGGAGCATAACTAGGGTGAGTGGGTGGGGCATCACACCCAGGTGCCAGCTTAGAGGAGGTATTGGGTTGGCAGCCCACTCCTACCCCCCCTCCCCGAAACTGCATTGCAGTAGCAGTTGCAGCTTAGTACTATAGTAGCAGCCAGGGGCTTTTTTAGTCCCCCGAGCAGGTAAGCCTGACCTCCCTGACCACCCCTTCCTCCTTGTAACAGGGTCCTACCCCAGGGGTGGCTGGGTAAATCCCAGGAGCCCCCCTCGGATCTTATAACCTTTAGTTCATGCCTTGATGTAATTATGCTTTTAGAAAAAGGGAGGCTGCCTCAGGGTTCCCCAAGCAAGATCTCATTCTCATGGACACAGATGTCACCTCTCATTGCCTTAAGGGCTAATTACGTGGCCTTCTTATTTCCCCTTATGGGGCATCTAAGCCTCACAGGTGTTACCAATCACTGAACATTAAGCCCCATTGTCCAGTCCAGTCAACTTCTAATGCCAGGATGCAAGTAGGCTAGGGCAGCTGGTCTTTGGCCTACTCAGGGGGACACAGGGCCCTGGAGTGTCCTCAGGCTCCATGCTGGTGTGCCCTAGGACTCTGAGTGCCTGCAGGCTTTTAAAGGCATGAATCTGGGGCTGCCATAGAGGCAGCCCAGGACTGGGGCAGGAGAGGCTCACAGCCCAGAGCCCTGGAGCTAGCCTCAGGCCATCCCCTGTAGTGGCAGGGCTGACCCAGGAGCAAACTTACTCCCAGGTTGCATCTACACATATGTAACTGCAGTAACTAATCACATGTAAATTTGCTACTTGTATTTGAAGGTGTCAACTTTGCTCACAATTAGGGGTTTTTACTGTGCAGTAAGTGCACCCATGTGTAGACATGCATGCTTACTGTGCAGTAAATTACGCTACAGTGCAGTTAAGCATCTCATGTAGACATGCCCAGTGGATTTGTCTACACATGCATTTGATCTGGGACCAGTTTACGTGCGAGTAAACTGCTTATGAATAAATGCTCCCAGGCAGGCATCTACACATGCAGGGATGAGGCAGCAGATTTGCTCCTGCTAGCAGCAAACTGCTCCCACTTCCTGCAGCCCTGTAATGGGCCTATGCCACCACTAGGGGGAGCTTGAGGCTCTGGCCACAGCTTCCAGCAACTGGTAGCCATTTTGAAAAAGTAGCCCCACTCTCTGCTCCCTGGTGGTGGGGTTCCATGCCCTGGGTTTCCCCCAGTGCATCAGAGCCCTGAATGGGATCCATATCCCCATCACCTGCCCACCACATGGAGACCACCCTTGCTACAGCCAGGGGGCCTTTCATTCTGTTGTGTTCCACACTGTCAACAACTACCACAGTCTTCACCAATGTTTCATAGTTTCATAGTTGGTAGTGTCGGAAGGGACCTAAGCAGATCATCAAGTCTGACACCCTGCCAGGGGCAGGAAAGGATGCTGGGTCACCTGGCTAGGTGATTGTCTAGCCTCCTTTTGAAGACCCCCAGGGTAGGGGTGAGCACCACCTCCCTTGGAAGTTGGTTCCAGCTCCTAGCCACCCTGACCATGAAGTAGTGCCTCCTGATGTCCAGGCTGAATCTACTCTCAGTCAGCTTATGGCCATTATTCCTTGTTACTCCCAGTAGTACTTGGGGGAGCAGGGACTCTCCCATTGCCTGCTGGTCCCCCTTTTGGCAAGTTTGGAGGTGGCCACCAGATCCCCTCTTAGCCTTCTTTTGTGGAGGCTGAACAGGTTCAGGTCCCATAGCCTCTCCTCATAGGGCCTGCCCTGTTGCCCCCTGATCATGCGAGCGGCCCTCCTCTGGACCCTCTTGATGCTATCCACATCCCACCTGAAGTGCAGAACCCAGAACTGGATGCAGTACTCCAACTGTGGCCTGACCAATGTTGCATAAAGGGGGAGGATCACCTCCTTGGACCTGCTCGTGATGCATCTTTGGATGCATGACAAGGTGCAGTTAGCCTTCCTGATTGTGTCCCCACATTGGCGGCCCATGTTCATCTTGGAATCAATAGCAACTCCAAGATCCTTTTCTGCCTCTGTGCTGACAAGAAGGGAGTTCCCCAGCCTGTAGGTATGCTGCTGGTTCTTCCTCCCCGGTGTAATACCTTGCACTTGTCCATATTGAAACCCATCCTATTCTCATCCTCCCACCTCTGTAACCTGTCAAGATCTAGTTGTAGCCTGTCCCTCTCTTCTAGCATGCTCACTTCTCCCCACATCTTAGTGTCATCTGTGAACTTGAACAAGGTGCTTTCCACCCCATCGTCCAAGTTGCTGATGAAGATATTGAACAGTGCGGGCCTGAGGACCGAGCCCTGGGGCACCCCACTGCCCACATCCCTCCAGGCCAAAAACGACCCATCCACCAGCACTGTCTGGGTGCGGCCCTCCAGCCAATTAGCAACCCACCTGAATGTGTAGGCATTGACACAACAGTCACCTAATTTTTAAATGAGGATGGGGTGTGAGATAGTGTCGAAGGCCTTCCTAAAGTCCAGAAAGACTACGTCCACCGCAACACCTGTGTTCAAGGCTTTTGTGACCTGGTCGTAGAAGGCCACCAGGTTGGTCTGACAGGACCTCCCTCTAATGAACCCATGCTCATTGGCCCTAAGCATAATCTCCCCTGCTGGTCCCTCACAGATGTGCTCCTGGATAATTTTCTCAAACAGCTTCCCCAGGACTGAGGTAAGACTAATGGGCCTTAGTTTGCTGGGTCCTCTTTCCTCCCTTTTTTGAAAATGGGGACCACATTGGCCCTTTTCCAGTCCCCTGGCACCTCACCAGAGCACCACGAGTGCTCATAAAGCTGCATCAGGGGTCCCGCAATGACCTCTGCCAATTCCCTCAGCACTCTGGGGTAGAGATCGTCAGGACCTGCTCATTTGAACATGTCTAGTCCCTCCAGAAGTTCCCTGACTAGATCCTCACTGACCCTGGGCCTGGCTGTGCCTCCCCTGGGACCGTCCAGATTCCCAGTGGGGGGGATGTTCCTTTCCCTGCTCAGAAAAATGGAAGTAAATAATCTGTTAAAGAGATTATCTTTGTCATCTGGTGCTACCACCAGATTACCAAGCATGTCCTGCAGAGGGCCCATGTTACTTGGTACCTTCTTTTTACCCCCTATATATTTAAAAAAGGACTTCTTGTTATCTTTGATCTGGGTTGCTAGTCCCAGTTCCATCTCTGCCTTAGCCTTCCTAACAGCCCCCCTACAATCTCGAGCAGTAGGGATATAATCCTCCTTGGTGATGGCCCCTCCCTTCCATTGGATGTACACCTCCTTTTTGACTTTGAGACATTTCTGGATGCTTTTGTTGATCCTGGAGGCTGTTGAGTGCTCTTGCCCCCTTTGATCCGTGTAGGAATTGTCACTTTTTGGGCTTGGAGGATCGTCTCCTTAAGGAATGACCACTCTTCTTGGACTCCCAACTCCCCTCCCCTCTGGGACCTCAGTGCCTCCCTGACTAGTCTCCTTACCTCATTGAAATCCATCCTCCTGAAGTCCAGGGCTGCTGCCTTGCTGCAGGCCTTTGACACCCTGCACTAGATGGTGAATTCCAGTAGGTGATGATTGCTATCACCCAGGTGGTCGAACACCTGCAGTCCCCTCACCAGGTCATGGCCTGTGGCCAGGACCAGGTCCAACAATGCATTTTCCCTGGTGGGACTGTGCACCCCTGGGTTAGATGGAGGTCCTGTAACCTAGGAACCTATGTGAGCAGTCAGACTTGGCTGACTGCTCTTCCCAGCAGATGTCTGGATAGTTTAGGTCACCCATGATGATCACGTCTTCTCCCACTCCCCTGTACTAGTTCTGCACCCTAAGCATGCCCTTGCTGTGCATGTCCTGGATCTGTTTGCATGGATCAAGAGTGCCCAACTGAATATGTCCTCCTGCTGCTGATCACCATGGTGCCCCAGGTGAACCTGTATACCTGGCATGGGATTCTGAGCTTTGACACTGTGGGAGGCAAGCTTGGGCTGCCCCACAACCTCCAACACCATCTAGAGGGCTACCTGTGGCTGTGCTACACATCCCTGCCCCCTGTAGCTGAAAAAGACATTGCCACCACCATCAATGCATTTCTTGGTATGTGATAAGCTGTGCCTGCCTAGCTGTGGGGACACAGGCTGCTCAATAAAGTTTTGCACTCTCTCCCACCTCCCTGTATGCTGTGTGGCAGGGAACCAAAGGGCCAGGGGAGTGCAACTGGCCCAGGCAGGGAAGGGAAGCTGGGGCCAGGGGCAGGAGCTGGGGAGGGGAGGGATCTTACCCCAGTGCAGGGCTTACTATATGAGTGGGGCTGCTGTGCCCAACGGCTCTGGTTGGTCCTGGCTGGCAGTGATGGCCTACGGCTCCTGGCAGTGTCCTTGGGTGGAGGTGGCGCAGCATGTGGGCACCCAGCCAAGATTCTCCCCACGGAGAAGTTGGCACTGCTGGTAGCCAGTGATGATATGATCAGATGCACCTCATGGCTGGGGCTGAGGCTGTGGAGTTGTTGGGGCAGACACTGGCTCAGGCTCCCTGAGATGCTGGAGAAGGGTATAGCTGGGGAGCTTGGTGTGATGGCCTGCTGGTGCCCCAAGGGGCCCTCCCTTAGTGACATGCCACTGTAGGTGCCAGGCCAGAGTGGGGGCTTGGGCAGGCCCCCTTGCTGCAGTACACAGTACAGCTGTGGCCTGGCTCCCAGGGCACAAAGACTTCTGCCAGCTGCCATATAAAGGGCATGGACTTGCAGGCACTCCCCGATCAGTGATTGTGGTTGATGATGGTGGCCCACTGTGCCTGCAAGGTTTTGAACTTTATGTGGTACTGCCACACCAACAAGTCATGACTGTGCTCCCACATTTACCCTGTCAGCCCCTCATTTGACATTGGAGTGCCCACCCAGTTTGAACTGCTACTGCACCTCTTCCTCAGCCCACAGTGCCATGAGGTTGCCAGTCTTCTCCATGGACCAGTTGGGACCCCTGGTAGCGGGGTGTGGCATGGGCAATGATGAGGCCATGGGGGGGGGGGTCCCACACCAGCTCTCAAAGCTTCTACATGGCTGTCCCTGTGCTGCTGGGCCTGGGCAGCTGCCTGCAGTGCCCAGTGCAGGGGCACAGTGCAGGACTAGGAGCCATGGGGTGAGGTGATGCTCTGCAGTACCTACAGGATCCAGGCAGACTGCTGGGGGTTGCCTGTGGCTGGGCCCAGATGTTGACAGGCCTGGCAGAAGCCTTCAGTAGCCTGCAGGCGTGAATGGCATGGACCTGCCAGCCTCATGGCACTGCAGTGCCAGGCAGTGGTACCAGGGTATAGGCTGGCTGGCACAGCGGTAGAGCAGGCTCAGCCCTGAGGCAGGTGAGGCTCCCAGCCCCAGAGCCCTGGGGCTGCCCTGAGGCTGGCCCCCTGGTGGTGGGTCTGACCAGGAACAAATTTGTTTTTGGTTGCTAGCTACATGTGCATTACTGTGCAGTTACTTTATGTGAGTAAATTTGCTACTTGTACTGGCAGGTAGCAAATTTACTTGCAAGTATTGACTTCTACTGTGTAGTAAGTGTATGCACATGTAGATACACTTACTGTGCAGTAAATTATGGTATTGTGCAGTAAAGTGTCTTGTGTAGATACACCCCATTTAGAACCTAGTAGGATTTTCAAAAACACTTATGTCCTTAAGCCCACCAATTCATGGGCCATCTAGGTAATCTACCTCTGTGATGTGAGCTGGGTGTCCTGGTCTTGCATGAGGGGAAGCCTATTGGGGATTGTATGAAATCAATGGAATAGAGACACCTAGATGCTCTTAAAAATCCTATTATTCATCTATCTATATTTTAGGCATTTAAATTTTTAAATTTTGGTCTTTGGTCCTTAGTTCATTAACATGCTATATTTTTATGAACCCACAAAACATTAAATAAGGGATGGAACTAGTAAATAAAATGCAATCTTCCATAAGGACCTTCATTTTTTATTTATTTAGGGCTGAACTGTTGCCAAATCCTTTCTGAATTGCTGGAAAAAAAAATCAATAGATTTATTAGAAATCTGGCAAGGGTGTATGTCAGCCTTGTTTTCAATCTAGATCTGCAGACTGAAGGAGTGAGAATAATTATGATAATTTTTTTTAAACACACTGATTTATCAGAGCCAAAATATTGTGTAGGCCTATTAGATATTAATACAGTTTTCATTAAGGGAAGGGAAGATTTTTATGCTATATTGCCCTGTGGTTCACTACTCAAGAAGGTAGGGAAACCATGTCTGAGTCCCCTCTTTGCCTAATTCAGGATAATCTAGGATAAAAAAGTACTCTAAAATTTTAGATGGATGTTTTGTATTCCAAGGCTTCTCTAACTCTACCCAAACTCTATAGTTGGTCCAAAAGAAGATTATCCCTCTAACAAATCCTTACCTCCCTCATATTTCAGGACCACCACAGCTACAACATCACTCTTATTCTACTTTGAACCTGTCAGAGTAAGAACTCAGACCTCAGTCTCCAAGACCATTATCCACTATTACCTCAGTTCCTTTTCTGTGAAAACAATAAAAAAGTGTTGACTTTATTCCAGTGCAGAGAAGAAAATAAATTCTGAAACCTCAAGAAAAAGATGTAATCATCATCCTGTGGTCAGCCCTGTTGGGTGCCTATACATGAGCAGACTTGATTAATCAAGTCTGCAGAAGGGTGATAATTACCATGCTCTAGCAGACTCCAGCATCTTGTGTATCAGTGTCCCTTCACTTAAAAACAGCGGTGGGAGTGCTTTAACTAAAACTCATTCAACAAACTTTAGTTAAAGCATCCCCACTGCCAGTTTTGCAGGTAGCAAGTTTATGCCTGAGTAGTTACTGTGCTGTAAAGCACATGTAGACGCCTTACTGCACAGTAACCCTGTTTATTTAGGACTAACATTAGTCCCAAGTCAGTCCACACACAGTGTTACTGTGCTGTAATGCTTGCACATGTAGATGCCAGCATAAAAGTAGCTTACTGAGCAGTAATTTACTTGCAGCAATTTACTGTGTAGTAAATGCATATGTAGACATGCCCAATGAGAAGAAAGATGTTCAAAGACCAGGGGAACAGAATGGTAGTAATACCCTATTAGTTATTCCTGATGTAGTCTAATACTAATTTAGGTGTCTATTAAATAGAAACTAAATAGTTTTGCTTATCTAAATAGTAGCACAGATAACTGTTTATTACAACGTAACTACTTTCCAAAATGAAATAACTGCCTTCTATAATGATCGTTCTATATTGCTTCTGAAGATGAAGCTGTGAGGATGGTGCCACCTCCTGGAAATAAGGATCATGACAAAATCTTTCTATGTAACAGCTTTCATTTACTTGCTAGGTATTCTACAGTTAACTGGAAAGCTGATGTGTCTGGGACTCCATTTTGACTGCCCATCTGCCTGTTCATCTGAGAGATTTTCCCTCAGTAGGAAATGCAAAAGTGTGATTGAAAAGGACTCTTTCTTTCAGAATTGTACCCATATACTTTTCATATACAAAGTTTTTACTACTCAATAAAAAAAGAATACAGTGTATAGGAAACATTTTGACCTGAAATCTCTTTTGAGCTACTTGCATATAACTTCACTGGTTTCAGTGGGATTTACCAGCCACCTGCAAACTTCAGTTAATACAGCTTTAGGAATGGTAGCAGAATGCAGTAGAACATGCCAATTTGAGATGATGATGAACAAACATCGGAAAACAATTCACAGACCTAAACAAGAGAATCATAGAATCATAAATAACCCTCTGAAGTGCTACCTTGAAAGTGCTATCTTGCTCCTTTTTGGGTCTTGCCTTCCTTGAGATTTGTGGCAATATTAGCCACCAATGTCTTAGCCATCAGTGTAGGGTATTGGCCCCTGAACAATCTCCTACTGTATCTTGTTTGTTTTGTTGGATCTTATCCCTGTTTGAAACAGGGGTATGTTAAAGTGATTCAAATTATAGTTCATAAAATTTACCTTTTCTACACTAGGCATTTGCATTGGTGTAAGTATATTGAAAATTTGCCTCAGTCTGAGTTGCCAGTCTCAGCTATGGACTTTAAGGAGGCAAGGCTGATGAAGGACACACTCATTATTTGCCACAAAGAAGAATACTGTAAATTCTGATTCATAAGGTGGACTGTGTCCCAGCTCATGATTAGAGTCCTAGGAATCATGACTTGTGAAGATAGGCTGAAGGAGCTAGGTTATTTAATCTGGAGAAGAGAAGACTTCTGAGGGGGATGGATTTGATAACAGTCTTCAAATAAGCGAAGGGCAATTACATAGAGGGTGGAGATAGGTTTGTCTCTGTGGCTGCAGGGGACAGGACTAGGAGCAATGGTCTCAAACTGCAGCAGAGGAAAGTTAGGCTGGAGATTAGGAAGAACTTTCTGACTATGAGGGTGGTCGAGCATTGGAACAGGCTGCCAAAAGAAGTTGTGTAATTTTCATCCGTGGAAATTTCCAAGAGCAGGTTAGACAGGCTGGGGTGGTTTAGTTAGGGATGATTCTGTTTTGAGCAGTGTGAGGTGACCTTTTGAGGTCCCCTCCAACCCTACTTTCTTCTGATCCTATTTCTTAGCCATTCATGAAAATCAGAGACATCAGAGATCTTGCTCAGCTGAGTGGGACAAGTTCTCTTGGTGCTGCTGTTGGCTGGCTCAGTGCCCAGTGTGGATGTGTTAGCAGTACAGACACAGTGTGTTTGCCTGATTCATAAACAATTCATGTTCAGCAGCACTTAAAATTTTATCTGGTAGTGGCAGATTTGTAAATCCCCAGATCACCTACATAAAGAAAGGATGGTCTCATGAATCCACATCTAATGTAAGTTTTAATGGCAGCTCTATGCTCCCCCAGGCAGGGAACCTTACAGAGATTGTATCTAAAGTAGGGGTTGCATCATACAGGCTATTGGCTGCATCCAGGCTGTGGAGTCATTGGATCAGCCACAGAACTGGGGGGTGGGCGGGGAGGCAGCATTTTGGCAGCATTTGGCAGCAGAGGTCTTGCCCATGCTGTACTATGGCCAGTGGGAGTACCAGCCTATCTTGGACCTGAGCTGAAGAATTTTGGCCTGGCACCAGAAAACATTGCCAACTACTGAAGGATCAAGATCCCAACATAAACATGACATAGGAAGCAATTCAAATACCAGATGTGTGTGTGTGTGTGTGTGTGTGTGTGTGTGTGTGTGTGTGTGTGTTGGGGGGAGGGGGGATCATGAAGAAAAAAGGGATAAACCAAGACCCACAGTTGAAATTAGTCACTAAACTGCATCATCTTTTTACAGATTTTCACACTTATCTTCCTCAAGACTCAGACATGGCACCGCAGAATTGCACATTTTACTGATGCAACTTCCAGCAAAGCCACTGGAAAAGATGCAGCTAATTCCCTTGACTTGACCTTGAAAAGATAATGGTTATTACCCCATATGCACAAGAAAAAAAATACTTTTAACCAATCTACATGTGGCTCAAAACTACTTTATGTAAATGGGTTCTATTAAATGTTCAGAATTAGTGAAACCTAAAAGATTTATATTCCTCTAGCCTGTTGAGAGCCATTTTATAGATATGTGGACAGGGATATGAAGGCACAATATTCATACCACTGCGGGATACAGTACATAGGATCCAATAATTCAGTCTTTTCACAGCTGGCAGATAAAAGGGATGCAGTAGCAGCTATACATATATGTCATTAGATGAAAGAGGTTTTGAGACAGCTTTGACCCTTTTATTTTATCATTCACTGACCCTGCTAATATGCATGGTAAATAGACAGAAACTACTTTTAGATCAGAGGGAAGGAATTAACATTTTTATTGCAAAAACAGCCAGTTTAAAATACACAAATCATTCCCTGCATCAGTCTCCTGTGGTGGAATGGAGATGGTTATAGGGTTTATCCACGGACCTCTAGAGGGGAACTTCATTGAATATTTTGTTATGGATCATGCCTTTCTATCAGTCTCTAGCAGACCACCCTGTTGCCCCCCTCATCTCCTGCAAAAGGTAGTACCCAGGCTACCTTTCTGATCGCCTCCCTCTTAGTTACCCTACTGTGTTATAGGGAGTTAGCAGTGTTCAGCACCTTGCATGAGTGGATGTTCTACCCTTCACATTAAACATTTACAAAAGTTCTACTCTTTTTGAAGTCTAGAGCAAAACCCTGTTAATATCAATAGGAGCAAGATTGGCTCTAAACCATAACAAATACATGGAAAAGGAGTTTTACATGCAGTTTATCTTTTGTATAATTGTATACAGGTTTACTTACAGCTTAACTTTAACAGTTTGGAAAACTGGCTTCTTTGCTGACAGCTTTCAGGAACTACTTTAGAAAGCACAATCTCCAATCTAAGCACATTTTTGTTGTATGCTTACCAATATTGTCAACAAGAAGCATGGAATAAATCAGGGGTCAAGCACCAAAATATCATGAGGCTGGCTTATAAACTTATGAGACTTTTTTTCTCCTTCTAGAGCATGAGGCATTTAGTGTATGCTTGTTTTTTGTTTTCAGGTCTTTCTTGTGTGTACTAGACTCTTAAGAAGATGAGGAAGAACTTCTTACTACAAGGGTGGTCAAGCATTGAAACAGATTACCTAAAGTGGTTGTGGAACATCCATGCCTGGAAATTTTCTAGAGCAGATTAGACAGACACTTGACTACGGTGGTTTAGTTAGGGATGATCCTACCTTGAGCAAGGGGCTGGACTAGACCAGTGATTTTCAAACCATGTTCCTTGGAGCCTTGGGGTTCCATGATATATCATTATGGGTTCCACAAAGAGATCAGGGGCAATGGTGGAGTGGGCCAGGAGGCAGTGAACCACCATTATGGGGCTGGGTCACCTGGCTCTGTATCAGTCTTTAGGACGGGTAGGAGTTCTGCACCAGATAGAGTGATATGAAAGGGTTCTGTAACTTCAGGAAGTTTGAAAACCACTGGACTAGATGATCCCATGAAGTTCCTGCTTTCCTACGATCCTATTATTTAGTGTTATCCAAGGTTTAAAGCATTTTAAATTTTCAAATAATCATTTAATAAGTATTTTAAGAGCTATATTTTGATTACAGATATGCCAGTGAAATCAAGCCTTCAGTGGAGGTATATAGTTTATATCACTATAACTCATGTTAGAATTTACCCTTAAGGTTACATTGCTTCTCTTGCTTCAAATTAGGAGAGTCTTCATGGTTCTAATGGCCAAGTTAAAACAAGACATTCCCCCTCCCCTTGCCTCTCTCAGATGTGGGTTTATGGACTGTAAAAACAAAGGTCAAGCAGGCACTCGTGCTAGTCCTCTAGTTTTGTCTTGTAATTAACCATTACAATGGCAAAAGAGTTTGCATTAGGATATGATTATCAGACATAAACTTCTTGGTTTAGCTCAATTACTTGAATGTGTCTAAGATCAGAATATGTCCCATTTGGAATTAACATAGACATTGGATTTATGACACATTACACCCTGCCTAACATCTGATTCACCAGGTGCCTGCCTGACCTTACCATTTGCACTTTTCTTCCCCACCCCCTTCCTCCCCACCTCTCCATTTCTACCCTTTGTTTTAGTAATTTCCAGCTTTTTACTTTTTCACAGACTGCCTCATTTCTACCTTGGAGAACTCAACTACAGTAGAGTTTCCCTTACTTACTCTACATCGTTCTCACCCCACTGCCTTCCCTACCCTTTGCTTTCCTAATTTCCACCTATTTACATTCTCACTGACATCCTGCCACACTTTTAGTTTCTTTCATTCCTTGGAGTCTCAGAACAGCAGAGACTCCCTATGTCTGAAGAAGGGTACTTGAGAAGGGTGCTTTTTGTGCCTGAAAGCTTGCAAAGAATTTGTTTTCAACTACTCAGTTGGTCTAATAAAAGATATCACATCTACCCAAAGAAGCTTGCCTCCCATTTGGAATGAAATAATAGTGTAGGAAATATAGGAAAGCACTTTCCATTCATTCTAGTGGAATTCAAAACCTACTTGTGACTAGAGCTAGACAGGAACACACTGCTTTAAATAAAATAGTCACTGGAGCAGGTTAATCCCAGTCTCACTTTCTAGAAGAGCCCCTGTCCACTAAGCAAAAAAACTCAAACAAACAAACAACCCCCCCCCCCCACGTTTTGCTTACCCTTTCTCATGTCCAATGACTGTTTAAATTATTCCATGCAAGGTGGGAATCCTTTAACATAAAAGACTGAAAGACTTGCATTTTAACTCCTTCTGTATTAATAGGCTATCCCTAGGGGTTAGGATGCTGCCTCAGGAATTGGGAACTATGGGTGTTTTCACATATGCTCTGGGGATGGGGTGGAGGGTTGCTTTAATTAGACCTCCTACTCTGCTGGTCCCACCACCACCCTGTGCTACAGCAGGAGCCAGAGCCAGAACCAGAGCCATCACTGAGTGCTCTGAGCTGGAGTTAGAGCCAAGCTAGAGCCATCACTGCCCTTGCATACTCTGGACTGGAACCACTGCCACATGCCCATGGACTGGGTCCAGCAGTCTGATCCATCCTGAGGCACAAAGTGAACTTGACAACCCTGATTTAAAGGATAGGTGTTGTGGGCCTATTTATTATCAGTTGACTAGCTAAGTCAGGTTTATTAATGTTACCAGCTTTTTAGAACTTCTTCAGAAACATCCAGTGGAAAAACGAAGGGGATGAGCAAGTCTTCTCTATAAATATAGTTTATCTAACAAGTTAAAAATGAATAAACTAAAGGGAAAGTATACGTGACTGAAAAATAGGGACATGAATGCTTAAACAATTAATCATTTGACCAATAAACCCAGTGATAACTGTTTAGTTTGCCAGTTATTATTTAGCATGGGGCTGGCCACAGTCTGGCAGGTAAGGGAGGGGAAGGGAAGCCATGAGGTGCCTCAGCAGGAACCAGAAGGTGGCAAGACAGTCAGGAGGGAGGAAGAGTAAGGAGGAGGGGAGGCCGAGGGAAGGAAGGGGGACTAGTACCCGTAGCCTATATGGGTGTGTGGTATAAAAAAAGCAAGGGCCTTAAACTTTGATCAAAAAAAGGTTGTAAAGATAAAACAAAAGGCGTTGAGTAAAAGTGTGGGCTAGGAAAAGAGGAAGAATGTCTGGCCTTGTGGTAATTAGCGGTTACTAAGACAGCAAGAAAAGAGTGTTTTGTAATAAAGAAATGAATGTTTTTGTAACTGTTACTGCAGGTAGGTTTCTAAAAAAATTCACTATATGTTCATGTGAATTGTAGGTGGCTGTTAAAAAGGTATATAAGCCTTTTGCTTTAACGTTTAGGGAGGGAGCCCCCTCCAAGTGCATGGTGAATCCATGTCACTTTGGGCCCCTCCTACAGCTGTAGCTCTATCCAAATAAAGCTTCTGCTGACCTGACCCAAAAGTTTGCTGCACGTGTTTTCCACGACAATTCCTGGTGCCATGACTCAGATCCATGACACGGATTGAGGAAGGAGGACCGCAGACTGCTTCCCCTGAACCCCGTGGTGCCAAATTTAAGAGGTAAGAGACCTAATTTAAAATCTCTAATGGGTTTTGAAGGAAGGGTGCCTGTAGGCTCCTGACTTGACCGTGGTGACTGGATCTGAACCTTATTGAATACAGGTCAGTTTAGAACCCTACTGCTGGCTAAAATTTTCTGTCTGGTGACGTACGCTCTGTTCAGGGAGAAACTGTTTGAATCACCTCCATTCAACAGCACATCAGGCTTGTAGTTAATTAACTAAGGCGGTGTGAGAGAGGGGGTCTGGCTGACTGAATATGTGTGTGTGTGTATTTAGAGAAATGAGCCACTGACCAGGTCTGGGACTAAGGCTGAGTCTAGCCGCCTCGATTCTGCCTAATAAGGTAGCGTCGAAAGCAAGGGGGCCCAGCTGAAACCTCGTGACCCAGTGGACAGGGCGTCTGAGTGATTTTGTCTTTTCCAAACCCCTTGTCCCAGTAGCTTCTTTACAATCTAACCCAGAAATTCCCTAAAATCAGGGAGGATCCAGAAAAATTTCAAGAGGAATTACAAACTGTTATAACCTGTTATAATCTGACATGGGCAGATATAGACCAACTTTTATAAGCCATTTTGCCCAAAGAAACTGTAAATGCTGTTGGTATAGGCGGACAACCTATCCCACATCCCGTCTCTGAACCTGTCTCCAACTCTATTGGCCCTTTGTCTGAGAATCATGCCTTTCTTCTTAGTCCCTGTGCTCCTGTCAACCTTCTTGGGAAGCATTTGCTATGTAAACTGGGATGCGTGATTTATTGTAGCCCAGAAAGTGTTTACCTTGAAGTACCGAAACATAGGGAAACCGAGTTTGTGGCTTTGCTAACTCAGGAGTACTCTGATCCCGACACTTCCTTCTTGCAAGAGGAACTGTTGGCATGAGTACCTCCACAGCTGTGGTCCACCCATGCGAATGAAGTGGGGCACATGCTGAGTGCTGAACCAGAGCATATTATTTAAACCCTGCCAAGCCGCTTCCTCGTGTCCCACAGTACTCTATCTTGAAAGAGACTGAAGAGGGAATTAAGCCTGTCATTTCTTCACTCCTTGAGCAAGGGATTATTGTCCCAATACACTCCCCTTGCAACACACCTATCCTACCTGTTAAGAAACCCGGTAAAGATACGTATCGTTTTGTACAAGACCTCCGAGCTGGAAATGCTGCTGTATTACCCGCTTTTCCGGTGGTCCCTAACCCTGCTACTATTCTTTCCTGTATCCCTTCTGACGCTGCTTATTTTACAGTAGTAGACCTTTGTTCTGCTTTTTTCTCTATCCCCGTTCATGAGGATAGCCAGTATCTGCTTGCATTTACTTATCAAGGACTCCAATATACCTGGACAAGTCTCCCTCAGAAATATACAAAATCTCCCACTCTGTTTTCCCAGATCCTAAAAAAGGATTTAGATTCTATCATGTTCAAAGGGAGGTCCACCCTTATTCAGTATGTTGATGATCTGCTGTTAGCCTCACCCACTTTAGAAGCCTGCAAGCAAGATACTTTGATACTCCCTTACGGCCTTAGCTCAGAAGGGCCACGAGGCCTCAAAATCTAAACTACAGCTTTGTAAGCCTAAGATACACCATTTGAGGCATGGTATTTCAGCAAGAGTATGCCACCTTTCCTCTGGTAGAATTAAAGCCATCCTTGGCATTCCCAAACCTATGACTAGAAAACAAATAAGAAAATTCCTAGGTTCAACGGGTTATTGTAAACAGTGGATCCCGGGTTATGCTGCTCTCACAAAACCCTTGCAATCATTTACCTGTGATACCACTCCAAAACCTCTACCTTAAACTCCTAAAACTGAGCAAGCATTTGCAGCCCTTAAACAAGCCCTCACTATTGCTCCTGCTCTTAGACTCTCTAATTACAGGAAACCTTTTACTTTGTTTTGTCATGAACGGGAAGGAGTCACTTTAAGAGTACTTACTCAGTTGCATGGTCCCGATTGCATATTATAGTTCTGCTCTTGATCCTGTGGGTATGGGATTTCCCCCTTGCCTTTGTTCAGTGGCCGCTGCTGCTTTATTAGTTGAAAAGGGCAATACTCCAGTTCTAGGACACCCTTTAACCATTGCAGTTCCCCATGCTGTAATGGCTCTTCTTCTGAAGGGCAAGACTCAGCATATTTCCAATTCCTGTCTTACTAAATATGAGAAACTTTTATTGTCAACTGCAAATGTAATCTTAAATTGCTGTTCAATTCTAAATCCAGCGTCACTTCTGCCAATTGCCTCTGATGGTGAACCTCATGATTGCCTATCTGTCACAACTCATTTGTTAACCCCTCAAACGGACCTTAAGGACATTCCTATTCCAAACTCTGACCTTGTTCTGTTTGTAGATGGTTCCTGTCTTAGAAATGATGCAGGCAAATCAGTTGCAGGATATGCAGTATGCACTCAGTATGCTGTTTTAGAAGCCTATTCCTTACCTCAAACTCATTCTGCTCAAGTTGCTGAACTCATTGCTTTAACACGTGCCTGCATCCTTGCAAAAAATCAAATCACAACCATTTATACTGACTCTAAGTATGCTTTTGGTGTTGTTCATGATTTTGGACAAATCTGGAAACAAAGAAGATTCTTTACTTCATCAGGAGCCCAAATCAGTCATGGTTATGTCAAAGAGCTCTTGAAAGCTGTTCAATTGCCCTCGGCTATTGCCATTGTTAAATGTAAAGCTCATGAAAGACCCTTTGATGATGTCACATGAGGAAATGATCTGGCAGACTGTTCTGCCAGAAATGCGGCCCTTTCTGGCCTGCAGGCTCCTAACTCTGTTTTTGTTTGTTTTTCAGCAAACCAGTCTCCTCTGGCTAGCCTCTCAAACCTAGCCTTTCTTCAAGATCAGGCCACAAAAAAAGAAAGAAATGACTGGCTATGTGCAGGGTGTTCACTGCACCCTGACTCTCTATGGCGCTCCCCGGACGGCCGCCTGGTAGCACCTAGAGAGCTTTTGCCATACCTTGCTCGTCTGACTCATTCAGAAGCCCATACCAGCAAGGAAGGCATGATTGCTGCAGTATAAAAGGATTCGTTTGCCCTAAATTTTCCTTCCATGGCACAACAGTACTGCAGCTTCTGTCCCATCTGTTTAGCTCACAACATTGGGCAACGGGTAAAAACAACACCCGCAGCCCATCCCCCTCCATGGAGACCGTTTGTGAACTTGCAAATTGATTTCATGCAACTACCTAAGTGTTGTTCTTATGAATATATTCTTGTTATTATTGATATGTTCTCTGGATGGGTAGAAGCCTACCCATGTGTACATGCTGATTCCATTACTGTAGCAGAAAAATTGCTCAAAGAATTCATCCCTAGGTTCAGATTGCCCCTTGCAATAGATAGCGACAGAGGCACCCATTTCACAAGACAGATAATAAAAAACATCTGCCAAGCACTCAGCATACAGCAACACCTACACTGCAGTTATCATCCACAGTCAAGTGGTGCTGTAAAACGTAAAAACTCAGATTTGAAAACATGCATTTCAAAGATCTGCACTGAAACAGGTCTCAAATGGCCTGATGCACTGCCCATTGCTCTTATGCATGTTAGAAACACCGTCAACAGAAAACATGAATTAACCCCTTATGAAATACTCATGGCATGACCCATGAGAATGCCAGCTACACAACCTGTAGCCCCACACCAAGCAGACCTACAATTAACTGATGAAACTGTGCTAAATTATTGCAAAGCATTAATGATGTATGCTAAGTCTGTTCATTCACAAGTCCAAGAAGCTTTACCTCAACCACCGGATGTTCCTTGTCACAACCCTGAGCCAGGAGATTGGGTCTACGTAAAAGTTAATCAACAGAAAAACGCACTTCAACCCAGATGGAAAGGACCCTTTCAAGTGCTTCTGACCACTAACACTGCTGTTCGTTGCCAAGGTCACCAGGCGTGGACTCACGCCTTGCACTGCAAGATAGTATCACCACCATTGAATCCCGAAGCCGCTGAGTTCCAACCAAGGTTAAAACCTTTCCCTGAGGCCAAAGACAAAGACCCTCAGGATCTCACTCAAGCAAGTGTGGAGTATCAAGGCGCAAGTGATAGTGATCTCATTGATGAAACTAACACCCTGATCCAACTGACTCCATCAATTGGAGAGCCAAGGTATCATCTGCGTCCTCGGAAGACGTAAATGTTTTCATTTGGAAGATCATCACCTCGACCAGATCAGTGCTGTTAACATCAAGGAGAACAAATAGACAATGAAAACCTGAAGAATTGCCTGCAGAGGCAAGCCAAACAATACTTGCCAACATGTTTAAAAAACTTGTCATAACTGCTATCTTGTTTAGCTTAATTGCTTTAAGTGCTTCAAATGTATACTTAAAATTCTTGCAAAAGGTTACTGAAGCCTTAAACACATCTGGTTGTTGGGTCTGTGGACTTGTTCCCAGAACCAATGATGAAGGATTTCCAATGATACCATGACCTTTAACCCTTATAAATTTAACTGTGCGGTGAGCAGACCCAAACAATGCCACCTGGACTGATGCAGGGTACCTTAAGGTGATACCTCTACAGGGAGAAATGTGTTGAGTATGCAACTACTCCCAGCAAAAAATTATTCAGTGGGAAATAGTAGTTGCAAACATTATGATATGGGAAAAGGTGTGTGGATGAACAATCATACCAAAGAGGGAACATGGTGCCAAAGTTTTAATGGATGGTATAACCCATATAACCAGACTAGCAGAACTAGCGCAATATCCTGCAAACCAATGAAATGGTCAAATATTACCATATGGGAATGTTCTAATTTAGGAGGGCATTGCTAGAGAAATGGCACCAAAAAGTCAGCATCTCCTAACATTTTGGGGAGGCCTTCTCCTATTGGAGGTTGGTTTGCCCGAGACCGGTATGACGGCTCCTTTAGAAATAACCAGACTCTGCGAGGAACCTATTGAGTATGCGAGACTAAAGCCTACCATCAGCTACCGCCAAATTGGTTTTGGATCCTGCTATCTTGCCTGGCTAACTCCGACCATCAGGATAACAAAGGTCTTGCCTCAAGGGCATCACCGAAATAAAAGAGAGAGCCCCAATTTAGCCGACCAAAAACAAAATGCGGTAGCTACCCTTGAAGCTTATAAACATCCTTTAACTTTGAGAAAATTAATAGAGTGTTCTGTAGCAAGAATAATTCCACTAGTTACCGGCCCAGCTATCTCCTGTTTGAAAAGATATACCCTGCGACTACAAGTAGTAGTTAGAATGTTAGCCTTAGAAACTAAAACTGCTATAACCAGTCTAGAAAATGCTATAAAAACCATAGTCCAAAACCAAGATTACGACAAATAGTTATGCAAAACTGATTAGCTCTTGATTATGATTTAGCTTCTGAAGGGGGTGCCTGTGCAGTAATAGGGCAAGAATGTTGCACGTATGTAAATAGTACTTTCCAGTTAGTAGAAGAGCAAGTAAATGATGCGTTAGTGCATGCTGCAAAAGTAGCTGAGGTTGCCTTCATTCCAAAAGATTCCTCGGCTGGTTGGTTTGTTTGGTTCGATCCCCGAGGCCTATTGAAGGGTTTTTTGGGAAAGATTTTATCTGTGGTCTTCTTGGTTTTTGTTTTGGGATTAAGTATATATATATCTATACAACTAATTTTGTGTTGTGTCTGCACAAACGTCCGAAGAACTAAGCAGAGCATTTCTAGTATCTTAAAGGAAACTAAAATAATGGTGTTGCAAAGGTGTGAGCAGATCAAAAGTAGAAATGAACAGCTGCAGAATGAAATTCAGGGACTTATGAAATTGGAAGTTTAAGGCTAAGATGAGACTAATAGTCTCAAAAGGGGGGACTGTGGCATAAAAAAAGCAAAGGCCTTAAATTTTGATCGAAAAAAGGTTGTAAAGATAAAACAAAAGGCGCTGTGTAAAAGTGTGGGCTAGGAAAAGAGGAAGAATGTCTGGCCTTGTGGTAATTAGCGGTTAGTAAGACAGCAAGAAAAGAGTGTTTTGTAGTAAAGAAATGAAAATGTTTTTGTAACTGTTACCGCAGCTAGGTTTCTAAAACATTTCACTATATGTTCACGTGAATTGTAGGTGGCTGTTAAAAAGGTATATAAGCCTTTTGCTTTAACGTTTAGGGAGGGAGCCCCCCCCAAGTGCATGGTGAATCCATGTCACTTTGGGCCCCTCCTACAGCTGTAGCTCTATCCAAATAAAGCTTCTGCTGACCTGACCCAAAAGTTTGCTGTGTGTGTTTTCCACGATAGGTGCGTCCAGAGGAGTGCACACATGCCTCTTGCCCCATCTCAAACCCCTTTGAGATGGGCAAGAGGCACATGTGGGAATGAAAAAATGTTGCAGCGTGAGGAGAAAATTAGAAAAAAAGAAGTTAAAAAAGTGGGGCAGGTGCCCTGAGGCAACTGGAGGCTGGGTCCTCCATGGAGACACTCTGGTTTCCAGAGCATCTCTGTGGTTGGCCCATCACTTTGGTGCTGAACACACAGCTGCGTGTTCAGCACCAGGGCTCCAGTGGCAGGAATAAGGGGTCAGGGGGGCTGGAGGAGGGGGGAGGGGACTATGGAGGTATCCCTGCCAGCCCCACCTGTTCCCCCAGCCCCCCTGACCCCTGCTCTACTTGGCGCCATCCCCTGCCTGCCCCCACAAATCCCCCAATCCTGGAGGTGCCCAGACCCAGCCCCTGCCTGCCCCCCAAGCTCCACTGATCCCTGTCATGCCAGGTCCCATTCCCCCAGCCCCCCAAGGCCCCCGCTCCCTGCCCCACCCTGCATTGCTGAAGTAAAAAACAAAGAAAAAAAACACCCCAGCACTTACCAGAAGTCTGGTTACAGTCTGGCTCACTGGGGCCCCAGCTGCACACTGCCAGGATGCCCTGGAGCCCCCCCAGCCCCTGCTTCTAAGGTAAGTAGAGGCTATTTTTTCCAGTTTTTTTCCTGGTTATTTTTTCTGGTTTTTTAAGTGATGGTGCCTGGGGTTGGGGGGGTGGGGCAGCCATGGGAGCCTGGGGGTGCAAGTGGCTGGTGGGTCTGGGTGAAGCAGCCATTGAGGGGGCTGGGGAAGCTGGGGGGCTGGGAGGCAGCCATTCGGGGGGCTTCAGCACCTGGCAGAGGATAGGGCCAGGTGGGCCAAAAATTAGGGGGCTGGGGTGGGGCATGTGGGCCTTGCGGGGAGTGGTAGCCCCTGCAGGGGCCATTTGGCCTTTATTGAGGGGCCATAACCCCTTTTGGGGGACTGTAGCCCCTGTGAGGACAATTTGGCCCTTGTTGGGGGGCCATAGCCCCTGTGGGGGGCCACAGCCCCTGTGTGGGGGCTGTAACCCCTGTGTGGCTGTAGCCCCCCAACAACCAGTGCTTTAATACTGTGGATATATCAATGAAACATTTCCCAACTTCTTGCTGTCTGTATTTCACTCTCTCTCTCTGTTTATAGTGGTATTTTGTTTTAATTGTGGAGGAACATGGATTTTAGGGCATTTCAGAGAGTGACTTTGGGATTTTTTTAATCAGGGATTTTTCAGTTTTCCAATAGGGAACACCAGAATTCCTGCTAGGGAAGTCAGTGGCAGGACCCTGCCTGCTAACAGCTGGCACCTTGGACCTAGCTGGCTGTGGCTGACCTCCTGGCCAAATGGGGCCAGGAGGACATGTTTTGACAGTTCAAGCAGGCCACCACGCCCAGAACATCTTCCGGGCGATAGCTGCCCAGATGGCCAGGCAGGGGGCACACATGGCAGTAGTGCCACATAGAGGCCAACTCTGTAGCCACAGCCCACTGGCAGCTGGCCCAGAAGAGCAGATGCATCTACTGGCTGTGCAGTCCCCATCCAGGTCTGGCAGGTGCACAGAAGGTCACAGCCAGGCAGCAGCCCCCACTGCCAGACTGCTGCAGTGGGTAAAGTGTGCAGGAAACTCTCAGGGCTGCTTCAGCAGTCCAGTTGGCACAGGGGGTAGTGTCCCCAGGTACCAATTGGCTGGGCCCCAGAAGCTCCTGAGAGCGAGTAGCCCTGAGCTAGTTGCCAGGGCAGCTTTTTATACTGCTGGGGACAGCACAGGTGCTGGCCCCGGTCTCTGGCTCCTCCTGTCTGCAGATCTGGGAGGAGACAGGCAACATTATTTTGCCCCAAGTGGCACAATTTGCTCCACAATAAAGTGCATGTCTGAGCACGTGCACTGAGGCAAAAAGCCCTGGCTCAAATTTGTACCGCTTCTATTTGAGCTGCTGCAAGTGCACCTGCTTGCATGTGTGGATGCACCCTATGAGGTTAAAGAAGAAAATAGTGAGGAGCCTAATGACTCATTGATTAAGCAATTAGCTGCTCATTCACAGGTGCTCCCTCTCTCCCATCCTAGGGCTTCACATAGACTGTGTTGTCTGGCAGGGCTTGCCACCACCTCCTCCTACCCATCAAAGTTGGGGAGGAGGCAGTAGGAAATGGCTCCCAGAAGCAACTGTGTCTAAGCTGCTGTGTTGTTGGTTAATCATTTGACCAATATAATTACAGGAGTTTAAATTAATAATTTTAAAAATGATATTTACATCCCTACTGAACACCACAAATAATTCATTAATAAATAGGGAATAAACACATATGAACAGAAACATTTGGACTGAAGAGTTTTCCATATATAAATGATGTGGCGAAGAACATATTTTTTAACACATGAATAGTTTTACTGAGAAAACAAAAATAAGGGATAGAGGAGCTATTATGGTAGAGCTAAGCAGACTCATCAACTGGACCTAACTGATTACAATGATAAAGCTGGGATCAAATTTTAATCATCAGAACTACATAGGTTTAACAAAAGCATAATCACCTAGTAGACTTAATGTGAACATTTGTAACATTCAGATTTGAATTCTTCTTCATCTAGTAAGAGTTCAAAGTTGCTCCAGAGGTCACCTGAAAGGCAAATTCACCTAGGATTTAATTAAGATTCCAGGCTTGACCTAAAAAAAGACCTGCATTAGCAGGGATTAATTATTTCTAAACAGGCAATGCACAATGCAAGCAAATATAAGCTCTTTTTGCAGAGCTCCTAGACTGTAGATTAACAACAAGCATTACTTAAAATAGCAGCACTTGTTAACTTCTTCATATTCAATATGCATATCATTGGAAAAGCTATTGCAAAATATAACTAACTTGTTGGCTATGCTCAGTATACACAAATCAAGTATAGAATGTGTGGTAACATGCCATGTATCATTAGTTTTGGTGGTTCATGTGATAGTGTATCTTGAAACAGTCACTGGTCCCTCACTTATACAAAAATACTGGACCACATATAAAAATGTACATTTATCAGACAGGCCAAGGTATTTGACAGATTTAATTGTTATTTTGATAGCAAACCTTTGAAGAAAATGTAACAGATTACAGAAAATTATATTGGTGATTCAAGAGTGTTACTCTTACTTTTGAATCAGTAGTGGACCAATGCCAGATCACGTTAGGGAGCTCCAAATTGCTATTCGTACATCATTGTATGAATAGTCATAAAATTGAAGTCTTGTTACTAAAATTCCCATGACATTTTTTTTGGCAAGATTAGAGGTGTGAGTACCAGTATCCTGATTTAATTTCAGTTTGGACAACCACAGGCATTCTATATTTTCACAGCAGTTTATGTTTTTTACTACCTGTTCCAGCCTGATAAGTCATATTTCAGTGCTGTAAAGCATGTATAAAATTCTACCCCAGGGATGGCTATACTTAGTAGTGGATAAAATAATATATATATGGAAAAAGGCAGGGGGAGGGAGAAGCACAATTACCCTTTTTTGGCAAAAGACATTATATAATATATGATGTGTAACCACAGTAACTTCAAGACTTTCTAAAAAGCATCAATGGTAAATCAGTACAAAAGAAATAAAGTATTTTAAATCACCTACTAAGATATTAAAAATAATGAAAGGTATAAAACCAAAAAGCATTAAAAATTACTTGGTTTTCTCTTGTTAAGAATGATAAAAACCCAGAATCTTTGCATAAAATCTCACTTACTACATGGTTGGACAGAATATCCACTATCTTCTAATCAGTAGTTCTTTATCATTTGAAAAGTATTTTTTAGCTTGCAGACTTGAAAATAAATCACATATGATGCCATAAGTAAGGCGAATAAAGGGTTTGTAAATTTTGTTTGCACATCATAAAGATGAATGACCAAGATCTGTGAAATATATTACTCTGCCTGGCATTTTGTTTTAATGCCTAAATTATAGAGAACATGCATTAAGAAATTATTTCAAACACAAATCATGCTAGAGATTCCAAAGGTCTTGCTTTGTTTCTTATGAGCATAAATAATTGCTTATTACTTGCTGACAAGTATCAGGCATCAATTTTTAAAAAAAGATCACCTTCACATCATTAAGTGTATTGTAGGCCAATTTTTCAGTGGCCCAGTCTTGTTTGTGGGTGCCATTTCCACCAGCTCTTAGCAGTTACATGTCTAACAGCTTGAGAGTGGTGAAAAAATATTCACTGAACAGCAGAAGCAGGGAGACTGGGACAACATCAACACAGTCTTGTGTAAAGAGCAACAGCAAGAGCAGGGAAGGTGAGCACAGAAAATACAACGACTGCCATGAAAAAGCCATAGTCAAGTTTGGTGAATGGGAACAATAGCAGAGAGAAACTTATCAAGAGGCTGGCTGCAGTCATTCAGTATGATACCTTGCAAACATCATGCCCAACTCTGGTCCCTGTTTCTGGTTGTATAGTTAGATATGTAGCAACATACTTATGGAAGCTTAGGGACTTCCTGGTTGGAAACCTTTGAAATCTTTGGTGCTGAATAAATAACCCGTGCAAGAAAAGAAGAGGAATAGTCTATAAGTAAACAACACAGGAAATTGGATAAAAATGGAAATATATACACAAGTAGATTCTTTGGGTGGAATTTTCTAAGGGGAACAAGGTGTTTCTATCTCTCAGGTGGCTTTTCTAGATCAGCCTTTTGGTAGGAGGATACATTTTTGTAGATTCAGGATCACAAAATGGAGATTTAGGCTTTCTAAGGTAAATATTGACATGTCAGAACCTTAGATGAAGGAAAAGTTAAATTGAAAGGGTAATAAATGATGTACAGTAGAGCTGTCCAACTTCTGAGTGCCCATCTGCTTCACAGACCCTCTGCCATGCTGTGCCATGTGGGTTCCCCCCCTCCACCATTTTGGGGCCTGTGGGACCCCAAGCTGTGGGTCCCCTGTACCCCACAGGCCATGCTGTTCCACCCTGCCCTGTCCCCATAGACAGGGACAATAATATGAAGCTGGAGGAGGGAGAGACAGTCTAGGCACTCCAGTGGCAGATACAGATGGAGCTGTTGGGGAGTGGTGCCTAGAGCTCTTGGCCTGCAGTTTAATCCCTTATGGTGAGCAAGTTGGACATCCCTGATGTACGGTTAAGTTTTTGTTACCTGCTGTAGCAGGAGCACCAAGCCTCCTGTTATAGCAGGTAACAAAAACTTAACAGAGAAGTTAAGGCAGGCTATGTGAGAAGCAGCCTGCAGATGTGGCATGGGCCAGGCTTGAAGCATATAAGCCCAGGGCCTGAGCTGGCCAGGTAGTCTAATCCTGAGAGCTGCAGAGAGGAACTCCTGGGCAGCAGGGCTTCTGGTTAACATCTGAGCTGGGGTAAGCACCTCTGGAGGTTTGAGGAAGGGACTAAGGGGAGGAGGGGGTCTCAATAGGCCTGGGAGAAAAGAGGCCTGGGATTGACAGTTTGAGCCCCAGAGGGAGAGAGCTTGAGCCCAGAAGGGGATGAGTAAGCAGAGCCAGGGGACTTGTAGCCTGGCAGGGAGAGAGTTGAAAGTGTTGACACAGTGAAAGAGCCTGAAGTATCATTTAATCAAAACTTGGCAGGCGAGGAGAAGGGGAGAGTGCCAAAAGAGAACCAGGTCAACAAAGGTTAACGGGGCTCCAGGGTCATCATCAGGGATCCAGGTTTTCCATTTCCCATGGAAAAATGGAGAAAACCACAGATTTCCTGGTTTTATCAGAGAAAATACAGATTTTCTCATTTAGCAGAGAAATCCACAGAAACCCAGAGATTTCCCCTTTTGCAAAGATCTCTGTGGGCTGGTAGAGTTCCAGCCTACAAGAGCTGTTTGCAAAAATGGCGGGAAAGCCACAACTCTGCCTGGAGGGGCAGGGGGAAGGGGAGGGGAAGGGAGAGGGGGAAGACTAGTGGGTGTGGCTTTTAGTCAGTTGCAAGGCCTAGGTCAGGCTCACTTTCCTCCTTGAACCTGTGAAGTGGTAAGTGGGGTTTGCAGGGAGTTGTGGGGTTGTGGGGCAGGGTTGGAGTGGAAGCTGGCTGAAGATAGAGGAGCTGTGTGGGGATGTCCTAGTGGCTGCTCACTCTGTGCTGACCCAGCAATGTGCCTTCTGCATACAGGGCTACACTGAGGGAAGCAGTGCGGGGCTCCACCACTCAGAACAGCAGCAGGTGCAGGAGGTGTGGTGGGGGATGAGGCGATCCCGCTGTTCCCAGCCATGCTGGGTCTTGCCTGCGGGGCTGCAGCAGCCCTGTGGGAGGGATGCAGGGTGGGAGCTCGAGCCTTCAGCCTGCCCCCTGCACAGATCTGGGGGTGTGGGTTCCCCTTGGTGCCTACGAGTGCACTTGGGTGCCGGGAGCTAGCCCCACTCCTGCCCAAATCAGGAGCAGGCAGGCAGCAGTGGGGGAGCTGGCTCTGTGCTTCTGCTGCAGCTGCCTTCTGTTGGGGGCAGGGAGATGTGGACCTGAGTCCCTGGTCCCATAGCCCTGGCAGCTGGGGGCCCCCTCTGGCAGGGCAAGGGGGAAGGGGCTGTGGTGTGGGGCAAGGGGCACGAGCAGGGATGAGCGAGACTGGGGGACCTTTAATTTTAATCACAGATTTTGGGGTTTTCATCAGAGAATTTGTAATTTTTTTATCATGGACCACCAGGATCCCTGGTCATCATTGTCGCCCCTGTTACACCTGCATTGTCACCCCTGTTACACCTGCATAATCTATTTCAGTGAAGATGACTGGTGCTATGCCCATCTAGAAGGGAACACTGATGGAATTGACTTGTATGCTTATATGGAAATGGGAATGGTCAATTTTAACAATTATTAGAAAGTCAAGATCTCTGGGAGAGGAGCCAGGATCCTGAGCAGAATGCAGGAACTAGAGCTTACACACTCCCTAAGCTGGAGCATTATTTTCTGTGTAAAGCCTAGTTCATATATGACAAACACACTACTCATTTTCTCTAGTGAAATTTAGGCAACACTGGGAAGCCATTTAAATTAAATTCTGATGAAGGCAGCGTATCTAGTAATCACCTTCACAGAAACAAAATAAAAATTTTCCAGATAGCGGTGTATGGCCTAATTCCTGTCTCATTTGTACTAAATAGGAGCATATGGAACTTCCCCTATATGAAAGTGGGTATGAGTTAGAAAAGATTCAGTCCCATGATATTTTCACTGCTTTTGAAGCAGCCAAGTATGTAGGAATAAAAAATGCCATCTCTGGAGCTGAAATTAGTAATGAGGACCTGGTTGCTAATATCTGTTTTTAGGCCACCCTGATGGTACCATTTATAGAGAAAAGCAGCCATTAGGATAATTTCCTAAATGGTATATAAAGGGAAGGAAAGAGAGGCAAGCAGCAGCTGCTACTGGAGAGGTTCTGCACTTCTGTTTTAGCTCCTGAAGAGCTGTTAATGGAATAATAAACAATCACAACACTCCCATCACTGCCTAATTCAGACGAGAAAGCAGAGATCTAATATAATAAAAGAATCAGTAATAAGTGATAATTTTTATGGTATTGGTCTGTGGCTTTTCCCATGAAGTATCTATGCTTTTAAATAAGTGTTTGATAAACTGGAATTAGAAAGAATTTACATGTCTATCAAAACAATTACGTGGAATTCCTAACACCAGCTATATATCCCACAAAAGAGGCTAGCATTTTAAATCAGGTTTCTTTTCCTCTTAGAGACAACCTGCTCTCCCTCAATGGATGGAATTATTGTGAATATCTTTCCAGAAAGGTCACAAAAAGCAACAGCTTTACTAATACAACCTTGAGGAATTATGTTAATTAACACAATGTCACATATGACTTATCAGACAGCATAGGCTAGGGAAATCATTTTTAACATTATGTCATCCAGATAACCAGATGGCTCCATGAAGATTCCTATATGGCAAGAATTTTCAGTAGTTCACTGGAGACAAGGAAATTACAGCACTGTGTCTGGATGAGGATGATAAAAGGCCTGGGGAAAAGGATGCCTTTCTCAGATGTCGAGTAGAAGGGTAACACTGTCAGAAATAGGAAGCAGGACTATTCAACGTTGCATCCAGGAGACAGACCACAAGCTGACCTAGCCAACAGATCTGCATATGACATGATCGATATAATGTCCATATAATATTACTACTTATAGTTCTAGGAATATAACTATAATTTAAATATTTATTCTGTTAATTTTCCTTATTAATCTGAAGCTTTCTTGAACTAGCAAAATCTTGCTAAAAAAATGAAATCCTGTTTTCTGTGTCTGCTTACACTGTGAAGGCAGCATATCCCTACAGGGATGGTTTCTTGGCACACCCTGCTACCGTTCACCTATGCCAAACCCAAAGGTACCCTGATTGCTGTCTCAAGAGTGAGCCCAGATGGATGTCCTCAGAGAAGCCTCACCATCTCATTTCCAGATGTGGAATGCAGAAGCAGCAGGTTAGGGCATGCTCAGGATCATCCCTTCCAGGTACACTGCCATGGTGGTGTAAACATACCCTCAGTAGCATTTCGGGGGGGGGGGAAGGGAGATATGGATGTGTGGGGCACCAGCCCTGGGTACTGAATTAGAGAGGGCACCTCTGTGCTCTGTACCCCTGCGTCCATGGGTGACTGGTGCCTCCTGAGTCTGGGTGGACACCAGATTGCTGATGGGGGTGTGTCCCCTGGTTGCCATCACTGACTGGGGGGGCTGTGAAACTGGAAGTGCACTTCTGGTGGCATGTCCAGTTTCACAGCTGGCACTTCCAGGGGGTGCATGGCTGATCTCAGGGGGTACATATGCACCCTCATGGCCTCCTACGCATTGCCAATGCCTGCATCAATGCCCAGGGCAACAAAATGTTACTTATAACTCTGCATACCCTTAGTGACTTCTGTTTCTTGAGATTAGGAAGATATATATCAGTGCATTAGCTTCAGACTCTGGCTTGTTGGTAACATTGGATAACCACATCATCCCATGATCTTTCTTCTAAGCAGTGCAGGGGCTCTGGTTTGGGTATTATTTTGGTTTCTGAATCAACCTGTATAAGTTCTTTCATAAAGAAACCCTTGGGAAAGTCCACAACAAATTCCATGGGAAAGATCATTTTT
This sequence comes from Alligator mississippiensis, assembly GCF_030867095.1. Classification (NCBI taxonomy): domain Eukaryota; kingdom Metazoa; phylum Chordata; order Crocodylia; family Alligatoridae; genus Alligator; species Alligator mississippiensis. Next base: position 53,996,000 of record NC_081824.1, on the reverse strand, counting down.
CTTACACAGGAAACACTCAGTAAGCAATTGAACACTTAAATGAGTACATTGTAAGACAGAAAAAAGGATTGTGGAAATATCAATTTTCCCTTATAAATTGCTAATGAATGAAGCTGGAATTGTGAATCTTAGTATTTTAAAATTTTAATGATTTTTTTTGTGGAGCAGAAAGATATAAAGGATTTTTTTTGCTTAGACTATGGAGAAAACATATATATATATATATATATATAAAATACAGATATTAGTGTGTTTTAATAGTGAAAAAACACACTAATTCTCCACAGTTTAATGGGGACATTGTTTAAACTCAGTAAAACGTCACTGATTTGAATGAATACTTTCTTTTCTCTGGATGAGGAAGAATCCCTAACCCAGCTAGAGTCAAGAGGAATCATACCGCCAGCACACACAGCAGCTTCAGGGCTTTTTATGTGGTACCTGTTCTTCCAGTCCAGGAGGACTGGACCTCAGAACCTGCTTCCTTGGGGACTGTGCTGAAATACTTTCTCCCTCAAAACTGAGAGTGAAATTCAATCCTTTGCAGACAGTCTTGCATTAGGTTATATGCACAACTTGCTTCCCACTACTTAGTCCAGGGTTTGGCAGCCTATGGCTGCTGGCTGGATCTAGCCTGTGGAGCCATTCATTCCAGCCCATGGACATAGGGTTTTGACAGCCATTGCTTTTTTCTGCCACCACAGGGAAAACTGTCATCATAGGGGCTCTCTTATGTCACTGTGGGCACAAGTGGTGGTGGCAGGTGCTTTCTTTTTGCCACTGCTGGGAAATATGGTGGCAGTGGCTGGGTCCTAGCACTCATCCATGCATCTCTGACCCACACTGGGTCAATATTGCCTGTAGCCTTAAAAGGTTGCTGACTGCTGACTTAGTCCATGGGCCAAGGACTTTTTCAAAAAGGCTACCTTGCACATAAATACTACATGAGGTTTATGTGGGGACATCAGTACCATTGCCTGCCAGCTCAAGGGCAATGTTAATCTTTCTCAATGCATCATTAAAAGACAACACTTTAGAAATCTAGCCCTCACCTCTGGGAGAAGAATTGAGGCAGAACCACTACTCCAAGGCACTTGGATATGGTGGGGTTCCATGGCATTTCCTTCATGATACTGCACTGAAGGAATAGATGAGCACAGAGCTACATGGCCTCCTGCTGTGTAGTTCTCTGGCCCTGTAAAAGGCTAGTTTCATAGCCTCAAAGGGCTTCTCCCTGGCCTTAGTGGAATAATTGCTTTCTCCTGGTACTTAGCACCCACCTTGCCCTCAGCCAAGATTTGGCTCTTGCTGCAATACTACAGTGGTGCTCAACCTTATGGGCCAGATGAGCAGCATGGGACCAGTCTGCAGATTGGATCAAGCCCCATACATCAGGATTAGGCCGTGTAGACCTTGGCTGGTCCCCATGCACTGGGATTGGATTCTGGGGCCCAGCACTATCCCCTCCCTGCTTGGGGTGCTGGGTTTGGGCCCTGGGGCCTGGTACCACCCTCTCCTGGCCCTGTACCCTGGGATTGGGCATCTGATCCAAGTGCAGAGCCTAGGGTCCGGAAATGTGGTAGCAAGGGAGCAGTGCCCTTCCTGCCAAATTTATGGACTCGTAGGGAGTCCTAAATGTCAGGTGACATGGTGTTGTGGGCCAGATCTGGCCTCTGGGCTGGGAATTGAGCACCCCTGCTACTCTTCTATTCTTTATCCTCTTGGGGCCATTTTCTAGTCTACATTTTAGATATGCAAGTGGACTTCAGGTGCAATTCTATTCTACCCTACTCAAGTCCCTGAAAAACAGTTATGCAAAAGATGGGTAGCTCTTCCTTATCTCACCACTTTTTTGTGACTCAGTCTTAAGGGTAAGATGATGGTGTGCTATGAAAGTAGATGCATTAATGAATTTTCAGGGACTTGGGGTGGGTGGAGCAGGATTGCACTTAGTGTCTAAGTCCATTAAAACACTTAATGGGTGAAATAGAATCAACCTGAAGTGTAGGAAATGGTAGTGGCAACCACCGATTCTCCTGGATCATGGTGTATGCATGAGGGCCACCCAGACCTTTGATACATATGCCTGGGAAGGAATTTTTGGAGGGGTGGTGAGTGTAGCAAATATCATAATTAGTTTTAGCAGCACACATTATAATACTTGAGAAAAGTGAGGCGAACTCCTCCTTTTCCATTTCAGTGGATGTCATGTAGAACTGCTTTGTCGCTGTGCCAGGGCCCAGGCATCACTTTGAAGATGGATAAATGCTGCATAGAATTCTTATTCCCCTAAAACAACTGAACTTGAACATGAGTAGATCTAGGATTTTGAAAAGAGGAGTGTGTAACAAGTGAGCTGTTCTGGGGCTGGTCCGAAAGATGGCCCGCCCAATTGTCTAGGGCAGTCTGCCCATATGCCTCGCCTTTGATGTAATTTAAGTTGTTTCCAGGTGGGAGGCTGCCCATTTCATTGCCCTGATGCCAAGGGCATCTAGCTGGTGTTATATCTCCTGTTGACTCATGATTGTTAGCTTTCAGCTCCTTTTCCCACAAGGTTTCTTCAGTTTGATGTTATCATTCCTGTAACATTAAAGCAACTGACTATTTTACAGAATTCATCATTTAGGCTATTAAAGATTAATTTAGTTTAAACTATTCCTCCACTTTCAATTGTTTTATTTTTACTGTTTCCAGAACAAGAAAATAAACAAGTCTTTGTGGGAAATGCTGCTGCACGTATGAGTTAATGAATGATTGATCCCTCAAGTGCCAAAGGATTCTTGCAACATGAAGCACTGATAGTAGGTGCAGAATTGGGCTTTTTAGGCAGCAAGATCATTAGAATTAAATGATTGGTTTGCTGTTACTAGTGGAATAAGACAAGGTGTGTCCACCTCTCCCTGTGGCTTAGCATTGGAGATTGGCTTTGTCATGCAATGGCTATAAGGCACTGAAACTGAAATTTTTTGGCTAGACTTTGTGTTTGGAGATCTGGATATTTTAATGACAGTGTTGTGGGATGGGTTGATGAGTTAAGAATGATCCCCAGGTGCTGCCTAAGTGGGTGGGGGGACATCAGAATGGAGCTGAGGCACCTCACCCTCCCTGTGTTCTCCCTTCTCATCCTGTGTTCTCCCTTCCTCTACAGTCTTCCAGCTTTAGCTCCAACATAGCAGTGGTGGCCCTGCAGGAGCAGGTGTGAAAGAAGAGCTAGATCCTGGCAAAGAAGGTACAGAGGGAGATAGATTGCCCCAGATAAAGCCCAGGCCAATTATGTCTCTGTTTAATGGTATATCCCTCTTGAATACACTAATAAAAGATATCACATCTATCCAAAGAACCTAACCTGATAAAAGAAGACAATTAAAAACGAATATTGTCATCAGAAGCATAAACAAATAGAACTTATAACTCGTAAGTCAAAAATAGAGGCTATAGATGTCAGTGCGATCATCATTTTAGAAAGAGAACTGTTCATGAATTGATTTCCCTAGGCACTATCTTTCATAAGTCTGGTGATTGAATCTAAAATATAATGATATACTTGGGTAAAGAAAGTGCTTTTTTGGAAGCTTATTGAAGTCTTGACACCATGACACCAGCACAAAGCTAGCAATCATTGGTAGTAATGTACTAAGTGTTCTCCTTGTACGGGTTACAATTACAGTAGAGCAACAGGTCCAAGAAATGGAAGTTGAAAAGGTTTTATGGTTGGAAGTTACACAGGTTTCATTACTCACTGGGTGTGTTTACATGTACTATTAATGTGCTTTAAGCTTACTGTACAGTAAATACAATGCAGTAAGCTTTCCCCAGGAGCATGTCTACGTGTGAGCCCATTGGAAGCAAATTTACTCCTGACAGGAGCAGTTCAGTGTATGGCTACTGCTGCCCTGGTCTTTCCCCCTACAGCAGCCATGGGGAGCTGCAATCCTCCTCCCCCCCCCCGTCCCATCCCAGCAGGGGCCTCTAGGATCAGTCTTGGACTCAGGGGGGCTGGGATAGCTGTCCCACCTCTGGGGCAGCTGCCTCCCAGCCCCACACCCTGATCTGCTGCTTGGGCATGGGGCTGAGAAACAGCTGCTGGGGGAGCAGACAGTTCTCTCACCCACTGCTACCTGGGCTGACCTGGAACAGTTTGCTTCTGGTCAGTTTTCCACATGCGTGCTACTGCACAGTAGTTACTGCGCAGTTAATCTACTACATGTATCTACAGGTAGCAGCCAACCACACAGTGGACTAATTTACTGTGCAATAAATGCTGCGCACAATGTAGATGGTGATGCTTTACTGTGCAGTAGATTAGTCTATTGCTCAATACAGCATCTCATGTAGATGTGCCAACTGAGAGTAAAATAGACAAAATTAAGAATGTTGAGATCTGGAGTGGGTACAGAATGGACTGGCTACCTAAACAACTTGAATAAATCCAAGGATCTGGACCTTGAGAGCATTGGTTAGTGACAAGTAACCTCTGTTTTATTAACCTGAGAAGTTAGTTAGACTGGATCTCTGCCCTGCCTACTGTTAGCAGACAATAGGAATGTTGGCTTGCAGTAAGATTTTCCTTTAGGACCTCAGGGGTCATCTATTCCCTTGTTTTTGCTGGTTACCATGTCAGATAAACACTTTTATCTATTGATCAAGCTACTTTATCAGTCAGGAGAACAAATCCTGCAGTGGATTTATATTAAATGATTAAAGGGGAAGCAGACAGTTTCTCAGAGGTAGAACTTTATCTGCATTCTGCAATTACACTCTGGGTATTCTCCATAAATCCAAGCTGTAAAGTAACACTTACATGCATTCTATAGAAAATGAACAATTCTTTTACAGGAAACATGAAAAAGACTAAATTAATATTTTTGGGCTATAAGGTATGTAGCAATTGGGCTCTTTCCATTTTTTGTGTAGAAAAAGTGGATAAAGACTATGGCTAAACCAGCAGCCCAGTTGCATAATGGATCTTATTTTGCTTTCAGTTATACCAGCTGTGTACAGGAGCAGGCACATACCCCTCCACACATTCTATACCAAGACAAAAAAAGGTTGAGAGGATATTTTCTAATCTGCTCTCTTGCAGTGTTTCTCGCATGCCTAGATACATTTTAGGAACTAGAGCTCACAGTCATCTTGTTCTGCACCTTAAGACACTGCTCCTTAGTATTCTGTTTGTTCCTTCTTTGATTGTACTCTGCCTAAGCTTCACTTATTCTCTACTTAAATATGTATATCGGGGATGCTCAACTTCCAGCTCATGGCTCAAATGCAGGCTCTAGAGCCTTAGAATATGGCCTGCAGGACTCCCCATGGGTTGGGAAATTTGGTGGTGGGGAAGCAGTGGCAGTACTGACACCTCTCCCTGCTGCCAAAATCCCAAACCCTACATTGTGGGACTGACCTGGGCCATGACCCTCCACTGTATGGCCTGATTGGAGCAAGGGCACACCCTTTTCCCAGATGCTGGGTTGTGGCTGGGCTGTGCTCTCTTCTCCGCTCATGGCCAGACCATACCTCCTTCCCTCTGCCTGGCCAGGCTGGGGCTGAGCCATGCCTTCCCCCCATACAGGGCTGGGCCACATCTCTTTCCCCTGCATGGAGCTAGACCGGGCCAGGCCATGCCCCCTCCCTCTGCAGAGCTGGACTGGGGCAACATCACGGCCTCTACCCACCATGAGGTTTGGTTCGGGCTGTCCCAAGTCCCCTTCCACCACATGGCTAGGCCAGGCTGCCCTTCCCCCCCCCCTTCCCCTCCCCCTGCAGCCTGGTGAGGCCCTGCCAGATGCGGCCTGCAGAGAAATTGGGCACTGCCCATCTGGCTCCCTAGCTAAAAAAAAGCTTGAGCACCACTAGTATACACTGTTTAATTTATTTCATTTCCACTTTGTCCATGGCTTGTTTTTTTGCTTTTTGCTTATATATGTATATATTGCTGCACTTTGTGAATACCTTGCTTTGATTCCATTTTTATATCGTTCATTCTTAGTTTTTTGGCTGTACTCAGTTCCTGGTTGTCTTCTATATTTGTTAATTTGCACTTTGTTATTGGTTTGGTTCTATCAGTTGCAGCTTGGTTAATTTATTTTGTTCGGCCTATTTTGGTTTGTAAACATTTGATAATTTATTCATGTTTACAATTCAATAAAGTTCTTTCCTGCTGAGCCTTGAACTGGATGCATTTACTGCCCAATTCTAATATAAAAGGATGATGCAGCCTTGCAAGAAGATTTTATTGAAGTTCTATAAAAGAGCAAACTGCACATCCATACACTCCACAGACCGAAGGTCCATTACCTCAAACTAGTTAAAAAAAAGAGGCTTGCACCTGATCAGGTTAATTTGGGTGCAATTTGGCCATAGTACTCAGCATTTCAAGGGAGTTGACCACTCCTTGAAAACTCATTGTGGGGCACAGGAACATGTGAACCAGGGACAGGAAGCTCCACCATGATAAGTTTCCTGTTCTAACACCCAAAGATGGTTAAGGGGTCCAGCAGTATCAGAAGTCCAGCATACAGAAAACAGACTTTGAAAATGTTGTGCAAAGCTCAGAAGGCCACAATTATACATACAGCTTTTCTTACATTGTCATCCAAACAATTCTGGAGGGAGACTATTTTCTTTCAAATTCTCACTCCATTATTCATTCTAAAACTGCTAGATAGGTAACCCGGATGATGCTGCAGGGCTTATCCAGACAAGTGCAGTCATGAGGTATTTGGTGCTGCAAAATGTTTGCAGAGTTCTCTGTACTGCTAAGGCATGCTGCCTGAGTGTGTGCTGCTCTGGGTTTTTTCTCCACATTTTTTGGACCCCTGGATATCCAGGGGTCAAAAAAAAATATTTTTAAAGCAGCACGTGCTTGGACAGCATGCACTGCTAGAAAGTGGAGCTGGGCTGCTCAGAGCCGTGATATAGCTGCCAGTTAGGCTCTACCCTGCAGGATTGCCATGGCTGTAGCTCCAGGAGGCCCCCAGGACCTCAGGTGAGGCTGCTGGGGCCAACACAGTGCTAGCCCCAGCCTCCCCTATACCACCCAGAGCAAGTGGCCACATACCAAAGCGCACGTGGCACAAGTGTTCCCCAGGGACAAGAAGTAGTGGTGCAAGGTGCACCGCCGCTATTTGTCCCCAGAGAACCAAACATCCAGACACATCTGGATGCACCCACATTGTTTGGGTGCAGCTTCCAAACCACAGCAGGAGAAGCTAGGTGTGTGTCTGAATACTCATATGTCCCCCATCAATTAATAGTTTTTTGGAACAGAATAAGGTTCTAGCCTATCCAAGCAAATAAAAGATTGTTCTCCTCAGAACCGTGGCATTATCCTACTTGGCTGCACTGTGATTCCTTAGTGATCCCACCATAGTTTGGGAGCCCCATTCTCTCGAAGACAGCTATTATTTCATGTACTCTGTGACACTAACAATGTCTGAGTAAAAGAACGATAATATTACTTTGCAAATTACTGCTGCTACCCCAATAGTTGACTTGCCAACATCAAAACTAATTTGCTACTCACTTGTAGCAGTCTGTGGGAGCCAATTTGTTTCTGTAACAGTATGGAAGTACTGTTAGTACTGTTCTCTGATGCTGTAGGGCTGGGGGCAAACTCCTTGAAAAGATCCAGGAAGATCTTCCCCTTTATATGAAAGTTCTAGAGACAACTATGGTCATTCCATATCTGCAAAATGATATGATGCCATCATTCTGTCTACCTCCAAAAAGCCACTATTTGGCCAAAGCAAAATTGCCAATGGCATCGTGTATATGTGAATCCAGGAATCCGAAAAGGGGTGTGCAGAGAAGCTACCAGTGCTGCGGGACAGGTTTTGGCTATCCCTTCTCCACCGCCCCCCTCCTCCTGCCCACCACAGTGGGAAGCAGCTCCCGGGCACTTTTTGGAGTCTCTAAAGCAGCTAAGAAACCCCCCCTCAACACCTCTTGGAACCTCTTCTCCTCCAGAGAACATGCCTCTTCTCCCCTTCCATTGTCTTCTCCCCCCCTTCCAGTAGCGGGTGCTTCCAAGTGCAAGAAGGGAGGACCCACTCACTGCCACTACTGCCCACTTGGGGGCCAGAGAAGCTCCAGGGTTGCTTCTGTCCTGCTCCAGCTGGGGGCTTCAGTAAGCAGCAGCATAAGGACAAAGGGGCACAGTGCTGCGGAGGCCTGGGAACAGTGGTGTCAGAGCACGATCTTCCCCTTCTAGGTGCTCATGCTCCCTACCCACCTTTTGGATGTCCCCTGCAGTACAGGAGCAGGCACTGGCAGTGGCAGGTTGCCCACTGATAACTCTGTCCTCAGCCCTGCCTGGACTTCAGTTCAGATGTTTGCCCATTTGAGAAGCCTCCTGGCCAGCAGAGGAAATGCAGGTGGAGGGGGGAGCAGGGACCTGGCAACCTGTGCAGCTTCCAGTTCCCAGCTGGAGTGGGACAGGATTGTTCCTGGGTCTTCCCCTACCCCCCAGGTCAGCTGGGGTCCCTCCTTCCTTACTCCCCATTTGGTCCTCCTGCATGTCCCACCCCCATCTGAGGCATCAGCCATGCCTTGGATACCACAGGGATCCAGGTACCCAGAGTCATAGGGAAATGGAGCCACCAGCACATTATCTTTACTGCTGATACCTCTTGAAGGTAAACACCTATATCCTTTAAAAACTGGAGTAGGGATGACTCCTTAAAAAAGAAAAAGAAAAAAAAAAGGAGAAACAATGTCAGAAGTGATTCTACAAGGATCATTTCAGTAGTCATTGGGTGCATCTACACATGTCTTTTACTGCAGAGTCGACTAATTTGCTCCACACTAAAGCATTACCATCTACACATGCATTGCAATTAGGCCAGAGTAGATTGATTTACTCTGTAGGATAGTCCCGTCAGATACAAATACTATCTGATACTGTGTAGATGGTGTTGTGGGCACAAATTGTGCCCAGTCAGCTGGGCCAGCAGGGAGCCAGCAGGGATCCCTAGCCTAAACTGTTCCAGTTTGCTCAATTTGCATGGTTCACTCACAATATTCTTTTCTAATGCTGAATACCTTCTTGGGGGATATGAATAAATGACATTCTAATTAAACATTATCCCTTGAATTACTTTTCACCTTTATAAACAAAAAGGCATGGACAAGATAGGTATCCATAACTTTATTCTATCTGATCTTTCTCATGCTGTGTAGTGGGCGCCACTCCCTTAAAAAATACATACCAATATTAACAAGCAACACAAACACCTCAGAATTACAATCTGGTGTTAAAGCTCTGTTCTTGCTACGAGCTTTCCCTTTCAAATTCCTGTTGATATACCTCAATAACATATTGTTGTTATAATGCCCAGTAAAGATTTTACCTTTAAGGAGCTTAACAATAGATTCTATTCTAGAATAAAAATGGTTCATTACACAGCAAAAACCTTTTGTGAGGAAAAAAAGGTTGAGCAAAACAGTTTTATGCTCAGTTGTCTTTTGTTTTCCAGGCAGGCAGTCAGCTAGAAATGTGTGTTTGTCAGTTTATGACTTTAACACTATTCCAGAAAACTGTGCTCCTGGCCATGACACATGAGGGTTTGTTCTTTATGGTACATCATCTGCCATGGCCTTCTGGGAGAAGAAACTTATAGAAATTCTATTCTAACTAATGTTTTGTTGTAGATAGACCTATAAATACTGGTCACATTTTTACTACAAGGCAATTGCCATTTCTGATAGTAACTTGAACCAGAATGTACTGGACATGGACCAACAAGAAGACTTCAGTCAGCAGGTAAGAAATGTATTGTGTGTAGTTTCAACACAGAGACATTGCTAAAAAGTATTCCTTACTTCTGGTTTGCAATATTTATGAATAAGCAAATTTATTCTGCTTTTTGGGGAAGAAGTCTTGATTTGTGCACATTGAACAGAATGTTTCTGTTCTGAATCAGACATAGATAAGAGAGAAAGAAGGAGAGAGAGGGAACTAGGTCTCTTCAACTATTTTAAATTAGAGCTATTCATTTTACCATATCTTATTTTTCATTAATAGCTTCATTGAAAATGCCTGAGACAGAGGGCCAAATTCCAATCAGACTTACACTGGTGAAAATCCAGAGGATCTCCAGTGTTGTTGATGGAGTCACACTAGAGTTTCATGGCCAAGATCAGAATCTAATTAAAACACTGAAAATTTGGTCTCAACTGACCAGAAAAGGTTAAAAAGTGCGGGCATGGCCAGTAGTATGCTTCCTGAAGCTTCAAGACAGTTTCATCAGCATGAAAACATTAATAGCTCATTTGACAGAGATATGCTTTGTTTGAGGGCCTGGACACATACATAGGTGTTTACATCAGTTTTGTACACCAAAGTAAAGTAAGTTACACCAGACTCTGGAGTTGATAGATAAGCAGCTTATTCCTCTGTAGCAGACTGCAAATTGCTATTACTACATTAAATGGTGGGAGAGCCCAGAATGCCTTGTTTGTATTGAGCAAATGGCTTCACTGGGACATACAATCCCAATAACGTCTAATTTACACCAGTGTGATTTTAGTTCAAATTCTTTCAGGGGTCATTATACACCAGATTGGATAGTTACTTAGTGTAGAGGTTCACATGTCATTTCTCCACTTCTCATTTACAGAGAGTAAAAGTCAATTGCACTTTTCTAAATTTGTCATGTGCCCACTCTCTGGGTCACTGTCTCCTATCTCTTCTTTATTTTGTATACAAAGGCACTCACAGACTTTAGATTTAAAAAACCCTTAGATCAGGGGTTATCAGTCCCCACAGAGCTACCTTGCACTTTGCCAAGGGGTACATGCCTACAGTTCAGTAACAGCAGTGGACCTTCCACTGGTCCGTGCACAGTGAATAATGTGCTTCCTTACACTGATATCTATTGAACATGCAAAGTGGTATGAGAAGCAATATTTTCAGGTAAAGGGGGATGCAGCCAAAAATGCTGAAAAACAACCACATTAGATCCATTTCCCTGCAAACATCTTCCAGCCAGAAAATGAATCAGATCCTGTGATGGTAGGAGCAAATACTTAATGTGAGATGGTGTCTTGTTGCAGAGCAATTTCCTTATTGGAAAGTTGGCCTTACGTAAATTAAAGTGGTTGCAAATAAACTAACATTGCTACCACCAATACAAGAACAACCATGATGCAATGAAATGTTATGAAAATCAAAAGCTTTCAGAAGCTAATCTGAGAACTGAATGCTTTAAACAAAGGCTTTGTGTGGGAATAAGAGACAATAGCAGTTGGCATATGTGAAAATAAACAGCATGATCATATGAGCTAAATTCTAGTCCATTGTCAAAGGAAATACAGTACTAACCTATACTAGTTTACTACTAATCTTTGTTAGTGGAAGATGGTGTTGGGATGAAGGTATTGACTTGAGAGTCAGGAGACCCTGATTCTATCCCCATTTTGGCTACTCCTTCTGACCTAGGGCAGGTTCATGCCTTACTTCTTCAATCTGAAAAATATAATACTACTTGAAGCTTAATATCTATGAAGTACTCTTGGTTTGCCTACACTCCATAAATACAGCCAACCACAGGATATATGGATTCCAAGAAAGAAACTTCCTTTTCTCTGTGTGGAGCCCTTCTAAGAACCAGTCTCCCCTCTATTCATGTCCCCTCTTCTGTGAGTGCAGTTATTGCATTGCTATGTGACAGCTGCCATGGCCTTCTGGGAAAAGAGCCTCACAAATATTCTGCTCTAACTAGCCTTTTTGTAGAAGTTCCTATAAATATTGGTTGCATTTTTACTAAAAGGCAATTACTTGTATAAAAGGGACTAGGGGAATCTATTTCCCTATAAATGGGGAGGTGTGGCTTCAGGTAGTTGAGGTTGACCCATAGGGTTTATCCTAAACAGCAGTATAAACATGCCCTCAGTTGGAAGGCATTTTATTATAACCCAGTTTCGTATTCTGTTTTGAAGAACTGCCTCATCATAAACATTCAGAAAAATACTAATCAGAGTGAGGTCTTGACAACCAGCGATGATTTTTTTGTGATTAGTACATCATTGTTATCCATAATGAACCAGGGTTGCCTATCACTGGAACCCCACACTTTGAGAATGTTTTATACTATGCTGCAACCCAATTTTACACAAGACTAAATTCTCTCTGATTTATACCAGTAGGTAAATTAGTCCAGTAGCCATTTCTTTTCCTTCCCTTGTCAATGACTGAGAAGCGTGAAGAGATGCTTTTTCCATCTTGCCTGCTTTCAGGGACAGTGAAGCATCCTACAGATTCTGTTTCATTTGCTAAGCACAAACTATAGCAGTTCACGTGAGCATAAAGACTACCTGTATTATCAGGACTCAGCTTTGATGACATTTTTGGACAGAATGAGAACTAGAACCTAATAAACTTCATTGAACTTTAGGGTATAATAAAGGAGAGAGAGCTAATTGGAGAAATTTCCATGAAATCTATTCCATTGAAATATAGAATTCCACTGAAATCTAAATGCTTTCTCAAGACTAGGTCAGTTTCACTGCAATTTCACGATAGAAGAAAACTGGAAAAAATAGTTAGACAAGGACAAAATCTCTCATATCAACACTGAAACAAAACACTTAGTTTTTTTTTTAATGAAATGTCATTCCAGAGGGAGTTTTCATATGATAACTATAGTACAAAATACTGAATTCAAACAACAAATTTGAAGTAAAGCATCTTGATTTATATAAAATGATATTTTTTTAATTTTGAATTTTTATTTGTGGAGAAGTTAAACATTTTCATTTTTCAGTCTGATAAAGAAACACCAAATACCAACATCTCAAAAACCTTTACAAAATGTAACATAAATCTTCTGTATAGCTCTAGTAAAAATTGGATTAAGGACATCACATTTCACCCAACAAAACCCAGATCTACTTTGTTTAGACAGTAACCCAAATGAGACTTAGGCAAAGTTTAGATGCCTACATTCTAAAAAAGAATATAGATTAGAACTCTTCCACAAGCCACAGAACTCAACAGGTACCTAAATCCAGGTAGTACCTTTTTAGTTTTGCAAATTTCCCTAAGGGCCCCTCTACATATGCACATAAAGTCATGATGGCATCTAATGCACAATCCACACCATTGTGCTTTCTGCCATGCCACATGTGTCTGGCAGGAGGGGTGACTGTGGGATTGGGCATTAGAACCTCTCACACCTTATTGCTGGTGCAGGAGCTCCCAGCTGCAGAGGCTCCCCACAGACCCCCTAGGGCTGGGAGTTTGCAGCAGCTGTGGTCTCCCGGCCCCAGGTGTGTGTGGTGTGGGACATTGAGTCACTGGCACCATGGGACCCTGCTGGGACCCAGAGTCCACGGCTGCTGGGCAATGCCAGGGCTGGGAGTCCCCTCAGCAATGGCATTCCCAGCCCTGGCTGGGCATGGTGCACCTCTAAGCCTGGGAGTCTGGTTAGCTGACAGGGTGCCCAGCTACAGGGGAGACCCTGCTACACATGCAAATTAAAGCTGCATAGCAATCAGCTATAAAATTAGTACATATTTTTGAGGTTTAACTTTATAGCTGGTTGGACCTTTTATGGTGTGATAGGTACTTAGCACGTATAGCTGGTCTCAGTTAATTGCAAAATTAACCAGCTAATTGTGCAATGACTGTAATGTGTAGAGGGGATCTATGTGCCTAACCTTGGACTTCTGCTTGGAAGTGATTCAATATTGAGCACCCAGAGTCCTGCCGAAGCTCTGTAGTGATCCAGATTGATACTGGAGAGCCTCTTGAGTCCCCAGAGGAACCTTATCCCCACAGAGTGTTCAGAGCACACCTAATGCACATCAGCAACACTGAGTTTATTAAAAAAAAAAAATTGGTAGTGATACCTACCAATTAATTAATGGCTTAATGATTAATAATCTAAGAAGAAGGAAGCCTAGGTTATAGGCCCTTTCTCAGCCTTTAGGGTTTTATGCCAGCTTCTCCCACATTTCATTCAAGTGCCCTACATATCAGTTTATAGGTTAGTCTGGATGGTTCCTAGGGTGGTTGTGTCATTTACTCCACTCTAGTTATGCTACTGCTATCCACCCTCACTTGATTTCTAAAGGCTAGCTTATATCCCATCTATTAGGCCCTAAGTGGATTCAGTCACCTAGGCTCACTCTGAAAATCCATAATGAAAATCCATTAATGTATTGACTTTTGTAACACACCACTATCTTCCTTTTAACAATGGATTACAAAAAACCAGTGAGGTGCAGGACCCACCTTCCTTTTTACATTAACTGTTTTTAACTCAAGCATAATGCACCTAATAAAAATAATAGAATGGGGCCTTACGTGTCATCAGCCTGAATTTATAGGGTGGAAGTTCAGATGATTGGCTACCTCTTGCCATTTAATTGCCCTTTGGTAATACCTACCTGCTTCCATTCTCTGTATAGGTTGTCTAACTCCATCTGAAGCTTGGACAGGTGCTCTTCAGAGGTACCTGAGTTTCTCCATTGATTTTAGAAAGATTTTAGATACCTAAACCTGATCATATTGCTTCAGTCTCCTGGCACAAAGTCTCTATGCTTTAAGGGCCAGATCTTAGTCCACATATTTGGCAGCTAAGTAGGGCAGTGCGAGCCCCTGAAAAGCCACTAATGCATTTACTTTTTCAGCTCAACACCATCTTGCCCTTCAGACTAAGTCACAAAAAAGCAGCGAGGAGAAGGACCCACTCACCTTTTGCATTAATATTTTTTCAGAACTTGAACTTGGTGGTATAGGATTGCATTTAAGCATCAAAGTCCACTTACGTGCCTAATAGGTGGAACAGAATCCTAAGTGTTCCAGAGCCTAAGCGTAGGTGCCTACCTGGCCAAATTGGCCCTATAACACTTTTATAATGTGATGAATAAATGAAGAACAAGAGACTGAGAGCAGAACAAAGATGGTGAAAAGTAAATTTGACCAAGTTTGTAATTGTGGGAGGTCTGCATCACTGTTTTTGATGGCCTTGTGGGGAACAGAATTGTTTATTCTAGTGATTAGAATTATGATAATTTTTGTTTGAGTTATATCATTACCTCTTTCCCCTTTCATCATGTTACAGGACCCTTTTATAGCTTCCCCCCATAATACTTGCAAAGCTTTTAAAACTTCTTGACTTCCCTTCCTTCTTCTTAAATGTGACAATACAAGCTTTCTCTTTCTTTTTTGCTGATGCATTTTTGATGGAGGTTTATACATCCCAAGGGTGCTTTGTAGGCTTGCATCAGGTCATGAAACATTTAGAAAGCGAGAGAAAAATACAAGCTCCCTCCTCTGTAGCTCCTGAATTTGTCTAATATAAAACTGCAGAAAGTATTGACCTTTGTGTAGAATTTTTTCAGGGCAAAAGTTCAAAAACTGCCTTGAATTTTCACCTGTCTGTCACATGATACAATTTGCAGCATTTAGCATTCCTCCCAAAGGCAATGCTTTCAAATGGCTCCAGACTGATCAATGAAGCTTGTTGATTGGCTTTGTTGAAGAACTGCCTTTTTGCAGTGTTGTATATCACATTACATCTAATGTCTTATTTCAGAGCTTTTAGAAAGTTTAAAGACTAAATTAAACTGATCAAGATAAATTGTTTCACATTTCAGGGTCTGACCTTATTCTATGATATGAAGTGTGTAGCAGCTGTAATAGCTTGATGGCAGACAGGAATTGGCATGTAATTGGCTACACAGAGTACAGCTGGCAAATTCAGTGTCAAAAACAGTGTTTGTTATGCCTTCCCCACTTATCACCCCTTCCCCATTTGTTTTTTTTTTTTACAACAATAGCAGTAAAAGGCAACCAGTTACAGGAGGGCTCTTGATGTTTCCAGGCTACTGTACAATATCCCTATTTGAGGGGAGAAAGTAAGCTGAGGAATTTGCACTGAGGAATTTGCTCTGACTACAGCCATTAGTACCCAGCCACTGGTGTAAATGTAGCAGTGGAAACACCAAAAAAAGAAAGGGAAAGCTACTGTTTATGCTAATGAAATTCATCTCAGTTGCACTAGGGTCTGTACAGGTATAGCTATGCTGACAGCTGTAACTATGACAAATCCCCAGTATGGACAAGGCCTGCAGCAGACTAGGAGTAGACATAGTGGAGCAATTTGTAGTACCCAAAGTATCATTCAGGAGAGTGACAATGTCTGGACTCCTACTAGGTTTGTTTACTTGTAAAAGTGAACAGCCATTGGCTGCTTTAATATTTAGAAGGCTGACCGTATGCTACATATAAGACCTTATGTTAAAAAAAATCTAAATTTCAGAACTTTTTGTCTGTGTGTTTGCCTCGGGGCCTATTCTCAAGTGACTGTTATTTGCAAGGGATGCCATCTCTGTGCATACTGGCCACAGGAAGGAAATAAAGTCACACCCAAACCCTGTAAAGGCCCTCAGGATACAGAAGACATAAATGACAACATATCAAATAACTCAGCTGGCTATAGTCCTCAGAGACTTTGCCTTGCCTCCACTAATCAAAGGGGCAAAAACAAAACAAAACAAAACAAAGAAGGAAAAAAAAAGAGGATGTTCTCATGTCCCCTACAACATGGGCTCAGTTTTGTCTTCTTCCTTATATATCCTACCCAGCCCTGGGACAAGCTGAATGACATCACTCTTCTTTGCTATGGACTGAATCTTCCTAAATGAAAGAATTGCTGAAACTATTAGAGTTCCTGTTTACTAGGCCTGTGCAAATAGGGAAGTATTCAATTCAGATTTGGATTTGACTCATTCGGAGGACAGTGATTCAATTAGGAGATTTGGATCACTGTCCCAAATCAATTTGGCTGAATCGCCTTCAGCAGATTCAGTTCCGAGTCAGAGAGATTCGGAGATTCAGCCATAGACTATAATGGGAAATCAGTGAAATATCTATAACTTTATCATTTTTTGTCTGATTTGGATAAAGCTTGCAGGAATGGTAGCTCCTTCTGAGGGAATGAAGGTTGCCAAGTTTCAAGGAGATAGGTATAGGGGTTTCTGGGACACTGCACCTCAAGCTGATGACAACCAAACTTTGGGGTAAAGCGTCCACATGTGAGGACAGGAGGGCAATCCAGGTTGACCTTGACAGGCTCAAGAAATGGGCAGATGAGAACCTGATGGCATTTAACACCAAGAAATGCAAGGTTCTCCACCTTGGGAGGAAAAACCCACAGCATGCTTATAGGCTTGACAGTGCTACACTGGCTAGCACTTCTGATGAAAGGGACGTGGGGGTCGTAATTGACCACAAGATGAACATGAGCCTTCAATGTGATTCTGTGGCTAGTAAAGTGAGCATAATGCTGGCTTGCATCCAAAGCAAAACCCAGCATTCTCAAGCAAATCCCAGGATGTCATTGTCCTGTTGTACTCGGCCTTGGTGAGGCCGCACCTGGAGTACTGTGTCCAGTTTTGGGCTCCACAATTCAAAAAGGACATGGAGAAGCTTGTGAGAGTCCAGAGGAGAGCCACATGCATGATAAGAGGTCATGAAAACAGACCTTATGATGAGAGGCTGAGAGCTATGGGACTCTTCAGCCTGGAAAAAAAAAAAAGGGCAGGGTCAGGGGAGATAGGGTGGCCACCTATAAGTTTATCAGGGGTGCTCATCAGGATTTGGGGGAACATCTGTTCACTAGAGCGCCCCAAGGGATGACAATATCGAACAGTCACAAACTTCTCCATGACCATTTCAGGCTGGACATAAGGAAGAACTTCTTTACTGTCCGAGCCCTCAAAGTTTGGAATAGACTGCCGCTGGAGGTAGTTCAAGCACCTACCTTGAACACCTTCAAGAGACATTTGGATGTCTATCTTGCTGGGATCCTATGACCCCTGCTGACTTGCTGCCCTTTTGCTAAGGGGCTGGACTCGATGATCTTCTGAGGTCCCTTCCATCCCTAATGTCTATGAAATCTATGACAAGCACAACTCATGTCATGTGTGTGTTAAAGCACAGTGGGGTTAAAACTGTAGGCATGCTAGGCCCTGCTGAGGCCATGAAGTCTGCCAGCTTTCAAGGAGATAGGTGCAGGGGTTTGGGGGAAACCGCACATGAGGGTGCTGACAAGCAAAACTCATGATATGAGTGACAATGTGTATGTGTTAAGGCACGCCCTCACTGGTGCTGGGGCCTCTACATGACATGGTAGTGTGCCCCAATGAGGTCTCTTCCTCCCCTACAGCCTCATCTCAGTCCACCACTTTAAATGACAACAGGTAATAAAATAACTTAGTGAGCACTAGTACAGTAGCACCAGTTGGCATCGTGGATGGCCTTGACCCCATTGTTCATGTTGGCATATTGGCCCCATTGTTCATGACTATGAACTTGCCCAACAAGCCACCCCTGTACCATGCGGTTCATGGCCACTGTGATCTTCCTTTCCATGTGGGACTTATCCATCACCTCAGCTTGAAGGAGAGCCCACTGACAGCCTGACTGATTGCACCAGTGCCCTGTGAGGGAGAGGTAGGCATGACCTCCATCCTGGCTGTACTAGATGTTGGAGGTGAAGTGCAAGGCTACCTCTGACCCTGCCTTGCATGGCTCCTTCCTCAAGTACTCCTTGCAGGGAGGGCATCAAGTACTCCATGCTTCATACAGGGAGGGCACCACCATCCTGCTAAAGGTGGTGCATGAGGGCACTTGGTAAGATGGGGCCATGACTGCCATGAGCTGCCTGAACTGCCTTTACTTAGACTTGGATTTTAAAAAGGCCTTTGACAGTGTCACACCCAATTCTTATAAATAAACTGAACAGTTCCAATATAGATTATTACAGTCTGGGGGTGGAAAATTGGCTTATGGGATGCACCCAGAGAGTGGTGGTTGATGGGCCAGCTTCTACCTGGAGAAATGTGGTCAGTGAAGTCCCCCTAGGCTCTGTCCTGGAACCGTTACTGTTCAGTATCTTCATTAGTGACTTGGATGAGGGAGTAGAAAGCACCCTGTCCAAGTTTGCAGATGACACCAAACTATGGGGGGAGGTAAACAAACTAGAGGGCAGGGAATCCAGGTGGATTTGGACAGGCTGGGGAAGTGTGCAGAACAGAATAGGATGCAGTTTAACAAAGATAAGTGCCATGTGTTGCACCCAGGGAGGAAGAAGCACCAACACTTCTATAGCCTGGGAAATACCATTCTAAGTAGCACAACTGTGGAAAGGGATCTCAAAGTTAAAGTTGACTGCAAAATGAACATGAGTCACCAGGTGATGAAGTAATAAGTAAAGCTAACCACACTCTTTCTTGCATAAGTAGGTGCATCACAAAAAGGTCTAGGGAAGTGATACTTCCCCTCTATGCAGCATTGGTTAGGCCGCAGCTGGAGTACTGTGTCCAGTTTTGAGTTCCATACTTCAGGAGGGATGTAGATAACCTGGAAAGGGTTCAGAGGAGGGCCACCTGTCTGGTTAAAGGCTTACAGAAAAAACCCTACGAGGACCATTGAGGGATCTGAATCTCTTCAGCCTCCACAAGAAGGCTGAAAGGTGATCTTGTGGCCATCTAGAAATTCATCAGGGGGAAAGGGGGACAGCAGGAAATAGGGGATACAATATTTACCAGGGCACCCATAGGGGTAACTAGAAATAATGGCCACAAACTGAAGGAGAACAAATTTAGAGTGAACATCAGGGAAAAAATTCTTTACAGTGAGGGTTGCCAAAATGTGGAATATGCTTCCAAGGGGGTGGTGCTGTCCTCTTCCTTGGAGGTATTTAAGAGGAGATTGGACAAACACTTGGCTGGGGTCATCTGACCCCAGCACTCTTTCCTGCCCAGGGGAGAGGGTCAGACTCAATGATCTAATAGGTCCCTTCTGACCCTAAAATCTATGAAATCTATGAACCCTGGCCTCTAAACTAAGGAGAAGGACTGTCCATTGACAGCAAGCATCACCCCAATGCTCTGGGTGATCTCACTTGCCCTTGCAACATACCCCCGTTTGTCTGTGGATTTCCCCTACCGCTCCAGGGTGGCTTGCCTGTGCTTGGGGGGGACAGGGGCTTTGAAGGAAGCAGGGGACTTCCCTTTGGGCACACTGTCACTGGTGCCAGGCTGAGTAGGAAGAAGGGTAAGGGAGTGCTGCCTCCTCAGATGCAACAGCATTGCCGTGGTGGTGAAGTGTGTTTCACCTCCTTGCCCCGGCTGATCTGCCTTTGGCAGTGCTGGCAGATAGCATACTTGAGATCATCTGCCACCTCAAAATAATTCCACACTACACTACTCCCCCACTTCTGGGTTGAGGGTGGGGATCCTGCCTTATCCCCCTCCTCAGCAGGCAGAGACACAACAACAGGAGGAGCTGACTCAGCTGAGCCACTTGCCTCCACAACCTCCTCTGAGGTGCCTTTCTGACAAGGAGACATGGCTCTAGGGGAACTTTGAGGGGTATGGAGCACAAACTCAGATTCCCCCTCAGTCCCCAGAATTTCTATAGCTAGGGTGCTCAGGTCCCCTGGTTCCAGATCCAGCTCCTCCTCTGGCAGGTGGAGGATCATGCTGGGAGATGAAATTGGGGTGGAGGAGACTGTCATTGTGCTGCTGGTGCCTATTTCTGGAGTTAGGGGAGGTGGTTTAGGGACACGTACTGCTCCGACCTCCTTGCTTGCACTGGCAACAGAAGACTCATGGCTGCCAGGAAAGATGATGTGTCTATGTTTGGGGGTCAGGGGAGGATAACTTGCAGCTCTAAAAGTTGAAGACTGGAAGGCCAGAGATGGGATTGGATAAGGCTTAATCTGTTGCCTGGTGGTCATGTAGATAGGTAACTAACATTTGGGTATATAAAGTGAAATGGGATTCTTCCCTAAGTGTCAGTTATATATTTATAGCAAAAGCTGCTATTTGGTCACCATTGCTGTTACATTTTCCTATTGCTCTAACTCTATTTATGGATACCCCTTTCTAATCAGCAAAGTCTTCTTCTCTCTCTCTCTTTTTGTTTGGTTGCTATACATTTTTTTCAGTCCTAAATGTTACACCTGGTGCTGGATGTGTAAATGGTATTGTTAATATGTTCCATATTGTTACTGCTATTTAAGCAAACAAATGATCTGTTTGGACTGTTGGTATCAGCTTTGTTACTGTTGTTAATTGCAGCTATATCTTCATTTTACTCTCTGACTTCCCTTGAGCTTCTGGTTCTCCAGATGCTTTCCTTTAAGAAGAGAAATTTAGATACTTTGTAGTTCTGCTTCTTTGAAGATAGCATCCTGCAGGATTCTCATTCTTTGCACCAACAAAGCTACCTTTCCAAGATATTTTCTCTCCCCATATGTGTCTTTTCCCAAGGCAGATTTTTTGATCATTTCTCATTTATTTTTAATTCTGGTAGTTTGGTCACTACTAATGAGGAAGTATTGACTGCAACACAGAATTCATAGATATTCAGCATTTCAGAGGTCATTAGAACTTTAAATCTGCCTTCTTGTAGGTCACAGTGAGTATGTGTACACATGCACTTTACTGTGCGTTAGACTAAGCTAATTTACAGTAAAGGATCACCATCTACATGTGCGCAGCAATTACTGCACAGTAGATTGGGTAACATTGGGTAACATTGGACCCCTGGGACCCCTGCTGAACCAAATGGGACAGCTGATAACCGACATGCAGGAAAAGGCCAATCTGCTCAATGAGTACTTTGCGTCAGTCTTTCATCAGTCCAATGGGACCGCCCTGCCTAGCAAGATGTGGGATGGCCAGGGGGAGGCTGTATTTATACCCAGCATCAGTGTTGATTTAGTAAAGGGTCACCTTGAGAGGCTGGGCACCTTTAAGTCAGCTGGTCCTGGCAGATTACACCCTAGAGTACTCAAGGATTTGGCAGGCGTCATAGCCCTACCATTGGCAAAAATATTCAAAAATTCATGGCGCTCAGTTGAAGTACCTGAAGACTGGAAGAAGGCCAATGTGGTACCCATCTTCAAGAAAGGGCGGAAAGTTGATCCCAGGAATTACAGGTCAATCAGCTTGACCTCAATTCCCAGTAAGATTTTGGGGAAAATTATCAAGGAGACCCTTCTGGATAAGCTGGCCGAAGGCAACATCCAGAGGAATAGCCAGCATGGGTTTGTTGCAGGTAGGTCTTGCCTGACCAATCTCATCTCCTTCTGTGAACAGGTGACATATCACCTGGACAAGGGAGAAGAGATTGATGTCATCTATCTGGACTTTAAAAAAGTTTTTGATCTTGTGTCCCATGGCTTCCTCATGGAAAAATTGGCCAACTGTGGCCTAGGCTTCACCACAGTCCGATAGCTGGGTAATTGGCTCCGAGGTCGGACCCAGAGAGTAGTGGTCAATGGTAGCGAATCATCATGGCACTCCGTGACCAGTGGCATCCCCCAAGGCTCTGTCCTTGGACTAGTTCTTTTTAAAATATTTATCAATGATGTGGACATTGGTGTCAGAAGTGCGCTGCCTAAGTTCGCTGATGATACTAAAGTTTAGGGCATAACATCCACACCTGAGGACAGGCAAGTGATCCAGGCTGACATGGATAAACTTAGTAAGTGCGTGTCAGTAAGTAACCTGATGACTTTTAATATAGATAAATGTAAGGTACTCCACCTCGGGAAAAATACCTTCAGCATGGTTATAGGCTCGGCAGTGCTACGCTCACTAGCACTACAGCTGAAAGAGACTTGGGGGTCATGATTGACCACAAGATGATCATGAACCACCAATGCACTGTTGCAGCTGGCAAAGCAAACAAAACACTGGCTTGCATCCATAGATGCTTCTCAAGTAAATTTCAGGATGTCATCCTCCCACTGTACTTGGCCTTGCTGAGGCCACAGCTGTAGTACTGCATCCTATTCTGGTCTCTGCAATTTTAGAAGGATGTTGAGAAGCTTGAGAGAGTTCAGAGGAGAGCCACGTGCATGATCAGAGGGCAAGAGAATAGGCCTTATGAAGAGAGGCTGAGAGCTGTGGAAAAGCTCAGGTTTAGTGGGGATCTGGTGGCTGCTTATAAGTATATAAGTATATAAGGGGTGTACATCAGGATCTGGGAGAACATCTGTTCACCAGAGCACCCCAAGGAACAACAAGGACCAACAGTCATAAATTCCTCCAAGGCTATTTTAGGCTGGACATAAAGACATTTTTCTTTACTGCCCGAGCCCCCAAGACCTGGAATAGACTCCCTCCAGAGGTGGTGCAGGTACCTACTCTGGACTCATTCAAGAAGCGTTTGGATGCTTACCTCGCTGAGATCCTTTGACCCCAGCTGACTTCTTGCCCCTGGGGCAAAGGACTGGACTTCATGATCTTCAAGGTCCCTTCCAGCCCTAACATCTATGAAATCTATGAAATGGGCTGGAAGTACTTCTGGTCCACTTCTGGGTCTGCTGCCAAGTGCATGGGGGACCCTCCCCCCCCACTCCCATGGGATGCTCTCAGTATCATCTCAGCATTCATAAGCTGTACCTGGTACCTCAAGGTATATAGTAAAAAACACATAAAGCTGTGTCTAAGGCCAAATTGTCAAATCTCTCTGAATTGATTCAGAGGATTCCAATTCGATTCAGAGAGATTAATGGATCTCCTGATTTGATTTGGATTTGGATATTTGGCTGCTGAATGGGGCCGAATCTCCTTCAAATCGAATCAGTGACCCGAGCTTCGCACAGCCCTAGTAGATGTGCACATGGGAGCAGTTTAATGTGCCTGAATATTCTGTGCAGTAAATTCAGGTGCATTCATTTCACATGTAGACACTCCTGTTTTTTTGCATTTCAGCCAGATGCCCTGTCTTGAGTCTAATAACTTTTGTTTATGTAAAGCAGAACTTGTATTTTTGCTAAAACGTATCTTCCAGAAAGGCTTCCAGTCCTGAAATGTTCCAGAGAAGAATCCAAAACTTCTTTTATTCTAATCCTTAATTTTTAATTCCCTTCACTGCTACAAATTGTGTTTTATTTTTTATTTGGTTGTGTGTGGTTTCAGCTTCCAGCCATTGATTTTTTTATGCTTCACTAAATTAAACAACACTTTAGTGATGGGTATTTTTTCTAGGTGAGGGTACCAATATATTACATATAAGTCACTTTAAGTCTTCCTTTACATAACCCTAAAAGGTTGTGTACATAATGAATTTTCTCTACATTTTAAATTAATTTTGTGAATCTTTTCTGCAACTTTCCAATGTTCTAAAATATGGACACCAGCAGGGATATCTATATGTGTGCTCCGGGGTCCGGTATGGGAGGGGGTGATCACATGTATTAAGCATCCAACATTTCAAAATGGCTTTGGGGGCACTTTAACTAAAGCTCTTTTGATGAGTTTTAGCTATAGCACCCCTGCGGTCATTTAGAAACACCAGACACTTAATACATGTGATGGTGAGGCACGCTGGAGCATTCTAATTAGAACATGTCAGAGCATGTGTATAGAGACCAGAACTGCAAATAGTGCCCCAGCATTACATAGGTTACTCATGATTTTTCTAATTTTACATCTAAGGGTCTCATTGGCACTTTTTCACCTTAATATTGTACAATATTCAGTTACTTGTCCACTATGACCCCTAGTTCCTTTTTAGAGTCACTACTGTCCAGAAAGCAGTCTCCCACTAGGTTTGGTCTGTATTCTGTATACCTAGATGCTTACATTCCCTTTTGACTTCATTAAAACATTTCTTTTCACATTAGAAGTCACATTTACACTTGGCGCACAATGGGCAGCAGGTAGCCTGGCTGATACTCTTCCATCTTAAGCATGCCCTCAAGAGTCAAAAACTTTACGAGCTAGAGCACCAGTCTTGCTCTAAATGTGCTAAAACCAAAGAATGATGCTCCTGAAAGAAGATATAATCTGAGAACCTGAATTACAAGTCATTTCCCCCTTAGATCCTCTTAAGCAAAAAATTAAAAAATAAAAATAGAGGTCTCACACGGTAACAAAATGCAGTTGGTGATCCTCTCTGTTGCATGCTATTCTAATTCTCTTTCACTCATGCATATTATTTGATGGTTGCAGAACACAGACACAGCTGGACATGACAATGATGAAGTTGATGGAGGCAATTTATGTGGCTTAAGAATGAAAAAAGGAGTCAGAGTTACTAAAACATGTAATCTCCCATTAGGATGTGAGAAAGTGGAGCTCTCCTACTCTGCAGATCCTACCTCCTCTTATCAGTCTTCTCTTCAAAGAACAACTGGTCCTGCAGAACTACAAATGGATTTGCCTTTTCAAAAACCATGTTGTTTCCCTCAAATGCCAGAGCACAATCAAGGGAGGAATGACAGTACTCTTAAAGAAGACAATTCAGAAAAAAACATGTCAGAGGAAATGCAAGAAACCTGCAAAGATGACAAAGCAGGGCGAGTGATGATGGAAAGAGAAGAGCAATATGAAGAAGTAGAGGCATCAAGCAAAGAGCATCACCAGCCTTTGGTAACAGAACCCAGATGCAAAGATAAAGTGAGCTGTTTAGAAACAGCAGGCAGAGATGTTCAATGTGGCACAACAAAGATATCAAGCAATGAGAATAAATGTAGGAGAAAGGAAGAGGAAGATGACAAGATGTCTGTGACAAAGAGTTATTTTACAGTCCAGGAGAAAGGTACTGAAGATTTTTTTGCACCGGGGCCTGCAGTTTCCATGCACACACCACAAGAACTAAAAAACTGGCTAAGCGAGAGTCCTTTGCTTAGTAGCAGGGCCAAATACAGCAGCAAATCAAATGGCTCTTCTCTCCATACACCTCTGCTGAACCTCAGAGAAAAAAAAGTTGACAAACAAGATAGTTCCTTTGAGACCTCTTTTCCCCTTTTTGGAGAAGAGATTCAAACACCACAGAGCATACACAACCAGGGAGCAGGGAAGACAAGCAATCCTCTATTTTTTCTTAGCTCTGCTGGATCTGATCAGCAGCCGTCAGAAGGCAGTGACATGGAGCATCGCTTTGTAAGACAACCGACAGCTCATAAAAGTGCAAGCAGTCCTCCAGAAATTAAATTCAACACTTCTCCAGGCCAGACTGGTAAGAATGTGAAACTATCACCTGCCGTAAAATTAAAGAACAGCTAAATTGTTTAAAAAATGGAAAACTTAAGTCAGAATTAATGTTTTATACAATTGACTACAGCAGTTACCAGGCATGTGACTGGAACTGATCATAAGTTCTGTTGTACTTCTGTTCTGTTTTTTCTACAGCAAGGTGTTTACAAAGCCCAACTGCCTGGCAAGAGCTGTCATGCACAAGTGGTCATGTCTTGTTCACTAAAACTGAGATATTTTCTCATTTAAACTGAGCACAGGCAACATTTCCCAGAGGCCTGTTAGTCAAAGGGAAGCTTTGAAAG
Organism: Alligator mississippiensis; assembly: GCF_030867095.1. Lineage (NCBI taxonomy): Eukaryota > Metazoa > Chordata > Crocodylia > Alligatoridae > Alligator > Alligator mississippiensis. Next base: position 53,969,688 of record NC_081824.1, on the reverse strand, counting down.
CTTCTGGGTTTCTTGAAATTTTCTTTTTGTTAACATTTCCAGCAGTGAAAATTGCTCCCATGTAGAGATGATGTTTTCAGTTATTAGTCCTGAGAGAGACTTGGAATGCAAAAACATCTAATGTGAACAGTAGGGAAAGAAAAGCAAATGAAGCAGAGAGCTTACACTTATCTTCATGCTGTTCAATAAGTCCATTTGGGAAAGTGTTTATAAAGCCAATTAATTGCCACTAATAGACTGTGTTTTCTTAGAAGCAGTGAAAATTAAACTACTAGGTTAGCTACATCAGTAAACTGAAAGTTACTATTAGCTGTAATAGTAATAATAGGTTTGCAATAATGAGTTTAGGCAGGTTGGTGGTTTTGTTTGTAATGTGGAAAGCACAGAAACAACAAATTATTTCTGGAGATGGAAATGTATCAGGCTGATAAGAATTTAGGTTGGGGGGGGGATGGCCCACAGATAATTTTACTGCGTTTTTATACTTTTACATGTACCAGAAGATTAATGAGATGTATTGATTATTTTGATTTGGTGGCCAACTCTCCGAATCTGAATAGGGCCCACTTAGCACACCCCTATTTAATCTCATGTGACTTATAATCTTGTGCACCATTATAAAGTCATCCAACTTTCAGAAAAAAAGAATCACCTTTCTCATGTAAGGAAATGTTGCTGAAGATGAGGTGAACAAGACACAATTTGAAAACAATTCAGACTACAGGAGAAATTGTTAGTATCTTTAATGAATCAACTGAGTTGAAGTTTGAACAGGGCACTAGGTTGCATCAATATTTGTGCTCTCCCACAGTTAACTGAGTGAATTACTAAAGAAGCTATGCTTCAGATGTACAAAATATTGAAAACATATTGCAGCAGTTTCTGCTAAGATCATATTTAATGTATGAGAACAGTTGAGAAAGAATAGGATATCTTTCTGCATAGACTGGATCCACATCTAGGTTGTTTGATGTTATTACCATTAGTGAACAAACTGCCAGTGGAATTCATTGCCAAGTTGTTCAACTTGCCACTATTTCCCTTACATTCATAAAATGCATTGATAAATTGCAAAATAAAAACAGGAATAACTTTTTTCAGCATTGCATTATCTACAGGGCAAAAACAGACCAATAGATACTATTTCAGAGGCTATGTGACCATGACTGACCATAATATGAATTACATTTAAATTTCATAAAGAAAACTATAAAAGAGAATTACAGGTTATTTTGCCATAATTAGAACATGCTGTGAAATCTCTGAATTTAAAAACAAAACTCAAAACTCTTGCGGTCCAATTTCAATTTAGCTTGAAACATATATGAAACATATATTTTCTACATATGCATTTTAATACATGTATTTGCAGTAGTACTATAGTTTCAGGAATAGGGCAAGAATGCTGTCAGACAGAATTCATTCTCCTTTGCATAGCAGTGTTACCATTTAGTTAGAAATATGTAGTTCAAAATTTGTTTTCATTGGCAAAAACATGGCTTAAATTCAGAGAAAGAAACCCAGTCTTTTACAATCAAATTCATTTCTAAGACAAAAATCTTAGAGCTGACAAAAATCTTTAATAAGGCCTTACATTAGCAATAATTCTACAAGCAGTTATAAGAGTTTTCTTAATGTAAGGATTATTAGTTTTAACCCCAATTGTTTTCTTTTATTATTAAAATACAATTTTAATTGACTTGATTTAGCTAAGAGTTAGAGCCAAATCTTACAGCTAAAACACCTGTAAATTTTGGGGATGCTTGAAAATACACACAAATACCTAAATTAGGTTAAACTGAAGGACTTTCTGAAAAAATCTTTCAAACTTTGTGGTATTTTAAATCTACATATAGAGATAAGTTGTGTCTTCTATCCATCCTTAATTTTTTAATATGATTAGAGCTAAGAAATAAATTTTAACTGGTAAACTAGGTTCTGAAATTGGACTCGGGCAGAATTTAATGTCTACTTTGCAAAAAGTAGCCCTGTAGGTGCTCATATTCACTCATGGCAAAATCCAGTTTAGTCCCTTACATGCCTTTGCTTAGGTGCTTCATTACCAGCTCTGGGAAGGTGATCCCAAGGAATGGGATAAGCCCGAGCTGCTTATACAGTGAATGAGGAGAGTTAAGTGCTTCTATAGGGCAATTCAAAGAAACCAGATGCTAAGCATGCAGCTCCCCACAGCTGGACAATATGAAAGACTAAGCACAGATGTGTGACTTAACTCCTGCCCCTCCCCACAGCCTAGACACCTAACTCAGGGCCTGTTACACCAGGTCATGGGCAGCCAGGTCTGGGGGCACTTGGGACTTGAGGTGCCAACCAGGATCAGGAGAAGCAAGCTGAATCCACGTGCTAGCCAGGTCAGGAAGTTAAGAGGTCAGGTCCAAGAACATGGTCTAGGAACATGCTGAGTCAAGAAACTGTGAGATCAGGCAAAGAGTGGAATTAGAGATCAAGAAGAAAGTAGAGGCAGAACAAGCCAGAGGGAACAGTGAAGAGATCTGAGATCAGGTTGAGGTTGAGCCCTATTGCTCAGAAACTTTCTGTCCTTGCTCAGGAGCTTATATGGAGTAAGTAAAAGATCAGTTGACCCTGACCAGCCACTCTGGTGACAGGGAGTGGGCAGAGGGCTGCACCCTGATGGAAATTTCAGACCAACCTTGCCCAGTCTGGGTGTCAGTTAAGGTGGCAGACAGGACTAAGGCCTCAGGTTTGAGGCTATGGCCTGACAACGCTGTATTCTATACACATCTGTTCACTCAGGATTCAAACTGTGTAGTCATGGGACATATCCAGCCTGGTCACTTCATTAGCTATAATTAATCTATGTATCCTCTCTTCTGAAACTAAAAAAAAAAAAAAATAGTCTCTGTGGAAGTACCTCTTGCACATATTCTTTTCTTTTGAGCAAAACAGGTTTAATTCTGGCAGACAACAGAAGTACACACAGGTTCACAATTGATCAGAGAAAGAAAATTATTTTAAACTAGAAAGACAAGCAAAATCTTTTGGCCAGCTTGGACAGTGCCAGTTAGACTAGAACCGGTTATGGCTCCTTGAAACCAATGCATCACCATAGAAACATGGAAGGTACCAAGTATGGGTGATCATGCAAAACAGTTCAGTTGCATAAACAGAGACATTTGATTTTGCTTAAATCCCTTTGTATGTTAACAGTATGTACTTATGCAAATATACTTAGTTTTAAACTAGACATTAGCAATCAAAAGCCTACTAGGCTACTCAGAGATGGCACACTTGGGAGACAGAAAGAGAGGCCATCTCAGTGAGAATTTGGATGAAGATTTAGTGCGTATATCATATTATACAAACATTCTGTAGGTCATAGCAGTCTTTGAAAAGCAATATGACTTTATGACTTCTTCTTTTCACTTGTATTAAATCAGCTGGGCCAAATTCTGAGGTCCTTACTCAGATTTTTTAATTGTATCCTTGGTTAATCAAAATTCTTACTGATCTTAAACAAAATACTATGTAGAGAAAAAAAGTAGCATCTTCAGGTGGCTATATATGGAAAACATCTTTATGTCCTACAATTCTTGCTATGAAGGTGACTGAATAAACTTTGGTGCAGTTTGCTTCAGAGTTTATTGTTCCCAGGTATGCCATTTGCACATGTACCCAGGACTGCAGAATGTTGAGCTGGGGCAAAGCAGCTGGCGGGGGGGGGGGGGAGGTGGGGGGGGGAGGGAAAGGGGCAGCCGGGAGCAGGGGGTGGCCTGCCTGCCCAGGGCTGCTCCAACCCTGCTCAAAGTACTGCAGAGGAGCTAGCCAGCAGGCAGCCCCCACACTGAAGCACCCTTGTGCCCCAGCCAGGCCCATCAGAATCTACACATACATTGCAACAGAGTAAATAACTCTGCTGAGTGATAGTACTTGTGTTTGGTAGTACTGTCCTATGCCAGAGTTAATTAGTTTGCTCCATACTAGTAGCACTGTATGTGTAGACAGTGATGTTTTACTGTGGAGCTAATTAGGCAACTTTGCAGTAAATGTCTAATGTAGACACACCCAAAGAGATTTCCTGTAGTGTGCTTTTTGGGCCCTACTTTCTATCAATAATACTGGATTTGACAGGCTTTTTTGCATTAAGAAAATTTTAAAGATAAACTTTAGGGGAGATTAATTGGAACATAGTGTTGTATTACTGGTGTTCAAAAGCAAGAGGAGGATAAGTACATAAAGCAGATGATGGGTGTGTTACTTTAGTAGACAGAACTGAGTGATTTTCCCTGTAGACCAACATGACAACAACCTGTATCCCTGATTACTTTAGTAGAGTGAAGCAAGGGAAGGGGGCCAGAAGAGGATGGCCTTAGAGAAGTGCTCTAGAGAAAAGTCATTTGTGAGGAAAGTTGTGATGGCTACATTTGCTATGGAAGGAAATGGAAGCCACTGTTTTGTATACATGTAGATTTATTTTGCATATGATCTTTCTTACATAAGGTTTCCAAAGAACTTGGTAAGTGTTACTATCTGAGCAGGGAATCAAAACAGTTTGTGCTGTGACTATTTCCCCAGTATCACAAAGACACATAATTCATTCCAGGTTTGATAACTACTGTGTGGTTAATATATAATGATCTCTCTCAAGTGTCTGAACTTCATCGCATCCTGTTATGCAGGCAGCTTTACAAGTGTGGCTCTGCTACATTCAGGCTGTAGAAGGTGGCATAAAATAAAAAGAATCTAATGAAAGAAGATCCGTTCTCCCTGTACGTTATGAAGAACAGTCTTATGGGGCTCCCTCAGTCCTAGGGTGATGTGTTGAAAAGATGGACCAAAATCAGATTAGTGCATCCACTAGCGACCTATGCTTCCCTACAAAACAGTCAGAAGGGTAGATACATCCTGATACCACTTCCCAGTGTGGAGCAGTTTCCCATCCTACTTAGTTCAGTGGACCATGAGCCAACAGTGTGCTCTTATTGCAGAAAAAGCCAGCAGCATACCAGGTTGTTAAACAGCTCTTGCAACTCAAGGGAGGTGATTCTTCTGTTCTATACAGCACTGGCGAGGCTTCATTTGGAGTACTGTGTCCAGTTTTGCACCCTACACTTCAAGAAAAATTTGAACAGATTGATAAGAGACAACAATTATTACAGGTCTGGGAAACATGACTTATGAGGAAAGGCTAAAAGAGCTGGACAGACCTGAGAAGAATCTTCTCTCCTGGAGAAGAGATGGCTGAGGGGGGATTTGATAACCATCTTCAAATGCCTGAAGGGAGATTATAAAGATACGTGGTTAAGGCATGCCAGTTTCTATGGTTAATAGCACACTAGGGAGGACTGGGCCAGCATCCTATCCATCTGCCTTTGACTTCATAGTTCAAATGACCAGCTATCCATTTACAGCTGAGTTGACTTATCATGACTAGGAGTCTAGTCTACTTAACTCTACCATTTTCACAGCTTAGTTGCAGAGCTGATTTTGAGGCCATTTGCCAATGGTCCCACACTTTGCCACTGTATACTGTATAATTTAATAGGAAATTCCCCAGAAAGTAAATTATATAATAAATATAAACATTAAATTCAAATCTAAATTTAAATCTAAATGTATATACTATATGAGTTGTAACATATCATCATAATTTATTATATGTAGCATTCTACAAAAAGTTTAGAAATACTAATAAATTCTAACCTTAATAGAAACAATTCATTTTAGGTGTTGAATGCTAGCATGCAGCATCCACCAGCAGTTGCAGATTTCATTCTTTGTCTACCGTGTGAAAACTTGTCCATACACAGCGATCGCATGTTCTGTGTCTGTTGAATTGGTTGGAATTGTAAGGCAGCATTTTGCCAAATTGTAGAGATGTGGAAACTGATCAGAAACAGAATCCCAAAACTAAGTTACATTCAAAGGCATCTGGCATTCTTTGACAAAGTACATGTGAGCAGCACATTCCTTGTCATGTCTTTCTACCATCTGGGGTTTGATTCAATTATCTGAGGGTCAAATCTCATAAAAGGCACCTGATTTGGGTACAAAATGTATTAAAAATGTAGGCAGCTGGCTGTTTAAATCAAGGTGGTAGTGACTGATCATACATGTAGTACTGATTTAACTTTGCAGCTATTGCCTGAAATGGTTCTTGTCTGCATTAGTTTTCAGTTTGACAGTCTGAAAATTGTTGTGATGCCATATCTTTGACTCAACATATAAAATCTATCAGTTTGTTGTGAGCTTTGTGTATCAAAACCTGCTGACTTTCAAAACACATTAAAAGGTCCATGAATCAGATTACATTTTTAGCCAAAACTTAACTTGATTTTCAATGTTGCTCTGTTTTAATGAATCACAGGTCACATCCAGATGAGTGCAGTCATGTGGTATGTAGCACAACAAACACGTTTGCAGTGCCATGTACCACACAGTCTGGTGTTCTCTGCACTGCATATAAAGGGGTAAAAAAAACTTGGAAAAACCCCCCACTGAAAAGTGGAATTGGGTTGCCTGGAGCTGTGCTGAGGTGGCCAGCAAGGCTCCACTCTGCAGGATCACCGCAGCTGCAGCCCCTAGAGGCTCCCAGGATCCCAGGTAAGAATGCTGGGGTCAGTACAGTGCTGGATCCAGCCCCCCTACCTTCCATGTGGTAACTTGCTATGTGGCAAAGCGTGCACGTCACAGGCATTCCCTGGGAACAAGTAGCAGTGGTGCAGGTGTGTCATCGCTACTTATCCCCAGGGAACCAAACATTCATGCACGTCTGGAAACTCCCACAAAGTTGAAGCATATACTATATTCTGGGTGTGATTTCAATCTCATTGCACACAAATTACTGGTAGTTACAGGCAACTGGTAAGAGGGGTATGGGGGGGGCATGTGTCTCCCCTGAGATTGGCCCTGAACTCGGCACCGCTCAGGATGGGGCAGTTTTTTTTGCTGTGTGGGAGGGTGGCATGTTGGGGGGGTGGGCACTAAGCTGTGGCACATAAGTATAGGAGTTGATATGGGGCTTTTGGCCCGCTCCTGGGCCCGCCCACAAATTGTGCCCCCACCCCAGACTCAGGAGGCACCAGCCACCACTGCTGGTAGTACCTTATATTTTTTGCATTATTTTCATGACCAAACTGTGTCAAACCATGAATTCCACCTTGTAAGCACTGGTTTTGGTGGAAGTCACAGTTGCATTCAGATCCCTGTTTTGATTGGTGTTGGACTCCCCATATAGAAGCTAATGGCCCTGACAATGTTTGAATGCATTTTTAAAAGAGGATCCAGGATATCTACATCAGGAAGATGTGTCAGATATCACTTACTAAGGAAAGAATGTGTGCATTATAGGTAACATGGATTGCGTTGGGCATCATTCCATAGAGCACATCAGAGAAAACTTGGCACATATACATTGCATTATCAGATAGAAATGCTGAGACATTGTTAAAGTCTAAACCATAATTTACAACTGCCTACACTCCAGTTTGTGTTACAGTTGAAAAATTTACAGACTTGAGTTGAACCAGATCTGTTTGAAAACCAGGCAGGTCGCAGTCTTTCTGGCACCCAAGTACAAATAAAATGTAGAGTACATAGTTATCCTGTGCATCTGTTGTTTCATCTGCTACAGCTAAAATTGAATTATATTCTGCCAATGCAGATTTTGTAGACTAAACATGCAAAGCAGTTACTTCCGGTGGATAATCCTGGTAATGTTTGTTTGCACATGGGAAACTACCAACATTTGGTACATACTTGTTGAAGTACTCCCTTAGTTTCAGGTTATAATTTTTTTCCAAATGTATGTTGGCAGCAGTTAATGCCTCCACTAGCTTGAATATAACTTATCTTCTTGTTAAACTGCTTTCAGTGGTTCTTTTAGGCTAGGAACATAAAGGGGTTTAAGTAATCAGAAACCAGTTTAAATCTGTAACAGAAAATAACCCTTCCTGGTTTAAGTTAAATCAGAGTCCCCCAGCATCCTAGCATGCTCTGCATCCTTGGGCTGGGCTCTCTGTTCCAGTGGTGTAGGGCTGGCCCTGTCCCCAGCTGCCAGCAGGGACTTTTCCATCCCCAGCAGCCAGGAGCAGGGTGGATTTTCCCACCTCACCCCCTTCTTGGCTGGGGAATTGACCCAACTGGGACAGGGGAGTAAAGCCCCCACTGCTGGCTTTCCCCCTCTGATGGGCACAGGGTGGGCACCTCAGCTTGCAGGTATGTCAGGGCCTGGATCCAGGGCAGGGACAAGGCCCTGGGCTGCAGCTCTGCCCAGGAGGTGCCAGGCAGCCAATGTTATGGCCCCCTGAACTGGCTCCAGCGAAGCGGTGGCAGTATGGTCCATGTTCACTCAGTAGCTCCTGGGATGGCAGGAGGGGTCTGGAATGGAGGTGGGAGAGGGAGGGGGGAGGAGTCTGCCTTTTTTCCTCCCCACTTCCTCCTTGGCTGGCCTGCAAGTGAAGTAGGGGGCATGACTGGCATGACTGGGTAATTGCCAAGATCCCAGCTTTGGGGAAGCTGCAGTGGGGGTTTTACTCCCCCCAATCTCAGAGTGGCCAGATCACCTGGCCATGCTCCCTGCTTGGCTGGCAGGCCACCTGAGGAGGGGGTGGGGGGAAAAATGGCCCCCACTGAGGGCTTCCCACTCCCTGTGTTGGGCGCAGCTCAGTTGGAATTCAAAGCCAGGTATGGGGAGCTGTTTCCCCCACACTCCCTCCTCAGCCATCCTGAGTAGGGGGCATGGCTGGGTAATTCAGCCACTCCCAGCTTTGGGGGTGTAAAGCCCCTACTGCTGGCTTCCCTGCAGCTGGGAGCTGGGCTGGTCACCTGGCCATGCCCCCTGCTTGGCTCGCAGGCTGGCTGAGGAGGAAGCATGTGGGAAAATGACCCCCACTGAAGTCTACCCCACCCCTGCACCTGGCACAGCCCAGCTGGGGGCCCAGAGCTACATGGGGGGCCTTTCCCCCCTCTCAGCTGGCCACTGGGCAAGAAGGGGGTGTGGCTAGGTGTTTGGCCCAGCTCCTGGCTCTGGGTGTGGGGGGAGGGAGGAGAACTGCCCCACTGGGGGTTACCCTCTCCCCCCCTTCCCCAACACTGGGGAGACCCTAGCTGGGGTGTCCAGTGCTACACAGAGGGGAGGGTTTTCCTGCACACCCCCTCCCTCTGCCAGCCCAAACTGAGGATGGTACGTGGCTAGGGGGACTGGCTCTGGGCATGGGGAGAAAGAGGAAGAGGTGCCCTGCTATGGGTTTTCCCCCTCCCCTCTTCCCCTTTCATGGGGGAGACCCTGGCTGGGGTCTAGGGGGTGGGATGGGTTTTCCACCAAGCCCGCTCCTCAGCCAGCCTGGATTGAGGAGGGGGCATGACTAGGGGGACCAGTTCTGGGCACTGGGAGAGAGGGAGAAACAAGCCATTGGGGGCTTCCCTTCTCCCCCTTCACCAGCGCTTATGAAGACCCCAGCTGGAGGTCTGGGGGAAGGGGGTTCCCCCCATGCCTTGTCCTCAGCTGACTGGAAGCTAAAGAGGGGGCATGGCTGGGGAAATCACTCATCTCCCCACTGGCCAGCAGGATGGGAGATGAGTTCTGGAGCCCCCTGGTGCCTGGTTTGGGCCACTGCAGGGGTCTGGCTCCCTTTCACTTTTGAAAAGTGAATGTGTTCACTTGCTTGTCAGTTCAATCTAAGCAGTTTACAGAAACCTGCAAAGATTGAATCAATTCAGCCTCGGGCTTTTTGACTGTCTGTCTTTAGTCTTAAACATCAAGGACATTATTATTTTTTGTTCTGACCTTCAGCTTCTGCAGAAGCTTTTCACTTTATAGCGATTCAGACTCTAGATGGCAATCAATGTTGTTTTTCCTCGATACATCCAGAGTCACGGTACAAGATGAATAAAACAATTTACCACCATCTGAATATAAGATTTCTACAGGGAACTGGATTACATGATCCTGAGCTTAAATTATTTAGCTTTAAAAATTTTTTTTTACTCATCTTCAGACTACAGCATTGCATTTAACTTATTAAAAAATGGGACTGAAACAGTTTCGCTTCACCGAATGGGGCCTTCACTTAGTCTATATCACTGGCAGACCGTACCTCTCAGTCACACCATCTATGGCTGCAGTGATTGTAGCATTGTCTTTGTATTGTGATAAGCATTGGGACATTCTAAAACAGTGAATAATAACTGGGGAGGGGATTAGGTTGATTCTGCGGGAAATTGCAGAGTATGTAATATTTTCTGGTGATCACAGACAATGATTTTTTTGTAGTTTCCACAAAAACTGCAAAACCATGAATTAAATAGACCCCTAATGGCCTTCAACACAAGCCTGGAGCAAGCCTCAAATTCATGCCTTTGGAACTGTGGCAAAATGACACAATCACATTACCACTATGCTCAGGATATCATAAAGGAATATAAAATAATGAATTAGGTAGGGAAAAGGTGGACTGGGTGTTCCTATTCACCTCGTACACCCCCTGCCGTCAAACCAGGGAACATTTAATGAAACTGAGATGTAGCCATTGTAGAAAAACCTTTTCTATCAGTTACTTTTACAGCACAGTGAAAATGCACCATGAAATCCATTGCCACAAAATACAGCAACAACTTAGTAGGATTTATAACAGGCTTAATTGTTCCCATGGATTACAAGCACAGCCAGACCTAGGTTACTAACGACTAAAGAGAAAAACAAAATGAGAATCAAAGGAAGTTTGGAAGCAATATAAACCTGACCATAAACTAACCTCTAACTAATAGGGATTAATAAGAAACATTCCCTACATGCAGGTTACTTTAGGAGAAATTTTCTTGTGCTTTACTCTGAATCAGTAGTACTAGTCACTGTTAGAGACAGGATACTCCACTTTCTGCAGTGTGTTTTAATTCCCTTAAAGCTGTATTTCTATTTAAACTCATGTACAGACAAAGATTAATAACTGGTGTCAGAGCTTCATGATAAAAATTCATAGTCATGAAATTATTTCATTATCATTATTTTGTAGCAGGCTCTCTAGTAAAAAAATTGTAAAATAACCTTAGGTAGCAAAGGACATAGGGAAGGCTAGAGGAATGTGTATAACAGTATTTTAGGGTGCCCAGCTGTGTACACAATCTGGTACTTTGATACCTAGTGTTACAGCTTTACTATAAATTGTTGCTCAAACTGCCAAACAAAGCATTTTTCAATATCAGTGCATTTGTTAAGTCAGCTTCTCTTTGTCCTTGCTGTGTCCCTAGACAACATGTAGCAAAGTGTTCTTCCTGTTCAGTTCATTTCATTAGTCTGACACTTTCATCTGTAAAGGGCTGGGAAATTGTTCACTTTAGATGCAATGTGGGTTAATAAGCAACCATGGGATACAACTGCTTTTGAGCAAGCAGAAAATACCTAGCTAATACTGGACCTGAGCAATATCTTTTATCAAGGTGCTTTTTCTATCAGTAAAAAAACAAAATTAATGCAACCATCTTCTCTAAATGTCAGCTATTTTTAAGACTCCCAATGATGTCTGGTACTAATAATTTGGCCAAGAAAGGCAGATCCTAACTGATTAAGCAAAAGAATTTTCTTATGAAACATACATGTAGTGACTGCAAGACAAATAGGCCAAATTTAATAGGCTGAATTATAAAAATTCCTGCTCAGTTTTACTTAAGTGGAAAACAGAGTTTTGCCTGAAAAATACATAGACAAAAAATAAATAGTGAATGTTTTTTCTATACACAACTGAATTGCTATAAATATGTGAAATACATATACCTTCATATATATGCACGTACTTCCTTTATAAAAAGATGGCCAGTATGGAATTTAGCCTGGTTTTTAAGGATTCAAAACCTTACAATGAAAATCTAAATTTATTTTAATTGTCTTAACTATAGTATTTGATAATTTGCTAAGAACCTAAGGGGCATGCCTATTTTGCATATATAGTTACATAAATCAATTTTACTAAATGGATTTTAATTGGAAACAGAGACATCCATTATTTTGTATGTAAGGAGAATTGTGAAAAGTGAATACAATATTTTATATAACACAAATTAGGAAAATATGCTTTGGGAACTGGAGGAACAACAGTATAATTATTGTTATAAGGTATTTCATAGATTCATAGATTGTTAGGGGCTGGAAGTAAACTTGTAGATCATCGGGTCCAGTCCCCTAGCACTAGGCACATATTTATTCATTGTTATTAGAAGATAAAGAATCCTCCTTCATTTCAAAATCCTGATAAGGTTGCTAAGTAATGACAGTGATTTTAAATATCACATCATGTATGGCAACCAAGCATTTTAAAGTGAGAAAATGAATAGTGAATATGAAGATATTATAAAGTTTAAATTGCCCATAAAATGTCTGTTTCAAATTCATGGAGCTTATAGGGTTTTGGATCCAGTCCATAGTAAATATAAATAATATTAGTACTACCTGACTGTTATCCACTGTGTTATTAATCAACATTTTTTTCTTATTTTTATTTTGGCATCTAAATATTTTGTTTTAAGAATTATATACAGTTAAATGGAAAATTTCATTTGATATAATTATCAATCAACAATAATTTTAGTCCATTATTTTTAGCTTATATTCTTAAGATCCATGTATATGTTATATAGGATCCAAATGGAAAAGCTTTTAACATTGATGGATGGTATAATTAGGTATACATGACCTTACTTATGTAGCTCATTTAGGTGTTATTAATGTTTATGTGCCTTATATTTATGCTTTTTCAGATTGATTTTGTGTCCTGTTAATATTTTAGATAACCAAAGAAAGAACAGCATTTATTTTAAGTTAAAGTTATTAGGTGTGATAAATTTGACCTGAAAAGCATATTTATTTTAAGTGCACAACATTTCAGTAAGGGATCAATTTAAAATCTAAAAAAGTGTTTACAGAGTTTAAATGAAAAAAATCAATAAACAGTCTATATTTTGGTTGCCAATGAAACTTCATCTAAAAATACAAACGTATAGGGATTTTTATTTTTGTTTTTTGGGCTATGAAAAATCCCCAGTCTTATAAAAGAACTGTTTGAGCCTTCAATACTGAAACCATACCCTATCTGTATCAGAAAGTCATATGCATGCAGAATCAAAGCCAGAGCCCTATTCTGACAACCAGAAAGAGTCAAAATTGACTCTGAAGATTGTTCTTAACTACCCCAGTCCACATGAGTAGCCATTTCCAAATGCAGTCAGACTGGTAAAAGCACCATTATAAGATATCTTTTATTAGACCAACTAAAATAGTTAGAAAAAAGTCTTTTTTTGCAGGCTTTTGGAAACAAACACCCTTGTTCAGGCAGAGGAAGCATCTTCAGGTGTTTTGTACTCTTTCTGGATGATCCAGGAAGAGGGAGGGAGGGAGGGGAATGTTGACCTATAGCTGGAGTCTTTGGATAGAAGCAGTATCTTTTATTAGACCAACCAAATAATTTTTAAAAAAATTGTTATTTGCAGGCTTTGGGACATACACGTTGTTTCTTAGGCAAAATAAATAAATAAAAAAAATTGGTGAGAGATATGAAAGATGGTCAGAAATCCCACAGGTATGGAAAAGGCAGTCTTTAGAAACCTGATCTGCAGGAATGGAAATTTAGGAGGGTTGCAGGGAACAAAAGCAGTTTACCTGTAGGTATCAGGTGTCAACCAGGTTGGGAGGGGGGCATAAAATCAATGCATTATTGCCAACCCAACCCTGTCAAAAATCATGAGACAAACTCTTAAAAATCAAGCAATTTGGTACACAAATCATGAGATGCTATTTTTGAAGTGTGCGTGTGTGGGGGGGAGGGGTTATTAGTGAAGGTGTGGTGGGCTGTAGGTGTGTGTGTGTGGTGGGGGGGGTTGGAGGTCTGTTTGCTCAGGTCTGTCTGCTTGCTGCCTTTGCTGGGGCCCTGGGTCCCCTCCCTGCCCTGCCAGGCAGAGCAAAGGACCACTGGGGGCAAAGGCAACAGTGCAGAGAGATTCAAGCAAAATACTAGTCCAAGCAGTTAGGCAAGTCATTTTAAAAGCTCCATGTTTGAAGCTAGGCTCCTAAGTGAATGGGGTGCTTAGCATACTTGCAAGTCAAACTGGCCAAAAATTCTTTTGGAAAAGCACAAAACACCTGCAGATGCTCCCTTTGCCTGAACAAGGGAACTTGTACCTGAAAGCTTGCAAAAAAGACTTTTCCCAACTATTTTAGATGGTCTGATAAAGATATCTTAGTGTGGTGCTCTTACTAGTCTGACTGCATTTGCTATGTACTGAGCTACAAGGACAAAGGAGCATGCCTCCTAGCCAATTTGATTTTTCTTTCAGGATGGCTTATCTCAGAACCCAATATGCAACATGCCAGTTAGTGAAAATACAAATTGTGGCAGACAGTGGGTGAGAAATAGGTAGGGGTGGAGGGAGGGAATGTTGACCTGTAGCTTTGGGTAGAGGTTAATACAATACCTTTCATTAAATCAACTAAATAGTTGCAAAAAATGTTGTTTGCAAGCTTTCAGAAATATAAGTCCTTTCTCAGGCAAAAACCAATAAAAGCAAACAAGAGTCTACATGACCACTAAACTAAAACATCATTCCTTTCATGTCGTTGTACATTTATGGCAATCCCATGCATCTGAGTAATTTTTCTAAGGCAGTTGTTTTATTCAATCTTGTGTATAGCAAAATTGAGTAATTAATTTTGACATTGGGTGTTGTCCTTTATTTATTAATGCACCATGTAAACATTTAACAGGTCTATTTATTAATACTTTTTGATACATTTATGTTTATAATGGGGTGTGTGGGGCCTCCAATTTTCTGTTTTCCCAGGGCCCCAGTGAACCTTAACCCGCCTTTGGATCTTGGCTGCTTCTTCTGACCCTGAGTGACCTCCAGACCTGGCCACTCGTGGCTTGGCATGACATTCATGAAGTCACCTAGTCCAGGCCCAATCAAAGTAGGATCATTCCTGAATAGACTAACCCAGACAAGTGTCTAACCTGCTCTTGAAAACTTCCAAGAATGGAGATTCCACAATTTCTCTAGGTTGCTTATTCCAATGCTTGACCACCCCCATAGTCAGAAAGCTGCTCCTAATCTCCAAACTAAATTTCCCCTGCTGCAGCTCAAGCCCATTGTTGCTAGTCTTGTCCCCTATGGTCATGGAGAAAAGCCCAACTTAATCTTCTCTGTAATCTCCCTTCAGGTATTTGAAGATTTTTATCAAATCCCCCCTCGTTCTTCTCTTCTTCAGACTAAACAACCATCCTTGTCCTTTCAGCCTTTCCTCATAAATCTTGCCTCCAAGGACCCTAATAATTTTTCTTGCTATGCACTGGACTGTTCACATCCTTGTTGAAGCATGGGGCACAAAACTGGACACAGTACTCCTAGCGAGGCCTCACCAATGCTGCATAGAGCAGAAGAATCAGTTCCCTTGATTTGCAAGAGCCATTCATGTTAATACAACCCCATATGCTATGGGCTTTCTTGCAACAAGAGCACACTGTTGGCTTACATTCAGCTTATGGTTTACTGTACCCTCAGGTGCTTCTGTGCAGCATTGCACCTTGGCCATTCGTTCCCTAGAGTGGTTAAGTAGCAGGATAGACACATCCAAAACTACAAATGTCTACTACTAAGGCATAGGGAACGTCTTTTAGTTGTAGTCTATAGAAAGATCTCAAGGCATGGGTTGGGTCATATTTATATGGAAAGCAAAGCTGGTAAATTTAATTAAAAGCACTATGTTTCCAACCAATGCTATAGGAAGTCTTAAATAAAGGTTTCAGAATAGAAATTGGTTGAGACCTTAACAATGGAGATGGCACTGGATTCCTATGATTACTATGATTATATTAGCTAAACAAAAAGTGCCCTGACTATGTATTGTGTCTAGGTCTTTAAAATATAATATGAAGGAACTGTACTGAGCTGGACACAGTAGGTTCCAAATAACTCTTTACTCAATATACACAACATGCAAGGCCTAGTTCATACAGTACATGTATATGATTTTGCCCTCTTTGGGTTCTAGCATCTTCTATAACATGGAACTGTCCAAGTATCACCAAAATGGAGATTTCATATCTTACTTCTATACATTATTAAACATATATTACTCCATTTCTATACTTTCCTTATTGCCTAAATTGAAAGGAAGAGCAGACAAATGCCCTCATAAATAGTTTGTAATTAAAATAGGTGAAATACCAAGAAATCATTGGTGGGAAGAAGTGGATCATTTTCATCATTTCCCCTCCATTACTTTCTTATTTTTTATTTTTCTTCAGCCACCTACATTCTTTCTCCCATGCCTACTGCACCCCAAGAGAAACACTTATCTCCTTTCTCTTAATTTTAATGACACTATGCCCTCAAAATTTCTGTGACCTTCTACTTGCTGCTTTTCCATCAGAAACTGATAAAAGTTGATTGAAAGGTATTTGGAAGCTTACAGCAATCTGTGGTGGTGGAAGTGTTTGCTGTTCTTGCTATCTCTGGCTCTGTGGGGGAGTTGGGGTGGGTGTTAAAAGTCAGATGTTTTTCTAACATTATCCAGACCTTATGCCTCTGTTTCTTTCCTCAGTTAGACTAAAATACGTGCAGTCTAAAAATTAATATTTAGAGTAGAACTAGAAGTCAGGGGACAAGGTTCAGGAAATCTGTGAGAGTGAGCTACCAGCCCAGATTTTTCACTCCATTACAGCAGTTTTATATAGTCAAGAACAGAAGCCAAGAACAGGCAGGAAGGCAGCAACCACACTCAGGAGTGTTTGACCTTATAGGATCATAGAAACATCGAATCATAGCAAAGTAGGGCTGAAAGGGACTTCAGGGGTATGTTCCCATGCGTGGGAATGTGCATTTCCCCAGGGACAAATAGCAAGAGCACATAGTTGTGCTGCTGCTATTTGTCTCTGGGGAATGTCCCTGCACGTGTGCTTTGGTGCGTGGCAAGTTGCCCCTGGTGGGGTAGGGAGGCTGCTAGTAGCCTTACCTGGAGTCCTGGGGGCCTCCAGGGCTGCAGCAGCAGTAATCCAGGTGCATGGAGTCTGACTGGCAGCTGGAGAGTGGCTCTAGCCGGCCAGGCTCAGGTTTAAGGTGGCACATACTGCAGCCACGTGTGCTGCCCTGCTTTTTTGTGGCATGTTTTTTTTACATTGTGAGATCCCAGTGTAAAAAACCCCATCACACTGCAAATTAGCAGTACAATAAACATGTGTGACACGTGCAGTGTGTGGTGCCACAAATGGGTTTGCGGTGCCACAAACCGTACTTGTGCACTCGTCTGGATGGGCCCCAGGAGGCCATTTCAGTCCAAGCCTCTGCTCAGTAGGGATACATTGTTCCTATTTAAGCCATTTTAGACAAGCTTTTTTTCTAATTGTTGTTAGAAACTTTATGAACAACACTTCCATAAGAGGCTCAAAGCATCAGTCACCCTAACTTGTAAAGGGTAGAGCAGGAGGACAACAGCACTGTCAATGTCCTGCCACTGCAAGGAAAGGAAATGGCTAAGTAAACTATCCTTTGGATACGTATGTTTAAATAGGGGACTTGCTGCTCTTCCCAGCCAATCAGACGGCATATAGATGTAGGCTAATATACAATCAGGCTAGAAGGAGCTTACTGCTCATGTTCCTAATGGCCCTTTTGTGTCCTCGAAAATCTCCTCATCTAAGTTAACAGGGTTCTCTCTGGGAAATCCTCTTCTGTATCACACTACCTTCTTATTTATTACATACACAAATCATCTAAGTAATTTTGTAAAAGACTTGTGGGAAATTATTATGGGTGTAGTGGACCTGAAGGACAAAAATGGCAAAAAATATTTGCAAATTAGTTCCAAATCTTCCCACTATTTTTCCAGAAACAAAGTCATATTAAAACTTTCTGGCAAGAGTTTAGTATTTATTCAGTTTTGTCACTATTGCACTTTTTAGTACAGTAGATGGTTGTGAGAGTACTCACAGGTTTGTCTGACATGAAGCCTCCTGTTCATTTTAAAGAGCCTAGCAGAGAGCCTGAAATAAGCAGCCCTGGAAACCAAACTCCTCTTCACCTAGTCTCTCAGCTTGAACATATTAAACAACAGATGGCCAGAGACAGCATACAGTTCATCAGATTTGAAGCGACAGACCTTCATGGGGTGTCAAGATCCAAGAGTATTCCTTCTCGATTTTTTCACGTGAGTTTTTATGCTTCTACTTGCACTTTGGAATTTCATGGTCCAGCTTTTATTGCTAATATATGTTTCTTCATAATGCAGGCAGCAATTTAAGCTTACAAAAAATCATATGTTTCTCCACTCATTAATGTTCCCCAGAGATTTGGGCTTCTCTCATCACCCCAAATCATTCATTCCTCTGCCCTGAAGAAAAACAAATCTAATTAAATAAGGTTGGCAATTTCAGTTCTCTCTTTTCCCAGCAATCTTCTGCCACTGAATTATCTTTTTCACAGTCACTACAATTAAAAAGAATGTTTCATTTGACATCATTATATTGCAGGAGAGGACTCAAGAGTACATGCTAGAAGAAACAAAAATGATTTGCTAGAAATCACTTTGGGCATGAAGAATTCTCTTTTCAGCAATCAAATCCAATAAGAAAGTAACATAGAGAATAGCATGATGGCTTAATAAAAATACTTGTTGTAGTGATGCTCCAGAAAAATAAGTCAAATTACAAAACAATGCATAGCTTTTGTGTGTATACCTGACCTGCTGTCCTTTTTAATATATTGTTTATGATATTTAATGTGGGTGGCTTATGCTGTATTTTTACTTTACTACCACTATGAATATTTCATGTTTTACTGAGTGATCACAAAAAAGATACTGACATGACAGGAAGCTGAGCACTTTTATTTCAGGCCTCTTTTGAAGCTAAAGCTGTTTTCTCATTATTTTGCACTTATATTTTGCTACACCTTTTATCTCTGGCATTTATATACAATCTACTCCAACAGATGTCATTTGGACATTATCAGGAATAAACTTTTTTCAGTCAATTTGTTGTGTGTGAGGTGATGGGGTAATTGCACTATCTTTTTCAAGCATTACCTCAAATTGCAAGTGCCATTCTCAGCTTATTCAAAGTCATATTTTTATGTTATGTAGCACCCCAAAAATAGTGCTTTGCATGAGAGTATAAACTCAAAGGTATCTTAAAAACATATTTAAAAATAAATTTCAGAGAAATAATATAGCTTTTAATGAATGGAGCAGAATAGTTCTTACCCTCAACAACTAGTCAATGCTGCATTTAGAATTAGATAATCTTGCTACAGTATTTCCTGCATGGCATGGTGTCGGCAATGGAATAAAAGCATTGTATAGGGAATGTGTAGGAGAATTCTGTGAATACTGAGGTAAGATCAGCTAATTAACAAAAAGAAAAAAATGTTTTAACACTAGAATGCTTACTCAAAATTAACCATAGCACGGAGCTTGAAATCATTTGCCAGTGTTGGTAATGATTATTTGGTTAAAAAAAAAATCTATTTGTAATGTCCTTACTTGTTGCCTTTATCCCTAATTCACTCAATTTGCAGATTTAAGTGATTCCATAGGGGTAAAGACAATAGAAAGCCAGACCTGCCACCTTTTCAGTCAGTGATATTAAAGGTGAGTTTTGCATGGCATTCCTGCTCAAAACTTTCTGCCTTTCAGCCGGTTGCTGGTCTCCACCTCAAAGATGACTTCATTTTAATGGAGTTAATACTATAAAGATTTTGTAGAGCTCTTCCTAATTTCTTGAGAGGAAAGGTCCTATGGACAAACACTAGAATGCTTACTCAAAATTTGCATATATTTGCAAATTATTATTATTGTTACTATTATGACATATAATTCAACTGTGAGAGACTCATTTATCCATTCCTAACCCCTCTCTTTAGGAAAAAGCAACCCATGGTGTTTCCATGCCTAGAGGTTATCTTGAACTGACCCTGAATCCTAAGGACAATGAAGTGGGCTATATAAGTTCAACTAGTTTTCATCGTGACATAATCCTGAGCCCTGATTTATCAACATTTAGAGTTTTACCATGGACTGAACAAACTGCTAGAGTAATCTGCGATCCCTTTACTGTACTAGGCAAACCTGTATCAACCTCACCTAGGTACATTGCCAAACAACAGCTGAGCCAGCTTCAAGACTACGGCTTTTCACTGTACTCTGCCTTTACTTATGAATTTTGTATTTATGGCATTGCTGAGGTTATAAATTCAAAGACAATATCTTTTCCTGCAGCAACTTTACTAAATAACCAGGACCAGACTTTCATTCAGGAACTCATTGAAGGAATGTATTACATTGGTGTCAACATTGAGAGCTTTTCTTCTTCTGCTGGTCTTGGACAGATGGAAATCTCTTTTCATCCAGAGTTTGGCATTGAGGCTGCAGACAGTGCCTTTGCCTTCAGAACAGGCATTAAAGAAGTTGCAAAGAAGTACAACTACATTGCAAGTTTTTTTTCAGAGATAGGATTCTACAATTCAGGGATTCTGGCTCATAGTCTATGGGACATCAATGGTCAGAAGAATTACTTTTCGGGTAGCTTTGGAACTCGGGAGCTCAGTGATATTGGCAAGTATTGGCTCGCAGGACTCTTGTTGCATTCAGCAGCTCTCAGCTGCTTGATGGCTCCTGCTGTCAGCTGCCGTAAGCGTTATTTTAAATATAGTAAGGATTCAAAAGAGACTGTGAATGCAAAATGGGCATACAATGATAACAGCGGTTCCTTTAACATCAAATGTCATGGTGGAAAAGGCATTCAGATAGAAAACAAGCTAGGTTCAGCTACGGCAAATCCCTACCTGGTACTTGCTGCAACTATTGCTGCAGGCCTGGATGGAATAAAGAGAAAACTTAGCATCCAAGATGTGTCAGAAGAGAAACAGAATACTTCTCATTTGAAAGCTTTGGCAATCCCTCTGAAACTAGAAGATGCTCTTGCTGCCCTTGAGGAAGATTTATGCATTAGGGAGGCACTGGGTGATACCTTTATTCGATATTTTGTCACCATGAAGCGTTATGAGTTGGAAACTGAAGAAATAGATGCTGAAAGGAAAAAATATTTAGAATATTTTATTTAAAATGAAACAAAACTTCCTCTCTCAACTGATGGAAAGGATTAAACTTGTAGTAGCACTATGCAAATACCTAAAGATATATAGAAAAATACATGGAAATTAGTAAATATTTATAAATAATTCAAGTTGTTTTCTTTTCTCTTTTCTTATCTAGTAGGTGGTGATTGTACCTTGCTATACAGGTAGCAAAATGGAGCATTGGTTTTCACAGGGCATCACCAAGACCAAAACTCCAGGGTAGCAGTAACACATATACATGCCTTGAATTTCTTGGGTGATCCTCTCCTCCTTTCCTTCAGAAGCATTGTACTTGACAGTTCCTATTGTGCAGTATCAATATCTCTTTACTGGCAGATTTATTGATTACAATGATTTGGTATAAAGTTTTGTTGTTCACCTATATTACAACTCCTGAGAGCTATATAATAATTCAACATGTAGCCAGGCTGTTGTTTTGGGTCCCCATCCAATGGATGCATCTACTTTTAAGTATCCTTTGTCTAAGGTGGGGTGCCTCAGCCCTTGAAGAAACACTAACCTTTGCCAACTCCCCAGTACCTTATACATACCCATTCTCAGAACTCTACTTCAGTGCTCTGCATTCATGTGTTAACTCTTCCAGAGCATTAGACAGGTATAGCATGTTGTGCACATAGACTTTGCATAGGATTCTTAGGTTATACCATATTTATCCGAATCCAAGATAACTTTGAATTTAGAGACAACCTCCCAGTAATTAAAAGCTATACATGGAAAATGATAAATTTGTTATAATTATCCATGTATAGTATCTAATTATTGGAGGATCATCTTAAATTTACACCCCTCCCCCCAAAACTGCTGCAGCAGGGAAAGTAGTAACAGGGGCCAAGCAGCAGAGAAAGCAGCAGTATGCGTTGCAGGTAGCCCGCCTCATGTCTCCTGGCTCCCTCAACTACCATCCTGCCACTTTCCCCCCTCACCTCCAGCCCTTTCCTCCACCACCCACTTACTCTATGTGAGAGCTCTGGCTCTGCTTCTAGCTCCAGTCTGGGGTGTGGAGCACATAGTGGCCCTGAGACTGGCCAGGCAACACCAGAGGTGGCAGGTCCAGCTGGAGCCCTGGCCCTGGCCCTGGCCCTGGGTTAGAGCCAGGGCTGGGGCTATAGCTGCAGCAGCTCTCCTGTTGTTGCAAAGTCTCCCCTGCACTCCCCCACCCTTTATGTTGGATGTGTAAAAAGACTTTATCTTGAATTTGAGTAAATACGGCATATGAGAAATTATCTTTTAAATCTGAGAAATATAAAAATCAAGTAAAAAATAAGCTGTACATGTATTTCTTTGCCTCTTTTCCCTCACTATTCCAGAACATTTTGGCAGTATGGAGCTTCTCTTTCTCTCTCTTTCTCTCTCTCTCTCTCTTCCTTTCCCCCTGCTACAAGTCAGATTGTTTTGGTATTAGCTTATCAGTAAGCAGAATTCCTATTTCTCATACTAAACTATGTAAACTACTCCTCTTTTTCTTGCTTCTTATCCTACTATGTCCTGTGGGGTCTGAGAGCTATATACCCCCACTAATACTAATACCTGATTTCTTTGTTCTCCACTCTCCAATTCAGCAACGTTCTGCAGAAAACTTTTGTCAAACTTGTTTCTCCACTCAGGCAAGCTCCTTAACAACCTTTGTTCAGTGAGAGCATGCTTATTAAGGTTAACAATTCTCCACTGCTCCTGGTTTGGCAGAGATGTGATACAGTCTATCAGTAAATGACAGATTCCATGTCTGTAAAGCAATTTCATAGCAACAATGTCATAACATCACCAGAATTCATATATTTCACATAGATTCCTCAAATCGCTACTATGTACCTCCCAAATTTGGGGCAGCTCCCTCTTGATTTTGTGGTCCAGCACAGTGTCAGGCACCATTTTCATGGAGAAGCATGGTGGACCCTCCCACACCTCTGATTGGCCGAGGGGCCCTGGAAGTCCTGCCCCTCACCAGAGATTGAGAGATGGTCCTAAATCGGGGCTTATTAATGTGTCAATTAATGGCTTCCCCAGGCCTTGTCAGAGGATTAAACCCATGGAAGCCATTAATTGTTGCATTTATTAAGCAGCCTAAGATGCAGTTAGTGGTATCTGTGGGCTTGATCAAGCCTGTGGAAACCATTAACCCCATCCTAGACTGCTTGCTAAAGCATCAGTTAATGGCTTCCATGGGCTTAATCCTTTGATCAAGCACAGGGAAGCCATTAATTGCTGTGTTAGCAAACAGTCTAGGATGCAGTTGGCTTCTGCAGGCTTAATCAAGCCCATGGAAGCCATCAACTGCATCCTAGACTGCTTAATAACGCGTCAATTAATGGCTTCCATGAGCTTGATCACAGGATAATGCCCATGGAAACCATAGGTTGCTGTTTGAACAAGCAGTTTAGGATGGAGTTAATGGCTTCCATGGGCTTGACCACACAGTAGGAGGGGAGGCAGCTCCTTGCCCCAGCAGGCAGGTAGGCAGGCAATACCGGGCTAAGCACTTGCAATGCAATGCAATGGAAAAAAAAAGTCAAAGAAAAGAAAAAAAGAACATGGAGGTTGGGCTTCTTTGTTTATGGGCTGGCCAACTGGTTCCTGGACTGAGCCTACATCAGGGGCTTAGTCTCCAATTTGTTCCCTCTTCCCCTCTTCTCCATCTTTCCCTCTCCTTGTGCTTCAGGGCTCCAGGGCTTCCCACTGTTTTCTGTTTCACTACTCCCTTTTTTTTTCTCCCCCCCCCCCACTCACTCACTGATTTTATGCCTTTTTGTGGTCCCTGCACTTTTTCAGAGATTGATCAAGTTGCGGTTTCCTTGAAAACTGTAAAATTGCAAATTTGCTAAGTCCCTAATTACATAATATATGTACAATGTGACAGAGTTTTCATACTGCCATACATGAAAGATACTCCTGGAGGAATGATTTTGGTTTCTTGTAGTGAGCTCTGGTTGTTCAGCACTAGTAGAATGCCATGCAATTATATCACATTAACTTACTACGTTTTTCACTACCATATCTCCTCGAATAGAAGATGGCCCTGTTTATAAAACAACCCTCCCAGTAATTAGATTCTATATATGGAAATTTATAATTTTTTTATAATTTTCCAGGTATAGAAACTAATTTTCGGAGGTTTGCCTTGAATTTTTCTCCCCCTCACTCCTATAGCAGGGAAAACAAATCTGGAGGGCCAGGTAGCCCCTTTGCTCTCTGCTTCTGCCCCAAACTTTCCCCTGGCAGGACCTTCCACCCTCCTTACTGTCAGACTCTGCTTTCCCTGAGCACATGGACATGAGGAGCAAATTTGAAAACAATAATCTTTAAATTAAACATGGATACAGTAATTGTCATATAGTATCCGTGCACTTAGTTTATCCAGAATTGATGTATATTACCTTTTTTTTAAACTGCTAGAAGTTTTAGCACAGATACTCCATAAACACAGTTGAGCGGCACTTGGACACCTACTTTTATGTAGTACAAATTATGCATGATATTAGTCCAAAGACAAAGGCTTGTGACTTACATAGTTCACCAGTCAACAGCATTACAGTACATGACATAGTTCACTAGTCTACAGCTGTAGTGACCCCACAGCTCACTACCATTCTAGATGCGTGTGCTCCAGATACTCCTCCCACAAAATGATGCACATACTAATTAGCCCCTACTCATGGCTGGAACCAGGTGTTTTAGTCACAAGCCCTGGGATGCTCCAGAAATTTATATGCAGATGAGACACAGGGCAGCCAGGTTCAGCTTCACCTCAGGTAGGGTAGGGCCACACTAATCATATGCCCCAGCTGAGAGAAGGGGATGACAGAGGGATTTTGGGTGAATCGTATACAATGTCACCAGAATCAGTGGTGAGGGGGAGTGCACTTAATGGGCACTACCATATGTCTTATTTAGATGGGCTACACTAACCTATTCTTGTGATCAGTTCCCACAAGTATGTTTGCCCAATGTGGCCCATGTGTTTTATAGTCATGCTCAGTGTTGGCTCAGTATTTAATCAGCTTCAAAGCTGGTTTCCATTACTGAGCGCATACTGCTTTTGGCAATAATAAACAATGTATTTAGTGAGATTTTGTAGTATAAGAATATAAGATGAGGGGCTTTTTTCCCCTCATGCCAGTTGCTGAAAAAACTCATCTTGTATTTGAGTGAATACAGTAATTTTGTTTTTATGGTTGTTATGCAGTTGGTCATTGTATTGGATTTCACGGTTACATTTATTTACAATAAATTGTGCTTGTTGGCCACATTTAAAATTTCCAAGAGACAGGCTATAATGAATATAACTTTATATAACTTCCCTGCCACAATATTAAACACACACACACACACAATAAGTTGAAGCTTATTACTTTTACCACTGAATTCCCAACTTGTAGTGGAAGTCAGTTAATGAAAAATATTATTTACAAGCCCAAAGTAGCTGTTATACCATATCTTATCTAATGTCGTACACTAAGGATTTTCTAAGAGGACCACAATAGTATAAGCTATTATGGGGGAGAGGGGCGGAGAAGAGAGGCCCTACATATGAAATGATTCAACATGATTCAATGTGTTTAGTTTATTATGCTTTTTTTCCCTTGTTTGGAAACACAAGGTTCAGAAATACAGGCTGAAGCCAAAGGGTAAGACAGATATGAAATACTGAATACTTCAGGAATGTAATGAGATGTGTTTATATATGAGAAATAATGCACAACCTTTGCTAATCTTAAACTGTTTAAGAACATAGAAGATACCTTTTCCCCAAATGGAGTTAACTTCTTATGAACAGGTCATCAGCAAATTTTCACAAAGGCAATAGTACTAGTTGTACCTGCTTCATGCTGTTATCTGAAATTAATTCCTTACGATAAACAGAATCATAGAATCATAGGGTTGAAAATGGGCCGCAAGGGTCATTTGGTTCACTCCTCTGAACTAACATAGTATGTTCTGCTCCTGAACCACCCCAAACAAATATCTATTGATCTCCTTCTTGAGATCATTCAATGAAAGATATTTCAGTTTCCCTAGGCAAGTATCTATTGTCTTACTGCTTTTAGGGTATGTGCAGAAGTTACACTTACATCAACTTAACTAGGATTTGATCCATCTAAATGTGGAACTGTACATATATTCAGGGAGTTAAGATTGGGCAAAAAATGGCTGGCCCAATCTAACTTAGTTCATCTAAGGAGATGTATTATGTGGATCTGATTAACCCATGGCTGGACTAACTGAACATACATATGTTTGGAGTGTAGCTCCACAATTGGGAGCCCAGATGCTTGCCCCAGCCCTGGGGATGCACTTTTCCTGCCCTTCCGAACCTTGACTGGGTCATTCTTAGCCTTCCAATTCCTCCACCTCAAGATGGACAACCACACACTTAGATCCATACCCCCCAACATGGATCCGCCAGCCCCCCTGATCCCACCAACCCTTCCCCACCCAAAGAACCGCCAAACTTCTTGGAGGACCTGTTGGCTACCCACAGATCCTGCCTACCCTTTCCCCTACCCCAACTTACTAAGATCACATTCCTGGTGTGGCTTCATGCACTGGCAAACATATACACAAGAAGGGACATGATCTACCATCACATGACTTAAAGGAAGCTGTGTAATTGTAGATTGGTTGCTGGGAATGTCTGCAAGTGGTTTTACACTTAGGAATTTTGCCCTGACATTTAATCTAAGTCTGAAGTTTAACCCCATCTTGTGTTTACACTTAATCATTTCTGCTTTCATCTGGAAAAGCTTTCAATATGCCTATAAATAGTGATGCCCAAAAGATAAGGCCTATACTTAGCTCATTTTAACCTTTTTCGGTATGGATAAGCTATCAGAAGTTGGACCAGATCACAGTTAATTTGCAGTGAAGTTCCTCTCAGATGTTGTAGAGTTCTGCATAAGGAACACACAACATTGACAAAGCATTCCTTAACTCCTCCCATTCTGTGTACATATTTGATTTACATCTCTGTTAAATATGTGGTATTACTGTCAGAGCTGTACTCTGGAATGATGTCATGCTGTGCCCTGTAATTAGCGTTTGCCAAGTTTGGTCATGTCAGATATTAGCATGCATCAATGTTTCCCTGTGGTTCATAAATCACAATGAACACCGCAAAAGTCTTAGATGTTCCAAAATGATTGCAGCTGGCAAAGAATATGGCTAAGATGTGTTTCACCATAGGTTTAAATTTAACACGTGTGTAATCTGTTATGGCAGCTAAGGGTATGCATGGCTTTTTATCAGCATCAAGAGTACATGTGGAAAAAATGTTTAGTCTTCTGTTCCTTTATATAATACCAAAACTTAAATTTAGATGAGATTCACAGTTTCCATCAAACCCTAAAAAATTCCCATTGAACCTAAGACGACATAGGAAAGAATGATGTAGATGGCAACTTCTTTCACTTAAACCTAAATTGCTTTAATGAATTAGATTTGAAAATTTACTGTAAAAAGGACCCTTTAAATATGTTTCTGAGTGGAAGAATGCATTACCACAAATGTTCATGTTTATACCCCTCCAACCATGCTAGGGAGTACTGCAAAGAAGTGTGTTGCATGTCCATGCTGCTTTTTAGCATGTGCTTAGTACTGCTCTTTGATATGTGCTGCTCTTTGGCAGGTGCTTACTGGCCACACCTACATGAGATGCTGCCTGTGCAGTAGCCTGATATTACTGCACAATAGCATTGTATGGCAAAAACTGTGATGTGATACTACTGCGCAGTAGTATTAGGCTACTGCACAGTAGCATCACAAAGAAAGGCATTTGCTGGTGCTACTACACAGTAACTTTGGGTTACTGCACATTTATTTAGTACTTGTATAAACAAGTACTAAATAAATGCACTGTAATGACTGCTCAGTAGCATCTTGCGTAGATTCGGCTAGGGTCACACTGAATTTGGGACATGTTTCTAGTGCAGGCACAGAATGGTTCTAAGGGTAGCTACAGTACATTTTTCTCATGATCTGGCAGTGAGTGTGTATAGGTAGGCAGAGCACAGTGGAACTCCCCGGGATGGTCAGAAGTGGTGTAGACATGCACTTAGACATGTGCTTCTAAAATCAAGAAGGAACACAGAACTTAACTGGTTAGATTATGTAAGGCTGCTTCTGCACCAATAGAATCAGTGGGGGTTCTGCTGCTAACTTCAGGAGCAGGTATGTATACAGCTCAGATCCTTTTCCTTGACAGTGGCTAATATTAGATGCTTCAAGTGAAACACAAACTTTCTATAATGTCCTTAACTATACAATGTTATACCATTTTTTGTTGCCTTGGCATAAGAGTATTTCATGCCCTTGTTATGAAGGTACCATAGGCCACAGAAGGGGGTGGGCCACCCGGGCCATGGCCCGACCAACTTTTAGCACGTTAATTTATATAACCCACACATGTGCAATCGTCATTCTGGTTAAGACTATATAGCTATCTTTTTTAACTGTGTAGCTAGCTAAATTAACATGCTAAAAGTTGGTTGGGCCATGGCCCGGGTGGCCCACCCTGTTCTGCAGCCTATGGAGGTACTGACTTAACATGCATGTTACAACTCTTGTCTTGCTTCTTTTGTAATGAATGTTAAAGCTCTCACTTACTTTACTGGGAGACATTTCATATTAGTCTTAGCATTTAAGCCACTTTGAAGCTGATTCAGCTGTTCGCCTCTCCATTTTGTGGCAGTCTTTTTTATGTGAATATAAGGGGGCACTAATAACGCTGCACACTGCATTTAAATGCATAGCCTCAGGGCTGAAATACATTTCGCCCATACAGACACTTACCTGAAATTATTGCAAACAGTTGATGCTCAGCAAGCGCACAGTTCTGTCAGTGCTGTGAATTAACAGCCACAAACCTGACTGGATACATCATTTTCAAGGCATCTAATAGTCATTGTTGTGACTACAGTTAGAAGCCTTGAAATGTAACATGTGTGGAATTCATTAACACCTATAATTTTTTAGGCTTCTAACGGTGATTGGGCAGCTGCTTTTCCCCATTTCTGGAGCAATTAAAACTGAGTACAGTAGTCAAAAGGTAAATGTGTAGAAAATCTGAGGTAGTAGATTGCTGGAGTACCATTAGGTTACAATCTAGAGAGTGAGGCTGAAAGCTACTGTGAAGTTAAGCAATCTATGCATATTACTGGTAGGCAGATTATTGGAGTTTGTTAAAATGTAAGCAATAGAGAACAAATTGGGTGTGGCTCTGGCATTGTGTTATGCAGTTACAGACAATTATGTACTTGTCCAGTATGAATATCTGTGGAGTACACTGTGTTAGTTTTTATGAGTGGATTAACTTCCATAGTTCTTACAAAGTCCAATTTCCCACCCGATGTCAGATCCAAAAGACATTGATTTCAGTGTGAGGCTGAGTAAATCTTTTCTTTTCCTAAAAAGAGTTTATTCAGCTGAAAATCTAAGTTTGGTTTACATACAGTTATCTGTGAATTTGATTAGACTTCCATGAATAACTGGCTGAAGGAAACATTAAGTAAAAATGTCAAATGTCAAACAAACCATTTACATTTTCCAAGCCAGCTTCAGTCTTTTTGCTTGGCAGGTGGGATGAGCAATGCCCAGTCTGTCTGTAGGTTGGATCCAGTTGGTGGTCCTAATCTGGTACCTGGGAGAGGTTGGATCCAGTTGGTTGTCCTAATCTGGTACCTGGGACAGGTACAATAGTTTCACAGCAGGCTCACGTAGGACCTCCATACAGTTGCACAAAGAAGGATAGGGGCATCCCAGGCCCAACTGGGCTCCATGGGGGAAGGAGATTTGGCTTGGCCCCAACTCAAAACTGCATAGAGGAAGGGAGCATGGCCTGGCCCTGATGCAGCTGCTGCAGGGTGGGGAGGAGGCATGGCCTGGCTCCAACCCACCAGGCAGGGTGTGGAGTTTGGGAATGTGGCAGTGGGGAATGTGGCCCTATTAATAGCCACTGCTCCCCCACTGCCAAACTTTCTGAACCATGGGGCACCCCAAAGGCCAGATACCATGATTCCACAGGCTGCATTTGGCCCATGGGCTAGAGGTTGAACCCTGCCAACCCCCACTACCCAGCTCATGCCAGGCTATAGACACCATTTACAAAAAGAAAAAAGAATTCTCCTTGGATCCCATAGCCAAGTAAGTAGGACACTTGTGTAAATCTGTTGGAGATCAGCCTACAAATTCAGTATCTGCCTAATTCTAAGTGGCATTTATATCCATGTCTCCCACCTCAGGGGACAGAAAAGGCTACCCAGTCAGCTACATGGGATTCTGAGGTGAAATTTTTTCAATCGTTGATGCCAATTTATCAAATAATCTGGAAAAAATTAATGGCCAAACCAAAAAGTCAAGTATTCTTGTAGTCCTATGTAGCACCAAATTAAAATGTTGAGCAACTAGTGAAAAATACATAGACAATATTATACTATATGCACATCTTTTGAAACCCATATGCTTCATGATTTACCTACAGTAGAAAGGTGTGTGTTATGTTACATTTTACATCATAGGTGTAAATGCATCTACATTTGCATTTATACCTTTTAAAGAGCAATTTGATGAACCCCTTCTAATACTGGAATTAGGAATAAGCCCAAGATACATAGTTTAGATTCACATTTAAACTTCCATCATGTTTGATCATGTTCATATTTGGGATTCTAGCTTTGCCCACTAGAAAGAGGTCTCTCTCCTAACTGATGCTATAGTTTATGGCAGCTCCATAGCAGCTGTCACACTGGTAAGGATAGATGGGGTACAAGATTCTCAGGCCACTATTACCTCCCACCCCAGCATGTATCCTTTGTGAGTTTTTTTCCATTCAAACATTGTCCCATTCCCTTAGCTTTTGCTTACATAGGGAAGCCCTAAATCTTTGTACTATGAGTGTTCTTGAAATGTGCCAGACTTCATATTTCTCTTTTGACAAAGAATATGTCTAATAATTCCAACATCAGTGCTGTCACCTGTACCTTGCCCTACCAACATTGTTCATCCTCAACTAGAAACTAGTCCTAGAAGTTATAGATTAATTCAGATTTGTCACTCATTGGAGTCTGTGACCTCTCTTCTGTATCTGGCAATGACAGCTTCTGTTGTGATTTAGACAATAGGCAGCAGAATGCGCCTCCTTGTTCATTTCACATAGATCTTTAAATAGAAGATGGTAACAAATTTTATGTTCTGCCAGTCTGGCCTTGATTTGAACCGACAACCTACAGTAAAGGTAATAAGGTACTGAGGTAATTTTTAATTGCTTGGGAAGATGTAAAACTCCAGCTTTAAGTTCTTAGATTTTACAATTCCCCAGGTAATATTCCTTCATCATCCTTTGAAGAGAACCCTGGCTTTCAGCCAGGGAAAACAATCAGAGGTCTGCATTTCTCTCCACATGCTCCAGGCAAGTTTTCTATTTTAAATATAAGACATTTTACACAAAACCAAAATGTAATGGACAATTTTATGTGCAGCTGTGCAACTTGTAAAATCCTTCTGAAGTGAACAGGATATCAAGGGGTGGTACAGAATTGTACTATAACATGTTTTTTTTATTATAATTCTGTAAGATATTGTTATTGAATGCCTTGAATATAATCTCAAGATGAGAAAATACTCAAAAAACTATGGTTTTTAACTGGGAAATCAGTATTAAGGGAGTGTATGAAGGGTAAAAATATGATATACTAAAGGAAAAAAATGCTAGTGAAACTATCAAAATAACACAGTGATGGATAGAGACATCTAGTAAAGACTACAAGGACACAATGGAAGTGTGTTGAATGAGTGTGTTATGACTGCACAAGTGATTTTGCTGTTGTGTAATGAACAATAAAGGTTCCTCATACCCACTTTTTACATCTCCTTTTAGTCTATTTTGTGATAGAATGGCAAAAAGAAAAGAAAAGAAATGAGACAAGACAAGACAAAACAAAACTTGCAGTGCTCTTCAACCTTTGGATGTTGTAATGCCATACTTCTAGCTACATTCTTTCATTTACGAGTTAGTATAATTAAATTTGATTTATAAACAGCATCTCAAAATTATGTTACTATGTACACTAGAACTCATGCAGACTTTTTACAATCTTCAGCAAGGGGGCAGCAGTGTACTATAAAATAGATGTTTTTATGGTGCCTCTGGAATTGTTAGAGGCTTTGAATGTATGTTGGAAAATGCCACGCTATTTAAAAAAAAAATTACAGAAAGAGTAACATGACAGTCCAAAGCTAATAAATATCATTGCTTTATAACCTTTGATTACTTAGGCTTGGTTTACTGTTGAGTTGGCATAACTTTTTCACTGCATGACATAAAGGCAAAGTTTATGGATTCTAAAAGTATTTCTTTAGCTATTATTAATGATATTAAAATTAATTTATCCCTGTGTATTGAGGTCTGATGATAATCCTAGGAATGAACATATATATGTATACCTAGGAATTATGCCTTTATACATTCTTTCATGACTTTGCAATAGTATCACATACTTGGATTTTGAAATACTATATTTTCATGCATACAACACAATCCAGAATAATATATGCATCTTGTTTATAAAAGACAGAATGAAGAAAAAAAGATCTTTACTGTAGTAAGTAACTGAATACCAGCAGGTAGTGAGCTGGGCCTTCTCATTGTTCTGCTCTTGTGGGTAGCATGAAGAGTTGCTTTTGCCCAATAGAAGCTTAAGCCACAGAAACTGCAGGTACCATATTTCCTTGCTAATAACATGCACCCTGATTTCCAGCAGCTGTTTTTTGTGGGGAAAGATGTGTGCTGTATGCAAGAAAATATGGTATGTTATAGGGCTCACAGCCAGTTAAAGATGCAGCAACAGGATTGCACACTTATTTGTGATAGCTCAGATATGACCTATGCTTCATTCTATATGTTGGTTACAAAGATGGCTGATTGACTTCAAGTTAAGAGTGTTGTTGTATTTTAAACCACCTCTCTAGTATTTATACACACACACCTTTAGGGTTATCACCATTACCTTCACATCAGTAAAAAGTCTCACTTTTGTGAAGGGTTCTAAGCTGTAGAAGCTGCTTTAACTATGACTTTCCTCTGCACTTTCAAGGATTGCATTAAAAACTCTTGTCCCCTCCCAATGGTAAGTATTGTTGTGCATGTGTGTGTGTTTTAAATACAAACTGCTCTTGATCCCATTTGTTTTACATTCCTTTCCAAATCATACTCTTCTCGGCTGGTAAAAAAAGAGTCATAAAAAATTCCCCTTGTATCCAGAACAGTGAATACATCATTCAAAAAAGGATCTTTTCTTCCTCCTCCAAACAGGTAGTTGTAACAGGGGCTTCAATCCCCCTATTAAGAGGACCAGGTGGAAGAAATAGGCAGCTGTCCAATGCTTCAGGAAAGTTTCCAGCCACTTACCTGGAGCAAACTGGTAAAAGGGAGTGGCCACAAGAGATGGCTTCAGGCAGTGGGGTAAAGAGGTGATCAGGCTGCTGATAATTGGGCAAATGAGTACCCTCTGGTACTGAAAGCAGAGTTCAAATTACAGGGGAGCTCGGGGGGGGCTAAGCCCCTCATAAGAGACGAGAGCTCTCGCATAAGAAATGAGAGGGCCCCCCCCATCCCCCATGCCTCCAGTGATGGTGGCAGCTCCTTCTGGCTTCCAGCTGCCACTACCACAGACTTCCCCCCCAAGAGTCAGGATGCAATTCAAACCCTGACTGAGAGTAGGGCCAAGCAGCAGAACTAAGGGGCCACAAGATGTAGAGGGCACCTTACCAAAACAGCTGGTTTGGCTGCAAAGCTATGCAGGGGCTGCTTGATTAGGAGAAGTTGGCTTCAGGGCTTTGAGTCTGCCTATTGAGAGGCAGGCTGCTGAAACACAAGCCTGTAGATTGATTAATAGCAAAAACCCTGTGCCTGGCTCTGAAAAGCAGAGATCAGGTGACCAGAAGGGGTTGGAGTTGGTAGGTATAAAGGCTTGGGCCTAGCCAGAGAGTCAATTTGGCCCTGAGGGTTGAAGTGAGAATAGCTCCCTGAAGAGGATGAATAACTTAAAGCTTCAAAGACAGATACAATACTGCTAGTGAGAGCTGGTTGGTACAGAGCCTGGTGGCACAAGGTAGGACTGGGGGTCCAGAGCTCAGTGACACACAGGAGGGCCAGGGGTCCAGTGGTGTGTGGGGATTTTCTCTGTGGTGAATGTACCCAGATGGGTTATTTGTTCTTAGATTAAATGTTTTGAGTATGAGGCCAGTAAGAGCAATGCCTTGCTCAAGACTGGTATCAAGGCAGCCTGATGATGAACAGGGCAGTGTGAAGTACCCAATGCTTACTTTGAAAAAGCCTCCCAAATTTATATTTACCATCAAAAGTCAAGGACAGGGCAGTACCCTGAGAGATCCGAGTAGGCAGGGCAGGGTCAGGCAGCCAAAAGCACACCTTGTCCCAAATAACAGGTCAGGCACTGAAGATTCCCACAGTTCTAGTCCACCACCTCTTGTTTCTGAGCAAACTCATACAGAAGTAACTAAACTCCATTTAATTTATGCTAATATCCTAAACTCAGTAAATCTGGATTCAGACCAAGATATGGCATAGAACTCAATCAGTGATATCAGTGATCGGACTCAATCAGTCTAGCTGTAGATAGACAAAAGAGACATGAATCCATTCTCATCCTCCTGGACCCTCTGCACCATTCAAATTTGCAATCAGGTGATACTATTGTGTCATGTGGCATGAGAGGAAGCCAAAAACTGCATTAAAATAGCGCAAGTCTATCCTGGATGAGGGGTGTCATGACCCAAAGGGTATGATTTTGTATGTGCTTCGGCATTGCAGAATTATTTCCCACCACGAGGAGCTTTCTTTGCACAGCGCAATTCTCAGCTGCATAGAGAAAACCCCAGTGCAAAGGAGTTCCCGCCACCCTATGTAAATTTGTTTCCCACTATTGGCTGTTTCTAAATTATTCCCACGTGGCGGCTAGCGATTGGCTTTCTAGCCGTATAAGAGGCTTGAGTAGTTTCCTCCCGAGGAGGAGGAGGAGGGCGACGGCTTCACATCTCGTGAAGAACTCTAAGCGTGCTGTGGAGCTTAACAAACCCAGCGTGTGCCTTAAGAAGGATATAGGGGCCTGATCAACCTCTAGCCTCTCCCTGTCGCCGCCTGATCCCTCAACGTACCCTTCCCTGTGTGCTCATGGAGAGTTACCTTTTGGACTCTCATTGTGGTATCCAGAGCTCTGTCCGGGTTTAAGAGGCTCGAGTTTTCTACGGGCCTTGTTTGTGCGAGTTTTCTTTTTGTTTGTAACTGCAACGCAAGCTAGTTTTCCTGCCTGCACCGCGACCATCTACAGTGTAAGTAAAATAATCTTTAATCAACCTCTACGCGTCCGTGCCTAATTCTAGTCCGCCATGCCGAATTCCCCGACCCATGTGCCAGGGCTGCTGGCCACAGCCTGCCGCGCACCCCCGAAAGCCTCGGACCGCTCCCGGCCCGCACAAGGGGAAGAAAGCAGCCAAAGGGTACTGGTGGGCATCTGCACTGTCACTGATAATCTAAGAGGAACGAATTCTTTCTCTGGTAACATTCAACATCTACAAGAGAAATAGTAAGACAATATACACAGTCAACTCAGTTTTTAGTAGGGGCTTAGGCAGGCAGCTCTGCACCCTGTGCAGCTATGTAGCACCTGGGGCAGGTCTGGTTGCTATGGTGCCAATCACAGTGGCACCATCTGCTGTTGCTGCAGTCGCAACTGTTTTTGTGCTGCCCCCACAGAAGTGGTGCCCAAGCCGCTACCCCAACCCCTCCTTCCCACTCTCCCCTTAGTTATACCAATTGGCCTTTAGCTCAAGAGGGTTCCTGAATTCCCTGCTGATTCTAAGCTGTCACTACATGGTGTTTACTAGTAACACTTTCCATCATCTGTAGTTGGCTAGGCTCCATCCCATTCTGATGAATGATGTCCTTGTCCTGGTTATTAACATGTTCATCAGCCGTCATCTGAGTGAGAGGATTACAGCATACCCAGGTTTGAAGCCTTCGGCACTTAAGGAAGTTCAGCTAGTACAGAATGTGATGCTGCTCCTCCATAGAAACATGGGCTACCAGGAGCAAATCAAACCTGGCCTCTACTCCCTGCATCAGCTTCCTGTGAATATTGAATTCAAGGCTTTGGACCTTATCTTCAAGGCACTCTGTGGCCTGGATTCAGCATATGTAAGAAATAGCCTCAAGCTCCAGTATGGAGACTGATCATCAGCTTTAGTCCTCTAGCACAATGGAATTTTTTTATCCTAAGGAAAAAGCTTATTTGTGAAAGAGAGAGCTTTCTTGAAGGCTTATCAGCGGAATGACCTAAGAACCCCCACAAATTTCACCACCTGCTGCTCCAAGTAAAGGGTGTACTTCTTCAGCCTCGCCTCCTCTGCAGCATGTACATTTTTATTATTTAGAGCACACCAAAACCCAACCCCTATTAAAACAAAACACTATGCTTTTAGAGACTGAACCGTATGAAACGGGTGTTAGTCACCTTGCTTACTGCAGTATTGGAAAGTGCTTGCAAGTTATGGTGATGAAGGCAATATAACACCTAGCTAGAATGCCAATCCCTTTCCTTTTCATTTTAAAACCTGTCCTCTATCTACCTCATAAATGTGCTTTAAGAGGGTTGAATGTGTTAGGTTTTTATTAGATTGTACTCTTTAAATTCTATTGTGCAGGATTCCAAGCAGATTTTAAATAGGAAGTGGAAGGTTATATAAACAAGTAATAATTAATTACTTCTATACTTGGTGCCATTAATTACCCACTAAGTGGTGAGAATACTGCAATAAAGGTAAATGTCAAGATTTTAATGGCATCTCTTGTATAGTTTTGTATCCGCAAAAGCTATAATTAAGTATATAGTCGCCTGTTTCCACATGCTCAGAATTATCTGGTAAAAATAATATTGGTTGGGCTGAAGTTTTTCATTGGGTGATTTTTAAAAGAAAGGAGATTTTTATGGAAACTCTGTGTAAAATCTATTCAGCTGTTTCATAAACTTTTCTAGCATATTCAGGTATTGGCTCAGTGTCCTTTGTTTGAATTTAGAAGCCTAATGAAGCCTTATAACCCCAGTTTGTGATATCACTTTGTGCTGTAGTCCAGCCTTACAAAACTGTTCAGGGGCTGCTACTCCAGTGATCTCTAAGAGAGGATTTAAAACTTGCATTTGCAATTGCAGGGTTAGAATTACCCTTTTCAGTAACAAGAGAAGCAAGAATTGTAGCATGCGAGTCTCTGAATAACAGCCACTTTTTTGGTTCCTAGCTGCCTGAGCTTCAAACTTGTTTGTATGAGGCAAGAGAGATGCTTACCAACACCTATTTGCTTGCAAATCCTAATCCCCACCCCACCCCACCCAAAAAAAAAAAAAAAAGCAAACCATCTTGGACACCCATATCTATGCTCTGAGGTAGAGGGACACAAAACAAAAGAAAGTGGATATGCTTGAAAGAATGGAGGGCCTGTGTTTTGGGCAACTGAGGGAATATGATAGAACAAACACTACACTCTTTTTTAACTAAAGAAGTGTCAAGGCCATAGAAAGCTGAAGGATTTTATCAGGCCCTCACAGCAAAGTGCCTATCTATGCCTTAGCAATACAGATCCTTTGAGAAAGTTATCTTTTTTTTTTCCTATAGCATCTTATTATTGGGAAGATTAGTGACTAACATGGCATAAGTCAGATGATGTGCTCTGGAGGCTTCTTTCTGTGTTTAGATATTTCATTGGTTGCAGATATTTCTTACCACATGGCAACATAAATGGTGTGTTAAAGCCCAGCCCCGTTCTATAGTGGGACCCGCTGAGCACATCATAGTAAATAAGAGCTTCACAACAGAGCTGCTCAATGAAATCCTTCGTGCTCTCTAGTAAATCAGAGTTTCACAGTAAAGTTACACAGTTGGCTTCATGGCAGTGCAAGTGAATCAGAGTCTCACAATAAAGTTGCACCATAAGCTTCTGTATATTGTACAGTAAATCAATAGAATTTTACAATAGATTTACACGCTAAGCTTCTCTGTATTATACTCTAAATCAATGGAGATTCACAATAAGGTTCACCTTTAAACTCCCATGTATTGCATGATAAATCACTGAGTTTCAGTGAGGTCTATCAAGCACCTTACTTTATTTGGACTATTATTATTATTTCTGTAATGATTTGAGGGCATCTGTCAGTGGCAGATAAAGTTAAGGAAAATGGCATATCAAGCTATTTACTGCTTTGAGCGCACACATGGATGTGGCCACCTTGCATTTATCTAAAGTTTCACCTATAAGCTGACATCAGTGTTACAAAGAGAGAATTATTTTTTAAATCCATATGGAAATTTTAAGAAATCTCTTGAAAGTCATGATACATGTAGAGCTACAGTGCTATTTGCTCAATTTAGAATGTCTATACTGCTCTACTGAGCACTTTATGGGTATTGCCTTAACACTATAGTTTTGTAGTAAGCCATGGAAAGATGTTTCTGTGAGCATTGTAGCCATAGAGGTACATGCACCTATTAGGAAAAGTTTTTGAAATTCCCCCACAGAGATCTATATCTGGCATGCTCTTCACTGAGTAAAGACTCTAACATGTTTAAAACAATACTTGCAAATAAACTCCTCCACAACTTTGTTTTTCTTCTTACTCCTCCCTTTCTTCACCCTTTTTATGTGTTTTTGGCACACATTCATGGTGGTGATTTTTAGCTGGAAGAATGTGCATGGAAAACAAATGCATCAAATCCTCATAAGGAAATAAAGTCTGAGGAGTATCTGTACTGGAAGCCCTCAGAAGGCCACCTTGAAAGTCATTTGGAAGGAGAAGAAGAGGTTCATGCAGATAAAAAAGAAATAGATACATAAAGTGAGCAGCAGAAGCCAAGGCAAAGAAGCAATGATGATGATGTGGGTCATGAAATATGGCAGCAAGATCTTAAGCTTGATGATCCTTGGATGTTCACATACTTACTCAGTTAGGTACCTGGAGTGGGACCAGGCAGTGAGGAGGTAATTGGAATCAACAGGCCTAGGATCATTTCCTGTGGAACCACATTTCAAAACAGTATTCAGAGATTTGAGGCATAACATATTGATGGACCATCACCACCCAGAGCACAAAGGGCTTCTCTGAACCTGAAGCAAAGCCAACAATTGTATCAAATGATGTCAGCCAATAGGAGCACCTTATATCAGTAAAAATTGTATAGAGATGGGTGATTATTCATTTCAGTGATGGCCAGCTCCCCCACATTGCCTATGAACATATTTTTGTTGATGACTAGTTTACCTGCCATTCTAAAAAGAAAGCCTTGAGGAGAATGCACAAAACGGGGACAATAAGAAATCTATATTCATACATTGAGGGTTAAAAAAGCAGACCCAGTGGTACACTCAGAGACCAGTCATCCATATACTCAGAAATTTAACCTTGCTGGAGCTTCGGCCAAAGCTGTTAAACTCAAAGGGTGCCTCTATACACATGCGGTGAGGCTGCTCTGATGCATTGTAAACAGTGCATCAAAGTAAACTCGACTAATTGAGTCTGCTGGAGCATGGTAATTACTGCACTCCAGTGTCATGTATATCAGTGTCCCCACACTGAAAAATGGTGGCAGGTACACACTAACTAAAGCTTGTTTGAGTTCTGTTGCTTGTTTTGCTTGCCTCTGTTGCCACTTTTCAGTGCAGGGATGCTGATACAGGTATACAAGTAATGCTTTGGGTGTTTTAATTAGAGCGGCTCTCAGAGACACTCTAATTAATCATCCCCGTCCCCCCCTCCCAGAGCATGTCTCTAAATGTCTAAAGCCTTCAATGACATCTCGCATAGATCTTCTCACCTCTGAAATGCCACTTCCATCCTCCAGTCTCAGTGCTTCATTTGAAGAGTGAGAATGCTGTTTGACATTTGGATAACAACCCAGGCAAATGTACACAATTGTAACATCAATTAATCTTTGCTTCAAGAAGCTCACTTTTTTTCTCTTCCTGTCATTCAGAAGGAGTACAGATCTTATTTTTTATCTATTGTGTCCACATAGTAACAAGGAAATCATATTCACTCAACAGTTTTCAGACTCGTTAGGTGCCAATGGCAGATTTGTACTGTCAATTTTTTTTATTTATTTTTTGGTACAGCTCAGTTAGAATGTTCACTGTTCTGATGCTGTACTCTCTGCATTGATCAAATAAGTGTCTGGGTGATCTTCGCTGACAATCTCTGGACAATTATTAAAGAAGCTAAATACATTATAAAGTGGTTAGTCTAATACTATTGGGCCATAGTGGAGACTGAGAGCACAGACAGAAATCCTACGTTGTGATGGCAAGAAAATGGTATTTAAAGGTTTGCTTTTGGGAATTGGCTTGTAGGTAAAGTAGATATGCATTAGAATAATGGTCTAGGGCAATGGCAAGGGTTATTTGATTTCTAAAAACCTGTTTGTGACAGCCTGCTGTGTCTAACATAGGCAAGTAACAAGCAGACACACAGGCTGGGAA
Organism: Alligator mississippiensis; assembly: GCF_030867095.1. NCBI lineage: Eukaryota > Metazoa > Chordata > Crocodylia > Alligatoridae > Alligator > Alligator mississippiensis. The sequence goes on along the minus strand of NC_081824.1, from coordinate 53,929,046 downwards.
ACTGAAGACATGTACTACAGTGTTCCATAACATCTGATAAGGGAGTCTGCCATATTGGTCAGGTCATGGTGCCCTGCTGCAGAGTCCTTGGGATTTCCGGTTTTGGGGAAAAAAGCCCAAATTAGGATGTGTGCATGTGGTGGGTTTGTAAAACAAAGGAATATGCTGACAGGGCAGAACGTGGGCAGTATGATGACCACAAGGAGACCAGTCAGTGATGCCCAAAGATGAAGAGTCATCAGGAGGAGGCAAAGAATACAAAAGGAGGGATTTCATAGCAGCAAAGAGTCCTTGAGAAGGGAACCTAAAGCTACTATTGGCAGAGGGCATACCACCAGTCTGTCCTGCCCACCCCACTGGGGTAAGATGGGCCTTGGTCTCCAACCTCCAGGCTGCTGATATCTGACAAAAGAAAATCTCAGTGAAGTTTGTGTACTGGCCAGATATACCTTCCTTGATTCTGTGAGCCTGGGGACTGGTAGATATAGAATTGCTTGCATCATTCTTATCTGCTATCACTGTGTATCAATGCAATTTGCCTATTATTGAATGGAGAGGTCATGGTTGCTCTGAGAGTTTGGATCCACCCAGAGCAAGGTATCTGGGTCATAAATCCAGTGCCAACAGATAGCAGCTCACTATTTGGTCCAACATGTGGATGGAATCTAGAATTCTGCATCATCACCATTTGCCTCTCCTGGTGACAGGAAAGTAGGTCCTTCAAGTGGAACTCCAAGAATGCAGTTCAGTATACAAGCTGAAATGGTCATAGAATGTTTGGACTGTACATGTATAATTGATTTATGCATCACCTTATAGAAACTATTTCACTACTAGGTCAAGGCAATATACAAAATAAAACGTGTGGAAGGAAAAAGCCATTGCCCACTGACTGCCTTACGTTTTGCTTGTTGTCTGAAGCTAAATATAAACATTGCTGTTATGTGAATTTAAGAAGCAACAGTGTATCTAGAGTTTTCTGGGTTACTTTTTATTATGCCTATTGCTAAGGCTAGGAAAATGTGTATTAATAAACTTTTAACCAGATGTTTGACCACCAGTTCCTGATATCTAAATCCAAGTGTACTTTACTACCTTCACATTTCTCAAAGACATCTTGTGTTGCAGGTTTCAGTAATTGTCTTGGTATAAGGCAGTGCTATGCATCATGAGAGATAGGACTTGGCCTAGGAACAGAGCCTCTGTGGGGAGTCCCTGTGAAGGCCACAGAACTATAACACTCTACAATATTGCTGTAGCTCAGGAGAAGGGAAGAGTCCAAAAATTAATATTTCAGCTCAGGAAAATCATAATGATTAGGTTTGATTAAAAAAATAAATAAATCATTTCAATATACTGGGCTAGGTTGGGTACTGCAAGCACTTTAACTGCAGCAGCCTTACCTAATATCTTGCTGAGAAGTGTAACTTTATTTGGCTGAAAGCAATTTGGTTTCACCAAAATTTGATTCAGCGAAGAAACAGAGGGTATTAGTCCATGCTGAGTACCATTCTGCTGTTGCCAGACTTTCTCTAGTATCTGAATTAGCAAAAGACAAACATCTCAAGGTACTCATGGGAGACAAACTTGTCTTGGTTTATATAGCCCCCAACCTCAAACAACATCTTTCTAGCAACAGACTACCTAACTCCTACTCTCACCAAGGCACAAGAGCTAGTTCCACACCCAAATGTCAGCCATGTTGCCTCATCAAGATCTCGGGAAAGACCACCCATTTTTCTAGACAAAATAACATGTATTATAACATCCAAAGTTCATTCACCTGCTTCTCTATCAATGTAAACATCTGATGGCATATGTGACAGCGCCCCTCTGCTGTCTACATTGGACAGATGAGGCAATCCCTGTGAGTGAAAATGTACAAACACTGGTTTGAAATCTATTCCAGTAACACACACAAACATGTGGCAGGATACATTAATCTCCCTGGATATTCCATTGCTGACCTTGATAACAAAACTTTAAAAAACAACTTGAATGTGAAAATGTAGATCAAGAAATTATCCATGGACTAGACTAAAGCAGGGGTGAGCAAAATAGGGCCAGATCTAGCTTGCCAATTGATTGGATCTGGTCTGCAGGTGGCCAGGAACCCATCAATTGATTATATCAGGCCTGCAGCTGCTCCCACAGTGCTCTGGATGGGGCTAAGCCCTGCCTGCTCCTACCTGGTGTAGCCCATGCTTCACTCACCCACTCTACCTGTCCAGCATGATGAGCAGCCACTTGCAGGGGGCCAAGTGAGTGAAAGGGAGTGAACGCTGCCAAGAAGCTTTGTGCACTGGCTGGGGCTAGGGCTGGAGCAGGGACCATTGGTGGGTATGAGCAGGAGTAGGAAGGGCTTGGCCCCATGCAGAGTGATGCAGGGCAGCTGTGGGCCACATGTGGAGGGGGGTGGACCACATCTGCACCTGTACTGCCTGGGTGAGCTTGGCTGCACGCACCCCCTGACCCCATCCCTCCCTCCCCCCACCCCCACCTGGCTCCTGGGACCTAGTGATCAGGCACCCCCCTACATATGCAAACCCACCCCACCATATATACTCCACACCTCCCACCCCACCTCCCCTGCACACACTTATCCCCACCACATACCCCTACTCCCATACATGCATCCCAACAGCCTTCTAGCCTCCCAATCTACAGGAGTAGGACTGTATTTTGAGCTATTATGCAATCACCTCTATATACACTACTCAATCCCCCCCCCCCCCCAGCCATAAATCAGGACAATAATATTTTTTTAAATAAAATTAAAATATGTTATAGCAGATGTTTGTTTTTTATATATGAACTGTTTTTTAAAAAAAATTATAATCTGTTAAAAAGACATCTTCTGAAAGATGTTACATGTGTGGCCCTTGACAACTCACCAAAACTCACTAGGTAGTTTTCCAGCCTAAATAATTGCCCACCCCTGGTCTAAACCAAGACCATGGATTCTTATCTCATTACCTGGGTTAGCTTTTTATAACCCCTGCACCCCTCAATGATGAAGTAAACTGTTGCTTATGCATCTCTGGTTTAGTTGGTCTACAAGGTGCACCTCTACCCTGCCTTCTGCCTGACTTTAGAATAACACAGCTATGAATCTCTGGTAAAATCATATCACTCTACTTAACGATAGGGAAGTTAGTAAACCATGATTCTTCAAGGTTGACAGGAGACCTTAAAAGAAGGGCTATAAGATTGCAGTCTGGCTGGTAATTATGACAAGAAGCCAGATCTTCTTTGGTTTAGTAAGTGCTTCAATGGACTTAGGCGGAGTGTAGGTCCTTAAGTCCCAAAGTGTGATGCATATGGGTCCTGCTGCAGAAACCACAAATCTGAGTAGAGCCCAGGTGAGGCCTTCATTTTAAATGGCAGACTTTCCTAGACTTGGTTATCTGATCATAGTGAGAAGGGATCCAGTTTGATCACTAAGCACCTAACATTTGCTTAAAGTCATTGCAATCCAAGTTGGCACTGGAGAAGTACCTACATCTACAGAGAAACCCAGTCTGTTAGGTGTGCTCCAAGCACATCTGGCTTAAATCAACAATACTATAATTCAGTGAAGAAATTATGGCAATGGTGGACCTACCCATTTTTTACAGTAATCTACTGGTTAGATATGCATCCAGGAAGTAGGAGGCCTGCATTCATCTTCTTAGCACAAGATGAATCAGACCCCATGTCCTGCTTTCCAGGAGATTGCCCTGACTGCCAAGCTGTGGAATAGGCTGTGTTGGTTTGGATCATTGTTAACCTCTCCTATTAATCTCCTGTGCAGCCAAGAATGTAAGTTATGGAATCAGATGAATAGCAAGGATAGGGAAGTGAGATTCTGTGGTTCAGTGATAAGCACCGTCCTGTGAGATGGGAAAGGAGAGTCAGGTCTGGACCCCATGACTATTTATATATTATATATTAAAGAGTTATTGGTTAAAAACCAGAAATAATCCTAGGAGCAAGGAGCAGGATGCAGATCTTTCCTCTAGTCAGCTGCATGCCTTAACCATCAGGCTACAGTCAGTACAGTTTTTAGTCTCTTTCTTCCATGTTTGGGAAGGCTATTGAGAAGCTTGCTGATTGGAGAACTCTTCTGGAAAGTGAGAAAGGTGGGCTATAGTAACTTGAAGATGGGTTGGATGAGCAAACCACATAACCCAATTCCTGAGCAAGTGCTCTAACTCTAGACAACCAGTCTGAAGCCAATCATCAGAAGACTAGGCATTCTGAATCCCAAGAAAATGGAGGTGCTGAATATGCAGCTTGAGTCAGGCAACAAAGCTCTGGAGAGGGGTGGAAATTTAGGTACAACCCTGAGCTTAGTGTTACTGCTAGGTACCTCAGAGCTTTCTGGATCATCTGCTGAAGGCACCTAAACCTAATCAAGTTGGAATATCTTCCCGGAACAAGGTGTCTAACTTTCAGACATTCCAAGACTTAAGGATAGGTTCCAAAAAACTGAAGTGGATCTTTGACTAGATCACTATGGTTTGCTTACGGTGTTTTTTATTATATTATGTGGATGAGGTAACCATACAATGCACATTTTTTAAAGTGTAGATGTAGCAATAATATGTTGCTTATAGTTTACTGCTTAGCTGGAGTACTGCTTACCCCTAACTTTACATAGGAATCAATTCCACTATTAACATATGAGTCAAGTTGCACAGGTTTATTCATGGTCTTATTGGAAAAATTCCCATCAGATGCTTTATGAATTTGTATTAGCAGCACCTTTAATCCTACATGATTCCTAAATCCTTTACAAAATTATACAATTAGGAGAAAATCATGCAGTCCTCACTCAAGCTAAGGTCAAATTTCTTTGATTTCTTCAAATTCCTAACTTTTCAAAGGAAGATTTTTAAGAATAAAAATTAATATGACTTCAGAATTTGTCCTAGTACTTAGGGATTTCTGTTAGCCATCAGATTAAGTAATCACTAGTGTAGAGTATAAACACTATTTTACAGTACAAAACAACATTGCTGATTCTCTGTGGACAGGAGGTTAAACATATCAAGCCATATTCTCAGCTAGTGGCACAAAGGGTCTATAGAAATATGTTAAAAAATAGAAACCTGTGTGACACACAACAGCCCTATCATGTAGAATGTAGATAGACTGAATTCAATCAACTTTATTCTAACTGGAATTAGGCCAGGACATTGGGGATAGCAGCCAAAGGTAGCACAGGAAATCTCATGATCAAAAGTGGTCACATTCTCAATTTTATTTCTGATTCCAGAATGGTTTCTTGAATAGTGCTATGTCTCCTACCCCAGAAATCGCCCCATTATGGCTCAAAGAGAAGACTGCTATTTCCTGCAGCAACAAAATGTTCCTTAGGGCTCTATTATTATTTAGCTTGTGAGATGTAATTGTATCAGAGTAAAAGCCTCTATGTCTACTGTGTCTTTATAAGTCTGATTTTAACAAATTAGTCTTCTTCTTCAGATGCATTATTGCATTCACATCTGTGGTCTATTTTTGTACATGTGATTCTTGCAGTTCCACATGCAAGAATGATAGTAAAGTAAAAAGCCTATTTGTTATAAGTTGCTAGGTTATGGGAGAAACCAGTTTAAAGTTTAACTTCCAAAGCATCTCCTGCTGACTTGCAAAAGCTAAAGTACCAGTAATAACTATAGCTTTTTCAATGGAAATGCAAAATTATTCAAGTGAGTATGTTTAGGAGAGAACCATAAAATATATATATTTTTTTACTACAACAGTGATACAAGTAGAGATGAGAGCATGAAGAAATGGATGATTAAGCAGTGGAATACCAAGCCTAAAACAATCATAAAATCTAATTGCCACCTACTAAGGAAGAAAAGAATTTTAAGATTGCTTTTATACTCAATTATTTCCCTTCATTTGGATGGCTCCTGGTCTTAGAAAGACAAAAAAAGAAATATTGCATTTTCTTACAATGGTCTTTTGTCTGTAAGTTGTGTCTTTACTATGCATTTTTTCTTTCAGGATTATGACTTTTTAGTATTTTTAGAATTTGCTATCATACTAATAAAAAACATAGCTATTAATTATCCTCATCATTATTATTAATTATCCTTGTTCCAATTTATGTAAAAATAACTTTAAAATCCTCTATAGATTTCATCATGCATTCTTGTCCTTTCTTCTTCTGAGTGTTGTTCTGCCAACTTCGTGCATAATGAGTGACTAGATTTTTATCATTCATCAGGGTTTTAGATGAATGAATCTCTAGCCATTACTCATGGTAACATGCAAGAAGAATATGATGGATGTTTTCTTAAAGGGATACTGTTTTTTTTTAAACTCATTGAATTAATTTGTTATTGTGCAGACACATTTTGTATGAATTTCTGTCTAGTCAGTAAAGAAAATGCTATGGTGAGCTGACATTAAGAGTAAGAATTTAAGAGCACAAGAATTTGATCAATGTAAAGGCAAAATTCTCACAAGCTCCACTGTGTAGAGAATTTGATAGTATTATATTTAATATTATTATGCAACAAGGCTGAGTTATCCCTACTTTAAATTTTTCAGTTTTTGCTGATTTAAATTCTGAGCTTTAGTCTTGAACTTTTTAGTTTCAAAGATATAAGTGAAAAAAAACCAAACAAACCAAAGCCAGTTATTGCATTATTTTACACTGCAAAGAATAAAATAATAGAAATTAGAATTGAAAACATTTATTAAATCACATGTACCCATCTGGTTTGGTATAGGCGCTCTCTAGAAGCCTTAAAGCACACATCTAGTTCTGGCCATGGGATGTTTCCCTGGGACATGGGCATTGAGTTGTGTTCGACCCTGAAGGAGGCCCCTAAACTTGCCTGCCATGACTTCATAAAATCATAGAATCATAGAAGTAGGGTCTGAAGGGACCTTGTAGATCTTCAAGTCTGACCCCCTGCCTGGGCAGGAGGAAACTGGGCGCAAATGACCCCAGCCAGGTAGGCATCAAGCCTCTTCTTAAAGACCCACAGGGTAGGAGACAGCACCACTTCCCATGGAAATTGGTTCCAGATCCTAGCCGCCCTAACTGTAAAGTAGTTATTAAAGATGTCTAATCTAAACCTACACTCCAACAACTTGTGGCCATTATTCCTTGTTATCCCGGGGGGCGCTAGGGGAAACAAGGTCTCCCCCAAACCCTTCTGGTTCCCCCTAGTGAGTTTATAGATGGTCACCAGGTCCCCCCTCAGCCTTCTCTTGTGAAGGCTGAACAGGTTCAGGTCCCGTAGCCTCTCATTGTAGGGTCTGCCCTGCTGTCCCCGGATCATGCGGGAGGCCCTCCTCTGGACCCTCTCAATGTTGTCCACATTCCTCTTGAAGTGGGGTGCCCAGAACTGAACACAGTACTCCAGCTGTGGCCTAACCAGTGTCGTGTAGAGGGGGAGGATCACCTCCTTGGCCCTACTTGAGATGCACCTGAGGATGCACGATAGGGTCTGGTTGGCCCTGCCGACCGTGACCTTGCATTGTTGGCCCTTGTTCATCTTGGAGTCAATAATGACTCCAAGATCCCTTTCAGCCTCCGTGCTCTCAAGAAGGGAATTTTCCATCTTATAAGTGTGCTGCTGGTTACTACTGCCCAAGAGCAGCACCCTGCACGTGTCTGTATTGAAACACATCCTGTTTTGTTAGCCCACACCTGCAACCTATCCAGGTCTTGCTGTAGTCTTTCCCTCCCTACTAGCATGCACACCTCACCCCAAATTTTGGTATCATCAGCAAATTTAAACAGGTTGCTTTTCACCCTGTCGTCCAAATGGCTTATAAAGAAATTGAACAGTGTGGGCCCAAGGACCGAGCCCTGGGGGACTCCGCTGCCCACTTCCCCCCAGGTCGAATATGACCCGTCCACCACCACCCTCTAAGTATGACCCTTCAGCCAATTTGCAATCCATCTGACTGTGTAGGCATCTATGCCACAGACTCCTAGTTTTTTCATGAGGATGGGGTGGTCGACAGTGTCAAAGGCCTTGATGAAGTCCAGAAAGACTACATCCACGGCGACACCTGCATCCAATGCTTTTGTGGCCTGATTGTAAAAGGCAATCAGGTTGGTCTGACATGACCTGCCCCTAATGAAACCGTGCTGGTTGCCCCTGAGCATCCTCCCCGATGCTGGCCCATCACAGATGTGCTCCTTGATGATCTTCTCAAAGAGTTTCTCCAGGATTGAGGTAAGACTGATGGTCCTATAGTTGCCCGGGTCCTCCCTTCTCCCTTTTTTAAAGATGGGGACCACATTGGCTATCTTCCAATCATCTGGCATCTGGCCCGAGCACCATGAGTGCTCATAAAGCCATGCCAAGGGCCCTGCAATAATCCCTGCTAGCTCCCTCAACACCCTGGGGTGGAGAGCATCTGGACCTGCTGACTTGAACATGTCCAGCCCCTCCAGAAGCACTCTAACCCGGTCCTCCCCAACCTTGTGATAAAGAAAAAGAAAATATAAATGACCAAACGCCAAGCATGAGAGCAAGTTGTGCTCGTGGTGTGGGGGAAGTGGTGGGCGCGGCCTGATAGCCGTGAGATCGGCAGTCCCGGGCTGATTGGCAGGGGGCGGGCGGATGCAGCCCGTTTAAAAGGAAAAGCGCACGCACCAAAAAAGCTGGGACCCACGCCATATAGGAGAGGCCTGATCACCCTCACCGGAGGTCCTGCGTCCACGAAATCCCTTCCCCCCGGGCGCCCCCATCACGACCGAATTAGAACTCTCGAGTTAACAGCGAGTTTATTCTTGTAACTGATGTAAAGGAAACCACCTATATGAAAGTGTGAGTAAAGCATTTATTTGTTATACTGCCTCCTTGGTGTTTTCTGTCGATGGAGAAAGAGACAGGAGAAGGAGGAACAAGGCCCCATAACCTTTTCGTCCCCGGCCTGTTCGCGTAATACTTTTCTGGGTCCAGCCACCCATCGTCAGGTTGGTCAAAACTTAGGTCTGGAGGTGTTCCCCTCGAGTCCGTCTTGAATCACGGTGGGGGAGTCCCGGTCCCTGCACAAGAAAATGGAGGTGAAGAATTTGTTAAAGAGGTCTGCCTTCTCCTCTGGCACAACCACCAGATTGCCCAGCGTATCTTGCAGGGGCCCCACGTTTCCTGGTGCCTTCTTCATCCTCCCTATATATTTGAAAAAGGACTTTTTATTATCTTTGATCTTGGATGCTAGTCCTAGCTTTATGTCCACCTTAGCTTTCCTAACAGCCCCCCTACAGGTCCGAGCAGTGAAGGTATACTCCTCTTTGGAGATAGCCCCCCCCTTCCACCAGGTGTATGCTGCCTTTTTAGCAACCAGGCATTCCCAGACGTCCTTGGTGAGCCAGGGGGGCTTTTGGGCACTCTTGCCCCCCTTGCTTCTTGTTGGGATCATCACCCCTTGGGCCCTGAGTATCGTCTCCTTAAGGAACGACCACTCCTCTTGGGCACTGAGTTCCCTTGCCCTCGAGAACCCCAATGCCTCTCCCACTAATCTCAACTTGTTGAAGTTGACCCTCTTGAAGTCTAGGGCTACCGCCTTGCTGCAGGCCCTTGACACCCTGCGCTGGATGGTGAATTCCAGCAAGCGATGATCGCTGTCACTCAGGTGGTCAAGGACCTGGATCCCCCTTACCAGATCATCGCCTGTGGCCAGGACCAGGTCCAACAGGGCATTTCCTCTGGTGGGACTGTGCACCTCCTGGGTTAAGTGGAGGTCCTGTATCTTGGCCAGGAACCTTCTGGAATGGGCCGACCTGGCTGACTGCTCCTCCCAGCATATATCTGGGTAATTTAGATCACCCATGACAACTACATCCCTTGCCTTAAGTGCCTCTGCAAGCTGGCCCGAAAATTCCCGGGGGGGGGGGTGGTCTGTAGTAGACCCCCACCGTTAAATCCCTCTCCCCCTGACTTGATCTTCCTTTCGGGTGCCCCCTTGCGGGCTTTCTTCGGGCTCCATCTCCCCTACACCCCAGCCATATGCCAGACTTCAGGACGACCACATGATGGATCACTGGCTTGTCTCTTTGATGTTCCTTCCTGCTTGTGTCCCCTCTTGCCCATCCCTTGGTGTTTTTCTTCACCTCGGGTGTTTATGTGGTGTGGGACCGGTCCTGCCTCTGCCTCTGCCTTGGCCCTATCCTTGAGCTCTTGGGTTCGATGAGGCTGCCTCCACTCCACTACTCTCCTTGACCATTCAGGTCAATTGGAGATGCTTCTCTGGTTCGGGCTCTGAGTGCCCTCCAAGAAACTAATGTAAACCAAGCAAAAAAAAAGGAAGGAGAAAAGAAAAGAACAGCAGGGGTTTGGGCCACAGCCCATCCCACTCACAGGCCTAGCATCTGTCATCGTCAGGATCACTCGACACCATCCTCCTGGGCCCGGCTGTCCTGCTGAGCTGAGTGTTTACCCTTTTAAGAGAGCTAGGACCCTTCTGGTGGGTCCCCATCTGGGCTCTTACAGATCCCCTTCCCTGGTGACCTTGTAGCCTGGGGGGCAGTGTCACACCCTCACCCGGGTTTAGCTACCACCCCTGCTGTTTCCCTGCTGCGGGCTTTTGAATCTGCCAGGTGGCGGTTTCTGGTGACATCATCCCCCAGTGTTGCTTCCAGTCACAAATAAAAGTGGCTGATGAACCATGCTGGTGGTTCCTCTCGGCGCAGCGTGGCTTTTTCTGCTGGAGGTAAGCGAGCCCATTTTTTAGAGTCTTTGGGCTCATTTTTCCATGGGCTTACCCCAGCCTTCGGTCCCACCCTGATGGGGTGTTCCGGGACCTCCACTTGTGTCCCCCTGGGACACAACCCCCCCTTAAGATGCCTTGGGGCACTCCAAGTCTTTGGCTCAGTTCCCTACCTGGCGTCTCTTGTTTCCTTGTTGTCTGGTTCACTATGTTTGGTGGTCTGTCTCCAGCCTCACACCTGGACAAAAAATCAGCCACAACATTATTTTTTTCCGGCGTGGTGTAGTATTTGAAATTTGAAAGGTTGCAAGGCCAGGCCCACCGGGTTATGTGGGCATTATCAGTTCTTGCCCTGCTTAGCCATTGTAGGGGTGTATGGTCCATTATACAGTTGAACTCCCTCCCCATCCGATAGTAGCAGAAATGCTCCACAGCCCATTGATTTGCCAGACACTTCCACTCTATGGTTGTGTACCATGTCTCCACAGGGAGTAGCTTACGGCTCGCGTATGCCATGCGTCTTTTGATTCCCGCATTTTCTTGGGTCAAGACTGCCCCTATAGCTGTCTCCGAGGCATCTGTCTGTAAGATAAAAGGTTTGTGAAAATTGGGTGTGTGTATCACTATGTCTTCACACAATGCCTTCTTAAGGAGCTCAAAATTACATCTAATTTCGGCGGTCCATTTTATTGCCCCCGTTCTTCGCCTTTTCAGGGCCTCTGTGAGTGGTGCCACTAACTCTGAAAAGTGGGGCATGAACCGCCAATAATAATTAGTTAACCTCAAATAAAAGTGGCTGATGAACTGCGCCAGCGGTTCCTCTCAGTGCAGCATGGCTTTTTCTGCTGGAAGTAAATGAGCGCCCTTTTTAGAGTTTTTGGGTTCCTTTTTCCATGGGCTTACTCCAGCCTCAGGTCCTGCCCTGATGAGTGTTCTAGGACCTCTGCTTGTGTCCTCCTGGGACATAATGTAATGGAACTGATGCCTAAAACATCATTTGAGTGAAGTGCACTATGATCTCAGCTTTCTGCCTTCTCTGAGATGACCTTTAATGTGTATGTCATGAATTCACCCCAGAACAAAGTTGCCTTTGGGGTTCACTGGGTGCATCTATACATGCACATTTACTGCACAGTAACCAAAATTACTGTGCAGTAGGGGTGCACGTCTACATATGCATACCTGTACTGTGCAGTAAATATGGTGACTTGTGCTGACTTGAGCGTAAATTTGATACCTGCATCATGAAGGTACCAAATTTATGCCCGATTAGTTACTGCACAGTAACACACATGTAGACACCTTACTGAACAGTAACACTGTGTATGTGAACTGACTTGGGACTAACTTTAGTGCCAAGTCATTCCACACACAGCATTAATGTGCTTTAATGCCTGCACTTGTAGACGCTGGCCTATTTCTGCTTATTGTGCAGCAAATTTAAGCTGACGTAAATATATATGTAGACACCCACTGTATAGTGTGCATGAATATTCTCCTAAATTAGATTTACTCCTGTGGTTTTTGGTCTGTATTTGTAGATAGAGTGAAGCAGGTTTTAGTTTTGTCATATTTATATCTGGATGTTGTCATGACCCAAGGGTCTGATTTTTTGTGTGTGCTTCGGCACTAAGAATTATCCCCGTGGGTTTACAGTTTCATTGCACGGAGGAGTTCTGCTGCACAGAGAACCCGCGTGCAAGGGAGAGTGTTCCCGCCACTTTGCAGCGGTCTTTGCAGGGTGCATTTCCTTTGCAACACAGAAATGCACGGTGCAAAGAGTTCCCGCTCGTCGTATGCAAATTCATGCCCCGCAATTGGCTAGTGCTAAATTATTCCCACATGGCGGCTAGCGATTGGCCTGCTAGCCGTATAAGAGGCTTGAGCAGTTTCCGCCCAAGCCAAAGAGGACTCCGCATCCATCTCGTGGGGACTCTGGGTGTGCGCAGCAGGGTAATAGAAACCCTGTGTGTTGCTCAGAGGAGTTTGGCGGCCTGATCCACCGCCCACCTCTTCCCGTCTTCGAACGGAACCTTCTATAAGACGTATCGATGAGTTTTATGCGCGCTTGTCCTGGACATCTGGAGTTCTGTCTGCGTGGAGCCTAGCAAACTCCACGTGATTGTTCGTGTTTTCTGTCTGCGTGGAGCCTAGCAAACTCCACGTGTGTTCGTGTTTTCTGTTTGTAACCGCAACTCAAGCAAGTTCTCAGCCTGCACCGCGACCATCTCGGTGTAAGTAAACAATCTTAAAATCAACCGTTACGTGTCTGTGCCTAATTCTAGCTCAGCGCCCGCCCTCTCCGACCCAGCCTGCCTGGGCTGCCGGCCACAGTCCGCGTGCAGAGCGACGAAAGGGCCCGGGGTCTGACCCGGCCCGCACATGGCGACGAGGATGGGATCCAGCGAAATCCTCGCCGCAGACAGATGTATTTGATTTAAATATAATTTGGCATAAACCTGTATATAGTATGTAATTTTGATATAACCAAGGGCGCTTTGTGAGATAGTAATTAAGTTGCCCTCAACTGTTCACACAGAGGTAATTGCTGAGAATTATTAATTGACAGGGTTTGTTGATTCATCACTCTTGCCTATCTGCTCTGAGTCATGGGAGTGAGGCTATCACAAGACAACAGTGAATTTACATTTTAAAAAGAAAAATTCTAGCATGAAGTAACACCTTGAAACAGCGACTATATATTGGATTAGCAAATTTTCAAGTCTGAAAGGATGCATTCATGTTCCTGGTCTTAATTAGATCAGGAAGGATTTTTGCTCTGGTAAACATGTCCTGGTGATGGGGAGGAGGGGGGAGGGCAAGAAGTTACTGGCATAGTATGAACCCTCCAGAAATGAAGGGGTCTATGTTAATGGCCAGATAGGCAACTGTAACTCTGCCTGGAGGGAATGGAATGGTCTTCAGTCTTCCTGGGTACAAGGCAACTGTGTTGATGAAGGCAAGCTGAGAAAAGCAAAATGACAGAAAATCTTGCAGGAGGGGCCCTAACAGCAAGGTCAGAGGCATGGCTATTGAAACTGGCTAGAGACTACATCCTTAGATTTAAGGTACAAGATGAGAACAGGTTATTGTTTTGATTTTTTTTGGTTTGTTTACTCATATCTTTCTGTCTGTATCTCAAGATACAGTTACTGATGTCTTGTGTGTTTTCTTGTTCTTTATAATAAATCATTAAAAAATATATTTTTAGAAACCACTTAAATGTCAATGATATTTGTTTCCAGGGTATCTGGCCCATTACACAGAAAGGAGGATTAATCTTTTCTAAGCATATGGCCTGACAAAGGTGTTATCCTTCTAGCTGAGAAAATTCCCTCTGCCAAAGGCAAGGCCTGAGTGACACAGGTAGGGCTGAGGTACCATAGGCCAAAGAATTGGCTTCTGCTAACCTCAGCCGGTTCTCAGTGGTCAAGCAGCAGAAAGCAGAGAGGAGTTTGGGGAAGAAGGTATGGAATCACACAAGAAGTATGTCTTAAGGGTGCACCCAGGGTGAACTTGGGCTAGGGAACATCACAACCTCACAGTATCCTCCCATTTCAAATTTCTCCCAAAATAACCTAATTGTATGTAACAACTAATGGGCTGGACTATAATTTCACTTATAGCTTTTTATACCAGAGCCAATCCACTTAGTACAATGGAACTGCTCTGAATTTATACCCTGTGAAATCAGAAGTAAACCATGCAGCACATAAATCTCTAATTGATGCTCACTGTACCATGTTTATCTGAATGAAGTGACTGGATTTGAATGCCATGAACTCTGGGCCAAATACTGTCCTTAAATTATAGTCATAACACTCATGCACTGCAAGAGGGCAGATTTTGGCAGCTTTGTCATTTATGGTATGGATTTATTCACTTAACCATAACATGCTCTCTGTTCTGAACTGTTTCTGATCTAAGCAAAAGCTTTTTATAAAGAAAAACAGTGAAATTCTATCCTTTGGCTGAAACAATGAATTATCACAGAAATATTTAATACAACCTCACAAGAACATCTCAGCTGAAGATCTAAAGCATTTAATTTGTTTGTGGGTTCACAACATGATCTTCCACAATAGTGAGGAGAAATATTTGTCATCAGAATCACATCTTAGCCCCTGAATTCAGTCCAGGTAGTTGACATATTGCAAGGTATTTACCTGCAATGTTTCAGTATGTCTAATAAACTTCTAATCAGTTCCTAATCATTATGCACGACTACCTGGTGCTGTCAGCAAAAGGATTCAGCATTTCAGAATTTGTGGAGCACTCACACTTCTTTTTTTTCTAATCAAGAAGAAACAATCTGAAGCATTCTTTTCTCATTTTCAAAGGGTCCTGAGGGTGCAGTCTCAACAACTATGCTAGTTACAATTCAATTAAATGACAATCTATGCAGAATAAATTACTGACATGCACACACATTGAGAGTTTTCATATTATCTGCAAAACCTCACCAAAGGACAAAAAAACCCATATGAATTATGAAAATGTTCAAAGAAAGTTTCAAATGTTTTTAGCTTAATAAGCCTTTCTCATGTTGTACATTTCTTGAAAGAACTATAAAATCATTGAATTGAAAAGCTCTGATATAACCTTGTATTCAAATTTTAAATATTAATGCATTCTTATATAATTTTAAATTGAGCCAACAAGCTCTAAGTGCACTTGCAAAAAAACTTAAAAGCTACACACAACTAACATTGCTAACATTGGTGATCTATTGACAACATTACCGTTAATTATTATTTCTATTACTGTAGTGCCTAGGATCCCCACTCATGAGCTGCTGTACTATGTGTTGTATAAGCACAAAACAAAAAAGCTAGTCCCTGCCCCAGCTTGCTAAACAGTAGTCATAGATCCTCTGCAGCTTATCTTGCCAAGATCTTTGCAAGCACCCCTTGCAAAGATAGCCCCATTCTTCAGTCTACTTGTCATAATCCTTGTTTCCTTTATCTTAAAACACAAATATAAATAAATACATGGAATTCACATGTGTGCACATATGGCACTGGACAGCAATGTCTTTTTCTGGTTCTGACATTGACTTGATTTGTGACCATGGACAGGTTATGGGCTTGATGTAGGAGATATTGGTTGAAATTCTCGAGTCTCTGTCATGCTATATGACAACATTTATCTCATCTGTTACTAAAGATGATGATGTTTTGGCCAGGTTTATGCAGCCAGCCAACAATATTTTTATATTGGTAAAAGTTTTAAGTGTTGACTCAGTTATACTGGCAAAAAAATAACAGCACTACTTTGTTGGGAGAGCCACTATAATCTATTCTGGCATAAACTGTATCTTCACTAGAAAGGTTTACTGATAACAGCCGGGTGGGCAATCTATTCTTTTGTAAACTAAACCTGTCACAGTTACTCTGTCTCTTTACACCTCTTCTTCCCTTCCCACACTTATCTGTCTTGTTTATTTAGACTTTAATCTAAATACACCAATCAGATGGTATATAGAGTATTTGTACAGCCTTTGCATAAAGGCAGCCCAGTCCCTAGGTGTAACTATAAAATACTCAACAACAGGGGATTGATCCATTCTCAAGGGATACATTTCATTGTGTGCAGACTTTCTCTTTGAAAGGTCAGTGAATGTATTTACTCACAGACCATATACACTTTTCCCCAAAAAATTAGCCCCCCAAAATGGGGTATGTGTTTTAAGTAGGGATGCTGATTTTTTTTTTTGCTGGAGCAGAAACAAGCCTGGAGACACTGTGCATGCAGTGCAGCTTCCAAGATGGCTACTACTTGCACCTTGCTTAGCAAGCAAAGGGGTAGAGTCCTGTGTTAGCCCTCTCACCAATACAGTAGCTATTGGGCACTGTAGCTTCTGGAAGTATGCTGATGGGGGTTGTGAACTGGAAACATCAGGAAGTTTTTGCTACCTCACCCGGACTGTCTCCTGGGATGCCACATTTCCTGTACACTGTCTGTTTCCAGGAGAACTTGCTGTATGTCACACAGTTGGCTATGACTCTAGAAAAATCTTTTCTTCTACATTCTGCCGTTCAAAAACAATGTACGTGTTTTCTTTGTGGGCTTGTTGTATGTAAGAAAAGATGACAATACAGTTCAGCTACTCAGCTGTTGTGGCAATGCACAAGAAAGAAAGTGGATCTCAAACCATACAAGGATTTATAGATCAAAATGAAACACCCAAATTAGTGCTCAGGGGGTTATATTCCTTTTGCCTAATTTTCTCTGAACAATTTTAAGCTTGTTCTTCAAATGTAACCCATGTGCTTGTCATTGCATTCTCTCAGTTGGAAGGCCCTAAACCAGTTGTGGTATGGCTTATATTAGTAAGAAGGATGCAATGAACATCTCATTCTCATTTCATTTTCCTGATGTCTGAATAAAACAAAAAGCAGATGAATTTGGTTATTAGTGTGTAAAAGGATTTCAAGTGCACTCTTAAAATTTAGAATGAATGTTGTATATCTATTTATGATATTGCAACTTGAAAGATGAAGTTCATGAACCAGAATTTCCCCAATCTACATTTTTATTAAAAATAATGATTATGTTGCGGTTTTCAGTCTAGTGTTCAACTACTACTGCTTTTTACCCATCTGGGAGAGAGAATTAGTAGGGTTGTGTGAAGCTTTGGGTGGTGATTGGATTCGGAGGTGATTCAGCCCAATTTGGTGGCCGAATATCTGAATCCGAATTGAATCAGGGGACCAATTAAAAGGTCTGAATCAATTAAAAACTCTCCAAATTGATTTGGAAAAGATTTGGAGAGCTTCAATGATTCAGATAGTCCCCAGTGACCACAGCAGGGAGCTGCAGCTGGACTTGGAGCTGATAAGTAGGGGGCAGGGGAGGGGGGGGCTGGAGGAAGGGGATGGCACCAGGGGGGACCCCTGCAAGGCCCCATCTCCCCTAGCTTGCTCCCCTAGCCCCCCTGGCCCCCGCCCACTCCCCCAGCCCCACCATGGCTGCCCTGCCTGCCCCAGCTCCAGGTGCTTAAAAAAAAAGCCCCACTCACCAGGTGCTGCCGGGAGCGTGGGAGATCCCTGCTGCCCCCCATCTGCCCCATGCTGCATGGGGGGCTCTGCCATGAGCCCCCTGACCACCTCCCTCTGTCCCAGCCCTACCCTATATTTGCCCCACCCACCCCAGCTCTGGCTCTTTAAGAAAAAAAAAAAACCAAGAAAAATCCCAAGACTCACCAGCTCCTGCAGTGGCCTCAGCACTTCAGGGGGCTCATGCAGAGCCCCTCATTTGGCGTCGGGCACCGGGGAGCAGCATCAATCATCTCCTGCCTAGCAGGAACTGGTGAATTGAGGGTTTTTCTCATATTTTTTTTTCTTAAAGGGCAGGAGCTGGGATGGGCAGGACAGCCATGGGGGTGGGACTGGGGGAGCGGGGGGGGAGGGGGTCAGAGGGATAATGCAGAGCCCCCTATGCAGTGTGGGGCAGTGGGGGGCAGCAAGGATTGCCCCCTGCCTGGCAGCACCAGGTGAGACGGGGCTTTTTTTTCCCAAGTGTCGTGAGCTTGGGCATTGTCCAGCTGGGAGAGTGGGTGGGGGATGGGCCTGGCTGATTCAAAGATTTGGCCAAATTGATTCGAGACACTGATTCGAATCACCAAATTGAATCACTGTCCCCTGAATCGGCCAAATATGAATCCGAAGTGAATACTAGCTGCTTTGCACAGGCCTAAGAATTAATGATGCCTAGTTGCTAAAGGGGATTTTGGATCTTTAGTACTGAAATAGCATATACCTCCATAACAGTCAGCATCTATTAGTTAATTCTTCCCTAACCTCTAAATCTATCTTGTTTGTCTAGACCAGGATTACTCAACCTCTGGCCTGTAGGCCAGATTTGGCAACCACTGGCACCTTGTCATCTGGTCCCTGGAGCTTTCCACACATCCCTGGGCCCTGTGGACTGTGGTCCTACACACTACATCTAGCATGTTGGGTGGCATGGGGCCTGATCCTAACATCTTGATCCTTCACTGGCACCCAATACAAGCATGGGGGCTGAGCAGAGGTAGTATGGGCTTCTGGGGCTCTGATACCAGTCTGCAGAGCCTAGCAGAGGTGACACAGGGTCTAGGGCCCCAATCCCTGCCTGCAGTGCCAGGTGTAGGCAGGATGGTCTGGTTCCCAGTGTGCAGGCTTGATCCTAGGGTGTGGAGTCTGATCCAGCCTATGGGCCAGTCCCTTGCCACTCATTTGGCCCACAGGGCCAAAAGGTTGAGCATCATTGCTCTAGACGCTGCATTCAGATCCAGGCTAGCCTGGAGCCCGAAATCTGTTCATCCCTTTTTTCCCTGAGTCCTCATCATTTCTACCTGTGGGTTTCCATTGAAGCCCTCTATCTCACAGCTGTTCTTCTTGAGGCTGTTCACCTCTCTCCTCCAGGGCTGGGTCAGCAGCTGCAGCAGAAATCCTCCTCACTTTTCTTTGTCCTCTTTGTCAATCCAATCTGTCTTGTTACAGGGAAGGTAGAAAGGAATGAGTGGTAGAGCAGAGGAGCACTGTTTCATAGAATAGGGATTTCTTTACTATAGGACTAGCCAAAGAAACAGCAAAGTAGATGCAGAGAAGGAGCCATGTAAATACATTGAAATCCTGGACTGCACAGAAGACTCAGACCTAGATCCAAAGAATGCCCTAGGGTGGGGAAAATGAAGCATGGAAATGAATGCAAATGTTTACATTACTAAAGTAAAAAAAGGATTGGGGCTTGTAACGGTTTGCAAATCCTCTGTGTGTGTTTGTTTCCATTATTACTTATGTATAAAGTTAGAGCATCCGTACACCTGGAGCTCTGAGCAAGGGTGTGCTGAAGAGTTTTGGAGAGTCATCACTGGTACTGAGGACCTGAGGCAATCAGACTGTTTGGTCCTAATTCCAGATAGGGGAATTAGACAGAAGACCTGTCACCAGGGCATATGCTAAAGAGGCCAAATGAGGAGACAGTGCTTGAGATTATGCAGATGTAGAGAGCTTAAAGCTCAAACACCCAGTGTTTGACTGTCATACAGAAACCTGCTTAATGTTCTATAGGTGAAGCTTTGTTAGTAGGGCTGTGATAACAACATGAAAGATTAACTGAAAAGTAACTTCAGAGGTGCTGCTATTCCAACTCATAAAGGGAATCATGACCTGTAGCCCACTGGGGCTCCCCAGACTACAGCGCAACCTGCCATAGAAAGTGTTGGGCTGACCCAAGGCCCATGCAGCACTAAAACAAAAAAAACAAGGCCTGGTCTGGATTTAGAGTCAGATTTTCAGAGCAATCATTGATTCTGAACACTATGGTTTTAATTAAGGTATGATATCTTGGGACTAATTTTCCATTGTACTGAGTTATTTCCCACAGCTCCATTGACTTCAGCTGGAATTCTGAATGCTCAACACATTTGGAGATCTAATCAGGACTGTCTCAATTTCATTGTGGGAGACTCCCTCCTGAAGGGGACAGAGTGAGCAATCTGCTGCCCTTAGCCCGGGAGGTATGCTGCCTTCCAGGGACCCATATCTGGGATATAGCTGAGAGGATCCCAAAGCTTATTCAGTCCTCTGACCACTACCCCATGATCCTTATCCATGTGGGCACAAATGACACAGGTTGAAGTAATCCTAGCCGGGTCATGAATGGCTACAGGGCTTTGGGAGCAAGGCTTAAGGGGTTAAGGGCACAGGTGGGGTTTTTTTTGTGGTCCTCCTGGTTACAGGTCATGGGCTGAGGAGGGAGAGATGAATTGAGATAGTTAACAGAAGACTGAGGCACTGGTGCCATCGGGAAGGCTTTGGGGTGTAGCTACATGTCAAGGATAGCTACGCATCCCTATAAGCTGAGATTGGCACACATGGAGGAAGGCTGGAGACCTTCTGGGTTAGAATATGAGGGGAACATGGTGAAGGAGACACAATGGTAGGAGTCTAATACAGACCTCCTAATCAGGAACAAAAGCTCGACCATGAATTCACCAGGGAACTGGCTGAGGCTGCATGCTCTCGGTGCATGGTTGTCATGGGGGACTTCAGCTGCCTGGACATCTCATGGGAAGAGCACTCAGCTAAATCTGATTGGTCACAAAGCTTCCTCATGCATGTGGATGAGATCTACCTGTCTCAGGAAGTTTATGGGATGACTAGAGGTAAGGCACTGTTGGACCTGGCACTGGCCAAAGGGGATCTAGTCAGTGACCTAAGAATTGACAGAAGCTGGGAGACAGTGATCTTGAGCTGATCACCTTCACTATCCATCACAAAGCTGGAAAGTCTGTCAGCAATACACAGATCCTTGACTTTAGGAAAGCCGACTTCGATAAGCTGAGGAGACTTGTTGTCAAGGCCCTGAGAGGCCATGACTTGATTGGGAGGGGAGTTCACAACAAATGGTTGCTCCTTAAGAGAGTGATCCTAGAAGCACAAGGAATGTCCATCCCAACCTGTAGGAAAAGTAGTAAAAGGGCACAACAACCTCCTTGGCTCAACAGGGAACTCATGGAGCTCTTACATCTAAAAAGAGAGGCTTATAAAGAATGGAAGACAGGAAGCATTGCTAAAGAGGAGTATTCTGCACTGGTCTGCACCTGTAGAGAGCGAACTAGGAAAGCCAGGGCTGTAACTGAACTCCAACTGGCTACACAGATCAAGGACAATAAAAAGTCCTCCTTCGGATATGTGGGGAGACTGAAGAAAAACAACTGTCCCATTTGCTGAACCAAATGGGACAGTTGACAACCAACACTCAGAAAAAAGCCAACTTGCTTAATGGGTACTTTGCATCAGTTTTTCATAATCCCTACTTAACATGATGTGGGATGGCAAGGGTGAGGGTGAATGTACACCTATCATTGGTGTTGACCAAGTAAAGGAACACCTTGAGAGGCTGGATAACCATAAATCAGCTGGTGTGGATAGATTGCACCCAAGAGTGCTTAAGGAACTGGCAGGCATCATAGTGTGGCCACTGCAAGGATATTTGAGAACTCATGGTGCTCAGGAAAAGTACCTGAAAATTAAAAGATGGCCAATGTGATGCCTATGTTCAAGAAAAGGAAGAAGTAAGACCAGGGGAACTATAGGCCAATACCTCAATCTCTGGAAAGATCTTGGAAAAAATTATCAAAGAAACTATTCTTGATAGACTAGCTAAAGACAACTTTTTAAGGAACAGCCAGCATGGGTTTGTTGCAGGTAGATCTTGCCTCACCAATCTCATTTCCTTCTATGACCAGGTGGCATATCACCTGGACAAAGGGGAAGAGTTTGATATCATGTATCTGGATTTTAAAAAGCCTTTGATTTGGTGTTCCACAATGTTCTCATGGAAAAATTGCACAACTGTGGCCTTGGCTATACTACAGTCTGATGGCTGGGGAACTGGCTCGGAGGTCGGACCCACAGGGTGGTAGTTGTATTTGACAGAACTGAATCAACAAGAAACTCAGTGACCAGTGTTGTCCCCCAAGGCTCCGTTCTTGGATCTGTACTCTTTAACATCTTTATAAAGGATTTGGATTCAGGAGTCAGATTTGGACTGGCTAAGTTTGCTGATGAGACCAGACTTTGGGGAACAGCATCCACACTTGCATCCATCAATGCTTCTCGAGCAAGTCCCAGGATGTCATCCTGTAGCAGGAACTGAACTAATATAGCTGATGTTAAAACAGATTGTAATAAAAGTGAAATGTAACCATGTTAATTTT
This sequence comes from Alligator mississippiensis, assembly GCF_030867095.1. Lineage (NCBI taxonomy): Eukaryota > Metazoa > Chordata > Crocodylia > Alligatoridae > Alligator > Alligator mississippiensis. Next base: position 53,906,665 of record NC_081824.1, on the reverse strand, counting down.
GTCCTGTAAGCAATTTGAAAATTCCATTTTGTATCCTTCTGCTTGACATAAGTGAATGAACTCTGCATAGCCTTTATGTATGAGTGTGTGTAAAAGGGTGAGTGGTGAGAGAATGGCATAGAGACAGGAGAAGATTTAACTGTTTACGTAAGCAACAAGGCACCAAATGAAAGTTAGCAGTCAGCAAACTAATTAATGAATGGCTGAATAATCCCTTTCAGGCCTAGAGCACAAAGAAGATAACAAGGAGAACGAATGCACCCATCCTGCCAGATGGGCAGCAAGAACACTCCAAGGCTGAGATAAGCTGAAGACAAAAGAAGAACAACCGCAAAAACAGAAGCTGGGTATGGAAAAACCCAAACCACTGAAACAAAGGATGCCAATCCCTGTAAAAGAAGACTTCAGAAATGCCAAGCTGGGTGAGTCTCTCTCTCAACTACTGTTTTGTCGGAGCACAGACATGTCTGTTTTACCCCACTCCAAGCTGTTATCTACAGGATCTTTCTCTCATAATAACCACCCAACCTGTTATCTGCATCTTCTCTCAATAAGGCCAGGGCTGGCCATCCAGTGCTATTACTGAACTGCTGCTGGTAACTGTGTCTGAATGGAATGGTTGTTTTGTGTTTGTGTGTGCCTGCGTGTAAGTTTTGTGCATGATGATTTGTGTGTGCCTATATAAGTGGTGTGCCCAAACCTCTATGTCTAATTCATGTAATCAATAAACATGGCATTTTCCTTATCCCCCTTTATAAGGTCTCGCTCATGATCTGAGCAATTGGCAATTTGTGTAACAATCCTCCCATTGCACTCAACCTTGGTGAGGCTGCAGCTGAAGTACTGCGTCCAATTCTGGGCTCCACAATTCAAAAAGGCCATGGAGAAGCTTGAGAGAGTCCAGAGGAGAGCCACATGCATGATCAAAGGGCAAGAGAACAGACCCTATGAGGAGAGCCTGAGAGTCACGGGACTCTTCAGCCTGGAGAAGCAAAGGCTCAGGGGTGACTTGGTGGCAACCTATAAGTACTTAAGGGGTGTGCATCAGGACCTGGGGAACACCTGTTCACCAGAGCACCCCAAGGGATGACAAGGTGCAATGGTCACAAAGTCCTTCAAGACTGTTTTAGGCTGGACGTAAGGAAGAACTTCTTTACTGTCCAAGCCCCCAAGGCCTGGAATAGACTCCCCCTACAGGTGGTACAAGCACCTACTCTGGACTCTTCTAAAAAACATTTGGATGTTTATCTTGCTGGGATCCTTTGACCCTAGGTGACTTCCTGCCTCTTGGGCAGGGGGCTGGACCCAATGGTCTTGCGAGGTCCCTTCCAGCCCTAATGTCTATGAAATCTATGAAATTTGAGCATTTAAAATAGAAGTATCCAAAGTCACTCTGAAAATTTTGGCCTCAGGGCACAGTAAATAAGGACCAGTAAAACAAAATCTAAAATATTCTAAACGCAAACACAAGTATTTAGCATTGCTAGTAGCTAATGAGTATTTTTTAAATATTGAATTAATTATGTTGTACTTATATACAATGTATAATATCTAACATAGTATAGTATATATAGAAATTTGGTAAAAATATTAGCAAAAAATTTCAAAACATATGATCCAGAAAAGATGAGGCCCTTTAAATGTTATAAATATTATTTAATATTATTCATGAGCTCTAATCTTTTACTCAGCAGTGTGTAAAGGGAAACCAAACACTTCACTAAAATGACACAGTTGGTTGCAGAATGACTTGAGATCCTTTTACATGAAGTCATAACTACATGCAAGAAAAATATACCTCTGCATTATATTTCTACATGCCAGCAAAAGCATTAAGCAGCTGTTCAGTTGAAAACATTATATTCCCTGCTAGCCACTAGGTAGAGCTAGGGGACTTTATGCATCATGATGGAGTTCTCTGCATGATCTATTTGCTTCTTTTATCATAGTCATAGCAAGAGACTTGATACTCTTTGTGCTAACATGGGAGTTTATACAGACTTCCAACTCATGAAGGGTTGGAATACATTCTAAACTTGTTTACAAATACTGTAAGACTGAAAGCTCATATACATTATGTGTGCAGTAAAATATATAATTGTTTTATCCTTTTCTTTCTTTTTCTTTTTCACATTGGTAGAATATGCTTGTAGACCTTTGCATTACAAATATCTTACTAAGCAGCTTTCTTCAAAATTAAAATATGCGTTTTAACATTCAAATTCTGGGCAAAACATGATATTGTTTTGTACTTATTTCACAGGCTGAGACTAGAAATAAACAACCCAACTTTTAAAAAGGTGTCTTTTGGTAAATTTTGAATTTTACAAGGTGGGCTCAAGAGTCATTTAAAGTAATCTATGATTTCACAAAATATGTAAAACAGACTTTCCCAGTTTTTTAGATGCTGTGGTGTGTGTGCGTGCGTGCATACTCGTGTGTATGTGAGCACAAGTATATTTTTTGTTCATCTCTTGTAGAAGATCCCTATAAAGCTGAATTGGGATGAAGCTAATAAAGTCCCATAGAAAAGACTCCAGAAAAGGAAAGCCTTTCCAACCACTAGATAGGGCTAGAGAAATAGTTTTTTAAATAGATTAATAGATTTTTTTAAAGCCATTTTATGAAAGCTTTCAGAAGGGTACAATTATCTATTAAATTCTATAGGATGGTTCAAACAACCTCATATTAAAGCTATAATCTTCTATTACTGTCTATAGTGCTTTTCCCTTAAGTTGCCATGCATGTAAACAGAAAACTCTGAGAAGTGTAGTTGTGATTAAGCAATCCATCTCTCTGTGCCAGGGAGGAGAAAAGAGGAGGTAGCTGGAAGTAGAAGTTTATCTAGAGCCAGCTGATCTCTTCTTTGACTTTTGCAGACAGAACCTGTGAAAAGGCCATGAAAGTAGCCATTGGCAAATAACAGAAAACATAAGGAAAAAGGGCACAATTTTTCCAAGGGATGAATGCTTCGGCAAGTGGGAACATTTCTTTCCTCCTAAGCCCTTGGGTTTATTTCCCTTTTTTCCTTTGTGGCTTTTACTGGTCTCATCCACCAGGAAGGTTCCTTATTTCAGATGCCTGAGGGAGCAAAAGCATTCAGAAGTAGTCAAATGGAGGGTGCAAAGAAAGGACCCAATATTCCTTCCTGCCCTCAAAATATAGAATTATTAATAAATACATGTACTGTTCAAATCTGCAGATCACCATCCTATTAAATTGGAGATTTTTCCTGTTTCCTGACTTCTGAATAGGTTAAGTCTGGCTACCCTGCTCGCCTAGGGGAGATGCTTCTGTAGACGAGCCTGACAGGCTTTAAAGCAAGAGTTACAGCACACAGAATGTAAAATGTTGAGGAAGACAAAAGCAGATTCTAAATTAGGAAATATTTTTACCTCTTTCCAATTTCTGCAGTACAGAATGAGAATGAATGTTCCATGTTTCTGATTATATGTTTTGCACAATGTGCAATATTTCCAGTTGTTATAAAAAAGAAATGTTATATGTGGTTGCCATCTAGATGTTTTGTCAGATATTGACAGGAAGAAAGAGCTTAATTCTGCTGGTCCATGAAAAAACAGATGACTGAACAATTGGTTTTAATATATACTGTATGATAATCTGTACTTCTTGAATCTAATCAGTTGAAAGGCTGGCAAAGATAGCGTAAAATGTCTGTCTAGCAAAAAAGTCATGATTACACAGGTCTGCATCTCTCTCACTTAAGTGAAGTGCAGAATTAAACTAATGACATTTGCAGCTGAGGTCCAATGTGCCAGGTCCAATGTTGATCTCACTGATATCAGTTCACAACATTCAAACTGGTTGCAGTGGGAACGGAATCAAAGCACATTTTGCATGATAAATGAATAAACAATACTTTTCTATTATTTAAAGTGCTATTATTTTATCAAGTTTAACCCATTTAGAGCTGAGTCCTACTTAGAGCTGAGTCCCATAGACCTTTACTCATTTTGTGTTCCTTATCAACATGAAATACACCATCAGTGATTTCAGTGGAACTACTTCCATGTCAAGGTTTGCAAGAGCTAGCCCATATCTATCTAAACACTGGAATGTGGCAATCAGATAGCCCTGCATGGCTTTAAAGGAAAACATTTACAGATTACACAACATTTGTTAACTGATGAAGTTAACATACATACATCTAAAAGTATGTCTGTATTGCAAAATAAATGTCTGTAATTGTAACTAACCCAGGTAACTAATTTGTTCAAATATAGAACTGAAGATGGGCTGTGTTTTCAGTTGGAATAGCAGCTCAAATTGGATTCCACAATCTTTTCTGTGTTTTAACTCTAGCTGCAGGCCAGAGTCAAAACTTGATTGCCTTGTTTTCACTTTTCTTTTAACCCAAGCTACTGAATTTAGACTATTCATTCTGAGTTAAGAATACACCTTTTTATGCAATAGTGACATGGACCAGGTACAGACATTATACTTTTACCGGTGTAAGTGATTGGAAAGTCTGTACCCATGACAGAACAGAAATTTGGCACACAAAACTGGTCTCTACCCATAACAGAACAGAAGTTTGACGTACACAGACTAAGTTTTGTGTGTTCCATTTGCTACCAATCTAAACTACACCACTTAAATCAATTCCACCTTGCCGTTTTTGAACGTCTGTACCTCACCACAAACTTCAAAACTACCATGAAGCTCAAGGTATGCCACATAGCTTTGCAGGATTCTCTCTGAATTCTCTTGTAATTCTTTCCTAGGAGAGGGAGACTGACCAAGCCAGTAAGAATTAAAACTTATAGAACACTGTTCTGACTGCAGCTGTATGTTAGTTCCCCTTTAATTGAAGAAGTAGGAGCTAAGATCATGAAAACCACTATACATTTCAGCATTCACTAAGGGTGGCACTGGCAGTGATTTAAAAGCTGGCAGGGTAGGGAACTGGGCTTAGAGAGACTCTCCCAAGCTCCTCTTCCCTGTGCCTCTGGCTTTAAGGCTAGGAACAGACATTCAAAAAGCCCAAGCCTGAATTGATTCAATCTTTGCTGGTTAGTCTAACCTGCAAAGACTGAACCTGTTTGCAAGTGATTAGACATTCCCTTTTCATTTTGGAAATGCAGGCACATGCCTGCAGTGGCTCAGTGGCTCAGGCCAGAACTGCAGTGGTGCTAGAGCAGCCCTACCTTCCCTTTCACAGGGAGGCTGAGCTGGGGTGGTCGGGGGCATAGCCAGGCCCCGGCAGGCCTGAGTAAGACTGAGGAGGGGTTTAAACCCCAACCTTGACCTGTGGGGTTTGGAGGGTGGGGAAAGAGGGAGCGTGGCCAGACCCCTGTGGCTGGAGAGGGGAACAAGGAGGAGGAGGAGGGGAAAGCTCTGCCCACCTCAGCAACTCCCTTACTGCCAGGAGCAATCTGGGCACAGAACACTGCTCGGCCCCAGAGGAGGACTTTTCCCCGTCCTCCCTCTCCCCCACGACTGCAGGATGGGAAGTAGGGGCTCTCCCCTCTCTCCTCCTTCTCTTCTGTGCCCCCCTGCAGCACAGGGTGGGGAGGAGGGCTCTGTACTGCCCAGCCTCAGAAGGTGCTGGGAGTGGGGCTGTCTCCTGGGCTGGCCAAACCTGGAGTGGGACTCTTCCCTCTACTCTGTGCAGGGCTGCCCAGCCCAGCCCAGAATGGGTGCAGGGAGTGGCTATCACTGAGCTACAGCCTCTGGGGATGGCCCTGCTGAGCCCTGGCTGAGGCAGCTGTACTGTGGGGCTGGGCTGGGCTGCAGTGGCAGGGCAACCCATGGCAGCTTCAGCTCAGTGATGGGGACGCTGAGCCTTGTCAGCAGTGCAGCCTGGCCCAGCACACATGGGCGGTAGCGCTGTAGTGGCTCGTGGGTGAAAAGGGAGAGGATGGTTAATTCCTCCATCTGTCCCTTCTGCCCCCAGGGACTGCAGCCAGGGTCTTCAAGCCCTGGCTGCTCCATCTGCTTCTGCCACTTCCTGGCAGACAGGCAGATCCCATATGCGGGGGGCGGGAAGGAGGGAAGAATGAACCCCCTTCCTGCCCACTTTGCCATGCCAGCTGGTGTCTTGCCACATCCCCTGCCCTGCTCAGGCTACAGAGCAGAGGGGTGGGGTCAGCCCTGCTCCACTGGAGCAGAGAGCTGAGCCCAGAGAGCATGCTGGGGTGCTGGGGAACTCTGGTTTAACTTAAATCAGGAAGGGATCTGGGACAGACATTGCATAAGCCAGTTTGAGCTCAATCAGTTAAGTTTGAAGATGTTTAGGATTGTGAATTCAAAAAGATGACAAAGCCAGTAGGGAAATACAAATTGCCCAAGTGAGGGACTAATATTAGAGGGAAGGGGGTGAGGAGGGGAACGCAACTAGGTTACAGAAAATACAGTTCTTAACTGATTGAGCTCATACCGGGACATTGCATAACCTGGTTTGAGCTGAATCAGTCAAGTGTGAGTAGATGTTAAGGATTGTAAATCCAAAAAGATGACAAAGCCGATAGGGAAATACAGAGCGCTCGGATGAGGGACTAACAATAGAAGGATGGGGGTGAGGTTGGGAACGCAACTAAGTTACATGTGATACAAAGATAGCCAACTAAGCCCGGGGGTAAGGGGAGAGGGGAGTGGGGAAGGGGAGGGGGGGTTTCGCGACGCTGAGAGAAAAAGAAGATAGAAACACACATACCCGTGACAATGGTCTGCAATGGTGGAAGAAGTGGTCCGAGGAAAAAGTGTCTCAGTCTATATATAGTCTATCACGGGGGTCCTCTTCAGGTGGCGCAGGGTCGTCGTCCGTTGTTGATGAGTCCTCTTGAAGCGAAGGTCCGTCTTGTGCAGAGGGGGTGGTTCAGGCGGTCCCCTCTGGGTCTGGTCCGGCGGCTGTTCTCCTGGTGGGGTCCGTGTACTGGCGGTGGCCCGTGATATGCTCCACGTAAATGTCGCAGGACCACCGGATGGTGTCGGACACCAGGAGGCAGCACATCAGTTTGGCTAATGGCGGGAGACGCGGCAAGCATGCAGGACGCTCTCGTTACTGGGGTCCCAAGCTCCGAGCGTTCCCACGATGAGCGCGTCGACCGTCACGTTGTAGCCGTGGCCCCTCAGGGTGTTGGCCAGCAGGGCGTACTTCTCCTGCTTGCGAGCCTGGGCGTCTGTGAAGGCTTGGCACCAGTTCTCGATTCTACTACATTCAACTAGGTTCATCTCAAACTGGTTTTGGCCATTTTGAAACTAGTTTATGTGCACTGAACTTACATTACATTACAGGTTTAAACCAGTTTCTGATCACTTAAGCCAGTTTATGTGTAATGTCTATCTAAATCACCCCACGGTAGCCCAGCTGGGCTGCACACACAGCAATTTAAAAGCCAGGGACCTGGGAACAGGGGGTCAGAGAGGCTCTCCATGGCTTTATTTCCTAGTGCCTCTGGCTGTAAAACTGTCTACTGACACAGACTATCCCCTTGCCAGGCAGGATAGAAAACTGATTATCAATTAAAGGGCTTCTTCAAAGGCTCTTCTGTGAAGCTCTCCAGCTAAGGGGCTGGAATTCATGGACGCTTCAACTCCTAGGCTATTTTTCCAGTGGTAAGTATTCTATCTAGAGAGATTCTTAACACTAGTAATGAATCCTAGTCTATGGCGTGATATTCCACATTTAAGAATCTCTGAGACAAGACATCCTTCAAATGATACCAAGCAGAGGAATGCTTTAATTTGAAGAGGGAATCAAAATAATTTAATTTTTACTCTTTCCTTCTACTGCCAATTAAAAAAACCCCCCAAAATGTTCATTACTGTAGAATGCTGATGAAGGGGTATCCGTAAATGTGAAGCTTCCAGGAAGTTAATAACATTCCCTCCCTTTGAGGGCTTGCAAGATGGGCCCTTATGTATATATTTTAAACACATGCTACATGATTCAAGCCTCACAGTGTTACCGACTTTACAGTTGGCAGCTAGAATAGTGATTCAGTGTTTCTCACAAACAGAAAGTGAATCTCAATTAACTGTCAGGAAAATTATTTTTTTTATATGCATAGAATAATAATTTTCTTACTTGATTTACAGATAGAACACTATCACGTATAGTACCTAGTGTTGCTAAAAGCTAGTTTATTTTTATCTAGATCAGTTGGCTTCTAGCGGTAATTCATTAATAGCTTCACTCCAGACCAAATGATTGCTGCCAGGGTTACTGACAGGTTCCCTTCTGTTCATTGCTTGAGATGTTGATCCTCTGAGTCAGGGCTGACCAACTGGTAGCCCACAGAACACATGAAGCTCCTGAAGGGTTAGCATGTAGTGTGTAGACTCTCAACCTTGCTGTTGTTCCTGCTGTGGCACTGGGTTTTCAGGCTCATGCTTAATCCTCTGACTCCTATGTCTTGCCCCTGTGCCTGACCTGGGGGTAGTGGGGGGAGGACACAGTGGAAGGGAGGGAGGGAGGGAGGGAGATTGCCTCTGGTATATGCTTCTCAGGGGATCAGGGTGTTTGTTTTGTATGTGTGCTGTTGGAGGGGCCAGGCTGCTTCCATTGTGAACGACAACCTGCCTGCACTGGAAGAGGTGGTGTGCTCCCCTCATAGTGAAGGGAAGCCAGGCAATATGTGCATGGAAGGGAAGGAGGGGTGCTGGGTTGCTTGTACAGTGGGAGTGAGCCTGGAGGGACCATCCACCCAGCAAACTGTCCCCAGATCTGTGGCCTGCACTTCATGCAGCACCTGTAATTGTGGCCCACAAAGCATCTGGCCCCCAGGGGCCAAAAGTTGGACATTGCTGCTGTAAGTGAATGAGTCCCATATGTATGTATATCATTTCCAGACATCCTCATCATGGACTTAATCAGGACCAATCTTGGAAAGTTTTAGTTGTCCTTCTGAAAGCAACAAGTAACCTATCTTTGCTGATGAGATATTCCTGAATCAATCCTTGTTAAAAAAAAAAAGTGTGTGGCATTAGAGGAGAAGACAACATTAGTCAAGTAAAACTGAGCTGATTTATACCAGCTGCAAATTTGGCCTTCATTTTTTCAACTCACTTAAATCATCCTTATCAAATGTAAAATGGTAGTAAAATGATTCCAAACTCAGCACATTTTGATTTGAAAGGCTTCATGTGCTTTTTCAGCAGTGTTATGGGTTTTTTTTTTCTTCCCAACTATTTGCTTTTTTTTCTTTTCTACTTTCCATGGTGATTCTACCCTTCCAGTTGAGACTCATATTTGAATTATCCTTGGACTTCAACCCAGTGACTGAAAGTCAGAAGCTTGAATACCTAACTTGCCAAGGAATGCCACTTTTAATATCTGTATGTGTGATAACTAGGGTTCCCTAGAACATGAAATAAAATGACAAGCCACATGTAAACTGCAATCTTTTTTCTTTAAAGTGAAAGCTGACAAAAGGAACCAAATAATGTAATATGCAAGTTGCTATTAGTGCTTCCCTAATTGAAGTCAGGGTGTTCAAAACATTATGGTAACTTGTGTATTGAATTTCCTATTAAAATGATCAGAAGATTCATGCTTGGCATGTTTCATTTGTTTTCTCATGTGCTTGGGAAAAAAATAGCCCAGTTACCTCTGTCATTCCAGAATGCTTCTGTGGGGCTCAATGAGTCATTATAAATATATTATATTTCACCCATGAAGGGTGAGTATAATATTTCTTTCACAAGTATGAAGGATGCATTACAGGTTCTGAAGGTCTTTTTCTAAGGTAACTGAAATGTACACTTTGCAATGGTGACCTGTTTTTATTTGTTCTGTCAGGACTCGTTGCAATTTGTTAATTCAAACAAGTGAACTTTCAGTTCTCAGAATTAGGTTGTGAAATGCAAAGGATCTGGGTAGGAGGACAGTCTGTGTTAAGTTTTCTAACCATTTAAACAGCATTGTAGCTAGCTGAACAGTGAAATGACTACCCAATTTTAACAAAAGCATTAGAATTGTTTTAATTGTCAAATAAATTTAAAGTCACTGTCTTAACACAGAAAGCACACAGTGCTCTCATTTATTTCAATGAATGTAAGGAAGGTATTAAAATTGAAATCTTATTGTAAAGGTATAATATTTTGCTCTCAAGTGGCTGTAACTATATAGGGTCTAATCCAACAACTATGGGAGTGGATGGTGTGATTTCTGTGAGGCTTTGGATCTAGTCCCCAAAGCATACTATGCTGTGTTACAAAATGTCATGGGAATGTTATTTTATTTCTGCTTATTTTTCTTTTAACTTTTTCCCTCCCAAGAAAGCTGCTGATTTGCAAAAGAACCTGGGCAGGAGGAGGACACTTTTAAACATCATCCTACAGGTGGGATAAATGTGAATGTGAGGAGAGAGAGAAAGAAAGAGGGGTAGCGCCCAGGAAAGTAAGAACAGAGGAACATACTTTGCAATCCTTTTCCTGACCAATGCAGTCTTCTGAACTACTCACCTGGAGTACTGTGCCCAGTTTTGTGTCCAACACTTTAAGAAGGTTGTAGGCAGTTTGCAAGGAGTCCAGCACAGGGCAACCAAAATGATCGGGGGCTTGGGAAGCAAGACTTGTGAGGAAAGCCTGAAAGAACTAGGGTTTTTTAGCCTGGAGAAGAAAAGACTGAGAAGTTGATTTCATAATGGTCTCCAAATATCTCAAGGGAGATTACAGAGAGGATGGAGGTGGGTTTTTCATCTGTGGCTGTAGGGGAAGGACTAGGACCAACAGCTTCAAGATGCTTCAGGAGAAATTTAGGCTAGGGATTTGAAGGAACTTTCTGACTGAGTGGGGTCAGGCATTGGAAGGGGATACCTAGAAAAGCTATGGAATCACCATCCTTAGAAACTTTCAAAAGCAGATTAAATAGACACTTGGCTGGGATAGTTTAGTCAGAGCTGATCATATCTTGATAAAGGTGCTGGATTCACTAGATGACCTTATGAGTTCCCTTACAGCCCTTCTTTCTTATGATCTTATGATTCCTGTTTTGTTCATATGATCAAATGTTATGCCTTTCATTCAAATAATTCTGATAGAAATTTTCCAATATATTTTTTCTGGAATGAAAAATTTAGAAAATTACTATGTATTCCAATTTTTGCTCTTTGTTTATAATTACTTTATGATAATCACAGTTATTTTAATGTTTACATTGTATTACATTATTTATTACTTCCAACTGTATATATAACATAATTGTTGGAATATGGGAAGGAGTTGAGACTGTTGATTAAACCTAAGTTATGGTTCCTTGATTAAATTAAATACTGGATGAAATTTAACATTTTGCATACCCATCTCTTCGGAAATTAGATGACCAGTGGTGTTAAAGTTTGATAGATCCATACAAAATGCTGGTTTCCATTGAAGTCTCTTTCACAATTCTGTGGTTTCTCAGGTATTATCAATCAGTATCTGACTATACAGTTAATGTACACTGAGGAAAAACAGTTGTCTGTGAAAAATGTTTCTTGCAAACTCACATATGCAAAATAACTATTGAATGTCAAGGTATTATTTCTGATGTCATACTGATTGTGATGATTTGGTAGATCTGTATTAGTGTATCTTATGAGTTCAATTTTGAGTTTATGATCTGTTTTTAGCATTATGTCTTATAACTGTAATTTTGTTTTCTACTTCACGTGCTAAGGTGGCAGGGGAGTTTTTCTGACATGTCCATCCACATCCATTAGTAGGTCAGTCATTAAAACTATCAGCCCTGTTTAGGTCCTAGCTGAGGAGATCAAAGAAATAACTGCAATCTATATAAAACCATTTTTGACCATACTCTCTGCAGAAGTCTGGGGGTTAGAGTATGAAAATCTCCAAGCGGGAGACCAAAAATGTGGCAGGCTGACTGGTGGTAGCCCGGCTTGATGGCTTGAGCCAGATGGCTCAGGCCAATTGGTCAGGGCATTTCCCTTCCCCACCAATCAGGAGAAGGCAGGAAGAAGGCTTGCCCCACCCTAACTCTAGGGCGAGGTGAAGAAGAGGACCTGAGGGGGATTTAATCCCTCAGGCTTTCCCTTTGGTCTGTTTCCAATCTGGGGGTAGAGCCTCCAGAAGGGATAAAAAGCCAGCGTGCCCAGCACATCGGCAGCTTCAATGAGGGATGACAAAGAGGACTGCAGAAGAGCTGGTGGAGCTGACCAGTGGGGTGGAGCAGCTGCCCCAGAAGTGCCCAGAATAGGGTCCGAAAGCAGATGGGACCTTGGTGGCTGCAGGAGGCAGTGTGGGTCCCCAACCCTGCATGAGGCAAGAGCCCTCAGTGCACAGGGCTGGGAGAGGGGTTGACAGGCCTGGTAGATGCACAAGACAGCTTGAGCCTTCCTGTAGCAAGCGGCAATGGATGGGGCGACCGCCCTAGCAAGGGAGGACACTCTGTATCCATCTCACAGACAGAGATGAGCCTAGCCCATTAAAAGCTGCTGGGAGTTGTGAGTTCCCTGGGAATGGGATTTCCACAGGGGAGGAGGGGCCTTCTTCCATTTGGGTGATCAAAGGGAAGCCCCTGAGAAGGAGAGGGGATAATTCCTCTTTGGGAGTAGAGAGGAACCTAGGTCCCTGTTTGTTAAGGGTGGTTTCCATGGTTACAGGGCCCCTCCTAGTCATGGCCTAGGGGAGGTGATGGTGTTCCTTTAAGGTAGCAGGTTCCTTCCCCTGGTACCATTTCTTCTTGGGGCACAACTGCTGTGCCATTGTTGTGTTCTGGTTCCTCATGTTGTTAGGATTTTCATTGTAAAATTGTGTCTTTAATGTTGCATTATGAGTGGACTGTAAGCTGCTCTATTTAGCCTGCTACTAGGGTCTGCTAGCATAACCCTGGCTGTATACCTGAATTCATTGTATTGGTTATCACTGTGTACTGGTATCCTATTTGATGTAACATCACTGTGCATGTTCTGGCATTGTCCCATCATGACCAGATTTTCCTTTGTTGATTTGCAGTCTAACCTGTGTTTTATCATTGAGTGTTCCCACGCCTGCTGCCTGGGGGGCAGAGCTGCATACTAACTGGAAGGTCACAGAGGATCAAGGCTTGTGCCTGAGTTCAGGGCTGACAAGAGTTATTGTCTTTGTAAACCTATATTTATAAATAGTGTGTGTGTGTGTGTGTGTGTGTGTGTATGTGTGTGTATGTATGTATGTATATGTTTCAAAGTTTTTATATAATATTGTATAATTAAGCCTGTAAATAGTTAGGTATCACTGGGTGACCCTGGTCTCTGCTCTGCTCTGCTCTGTAGAGAAAGGAGGTGAGCTGGCCTGCAGTTAGGCAGTCACACTCCCACAGCATACACACACCTGCTGACAGCCCTTCAGTTGAAGAGGGCGTACCAGCCACATCCCACCCAGGTTACAAAAAGATCAGGTGTTAACGTTATTAACATAGAACCTTGAAAACTCAGGGGCAAGCCAGAAACCAAGCCTTCAGCAGGAGAGAGGAACTGTAGGCCTTGTAAGAGTAGGAAACTCTATCATTTGGGAAAGAAGCCATGTGCCAGAAGTAGACACGTTGGGGGACTCTAACCTGAGCCCAAAGAATGCTCAGAAGTGGTGAAGTAATTGAGGCAGGTTTAAGCATAAAGCTGTTTTATTCTTTTGTCTGTTTGAGACCTGAGGTATGTGACTGTAAATCCCAGAGCTTTCACAAGCTTGGAATTCTGGGAAAGGATATGCTTAAACTACAGAGGAATTGAATGGATTTTGATAATTTTTTTAAAGGAATGACATGATGCATTTGCTTGTGATAGCAAGGGACTTGGCCAGATGACTCAGGAAGTCCACTGTAGTTCTGTGCTCTGTACCCCTAATGGTACAGATTCTAATAGTGATGTTTCACTGATAATTAAAATGTAAAATCCAAAAAAAAAAAAAAAAAAAATCCAGTGGGACTTTTTACGTTAAAGTCATTTTTAATCAGAACAATTGTAAGAAGAGGTAGTCTAACTTTGAACAGTTATTTCTGAAAGTAGCTCATTCTAGGGCACAAAAAAAGAGCACAAAGATTTAAAAAAAATCAAACCCCTACCAATGTGCTACACATCAAACAGTCTTCTGCCCAGGAAAAGGATGAGAAAACAAAATATAATTGAGAAATGTTAAATACATTGCTAAATGGACATCACAGCAAAGGGCTTCTTTTAACCAGAGCCCTATATAGAGCAGGCCCTGCTATTCTTTTTCCATGCTGAAGCTTCATTTGTCTTTGTGAGCCCCTCACAGTTCTAGTATTAAGGCTGCTGATAGACATAAAAAAAAACCAAATAAATGGTGCTTTACAGTTAGCTCGGTGCACCCCCGCACAAAGTGCAGCACATGACCAGAAGAGGCAACATGTCAATTTGATCCGGCTTGCCCAGTGTCTGTATAGATCGCAAGCTTCAGCAGGGCTTTTTGGTGCTTTTATCTAATAGCTGATTGAATCAGTTACAATAGCACCAAAAAAGCCCTGCTGAAGCCTGTGATCTATGTAGACACTGGGTGAGCCAGCTCAGACTGACATGGTGCCTCTTTCAGTAAAGCACAGGGTTTTTTTTTTTCCCATGTCTGTCAGAGGCCTGAAGTGATAAAGGTGGTGTGAGAACCTGTGCATGGTAGAATTAAAACAAGGCCACTCTCAGTCTTATGTCTAGACAGGTGTAGACTCCAGAAATAACTCTAGTTAAGTTATATATGTAAAATGATCACTGTATAATGAAGTCCTACAGCCTCAGGGAATATCCGTATTCAGAAAACTTTAATAAGCTTTTGTTAAGGAAAAATCATATATCTCTAATCTTCCAGAATTCTCAGAGCAAAGTAAGGTATACAGGATAAGCAGCTCATGTTACTTCCAAAGGCTTTTGATGAGGGTTGAATGATATTCAGAATTTTTGTTTAGTGGAAAATTTGACAGTTTAACATTTGTTTATATCCCAAACTGGGCTGGAAAAGTAAAAATAAAAGTTTCAGAGATATCTACTTGTTGTACTAATCTGAAACTCTTCCTTCTGAGTTGGTTTACATTCAACTTCAATTTCCCCATTGCAGAACACTGCTTCATGCCATTTGCAGTTTGGGAGCCTGATGTTTCCATTCTTTGCTATAGGCAGACCCTTTGCCTGTACTACATTTCTGTATATGGTACAACAGATATAATTTGGTCAGGAAAGGCTTTGCATTCCATTACAGGCAATGTAGTTGTCTAGGAAGTTTGGCATACAGGGGAGAATGACCTACGACTGTACAAGTCAATGCGCTGATATGGAAATGCAGTTTGAAACAATTCAATATAATGATAAAGTTAAATGTTTTGACAAAAAGGAATATTCTCTTTCAGGCCAAACTGATTCAATTTTTAGTGTGTCGCCTAGATTTCCCTATCAGAAAAATCAGTTTCGATTTTGCAGAAACAGCTTTTTTTCTGTTGGAAAATTATTCCAATGGAAAATCTCTAGCATGTTTTGTGTATGACAAATGTCCATCAAATGAGCCTATAAAGGAATTTGAGTAGCCATGGGATATGAGGTGAAATTCTGTCATGGACTAGAAATAGGTTAGGTAACAGAATACAGAAAAGAAATATATGTGGAATTTTCAACATGGCTGAAGTTAACAATCATGTCCTCCAAAGAGCCTTACTATAAGTGCTGTTCAAAATTACATATATAAGAGTAAACAATGAGATGTAAAAACTTGTAGATGATATACTTATTTAGTCAAGACTGCAGCACTCTGGAGAGACCTCAAAACCCAAAGTGAATCATTTGTCTGATAGAAGATGAAAATCATTGTTGACCAATAAATAGCAATGCACTTCCTAAGGAAGAATTTACATTCCTTATACATAGTCTTAGCTAGCTCCTAAATTAACCATAACCACCCAGCATCAAAATCTAGGTGTCACTATGGACAACCTAATGTAAATATTTCCTTGGTGCTTGACGTTTATTAAGTAACCCAAACAAAAAACCCTGCAATGTATAAAGGCTGAAATAGAAAATAAAGGAAACAATATTTTTTGCATTATAATAAATTGATAGTACTGTATACACTTATTTTGAACATTGTTTTCAGTTTTGGTCATCGCATCTGAAATGATGTGGAAATAGCAGAACTGAAAGGGAACCAGAAGCAGGCACTGGAAATAATCAGCATGCAAAGATTTTCATAGGAAGATACATTTGAAAGATTGGAACTGTTTAGTGTAGGCAGAAGATCCATGAGAGAGGACCAAATAGTGTATAAAATACTAAATGGCATAGAAAATACATATTTACTCTTTTAAATAAGACAAGAATAAAACAACAACCAATTAAAATAAAAGCAATATATTTAAAACAGAAAATTAATTTTAAATAAACTCATCTAACATGTGCAACTCCCTTCTACAAGATGGATTTCAGGAATTTAGCAGGATTCCAAATAAATATTATACATTTATAGGAATAATGGAAACAATCTTAATTTCAATTAAAAATTTAGTACAAAACCTTCAGGATTCAGAAAATAAGCCAAATCCAACTCCATTTTGGATTTATTTACTTGATTAAAATGAGCCCTGTGAGAGACATGTTGGGTCACTTACATTAATTTTAGATCCTACCTTTCCCCTCCACATGACTTAACTTTTTGAGAATATTTAGAAAGGATCTGCTCTGACAATTTGTACCCTGTTGTAATTCTATTCTTCTGTTCCAGAAAGAGGGACAATTCCATAGAAGTCCCTGAAACATTAGCGGGAAAAAAAACCATAATAGGTGACAGCAGGGAGGCAGGAAGAAAATCCTTTGTCCATTGGCCTTCTGCGTAAGGCACTTGCCAAGGGATTGGAAAACCTAGGCTCTCAGTCCTATCAGCTAGTAGGATTTTGAATTATATTTCTTGCAACCCAGAATAGTGCTCTAATCACCAGGCCATAGATTAGGCAGCTTCAGGGTCATACTTTACCCCTGCTATAGAAGCTGACACACTGGAAAGCCAGGAAGGGAATATATGAGGGGATAGGAGGAAAGAAAACCAAGGGCTGCTTGTATATACCACAGGGGTTTAGTTTGGTTTAGTTCTCCCTAAATTGAAGTGGTGTTTTTTAAAAAAAAAACACCATTTCAATTTAGGGAGAATTAAATCAAATCAAATTGCTGTGGTGTGTACACAAGGGTAGGGGCCCAATCCTTACCTGCCTCTCCATCGGGGGCGGGGAGGAGGGCGAGCTGCCAGCAGGCTGAGCGACCGGTCTGTGGGCTGTGGGGGTGCCGATGCTTCCCTCTGCAGTGGCAGTGGCGCCCCCAGGCAGAACCTACTTGCTGGCACCCAGCCCGGGCAGTCCCGGGGGGCACTGCAGCTGTGGAGGGAAGTGCTGCCCCCCCCCCCCCCCCCCGTCCCACAGCCATGGTGTGAAGCACTGGGCCCCTGCACAGCTCAGGCAGACAGGCAGGATCTGGGGAGAAAAAAATTAAAAGATCAGTCTCGACACATTTTTTTTTCCTTCAGTGGAGCCAGCTTGCATGAGCTGCCGCCAGGCTGCCTGCACTGGCTTCCTGCACAGCCCCTGAGCTGCACGGTTCTGGCCTTAATCCTACCCCCTCAAATGGTGTCCTTGCATTTTATCCCAGTGATTCTTTACCAGAGTGCCATTGCATTCTGGATGCTTTGAGATCTTTTCAATGGTGCTGTACAATATGAACACTGTTAAGAGTGCAAACACTGACTCACAAATTATCTAGGTTTACCTGAAAATCAAATAGGAATCCATAGTGTCAAAAACATTCTGACCTCTTCTGGTCTGAGTTCTTTGCAACAGAAGAATTGCTCTATAGTAAACAAAGCAAAAAAAAAAAAGAGTGAAAAAGTAGGAGCTGGCATTTTCTGAAGGGTGTCTTGACTCTAAAAAGGTTGAGAACCACTGTTTTCTGCAATGACTTCCATTAAAAAAATCAGAACCTCTATGAGGGCAGAAGCAAGGGAGAGAAACTAAGGCTACTTTCCCTCTTAAAGGTGAATTTGATTTGGCCTTGTCAGTTTTGAAAGAAATCTTTGCAGATGTGACAAGCTGTTTCACTCCTTTCTCCAAATTGTTCTGGCACATACAGCCATTTGGTACATTTGGTCTATGTTAATGCGGTCTGCTTTAAGCTGCCTAAACATAAATGGGAAACAGCATGTATAGATATTTGCCACTCCCAGAAGCCATGTGTGGAACCCAATGTAAGTAACTCAAGTTGGAGGGAGAGAGAAGGGAGGCGGGGGGTAAGGCAGGTCTGCAGGGGAGGGCTTTCAGGCCAGGGGTAGAGGAGTCTGGGGGTGAAAAATAGCCCAGTTAGCGGTGGGGGGGAGGGTCAGGGACATAAGATTAGCACAGCTTTGGGGCTGGGGTGAGCAGCTGGACTTTCCCAGCTGCAGGGCTTTTCTGCAAAAGCATGCAGGCACCTGGGAGAATAAGTTAACCCTTTCCTAGATCAGTTTAACCCAATCTTGATCTAAATTAGTATTAATTTAGATCAGGTGCACCATTTTTTGAGCTATTTAAGCCCTCTGAATGCCGACACAATTGGACATTTAGACCAATCTAAAACTGGTTTGATAGATCTAAATGTAATGCCTGTATGTACCCATAGCTACTTAGGTGATAACCATGAGAGGCAGGACACTATGCTAGATTGACCACAGCCCTAAAGTGGCAATTCCCTAATTCCTGTAATCATAATTGTTGAAGTAAACTTTTTGCCAGGATGGTCCAGGAAATATGAGAGGCACAGACTTCTGTGGGTGATATCTTTTATTGGACCACCCACATGGCTGGGGTAGACTAAGGATGTAGTCACCTGTTCATTTGCAACAATTGCAAATCACTGGAATGTTGTGACCTGCTAAAGTAAGTATGTATTATGGTTAATACATTAAGATAATCATCTCCTAGAAGGTAGCTATTTTGCAACACCATGATAGAATTTAGCACATACTAAACTGTTTGAATGTACTTTTGCTCACTGCCTTTATTAAGTTTTAAGTTGAATGTGTGACACCACTCTTAGATAAGCTTTTGAATGCAATGCGTTCTTCTTCAGGTCACAACTGGAAGTGTAAAATGCATTTCAATTAAGTGACACATTTCAGGAGCTGTTTTGTTGTTTTATTTAGCTACCAGATGTAGCTTGTCTACATAAAAATTCCGTTTTTGGAAGTCTGTGCTTTTTATTTGCCAGGCAGGGTACAAGCATGTTACTCTCTCCCATTACCAGACTTGTTTCACAGGAGCAAACTTGATTCTGCACCAAGTTAGAAGAGAAGATCCCTTTTATGTGTGCCTATATATATATATATATATATATATATATACACACACACACAGATAGATAGATAGATAGATAGATAGATAGATAGATAGATAGATAGAGATTTCTATATGTATAGATACATATATCTATATCTATCTTTCTATCTATACATATATCTATATTTATATCTATATCTATCTATCTAGATATAGATACCTATATATATATATATATATATATATATATATATATATATATATATATAGGTTCTCACAACTTAGACCAACCAGAAAGGAACTTTTAGATACATTTCCCTAAACCCATTCTAGGATTTTTCTTTGCACCTTTCTCTTGCTATATACATTCTGATTCAGGCTCTTATTGCTTTAGTATCCAAGCATCTGTATCCAATTTCTGTATTTCTTACAAGGGACAGAGAGTCTAACAGGCTAATAAAAAGAGCAGTTATACAGAACTCAATCAAAATGTCTGTGTACAAAATTAAAAAAACCCAAAAAACAATTGACATAAGGCTTACTAATAACACTTAAACACAGCCTAAAAAGACAAAGGCTATTTCCTCCTTTTACTTGTTTATTCTACTTAATTTGATGCAAATATCAGAATGAGACTGGAGATGGGAACCAAATACTACTTGCTGTTTACTGACAGCCTAATTCTGTAACTTTTACTCACACAAGTGATCCTGTAGAGTTGTGATGCCAAAATGCCACTAGGAAGGCTATTTTCATAGTATTTCTAGGTCAGCTGGGAGTCAGAAATAATAGAAGCCTGTATTTCCCAGTATGGCTATACCGATTCCAGAAGTTTGGGTAACTGAGGATAAATTTGGTAACCTTTAACTGAACAGATAAAAGTTTGCATTTGTTTGAACCTGCAAACCATTTGATCTGCCTCTACTGCTAATTAATTACAGGTTTGTAAGGAAGAATGGAATAAACAGCTATGGAGGTCAGGCTAAGTTTTTTGGAATGCATTAAGAAATGAATAGATTCTTTATCTATGCATGAACAGCAGCGTGCCTAAAATGACAGGAAACACAAATTTGAATTACAGAATACATTTCTTTTCAGTGACTGACAGTAGGACATTGTGTATGAAATAAAAGAAGTTGTTAATTATTTGGTAGAAAAGGTTAACATTAATGTTTTAATAAACCTCTCAGTTCTAAACATTCTGTTGTATTTACTGAAGACAGATGAGTTGTGAATAAATAAGAATAATACATCCCTGTCACTGGTTTCATAAAATACTCTCTCACATGATTGGCAACAGATAGCTTCACTCTTTATGAATATAAATCACATGTGATTCTGGCTTGGATAGATTCAAAATGTTACATTGGGTACAGAGAGAGTCTAATTTCAAGTTAGAGCAACTTGTGTCTGATAAGGTAATCATAGAAAACATTTCTGCCTGATTAAATGAACCTCTGAACTTTTTCCACTTCTTCCTAGCATCCCTCTGATAACTGGCCATTATGTGAGGAAGATATTTTGTAGGGGACTAGCTCTTAAGTCTTTACTTATATTAATTATCTCCTTATTCATACAAATAATGCTATGCTTCTCAGTTTAAGTGAGCTGCAAGATCTGGAGTATCATTTAGGGTATCACTTACTCTGTAAAATCTGTTTACCCAAATCTTTGTTGTGTTTTATTTAGGACTAGCTCTGGACAGAAATTTCTGTGAGGACAGCTGAGGTCTGCTCAGCAGTGCTGTTTCATTCACTTTAAGCCTCTTTCACCTTTTAAAAAGCAGTTAGCTTGTTTGTCTTCTTCCTCCTGCCTGAGAATTCACTGCTCCAGCCATTTACCTTATAAATTCTCTCCTCAGAGTGATGGTTTGGATTTACTTTCAGATTAAGAAATTTGCTGGGCTAACTCCATGGGCTATTGTAGGAGTGGTTCTGCCTGAGAGCGAACAGTAGATCTTCCTGCTGTAATATCCTCTTTTCAATTTAAACTGCTTGTTCCACTTGGCAGTTACCTTGAGTTGGGTAATGGCTGAGAGCTCACAGCTATATGTTTAAAATCATAGTCTACAGCAAAGTACTGAAATTCAAAACAAATAAACCAAAACCCATTGTCTCTTTAGGGAAGCCAAGATTGCCCCAAAACCTTTTACCTGACCAGTAACCTGACACTGAGTAGTAGATGGTAAATGCAGTAATTCAATAAAACTGAGAACCTAGTAACAGGTAGGCAGATGGGCCCTTACTGGCTGCATCTATAATTGCAACAAGTGCACATAACTAAACTCCAGAGCTTATTGTTCCTGATTTTTTTTTTTGCTCCCAGGTGTGCTGTTTTGCCCAGGGCTGCTCTGACGGTGCTCAATGTGCTTCAGAGGGGCTGGCTGGGGTACAAGGGAGCTTTGGAGTGGTGCTAGCCAGAAGGCAGACCCCGCACTGAAGTAGCCTTGTGCCCCAGCCAGCTGGATCAGTGTCTACACATGTGTTGCTGTGCCTGAAAAAAACTCCATATCATGGTAAGACTTGTATTTAAAAGTCCTACCCTGCTACAAAGTGTATTAGTTTCCTGTGCCCTAATAGGGGTGCACGTGTAGATGATGAGATATTTACTAATTGTTAGTCAGCTCTGCAGTAAACATTTTATGTAGATGCACCCACTGTTTACAAGTATCCCTTGTAATTTTACCAAATTGGCCTTTCCAGCAATGGAATTATAGGGAGTGATTCTATCAGTAGGGACCTTCAGACTCTTTCATCTCTGTTTAATTCATTTACCTAGCCTGGACACTGATAAGCTGTTTCTGATAATTTGACTTATTTTTGGATATATACCAGTAAAAAAAAAGTGGGGTTCAGGCTTGAATACCTATCCATTAGTGACCTGATCAGATACTCCCTTGCTATTCCCATTGGCTTGATCCAGTCCAATCCATAGTCCCTGTACATTGGTGCAACCACATATTGTGAATCCCACCTGTGAACAATGCAAATGTGAATAATTTTACAGTTTTCATCAACAAATATTTTAGCCTGGGTTTCCATGCCCCTTTTTACTTTTATCCCATCACAGGCCACCTCCTGTCCTCCAACCAGAAGCAATATAGTTGCATTCATGCAGTGCTGTGGATTGTCTAATTAGTCCTGATTCTTAACAAGTCTAATTAATAGTGTGTTCATCTTATGCTATGGTGGGACTAATTAGCTCTGCTCTTGGCAGGTGCAGTAGGGTGCTGCCTGGCACTGCATAAATATTCAGGGGAGAGGCTTGCTAATTCAAGACACATTTTCCAAATTTGGTGCAAAACCCAGTTTCTGAAAATTCCTGTTTCTGGGATTCTAGGGAGCCACCAGGACATATTCAGGAATGTCCTGGAAAATTCGGAACAGTTGGTTTCTTTATCTTTATAACGCCTATTGTACAACTACAATTTACAATCAATCACAATAAATAAATAAAAGTTTCAGAGTATTAGCAAGAGAGAGAAAAAAGACAATATTAGAGTTACACTGTACAAGGAGAAGCTAGAAACATAGAATCATAGAAAGTTAGGGTTGGAAGGGACCTCAGGAGATCATCTAATCCAAACTCCTGCTCAAGGCAGGACCATCCCCAAACAGATCATCCCAGCCAAAGCTTTGTCTAGCCAGGTCTTAAAAACCTCCAAGGCTGGAGATTTCACCATGTCTCTGGGTAACCTATTCCAGTGGTTTATTGCCCTCCTAGTAAAAAAAATCTTTCTAATATCTAACCTAAACTTCCCTTGGTGCAACTTGGGATTGTTGCTCCTTGTTCTGTCATCTGCCACCACTGAGACCAGTCTAGCTCCATCTTTTGAACCCCAGTTCAGGTAGTAGAAAGCTGGTATCAGTCTCCTCTTCTCTAGACTAAATAAGCCTGGTTCCCTCAGGCTTTCCTCATAAGTCATGTGCCCCAGCTCCCGAACCATTTTTGTTGCCCTCTGCTGGACCCTTTCAATTTGTCCACACCCCTTCAGTAGTGGGGGCCCCATAAATGAACACAGTACTCCAGATGTGGCCTCACCAGCGCTGAATAGAAGGGAATAATCACTTCCCTTGACCTGCTGGCAACACACTTACCAATGCAGCACTCTATGCTGCTAGCCTTCTTTGCAACAATGGCACCCTGCTGGCTCGTATTCAGCTTACTGTCCACTGTAACCCCCAGATACTTTTCTGCAGACCTGCTGTCCAGCCAGTCATCCCCTAGCCTGTACCAGTGCATGTGATTTACTACTCCCCCCAACCCCGCTCCAGCTTGGTATCATCTGCAAACTTGCTGAGGGTGCAATCTATGCTATCTTCCAGGTTGTTGATGAAGATACTGAACAAAACCAGCTCCAGGACTGACCCCTGGGGCACTCCATTTGATACTGGTTGCCAGCTAGACATCGAGCCATTGATTACTGTTCTCTGAGCCTGCTGCTCCAACCAGTTTTCTATCCACCTTACAGTCCATTCATCCAGCCAATACTTCCTTTGCTTGCCTGTGAGAATGTTGTGGGAGACTGTATCAAAAGCCTTGCTAAAATCAAGGGATATCACATCCCCATGTCTCTCCACATCCACAGAGCCAGTCACCTCATCCTAGAAGTCAATCAGGTTGGTCAGGCATGACTTGTCCTTGGTGAATGCATGCTGACTGCTCCAAGTGTTTAGAAATGGATTCCTTGAGGATCGGCTCCATGGTGTTTCCAGGGACTGAGATTAGGCTGACTGATCTGTAGTTCCCTGGATCCTCCTTGTTCCCCATCTTAAATATGGGGACAGTGTTTGCCCTTTTCCAATCATCTGGGACTTCCTGTAATTGCCATGAGTTTTCAAAGATGATGGCCAATAACTCTGCAATCTTATCAGCCAACTCCCTCAGCACCCTTGTGTGCATCCCATCTGGCCCCGTGGACTTGTATAAGTCCAGCTTTTCTAAATAGTCCCTAAACTGTTCTTTCACCACTGTTGGCTTCTCACCTCCTCCCCAAACTGTGTTGCCTGGTGCAGTAGTCTGGGAGCTGACCTTGCTTCTGAAGACTGAGGCAAAGGGCATTGAGCACTCGGGCTGTGTGAAGCTTCAGTCACTGATTCAATTCAGTGGAGATTTGGCTTGATTTGATGACTGAGTCTCTGAATCTGAATTGAATCAGGAGACCCTTTAATCTCTACAAATTGAATCAGAACCCTCTGAATTGATTTGGAGAGATTCAGAAAGATTTGATAATTTGGACATAGACACAGCTTTAAATGCTTTTTTCTACATACCTCAAGGTACCAGTGTGCTTGGCAGTGGACCCGTAAGTGGACCAGAAGCACTTCTGGGTCCACTGGGGAGCACACAGAGGACCCCGCTCCTGCCCACCTCCTGTCTCAGCAACTGTGCCTCCTGGGTCTGGGAGGGCACCTGGGGTCCTCCTTTGGTCAATTGCTGAGCCAGTGTGGTGTGTGGGGGAGTCCCCCGCATGGTTGGCAGTGGACCCAGAAGTGGACCGGAAGGACTTCCGGTCCACTTCTGGGTCTACTGCTGAGCCTGCAGCCCCTCCCCTCCCCCACACTCCTGTGGGATGCTCCATCCACCCCATCATCTCAGCATTCATGAGCTGTGCCTGGTGCCTCTAGGTATGTAGAAAAAACATTTAAAACTGTGCCTATGGCTGAATCACTGATTCTCCAAATCAGCATCAAATTTCAGATTCGGATTGGGCTGAATTGAATTGGGACAGTGATCTGAATCAACAAATCGAATCACTGTCCCCCAATTCGGGCCGAATCTGAATCGAGTACAGCCCATTTCACACACTCCTATTGAGCGTTTCAGCTTTTTCTGCATGCTCTATCACAAGGTTGCCCCCCATCACAAGGTTGCCTCCCCCATTCCACACTTTCTCTGATCCTCCTCTTGCTACCAACATACTTGTAGATCCCTTCTTGTTACCTTTCATGCCCCTTGATAACTACAATCCCAATTGCACTTTGGCCTCCCTGACTTCACCCTTGCATGCCTGACCAATGCTGTTATACTCCTTCCTACTTATTTGTCCAAGTTTCCACTTCTTATAAGCTTCCTTTTTGTGACTTAGTTTTCTGAAGTGCTCCCTGCTAAGTCAAGCTGATCTTCTACCATACAAGCTGTGTGCTAGGCTGCCCCACACATGGGTTTAAATTTACCCAGCAAAGGTCTGGGCAGCACTCTGTGTGGCATGCACTAACTAGCAAGTTGAAAGGGCGTTGAAGGAAGTGTGGCATCATGGCCCATTCCCTGATGCTGGGCTCCCTGCACTGGCACACAATAAGGATCAGAGAAATTTTATCCCTGATCTGATAAATCACATGTTTTGGCATCCATGTGTAACATGGGAGTACATGAGAATGTTGGGATCTGGGATCAGATCCCATCTTGCCACTAAATTAGTGTTTGCCAACAGCCTAAAGGGCCATGAGGAAGAGGTCTTTCTCCATAATAAAATTCATTAAAGCTTTGGCAGTTGTAGCAGTAGCTGACTCAGTTATATATTTTATATAATTCAGAAAAAAAAATGCGTTATTTACTTTCCGAAGAACCAGTGCAAGTGTATGCATGCAGGTCTTGGCGGATTGCACCCTATTCCTTCTCTTCCCATCCAATAAAGGCAATAAAGAAACACTAATATCTACTTCCTTATCTTCCTCCCTCTGTCCCAGATCAGTTGTATATATTCAAGGCACCTATAAACCAACTACACTCTAAGCAGTCTTCATTAAACATATTGGTTTTCATTTATTTTATAGCTAAATTAGACATGCACGCACTCATACTTTTTGATCAAAATTAGTGTAAAACATACACACACCTCAAAGGATATGAAAATATAGGAAGTTTTATACAAATAGGAAGAAAAGAGGGGGACACTAGGAGGTTTGTAGATGCCCTATTTTTTCATATAACACTGTGAAATACTGATATCCTCTGGCTTTCATATAGATACAAAGCAATGTATTAAATTTATTTTTTTGTTGTAAGAGCCTGATGTAAAGGAGGGTCCTTTGTACACTATATGTACTGTGGAATATAAATATAACCTTGATTATGTTCTGCACAGTTGATTCTGGTTATGGTCTATAATTGTAACTTTGTGTATTCTTCATTTGCATACCTTCATTAGTATGCTTGTGAGGGGCTACCTGTGCCTGTTTTCACTGTTCATGAGTTTGAGTTATACTGCTGGAGGTTAAAGTGTATAATTAGAAAGGGTGGGTAGATCAGATTTTGTGTCACCAACCCGCACTTCCAATATGGTGAAGTTTGTAAGCACTCAAATGTTGTTAATGGATCAAGTTCTTGAAGTAAACCTGCATCTGATCATAGCACACTATAGCAGATTTAGGGGAAAAGCCTGAGAGTCACCATAGTTAAAAGAGCTGAAAAAGTCCTTGAACCTACCTAGACTTAGGGCAGGTGGTGAGATGGTGAAAAGAGGATGAAAGAGACAGTGAAAAGATGGGGAAGGGTCCAAAAGAGAAACTCTCAGCAGTGCTAAGAAGCTGTTGAGACCCTGGAAGAGTGGAAAAGACTCTTGGAGGTAGTGGCTAGTAGGGCTGTGAGAAGCTTTAGTTGCTGATTCGATTTGGCAGAGATTTGGCCTGATTTGGTGGCCAAAACTCTGAATCAGAATTTAATTTTATCCCTTTTACTCTTTTCTCTCTCAGAATTGAATTGGAACCCTCAGAATCAATTCAGAGAGACTTGGAAAGATTCGGTGTTTCAGACATAGACACAGCTTTAAATGGTTTTTCTACATACCTCTAGGTAGCAGGCAGCTCATGAGTGCTGCAATGCCCGGGTGCATGGAGTGTCCCAAGGAAACATGGGGGCTCCCCAGTGCACTTGGCAGCAGACCCAGAAGTAGACCAGAAACACTTCCAGTCTATTTCTGGATCCACCTGAGTGTGCATGGAGGGGCCCCCAACACCTCCCAGGCTTGGCAACTGGTGCCTCCTGGGTCTGGGGGGGAACCCATGGTCCCCCATGGCCAATTGCTGAGCTGGGGGAAGTGCGGCCCCCTGTCCCGTGTGCTCCCTGGCAGACCTAAAAGTGGACCAGAAGTAATTCTGGTCCACTTTGGGGTTCACCGCTGAGTACGTGAAGGGCTCACCCCCCCCCCCCCCAACTCCTGTGGGATGCTCCATCTGCCCCAGCATTGCAGTGTTCACAAGCTGTGCTGGTACCTTCAGGTATATAGAAAAAAAACATTTAAAGCTGTGTCTATGTTTGAATCACTGATTCTCCAAATCGACATCCAAACTTCAGATTTGGATTCGGACGAATTGAATCAGGGATAGTGATCTGAATCAATGAATCTAATCACTGTTCCTGATTTGGGCCAAATCTGAATCTGCTTGGGCCCGTTTCACACACCTCTGGTGGCTAGAGCAATGCTCCTGAGCAATCAGAGCCGCGGCCTCCAGCATCACATCTAGCAGTGCTCCCCAGCCTCAGAGTGGCAGCAATACTGGTGTGGGCCTTGCTATCTGACTTGCTACTTTGGCTACTGTAGGTGGGAGAGCCTTGAAAGCAAAGCAACAGCCTTGGCTATCTTGGCTGATGTACATGGTAGAGCTCTCAGAAAACAACCCTGGGTGATATCTCCTGCCCAACTGACTGGGATAAGTGGAAGCTCCCCCAGTTGGTTTGCCAGTGACTATGATCTGTTTGGGTTTTAATTAATTAATGTTCAATAGTTACATTTTCTTTAACGTCATATATTTGTTACTTTTACTTGTTTGCTTGTAATAAAACCTGTTTTAGCTTAACATTTACTTATAGTTAAAATTTTATTTTGCCAGGTTTCTGGGTGGGAGCTCGATCTGACTTTGAAAAGTTGTTTTAAACCCCCTAAATTTGAACACAGCCTCTGTTACTGCTGTGCAGTGCCTGGCAGAAGGGTTATATAAACATGTTGTTAGCAGTTACAAGCCTAATAAAGGATTTGGGTCTTCTTTTTAAGACCTAGAGAAGAGACATTTAGAGAAGACATTTAGGACATTTAGAAACAATTTAATTTGGTTGTTCTTTTGAATGTTGTGTAATGTGTTTGGGGAAAGCTTTAAAATGAGTTTAAATATGTTTAATCTCACACAGCATTTTAATACATTAAAAAATGTTTTGGACAGTATGTCTCTCAAATGTTGCATTGTGATTTTTATTGCACTAGATCTAACCAGAATTTGGTTAAGGCAAAAAAGAAAATCTTTATGAGAAGGGGGTTGGAGGCTGGGGTTGTGCTCCAAATTTAAAGGTTCTAGACAATACAAGAATTTATAGAAATGCAAACAAAATTGAATCCTTTATGGCTTCTTCAGTGGAATGATAAAGAAAATAAAAAGCAACTGTTTTGCAGAAAGTTCTACAAATAGTATAAAAATATAAAAATACTGATGCACTTTGATTATACCACAGGGCTTTATTATTAGTCAAATAAAACAATGGGCATATGGATTTTTGCAATGGCAAAGCTATGCAATTCTGCTGCTACAAAAAAAAAAAAAAATATTGACAGAGCCAAAGCTGTTGGTTCATTTCATGGCTGGTCATGGCTATTCTTCTCTGGTATTTCTATAAACGATCATTAATGTTAGTGTTTTACATGCTAGTCAGAAATGGCTAATCTTGCAATTTTGTCCCCAGTATACATATTCTTTCCTCCCGATGGCTTGAAAGTGATATTTATTTACAAGTTTTCAGTCCCTCTGAAAAAGTGAAAAGCTGAAAACCAAAAAGGTGGAATATGATACTATCTTCTCTTCAGAAGTTTCTATACAATACATATTTGCCCAATGTAATGCATAATTACCAGTAACACAAGGCTACAAAAAACTCTATCATTAAATAGGTAATTCCAGTTACTAAAAGTTGCACAGGTCATATTTCATATTCCCATGCCTTGTTTTTCCATGGAACCTTTAAAAGTTGGGGTTACTCTGTGTGTATGGAACTTACCCATAAAGGTCATCTTATAATTTGACTGTGGATGTGAGTTGGCATTACATTTCTAGTAGGAGAAATACCTTTCTCTCATTGGGACTGGGAACATACAGATGTTCAGGCAGTTTCTCCTATGGGAAACATGCCAGATCCAGAAAAGAAACCTTTCTCTTCAACAAGGAAAATCTTGCCTGCGTGAGAGTTTCTTGTACATTCGTGGGAACTGGGAGGAGTGGAGCAACAGGGAAAGGTTTCCTGTGTGTTCTGCAAACTGACCCCGGCCTACCCCTGTGTGTTCTGCAAACTCCCCCTGCCTACCAAGACCAGGCTGACCTTGGTCTTGGTAGGCAGGGGGAACAGGTACTGCTCCACTCCTTTCTGGGATCAAGAGGAGTTGAGTGACAGGGAAAGGTTCCCTGTGTATTCCTCAGACTAGGCTGAACCTGGTCTGGGGAACATTTAGGGAGAAGAGGCTTCTCCCTACATTCTCCCCATTTTCTCCCCTTCCTTTATCCCTCTGCTTTTACTTGGAGAGAGGGTGACCTCGGGCTGGAACACCTGTACACTCCCTCTCTCAGTAGGATTTGTTGCACAGGAGATTTCCTAGTAATTAGTTGTGGTAAGAAATGAATGTCCGTCTATGGCCTTTATTATTAAGGTCGTTTATTTATATATAAAGCAACAATTGTGCATGAAGGCATGCTTAATTGATTTAGAAAGTAAATACATGTGTTTAAAATATACCAGCACCTTTTTATATCATTAAAACAATGAATTTTATCTCTGACCAGTGCCTTTACATTGCAGCCTTCATCTGAGTTCACTTATAAAAATTGAGTGTGAGTACACGAGAGAGAAAAATGGAATTTTGTTTTGCATCATACTATGGCATCTTTTACCAAGTATCCCATAGCACCAGTAAATACAAAAATGATCCTATAATCCTGAAATGGTATATTTCACTGCTGTTGAAAAAGTGGAATGCTAACTTCAATAAGCATTTCTTTAGCAATGGAAAATTATGTTATTTCAACTAAAATGGACATCAATATTTTGGTTCTGAGGGCACAGGAGCTGACTGGAATGCCATTTAATTCTATCATCAGTATTAATACAACAACATTTAAAATGCAAGTATGAGGCAAAATATTTTGCATTTCTATTGATTTGCAGCTGTATTTGTGAAATTCTGAGAGGTTACTTGACATTTTGAAGAGACACTGGACCTGATTCTGTGTCCTAAACTCCAGTTGAGATCCTGTTTATAATTAGGACTGTGAAATCAGGTTGGCACTGAAATGTTAGGATTAGAATAATGACAAGCTAACATGCCTTGTGCACATGGAATACCTTGCACAGTATGTCTGTGGTAACTCCTTGTAACACAGGACAATTTGAAGAAAAACAACTACATTATCATGATGACATTACAGTATTAGAACCTAGCTGGAGCTTGTTTTCTACATGGGTAATATCTTTAGGTAAGACATTTTATTTTGTAAAATCAATCAAGGCTAACATGTTCCTGTTTTCTTAACTAGGAATCCACTGATGAGGAAGAACAAGTCTCAGCCCTGTTTGCATGAGGGCCGGCTATAATAGTGCAAAGATACTCTGCTTTTGAAGGGAAGGGGAAAGAAGTAAAAACTTAGGGATGGAAGGAGAGAACCAAAAGGAAGTAGGAAAGTAGTAGGGACTGCATACTTGTCTGCTTACTACTCACCCAGAGTGAGACAAGTTGCTAGGAATGGTGCCAGAGTTTATACTGTCCTTTTGTGTGACAGAATTCAGAAATTGCTCTCACTGCTTTTCTTGAAATGGCACTGATATGGATCCCTTGCTAGTGTGGCTCAGTGTAGCAAGGAAGATCTAACAGGAGTGATGAAAGCAAATCTTTTAGAGATAAGACCAAAGCAAAACTTTTCAGGGAGGATCCTCAATCTTTTGGAGAGATGTTATATCTGACTCTGGGTCCAGGTGTAATATTCCCATATAACCTTTATATGGCCAAGTCAAAAGTCTAGATCTGAGGCTTTTCAAATTCTGAGTAATCTGGCATCTGGATCTGGATACCATGGGCCCAATGTCTAGAATTTAACAAGATCACATGGAAGCCAACCCAGCTCTGGGCTAATAAGAAAATATGAACTGATAGCACTCACTACCAAACACCAGCTGTCTAAACCATAAAATATTAGAAAGAGCTTTCGGACAAATGAGACTAACAATTATTCACTGGACAGTTTTATAAAATCCCATAAATGTAACAAGTAAAGAAACAGCAGCATTATACACTCTAGTCTGTTTTACACAAAACAGTTAATACACCAGTTATAAATTTCATGAAAATCAAAGAAAGAACCCAATCCTGCAGACCTTCGACATTCCAAACTCACAATAAAGGTATTAAGTATTTCCTCTAGATAAGCACTGCTGGATCAGAACTAGAATTTACCCCCTATTTTTCCTACTTCAACTAAAGAGAAAAAGTTCCCCCGCCTATGACTATATAGTTCTCTCTAACTAGCATATCTAGTAAAATGAATTTTGCATATGATGCCAAAGTGAAGAAAGATGTTTTGAAACATAAAAGGGATAGACCTTCACAGTGAAGCTCGTTCCTTGTACAATTCTATTGAAGCCAATTGAATTGCACTAGAAATGAATTTAGCTCTGGGTGTTTAGAATTGTCATTGCCCAAGGTTTTAACACATTCAACAAAAAGAAGACATTTTGCATGGTCCACAGGTTAACTAGGAGTATACAGGATCAATTTATACTAGGAGCTGTGGAAGATTTTGATGAAAATTGGTGCGAAATAGAGTGCACAGATGAAAGAGGAAACAGCTTTCTTTTTTTAATGATGGCATTGGATTTTAAAATTAAGCACAGCAGGTAGGAAGATCCCAAGCAGATTTCAAAAGAGGATACATGTCTTTGCACAAACATATGCTTTTAAGTTTTGTGGCATTAGCAGGCTTTCTATATTTAATAATGTTTGACTTTATACAACAAGTACTAACAATAAAAATTATAACTGCTTGGTATTATATATCATGTAACATGTTCAGAGCATTATGCAAACATCAATATATATTTTTTTACTCTATTTGTATTTTAGCTAACATCAATACTTAGGATCTTATCCTGATAATATTGAAAACAATAGCAATAGTCCTGTTGTCTTCAGTAGAAGAAGGATCAGGGCTCGAGATGTTTAATATAACATTTTCTTAGTAACCACTTTAATTGAACAGAAAATGTATAAACAATTAATGAAACCCCTCTGAATTAGCATAATATGAAGACTCTTCATGACTCAGTTCACTGGTATCAGTGAGACTCACAGCCATACTCGGAGGAGGAAAACAAAAAGACTTGAAATTCTGGCAGGTTAAATGTCAAACCAGAATAAGGCAGGCCAAAAATAATTGAAGGAACATGATACTAAATACATAGAAGTTAATAATATATATATATTGTAGTACATCAATACAAAAAGCTCTATGAGTGGTGCCATTAGATGAGCAAAGTGCACTCAGGGAAGACAGGCTGTAGCCTGTCATTCATTTAGAGAAGCTAAATGAATTCTGTATATTGTTCTTTAGTGCAAAGGATATTGGGGAGAATCTCACATCAAATCTGTTCTTCCAAGTGGATTAATATGAAGAACTGGGATGAGACATTGAGATGACAAGAGGACTGGAAGATAGTCAATATAATACTATCTTTAAAAGGTGCTTCAAATGTGATTTGAGGAACTGTAGCCTAGTGAATAACTTCTGTTCCTAACAAATTAGCAGAATCTATAATAAAAAGGAATCAATATAGTTTTTTTCTTAAGGGAAACAATGTGTCACAGATTAGCTAGAATTCTTTGATGGTGTCAGTAAGTACTTGGGTAAGCCTTTTCCTTTGCCAGGTCCTTGTGACAAAGTATTTAACAGAATTCACAGTTTTGTTGGAATCTGACAGGCCATACCATGAGTGCTTCTGCTATGGCCTTAAACTTGCAACCTCTGGATTGTCAACCATGTATCAAAAGGTTCAGAGAAGAGATGATCAAGATTTCCATATGAGGCATGGCATCCACATGAGGAAATATTGAAAAGGCTAGGATGATTTAGCTTGCAAAATTGACAAGTGATTGGGGGTATGATAACTTTCTATAAAATTACTATGTTGCATAATTTATTTAGATGTCCCATTCCCCCCCCCCCCTACTTTTTATATTATCAAGTAGCAGGGTTAGAAAACAAACGAACAAACAAACAACCCAACAGGAAGTATCTTTTTACATAACACTGAACATAACATTGGAATAGAATGTTGCAGAGATCAACAGTACAGCAGAGTTAAAAAAGTATTAAAAATAGTAGTTAGAATATAATTGTATGCTACTGACTGGGAGAACATTGCAAGGGTCAGAATATATGCCCTGTTTTTAACACTTTTCCTTGGAAGCATCCATTAGTTGCTGCTGTCAGAGATGGATCCTGGAATAGTTAGGCCTTTGCTGGGTACATCTACATGAGACATTTACTGCAGAGCTGCCTAATTAATTCTGCAGTAAAGTCTCAGCCTCAACATGTGTGGCTCTATGAGGCTTCGGGAAACTAACTAGCTCCACCATAGGTTAGTATTTGTAAATATAAATACTATCCTACTGTGGAGTTCTTTACTGTGCAGCAATGTATGACACTGATGGGGGTGGCTGGGGCATAAGGGTACATCACTGTGGGGGTTGCCTGCCAGCTAGCCCCACACTGGAGCACTCTCATGCCCCAGCCAGCCTCTCTGCAGCACATTGAGCCAGGTCGGAGCAGCTCTGGGCTGGCAGGATGACTCCCCAGGCTCCCTGCCAGTCAGGGCTTCTGTGACCTGGTTCAGTGTGCTGCTGTCCCAGGCGCATGTGTAACTGCGGCACCTGGGAACAATAAACTCCAGCTGCTATGACTTACTATGGTAGTACTTCTGTGCTTAAGTCTTTGCTTTATGTCTGAGACTATGCCCATCACAGTGAACTAGGACTATGCCTAGTAGAACAAGGTTGACTGAAAGATGGTCTTACAGCTATAACTTTGAATTTTCTTACTTTTTATTGCTAAAGTTACAACCTTTTAAAATTCTTATGGAACTCATCTTTCAGTATTTTCAAATCCTCTTTTTTAATAATACAATCAACTGAATTCAATTTCATTTTATATATTACCTTTCATACCAATCACCTTAAAGTATTTTGCAGGTGATAATAAAATAATGAGACAAAGCTCTACTGAACTGAAGATAACAGCTATCATATTGGCAAGCAAGACTCAACAGTTTATGGAGATGAACAGGAATAAAATAAAGGAAACCTGCAATAAATCACTCATATAAATCAATATTACCAGGGATTAAACAGGATGGCTGGTAACCCTTGTAGATAATCTCCAACTTCATAGTTACCATTAAAGTACCATACATTATACTAGTATATTTAATCCTTGCAGTTACAGACAGGGTTTTAAAGGTATTTAGGCAATGAACACCCATTGAAGTCGCTGGGCTGCTTTCATTTTAAACTACAAGAAAAATTATGACATGCATAAATTAGGATTATATCCTAAATATTTGTCTAATAGCTTTTTGGTTTTCAGTATTTATCAAATGGACAGAAGATACAGGAGTATGAGTTCCCAAACTTTTGTATTTAGTTTTAATCACCATAGGAAGATCCCAGAAGAAAGCTGAATTTTCTTTACTAACAATGCTTTTGTAAAGTGAGAAGTAGTGATGTGGAAGGAAAGAGGGAAATGTGTCTAATCCAGGTGAAAGTAAAAATGTCAATAGAGGCAGTAAATGGGCATAATATTATAATTAAATGAACTGATGAAGCTCTTTATATTATAACCAAAAGTACAGAAAGAAATAATCACCCTTAATGGGTGTCCAGATGAGCACACATGCAGTTTGCAGTGTCTCAGAGCTGTTTGAGGCATCACAAAACACGTGACACATATGCAACCATTCACCTCACTAATTTGCAGTGTGGTAACAAAATTTAAAACTGTCTCTAAAAAAAATAAATAAAAAAATGGCATTGTGCATGCAGCAGCAGCGTGCACTGCCAGAAACAGACCCTGGCCATTCAGAGCCACACTCTGGCTGTTGGCCAGGCTTTGTGCAGCTGGACTGGCACCGCTGCTGCCCTGGGAGGCCCCCAGAACCCCAGGTGAGGCTGCTGGGACCAGCATAAGCCTCCCCTAGCCCACATGGGTCAATCTGGTGCACACTAGAGCACTCATTCAGGTTGTGCCCTGGGGCACAAAGCAGCAGCGCAAATATGTGCTGCAGGAAATGTATGACCCTGCATGTGTACATTCATCTGGATGTGTGCAATGAGTCTTTGTTCTATGTCTGCAATCTTTAGGAGTCTTTTTGTTGGCTTCTCCAAAAATGAACCTTTCCAAGCTAATCTTCCTCCCCCTTCCCCAATGTTCTTCTCTTTGGAGAACTATTGTACTGTAAATAAAAAAAAATGAAGGAAGGAAGTTTAAATACTAATATTAAATACGATTAAAGAAATTAGTCACTCCTACCATTAATATAAGCAATGAATTAAAACTTTGATTCAACAGAAAATCAAGCAATATCAAATGCTGCAACTAGCCCAGGTTCTTTATTCTTTCAGAGAAACTGCAATCTTTTATGATGTAATGGTGGACCAAAGTAAATAAGCAGAACAGATTCAACTGGCATAGCCTGGCCACAGTCACATTGTGCAGGAGGGTATTCTAACTAGGAGATAACATAAGTTTTATTCATCATGAAAGAAAATGGATGATGAGGCCTATCCAGGATCGACAGCCTGTTGCTTCTCAGGCACGTTTCAGTATTGGGGGGGGGACACAGTTCTGGATTCTTGGCCTGGTTCATGATACGCTGTTTCTGCCACTCCTGGTTTTCTATCTCCTGTTGTTTTCATAAGGTTTCAAAGTACTGAAATCCTTGCAGCAGACTCTTCCTCCATTTGGGGTAGCCCTGGGTGAGAGTCTCCCATGAGTTGATATTATGTTGCATTTTTTCAGGCTGGACTTGAGGATGTCCTTGAAGTGCTTTCTCTGCCCAACTATGCATACACCTTGACTGAGCTGGAAGAATAAAACTAGCTATGGTATTCTGGAATCAAACATCCAGATGATGTGGCTAGCCCAGTGAAGTTGATGTTGGATGATCATTACCTCAGCTCTTCTGGTGTTTGCTTTTAAAAGGATGCTAATGTTGATGCATCTGGCTACCCACACAATTCAAAGGAACTTCCACAGGCTGCGTTCATGATGCTTTTCCAGTGACTTGAGGTGTTTCCTGTACGTTGTCCATGTCTCAGCTCCGTACAGTAAGGTAAGTATCACTACTGCTTGATAAACCACAAGCTTGGTTTCAGATCTGATGCAGTGACCTTTAAATACCCATTTTCTCAGATGTCCAAAGGCTGCACTTATGTATTTGAGGCAATGTTGGATTTCTTCATTGATATCAGCCTTTAGTGAGAGATGGCTTCTAAGATACGGGAAATACTCATCATTCTCCAGAGTCTCACCATGAATCAAAGTCCCGTGTATTTCAGTGGTAGAACCCTTGTCTACCACATAGGAGACCTGGGTTTGATACCCAGACAGTTATACAACTACAGCCATAAAGGCACCAATCATCTGGATTCAGTCTGGTCTTTGGATTCTGTCTCAGTGGCCTAAAGGGAGGATAGCAGCTCTGGGAATCCTCTACTCCTCTGAAAAATCCTGCCCAGGTGTATGAATTGAAGGTCTAGGTGGCCCTCATGCATACAGCATGATCCAGGAGGATCAATGGTTGGCAGCACCATGAATCTGAATTACTGGAGCTGGGGACTGCTCATTAACAGCTTGTTGATGGAGGACCTTAATCTTCTGAGCGTTAAGTATCAGTCTTGTTTTCTCATATGCCTCAGTAAAGATGTTGATTATTGCCTGAAGGTCTGCTTCAGAGTGAGCACAGACTACAGCATCATCAGTGTACTGCAGCTCAATGATTGAGGTCAGGATGGTCTTGGTTCTGGTTCAGAGTTGGTTGAGATTAAACAGTTTCCAATCCATTCAGTAGTTTAGCTCCATTCTGACTCTAGAGGGAAATAAATGCTAAAGGGCAACCAGGGTGGATTCATAGCAGGTACATCCTGCCTGAATAACCTTGTTTCTTTTTATGACCAGGTCACAAAATGCTTAGATGCAGCAATCGAGGTGGATGTCATCTACTTGGATTTTAAAAAGGCCGTTGATACGGTATCTCATTATAGTCTTATAGAAAAACTGAGTGACTGTGACATAGATGATTACATGGTTGGGTGGGTGGCTAATTGGCTTAGGGGTCACACCCAGAGAGTGGTGGTGGATGGATCAGTAATGACCTCGAAAGATGTGGGCAGTGGAGTCCCACAAGGCTTGGTCCTTGGACTGGTGCTGTTCAATGTCTTCATCAGTGACTTGTATGAGGGAGTGGAAAGCACTCTGTCCAAATTCATTGATGATACCAAATTACAGGGTAAAGTTAACATACCAGAGGGTAGGGAATGAATCCAAGTTGATCTGGACAGGCTGGAAAGTGGGCAGAACAGAATAGGATGCAGTTCAATAAGGACAAATGCAAGGTGCTGCACTTAGGGAAAAGGAATCACCAACACACTTATAGGCTGTGGGAGGACCTTCTCAGTAGCACAGCAGCAGAAAGGGATTTTGAAGTCACTGTTGACTCCAAGATTAACATAAGTCATCAGTGTGATGAAGTGATCAGTAAAGCTAACCTCATTTTATCATGCATTAGCAGGTGCATGACAAACAGGTCCAAGGAGGTGATATTTCCCCTTTATGCAGCACTGGTCAGGCAGTTAGAGTACTCCATCCAGTTTTGGGCGCCATACTTCAAGAGGATGTGGACAACCTCAAGAGGGTTCAGAGGAGGATGTATGGTTAGGGGCCTGCAGGCAAAGCCCTATGAGGAGAGCTTGAGGGTCTTGGATCTCTTCAGTCTCCGCAAAAGAAGACTGAGGTGATCTTGTGGTCACCTACAAATTCAATGGGGGGGGGGGGACAGCAAGGAATAGGAGATGCTCTGTTTAGAAGGGCACCCTTTGCGGTAACTAGGAACAATGGCCACAAACTGACAGAGAGCAGATTTAGATTAGATATCAGAAAGAACTTATTTACAGTAAGGGTTGCCAAAATCTGGAATGGGTTTCCAAGGGAAGTGGTGCTCTCCCCTATCTTGGGGGTCTTTAAGAGGAAGCTAGACATACATCTGGCTGAGGTCATCTGACATCAGCACTTTTTCTGCCCAGGGCAGGGGGTCGGACTTGATGATCTGCTAAGGTTCCTTCTGATCCAAACATCTATGAATCTATGACAAAAAGCTCTGTGAACCAAGTAGCACTGTGGAGGATCTTTCTGAAGCATAGATGCCCTCTGAAATTCATTGCCATTTTTTGTCTGCTCCATGATAGCAAGCAAGTGTTGGTTGTCAATAACAGATCTATCATGGATCTCCTTCAGGTTAAGACAGGAGTTAAAGAAGGCTGTGTCATTGCTCCAGGATGCTTCTTGATATTCCTTACCACAATGCTACAGCTGACCACCAAATTTTATTAGATTGAAAACAATACAAGAGAAAAACTATAGGGCTTCTTTTATGCTCTTTAACAGCATTTGGTCATAGGTTTTAAGTTTTACCTTAACTAGACTAGATTGGTGCAGTTCAGCATCTTCCTAAAAGGATCCCAGATAGCCATCATCATTGTTCTCATTGGGCGCATCCACACATGACAGCACGTGCACTTGCAGAAGCTCAAATACAAACAGTGCAAATTTGAGCTGGGGCTTTTTGCCTCAGAGTACGTGCTCAGACATGCACTTTGTTGTGGAGCAAATTGTGCCATTTGGGGCAAAATAACCCTGCCTGCCTCCTCCTGGACCTACAGCCAGGGGGAGCCAGAGCCCTGGGCCAGCACCTGTGCTATCCCCAGCAGTATAAAAAGCTGCCCTGGCAAATAGCTCAGGGCTACTAGCTCTCAGGAGCTTCTGGGTCCCAGCCAATTGGTACCTTGGGACACTACCCCCTGTGCCAGCTGGACTACTGAAGCAGCCCTGAGAGTTCCCTGCATCCTTTACCCACTGAAGCAGTCTGGCAGTGCAGGCTGCTGTCTGGCTGTGACCTGCTGCACACCTGCCAGACCTGGATGGGGACTACACAGCCAGTAGAGGCATCTGCCCCTCTGGGCCAGCTACCAGTGCTCTGTGGTTGCAGTGTTGGCCTCTGTGCAGTACTACTGCCATGTGTGCCCCCTGCCCAGCCATCTTGGCAGCTATCACTCCATTTGGCCAGGAAGTTAGCCACAGCCAGCTGGATCCAAGGTGCCAGCTCTCAGCAGGCAGGGTCCTGCCACTGGCTTCCCTAGCAGGAATTCTGGTGTTCCCTATTGGAAAACTCAAAAATCCCTTATAAAAAAAATCCTCAAGTCACTCTTGAAAATACCCCAAAATCCATGTTCCTCCACAAGTAAAACAAAAGACCACTATAAAGAGACAGAGCGTGTGAGACAGAGACAGTGATCAGTTGGACGTTTTATTGATATAGCTACAGTATTAAAGCAAATCTCTTATCATAATAATAATAAAGTGAACCTTAAATACATGTTTCATGAATTAATGAATACATGAATATATATTTTGCTGCCCTCCCACAGGGGCTACGGCCCCCCAACAGGGGATTTGGTCCCCCCACAGGGGCTAAGGCTCTCCAACAGGGAGTTTGGTTTCCACGCAGGGGTTACAGCCCCCAACAGGGGTTACAGAGCCCCAACAGGGGCTAAATGGCCCCCTCAGGGGTTACCACGACTCCTGAAAGGTCCACATGCCCCATCCCAGCCCCCCAATTGCTGCCCCACCTGGCCCAATACCCCGCCAGCTGCTGCAGGCCCCCTGATGGCTTCCCCACCCAGCCCTACCCCTGCTCCCCCAGACCACCCCAATGGCTGACCCACTCAGCACCACCCCTGACATATACTTCCAGATCCCCATGGCTACCGCCACAACCCCAGGCACTTTCACTTTAAAGGAAAAAAAAAGGAAATTCGGGTCCCAGCTGAAGAAAAATTGTCATTTGGGTCCCGGCTCTGGAGAAAGATGTGTGGGTGAAAGCCTGCTGTCCCCCCATGAGCCCAGGGACCTCAGGAGAGACCCCAGGATGCTCCAGGACCCCTGACAAGCCCTGACCTTCCCACAGGTAAGCAGAGGCCCATGGTGGGAGGGTTGT
The DNA here is from genome assembly GCF_030867095.1 of Alligator mississippiensis. Lineage (NCBI taxonomy): Eukaryota > Metazoa > Chordata > Crocodylia > Alligatoridae > Alligator > Alligator mississippiensis. The sequence continues at coordinate 53,866,146 of NC_081824.1, read as the reverse complement.
AGACAGCTGGGAGGCACCTGAGTGGGCAGAGGAGGGTCACGCCCCCCACGGCTCCTACTTAGCCCAGCCCCCCAGGGAGCCATGTGACCAGGCTGCTAGTGCATGAGCCAGGTTGGGGGGGTTATTTACCTGTCCCCTCCTTCTGTGGGGGGGGGGGGAGGGACCCCTGCTTAGCCCTTCCAAGAGCAGCACGGCACTGGCCAGCCCTTCTGTGCATGTGCTCAGTTTAAGAAGGGCCCAGCAATGGCAGAAGCTGCATTCAGGTCCCGGCTCCAGAGAGAGATGCATGGGTGAAAGCCTACTATGCCTCCATGAGCCTAAGGACCCCAGGAGAGACTCCAGAACCCCCGATGAGCCCTGGCCTGCCTGCAGGTAAGCAGGCACCTATGGCGGGAGGGACATGGATAGCTGGGAGGTGGCTGAGTCGGTTGAGGAGGGTCATGACCCCCCCAGCTCCTACTTCACCCAGCCCCCCAGGGAACTTCATGACTGGAGCCTCATGAACAGGTCACGCAAACAGGCATGCTCCTGGGCCCAGTGCATGAGTTAGCATGGGAGTTTGTGCAGGAGGGTGAGCAGGAGGGCCCGCAGCCCTGCCTGTGAGCCCCCATAGGGTAGACAGTCCCAGCTGCAGCCAGTCTACCAGCAGCATCATGCGGATGGGCACGCACCACACCCTGACGGTCCCCTTGGGGTCTGTGGCTTCCCCCTCTGGCACCTCAGAGACCTCCACCCAGACAGAGCCCATGGTTCCGGGCTCCACGCAGATGGAGTCTCTGGCTCATAGCTGTGGGGACTGCCTGACACTTTTTCAGGCTCTGGGGTCTGGGAGCATGGCCACCTCCCCTTGTGGGGCCTGCTCCCTTTTGGGGTCTCTGGCATGCCAGCTGGAGGAGCTCTAGGCTGCAGTCTAGGGACTGCATGCCATCAGAGATGGTGAGTGTGAGATAGACTTCTACTGCCATGCCTTTCTCCCCTGGGAGGCAGAGAGTAGATCCTGATTGCCTTCTAGGACAAGGGAGGACTCAAGGACCTCCCATGCTGTCCAACCAAGAGGTTGGACCAAGGTGGTCAAGGGCCCCAAGGCCCTCTGCAGCAAGGGCCCCACCCTGCTTAAGCTTTGCAACAGGTATGAACCACTTGCAGCTCCAGAAAAGCCTGCCAAGCTGCCAGCTCCTGCAGGCAACACAGGTTGTACAGTAGCTACTGCCCCCGCTCTCTCTAACACAACACACAGAATGTTTGTTATGGGAGATTCCATCCTGAGGGGGACTGAGGGGGCAATCTGCTGCCCTGATGCCTTAGCTTGGGAAGTCTGCTGCTTCCTAGGAGCCCATATCTGAGACACTGTGGAGAAGATCCCCAAGTTCCTCTGGCCCACTGACCACTAACCTATGCTCCTTATCCATGTGGGCATGAATGACATGGCTCGGAGCACTCCCAGCCAGGTCATAAAGCGCTACAGGGATTTGGGAATGAGGCTAAAGGGATTGGGGGTGCAGGTGGTGTTTTCGTTGATCCTCCCAGTTTCAGGCTATGGGCTGAGGAGGGAGAGGAAGACTGAGGTAGTGAACTGAAGACTGCAGCACTGGTGTCATTGGGAAGGCTTTCACTTCTATGACCACAGTCCGCTCTTTGGTGAGAGAGGCAGTGAGCTGCTGAGAAGGGATGGCCTCCACCTCTCTCTGCTGGGGAGGAGGCTCTTCTCAACCAGACTGGCTGACTTGTTCTAATGGGCTTTAAACTAAGCCCACCAGGGGATGGGGGGACTACTGCCACTGCTGGCTCACTGAGCAACCCTTGCAAAGCCAGCAGGCCAAGGAACTTAAGGGAGCCCACCCCTGCCCCAGCCCTGGAATGAGCTGTAGGCAAGGCAAGGGCCCCCAAAAGAGACACTTGCATGCCTGTACACAAATGCCTACAGCTTGGGGAATAAACAGGAGGAATTTGTCCTCCTCCTAAACACAAATAATTATGATGTCATAGGGATAATGGAGACCTGGTGGGACTCCATCCATAACTGGGTCACAGGTATAGACAGCTATACCCTGTACAGGAGAGGTCAAGTGGACAAAAGGGATGGGGGTGTAGCTCTGTATGTTAAGGAAAGCTACATGTCCCTGCAAGCTGACATTGGCACCCAGGATGGATGACTGGAGACCCTCTGGGCTAAAATCTGTGGGGAACACGGCACAGGGGACCCAATGGTGGGAGTCTACTACAGACCCCCTACCCAGGATCAAGAGCTTGACCAGGAGTTCACCAGGGAATTGGCTGAGGCCACATGCTACCAGTGTAGCACGGGGGACTTTAACTACCCATACATTTCATGGGAAGAGTGCTCAGCCAAATCCAAATGGTTGCAAAGCTTTCTCTTATGCCAGGATGACTTCTATCTGATGCAGGAAGTCTACAGGTCGATGAGAGGTAAAGCACTGCTCAATCTGGTGCTGGCAGCTGGGGACGACCTAATAAGTGACCTAATGATCAAAGGGAATCTGGGTGACAGTGACCACAAGCTGATCACCTTCACCATCTGCCATAAGGCTGGCAAGTCAGTCAGTAATACAGAAGTCCTCGACTTCAGGAAAGCTGACTTTGACAAGATCAGGAGGCTTTTCAGTGTGGCCCTAAAGGGCCACAACCCAAAGGGGAAGGGAGTTCAGGACAAGTGGTTGCTCCTCAAGGGAGCAATCCCGGATGTGAAAGCAAAGTCTATCCCATCTTGAAGGAAAGGCAGCAAAAGGGTACAGCAGCCCACTTGGCTCTCCAGGGAACTAGTGGACCTCCTGCATCTTAAAAGGAAGACCTACAAAGGATGGAGGACTGGAACCACCACCAAGGAGGAATACTCTGCTCTTGTCCGGACCTGCAGAGAGCGAACCAGGAAAACCAATGCTGTGATGGAACTCCAGCTAGCTATAAATATCAAGGACAATAAAAAGTCTTTTTTAGATATGTGGGGAGCTGGAGGAAAAGCAAGGGCAACACTGGACCCCTGATAAACCAGAAGGGACAACTGACAACCGATGCTTATGAAAAAGTAAACCTGCTAAATGGGTACTTTGCGTCCATTTTTCACCAGTCCCATGGGATGCCCCTGCCCATTACGGGACAGGGAGACCTGGGTGAGGGAGATTCCTTACCCTTCATCAATGCTGACCTCATGAAGGAACACCTTGACAGGCTGGATACCTTCAAGTCAGCTGGCCCTGACAGTTTACACCCCAGGGTACTCAAGGAGCTGGCTAGCATCATAGCTCAGCCCCTGGCATGGATCTTCAACAACTCCTGGTGCTCTGGTGAAGTGCCTGAAGATTGGAAGAAGGGCAATGTGGTGCCTATCTTCAAGAAAGGGAGGAAAGTGGATCTGGCAAACTACAGGCCCATCAGCCTGACCTCTATCCCAGGGAAGGTCTTGGAAAAGATTATCAAAGAGGCCATTCTTAACAGTCTGGCTGATGGCAATATCCTGAGGGATAGCCAGCATGGGTTTGTTGCAGGTAGGTCTTGCTTGACCAATCTTATTTGCTTTTATGACCAAGTGACCATCACCTGGACAAATGAGAAGAGATTGATGCCATATATCTTGACTTTAAAAAAGCCTTTGATCTGGTATCCCATGATCACCTCTTGGCAAAACTGACTAACTGTGGCCTTGGCTTCACTACAATACGTTGGCTGCAGAATTGGCTCCGCCTTAGGACTCAGAGGGTGGTGGTTGATAGAAGTCAATCATCGTGGTGCGCTCTGACCAGTGGGGTCCCTCAAGGGGCTATACTACTTAACATCTTCATTAACATCTTCATGAACAAATCTTCTGGAAGGGCTAGACATTTTTAAATCTGCAGGTCCAGATGCCCTCCACCCAAGGGTGTTGAGGGAGCTGGCAGGGGTCATCATGGAGCCCTTGGCCTGGCTGTATGAGCATTTGTGGTCATCTGGCCAGGTGCTGGGGGATTGGAAACTGGCTAATGTGGTCCCTATTTTTAAGAAGGGGAGAAAGGAGGACCCAAGTAATTATAGGCCTGTAAGCCTCACCTTAGTGCTCGGGAAGATCTTGGAGAGAATCATTAAGGAGCACATCTGTGGGGGGCCTGCAGGGGAGATCATGCTCAGGGGCAATCAGCATGGGTTCACCAAAGGCAGGTCCTGCCAGACCAACCTGGTTGCCTTTTACAACCAAGTAACTAAATCCTTGGATGATGGTGTCACTGTGGACATAGTCTTTCTAGACTTTAAGAAGGCCTTTGACACTGTCTCTCACCTCATCCTCATCAATAAATTAAGGGACTGCGGCATTGATGCCTGCACAGTTGGATGGGTAAAAAATTGGCTAATGGGGTGCACCCAAAGAGTAGTGGTGGACGGGTTGTAGTCAACCTGGCGAGATGTGAGCACTGGGGTACCCCAGGGCTCGGTCCTCAGGCCCGCACTGTTTAACATCTTCATCAGCGACTTGGAAGAGGGGGTGGAAAGCATGCTGTCCAAGTTTGCTGATGACACTAAGATGCGAGTGAGGTGGACACATGTGAAGGGAGAGAGAGGCTGCAACTAGATTTGGACAGACTACAAAAGTGGGCAAATGAGAATAGGATGGGGTTCAACGTAGATAAATGCAGGGTGCTGCACCTTGGGAGAAGGAATCCACAGCATACATACAGGCTGGGGAGTTCCCTTCTTGAAAGCACAGAGGCGGAAAGGGATCTTGGAGTCTTTATTGACTCCAAGATGAACAAGAGCCACCAATGCCAGACTGCAGCCAGCAAGGCCAGCTCTACCTTGTCATGCATCCAAAGGTGCATCTCAAGCCGGTCCAGAGAGGTGATACTTCCCCTCTGTCACAACCCAAGGGTGTGATTTTGTTTTTGTGTGTGCTTTGGCACCACTGAATTATTTTCCCGCCATTTTGGAGCTTTCTTTGCAGGGTGCATTTCTTCTTTGCAGCACACAGATGCACAGTGCAAAGAGTTCCCGCCATTTGTATTAGAATTTGAGCCCCATTATTGGCTTGTGTTAAAATATTCCCACGTGGCGGCTAGCGATTGGCTGGCTAGCCATATAAAAGGCTTGGGTGGTTTCCGCCCAAGTTGAAGAACTCCGAGGAGAACCCCGCAAGGGAGGACTCCATGAACATCAGGAGGAGGAGACTTCACGTCTCGTGAAGATCTCTAAGCGCTGCGGAGCCTATTGGACCCAGCGTATTCAAAGAAGGCAACAGGGGTCTGATCAGCCTCTAGCTTCTCCCCGTTACCGAGCGCAATCCTCGACGTATCCCTCTTCCCTGCACGCAAAAGGATCCATGGAGCCTCAACAACTCCGTGGGAGTGATCCGAGTTCAGTCTGAGTCCTCAAACTGGGGATTTAAGCAGAGCTTTGCCTGGGAAACTGTCCAGCCTACACCCTGACCATCTTCGGTGTAAGTAAACAATCTTGAATCAACCATTACGAGTCCGTGCCTAATTCTAGCGTGTCGCCTGCTTTCTCCGACCCAGCGTTCCCAGGCTGCTGGCCACAGCCCGCGGCGCGAAAAAGGGCCCGGATCGCTCCCGGCCCGCACACCCTCTATGCAACTTTGGTCAGGCTGCAGTTGGAGTACTTCATCCAGTACTGGGCGCCACACTTCAAAAGGGATGTGGCCAGCCTGGAGAGGGTTCAGAGGAGGGCCACCCGCTTGGCGAGAGGGCAGCAGGACAGGCCCTACGAGTAGAGACTGAAGGACCTGAACCTGTTCAACCTCAGCAAGAGGAGGCTGAGGGGGGACCTGGTGGCTGCCTACAAGCTCATCAAGGGGGATCAACAGCAAATAGGCAGAGCCCTTTTCTCCCCAGCACCACCTGGGGTGACAAGGAACAATGGTCATAAGCTGATGGAGAATAGGTTTAGGTTAGAGATCAGAAGGCAATATTTTACAGTTAGGGTGGCCAAAATCTGGAACCAACTTCCCAGAGAAGTGGTCCTCACCCCTACCTTGGGCAAATTCAAGAGGAGGTGGATGATCACCTGTCTGGGGTCTTATGAAACCAGCATTCATTCCTGCCTGTGGCAGGGGGTCAGGCTAGATGATCTGTTCAGGTCCCTCCTGACCCTAGCTACTATGAAACTATGAAACTATGATGTAGACATTGGTGTCAGAATCAGACTGGCCAAGTTCGCTGATGACACCAAACTCTGGGGTAAAGTGTCCACACCTGAGGACAGGAGGGTGATCCAGGCAGACCTTGACAGGCTCAGGAAATGGGAGAATGAGAACCTGATGGTATTTAACACTGAAAAATGCAAGGTTCTCCACCTTGGGAGGAAAACCCATGCAGCATGTCAGTGCTATGCTGGCTAGTACTATGGACGAATGGGACATGGGGGTCATGATTGACCACAAGATGAACATAAGCCTTCAATGTGATGCTGCAGCTAGTAAAGCAAGCAAAATGCCTGCTTGCATCCACACATGCTTCTCAAGCAAATCCCAGGATGTCGTTCTCCCATTATACTTGGCCTTTGCGAGGCTACAGCTGGAGTACTGTGTCCAGTTTTGGGCTCCACAATTCAAAAAGGATATGGAGAAGCTTGAGAGAGTGCAGAGGAGAGCCATGTGCACAATCAAAGGTCAGGAAAACAGACCTTATGCTGCTGACTTCCTGCCCCTGGGGAAGGGGGCTGGACTCGATCTTCTGAGTTCCCTTCCAGCCCTAGTGTCTATGAATCTATGAAAAAAAGCCTCTACTTACCTTAGAAGCAGGAGTGGACGGGGGCTCTATGGCCTCCTGGCAGAGTCCCCTGGGCAGCACAAGGCAGAGGGGGGCAGGAGGGCATGGGCTGGGGCTGCTGGGGATGGATATGCAAGGGTCTAATTTTCTTCATTTTTTTCATTCCTGCAACTGCCTCTTGCTGCATCTCAAAGTGGGCTGAAATGGGGCAAGAGGCTCATGCGTGCTCATCTGGACGCACCCGTTGAGGCTTTCCCATGAATGTAGCAACCCAGAATGCCCTGTTGTGCCTGGCACTGGCACTGTTATGAAGAGAGTTTCTGTCTACATTGACTCTCTCCTATTCTCATATGCCACCAGAGCTGATAGCCTTTTGAAGGACAGCACAGATTTCCTAAAGAAACTAGCTTCCCTTGACAAAGTTCCAGATACCATGAATGTCACATATCTATACACCAACATCCCCTTAGAGGATAGATAACAAGCCATAAAGATTTTTTATCCCTTCCATTTCCATTGCACTCTCCTGCTTTGCCTTCTCACACAACTATTTCAGATTTGGGGACTTCATTATACCTACAATGAATGGCACTGCCATGGGCACACGTACAATTCCCCAGCATGCCAATGTATTTATGACAGACCTTGAAGTCTACTTCCTCTGCAGCTGCACTCTCATCCCCCTGACACACCTAAGGTACACTGATAACATCATCATCATATAGGCACATGAGAAGGAATCTCTAGAGAAAATTAACCAGGACTTTAACAACCTCCACTCCTCCAGCAAACTGACTATGGAATGCTTCTCCCAGTAAATTCATTTATTGAACACCATTGTGAAGATTTGCAACAGCTATATCCCTATTACACTGTACCAGAAACCAATTAACTGTTACAGCTACTTCCACACCAACATCTCTCATCCTAAGCACACTACCAGACCATTTGTCTACAGCCAGTCTCTGTTAGTCATATCTTCTCTGATCCCACTGACTATATTAAGGATGTTCACCAGATATTTCAACACTTACAATACAATCTTAAAACTATAGACATTCAAATAAAAAAAAAGGCCAGACTCAGACCCCACTCCAACATGCTACAATACCAACCCTGATGCATGGGCAACAATCCCTTTGGTTGCCATCTACAGTTTCCACCTTGAACACCTTGGACACCTCAGTAATGACCTTCACATAGGAAAAAATAACCATCTGAAGGTAGCCATGGAGGAAAAACCTATCTGGACTTACAGACAGCCCTCAAATTCAAATGGTATCCCTCCAGCATCAGACTACCTAAATCTTATTCTCACCAAGGCACCAGACTTGGATGGCAGACTGAGGTGGCACCTGTGGTTCCTCATTCACAAAGACCATACTGTCATTGAACCAAAGAGCGCAGATAGTAATATCTAAGGTTCATTCATCTGCTCCTTTACCCAACCCATATATGCCAGTAGCTGCTTATAGTGCCCCCTACTGTCTACATTTGACAAATGGGGCAATCTAAGTGAAAGAATAAACAAACACCAATTTGACATCAAATCCAGTAATTTACAAGTCTGTGAGAGAATACATTATTCTTCCTGGACATTCTATCACTGACCTCAGAGTAGTTGTTCTTAGACAACAAAACTTTTAAAGCCAACTTAAATAGGAAATTACAAGACAAAAAATAATCCACAGACTGTATAGGCTAAACTGGGATTATGGATTCTTATTCCAATACCTGGATTAGTTTTTTTATAACCCCTGGGTGCATCTACATATGCACTCTACTGTGGAGCTGACTAATTAGCTCTGCAGCAAAGCATCACTCGGCACGTGTAGACAAAACAGAGGCCCTAAATGAAAGTGGTGGGTTTTAAAAAACAGAGCTTCAATTTAGGGCTGATTAACCCCCGTGTTGTGCCCACACCTTGCTGATTTACCTGCTTCTCTGGCAGGGAGGGGAGTGCGAGCTGCCCGCAGGTGGAGTGGTCCCTGGGCTGTGGGCGGGGGCGGGGCAGTGTGTTTTCCTCCGCAGCATCTGTGGCCCCTCCAGGTGGCACCCACCCACAGGTACCCATCTCAGGTGGTCCCAGGGGGTGGTCCTGGGGGGCACCACAGCTGTGGAGGGAAGCACTGGGCCCCTGAACAGCTCAGGCAGGCAGGCAGGCAGGCAGGCTTGGGGGGGGGGGGAAGGGGCGGGGAGATCAGGTTCGCTGCTTTTCTTGGGGTGGAGCCTGCTTTCCTGGGCTGCTGTCAGGCTGTCTGCAGGGTTTCCTGCAGAGCCGTGGAGCTGTATGGAGCCCAGTGCTTTGCTCCATGGCTATAGGGGCAGCAAACTAAAACTCCAGGCATTTACGGTGCATTACACTGTTGAATTTCCTACAGCAGCTGAAATTAATGAGCAATATGCTGCTGAGGCTTGCAAACAGTGACACCATTAAATGCAAAAGCATTTAGCCCACTTTAAAGTGTCATGCTAACACACCTCTCATCTCATCGACACACAGCCACCATTTACAAGTGCACCAATATTAGGATGCAGTAAATTAATTAACTCCTCTCTAGGATAGTAGAGTCTGAGACAAGTACTATCCTATGGCAGAGTCATTTAGTGCATCAAAATGCACATGTAGACAGTGGCTGGAGCTGATTAGTCCCATATTAGCCCTTTTGTGCCCCAGCCATGCCCTCCACTGCCCAACAACACCACCCAGAGCCTGGGTCTGACCTCCTGGGATCCCTGCCAGTCTGGGGCTGCTCTACTCCAGCTCAAACAGCTATGGTCCCTGGTTCACATGAAGATGCTGTGCCCAGAAGCAGCCAACTCCAGTGCAACCTGCATCGGAGTTTATTGCTATGTGTTAATTGCACATATAGATGTGTCCCTCGGTGGGTTAACTGATTGGTTTTTCTCTCTTCTACCTTGCCTCTCCCTTCCCTACCCTTATTCTAATCACTGCTTTCTACTTAGATGCTCTGCTTCCTGTAGTCTGTTCATACCATTTGAGGAAGTAAGCTGCTGCTTATGAAAGTTTATGCATTTCTTATTTAGTTAATCTATAAAATGAAATTATACCCTGCCATTTGCTTCTCTGCCTACACATGTAGAGCCACAGAAGTGTCCTTTCTACACTAGTCACTACATTAATCTGAATGTTGTCACCAGCACTCAGATTTCAAATGTCATTGAAACAGTCTGAAAAATATTAGCTACTAAGACAAAAAGTAGAATTTGGAGCTGAATTTGTTTTTTTGCAGAACCTTGTGTAGTAGCCTTTAAAAAATGGACCCACCTGAACAGAATGGGAAGGGCTGCCTGGCAGAGAGACAGAGTTTGTCCCAGAGGGGACACTGTAGGCTCTGAGGGCAAGTGAAGCTCTTTTGAAAGCAGCCCTGTTAGAAGTGGGAGGGGTGATGTAACCCCAGCAAAGTTTTGAAATAGAGCCATTAACAAAAGCCCAGGAAGGGCCCTGAGCTGGGATTGGCTTAGAGGCTTGGATAAAAGGGGAAGCAGATTTCCCATGGGAGGGAACAAGAGAGAGGTGGAGGTGGGATTCAGAGTCTCAACACAGTGGTTCCCTCAGAGAGTCCCTGAGAGAGCCCTGTGAAAGCAGCAGCAGAAGCTGCAATGGAGTAACACAGTATCCAGTATGATACAGTACCCAGTTCTTCTTTCCAGCCTGGGAGGCTGCTGCGGCAGGATCAGGCAGGGACTGCTTGTGTGGAGACTCCAAGCCTGGAGAGACCTGACTGCAGCCGGTGTGGCTGGGTGAGCACAGCAGATCCGGGGTGTGGGGCGGGGGGGACAGGGACTGCCAGAGTCTGCCCTAGTTTCCCTGATGGGTGAGGGGCCCCAGGGGCAGGCGCAGCCCAGGGAGGGGCTGCATTTGCCGGGGCTGTGACGCTGTGTGGGACAGGAGGGTTGCTACAGCCTGCAGCGCAGACACTGTTCACAGAAGAGCCGGGGAAGGGAGTCAAAGGTAGGGGGAGGCTGTCTTGCAGGGTCTGCAGAAAAGGAGTCACCACTTGCTGCTCGGAGACCCTTGCTGCCCGGAGACTCCAGGAGCACGGAGGTGGACACCAGCACCAGGGAGCGTCCACAGACCACATGCAGGGACACAGACAGTCCCGCTCCCTGAGATACCCTGCCAGGGACAGTGCACATGGGATCCCCAGTACACTGTGTGCAAGTGAGAGACTGTGTAAATAAGTTCTTGAGGGTTTATTAGTCAGTATATCCATGTGCTTATTTAATGATTATTTGTTATGTTGTAAATAATTAAATCTTGTAAATAGTTTGAAAATTGTCTGCGAGGGTGCTTGATTGTAAAGGGAGGCTCTCTGCTCGGGGGTACTGCAGCAGCTTCCCAGGGGGGCTGGGCAGGGCTACTGGCTACCGGGTACCCCAGGATCCCATTATTTAGGTGAGGGCGCATGTAGTGTTGCACCCAGGGTTACGCTTGTTTCAGTGATGTAATTTAAGTTTGGTTAATGGTTTGAATTTATTTAACCTGCTAGCCATAATGCCATGACAAGACTAATAAAACTTTGCAGCCAAGTTAATTTTCAAGAAGACAAAATTTCATGAGTACAGAGTTAGGTTCTAACTCTCCACTTCACGTGCCCTGAAATCTATGGGGATGTTTGAGGTCTGAACCTAGCTTTGGATCCAAATTTTGCAAGTGGTCAGCATCTGCAAATTATATCTCTTCTTTGATCTAAACACTCCTGGCTGGTGGTATCTGAAATCTAGAGACAGATTTTGTTTCCTTATCTTTGGGCTGTTCCTGCAGTGGACCATCTCTGCAGGGTAATTGATTTATGTTTAACCTTTTTTTTTTTTTTTTTTTTTTTTTGATAACTTCCTGGATGTGAACATTTAGTTTGCCTGCTAGGATAAGAACAAGTGAACAGACAGATGTTCTTAGAAAATGGATGTTCTAACACAATATTTTTTGTTACGGCATGAAAATGTACCATAATTTAAAGGATTTCAAAGATTTTGTTATAAAGAACAAAATCACTCCTGGTGTAGAAAGGTTTCCATAAGTCCATCTGCAAGATAACCATATTTTCATAATCAAATAGGAGGACTTTTATAGAAACATTTTATTCATAAAATGAATTTGAAAAGATCCACTGAAAAAAAAAAGAGCTTTTGATGCAATTTGGACTTTATCTCCTGTTACTATACAGCCTTCCTTCATGTGCAACTTCTGTGGTCCAGTTACTTACCTATAAATCTAGTTGAACAGCATCTCACAGGATTGGTGTAAGGATACATGCAGTAAAGATTATGGGGTGTTTAAATAATATGGTGAGGGCAGCCATGTAAGTACTTAGGATAGACAGACAGGCAGAAAGGCAGACAAAGGGTAGAAAGAATTATGTTCTGGTTTAGCTGATCCACTTCTTTGTGTAAAACACATTGCCCATTGATTCTGCAGGACAACAGGTTGTGTGCTCCCTACTTGCAGAGATGTGCCCCAGGGAATATCTGCGGCATGTTTCTGCAAGGGTGAAGACAGAAGTGACAATTTTCTCCTGATCTGGCCACAGAAAGTGTTTTATAGTTCTAACCAAACACAAGTACATAGCTGCAGACAGCTTAAAAATGGCAGATTGGGTGAAAATCTGACCCCTCATGCATGAGGTATCAGATAAAGATGTTTCAAAATGTAGCATCTTGTAACTTAGGTCTGTGGAGCTCTAGCCCATCACTGTTTTCAGCCACGGTGCCATGAGGGGAAAGGAAACAGAGAGAATTTGGTCTGGGGTGGGTTTCATTACACTCCCCCCACCAAATAGGGTGGGGCAGGTGTATTGGAGCCCCCCCTGCCCGAAGTGGTGGGGGAGCTCCAATTCACCCACCCCACCCTTCAGCACCAGCTGGGAAGCCCCAAGAATGAGCTCCTTCCACTGTTCTTCCCCCCCTCCCATTCGGAAAACAGTGAGCACTAGGAGAGAGCCTGGCCATTGCTATGGGAATGTAGCTGCAGGATCCCAGCCTCAGCTAGATTGTGGAATAGCCCTGGAATAACAGTGAACTTCTGTTTGGTCTAGGGTAACATTTTAATTCAGAAAGCTTTGGACAAATATTTTTGAGTTACAGCTGGGCTCTGCACTTCTGCCTGCACCTGAAGTGTGAAAAGCCAGGCAGGCACTCCTAGAGCTTCAGCAGCCTAATCCTACACAAAAATTTCCAGGGCATACAGGATCAGACCCGCAAGCCTTAGGAGCACCTGCCCAGGGTAACTGGAAAGCACTGAGCTGCCTGTGGTTTCTCACCATAAAACTAACAGATGTCTGGTGCAATAAAGTAAAAGAAACTATTAACACCTGTTGTTGAGGCTACAAATGTAGGCATTTGTGGTGTAACAAATGGTCTAGACATTCATTTGCTTTTCCTTTTTGCCACCATAAAAATTGTGTCTATTTATACCCAGACAGCCCAAGAGCTGAATCAAGTCTTTTGATTCCGTGTATACTCACCATGCAGCCTGTCCTTATTTGTTAATTTATGGCTGGAATATCTTTATCTGAATATCTTTATCTGGTTATGAGATTTGGTTTAAAGGTGTCCGTGTGTTCTGAAGCTTTGTTTAGGACAGATGGTGAAACATTTGCTCTTATCTTGAGAATGCAGTAAAATACATGTAAAAATAAGAGGAATGCCTTCTGTTTACAGGTAATGTCTATTACCTTTTTAGTCTTACAAAAGGGTGAGAATAACAAGCCTGTCAGCCATGTCCTGTGGTGTGTTTTGGACATACCATCCAGTTTTTTAAATAGTATTCAAATTAGTTCCCACTCTTGTATTTACATTTTCCCCTGAAGTAAGCTAATGGTATTTTTATCTTAATTTTACTTCCCCATCTATAAAAATAGTATTACTTCATGCTATATCCTTCACATAATACCTTAGAATGAGAGCACATTATGTAAGTCCAGTGTTATCATAGAGGAAATGTACTTTGCTGCATTACACAGTTCAATTTAGATTAGGAGAATGAAAACACTATGGGCAAAAATGAAGGGAGGAATCTAGGTTTTTAGAGTTAAGAAACTAAGGGAAAATATTGTACAGATACCATGGATAAGTTTAAAATACACTTGGGTAGATTGCAAACATATTTCCCATCAATTCTACTTACATATATAAACTCTTTTTGCTTTTCCTTGGGTTTATGAAATAGGGTGCCAAAACCATATGGTGGTTCTTCAAGAAAAGGCCTAATTATCAGAATTCCAAATATCCAGAATTCATTTTCATGCAAACTACTGAATGCTTATCCCTTTTGAGAACTAGACCACTAAAGCCCCAGTTCATCATTATAATTCACATGTGCAGACTGGGGGTCTCTACCTGGGTACAGCTATCCATCTCATGGGTTTTATTGGGTGTACTCTCCATTTTGGGTCTGAACTTCAGTTGCCCATTCTTGAAAACCTGGGCCTATTAATTTATTCAGTCTCTGATGAAAAAGGTAGATAAGCACTGTTGTATCCTATTATATTAAGATACATTCCATCTTCTTATGTGACATCTGGATATGCCACTTTATGTGAAATGACATTAAAAACCCATATCTTATTCCCACCGAGATTTCTAGTGGAAATTATTTTTCAACGATATTTCTCTTCCGTAGTGAACTGATTTTCCTTTTCTTTCATATTCCAGATGATTTGTAAATGCTATTCCTTTTGAACTTTCTTTCAGGGGGGAAATCAATATTTTGATTTTTAAAAATGTAACAGCCAGGAAAACTTCTTTTCTCAGTATAAAATCTGACTGCAATATGCAAAAATCACTACTATCAGATTCCATTAAAATAGCAACAATAATGAAAGTAATAATATCAGAATAAGTGCCATATATCTTGGATTTCTACATGTACAAAAGCAGCTGTATAGCTAAGCTAAGTATTGGCCAGTATTTTTCTTTTAAATTGCTTATTTTTGATACCGTTTTAGGACTGACTGAAAACTCAGCCATAGAAATAATGGGCATTTATACATGTACTCTGGGAGTGGGAGGGAGGTGGGGGGAGGCACTCTGACAGCCACTCTAATTAAAGTTCCTGGAGCATTATGTGTATCAGTGTCCCTGTGCTGAAACATGGCAGAGGCAGTGCTTCAACTAAAGCTCATCAAATAAGCTTTAATGAGTTCAAATGCCCCTGCCACCATTTTTCATCACAGAGATACTGATACAAGTGATGCTGAAGTCTGCTGGAGCATTACCATGCTCCATCAAACTCAGTTAATTGAGTCTGCTCTGACGTGCTGTAGTTACAGTGCATCAGAGCAGCCTCGCTGCACATGTATAGGCACTCAATCTTCTCATACTAGTTAGGACTATTTGAAAGAAAAAAAGAGTTGCAAATTTGGGTCCTTATTTTGGGTAACACCTACCAGATAAATTGTCTTTAGAATTAATGGACACGACCCTAAATTTTCCTGGAGGTTCAAGTTAGAAGTGTACATACAAGAAAAATATTGCTTCAGATCTGAGAAGCAATGGGGCAGGAAAACTAGCTTAATTTGGCAACTGAAGGACTGGCATAGGTTAGAATAATATGTTAAAGGTGTAGCAGCAGCTACTCCACCATAGTTTTCAGAGGCATTCAGGTCTATGATTTCTTCTCAAGCTCTTCCCAGAAATGTGGCCTGTGGCTTAGAAGCCACAATATAGCCTACTGCATATTACAGCATGCAAAGTAGCAGAAGCTACAATTACCCTGTTTCAGTATAGAAAACAAAACAGTCAGTGCTTGCCTTCACAAAGCTCCCACTTGTACATTTTTGGTAAATTACATTTACATGTGATCAGGAAACTTGGAACTGGAGGTTGGAGCCTAGTCTCTTTACAAACAGGGTGTCAAATATGGATTTTTTTGCCATTTCTTCATCTGGGAACATCCAAAAATAACCATGAATAGGAAAAGCAGCTGAGGGGCTTCATTAAAGAGTGGCCAAAACTAAACTGTAGCTAGGTACAGACATTATACTTTTACTAGTATAATTGCTTGGAAACCAGTCTAAACTCATAACAGTAAAGATGTTCAGCACACATAGGCTGGTTTAAAATGGTGGAACCCAGTCTAAGATAGACCTGGATCAGTGTGCACTCAGACTTAATCAATTTAGGTTAGACCAGGCAATCACATTTCTGTACCAGATCCCCTACTGATTCATATTAGGTGTCTGTCCTCCAGCATCCTAGGCATCTTTGGACCCCCACACTAGGCTCCCCTTACAGAAAGGCATGCTGCCACTCACTCTATGCTTGGCTACTCCGGCCAAATGCCCAGCCGGCCCCTCCCCTGGCCTCTCCTAGAGCTGTGTCAGCACAGTGGTTGATGATAACAGGGGGAAGGGGTGTTTGGCCATACCCTGCAGCCTGGTTAGTCTCCCTAGGTCTGTGCATGTGTGGAAGTTCTTGGGTGGATGTGCAGGAGTGCACCATGGGACACCCCCATGTCCCTTGCAAATGTACACAGCCCCAGGGAACACACCCAGGCTGCAGGGGACTGGCAAGCATGGGTGCCTCCACTACCTAACTGCAGCTGACATGTCTGTGGCTGACCATGATGGGGGAGGTTGGGGAGGCATGATCCCACATGCCTGGCAGTCAATCTGGGGTGGTCTGGCTGTTTAGCAGTCTCCATCAGCCCAGGGAGCCCACTGGGAGGTGTGCTGTAGTACCCCCAACTCATTGGTCTTGGCCAGGGCAGGCAGCCTACAAACCCCATCCCCCCTCCCCTCAAAGGGCAAACATGTGTTCTGTTTGCTCCCTAACAAACCTATGCTGCTTACAGAAACTCATGTAAGTTTAATAAATTCCACCTTAGGCTTTTGAATATACTTGTCCTGTATCACTTTGTGGAGAAGGAACATGGAAAAGGAGAAGTTGGTCAGATATTCTAGATTTTGCTTCCCTAAACAGTAGGGGTGTGTGAAAGGGGCCGTATTCAATTTGGATTTGGATTCAGACTGAATCGGGGATAGTGATTCTATTTGATGATTCGAATCACCATCCCCGATGGGGATCAAATCCCCGAAGATTTGATGCTGACTTGGAGAATCAGTGATTCAGCCATAGACACAGCTTTAAAAGTTTTTTCTACATACCTTGAGGTACCAGGTGTGAACACGGTAGTGCTGGGGAAGATGGGGCATCCCACAGGAATGTGAGGCCCCCCCCTCATGCTTGGTGGTGAAGTACTTCCAGTCCACTTCCAGGTCTACTGACAAGTACATGGGGGCACCATCACACCCCCCCCAGCTTGGTGATTGGCTGTGGGGGGATCCTGGGTGCCCCCCCAGACCCAGGAGGCACCAGTCACTAAGCCAGGAGGGCATGGGGGCCCCCCCTGTACACACCCTGGTGGATCTGGAAGTGGACCAGAAGTGCTTCTGGTCCACTTCTGGGTCCACTGCCAAGTGTGCTGGGGAGCCCCCTGCATTTCTGTGGGACGCTCCATCCGCCTCACCATCGCAGCATTCACAAGCCGCCTGGTACCTTGAGGTATGTAGAAAAAACATTTAAAGCTGTGTCTATATCCGAATCACTGAATCTTTCTGAATCTCTCCGATTGATTTGGAGGGTTTTGATTCAATTTGGAGAGATTAAAGGGTCTCCTGATTATATTTGGATTTGGAGATTCAGTCACTGAATCAGGTCAAATCTCCACCAAATCTAGTCAGGGACTGAAGCTTCGCACAGCCCTAATAAATAGTACTTCCAATTATATTTCATGATGAAGAGGGTGATACAAGAGGGTGACCAGGTCCTTCCTACTTGCTTAGGTCATGACCTCAACTAATGGGGTACATGAGGGGTGAATAATCTTAATTAAGTTTTATTTATGTGCCTCTTTACCCACAGATGACACATTTTTGAGGAATGCCACTACAAGAGAAAAGGAAGGGTGAGAATCACATCATCTTTTGTTTGAGATTTCAGAAAAACATGTCCGTATTCATTAAATATTTTTCACTTCCTTTGATATAAAAAAATAATCAAAATCATCCCCCCCAAATAATTAACAAATTAAATAACATTTCAGACAATTTAATCAATGTCTCCAAATGAATAGCAAGTTCACAGATGTTCATCTACAGGTGTTTTTGTCACTTTCTTACTGCTGTACTTATTACTAACATACTGAACCTTGACACATGGATACATTTGTATATCATGTATTATTATGTTTAATAGAACCATCATTATTATGGTGCAAGTAAATAAAGCAAACCGAGACCTTATGGCTACAAACCTCTATTTTATGCAACTCATTAAAGTATTTTATGCAACAGCTTTGCTATATTAAAGAATGCTGAAATGACTTATATCAAGAAACTACTTAAACCACATACACAGTTGTGCTATTACTTTAGGGGGCTATAAATAAAAAGATAGCATACAAAGTCAGATACTTGAAGCACTCTTTTAATTTCTTGTTGGCTGTAACATCTGTCTCCTGTCACAAACTGAGTTATACACCCTCTGTTTGCACAGCACATCATTTAAATGTGAATCAGAGAAAAAAATACTTCTTGGAAACTTTAAACATAACTTTGCCATATTCTGACCAATTACAGCAACTTCATTGTTGTTCTCTGCTCAATGAGAGCAATGAACAAGAAGAGTTTACTGGCAAGCTACCAGATCACCAGAAATTTCATTTGTTTAGTGATATTTATCATTTTAATTTTTACATGCACTATACTTCAACTGCTAGAGGTATTTAGATTTCTAAATGGGGCCCAGAAGGATCATTTTGATGACACTCAGATGATTAGCTGAACAAAGGACTTTTCCCCTTAATTGGTTCCAGGCACAGAGTGTGATACAATACTTTTAGAAGTTTATGCTGAATTGGGTGCAAATGATGTAAAAATATTACTCAAATTGGCTGAAATTCTCCTTCACAACATCCTTCCAAACAAGCTTCCTTTCATTATAGAGTGATAAATAGCCTTTACATAACATACTTTACTTCGGTATAAAAATCAAAACCCATGCAAAAATTGCAGTTACCTTAGCAGGCATGGCCCACCTACTGAGCAAGCCTGGTTGGAGACCGCACAATTCCTTTGTTTCAACTGCTGAGTTCTGGTTTTATTCCACAGCTATTTAAAGGCACTACTAACCATCTTTTAAAGTAGACAAGGAGCTAAACATGATATGCCTCCAAAATCAGTCTCTTCCTCATTGATTCACAACAAAAGTATGAAATGTGATGGAGCAGAACATGGATTGACAACCTATGGCTCACAAAGCTGTGACATCTGCAGGAGGGAATGTCTGCAGTGATTTTGTGGCAGGTTAGCACTTTGGAGGAGAGGTGGGGAACAGCAGCACTGGCATGTGTCGAGTGGAAGCAGCCCCCTGTCATTAAAGTGGCCCACTATACCAAGGGGTTGCTGGACTAGAACATAGTTCAACGGTACAGCTGACAAGAACCTGGGTGAAAATCATGGATTTGGAAGGGCCACACCCAGAGTAAATGTTACCAGTAGGATTAGGGAAAACTTGTCCATGCTTTTTTATGACAATACTGAAATATGTATTGATGATTCTTTGTCTTCATGCTAAGGATGCAAGAGTTTAGTTCAGCTTTTTTAAAAAACCTAAATAAATGAAAACATAATGGCAATACTCTATTCCATTTATTAGATATGCAACCGGAGATAGATACCTAAATGTGATTCTATTCCACCCTGCTCAAGTCCTTGAAAATTCAATAATGCATCTACTTCTGTAAGCGCTGTCATCTCACACTTAAAACTGAATTACAAAAAAAGCCAAGGAATAGGTAGGAGCCATCTACCTATTGATAATAGTTTTTCAGGGATTTAAGTTTTTCTCCAAGGATGTATCTCCCTGCTGTAACTCATAATGCTTTGCAGGAAGTGTTTTGAGTTACAACAATCCCGCAGACCGAACAGAAGTTCATTCATGGTTCCAGGGGGGAGGGGAATCTAGCTTCTGGCTGGGAGCCTACAACCAGTTTCCTTTAGCAATGGCCCCTCCTTCCTGCAAGTTTACAAAATTTTCAAAATGGGAGGGTAAAAAGGAAGCAGGGGAAGCTTTCAAGGGATTCCTCAGCTAGTGCTGGATATGCCTTTCAGGGTCAGACTGAACTCCCAGCTCCCCTTCCCCCCTCCCTTTCCCGCCTCCCATTTAAAAAAGTGACAGGCTAGTAGGCAACACAGACAGTAGTTACAGGAAATCATAGGCGGCGTATAAGGAGAGGATGGCGGGGCATGTGCCCCCCCCAAGATTGGCTGCTGCCAACACTGCTGCTGGCATCTCCAGGCAGTTGCCACTCACCACTCCTTCCCTCCTTGCTGCCGACACCACCGCGGCAGCCTGAGGGTGGTTCCTGCTCACCGCCGCCATGCCCCTGCCACTGAGACTGTCACCCACTGCTACTGCCTGCGGGCAGTTGCCGTGCCCCCTGAGCCTCAGGAAGTACGAGTTGTTCATGCAGGAAACTCTCTATTTTGACATGTCTTCATCTGTACCCTCATTCAATGAGGTTTCAGATTTTCAGCCATTCAGTCATTTTTGAAGCTCTCTGCAGCCATGCACTTGTGCTTGGTCTTGGCTATAAAGTGCCTTCTGTGGCCAGATAGGCTGAACATTGTCACTTCTGTCTCTGCCCCAAGTTGATTGCATCAGTTGTGGAAGAACTGATGGAAGAATTGATAGATGAGCTGGTGTTATCTTTTATTAGACCAACTGGAAAATGGCAAGAAAATTGTCCTTTTCTTCAAGCTTTCAGGATCAAAGTCCCTTGGTCAGGCTCTGGGAAAAGTATAGATGGTGCAAGATGGTAAAAAGTCCCCACAGGTAGGAAATAAACTTCATTTTTGCACAGAGGGAGCTGAAGATGGAAGGCTGTCCCTCTGGGTCCATGAGGGACTTCAAGGAAGAACAACAAGGACATTTTTTTTACCTCTCTGCCTGCCATCTGACACCTCCAGGGAAGGAATTCTACCTGATCAACACATCAAAGAGCTACTCAAAACAGCACACAAAGACACTCATGGACCCAGAGGAACAGCCTTCCATCTTCAGCTCCCTCTGTGCAAAAAATGAAGTTTATTTCTGACCTATGGGGACTTTTTACCATCTTGTACCATCTACACTTTTCCCATAGCCTGACAAAGGGACTTTGATCCCAAAAGCTTGCAGAAAAGGACAGTTTTCTTGCCATTTTCCAATTGGTCTAATAAAAGGTATAATTTTGGAACCAAGAGCTCTAGTTTTCTGTATGTCTTTTTGTCTCAGACCAACAAGGCTACCAAGTACAGCCCTGATAACACTTAGGCACTTGACTCCCAGAGCTGGTATATAGTCATAATTCCCAAAGGGAGAGAGTTATCCAAGTTCCTTTGAGCATCAGAGCATACAATATGCAAGGTTTTTGTTATTATCAGACTAGAATAGCCAGTGACTTGAGTCTTGTTCTGGGTGGTCTGATCAGGGAAGAGCCATAGTTTCAGGCATTGATGCTGACTTGAGAGAAAGTGTTTCTTTTCTACATGGTCTTTACTTTCATAAGCTGCCATTTTCTGCTACTCTGCCCCAAGGATTTTCTTTGTAGCTTCAGGGATAAATTGGAGCCAGGAATTCTAGATAAACAGCATGCCCAGTCTTCTTACAAAGGTAAATTTGGAGGCCATAAGTCACTGTGATAAGTTCCATCATAATAGCCATTGTTTTCCAGTATCTGCCAATACAATTCAGCATTTTTTTTTCTGGTGGCAGGGGGAATTAGGTGGTGTGGGGGATCCATATCAAGAAGTTTGATGATATTTTACTGCCTTGACAACTTAAAAAATAGTTAAAGGTTAACTTATTCTAATAAAAATATACCTTTCTAAAAATAGTTACTAACCTAATCAGAACATGCTTTTATCATAAATTCTCTTATAATAGTTGCTTTTCCCCCAATGCAGGAACTAAATATAGGCAAATTTATAACACTCTCTATTAATAATCTAAAACAGTGTTTTTTAACCTGTAGTCCACAAACCCCTGGGGGTACACACTTACAATTCAAAGGTGTCCATACCTCCATTTAAAATTTCCAAAGGGGTCTGCACCTCTATTAAAAAAAATTAAGCGTCTACACATAAAAAGGGGGTTCTAAAATATAGAAAAGTAGCTTTTTCTTAATCAGAAAAGGGTGGTGTCACAAGTTATCTTTGAACCACTAAGAAAGACATTTAAAATGGGACCATGCACCCATAAAGGGCTTTAACCTATGTTAAGTATCTGCTAGAAGTTTTGCAGTTAAGCCACTTAACATGAGGGTTGTCTATTAACCATTCTACTCTGGTTGAGATAAGTTATTGTTAGTCAGTTCCTCAGTGATACAGCGATCAATTTGCAGCCCTCCAGCATTTCAGGATGCATAGCTCCCTGCTGCTTTACCCCTTTCTACCTTCCAAACCTCTACTGATCCCACCCTGCTCCGATTGCCCTTTCCCCCACACATACCTCCATGCTGAGACCAGGTGTTCTCAGCATTTTAAGTATGGCAAGACCATGCAGGGAGACCATGGAGCCAGAGGAAACCTGCTTCCCCTGGCTCCAGGGTCAAACTGCTTGACAGTTTTGTGATAGCATGGGGTGGCCAGACCTTAAGTGCAGAGAGACCATGCAGCAGGAGAAAGCATGCTTCCCATTGACCAAGGTCTTGCCACCCAGCAGCTCCACCTTCCCCCACGGGGCATTATCCATGGTGACAGGGAAGCATACCTCTCCAGGCCCACCTCCCACCCACCCCTCTCCCTCGGACCTGACATGGAGACGCTCGAGGGAAAGCTGCCCTCCCCCCACACTACCCACCTGGCCAGTGGGGAAACAAGGGAAAATGGTCAGAGAGATGTGGGAAAGTTTCAGTTTACCTGAGGCAAAGGGCTCTTACCCATGCCTTGTGTCTAATGTAAAGATCTTGGGGGTGACTAGGAAGGGGTGGAAGGTCCAGTTTGGCACAGGTCTTTGCAGGCAGCTACCTGAGCTTTGCTTACCAGCCCACTCTCTCCTAGGCTGGGACAGGACAGTGGACGATTTGTGGGGGGAGCTGGGGCCCCTGTAACCCCCTCCCACCTGGGATCAGGACCAAGAGAGATCACCAGGGCTTGTTGCAGGCCATTGATGCTTGCCTTTTCCAATCCCCTCTCCCCTGACTGGAGTGGGAATGCATAGCCCTCTATGCCTCAGTATCCCACTTCTAGCCTGCATGAACCTTCTACCCCTGACCTGACCCTGGCTCCCCCAGCCATCCTGAAAGATTGCTCAGCCTTCCTCAAATAAAAATGCTTTAAATAAACATAAAAAACACTTTACATAACCTTACACCATTTAAGCAGACCAAGGAGGGCTGATGCTGAGGATTTTTCCTCCATGGTTGATTCCCATCCCCCATGCTAGCCAGCCCCCACACCCCCTGCTGATCTCTACCCACTGCTGCCAGCCACTCACTTCGTTATGCCTCAGTTTTTCTGGTTCTCAGATTTTCCCTGGCATGCTCTGTGCCATGCAGTAAGCATACTAGTTCTCAGCTTTGTGCCCTTACTATTCCTTTCCTCTGCGAATTCTCAGGCTAGGACAGCTCACCCATCCCAGTCAGCATCACACCTCTTGTCCACAAACCAACCCCCAGCCCAATCCAAATTCAATGAGACACATGCAAGATTTTGGTCGTTTAACATTTGATTTAATTCTTTTTTAATTCCTTTCTCTTTCCTCCCCACCCCTCTTCACTGCACCATTTTTTCAAGATTTCTCCCCTCTAACCCTCAGCTCTGGCTTGGCTCCTGCTGCTGTGGACAGAGGGCAGCCACAGATCTCAGGCTGGTTTTCCTGCCTCCGAGCTTCTTGCTACCCTCTCCCAGGGGAGGGGGGGAGTCCTGATTCCTGCCCACACCCCGACTTGCCAGGCCCTCTAGTGACAAGTCAGCAGGTCTGAAATGGCATTAAGCCTTAACCTGTGACTGCTCTGAAACTATTCTAATTTTATGACAGTATAACATTCCACAGATTTAAGATGTTTCAAAGGTAACCTGTAACAGCACCCTAAATCCCACTTGTATTTAAAACAGGCTTAGATTTGAGGTGTATTTGGGAGCATTGTATCACATGTAAGTTATGCCCATCACCCTGAGCTACATATATCCCAACTACTTTGGAACTAAATTTTGGTCTAATGCAAGGATGATTTCTGATTCCTTAGCACTCTGTGACCCCACAGTTTGTGAACTGGAGTGTTTAATCTAATCAATGACACAATTAGAGAATGAGATATGAATTTTGAGTCTGATTTTTAGGTTCCTATAACCTTTGCCCTTTTTGTTTCTATTGCATATAAAATCGATATGGAAAAAATGCTGTCTACATCAGTATAGAGAAATCGTGACTTCTTCTGCAGTTTTTATGAGGTGTGATGGGCTGGAAAAGAACAATCTGGAGGCCGTATAACTTTGCATATAAAAATCACGAACAGAAGCTACAGCAAGCATACACACCACAGACTGTTTTATTTATAGCTACTTTTGCCTGAGAAAACTTGGAAAATAGAACTGCAGTAATATATGGTTCATCCAAGATGTATATAGATATATCCCAATTAAAAGGCATTCTCCTGAGAGAGATGGAGCAAGGACCATATCACTCAACAATCTTGTAAGACAGCTCCTTAGCCCATTCACTATATTCTACATTATGGGAATCTGAATTTACTGCTTTTAAACAGAAACTGGTTCATGGGTAAGAAATGTTCTTTAAAACTCATCAAGAGCAGTGGATACCCACAGTCACAATTCAAAGGGGTCCACACCGCCATGCTCAAGTAAGTAATTATACACATATAATGAATGGTCTGCTTTGCTTTTAGACTATCGGGATTTTTTTCTCCAAATGCTCTCAAGGTATTTCTTAGCGAGAGTTCTACCCATATGTTGGACCATCGTCATGGGGCGCAGGAGAGAAAAATGAGTGTTGCTTAATATCTGAGAAAATATCTTAGTACTGCTTCCAAATTATAAAATGCTTCCAACTGAAAAGATGTATAAGCCTACTATAAACATTTTAGCTTATTTAGTATGTAGATGGCAGGAAGTGCATTTGCTAGCATGTGGAAGCCCCAAACAAGACCTGCATGCAAACAAAATGAAAAGGTAATGCCTGCTCTTTGGGCGTAAAATCTCCATCAGTGACATATTCCATAGTCAATTGTACAACTGATGGACAACAGGGCTATGTAGTAAATAAGAGCTAGAAACTAAAGCACTAAACATAGAGGAGGATCAAAATCAGACTAAAAATTTATATCTCATTCTCTAATTGTGTCATTGATTAGATTAGACACACCAGTTCACAAACTGTGGGGTCACAGAGTGCTAAGGAATCAGAAATCATCCTTGTATTAGACCAAAATTTATCACATTTACTACCCTGCTTTAAAAGTTGCATTTATGCCAAAAGGGGTTCCACCCTCACGGGATGCTCTTTCTAATGGATGAAAAGGACATTTTGTATTTGTAAAAAATCACCTCTTTTTGATACTATTTGTTAGTTGGATTTAGCTGGACCCTAATTTATCCTCTACTATGTACAAAAATACTTGAAGCTAAAAAGAACCCAGAACCAAGGCAATCAAAAACTGCTTTTTAGGAATGTAAGCAATAAGCGCACACACACACTGCAAAAACACTCTTAGCTCTCTGCTCTGCTAACATAGATGGTAGACTCTTAACAGATGGTGGACTCTCAGTTGAATCCAAGATCTAGATCAGTGAACCTCCATCTAGCTAACAGGTGGGATTGACAGATCTGAGGATCTTCCTTTAAGCCATCCTTGACACAATGTGTCATTTCGATAGGTTCCTATTTCTTCTTACTGACTTTTACCTTTCATCCTTTACTTTTCTTCATCTGAATAGCTAGATACTTCAATGATGAAAGTTATAGAATAAAATCTAGGAGAGAGAAAATTCCTACTTCTCTCCCTTAATGTAATATTTATTGGAAAATAATACTCCCCCTCCATTTAGAGAAAGTCACCTAATCTGGATGTCTGCTTCTGACAATTCAGTTCTACTAATTTTAGCCAATGGGATATAGATATCCCATTGTTTATAATTATTATACACACATACATATGCATGTGTACACAAACACACACACACATACACACACAGTATAAAAATGGGATATATATATTCCATTGGCTAAGATTGGGCTAATATTTATATTAGTCACTACTGCTGTAAAAAGATGCAGAGCGCAAAAATCCTCTCTCATTTTTTTTTTTGGTCCAGCATTATTAGTCACCTTTGAACACTTGATTACATATCTTTGGGTAATAACAGTAATCTATGTTCTCAATTCAACAGCTCTCGGTATTTTAACAAGGAGGAGGCATGCATGGTTCTATTCACAAATGAGTGCTATGTCTGTAAATTCTTTAAGTCTGAACTGCTACAAGCATTATAGTAACAAAATACTAAATCCTATTTGGACATTGAAGCTATTTAGATTGGAATTTTTCTGATAATATTTCACACATCCCACAGCCATCTATATGCTAATGTTTCCAACAGATTATCAGATGTTACTTCTACACAACCTTTTTTCCCATAAATGACCTGTCATATGCATAATGGCATCTGCATTTGGTGACAGTTTTTATTTTATCTAGCAGAAATTGCAGGTCTATAAAGAAACTAATTATATAGTTTCACAGTTGATAATATGGTTTCTAGTTTTATAACTAGTAATGTGAAAACTGATTCAGGTAAAGAAAAAAAATCTTTTAACTCAAGGGATTCCCAGGGATCTCAACCATTCTTAGAAATAACAGATAATTCTTCACACTTCTGAGTTTAAAACATTGGTTATTTATCTTCTCTGAATAAACTTGTTCTTTCCATTATAGAATTTCTTCTCAAATTGCTTTTTCACACCGTACTTGCTCATTAAGCCTGCACTGTCATAGCAAAAAAACCCCAAACAAAATGGCTCAGGGCTCCCAAAATACAATCAAGTACTAATCCTTGGGAAAATCAGACTTTTCTTGGGTCAGAAGAAGAAATAGGTGTTGCCATGGTTACAATGTAAACTAAACCTCTTCTTGTCCCTCATGAGTTCATCCCTTAGGGGATGCATCTAGCCTCTTTCACTTGTCAAGGACAAAACTAAGTAGTTCAACCTCTGTTTGGATCTCAGGCAACAGCCAGTCTCTTTTGTAACCTCTTCACAATACAAGCTCAACCTAGCACCTGTATTTCCTTTTACCTTAAAAATCTGAGACAGAGAGTGATTCAAATGGTTCAAGAACAGCTTCTTCAATAGAAAAATGTTTTTTTCCCCCACTCAAATGTTTTCTCCCCCACTCAAACAATTAAAGCCTGTGAACATGATTCCCCTAATTCTCCCTTGACAGCTTTTTGATAGTCCTCTGCCTGCCAGTTGACCCCATATTGAACTGGGAAAGGCAGACTTACTTCTCCATCATGCTGCCCGTGTATTAGAGATTTCCCTGAAACAACTTCCGATATACAGCACATTGCCCCAACTCCTGCCTAGCTCAGCATGTTTAAAGATTTAGGGCTAATTTTTTTCTACCTCTTGAGCATCTAGATGGACTTGGGTGCCAAAGTGGGATCTATTCCTCCTTTTTTGAGTCCCTGAGAATCTAATGATGTATCTACTTTTGCAACTGTTGTCATCTTACAAGACTGAGTCACAAAAAGCAACAAAAAGAAGGATGAGGAAGAGGAGGGACCCACCCAATTATTGTCTAATAGATTCTCAGGGATTTAAGAAGGGAAATCAAATAAAAAGGCCACTTACACGCTTATTATATAATAGAGTCTAACCCCTAGTGCCCTTTGATTCTGTGTTCCACCTAGGAAAAGTAAACTTTGCCCTATATATAGTTATCAGGCTGGAGGAATTTCCCAATAAATAGCTCCCCCAACTCTTTCCTGAAGCATCTTGATCATTTTTTGTGTCAGTCCCTTACCTCTGCCATCATTATTTCTTAGTCTTCTTGGCTAGGGACAGAAATTATGCATAAACCAGTATAAGTGCTTGGAAACTGGTGCAAATCTGTAACACAACAGAAGTTCAGTGTGCATGAACCACTTTCAAAATGGCCAAATGTGGTTTAAGGTAAATCTGGAGGGATGTAGCATCAGCCTTAACTGATTTATGTTAAATCGGATTATTGAACTTCTGTCCCATATCCTCTCCAGATCCAAGTTAACTCCAGTCCCCCAGCATCCCAGGATACTTTGTACCTCCCCTGAAACCCTCGCCCCACCACAGGGGTGGGAGGAGGGGCTCTTTGGCCCAAGCTATCTGTTCCAGCCAAATAGGGAGGTGTGCTCTAGTGACTCCCAGCTTCTGGCCTGGGCCACTGTAGGCATGTGGCTGCATTTCCAGAATCAAAAGCAAATGTCTGTTCACTTGCTTATTGGTTCAATCTACACAGCTTAGACTAACCTGTGATGATTGAATCAATTCAGCCTCAGATTTTTGACTGTCTTTACTTAGACCTTTGGTTTAACTAAACACAGCATACTATCATACAGGCAAATTGAGATAGCAAATACTATTTGTAGGAATAATACACACAGCTTCCACACATTCCACACAGCAGCAATTGGACTTCACATACAACCTCTGGGGCCACCAAAAGAACAGCATTCTGTCTCAGCTTTAAACAGCAGTCCATATCTATGTACATGCACCTGTTGGGCATAGCATCTGTGTGCAGTACCTGACATAGTAGGAACTGATTTCTAATTAGGACCCGAGTGTTACTGAACCACCCCAGGCATACACACTTGACAGGATAAACAAACTTTAACCATGGATGCTGGCCTTCTGAACTGATGCAAGTAATCATTATTTTCCATGACAAAGGAATATGTCAACTAAACTATTTTAAGCCTATTCCCATGAGAAACTTGCAAGTTTGTATTTGTTAGCTACTTCCTCTGTGTGAGCTCATTCCTTGTTCTGGTTTCTGTTCTGAGTATAAGTCTGACTTTCAGATTTATACAGAAGCATCGTCCCTACCCCGTTTCTTAGTACAGCTTAGCTCACAGGGGAACAAATCACTATGGCTAAAAATAGACATTTCAGAATGAAGCAGGTCACCTGTGTCACTGTGATGCAGCACAGCTGATCTGCTTCATTGGGCAAAACACACATTGCCCCTTGTCCCACCCTTCATGGAGTTGGACAAGGGGCAATGCCATCTCCCCACTTTCCCCACCAGCCAGACCCATCCTTGGTGATCACTGGGACATGGGTCTAACTGAGCAAGGGAGAAACAGGTCTTTTCCCTACCCAGCCATGCCCCAGGTCTGGGACTGGCTGAGCGGGGAAGAGCTTTTCTCTCTTATGTCCTGGGTTTGGCTGGGCAAGGAAAAGCCCTTCCCAGTTCAGCCAGACCTGCTCCTCCACAATTGGGTAGTGGGTCTGGCTTAGTAGGGAATTTCAATTTCCCCATTTACAGACAGGCACCCCAAGATTCCTCAGGGTGTTTCTCTGTAAGCAGGGAAAGAAGGCAGGTGCTTCAAGGGCTTGAGGGCCTAGGCTGTCACAAGAGTCCAACCAGCTCTGGGTGCTTGTGCTTTTCCACCATGGAGATAATAGACACCTGGCACAACACAATGGCAATCTGCTACCACCTTTTGTTGCACTGATGATTTTCCTTTTGTGTGGCATAACACAAGGTACCAACATTAATTTGCTCAGCTTTTGTGCCACCATAACATTTTTCATGGTGGTACAAATGAGATGTTAGGCAATGTGTTTCCACCCTTTGTTGTTATGATCTGGTTTTGTGACACATGAAGCTAAGTTTCACAGCAAGCAAGTCATTTCAACAATTTACTAAAACAATACAATAGTACTATCCATTCTCTAAACCAGTGGTTCTCAACCTATTTGCCATAGTGGGCCACATGTGCAGCTCTCAGTGTGTTATGTGGGCCACATCCACACAACTTACTTCTTGTGTATCCATTAAAAAATGTTTTGTATATGTTATCCGACAGTAATGCAGGATGTCACATGGGCTGCAGCCTGTGGGTTGAAAACACTGCTTTAAGTTATTCCTGTGAAGCTTTTTTTAAACAGTGAGATTACAATTGATAGTAGATATTTATTCTGCATATTATAGAGCTATTTTGAACCATTAACAGTAACAGAACCAACTTTTTCACAATGGTTCCAAGTTTCCAGTTTATTTTCCTTTCTTGCAATGGCTAAATGCTCAGTTTTTCATTTCTCTTGTCTTTTTAAAGTTCACCTTGCGGTTGGTCATGCTGGACATTATTTCTATTGTATATCAAGATCAATCTTGAGAAAAGCAGATCTGGTTTTGAATCACTGCTTTATGAATCAGTTTGAGATGTGAATAAATAGCAGTATTTATTAGGGGTGTGTGAAGCAGGCCATATTTGATTCAGATTTAGCCTGATTCAGGGGATAGTGATTTGACTTGTTGATTTGGATCACTGTCCCGATCAGATTCAGCCAAATCCAAATCTGAAGATTTGATGCCGATTTGGAGAATCAGCGATTTGACCATAGACACAGCTTTACATTTTTTTTTTTTTTATACATACCTCAAGGTACCAGGCGTGACTCGTGAATGCTGAGATGGTGGGGTGGATGGAGCATCCCACAGGAGTGTGGGGTGCACCCCATATGCTTGGAGGTGGACCTGGAATTAGACCAGAAGTACTACCAGGTCTGCTGCTGAGCACGCGGGTACCCCCCCCCCCCCTTTTGTACCCCCTGACCCAGGAGGTACCAGTCACCAAGCCAGAGGGTGGGATGGGGGTCCCCCATGTGCCCCACGGAGGACCCAGAAGTGCTTCTGGTCCACTTCCGGGTCCACTGCTTAACACAAGGGGGACCCCCCCCCAACACTTCTATAAGATGCTTCATCCACGCCACCATCTCAGTGTTCAGGAGCTACCTGGTATCTAGAGGTATGTAGAAAAAATATTTAAAGCTGTGTCTATGTCTGATTCATCAAATCTTACTGAAATCTCTCTGAATCCATTCAGAGGGTTCCAATTCAATTCGGAAAGATTACAGGGCATCCTGGTTCGATTTGGATTCGGAGAGTCGGCTGCTGAATCAGGCCGAAACTCTGCCAGATTGAATTAGTGACTGGAGCTTCATGCAGCCCACATATTTATCTAGCTATAATCTAGTTCATAACCATAATGGTCTATTTGAAGAGAACTGGTTTACCGAATAAATAGTGTTGTTGCAAATTGGTTGTCTAGCTCTAATCTACAGCTGCTATGGCAAGGACATCCTTTCTTTTATACCTACTGAATATACATTTTGCTGACTTTGCATTGTTTGTTTATCTTACACTTATTTTTTCACAGATACTGAATTTAGGTAAATCAAATTAATCCCCTAGTTAGATTGAATGCATCTTCCCTGTGGCAGCAATTTGCAGGAAGGAAAGACAGAAACAGTTCATGGTACTCAAACACTATTGCAATATTCACCTCACATCACCTATATCATATCACTTATCATGAAAGCATCTAGAATCACTAGCACAGCCCACCCACATCTTCTCAACATATTCTCTAATCACTGAGTGAAGCCATCCGTAAGTAGGTCACTCACCCTGCTTCCTTATCAAGGCCAGTTAGTTTTGAGTTTAGGTTGCCAGTTAGTTAATTTTAGCTGGGGCACCCTTGCCCCACATCAAGCAAAGCAAATATCAAATAAAACCAAAAGCTGTGGTCTTTTTCAAACTTAGAAAGGAGCAAGCTAGGCTCAAACACACCAGCCTTCTCTCTTTCACATTCTCCTCCTGGAACTTTTAAGCTTTTGTTTCTCTACCCTAATTCACTTAGCAGTTTCAGCTGCTGCCAGCCTTCTAGCCAGGCAGACTCTTAACTACCGACTATGTGAAGCTGGGTCTCAAACTGAGCTGTGGGCTGAGCACCTCTTTGCAAGCAACTAAATAAACAGATAACCAGGAAAACAAAAGAAGACAAAATGCTAATTTTGAGTTAAAATCAAATTTAGGTAAGCATCCAATTGAAATGGGTTTTGAAATGTAACAAAATCTAAGTGTTTTGTTATTGGATTTTTAGAACATTTTAGAATCAGCATAACTTTGTTCCAACTGAAGTCAAGAATGTTGACTAATATGCATTAACTAACAACGTAAAGGTGACTATGTAAGCTGATGTGAAAATAAATATTTAAGACCATATATTAAATCATGGTCACACTTAATACATACATTTGATGAGATGAAAGAAGGAATCATGATATTTAAATGAGGAAGGAAGAGAGATATAGTGTGATGAGGAGATAAGAAAAATGGAGACTGAATGTGAAATAAAAAGACTGACAGATAAAAGAAGCAGCAGAAAAGCAGAGGAAAAACAATTATAGAAAAAGATGCAACAAGAGATAAAAGGCTGAATTATAATGTACATGGAACTTATGAGACAGTCTTTGGGAATTTTTTTTTTCTGGCATAAAAAGACTGCCAGAAAGGTATATTCTAATTTTTAATTATGCCCTCCCCCCATACACTGCCCTTCCCCCACCCTGTTTTCTAAAGTTCTGGCAAATCCATTTCACTTCAGGATCAGTAATGCTTTACTTGTCTTTACTCTCTAACTCTTGCTTGATACTGTAATTTTCATCTTTCTTTCATTATAAAATAATCTCAACTCCTAGTTATACCAAACATTTTCTTTACACCCTGTCCTGAGTTTTTTCTTATACCTGGCCTCCTCTGGAACTTCCTAATTTTAAGTAGTTCCTTAAAATGGATACATCTGCTTTTAACTGACTTCCCCAATCCTTTTGAATGGCCTTCTCTCTCCACCCACAACTTCATTACAGTTATCATCCTTCCCAACTCAGCCCTTGTATTCAGCTCCACTGTCCCTAACCTCAACATCAATCTCCCTTTTCTTGCATCTGTTTTGCCTAATATCCATATGTTGCTTGTTATAGCTACTATCATCATTTTTGTTTTGTCTTAGCTTTCAGGACACAGTTACATTTTGGGGCATCTACAAGTGCCAGTTCTAGATGTTCTGACATGTTTCTTAATTATATCATGCTCCTCAGAAATTACCCCAAAAAGCTATTAATTTATTTCAAGGTCTTGTCCAAAACAGACATCTCAGGTTATCTTGTCTCTCTGATGGGGATTGTTTAATGCAAGTCTCTTCTCTTTCCTAAAATCTTATTACCAAAGACTGGCGTAAGAAACTTCTTGTTTGTTTCTACCATCCAACACCAGCCTCCAGATAGTCTTCTATAATCCTAGCTGTAGAAATGAAATGATTTATTTGAACACTGAGACCACCTCTAAATATTACAGGTATTGCACAATTAACTGGTTAATTGTTCAATTACCTAGAGACCAGCTACATGTGCAAAGTATCTATCACACTATAAAATGCTCTAACCAACCATAAAGTTAGACCTCGAAAATGTGTACTAACTTTACAGCTGGTTGCAATCAAGCTTTAATTTGCATGTGTAGCAGGGTGTACCATGCACAGTGTAAAACTTCTGAGCCCTAGGGATCATAGCACCCATGATCCCTAGAGTTCAGGGTTTTCAGTCACCCCCGAGCTCTAAACATCATGCCAGCCACAATCCAGGGTCTAGGGGTTTCATGTACCCTTGAGCCTTAGGGATTGAAACAGCTGTGATCCCTAGGGCTCCAAAAAGTGTGGGTAACCCCCAGGGCTGGTGGTTCACTGCAAAGGTGATCCCACTGCTCCAGGGGTGCAGGAAAACTCCTGTAGCCAGAGGATTGCCATTAGGTAATTTCCTGCCCCAGGCATGTAGGAAACTCCTGAAGCCAGAGGATCATTGTGATCCTCCAGCCCTGGAGGTTTTGTATGCTCCTGGGGCTGAGGGATTTTCTCTGTGGTGATCCTCTGGCTCTGGGAGTTTCATTCACCACCACACCAGGGAGATCACTGCTGTGGGGACCATCCATCCCTGGGGATGTGTGGTGGGGGGCCTCACAGCTGGGAGTCACTCAACTGGTGTGAGTGGGGCTTTTAGCCCTGGGAACTTGCTGCTTGCTGGTGCAGGAGGAGTCCATGATCAGGCTCCTCATGCATCAGCAAAAAGGTACAATATGATCTAATGCATGATCCCACAATCATGCCTCCTGTCATGCATGTGTGGCAGGGGGCACATGGGTAGAGGGGGCCTGAAGATACTAACTCCAGCATGTACAGGTAGGAGTGAACTTCCTTCTAGCCTTCCCTGATCAAAGATAACATAAAACAAAACATAATTTCTTCACATACAACTACCTAGTGTTGGAGGTGCCACCTGCACTGATCAGTATAACTTTCCTCTATTGAGGTCAAAACCAGGTGTTTTGGTTCTGACTATTAGGGCTGTGCAAGGCTTCAGACTGTGCTTCAGAACTGGAGAAGCTTCGGATGCTTCAGCATCTGAAGCAGCATGTATTGATTGAAGCTCTGGCTTCATTCGGTTTTCCAAAGTGGTTTGGAGTTTCTGAAGCACTTTGGAAAAGCTTTGGAGCCGCTTCGGAGATCTGGCCATAGGGTATAATAGGGAATCAATGAAATATCAATAACTTTGTTCTTTTTTGTCCGATTTGGATAAAATTTGCAGAGATGGTAGTATCTACTGACTGCATAATATTCACCAAGTTTCAAGAAGATTGATATAGGGGTTTAGGGGAAACTGCACCCCAAATTCCTGAAAGCAAAACTCATGCCATGTCTATACGTTATAACACAGGGGGGTGAAAACTGCAGGGGTAGTGGCCCCTAGTGAGGCCACAAAGCCTGCCAAGTTTTAAGAAGATTAGTTAAGGGGTTTGGGGGGAACTGCACCTCAAGCTGCTGACAGGCAAAACACGTGACATAGATGACCCTGAGTGTCTTAAGGCACAGTGGGCTGAAAACTGCAGGGACCATGACCCCTGCTGAGGCCACAAAGATTGCCAAGTTTCAAGGAGATAAGTGCAGGGGTTTGGGGGAAACTGCACCTCAAGCTGCGGACAAGCAAAACTCGTGATATGGGTGACACTGTGTGTGTTAAGGCACGGCAAGATGAAAGCTGCAGGGATGGTAGCCCCTGTTCAGGCCACGATGCCTGCCAGCTGTTGAGGAGATAGGTGCAGGGCTTCTGGTTCTGGGACCCTGCACCTCTAGCTGCTGACAGGCAAAACGTGACATGGGTGCTTGTGTATCTGTGTCTGTCTTGGGGCATGGTGGGGGGGAACTACTGAAGGCCTGGCTGCTAAGCTACTGTGTTACCAGTTACCAATCAGTCATGATTCACTCAGGGACCAGCTCAATACACAGTTGCTAGCTAATTTAACCAGTTAATTAGCAACAATTAAAACCTACAAAACCAGAGACTAAGGAGAGGAAAGAATCAATACAGACAATCAACTGCCCCAAGATAGGGACAGTCAGTTGCACAAGCACCCATGTCACAAGTTTTGCCTGTCACCAGCTAGAGGTGCAGGGCCCCAGAACCCAGAATCCCTGCACTTATCTCCTTGAAACTTGGCAGGCTGTGTGGCATTAGCAGGGGCCACCACCCCTGCAGTTTCCAGCCCGCTGCACCTTAAGACCCACAGGGTCATCTATGTCATGAATTTTGCCTGTCAACAGCTTGAGGTGCAGTTCCCTCCAAACCCCTGCACTGATCTTCTTGAAACTTGGCAGACTCTTTGGCCTTATCTGGGGTTACTATCCCTAAAGTTTTCACTCCCCTGTGTTGAAACATATAGATGTGACATGAGTTTTGCTTTCAAGAATTTAGAGTACAGTTTCCCACAAGCCCCTGCACCTATCTCCTTGAAACCTGGCAGACTTTGTGGCCTCAGCAGGGGCCACCACTACTGCAGTTTTCACTTCCCTGTAGTGTAATACCTACACATGGCATGAGTTTTGCTTTCACAAATTTGGGGTACAATTCCCCCCAAACCCCTGCACTGATCTTCTTAAAGCTTGACAAACTTTATGCTCTCAGTAGAGGCTACCATTCCTACAAGTTTAATGCAAATAAGACAAAAAACAACAACGTTATAGATATTTAATTGATTCTCCATTATACCCTATGGCCAGATCTCCGAGGGAGCTCCAAAGTTTAGGAGTCACTTCAGCCGGATCTAGTGGGAACCTGGTCCGGAGCTCCAGCTCAGATCTCTGGCATCTGAAGCAGCCAGATCTGAAGCCAGATAGAATAGATGCCTACTTGCACAGGCCTACTGACTATATATTGGCAATGCCTTCTCTACATCTGGTCTCCTATTTCACTCTCTAATAACTTGCTAAGGTATTATTTTCAATATTCCTTTATGATGGTTGTTGAGTTTCTTAATTGTTTGTTCCTTCCTTTCTTTCACAAAATCTTTGGATTGACTACAGAGAGAAGAGCACTTTCTTTTTGTTCCAAAAAGTTTTTTTTCATCAGTAATCCATAATTACTGATGAAAAGGTCCCTTCATTTTTTTCTTTTGGATTTTTTCTTGGATGGTTTCTTTCAGTTGTGTAACCATATTTATTTTCGTTCTTGGATAATCACATATTTCTCCTTCTTTTGGTATCTTAGCTTGGCATGCTTGCTTTGATCTATTTCTTTATCTTCTGGAAAACTATCCTTTTGGGAAATATTTCACATGTGGCTTCATCACATCATCTAAGCTACCTGAATATCAAGTTAGCCCCCAGCAATGAGGAATCCATATAGTTTGGTAATCTATTCCAGATTGAACAATCCTTATATCTATCTAGAATTTTTTTTCCTAATAAATAAAGTAAAACTTCCTTTGCAGCAACTTAAGAACATTATTTTCTATTCTATCTTCAGTGAATATGGACAATAATTTATTATCTTCTTTGCAACAGTTTTTACAGATTTGAAGACTCTTATGTCTCCCTTTAGTCTTCTCTTCTCTGAAACAAATAACCCAAATAGACCCAAATACTTTCAATCTTTCCACAAAGGTTAGGTATTTGAAAAATTGTTCCAGATCTTTGATAACTTCTGTTACTGACTCCTGGACTCTTTCTAATTTCTGCACAACTTTATTCAACTGTGGTGGCCAAAAGTGGACATAGTACTTAGTTGAGGCGTTTAGCAGTGAGCAAAGTGGAAAGATTACTTAACGTGTTTGCATACGACAGGGGTTTTCAAACTTTTTAAATGAGTGTACCCCTTCTGGTGATGGCACCCGGCTGGGGAGGTAGGTGGCACTCACATGTGGTGGCTGTCCAGCTGGGGGGGTGACACTCACACATGACTGCCACTGGCCACCACCCTGCACTGCCGCTGCACCCTGCTTTTCCACGGTGAGTCACATGTATGGCTCTGCAGACTACTGACAGGCCTTGCTCCTAGCCAATCACATGCCACCCATCAGTAGCCTGCAGAGCCACACAAGGAACCAGCCATGGGAAAACAGCACAGGGTGGTGGGCAGTGGTGTGGGGTGGTGGGTGGCAGTAGCGGTGGTGGCTGCTGCCACATCTGAGCTCCCTTCCCCCAATCTGGCCACCTGGGTGGCACCTGTGCAGCCTGCAGAGAGGTACCACTGCCCTCGCCCCACCCCAGCCCTGCTTCTGGGAGGTAGTGGTGCAGGGTGGTGGGTGGCAGCAGTGACCACTGCATGTGAGCTCCTCACCCCACATACATCCACAGAGGGGTGTCTCCTTGCCATCAGCTATTGGCTGATGGAGGCAGCACAGCGGCCAATCAGGATAGTAAGCTGGGTTGGGGGTGGGGAGGCACTGTGGTATGCTGCATGGGGCCAGTGGTGCCTGGTGCACCTCTCCCCCTCCCCTGGGTAAGAATGTGGGAATGCCCCAGGGAAGATCCAGTGCCATGCCCCGGGGCACGCTCCATTCCCCCCGCCCCACGTATCCCCTGTGACCTTTCCTAGTACTACGTGTACCCCTGCTTGACAACCCCTGGCATATGACATGAACATTTATACATCCCACTATGTTTAATTTTTTTCTATAACACTGTGACATTACTGATCATATACAGTTTGTAACCCCTGGATCCTTCTCTGAAGAAATGCTACTGATTTGGTTGTTCCCCAATTTTTGTTTGTGTGGTTAATTATTCCTTAATGAATTATATCATATCTTCCAAGCTCTTCATTATTTTTTGTAGAATACATTAGCTTACTTTAAATGCAGCTGATCTACTTGCCATCTTTTATTGTATTCTATGAATGCTTTCATCAAGTGAACCCTTACCTCTTTTTCTGAATAATCTTTTTTTACAGCTCTTGGCCTTTGGCCATCTGAAACACTAGCTGCACTATACTCTCTATGGTGTTAATTTTTCACTAGTCGTACCTCTTGGTAAGTCATATGAGTTACTTTTATATAGAATTTACCCTCTGGCCTGACTTTAAACAGAGCTCTGATAAACAGAGATCCTTGCTGGATATTTGTAGCTTAAAACACTCCTACAAGTTTATTATAACAGTCTTCCATTTTTAATGCACATTAGTTTGGTTTCACCATAACTTTAGCCTGAGCCACCACAGGAAACAATTCATTCAGGAGGTAGGCCTAACAAAAACATCCTTGAAGCCTCAAGATTTGCCTCCATCATCCACATTTCTTTGTACCTATATTCAGCAAGAGTTTTTGTGAAGCCTTGGATGAAATACATTCCCAATACAACAGCACTAGAATTATTGGTCCCTCCCAGCAAACATCAATTTCATCAAGAGAGCCTGAGTTCAATGGGAACATCATTTATCTTATCCTCTGAAGTGGTTTATGATTAGTAGGCATCAATTTAATTCCTGAAGAACAAACTTTTCTTCCCTTAATAACTGGGAGCCTTTCATGGATCAAACTTATGTCAGATCCTGAGTCCAACATCATGGTTTTTCATCCATTGCTGTCTCCAGACAAATAATAGCAGCTGTTTCCAAGGAATTTGTAATACTTGCTGATGGTGGCTATACTGCATAGGCATTTCCATCTCTAGCAGCCTTTGCTTCCCCATTGCTTGCAAATGTCATCTGGCCTGGGATCCTCAGGAAATAGCCCTTTCTTACTGACCTCTGACATGCCTATTAATAACTTGCACTTGGATATTATCCATTTTTTGCCTACTTTACTTTCAAACATTTGCATTTTCTACAAAGGATTTATTTTGAATCTGGGAATTAACATCCAGTATTTTCAAGGAAACCTCAATTTACACTTCTAGACTTGTAATTCTATATGTAAAGTGGCTTAAATTTATATAGTATGTTATCTCCCTTCACCAGCAGGTTTTGAATTCACCTGTTAAATTGACTTTGCAAGCAGGATTTTCTCATGGCTTTCCACTGAGCATGGACCCCTGTCTACATTGCCAGTTCCAGATCTAGTGCCAGCAGGTTCTGTCTCACTTGAACTATGTCTTGTTAGTCTCTCCAGTGGACATGAATAATGATAGAGAGATTCTTTTTTTTGCTGCCTGTTGGTTTGCCATTCTATCCAGTATTTCAAAGGTGTTAATCTGCTCCTGTACGAGCACCTCCTAACAGTTAAGTGAACAATTCAACAGCTGTAAGATCCAGGATCCTCAATGAGAACCAGCTGGTAAAATGTGTTGCTATCACCACCTAAAATCAGCTAGGTACCATGTTCCTTTTTTGTCAGCACATGCATTCAGAGTGGTATAGCTCAAAGTCTGTCATGTGCACATGGATTCCAATCTCATCTGCATAACCTCTAAATTCCTTTTTCAGGCTAAAGTGCTTACAGAATTTAAACAGTCTCTTGAGACACTAACAGTAGCACCAGGAGCACAATTCACATGCATAGGCATGACTGAAATTATTTTAGAGACACTGCTCAGACACATCATATTAATAGGAAAGTAACAAACAACACTAACATAAAAATTCAGTATTAGCTGCTGGTGGAGGTGATGTCTGCTCTTTCATCTAATCTTCCTGCAAACCTAATTATACCTTCTTGTACAACTTTGTCTTTCTCCCGGTTTATTCACTTTAGGACTGTCCAACTTTAATTCATTGAACTCTACTGATATTTGTACTTCTTCCTTCCCGTGATGTGTTGTTGATTGTGCATTGTTTCATTACGTAAAGCCTAAACTATGCCAAAGGAAGACATGATTGCATTTCCTTTTCATGGCTACAGTGGGCCATGTGGCAGCAGCAAGTCCCCCACTCCCATCCTTGTCCCCACCAATAGGTACATTCCAAACTAAAAAACATGACAGTGAATCCACTCAAGGCTCATGCAGCTGCATACACTCTCACATCTTCCGTTCCTAGTAGGCATGAAAACAGCTACTGAGGATGAGCCCAACATAGTTTCACTGGTGCACATCTGGGTTAGCAAGCGCAAGTGAGTAGGGACAGGGATAGGAAGTCCTTCACTTCCTGGACTCCTTGCCACTATGAGGTAAGCAAACCAACTATGGTGCTCATTCATGAATCTGGGGGATTGGAATGGATCAAGAAAAAGGATCATGGACACTCTGTGTAGTCTCAGTTATGCACTGTCCTTAAGTGCAAGTGGCTGCATAGCCCACTTCTTGAGAGAAATTCATTGCTCTAGAAGGGATGAGGAATAAACACAACCTCTCTCCTTCTAGCGCATGTGGAACATTGGTTAAACCTTGAAGCAGCTTATGTGTACACCAAGCTGTAAGAGGGAACTGAAGTGATAGTCTTGCATACATTGTCATAGCTTCTATGAAGTTGAATGGAGATTGCGTTGATGGTCAGAGGGGAGTACTGAGCTCTGAATCCCCAAATTTATTGCAAAGTTTTTATTATCTTTCAGTAACTGTCATTAGTTTAAGACTAGCAGATATCAATAACTAATATCTGCTAGTCTTACAGTCCTGCTATTTATTATACATGAATACATGCAGGTATTGAACCTCCCCATGTTACCTGAATGGGCTTGCTAAAAAAATCATGCTTTTTAACAGCTGTTCTTATTCCGCTCAGATATATTCCAATTCTGAACTTCAGCTTGGGACGTTAAGACATTAAGACCTCCAACCCCTCCTGAAAAAGGATGACTGTCTCAAAATAGTCATGGAGAACAAACCTGTCCTGGTCTACAAACAGCCCACCGACCTCAAACAGCAACAGGCCACCTAACTCTCAGTCCCACTGAGGCACCAGGTCTTGTAACACATCCAGATGCATTCTGTGTCCCAACATCAATACAGACCACATCATCACTGGATCAAATAATATCCAATGTTCATTCACTTGCAACTCCACTGATATTATATATGCCATCCCCTGCTTACAGTGCCCCTCTACTGTCTACTTTGGACAGATTGGATGACAGAATGAACACTGCTCTGCCACCAACTGTGAAAGATGGGCAAGCCTGTGGCAAATCCATTTAACCTTCTCAGACACTCCATTGCCAACTTGGGATGGCTGTTTTAGACAGCAGCAGACTTTTAGAAAACAATTTGAATGGGCAATTGCAGTACAAGGAATTGTCCACAAATGGGATTGTGTTGAGTATGTTTTAAATAGGAACTATGGGTTCTTTTCCCGTTATCTGGACTAGTCTTTGTGACTCCTTGGTTGGTATGGATTTATTGCTTGTTTGTTTGATTCTCCAAGCACTGCCCCCTCCCTGCCTCCATCCTCCTCCTTGGCTTCTGTATTCTGATTTCTCTCTCTTTATACACTGCTTGTTGTACATCCTTTTACAGACTCTGATGAAGTGAGCTTCTGCTCATGAAAACTGTTGTGTGTGTGTGTGTATATTATATATATAAAACCTGGGCAATACTCCAAGAGGTACCCCATCTCCAATTGACGAGATCGGAGCAGGAGCACAAGCGCTGTGGGAGGTGTAGGGACTCTCCTCCCCATACAGAGTAGAGCCTGATCACTAATGGGGACATAACCATATACCTTTTAATGAGAGAACAGTACTGGGAACATAGCCAGTATAAACCAGGGGGTATAGGGGACACTACAACACCCTGAGGGGGCAGGATTCAATAAAGGTTAGACACTTACAATCATAAACATATTCATCCAGTTGACGAAAGACAGGGTTAACAAAATATAAAACACAAACAGCAGAACAAACAATACTGGCTGGCAAAATATAAAAGGCACAAAATACAAAATAATAAGGAATATAGGGCCTAGCTACCTGGAAGGGAGGAAAGCACAATGGCCCCTTTCCACTGCAACAAGAATTTCTGCCTGCTACTTCACTCACCCTAGCTAGGACTTGAACTGAAATCTCCCACATGGTAGGCAAAAAAACTTTACCACACAGCCACCAGTGCTGGTAATACTCCAAGCTGCTAGGCATCTTGACCTTTCAGGATCCCCAGCCTCATGTCAAGCTGCCTGGCCTGTGTTTGGAGGAGCCGGAAGCAGAGCTGGGAACCTCTCAAGTCACCGCTCAGATCCTTGCTGGAGCAGGGGAGCCTCTCCTACTGGCCGCAGCC
Source organism: Alligator mississippiensis (assembly GCF_030867095.1). Lineage (NCBI taxonomy): Eukaryota > Metazoa > Chordata > Crocodylia > Alligatoridae > Alligator > Alligator mississippiensis. The sequence goes on along the minus strand of NC_081824.1, from coordinate 53,823,899 downwards.
TCTCATAGGGGATCCTGGAGCCCAGCAGGGAACCTCTCCTGCCGTCCGCACGCCGTGCTGCTGAAGGTCCAACTGCTGCCTGCCAGTCCCACTCCTTCAGGCTCTTCTGGGGCAACTGCTCCCACCCTACTGGTCCAGCTCTTGCCAGCTCTTTGAAACTCCTTCCTTATGCTCCCTCGCTGGTCTCTCTTGAGTCATCTGCGCTGCCCCTTTTATCCCCCTCCAGGTGACCCAAGGGGCCAATCAGGGGACATGGAGGTTGAGTCTCTGGGGCCTGATTGGTGAGGAAAGGGAATATCAAGCCCTTCAATCATCTTTTACCCTTTCAAAACCCCTGGGATAAAACACTACCAGCTAGCCCGTCACATATATACACACATACTTTGGTTACTCTGTAAGAAGCAAATTCACCCTGCTTTCGTAAGGCACTGTAAATGACCCTGACATAAAAATTCAGTAATCTTTTGTATATGAGTATTGTTTGAGGGGCTACTTGTCCAAAGTCATAGCCTAGTCAGTTTGCTCTGGGCTGACAAGGCTGGGAAAATATAAGCTTATTGTCTATAAAACAATAAAATGTATAAGCACAATAAAATACATGTGGTATCTGTTAATACCTTGCTTTTTGGTTCATGTGGGAAATGACACCTGCAGGCCTGCATCTGACCTCTATTGGAGGTACTCTGGGCAATGCCTAACTTGTGTTCTGGTGGTTAGAGCATTTTACTGAGAAGCAGGAAATACAGGTTGAAACCCCTAGTTGGCCTACCACCTATCTCCTACTTCTGGGGCAAGTGCCCCAAACAATAAGCATCTAACACCAGCTATAGTATTTAAGTTTTTTCTATAACTAAAGTTACAAGACTTGCCTGGCATTACATGTAGACCATGGCAGTTCCATCCCCCCTGGGAGATACTGAAGCCTACTGAATATGCATAGTATGAGGACAGCATAGCTACACTGAATCCCAAAGTATGCAGATGTATTAAAACTGAATTATGCAGCTACATAACCACCATTTAGGCAAGTGAAAAGGGGGAAATGATTTGGCTAGTAGCCTTTCATATCTGGGTCAACCACAAACAGCTTTTGGATTGAGTTCAGAACAGGCTTCATAATTACACATATATTGCACCAGTGAAAGGCTTAATCATTCTGCCACTACACCTACAACACAGCAAAGCTCAGTGCTTAAAATGTAAACAGATGCTTAAGTCCATCCTCATTCAAAGCACTTAGCTTCTTTTGAGAGTGATTTGGAAAATGATTTTTAGAATTCCAGGAAAAGCAAAGAATGTATACCACTACATATGCATACATCTTGTAACAAAACATTGCCATTTATTTCCCCCTGCACTATTGCTTGCAAGGAAACTGTTTTATAGTTAATTTCTGACTATCAGTCCTTCATTTTATTCTTGACATGTCTTCCATTGATTCTGTTTATTTTTTGAAGAGAGAGTTCTGAATGTAAAAGTCTGATTTCTTTAGGAAAAGATGATCGTCAGATTACATTTTTCTTTACATTTAATTTATCGGGCATGACGTTTATCTGCTGACTCTGATTGTGCCTTGCTGTTTCTTTTAGAGCAAAACAAAATCGATTTATAAAGCTGTAGAATTATGATGATAAAGAACTCTTTAAACATTATAAATAAAATAAACAAATTCCCACAGAGATTTTGATACTGTTCTCTTCTATGTTAGACAAAGAGTCAATGAACAGAGGCAATAAAGAATGAGAATTTTGTTCAAAATCTCAAATAAATAAGGCCTTTGAAATTCTGCCATCAGGCTTCAGAAACCTTTCAAGCAGCAGATTCATATTTATTTTTGTGATAAGGAAATAAAGAAAAGACATTTCTGTTATGATGATTTCTTGTTGAAAAGCTTGACTGAAGTACCCTATCCATTTGGGAAGACTGCACAGCTCGGAAATTATAACCAGCTAGGTTATAAAAGAAATCATAACATTCAAAGTAGACACAACTGTCTCCTGTAGATGCCAGTAATTAAATTTCTTTTATCTGGTGGAAGAAGCACTGCCAGTTTCCTATAATGAACTCAACATCACCTCAAGGCTTTTTAATCTCAGCACTTCTACAGCCATGCATCAAAGCTGAAATTATAGATCTCATGTATTTTATGACAGAAGAGAGCACTATGCATACATGATTGGACATCATTGAAGTTCTATCTGTGGAGCAGCCCCAAAAAAGAGAACATTCTTGAAAAAGGAATTTACAATGTGTATTAACTATTGTTAACTAAAATCACGGGAAAAATAAGACATTCAAATACTCTTAATGGAAAAATGGCAAAAGGTATTACAGATGCAATTGCATTAGGTATTAGAGAAACATTAAATAGAGAAAAGTTTTGGTTATGAAGCACTTATAGGCCTTTTTGATTGATTTGTCAGACTGTGCTTTATGAGTAAAACCATCACTCATGAATATTTTCTTTCCAAAACAGTAACAATACATTATACAATAACTCAGTAGAACTGACTAACAGTCTGTTATTAAGTAATATATGTATCATAAACTAAAATGTTAAACAGAAAGGTTTTGGTACATTTTAAGTCCCCTTCACTCTGTTGGAGAAAGGCAAAGCAACCATAGGTTATTTAAAAACATCAGACCTCCAGGCCTCCATATTTAGGAAATACTGGGTGCATCTACACATGTGCCCGACTGCGCCGTTGTTACTAAAGCAGGTACTAAATGACGGTGCAATAACTGTTGCTACCGCACACTCCCAGCAGCACACAGGGTGCTTCCGACCCTACTGTACAGTAGCAATGAGGCGCATCACAGTTTGTGCCTGCAGTTGCTATGTCACCATAGCAATGAGCTTTATTGCCATAGTTCATCACTATGGCGATGTAGCGTCTCATGTAGACATGCCCACTGATCTGAAGTATGGTATTCTGTGTATAGTTCCTTACTACATTTATGTGGGTTTACTCCCTAGCAAAAGATTGTTTTATCAAATACAATTCTTTCCCATGATATATTACTATATCTACTTCATGTTCTGCCTGGGACAACAAATAAATTCAGCCTGATAAAACAAATAAATTCAACAAATAAATTCAGCCTGATAAAAATTGAGTGGATGTTGATGATTGTCTATCAAAGTTTATTGCAAGTAGTTGGAAGAAACCAGACCACAGATTAATTCTTCAAGGCTGAAGTAATATTGAACAGAGCTGAAAGAATTCCTTTATGCTTTGGATTCAAAATCCCACATTCTTCTTTTATTGAGGAGCATCAAATCACAGTCAGAGAGCATTACAGGGAAGTACGGAGTAGAACTGACTGGAAGTCAGAAATTTCATTCTGTGGGAAATTCTAAAATTCTAAAACTATAATTTTTGTTCCATCTCAGAATAGAAGTAGACCTTCCAAAATTCCCACAGGGGGGAAAACCCATTTTGAAACAATTAGAATGTTTTATTTTAGAAAATGCTGAAATGAAACAGCTGGCAAATTTAAGCCCTAAGGCATTGGCTCAACCATGGTTCCCAGAACATCTAGGTTCCTACATCCCAGTCAGTTGGAGTGAACTTACAGGCAGCTGAGAGACTAGAAGGCCTGGGAGTCAGAGTAGAGCTGGCAACCAGAGCCACCCAGACCTGCAACAAGAAGCTTTGAGATTCCCTAAGGCTTCCAAGCTTCCAGATCCATGGCAGAGAGTCTGAAAGACTTGAAAGCCCTGGCATAAGCTAGAGTTCTTAGGGCTTCCACACTCTTAGTTATGCATCTGGAGTCCAGCCAAAGCAAGAGCTGGGGCTTATAAGGCTTTGAGTCTCACAATTCCTCAGCAGGAGCCTTGAAACCCTGCGATAGTCTGGTGCCTTGGATTTTACAACTTCTGTGATACCACATCAAGGTCTAGTCCCTATGGATGACTGTAGCTGCAGAGGATGGAAGTCTGGCTTCTGACCTAACCATGAGCCAAAACATAAGTAAACTATGGAGTTTCTGATAGAAACCTGCTTGTGGTTTGTCATACATCAAGAAAACAATTTTTTTTTGCCTTTTTCTGACAAAAATCTGTTTTGTTGAAAATTTTCCAGTCAAGTCTACTTCAGTAGACCCTATGATAGATTAAACTGCATACTGTATTACATAAGAGACTAACCTCTGACACTATTTTATGACCCCATGACTATGACTTAAGTTTTTAAGTATGCTAGTCTTTATATTATAGGTACTTAAAACTCTGTGAACTCAATGTGTTGAAACAAGCTTTGATCAAAAAGGAAGAAGCTGCTTGGAACACAAAATCACAATCACATTTTCTTTTAAAGAAAAAGAATAAAGGTACTTCTAATCTTGTTCTGAAATGAAGATAAATGACTTGGGGCAGATTAAAGAAAAAATGCATTACTGTTTCACAAATGTAAGGTATAACTGGGTGCATCTGCATATGCATTTGAACGAGGATCAGTAAACTATTCATGAGTAAATGATCCCAGGCCACAGATGTCTACACACATGGGGAAACAGGAGCAGATTTGCTGCTAATGGCAAACTGCTCCCACTTCCTGGGACCCTGCAGTGGGCACGTACAGCTCTAGTCTCCAGGGGCTGGCAGGGAGCACCGGGCTGGGAGACAGCTGTCTCCTGGCCACTGGGACATTACACCCTGTCCCCAGGGGCTGCCTGCTGCAAGGGCAGGGTCAATGTCCCCCTGCCCCAGTAGCAGGGAGCTCCTGGCCCTGGCTCTCCAATCAAGGGCAGAGGACTTGGAAAGAGCTGTGGCAGGGAGCGGGCAGGTTCCAGTCCACAGCCCCCTGCACCAATCTGCCAGTGGGGCAGCTAGCAGTGAGCAGATCAGGGTGGGGGGCTGAGACCTACTCCACCCCTGCAGTTCTTTCCAAGCTCTGTTCCTTGATCACCTGATTGGGGCATGGGGCTGGGACCTGCCCCTGATCAAAACACCTTCAAATGTTGCCAGATTAAGAAAAAGACTCTTCAGCTATCTGTCTGGGGCTGGTCAGACCCAACAAGAAAAATATACTGTATATTGATCCTTTACATACATTTGTCATTACTTTCCATTGCTGATCTGGTGACAGGTTGCTGAACAGCATGGTAGTATCACTTTCCTTTCTCCCAGCTCAAATAGTTTTTACTAGTCATACTTTAATGGTGTAAATTTCATGATTCAGTATTTGAAGGTCAAGTTTTCCCTCTGATAGACCCAAAATGCCAGCCTCCTTGTTAAAATGTCAAACAAGCAGCTTCAAGTTTTCTTCTGCGAGGCCCCTTATATTTCAAAGCTGTTCCACATAAACCACAATATACAGGTTTCCCTTGATTTATGCGGGTTCTGTATATGTAAATTTGCTCTTATGTAATGAGCATTTTTAGACCCATAATTCATTATATGCAAGGTAAATTCACTCTTATATGATTGGCATAGGTGCCCTTCCCCCCTGCCCAAGCAGGTAAGTCTGTGGGGAGAGGGGAAAGGGCCATGGGGCCAGGGCCCCACTCACCCCAGCCCCTGCTGCAGTGGCCCCAGGAGCAGCTGGCACCAGCTGCAGAGGGAACCATCAGCGGGTGGGGGGTGTGCCACTTGCTGCTCCACACCACATGGGAGGGCTGCGGGCTGGGGGGCTGTGCCGGGCTCTTCCCAGAAGGCGTGTGTTCCCAGAACAGCAGCGGCACCAGGCTGTTCCCAGCATTTGGTGCGGCCTGCCCCTTCCCTGGTCCCAGCCTCACTCCCTCCCTCCTACACAGCCATTGGAACCTATCCCTATTTGTTACATTATAAAGTGGGTTTGCTTTATGCAAATTTGATTTATGCGCCGTTCTCTGGGAATGCACATACCGCATAAATCGAGGGAAACCTATATTCATTGCTTTGGAAATGCCTCCTTAAAACTACCTTTTGTCATGCTGCCTACAAAGAGCATTAGGTTGCTCGTGTGACAAAACTGCCCATCACACTGACCAATGCTGTCTCTGTCACTCTCTCCTTACCTTCTTTTGGCCACAATGGCTTCACATCTTCTTTCTTTTGATAATGCTTTCTATTAGCCATTTCTCACAAGTTGTCAGATTCCATGTTTGGCAAGAGCTTGGTTTAGTTATATATATTTCACCTTAACATTAAATCTCCCTGGACATGGAATTCAAAGCCCAAACATGTGGGTTCTCAATACAATGTATTGAGAAGTGAGGCACCTGAGAAGAACAAGCCAAAAAAAATCCCCATGCTCAATGGGGAGGCATCTAGAGGTGGCTAATCATCAGAAATACAAATCAGAGAGTGGCACATCTGACTTCCTGCCTCTTCCTGGAATTTATATGCCTGAGCCAGAGCTGAAAGGGAGGTACCTCTAACCACTTGAGATTCATGGCCTGGAATGCATCTCTGCAGGTAGCAGCAGGACTCATTCTTTTTAAATAGGATGGTCTTGATGCCCATTTTTATATAACTACATATAGCACCCAGGTGGGATGATGAGACCTCAGTTCTAGGTCCTTTCACTTGGAAGATTTTGAAACTCCCATTCCATACCTCCCAGGTCTATGGTTGAGTGAAACCTCATTCCTTCCTACCTGGGCCCAGAGTGCATCAACAACAACAACAAATTGCAATATTCATAGGGCCAGAAGGTAAGCAAGTGAAAAGAAGCCTAAATCTATAGCTGGGAGGGAAAGTCCTGAGTTCCAGCTTTGGTTCTCAGAATTATTTCTGATTCTTTCCCCCTAGTATCTATCTAATGTAAAAAGTATAAACCGTGTTTGGGGAGCCCATTCATTGCAGAGGCACCTAGTAAGTCCAAGTGTCTTCAGGAGAAAGCAACCAATTAGCAGGGCTTATTATTATTATTATTAATAATGTTTTAGATGTAGATGACTAAATTCCACCCAAGTCCTCCTTTTGACCTGGCCCAAATTCTGCTACTTTTGTGAAAGGATGAATTAGTGATCTAATTCATTGGTATTTTGGATTTGTCTTTCCTAGTTGCTAGTCTATTGGTTTTTTTGGGATGGGTCTACTCTAAAAGTTTGTGCATTCAGCCCCTAATACTGCACATAAGAACCTAAGAGGTTCTATACTGAGTTAGACCTATGGTTCACCTAGCACAGTATCCTGTCTCTGACAGCGGAAGAAGTCATGCTGTCGAGCGAGAGCACTGAACCAGATATCTAGATTGATTGATCCCCTATTCAATATCCTCCTTGGCATTCGTCTTGGATGAGACTGGTCTTGCAGTCAGGGCATTAGAGCTGTTCAGACAAAGCAACGCTGCTAAATAAAGGATTGTGTGTTCATGTATTTTCAGTGCCTGAGTCCCTGGGGCTTCTTGGAGCAGGAACTGTTTGTCTGATGGCTTTGCTTGTGATGGTGCCAGAAAATGAATGTTTTTTCTTGTATGCCATTTAGCAGGAGGACCTGACCCAGCTCAGCTCTGTAGCCATCTTTGATCCAAGCATCTCTGATGTATTTTGTGTCATTTTCAGAAACCTGCAACTATGTAGTCTTATTTTTCCAAAGTTTCTTTCCCACTCATTGACTTTAATTAAAACTTGGTTAAGCTTATAAGTCTGATGTGTTTAGCAAGCTAGATTTTTAGCATTATATGATAGTCCTAACACAGCTTTGCAGCTCCCCCTGCAATCTATAGGGACTGTTACATGTGCCTTGATGACAAGTTTCCAGCCCAGAAGTTTTCTTAGTTCTGTAGGTACCGGTGTACTTAGATTTAATGTGTGACTTCTTCACAGACTGACTGCTTGTCTGTCAGATAGTTTGCTTCACAATACTTTCCCCATTCTTCTTTCTTTTGTACATCTCATTCCATCATATTATCCCTTGAATTCTTCATTTGTTCTTTTTTTCTGCATGCCACTTGATATTATAGTTACTAAAATAAGTTAGCAAAATTGGTGTAATTACTATTTGCAGTTTGAACTAGTTAACCCTAATGAGCCTTTAATTCTTGTTCATAAGACATTTCTTAGAAATGAGTTGCAGATTTAAAAATTAAAGTGGCCTTTCCTTCATATCATAAATCATTCCAACAGGGTGAACAAATCTATGTCCTTTATAATTTTTTTCCCATTAGGATGCATAGAAATTAATTTAGAGTTTGAATTGGAAATTACTTTTTTTAAGAATGTACAAAATTAGAATGATTTATACAAAATTTGATGGATGCTTTTGACTTCTTTTGGCTAATCAGGTTTTGTGTCCTGTTTGCTTTGATTTGTGCTGTGATTCTTTCATCCAGAAAAATAAAGGGGGAATCAAAGGACATTTTGTATTTCACTACAGAAGGCCTTCACAGGAAGGTATGCAGGGAGAGAATGTAATAGCAATTCTGTTTAAGCATATAAAAAATGTCCTCACTCTCCTAGGGTTTAAGCCTGTCATTTATCTGAATGCATTAAGTTATACAATATGCTTGCAGTGTCTCTTAGATGCTTATGTTGCCCCACTACCATAATATATTTATCTTTAAAACAACCTATAAGAGAAAGAAGTAGCTATGCCCATTTTACATTTGAGGAACTCAGACATATAGACTGAAGGCATTGGCAGAAGTGATGTTATGTTGCACAATCAGGCACTGAAGGCACTCTACAGCCATGTACTCACAGAAGTGCATAGCTGCAGAGTGATTCATAAAGTGCCCGATTGTGTGACAAATGAACCCTTCTTACATGAGGGTTCAGATGAAGGCACTCCAAAGCGGAGTACCTTCATTAACTTATTGCATTTATTATTCCCAAACATCCGTAGGTGTGAGAAGAGTGCTAAGACCAGGAACAGGCAGAGTCCTGCTCATAAGCTGGATCCGGTAGGCAGTGCACTCCATTTCCAACTGCCCCTGCCCATGGCTGGGGGCTATCTCTATGGAGACCCCAGCTGCAGCTGCCTGTGAAAGCGCAAGGCTGGGGTTGCCATAGAGACCAGTCTTAGTCACGCTGGCAGGGTGTGCAGCAGATCAGGTAAGGAGGCTGCTCCAGAGATGCTGGGATATTGTGATGGGGGAAGCTTGCGATCTGTTGCCTGCATGCTCCCAGCAGGCATGTGCAGGCAGAGCATCGTGGCTCTGCTCTGGCTCCTTGCAACAGTGACAGCCTGGTATGGAACAGGGGAAGAACCACAATCTCCTGCCTGTGCACCCCTGCCCAGAGCATGTAGGCTACAGATCACAGCTCTGCTCTGGCTCCAGAGCATGCTGCCCTCATCACAAGATCCCAGCAGTTCCTGAGCAGGCCCCTGTCCTGCACTGCCGTGCTCCCTGCCAGTGCGGCTGGGGCTGGTCTCCATAGCAACCCCAGCCTTAAGTTTGTACAGCACAGCTGTGGCTGGGGTCACCATGGTGACTGCCCCCAACCATGCCAGCAGGGGCTGCTGGGAAATGGAGTCTGGCTACCAGCCGGATCGTCCATTTTGCCCACCCAGCCAAGACACTCACATTAGACAAGATGGCACTGCCTTGGAGCAAATTCAGTAGCAGAACTTTAGGTGTGTTAGTAAAGTTTGCTCTGGGAAAATAAAAGCTAAAGCGAGATCATCTGGTTCAGCCCCCTACTGAAGGAGCAGGAAGTCAGCTGGGGTCAGATCATCCCAGCAACATAAGCATCCAAGTGTTTCTTAAAGGTATCCAGAGTAGGTGCTTGCACCACTTCTGGGGGGAGTCTATTCCAGACTTTGGAAACTTGGGTGGTAAGGAAGTTTTTCCTTATGTCCAGTTTAAAATGGTCTTCCAGTAGTTTTTGACCGTTAGACCTTGTCTTCCCTTGGGGTGCTCTGGTGAACAGATGTTCTCCCCGTTCCTGATGCACACCTCTTATATACTTATAGGCTGCCACCAAGTCACCCCGAGCCTTCGCTTCTCCAAGCTGAAAGGCCTCATGGCTGTCATTCTCTCCTCATAAGGCCTGTTCTCTTGACCTCTATTCATGTGCGTGGCTCTCCTCTGGACTCTCTCAAGCTTCTCCACATCCTTTCTAAAGTGTGGAGCCCAGAATTAGATGTAGTGCTCTGGCTGTGACCTCACCAAGGCTGAGTAAAGCGGGAGGATGACTTTTTGTGTCTTGCTTGACATGCGTTGGTAGATGCAAACTATAGTTTTATTTGCAGGATGCAGCATTGCACTGGTGGCTCATTTTCATCTTGTGGTCAATCAGGACCCTCAAGTCTCCTTCGGTGATGGTGCTAGTGAGTGTAGCACTGCTGAGCCTATAAGTATGATGTGGGTTTTATCTCCCAAGGTGGAGCATCTTGCATTTTGCCATCATGGATGTTTGGTTTCTTCCAGCACAATTCTTTTTACCATTATTAAGGTGTACCTGATTAATGGCCCTATTTGGAAAATGAAATTGAAAACTAGTATCAATGCCATGTTACCTTTCCTTTCAACTACAAAGCTGTATATTAGTATATCATTCTTAGAAGCCAGTAATATCATAAAAAGTTGTTTTTTTTTCTGCTTATATCTTTGTTGTCCTTTTCTGTTTCTCCACAGAAGCCCCCAACATTTCTCCCAGGTAATCAGATGCCCTATCCACACAGTTACATCCATGGCTTCTATATTCAGCTCAGTCTTCAAGTTTCCCCTTTAACTTGATTTTGTCTGTTTTCTTCTCCAAATCTGTTTTGCACTAAGATTAGGAGAATATCCCACTCATCCTGTTTTCAGAAACCTGAGGCACAGAAGCACAGCAGTGTAATTAAGTAAGGCTATTATGTTAGAATACACACAAAAATCAGAAGAGGCTACTATAACACAAGATATTATATAAGAAATGTTTTTCCTTTTCTTATTTTGAGAATTATTCTCTTATAGCATATGTTAAGAAAGATTAAATAAAAATAACAAAAATCGAGCAGCACCTTTTTCTTGAGGAGCAGGTAATGCAAAGGTAAAGTTAGCATCATGCATGACTTTCCTACATTTCAAACAATAACATGCAAGTAAAGTATTGTCTCGATCTGTTGTGGTTTGACTTTTATAGGTACAACCAATCAATATGCTTTGCTAATTATATGGCCGTACCTATGCAAATGTCATGTTTATGTTCACCAGGACTCATGGATTCTTATAAGGCAACAATCTTATAACAGTTATTCTATTTTTAACAGCAGAAAAAATATCTTGCAAATAGACCACACTGACCGTAGAAGCACTTTAAAATATTACTAGCCAATATTGGTTTTGATGGTCTCATCAAAAATACTGACTAAAAGAGGCAATAGAACTAACTGTATGAATAAGGATTACTTGCAAGGTGGAAAGTTTCAGAACTGGGTTTCCAGACAAACAGCTAATTAAGAGTGAACTGTATTGTATTTATAGTAGAATTCATTGCCTTTTTGCACAAATATGGTTGGCACATATCTTACTTATTCAGAATAGCTGTGCAGATCTCAAATAAGTGAAGTGTGCAGACACATTTTGATTTGCTGGAATATGCTCATAATATGGCACAGGCACAGTGAATAATGACTATCATCCCCAGAATGTCTGAGAAGCCTGATCTGAATATGTGAAATGTGATGCTTCATTTTAGGCAGCTGAGTGGGTTGCATATTAATGTCAATCTGTCCTATATATATATATTATCTGTTTTTGCAGTAGACCTTTTGAATGGATGAATCTTCATTGTTACACCAAAAAAAACTCCAGGCTGACAGATATTTCCAAATATTATAGAGAGAGTTTATAAGAGAGTCCTGGGAATCTAATGCATCCAGAAAATCATAACTGTTGTCACAGCAACCTAATAATCTCAAAATCAGATTTTATGACAAGATTTACATAAATTCTGAATTAGTAGCACCCCTGATCTAAAGCATTTTTATTATTTCTTGATTTCTTTAGACCATACCCTATATGCTAAAAGTTATACCTAACCCCACCCTTAGTACAGGCTATTAGTAATGTGTCCAAATGTGATAAAACACAGAAATTGAAATTACTGTATGGTGTGTATTACTATCTTGAAATACAGGTTTAGTGTTTATTATAGTAATGACAGCTAAAAATACAGCAACAGTGAGTGGTACATTGTTGAATATATACAAAGCTGCATGCAATGAATTCTGTAAATATTTTTAATACTTTTAATACACATTCTTTGAAGCAGCATTGTTAGAACTATAATAGCTGATGACAAACGTTTTAAAAACATGTCAGGCTGTCATTGTATCAGTGATGTCAGACAAAGCAACATGTCCCTTTCACGTATCCATTTACTGTCTTCTCTCTTTATTTCAGACACTTGCAGAGGCCTCAGAATTATACACCATTTAGTATTTTATCTGTTGGTTTCAGAAGTTCCATTGATGCAAGAATTGGCTTTAAAAACTTTCCTACATAATCAAAGAAAAGTTAGAACCAGTTAAAAACCTATGTGCTTCTCATAAGCAGTGGGTAACATTTATATCTTAATTATTTTCATTTCATACCAAGTATTAAAGCACCTCTTTCAAGTGTCAATAGTATAAATAATTTTTCCAAAGCTATTAAATGTTCCTTTTTAATACGTGCACCTATTTGTTCTTTCCCTTTTATAACAAGTGTAGTCTCATATTATAAACCTGTCTCTTGTTTTACTGAGCTATACAAATCTTTGCATACAACACAGAATCATCTTTGGCTTTATCAGATTGGTTAAACCATAATATGATAATTTATTATATAGTGAAGAAGCGAGAGGAGACATTGCACCAATGAGGCCTAGCTTTTTTGGCATTAAGCCTGACAGCTTAATGCGGTCTCAGACCAGCACACCTGTGACTTGCTACAAGAGGGCCCTGTGAGCAGGGGTGTTGCCAGGGGCCAGGAATCTGGTCCTCCTATAGGCATGGAACAAGGGGGTTAACTATAGTGACAGCATGGAGCCTGGGGAACCATGCCTCTCTAGGCTTCATCTCTCTCTGCCTGGTGGCTCTGCTTCCAGCGTGGTGCAGCCAGCCGTCAACTGCAGTGACCCTGGGGGAATCATACCTCCCAGAACTAGGCAACTCCCCTCTCTAAGAACACAGGAAGCTGTGGAGGTAATCTGCAGCCCCTTCCCCCACACCTGAAATTCTCCTGGCTAGGGGAGAGCCACCCAGATGTGGGGCAAAGGCTTAGCCATTTTAGGGGAGGGCTGGTCCCCAGCCCAGGTGCCTGGATGGGTCTTCTGGGGTCCTTGGAGCTGGCATTGTGGTGCTAAGTGGGCTGGAGTAGGTGTTGGCTTGGGACCAGTGCCACCCTCTAGGCTAGGGGCAGTCATTTATTTCAGTGGAGGGCCGTTTACTGAGTTTTGGCAAGCTGTTGAGGGCTGCATTGGTAGCCCCTCCCCTTGACATATGCCCTGCCTCTGGTTGACATCTTGTGATCAGAAGTCCTGCCCTCAAACCCCTGACCTTTTCCACAAGAAGTCCCTCCCCTTGCTCCCAGTAGTCCTTTCAGCAAGGGGTTTTTCCATCTTGGAACCCAAAAAATACCAAATTACATTCTAAAAAGAAAATATGTACAGCATTTATTATTTTGATTTCAAAAATATTTTTTTCCAGATTGACATGTGTTTGTGTAGCATACAAAGAGGTGACTGTACAATAGCGTAAAATGAAGTCTTACTCTTGTATATTGTGGGTGGGTGGGGGGCATAGCTATAGGTTTTTGGAGGACTGTTAGTGTGGGGGCATGTGGGGTGTGGGGGAAGGTGTGGGTGGGTATGGCTGTACAAGGGGGGGGGTGCATGTGTATGGTGGGGGGGATGGGACTCACCCTATAAACAACCTCTCTCTCTCTCCTTCCCTCATTGGATGCACCCCCCCCCCACATACACCCTCCCACTCCTGGCCCCATGCTCCCACGGTCCAGTGATGCAGCCAGGGGCCATGTGGTACTATAGCAGTCCAAAAGCTGCAGCAGGCAGAGATTTCTGGTTGAGGGGGTGGGGGTGGGATGTGGCTGAGTATGGGGGCCAGGCTGGCCTTGCTGGTAAGTCCTGTTGGTTGCCCTTAAGTCCTACTTCCCCTGGCTCCTGTTATCTTGGACAGGCAGCCAGGAGCAGATAAGTATACCTTTTCTAAATTTTTTAGGGGGCCTGTGGGCTGTATTTTGCCTGCCCCAGGCAGTAGAACTTGGGAAAGTAGAAACAGGTGGAGAAGGTGAGCATCATGGATCCTGGGATGCTGCATGAGAGAAAATTGATTGCTGTACCTCTGAGGACCAGACTACCAGTAGCCTAGGTCAAGCTGGGTAAAATGACTCAAATATAGCACTTGCCTGAAGCAGTGTAACTTTAAGATACTTAGGGGATATTTAGTAGGGCTGTGCAAAATGACACCGTTCCGTTTTGACTTGACTTTCAAGGTGTTGACAGAACAGCATTTCATTTTGATTCAAAACAGCTGTTCCTTTTCACTTTATCGAAACAGTGAGGCTGTTTTAACACTGTTTCAACGTTTCATCCATTTGCTATAATGGGGAAGCTTGAAACAGCCTCTCTCATCTGGCAGGCAGAGGGTGGCCGCAACCCCAGGAGGGCTGCAGAGGATGTGCCAATTGTCCCAGGGCAGTGGGTCCCCAATCTGCCCACCAGATGAGGGAGGGAAGCTGAGTGCTGGCACTTAGTTCCCTTCCCCAGCTCCCTGGTCCTAAGCCCAATTGCTCATTTCCCCTTCCCAGCACTAGATCGGGCTGGGGAAAGGAACTCAGCCAAGCTGGGCTGAGTTCCCATCCCCAGTGCTGTGATCACACTGGGGAATGAAACTCAGCCCAGCTGGGCTGAGTTGCCATTCCCAGCCCTACAATTTCCTTTCCCCAACCCCATCCTACCACTGGGGATGGGAAGTCAGCCCAGCTGGGCTGAGTTCCTTTCCCCAGCCCAATCTTAGGGCTGGGGAGGGGAAATTGAGCAACCATGCTCAGTTCCCTTCTCCAACCTGATTGCAGTACTGGGGAGGGGAAGTGAGCCTGGGCTCAGTTCCTTTGCCCTGCTCTTTGATTGGCTCCTGCAGCTGGGCTGCAGGAAGGCAGGGAGAGCCAGGGCTGTGTTCCTGGCTGCTGCTGGGAGCACAGCCCTGGTTCGCCCCTGTGTCCCACCACCTGGCTTTTGGCTGCTTCGAAACTTGAAATGTTTCAAAACTTTCTAAATGCTTCAACTAGTATCATTGTTTTGAGGCTGTTTCAAAGTCCTTTGTTCTGATTCAATTTTGCTGTTTCAAGCTCGAAATGAGTTGAAACAGTGTTGAATCAAAACAGCTGGCAAAGTTTTTCACAGCCCTAATATTTAGCACAATTTAAACATCCTTTAAATATGGATGCTCTAGCTTTAAAAAGTGTCTTTAGAATGATTTAAAGGTAACCTGTAATGCCTATTGGTGTTTAAAGAGAGCCTATACTACCACACTTTCTTTCTGAGCCTCCCTCACGGGCAAACCCAATAGTCTTGTTTAATATAATTTTTCCCTGTTGCGGACTACTGTTGTTCCTTGCACAGTGGCTATAGAGCTAATTGATCCTAGTTTACTTTATGCATTTGTAGAAAGTTCTCTCCCTTCACCTTTTTGTGAGTCTGACTGCCCTTTTCTATTAACCTTTCCTCATAGATCCAAGTTTCCAAGCTTTTAATCTTTTTTTGTTGTTGTCATCTTCTGAACTTTTTCCTCTTTGTCAGTGCCTAATTAGAAATATTGTAGGGTTGTTGCTTGTAGTCGTGTTGGCCCAAGGACATAGTCAGGTCCAAGAACATTTGTAAAACAGTCAAGAGGATTCCACTGTACTTGCCATTCTTCTCATTTCTTTTGGAGTAGTTCATTCAGATTTGGATACCACATTTTTAAATCAGGCAAGGGTCTTCGGGTAGATGTGATATCTTTTATTAAACCAACTAAATAGTTGGAAAAAAGTTCTTTGCAATCTTTCGGGCACAGATATCCTTCTTCAGGCATTGGGGGACTCTACAGATCAGTTAATAATATGCACACATGAGCAAAATCCTGTTTATCTTACATTATAATCAAATAGATTTAATTTTTGGTGAACCCCCACAAGAAACTATGCTATGCTGTTTTGCTCCATTACTGAGGAATCTATTAAAAAAAATATAATGCATCAAAGAAGTGTATCATATATAATTATGACTGCTGTTTGTTATATTTTCCAATTTTCATATTAATGACAGCTTAATCCCACTGTTTCTCAATTTTCTCTTTGGACATTTAAATCCATAAGTCTATCTGCAAATACAGAATATTTTTACATGTAGCATCTCAGGAACTCGACATCTCAGGCAAATATGAACTTTGAGTATTCGACTTCTAAGAGTTTGCCTCATAGTACCCAGCAATTACCAAAAAACAACCCCCCCCCGCAAAAGACAAACGTCCCCCCAAAACAACCCCCCTGATCATATGTCTAAGTACAAGATCAATGATATACTGTTATTTTGCATGTCAGACAATCAAGCTAAACATCAATAAATCTTTCAGCCTGTTAAATGCATACATCACAGCAGAAGTGACAACAGATGGCATGGCTATTCAGGACAATGGATCCTTTAAATATCTACCTTCCCCTTTGCAACCCAGACATCAGTCTCAGTATCACCATAAAAATCCATGGTCTCATTATAAAGTTGTGGTCTTACCTGTCAGATCAACAGAAAACAGTAATTTAATTTACACTGCCTTCTGAACCCTCATCAGCCTATACTAGTGGCACATATTGTATCTATGAAATTAGTTTGAGAAATCTGCACAGATCCCATTTGGAAAAAAAAACAAAAAACAAGCCATCTTTAAAGTGAATGAATCATGTATGACAAACTGAATAGTAAGTTAAAAAAAAACAAAACAAAACAACATTCATACATTGCAACTAGATACCAAGTCCCTACTTCTTTGTTAGCATTTTATGGGGCAGAATTTTTTTTTCTTTTTCTGAATTATAGATGTACGTTTATCTATCAAATCCTTTATGTTGACCAGAGATTTTGTAAGCTATTTCATGGGAAACTTTTATATATAAATAGACCATTATTCACATTCAAACACAATAGAATAAATTACAGTTCTTAAGGCTTTATTTCAACATAAAAGTTGAATGATGCTGAATGGTTGCACAGGTTCTCTTCTAATATTTGATTGACAGACTGTCTTATTGGACTGAGTTCTGCCTTAAACATCAATAGGAGCAACCCATGTGCAAATGACAGCCTTTTGTACTACATCATGATTTACTTAATAGTTTGGGCATGAAGTTATGTTTGTAAGAACTACATTCTAGTATTGGTAGTTGTTTCTTAGAGAGACTCCCAGTGCAACTTGAAGTGTTCCTAGTTTGAGGGGGGGAGGGATTAAAGACTTACAGTTTTAGAAAATATATTCTTATGGTTGATTAACAAATTGACTTTATTTATGCACTAGAGATGCATGCATCTAAGGTCTGACTATATATTATATTATAGTGTGTGTGTGTGTGTGTGTGTGTGTGTGTGTGTGTGTGTGTACACATATATACATACATGATATTTCATTTCAATTGGCTTAAGAAAATAGACTCAAAGTACAAGAAAAACAGAATGGAAACTTACAGCTAAATTATGGTATGGTAATATAGTTTATGAAAGCTAGCTACAAGATATCCAATGAAACTGAGACATGAATAGCCTGGAGTGACAACTATTTTAGGACTGATTGGTCAAAAAGCATCAAAATTAATTACAAAAGATATGCTTCCATTACCTAAGGATGAGATTAGAGGAAGTAACCTCTAAAGTGTTGGACTTGAATTTCTAATTAGCTCTTTCTGCAAGTACTGTTTCGATAGCTTGTAATTATACATTCCTAATTGATCATAGACAAATATGTAGATAGGTTATATTATAGAGGTTTCCCTTGCCAACTATGGGTTTGCATATCCATGGTTAATATTCTGTATACTGTTTTTGCTACCACAGTATACAGTTTTCAGTAACCACGGTTTTCTGCCGTGGCACATCAACTCACCAACCTCCTGGTCCTGTCCATGCCTCTCCTCCCTCACCACTGCCCCTGCTCCCCCAGCCAGAGATGGCTCTCAGCCCTGCTGGAGGTGTGCTCAGGGGCAGTGAGCTGCTCTACCCAGAGAGGCAGGGAACAGCAGGCCCACTTGCTGCTGTTCCCTGCTGCCCTCCCCCATGACCTGGCATGGCAGGGAGCAAAGACATACGGGAATCTCCTTACCTGCTGCTGCTTGCCCCGTGCTGCCCCAGCAATGCAACTCCTGTGCCTGTCACTGGTCTGAGGTGTGCAGCCCCGCGCTGCTGCCCTCAATGTAGCCCCATGTGCAGGAGGCATGTTGCCAGGGCAATGCGGGGTGAACAGTGGTAGGTAAGGAGATCCCCACATAGCTTCCTTTTCCTCAAGCTGCTTCCTCAGCTCAGGCAGGTACTAGGCAGTGGCTACGTGGCCTGCTGAAGTCAATTCCCCCATAGGCTCCACAATGTGAAGCTTATGTCTCCTCTTAGAGTTTTGAAGCCACCCCTTGCTGGCTTGAAAGCTTACATGTTCACTTGTGCCTTCACCCCCACAAAGTCTGGATGCTATGATCGTAAATTCGCTTTGCCTTCTCACATATCACTTGGCTGCTCGAAGGCACTTTCCTCTGTGTCTGGTCTTCAATCCAGATGCTAAGAGCTTTTTCCATTTTTTCTAAGCTATTATCGCACAACATAAAGGTCACTTTAACACTTCCTGGTGTACCACTCACAACATTAGCCCCAATAGCAGCCTCACTTTTCTTTATGTTTCTCACAGTGGATTCATTCACATTAAAATGCCTCTCTACATTTGCCACGCTCTCTCAATGTGCTAGATGATCCAACAACTCCAATTTTGTTTTCAAGGACATCACTTTCCTTGTCCTCATCACAAATTGCTCACCTTCACCACTCATTTGCTTAGGAGGCCATGATTAAGGGCAAAACTGCAAAAACCATGAAGAAATTGGGAGGAAAAAAAAAAAAAAGAGAAGTACAGTACCTGTGACTCCAATGAAGTTAGCTGTTATTTGGCAAAAAAAAAAAAAAAACAAAAAAAAACACCAACCCCCCCCCCCCCCCCAACCATGCATCTCTCTCATTTTACCAGAGAAACTGGTGGATTTTGCAGTCTGAAGGGAGCTTGGAGGGAGTGGAGGGAAGGTGGTGAGACAGGGGGTGCCATGTACATGGACAGTACAGGCACAAGGCCCCAGGCAGCCTGCAGAGCAGCTTCAGCAGGTAAGTGGGTGAGGAGGGGGCTGGAGGCCCCTGTAGGGAGGAAGCTGGGCAGAGTTGGGGCTGCTGTTCAGCCAGATGGTGCTTGGGGCTACAGGGCCCCAGAGGGGAGCAGGATGGGTTCACAGGTGGCTCATCTGGGGGAGAACCGCTGTCTTCAGTGCAGCCCTGTGCACAGGAGGCGCATCACTGGGGCAACTCAGGGAGAACAGCGGTGGGTGAGGAGATCCCTGCATGGCTTCTTGGCAAATGGAGCCCCAGATGAGCTGGGTCCTGGGACAATCCAAGCCCGGTGGCTCATCCAGGGGTGTGGGTGGGTGACTACTGCTGGGCTCGGACTGTCCCATGACCCAACCCAGCCATGGATGCTGTTCTTTGCTGCCCTGCTTCCTTCCCTCATGACCCAGCACAGCAGGGAGCAGAGAAGCTGCACTGAGATCTCCTCGCTCGCCATTCAGATGGGTGGGGGTGGGGGAAGGGTCATGGTGTGCTGCGCGGGGCTAGCCGGCATGTCCCTCCCCATCCCTCCCCTTCCCCAAGGAAGAGGCAAATGCAGAATCCAAGTCCCTAACCCCATTTTTCGCATAAGCTCTTAATTTTACCAATCACAGTTTGCCAACCATAGCAACTTTCCAGAACTTAACCCCTGCAGTTGGCAAGGGAAACCTGTAATATACATAATGCACACAAACCCACTATGGTTCTTGTGTACTTATATAATAGAACTATCAAAACCATGTGATCATTTGATCATTACAGTTTGGAATGTTAAATGAAAACCTGAAGGAGATGATTTGGCAAGCAGATAACACATGTAAACAGCTAGTATTTTTTCTTAATAATTAAATTGCCAAGAGGCAATTGTTAATTATCTAATTGTTAAATTTACATCAACCATTGCATGTATTCTGGTCTAGTGAGAAGTTAAAGATCTGATTAATTGTGAACATGGTTGTGAAAATGAGAAAGAATTAAGATTGTCTGTACAATAGGATTTCAGTCCTGTTGCAGGGCACGAGATTCTTCAATTACATCACAGACTATTTAGTGCATATGACCCCACCTTATTCAGTGAAGGGGTCATTATATACGGTTTCATTTCATACCCCTAATTCAAGGTATGACCACTGGCTTTATTTAGTACATGCCACACAAAACCTGCACTGGACAGAGAATTTCCCATAGATATTTTATGGTACTCATAGTAAAGCATCTGAATGTTTCACAAAAACTCTTGTGATATTAGCTGCTATTATCCCATTTTTAACTACGCACAAGGAGGCATTTCCTAACTTTTCAGCTTTGCAACTTGTTTTTTCCTTTTTGTATACCTAGTATTGTTGGGTTTAAAAAAAACCAACCAAACAAAAAACAAACCCCAAAACCCTGCCTTGATCCTTCCCTCTCCCCCAAATTCCATAATGTAGAATGATGCTGCCTTTTCCACAAGTGATCAGCCAGGTTCAAATCCACAGCCTAGGGGCATTTGCAGACAACACATTAAAGTGGGTTAAGTGACCTTTTGCAATGCTTTAATAGTGTTGCTGTTTGCATGAGTTTGCAGATTTGGTGGCATATTGTGGGTTAATTCTAGCCACTGTAGCAAATTTGGTGGCATAATGCACCTTAGATGACTTTGGGGCACAGCAAACTAAAACAACTCTAAGGAGTTTTAATTTGCTACCTTACACAGCCATGGAGGGAATCACCAGCCTCTGAGCAGCTCAGGAGCTGTGCAGACAGCCCCAGCAGGCAGCCCAGCAGGAGCCCAGGAAGGCAGGATGCACTGAAGAAAAAAAAAGTGGCAAGCTTGATTTTTTCTTCTTCCCTGGAGCCTTCCTGCCTGCCTGAGCTGTGGGGGCCTTTAGCTTCCCTCCTCTGCTGTGGTGCCCCTCTGGATCACCTGACTTGAGTGCCTGCAGGCGGGTGCAGCCGGGGGGGGGGGGGGGGGGCGGGAGGAAAATGCTGCTGCTGCAGGGGTGAAGCACCAGATCCCATCCACAGCTCGGGGGCTGCTCAGCCCACCAGCTGCCAGAGAGGCAGGTAAGGAAACAGGTGTACATCACATGGAGGTTTACTTCACTTTAAAATTGAAGTGTTTTTGTTTTTTGTTTTTTTAAAACATGTTTGCTTCAAATTTAAACCCCCATGTCATCTACAAATGCCCTAGGTCTCTATCACATGAGCTAATACAGTAATTGACAGTCTTAGTAGGCTGTTATCCTATGTCAACCATCCATTAAAGGGCATGAAATTCATTTTATGAGCAATTTTAGCACCTGACAGAAGTTTCTCTGCCTGACAGCAGAGAAACATGGAATTTGAGGATTCTTGGAATCAATTTCTCCGTCTGGAGGTGCTTATGTTTAGTGGTTATAAATACATTATGGCATGGCTCCCTCCTGTTCTGTTTCTATCCAAACTTCCAACTCCTCTTACCTCTCAGCATCTATACCCTGTGGTCCTACCACACCTGTCAACCATTCCAATATACTCTAGTTTCTATTTTTCCCTTTGGTGCTTGAAAACATTTTGTCCCCCCCACCCCCCGGTATTCTTATCCCAAACCCACTCTTCTCTTCTGTATGTGGAATAGACTACATCTTGCTCCTAAGCAGTCAGCAATGCGATATCAAAAGCACGGGAAAAAACCCATCTCCCTAGACACCAGTTATGGTGTTTAGTACCACAGTATCCCTCAGCCTTATGAAAATGGGAAATTCTTGCTCACTTCCTTCAGCCTTTAGCTGGAACATATCCAGTGCAGATGAAATCTTTAGAGAATTTAGCTCCTGAAATCCAGTCGGCCTCTGTTGAACTACAACATTTGCATGTTTCAGAGTCTTAATAGGCCAAATTTAGGAAATTTCTATAGGGATGGCAGAAGGCCTAGCCCTAGTATCAGGGCAACCAAACTATCAAGCCACCATATCAAGCTTCACATTCATCTTCCAAAATACAGAAGTGCTAGATCTTGTTAAACAAAGAGTAAGATTTTTTTCTAAGCACGGGCAAGATCACCCTAACATTCTTAGAGATAGCTTATCCATGTTAAATGAAGCTTGCAAAATAAATAACTAAAATTCAGCCTGGGGCAGACATCAAAATGGAAAATTTCAGCTGGAGCAGTTAAACAGTTGGTAAAGTAATAACCTGAAAACAAGAAAAGTGAAAGGCAACTTAGAAGAGCTATAGATATAGAATACACTCTCCCTACACTATACAATAGAGTTATTTCAGATTTTTTTTTCCACTAATACACGGCCCAGCAACAAAAAAAATAGGTTCAAGTGAGAAACAATATTACCTACTAAGAATCCATAGACATGATGGTAGAACTCAAACAATTACAAAAAATCTTAAGCTATTGCCTCAGTGAGGCTAAGGTCCAAAGCAGAAAATATAAGCACATCAATTAAAAAACAACCCCCCCCCCAAAAAAACCCAAAACAAATTTACAAATGGTTTTTGAAAACAAAACAAAAACAAAACAAAAAACTGTAAAAGGATATTTAATATGCATTTTAATGAAAAAATGCACCATAGCAAAGAGCTGAGTTTAACAATGAGGTTT
This sequence comes from Alligator mississippiensis, assembly GCF_030867095.1. NCBI lineage: Eukaryota > Metazoa > Chordata > Crocodylia > Alligatoridae > Alligator > Alligator mississippiensis. Next base: position 53,801,086 of record NC_081824.1, on the reverse strand, counting down.
ATAGGTATAATTAGAACAGAAAAGGTCATGTTTTCTGGTGCTGCTGGATGGCTAGGATAGAATGATTAATTACAAATTCTCTTTTACTGGTAATATTCAATTCTTTTTGTTACAGATTCTTTCAAGAAAAATCACAACACAATTTTCAGGGAGGAGCTCACTGGAATTTTTATTAAGTGTAGTATTTGCAGATGCATGTTTTTCTAAGAGGTCTTTAATAAAGTTACCATAATTTTTGTAGGACATTGCTACCAAGACTGGCATATACATCTTAACCCTTCTATATCTGAAAAGGAATTGCTGTGAAGTTGCAAATATTGTTCAGGTAATAGAACTGAATTTCTGGAAGTAATGTGGTGATATCTTTAGAGAAGAGAAAGTGTTGTTGCCACTCCACCTGTCCTTCCAGCTAGCCCTCTCCTTGGACTGTAACCTTGTCATGGTAGAGAGGCTTGTGTGTTCCAAAGACCTTCAGAGCTATGTCATCTGGAGTCTTATACTCTTGGTAGGATGTCCCTTGGCAAACTGGTTTGAGGCAAGGTCCCAGACTAAGAATGGTCCAAACTCCTGAAGAGGCATACTTGAGGACCTGCTGGTCCTCTGTGGCTGTGAAGGTGGAAGAGGGCTGCAGCAGGATATGGTTTACTGCTGTTATCTTGGACATCCTTGTCATTGGGTTCAGGGGTCCCTCCTGTCAAGTTCCTGTGGTTGTTACTTTCACACTCACTTCCCCACATTAAAAGATGTGTCACACAAGCTTCTGCCAAGGATGTTAACATCTCCCACAAACCAAGTCCTGTGGCAATGGATGATTGGTGGTGGGGACAGGAAAAATGATCTCTGGGAGTCCCCAGTCACAATATATGCATGTGTTCATGTGATGGTCATTTTGTGTTTAGTACAATTCAGCTGTGGCTGTGACTGATCAATCCTCTTTAGGATCCCTTCCTATTACCCTGAACATGGAAGGGGTTAGAAGAGATGCCCTAAATATAGGCTGTCTTAACCCCCCTCTCCCACCCCCACGGATTGCTACATCCAGTCGGATCACTACCTGCATCTGAAACCAGCAAAATAAAGTACTGAAATTCACCACATGGAATATACACACTCGTATGGATTCCATGAATAGTGAGTGTCCTGAAAGAAGAACTTCCTAGAACACTTGCAAGATATGATATTGATATTGCTGCCCTACATGAGACCTGCTGGGCTGGTGAAGGCCAACTGGAAGAAGAAGGAAGGGGCTACATCTTTTTTTTGGAAAGGAAAATCACGTGAAGAGAGGCATATTCACAGGGTTGGCTTTGCCATCAAGAACAAGATTGTTAGTCAGCTTTCAGAACTCCCTGTGGGCATTAATGAATGACTTATGACTCTGCCTCAAGCTTAATAACAACCCACACTTGATGATAAAGAAGTCAACAAAGAACAGTTCTATTGTGCTCTTGACACAGTCCCGACTGCCACTACCAAGGAAGAGAAGCTTATCTTCATGGGTGACTTTAAACACAAGAGTTGGGCAACACTCTGAACTCTGGAGTGGCACCATTGGGAAAGAGGGGGTGGGAAAAGTCAATTCCAATGGTATCCTCTTTCTCAGCAACTATGGAGAGCATGACTTGCTCATCATGAATACTATCTTCAGACAGATCGACAAATATAAGACCACTTGGAAACACCCACGCTCCAATCAGTGGTATCTTCTTAAATTATTGTCAGAGCCCATGATCATACCAATGTTGATATCACCCAAGACCTGAGAGGTGCAGATGACTGTATGGATAGACCACAACTTAGTCAGATCAATGATGGACATGCAGCTTGTACCACAACACCATAAACCACTGAAAGGAATGCAGAAGAGATTTAACTGCAAGGCACTCCAAGACAAAAGCTACATATAAGAATCCTCAGCAACACCTTACTGAGAGGCTCTTTGACCTGCCTGATGACATTAAGGATATCCAGGCACACACAGCATGCACCGAATCAATTGGTTACTCCACTTACTGTAACCAAGATTATTCTCATTGAACCAATGAGGAAATCCTAGCTCTTATCCATCAAAAGAGAACCTCATTTTGCAGTTGGCAAAATTAACCCTCCAATCAGCAAAAATGGGACACTGACCACCAGCTTAGAGCTATACTTCAGAAGAGGCTATGGGACATCAGGAACCAGTGGTGGCAAGAGAACACCAGCAAAACTCTGGGTCTCTTTGATCAACATGACATGAGAAGCTTCTTTCAAGTAAAAAAAAGCAATCTACAGGCCATGTTCCAATGGCCCAACTCCTGTGCAATCCCAGGAAAGCTCCACCCTTCTCACTGATAGTGTCTGCATTAAGTAATGCTGGAAGAAGCACTTCAAGATTCTGCTCAACCATGAATCTGAGGTCTCAGCTCCAGCATCAAGTCCATCCCTCAACACCAAGTAATAGAATTTCTTGCTGATATCCCCCATCCTTCAAGGAAGTCTGGTGTGCCGTCACTCAAACCAAGAACAATAACACACCAGGACCAGATGGCATTCCTGCAGAATTCTGAAAAGCTAGTGGGACAGCATTAGTGCAAAAAACTTTACCAACTTCATCAAAATATGGGTTAACGAGGAAGACCCACCTGACTTAAAGAACACCAATGTTGTGACCATCTTCAAGAAAAGGGACAAGTCCGTGGGGGAAATACCGAGACATTGCCCTCCTCTCCATTGCCAGGAAGATTCTTACTTGCATCCTTCTGAATTGCCTCCTCCCCCTTGCCAAAGATGTCCTTCCAGAATCCCATGACAGATTACCCCCAACATGATTTTTGTTGCATGACAGATCCAGGAGAATTGTAGGGAGCAACACCAGGAGCTGCTTACATTCATTGACTTAACCAAGGGCTTCAACTCCATCAGTCATGAAGCCTTATGGAAGGTTTTAGTTAGGTTTCATAGGATACAAGGGCTGGAAGGGATCTCAAAATATCATTGGGTCCAGCCCCCTGCCCAAGGGGCAGGAAGTCAGCTAGGTTCAAAGGATCCAGCAACATAAGCATCCAAATGTTTTTTTGAAAGTGTCCAGAGTAGGTGCTTGTACCACCTCTGGGGTGAGTCTGTTCCAGACCTTGGGGGCTTGGACAGTACAGAAGTTTTTCCTCATGTCCAGCCTAAAACGGTCTTGCAGGAGTTTGTGACCATTGGACTTTGTCATTCCCTGGGGTGCTCTGGTGAACAGGTATTTCCCCAGATCATGATGCACACCCCTGATGTACTTATAGGCTGCCACCATGCCACCCCTGAGTCTGTGCTTCTCCAGGCTGAAGAGTCCCATAGCTCACAGACTTTTCACAAGGCCTGTTCTCTTGCCCTCTGATCATGCACATGAATGTCCTCTGGACTCTTTCAAGCTTTTCCACATCCTTCCTAAATTGTGTAGCCCAGAACTGGATGCAGTACTCCAGCTGTGGCCTCACCAAGGCTGAATAAAGTGGGAGGGTGACATTCTGGGTCTTGCTTGAGATGCAAGCCAGATTTTTGATTACTTTGCCAGCTGCAGTATTGCATTGGTGGCTCATATTCATCTTGTGATTAATCATGACCCCCAATCTGTTTTGGTCATGGTGCTAGCAAGTTTGGTTGCCCACTCAAGTTCATCAGCATCCTCAGGCTACTCCATGACAGGGTGACTGCCACAGTCCTTTGCAATGAATAAGAGACAGCCCCATTTACCTGTTGTCAAGCAGTGCTGCATCATTGCCCTGACCCTTTTCTCCGTCTATCTTGCTGTGATTTTGATTCTTATCTGTGACCACCTTCATCCTGGAATTGGGGTTGAGTATTGAATGGATGCTCAGCTTTTCAACCTGTGACGCTGTCACAGCAAAATGAAAGTTACCAAGATTGACATCACTGTCCTTCAGTATGCTGATGATGGTGTTATCCTCGTGCATACTGAGACTGATCTGCAGTCCACTCTGGATCTTTTTACAGGTGCCTATCATAACCCGAGACTCTCCCTTAATATTGGAAAAGACCAAGGTGCTCCATCAGCCCACCCCAGCAAAAGTTTCCCCCCTCCCTGCACAAGTTACCATTGATGGAGAACCCCTGGAGAGTGTTGAGCATTTCCTATACCTTGGCAGCCACCTCTCCCAGTCAGTCAGTCTTGATGTAAAAATCAAACAGTGAATTTTTGAATCCTTCAGAAAACTGCTTTGCTGTCTGAGATCTGCAGATGGAAACTAAGATCCTGGTCCACAATGCAGTGGTTATCCCCACACTCCTCTATGGGTGTGAGACCTGAGTGACATATTGAAACCATCTTAAGCACCTGGAATGGTTCCATAAGTGTTGCCACTGGAAGATCCTTTCCATTAGATGGGAAGATCACTGCACCAAAGCTACCATCCTCTCTGCAGTTAACATAACCAACATCATGAACTATCAACTCTGTTGAGCTGGCCACTGTATGTGGATGGCTGACATCTCCTGGAGCAAGTCCTCATCTCTCAACTCAGTTATGGTAAGAGGACCTGAGGAGGACAGAGGAAGTACTACAAGGACACTGTGAAAGTATACCTTAAGAGGTGTGGCATCAACCTTACAAACAGGGAAGTGGTGGCTAATAACAGGTCTCAATGGCCCTGTAGCATACAACAAGCTACAGCCCACTTCGAAGAGAACCATCTTGCTCAAGAAGCCAAGAAATGGCAGAGGAGAAAGGAAAGCACAACATCCTGGCCACAAGTTGTGCCCTCCCCCCTCCAACATGCCCAGGAATCACCCGTCATATCTGTAGAAAAACTTGCAGAGCGCACATTGGACTCCTCAGCCACCTTAAAACTCACCAGTAATGCCCCACCCCCACAGCTGACATCATCCTCATATCAAGGGATAGCTAATATCTGGTTAGTCACTCAGTGGCTAGAAAACTCTAAGACATGGGTTTCTCAAGTTCCTTTTGTTTGAAACTAATCTCCCATTTACCAAAAAACAATCCCAGCTACCAGGCAGCTGGTATTCTGGGATTGAAACCATTCTGCCTTGTATGGCATACTTAAATATTCTCTAGACTACTGGTTGGGAGAAAGCGTCCTTTATCTCACTCCTTGCACCAAGGAGTATTTAAGCATTTTGTTCACCACTGTTTACTGTAAAATATATAAATGGCCTCTGGAACATGGACTGGAACCCAGTACTCCCAACTTCAGCCATTACTAAGTCTCATATTCTTCAGCCCAATAAGTCTTTAAGCATTTGCTGAAAAATGACAGTTTTAAGAGGAAGACAGAGTCTGGTAATTACAGAGCCAACTTTCTTCTATCAGCAAGAGGTGGAAACTAATACTCTCAGAATGGTGTTTCAAAGCAGCTAAGAACCCATGTGTTTACCTAAGGATAGTTTTTGGAGATAAGAAATCAGCAACCTTACTGAGGCAGAGTTTTAAAAATGAACTTGTCTGAAAGTGAAGAAGGCTTTAAGATGTTTGACATTAAACTGCATTTAGAAATAATAGCAAGGTAATTTTAGGAGACCAGAACAGAAGACATGTGATGTGAATTTGATCTTCTTAATTCTTCACATAATAAATGGCTTGTTTAACTGATACTTTGGGTGGATGAAATCCACTCCTAGGAGCAAAAACATAACACATAAAAATTAGATCTTGTGAAATTATCCCTTTCCTAAAAAGTTGGTTGTGTTTAACCTCCGTAATGACACGACTCAAAAAAATACAATTATTGATAAAAAGACAACTCAGCCTGGATTAGTCCATAGCATATGGTCAGAGATGGCTCCTGTAATTTTATTTTTGACACATTCTCAGCCTTTTATCATTGCTGATGAATAGCTAACAAAATCCATTTGTCTGTGTGCTTGGGTGCTCTTTGCTATTTCACGTAACTCTCAATGCAACATGAATGCCATTTTTCAGCCAGTGTGCTTGAAAGAAGGGACATCTCAATCACAAAATAATAGAAAAAAAAATAGGTCTGGAGGGGACTTCAAGAGACTGCTCCCCACTATTCAAGGCAAGTTCATCTGTTTCCAGCTAGACAAAAAATTCCAGGCATAGAATTTCAGAATTTTTTAGGTAATCTGTTCCAATGCTTAACCACAGTCAATTTAAAAAAGTCTTCCCCATATCTAGCTTAAATCTCCCTTGCTGCAATTTAAACTGATTATTTCTTGTTCCCATGTGGACACATGAACAATCAACTGCCATCCTCTTTATAACAACCCTGATTGTATTAATTGGAATGACCGCATCAACTGAACCTAGAAAAGCAATGGAATGGCTGATAGAATGTGTTAATAAAGAGGTTTATGTAATAATGGCCAATTAGCATGGGTTTATGGGCAAAAGATGGATCATATGAACTTGATATAATTTTTAATAATATCAAAAATTTGATGAAGAGGCAATAGTGTTGATGCAAGTGAATGCTGAGTCTTCTATACTTCCCAGTTATGGTGGCAGCAAGCTCTATACTACTATATTTATCTGAATAGATGATAACCCCTATTATAGGATGACTCCCCAATAATTTTATTCTATGTATGGACAATTTATAAATGTGTTATAATTTTTTAGATATAGAATAATTTATTGGAGGTTTGCCTTGAATTTGTCCCCTTCCTACTGCTACACCAGGGAAAATAAATCAGGATGGGGAAGAGGTAGCCTTTTGATTTCTGCTTCCTCACAAGTTTTTCCTCTGACAGCACCTTTCTCCTCTTATTACTGTCACATCCTGATCTTGTTGAGAACATGGAAGTGAGGAGTCAATTTGAAGACAATAACCTTGAAATTAAACATGGCTGTAGCAACAGACTTATAGTAGCATTCAGTAAGTTTATCCAGAATTGACACATTACCTTTTTAAAAAAAAAAATTGCTGCAAGTTTTAGCACAGGTACCCCATAAACACATGGTTGAGCAGCACTTTGGCACCTACTGGATACATCTACACATGGAATTAGTGCACATGAATAAACTTTAGAGTTTATTGCTCTGGAGTTTTTTGCTCTTGGGTACACCATTTGGATATGTGCCCAGGAACAATTAACTTCAGAGCAATCAGCTCTGGAGATTATTTATGCACAGCATTTGAAGCCCAGGCAGAGCAGCCCCAGCTGGGAGGGGCCCAGGTGGTCAGCCTGCCAGCCCAGGACTTCTCTGACTGGGATCAATATGCTGAAAAGGGGCTGGCTGGGCATAAGGGTGCTTCAGTGCAGGGCTAATTGGCAGGCATCCTCCACACTGAAGCACGGTTATTCCCCAGACACCTGGGTCAGCATCTACAAGTGTACTGCTGTGCACAAAAAAAACCCCAAACCTTGCAGCAGGGTAGTACTTGTATTTACAACTACCACACTGCTTCAGAGTTTATTAGTTTCCTGTGCTCTATTAGGGGCACATGTCAAGACACTGAGAAATTAACTACAGAGCTAATTACTCACCCCCAACCCAGTAAACCATCTTCTGTAGACAAGCCCAATTATGTGTACTATCATCCATGCTTGATATTACTCCAAAGCCAAAGACTCATGGTTTACCCCATAATTCATTGGACTGGGTTCCAGAATCAACAGCATTTCAAGCCACAGTGACTCCAAAAATGCTCCAATTACCAAAACTAAGCATGCATGGTATGATTGGGATTTTGGAGAGAAAGTGTAGAATGATTGATGTGTGGATGTTAGCTGGATGCCCAAGGTGACTGATAGTGTGATTGGATAGCGAGTAAAGAAATGCGATTGACAGCACAGATTTGGTACCAATTGGCTCAGACCTATGGGTTGATCTTGGCCCATAAAAGGTCCAAGTTGCCAAAGACTGGGTCCTTTCTGTGACTGTCTTTCCCTGTTCCTGCTTTCCTCCTTGTATGTGTGGGTTGATGCATGTTGGTGGAGGAAGTATGCGAGTGGGTCTGTAGATCAGCAAGTATGTAATCTGTGTCTGTAAAAGTGCCGAGTGTGAGTCTGTGAGGTTTTTTTTCCAGAGTGCTTTGAGAGTTAGAGAGAGTGAATGTGAGTAAGCACGGTTGCCCAGCAATGAAGTAGCACAGTGCCACATGGCAGTGAGACTCAACTTCTATTCCTGAAGGGTTACTAGTATGATTGCCTTACATCTCTCTTGGTATTTTATCACTCTATGTTGTTTTGTTCCTCCTTTGTTGTTGTTAACTTCCTTCTCAAGAATAACCAGTTTTGTTTAATAACCTTCTGTGCATGTACAAATCATTTAACCAGCAAACCAAGCTGGGCTTCCAGTTTGTTCTGAAGAGCCCAAAGCAAGACAGCTTGGGCCAACAAGTGTCCATAGGGTACATTCTATTCAGCCACCCCTTCTGTAAGAGGTGCTGCCTGCTGGTTAAGGGTCTCACCCTAATTAAAATTATTAATCAGTTGATTGAGACATGGCCCTTCCTGGTCAACAGGGTGAGAAACAGAATGGCAGGAGCACAATGGCAGGCTGACCAATCAGGAGTGGCATGGCTACCAGAAGAGGTACCAAGAGAAGTTAGAGAGGAGTGGAGGCTGAGAATAAAGGTGACTGACTGTAGGTGGATGGGATCAATAATGACAGATACGATTTCCTGGAAAAGATTCTGTTTGTGATTTTTGGAGGTGCAAGCAAAGCATCTCACCAGCCTGATTGCTGTCTCAAACCAAAATACTTGGGAATTTACTTACCTAGATGGGGAATGGTATGAGAACTTTTGGAAGAAATATGCAGAGAGAAGTGGGAGGGAGGAATTAAGAGGAGCTTTCCCCCCACCCATGCCAATTGGGAGGGATGGGACCTCATTTTGTATTTGAGTAAATATGGTAAGATAAAGTGTACTTGCTTTGTGTTCAAGATTTGCTGAACTTGAAAAAAAAATACAGCTTTCATAATGTAGCACTATGCACAGAATTCTATTACTTCCAGTTTCACTGGTAAATGCCCAAAGCATCTCAGGGGTCCTGGCTCCATCACCGAGTGGCACAAACAAATCCTTAGACTTCCTGTGAGACATTAGACTTGGTACCACATAATACTTTGATTAAACTATTACAGAGATTCTAAATCAACATGGCATATGTAAAATGGATTAAAACCAACTAGAAAAATAGATCTCAAAATGTAATTGTAAATGGTGAATAACTAGAGAGTGAATGTGTTGCAGGAGAGTTCTCATGGAGTCTAGTTCTGAGCTCCAAGTGCATTTATACACATACGTCTGCTCCAATGCACTGGAGATATGGCATGTCAGAGCAGGCTCAGTTAACTGAGTCTGTGGAGCATTTGAACTGGTGCACCTGGTACTGCATCGTGTACATTTGTATGAACAGTGAAATGAGTGTCAGTGCTGAGAAAATGACAGTGGTGTGTTTTTGAACTAACACACAAACGTATTTTAGTCCAAAAGTTCACCCCTGCCACTTTCTCAGTGCTGCGACATTTAGCCATTTAGACAAATGCATGCACCTGGCACTGTGGCATAAGCATGCATACAAATGCCTCAAGAAATTTCAGGTTTTAATCCACAAGAAAACAAAATCACTAATAATGAAGTCTGTAGACATCACAAAAAAAATTAAAAAAAAAAATAATGAGGGAGTGGAAGTCATTAAGGTCACAGAGCTAGAGGCACAAACAATAAACATTTCAACATAGCCAAATGTAAAACCACACCAAAACCAAAAATGCCATACTGTACTCTAATCAGTGGGCATATCTACACATGCAAATAATGTGGAACCAGTTTACTCCAAAGTAAGCTACTTTAGAGTAAACTTGTGTCCCGGGCATTCATCTACACCTGCAGAGATGCAGGAGCAGATTTGCTGTTCTTAGCAGCAGACTGCTGCTGCTCTGCAGCTCTACACTGAGCCCATACAGCATCCAGGGGGAGCTCTAGGCTTCCCTTGGATGCTAGCCCAGGGGCTAGCAGGGAGCACAGGCTGAGGAGACAGCTGCCTTTTGGTGGGGGCTGGGACATTGCTCCCTCACCATGGGAGCTGTGTGCTGCCAGGACAGGCTCCACCATGAGAGCAGGAAGCTTCCAGCCTCCACTCTGATTGTGATCATGGGTCCCAGGATGGGAGATGCTTATCTTCCAGCTCTGGCCCTGCTATCATGGGGACCAAGCTGGGAGATTTGTATTTCCTAGCCCAAGTTACACAATTGTGGGACCCAGGCTGGGAGATACTTGGCAGTGCCTTGGTCCCCTGTCTGTGGGGGTTGCCTGGCAGGACCTCTGAGGCCTAGGGTTAACATGGGGGCAGGGGGTTCTCTTGCCTGTCCCACATGTGCCCAGATTGAGGCCCTGGAGGGGCAGGTGAGGGAGCCCCAGGCAGAGGTAAGCAGTCTGTGGGGGGACCAGGGCAATTGAAGAAGAGATTGATGGCTACTTTCATTCTCTGCAGGACAAGGCACCTGGTGGAGAAGCTGTGAGGGAATGCCCTGAAGCAGATGGTGGTGAGTGGGGGACAGTCACCTCAGGGGCCAGAACTCTTGCCACAGAGACAGCTCCCCCAGTGCAGTCGGGGAACAAATATGAGGCCCTGGCTGCACTGAAGGAGTGTGTGGTGGGGGAAAGTGCACTGGAGGGGCCTGCTGCCATCATTGAGCAAGCTGAGGGCCAGCCAGGTAAGCAGAAGAGTTGTTGTGGGTGACTTCTTGCTGAGAGGGACAGACAGACCCATCTTTTGTCTGGATCCCACAGCACGTGAAGTCTGTTGCTTGCCCGGAGTCAGGATCAGGGATGTCACAGCAAGAATACTTGACCTCATCTGGTCCTCGGACAACTATCCCATGGTCCTCATCCATGTGGGAACAAAATTATGCGACCAGAAGTAGTCCAGACCATAATCATAAGTGACTACACAGCTCTGGGGAGCAGGCTTAGGAAGATGAGAGTACAGGTGGTCTTGTCACTGATCTTCCCCATCAGTGGTCACAGTAGGCATCACATCACCTGTGTCAGATAAGTCAACCCACAGCTCTGGAATTGGTGCCGTGGTACAGGTTTTGGCTTCCTGAACCATGATCTGCACTTCCATGCAAGGGACGTCCTGGGACGCGATGGGCTTCATCTCTCCACAAAAGGTAAAAGTCTCTTTTCTTACAGGTTGGCTGACCTCCTACATCAGACTTTAAATTAAGTATGACAGGAGATGGGGAGGCAGGAGATGGAGAGAGTCTACAACCTACAAACTGTGAAATATGCAGCAGTACACCCCAGGTAAGTATCAAGGGGCCCTTGGGCATCAGAAGTGTGGGGGGGGGCACCAAAGTCACCTTTTGGAGGGCTAAAACTCCTCTCTACTAATGCTAGGAGTATGGGGGACAAGTAGGAAGAACTTGCATTTCTGCTTGCAGACAATAACTGTGATTTAGAGGAGCCGAACAGAAACCTGGTGGGACTCTACCCATGATTGGATGGTACACATTGAGGACTACAGGTTGTACAGAGGGACAGAGTAGGGAGGAAAGGGGGCAGGGTTGTTCTCTATGTAAAGGAGCATTATATATCCACCCTAATCAAAATGGGATCAGAGGAGGAGAAAGTTGAGGCATTGTGGGTTAGGATACATGGAGGTTGAGGGGAAAAGGGACTTGGTGGTGGGGGTCTGCTACAGACCTCCACACCAAGAGGAAAAGCTAGACTTGGAATTCGTGTGGCAGCTCTCAGAGGCTGTACAGTCTAGGGACATGGTTGTCATGGGGGACCTAAACTGCCTCGACATCTGCTGGGAGGAGCAGTCAGCCAAATCTAATCATTCGCATAGATTCTTAACCTGCATGCAGGACATTTGCCTAATACAGGAGGTATACAGTCCCACTAGGGGGAATGCCTTACTGGAATTGGTGTTGTCTATGGGGAAGGACTTGGTAGGGGAGCTGCAAATTTGTCATCACCCTGGGGACAGTGACCACCAATCAATCCAATTCACCATACAGCGTAGGGTGGGTAAAATAACTAGTAGGGTAGAAGTGCTTGACTTTAGGAAGGCTAACTTCAGTGTCTAGTCAATGATGCACTGCAGGATAAGAGTATTGGTGAGATGGGAGTGCAGGAAGGGTGGTCATTTCTAAAAGAATCAACACTTCGGGCACAGAGGAAGACTATCCCAGTACAAGGGAAGAGGGGGAAAGAAGCCAAAAAAAAAAAAAAAAAAAACCACACACCAAAAGACCTTCCTTGGCTAAAGAGGGAAATCTAGGGGAGCCCAAGGGACAAAAAGAAGGCATATAGACGGTGGAAGCAGGGGGAAGCTACCAAGGAGGAGTATACCTACTTGGCCCACACTTGCAGGGAGGCAGTTGGAAAATCCAAAAGCAGCTGCAGAGCTGAGGCTGACAACACAAATTAAAAGACAACAAAAAGTCTCTTTGTAGCTATGTAGGGAGTAAAAGGAAGGCACAGGGCAGCATAGGACCTCTATCGAACAAGAAGGAGTAAGTAGTGACAGACAGGGGGGACAAGGCTGAGCTAGTCAATGAGTTTTTTTGCCTTGGTGTTCCTGAACAGGGCTCAAGATAAGCCTCCTAATGGGTTCTCAGATGGGCATCAGATAGACACCAGCCCACGAACTGTTGATGCTGACTTGGTGCAGAGTCATTTGGATGGACTGGTTGTGTTCAAGTCAGCAGGTCCAGATGAGCTACATCCAAGAGTACTGAAGGAACTGGCCTGTGTCATAGCAGAACCACTGGCATGGCTGTTTGAGCACTTATGGCACTCAGGTCAGGTCCTGGAGGACTGGAAAACGACCAACGTGGTCCCTATTTTCAAGAAAGGGAGAAAGGAGGATCTGAGTAATTACAGGCCAGTCAGTCTCAACTCTATCCTTGGAAAAGAGTTTGACAAGATTATGAAGGATCATTTGTGGCAGGCCAGCAGGGAAGAAAAAAAAAAAAAAAAATGCAGCAGAGAAACTGGCATGGATTCTTTGCAGGTATATCACGCCTGACCAATCTGGTTTTATTTCATGACAGGGTCACAAAATGCTTAGACACAGAAGTAGAGGTGGACGTTGTTTTCTTGGATTTTAGCAAGGCCTTCGATACAGTATCTCATCCCATTCTCATAAATAAATTAAGATGCTGTGATGTAGATGTTTACACGGTCCAGTGGATGGCAAACTGGCTTAGCAGTTGCACCCAGAGAGTGGTAGCAGATGGACCATATCAACCTGGAAGGATGTGGGTAGTGAGGTCCTGCAAGGTTTGGTCCTTGGCCCTGTGCTCTTCAATATCTTCATCAGTGACTTGGATGTGGGTGTGAAGTGTATTCTGTCCAAGTTTGCAGATGATACTAAATTGTGAGGTGAAGTGCACACTCCAGAGGGTAGGGAACAATTGTAGGCAGACCTGGACAGGTTAGAAAAAAAGTGGGCAGTACACAATATGGTACAGTACAACAAGGACAAGTGCAGAGAGCTGCACTGAGGGCGCAAAAATATCCAGCACACTTACTGGCTGGGAAGTGACCCTTTCAGCAACACAGAAGCAGAAATGGATCTCAGAGTCATAGTGGACTCAAGATGAACATGAGTGGTCAGTGTGATAAAATCATCAGCAAAGCTAGCTACACTTTATTATGCATCAGCAGATGCATGACAAATAGAACCAAGGAGGTGATACTTCCCCTCTCTGCAGCATTGGTCAGACCACAGTTGGAGTATTGCACCCAAAACTAGATGCTGTACTTCAAAAAAAGATGTTGATAGACTTGAGAGGGTCCAGAGGAGGGTCACTCATATGTTTAGGGGCTTACAGGACAAGCCCTGTGAGGAGAGACTGAGGGACCTGGACCTCTTTAGCCTCTGGAAGAAAAGGCTGAGAGGTGATCTTGTGGCTGCCTACAAATTAATTAGGGGGGCACAGCAAGGGATTGGTGATGCTCTGTTCTGTTCACCAGGGCACCTCTTGGGGTAACAAGGACAATGGTCTTAAACTGACAGAGAGCAGATGTAGGCTAGATATCAGGAAAAACTTCTTCATGGTAGGGGTGGCCAAAATTTGAATGGGCTTCCAAGGGAGGTGGTGCTATTCCCTACCTTGGGGGTCTTTAAGAAAAAGGCTTGATAGGCATCTGGCTGGGGTCATCTGACCCCAGCACTCTTTTCTGCCCAGGGCAGGGGGTCAGCCTCAATGATCTGTTGAGGTCCCTTCTGACTCTAGCATCTATGAATATGAATGCAAAATTTGAGATGCAGCTGGCAAGGGGCATAAAATGTGATAAAAAGAGATCCTGTAAGTATGTAAAAAAAATAAGAGGAAGACCAGAGAAACTATAGATCCCTAATGGAATGTGGAAGGCAATCTAGTTACAGACGATTAAAAGTAAGGCTGAAGTATTTAATGCCTGTCTTCACAGGTAGGGGCAACTACCATATGACAAGTGCAATTAGCAGCAAGCATAGGGAAAGAGACAAACAGCCTAAAGTAGTAAAGGGACAGATTAGGAATGTCTTAATGTAGCTAGTTGCTTTCAAGTCAAAAGGACCAGATGGGTATATATTCCAGACTAATGAAGGAATTGGCCGAGGTAATCTCATTGGCTATCCTCTTTAAGTTTTCATGGAAGGTGGGTAAGGTCCTGGATGAATGGAAAAAGTCAAATATAGAGCCCATCTTTAAGAAAGGGAAGGAGGAGGATCTGGAGAAACTACAGAGAAGTCAGTCTGACCTCAATACCTGGAAAGGTCATAGAACAAGTCCGTAAGGAGTTTATTGTAAAGCACCTAGAGAAGAACAAGGTGATTGAGAACAGCCATCATGGATTCATCAAGAGCAAGTTTTGCCTGAACAATCCAATTTCTTTCTATGATAAAAAGTGACAGACTATGTGGATGGGGAAAAGCAGTGCATGTGAGATACCTTGACTTAGCAAGGCTTTTGACACTTATGCACAACATTATCATTAATAAGCTAAAGAAATACAGACTAGATCAAAGTACTGTAAGGTGGATACATAACTGGCTGGATCATCATGCTCAATGACTCAATGTCTAGTTGGGAGGAGACAATAAGTGGGGGTCATAAGGGGTCATCTTGGGCCCAATATTGTTTGATATCTGAATGAATGATTTTGGTGATGAGATTGAATGCATACTTAGCAAATCTGCAGTCAACACCAACACAGGTGGAATTGCAGAGGATAGGGTGTGGATTCTGAATGAACTTATTCTTTCATATGACAAAAATGATATCCATATCTTTATCTTTGTGAGTTTTAGCATTTTTGTTAATTCAGGAGCTCTTGGACATCAGAGGTGTTACCAGGGATCACTACATGGAAGTGGCTCTCATCAATCCCTTAAGAATGACTTGGATAGACTGGAAAAATGGTCTGCAATTAGTCATATTAGATTCAATAAGAACAAATGCAAAGTTCTTGGGACACTTGGGGCAGAATAACTGAATACACACTTTTGGATTTGGGAATGACTAGCTAGGCTGCTGTACTGAAGAGAAGGAGCTTGGAGTTATAGTAGACTATGAATACGAGCCAAGAGTGTGGTCTTGTTGCAAAAAAGCCAACAGCATACTTGGTTGTATCAATACAAGTGTTACTTGCAAAATCAAGGGAAGTGATCCTTCCACTGTATTTAGCGCTGGCAAAGCCACAACTGGAGTAGTGTCCAGTACCGTGCCCCAAACTCCAAGAAGGATGTAGACAGTTTGGAAAGGCTGCATCCAGATGAGCACAGATCTGCAGTATACGTAGCTGTTGACCTGTTTATGGTGCCACACACCACACATGCAAAAAAATTCATACCAAAGAAAAAAAGCGGGGCTGCACACATGGCGGTAGCGAGTGCCACCCAAAAAACAGAGCCTGGCCAGCTGAAGCCATGCTCCAAGGACCCCAGGTAAGGCTTCTGAGGCCAGCACAGTTCCTGACCCCAGCCTCCCATACCCCATTTGGGGTAACCTGCAGCATTCCAAAGCATGCATGGTGTGGGCATTCCCTGGGGAACAAGTAGCAATAACAAATGTTGTCCCACTGCTACTTGTCCCTGGAAAAACAAATGTCCATACCCATCCAAACATGCCCAAAGAGTCTGGTATGGATCAACAAAAAGGATTAGGGCCCTAGAGAAATCTGGAGAAGACCGAGGTAGGTTTGACAACAGGTTTCAAGTACCTGAAAGGTGATTACAGGGTGATTGACATGAGATTCTCTATGATTGTAGATGACAGGACTAGAAACAATGGTCTCAAACTTCAGCAGAGGAAATTTAGGTTGAAGATTTGGAAACATTTCTGAGGGTAGTCAAGTATTGGAACAGGCTACCTAGAGAAATCATGCAATCACCATCCTTGGAACTTTTCAAGAGCAGGTTACACAGATGCTTGGCTGGGATGGTTTAGTCAGGGCTGATGCTGCCTTGAGCAGAGAGCTGGATTAGATGACCTCATGAGGTCCTTCCAGGTATACTTTGTTGTAATTCTATGAAAAACTTGACTTGTAGTGAAAAATTAAACTAGTTCAGTATAGCTAGGTGCTTTAAGAGAAGTTGAGCAGATCATTTGAACCCCAGCTATAAGTAACTTCTTTAGTCCAGCAGGAAAAGCTATAAAAAGGAATTTAAAACTATAAAAACTTAGATTAAAAAGAAAGTACACTTGTTAATAGTAAATGTCAGGGAGTCCTTTATCAAGGAGTAGCAGATATTCATTTACTGCGGGTGTGTCTACACGTACTTTTATGTTCAAAAAAAAAAAAAAAAAAACTTAATGCGCATTAGCCTAATGCACATTAAGGCAATGTAGGCACATGTCCACATGTGCATGCGCTAATGCACATTAAGGTGGGTGTGTGGACTTACTTGGGACTAAAGTTCATTTCAAGTCACTGGACACATGCTGCGTTTCATAATTGATAGGGTCAGAAGGGACGTGAGCAGATCATCAAGTCTGACCCCCTGCCATTGGCAGGAAAGAACCCTGGGATTAAATGACCCCAGCTAGGTGATTATCTAGCCTCCTTTTGAAGACCCCCAAGGTAGGAGTGAACACTACTTCCCTTGGAAGTTGGTTCCAGATCCTAGCTGACCTGACTGTGAAGTAGTGCCTCCTGATGTCTAGCCTGAACCTACTCTCAATCAACTTGTGGCCGTTATTCCTAGTTACTCCGGGTAGTGCTCAGGGGAACAGGGCCTCTCCCGTTCCCCACTGGTCCCCCCCCGGTAAGTTTATAGATGGCCACCAGATCCTCTCTCAGCTTTCTCTTGTGAAGGCTGAACATGTTTAGGTCCCGTAGCCTCTCCTCATAGGGCCTGCCCTGCTGTCCCTATGAGGTCCCTTTCAACCTTATAGCCTATAAATGTTTATTATACAGTCAACTTACTGGATGGTCAGTAACTGTGGGCCTATCTACAGGTGCCTCTTTTAAGCAGGTTTAACCATTTTAAGGTGCATTAAGGGTATATGCCTACATGTGTACATGCTTAATGTGCCTTAAAATTGGTGATTTAAGGTTATGTAATCCAAAATCTGATGCCTGAATAAAGCAGGCATCAAATTTAGGTGCAAATAGCTAAGTTGCATTAGAATGTGTGTAGACATATTAATGCGCATTAATGTGGTATGCGTCAATGGATACACACTACTTTAATGTGCATTAGGGTATCTGCACATCAGCTAATGCAACTTAGATATTCATGCCTAATTTGAATGAGCCTTAATGATAATGAGCACACCCACATGTACATGTGCACCTGTTGCCCTAAGGGGTTGGGTCAATGCTCAGGATCTCAATATTGCACTGTTAGACAGGAGGGTGTGGTATACAATCATATTGTTGCAACATGGGATGCTCAGGCAGAGGACACAAGATGGAAGCTTGACATATAAAATGAAAACTTGACATGACTTTGGTTCACTTAAAACACAGGTCTAAACCATACAATATCTATATGAAACAATAAAAATCAATACAACAATGATAATACAAACAGTAAAAGTTAATACAAACCTAATAATTATACAAATATAAAACTTCAATGAGTTGAGGAGATTGATGGGAGAGGCACTGGGGTTCGAGGGCAGGGGAACTCAGTGCCCAAGATGAGTGGTAGTTCCTTAAGGAGAAGATACTTGGGGCCCAAGGGGTGACAATCCCAACAAGAAGCAAGGGGGGCAAGAGTGCCTGAAAGCCTCCCTGGCTCACCAAGGATGTCCAGGAATGCCTGGTTGCCAAAAAGGCGGTGTACACCCGGTGGAAGGGGGCGGGGAGGGGAAGGGGGTGGCAATCTCCATTGCTCAGGCCTGTAGGGGGCCTGTTAGGAAAGCTAAGGTGGACATAGAGCTAGGACTAGCATCCAAGATCAAGGATAATAAAAAGTCCTTTTTCAAATATATAGGGAGGATGAAGGCGGCACCAGGAAATGTGGGGCCCCTGCAAGATGCGCTGGGCAATCTGGTAGTTGAGCCAGAGGAGAAGGCAGACCGGGACTCCCCCACTGTGTTTCAAGACAGACTCGAGGGGAATGCCTCAAGACCTAAGGTTGAGGAGGACCAGGTTAGAGTGCTTCTGGAGGGGCTGGACATGTTCAAATCAGCAGGTCCAGATGCTCTCCACCCCAGGGTGTTGAGGGAGCTAGCAGGGGTTATTGCAGGGCCCTTGGCACAGCTTTATGAGTGCTCGTGGTGCTCGGGCCAGGTGCCAGATGATTGGAAGATAGCCAATGTGGTCCCCATCTTTAAGAAAGGGAGGAGGGAGGACCCAGGCAACTATAGGCCCCTCAGTCTTACCTCAATCCTGGGGAAACTCTTTGAGAAGATCATCAAAGAGCACATCTGTGATGGGCCAGCATCGGGGAGGATGCTTAAGGGCAACCAGCATGGTTTCATTAGGGGCAGGTCATGTCAGACCAACCTGATTGCCTTTTACGATCAGGTCACAAAAGCATTGGATGCAGGTGTCGCCGTGGATGTAGTCTTTCTGGACTTCAGCAAGGCCTTTGACACTGCCGACCACCCCATCCTCATTAAAAAACTAGGCGACTGTGGCATCGATGTCTACACGGTCAGATGGATTGTTAATTGGCTGAAGGGTTGTACTTAGGGGTGGTGGTGGTGGATGGGTCATATTCAACTGGGGGGAATTGGGCAGCAGAGTCCCCCAGGGCTCAGTCCTTGGGCCTGCACTGTTCAATTTCTTTATCAGCGAATTGGACGATGGGGTGAAAAACACCCTGTTCAAATTTGCTGACGATACCAAAATTTGGGGTGAGGTGGGCATGCTATTAGGGAGGGAAAGACTGCAGAAAGACCTGGATAGGTTGCAAGGGTGGGCTAACAAAAACAGCATGCGTTTCAATACTGACAAGTGTAGGGTGCTGCACTTGGGCAGTAGAAACCAGCAGCACACTTATAAGATGGGAAACTCCCTTCTTGACAGCACGGACGCAGAAAGGGATCTTGGAGTCATCATTGACTCCAAGATGAACATGGGCCGACAATGCAAGGTCACACTCGGCAGGGCTAACTGGACCTTATTGTGCATCCACAGGTGCATCACAAGTAGGGCCAAGGAGGTGATCCTCCCCCTCTATGCGACACTGGTCAGGCCACAGCTGGAGTACTATGTCCAGTTCTGGGCACCCCACTTCAAGACGGATGTGGACAACATTGAGAGGGTCCAGAGGAAAGCCACCCGCATGATCCGGGGACAGCAGGGCAGACCCTACAATGAGAGGCTACAGGACCTTAACCTGTTCAGCCTTCACAAGAGAAGGCTGGGGGGGGGGGGGGGACTGTGACCATCTATAAACTCACTAGGGGGGGACCAGAAGGGTTTGGGGAGATCTTGTTTCCCCTAGTACCCCCAGGATAACACAGAATAATGGCCACAAGTTGTTAGAGATTAGGTTTAGATTAGACATCTGTAGGAACTACTTCACAGTTAGGGCAGCTAGGATCTGGAACCAACTTCCAAGGGAAGTGGTGCTGGCTCCTACCCTGGGGGTCTTTAAGAAGCGGCTCAATGCCTACCTGGCTGGGGTCACTTGAGCCCAGTTTCCCTCCTGCCCAGGCAGGGAGTCGGACTTGAAGATCTACAAGGTCCCTTCCGACCCTACTTCTATGAATGTATGATTCTATGAAAATCATGAGTATCCAAAACCAAAAATTTGCTAGCAAAATAAAAATGTTTAAAGCTTATCCTAAGCTTGAGCTCACTTATACTTATCTATAGGGAATAGAGAGGGAGAGAAAAAGAAGTCAGAAATGGTTGGGGAAGGGGAGGGAATGCATTTAAAAAACTGGGGGTTTTGCTACATACCTAAATCTCCTCAACGTGCCTTAAGTAAAGGCACCTTAATTCTAGGTGCACATACATGTGTAGACATGCCCAGTTAGAGGAACTTTATCTGATATAGCTGGTACCAGATAAGTAATAAATGCCAAAATACAACACTGTTTGATAATGTGTCAGAGCACCACATTGTGCAGATGACATAGATTACAAACAGCTCTACTTTTTTTTCCATTGTGTGGCACTGGGCACATAGGCAAATAGTCATTTATACCATGTGTTACAATGTGAAAAAAATTAAACTTCAGGGAGTTGATTTTGTAATAGAGTAAACTGCTATATAGAAATATTATTACTGGAAGTATAGATAAAATGAATACTTCTAAACTGTTACAATTGGTTAACTTCAGTGGGTAAGAGTACTTACATAACACATACTAAGCACAAAGTTCTGCTGATATTAAAGATGGGATGGTAACAAAGAATAACAATAGCCATGTTAATTTCAGCTGCATTGGAACACGTAGGAAAGAAACCCTACAATGGTGCCACCTGTGCCACATGTCATGGGCGCAACCTGGGGCCATGTGCTTTTGGGCATTGCACTCGGGGTCCTGGCATTGCACTCAGGAGCCGTGCTTCAGGCTAGGCCAGATCTTGCCTCCATGGAACAGGCCTGGGACACTTGGAGGCAGGACCCGGGCCGACCTGACATGCAGCCCCTGAATGCAGTGCCAGGATCCTGGGTGGCAGCCACAGTGGCCTGTTGCTGCTTGAAGGTGCACATCCCCATACCAGGCATGCAACATGCAGCACAGGTGGTGCTGGGTCTGAGGTAGTTGGGGCTGTGCTATGCTGTGAGGGCACTCTGAGGGAAAAGGAATCACAATTTATGGTAGAGGTGATACTTTTTATTAGACCAACTGTTTCTTTTTGCCTCTAGACCAATACTGCTACAACCTAGATACCCGACACATGGAAGATATTGAATTTTAGCTGATTTTTTAAATGAAGTCTTCATAATTTCACATGGAGGAAGCAAGTTTGAACACCTGAAACCTGAGGCCCTACTCCTACCGTTGTTTGAGGTAATTTGCATCATCACAGAGCCTCAACACAAAGCTCAAAGACACCTTACCACATAAGAAAGACTGGCCAGAAGAGTATTCCACCTTTTTACTCCTCTGTGAAATATGAAACACTGTAACCAGAAGGAAATAGGACTACATCCTGCTTACCACTATACAACTTTGAAGTACACAGACTATTCCAACATTTCTGAGACTAATCTGCACACAAAATGAACTGTTCCAAACAGGAGATTTTACCGCACCTTCAACTCTCCTCTGAAATATGAACTTTCATTTCTACCCAGGAGAACTTTTACAATCTTGTTTCATATGCCTGAAAAAGGGTGTTTGTGCCTTAAAGCTTGCAATTAAAGATTTTTTTCTTGAAAAATCTAGTTGGTCTGATATCACCTCTACCACAAGTTCTTATTGCTTTTGCGTGTAGACCAATAAAGCTACAATCTGGCTACCTTAAGTCTGATACTACATTCATCCAGGTTTATCTTAAACCAATTCTGGCCATTTTGAAAGCAGTTTATGTGAACTGAATTTTACAGATTTGAACTGGTTTCTGATCACTTACACCAATTCATGTGTAATTTCTGTTCTTAGCCTGAGGGATTTATCTGAGTTTCATACACCACACTTTTCTGTAGACTTTTAGTCATGTACATTAAGCAATAAATACACAGTGGTAATCACATACAGGAGAATGGGAGGAGAGTGTAGCCGTGTAACAGTACTGGCGCTTCAGGAGCAGCTGCGATTTCCCCCGCCCCAGTGGCCATGTGACTCCCGATTTGTTCTGGATCCAGGTTACCCTCACTTTTATCTCACCTGCCACACCCTTGATGTTCTTTTTTTCCCCATTTTGGAAAAAAGTGGCTGCTCTAGGGTCCTAAAGTGAGCCCTAATCTGTTTTCCTGCCAACGGATCCCTCTCAGACCCTGCTGATCCCCAAACTAGTCTTCACCCTAGGTAGGCCTTCTGGGCCCATGTGCCCCACAGGGCACCTGTTGCCTTATGGGCTATTCACAGCTTCTGACCTCCCCTACAGCATGCCTATACCTCACAGATGATACCAATTACTTATTTCAGTGGTGTTTAGCCCCAGTCCTATATCTGGCTTCCTCAAGCCTCTATGCTCTTGATCAGTCTCTGCCCCTCTTGGACTGTAGGTGGCTTAGCCTTCTATAGTTTCTGCTTCTCTTGGGATTTTTCCACCCCTCTCTGGGAATGGGCCACTTAGCCCTACCTCTCCCCTCTTCAGGCACTGGGCCCCTGTCCCTCCCTGGCTTGAGTTGCACACAACTAGTCTTTCCACAGGCTACCACCCTATAAGGCTCAAGCTTGGTCTATTTCTCAAGTCCCCATGCCCTGTCATACCTCAAGACACTGTCACTGAACCTCAGGCACTATTGGAACCTTTGCCAATCCTTAATAGTCCCAAACCAAAACCATCAGTACAAATTCAGATGGAAATCATAAGCCCTCTGGCTATAATTACAATTAGCCCACAGGCTGTATATCAAATCCTACCCAACCTTGGGCCCTAGTTTTCTGCTAGCCCCCAGCCCCTTTATTTGTCACCTTCAGGCATAGTCCATCTCCCAGCAGCAGAATATTTTACTGCAGAGCTCTTCCTCTTTTAGCCCTCAGGGCCAAGACTGATGACCCTTACTTTGCCCCTAGGTTTATATGCCTCCTAGGCCCTGCCCTCTGGCCAGGTGGTTTCCCTCAGCTACCCACAGGTGTTTCCCAGTAAGGCTTGCTGTATGGTATCCAAAACATCTTGCTGGTGTTGATCCAGTTGCTACAGCAGTGCTTTGTCTCCTATGCAGGGTTCTGCCTTGTAGTACTATTACTGAGTGGCTAGCACTGCAAAAGGCACTGTTAACCATGTAGGCCCTGCCTTATTGTACTGCTGCAGAGCAGTTCCCTCTGCAAAAGGCATTCCTAGCCTATGAATCACTCAGGACCTGTTCTCCTGCAGCCAAAAATGAACAGCCTTGCCTACCTGAGAGTCTATCTACTGCTATTTCTTCCTGTTACAGTCCAGAACATTGACCACTGTAACAGCTTATGCAGTGGGAGCCTTGGACTCAGTACTGCCCCAAGGGGTCACCACCAGCTTTCTGCCTTTCCACTGCCTGAATGCCTGGGGTGTTGCCAGTCACATCTTGATGGAATAATTGGTATAAGCTCTCATACCCACTCTAGGGGTAGGGATGCTTGTACACATGATGCCATTACCATATCCATGTGGTGAAAATGTAACTTTATGTGGTTTAATGGTGTCACACTGAACACATGCAGGGGTTTGGAGGATTTAAAATGAGTTTGCAATGAGATGCCTGCTGAAGGCAGAAATGGCAAGGGGTCTGATCTTTTTTTTTTTCTTCTAGCACAGCCTGCCCACCTCTCTTGTGGATGGTGGGGGGGAGGAAGGTGGGCTGCCTGCAGGCTGAGAAGCTCCTGAGCTGGTGGGAGCCCCAGTCCTTCCCTCTGCAGTGGCATTGCTCCCTAGGGCTGCCTGAGTGGGCTGCTAGCAGGTGAGGTGCTGCCGCAACTCATGGTCAAGGAAGAGTTGGATTGGGCTGGGTGCTGCCACCGAACTGAGGCAACACCTGGCCTACTAGCAGCCTACCCAGGCAGCCCCAGGGGGTCTTGCTGCCATGGAGGGAAAGACTGGGGCCCCTTGCAGCTCAGGGGCCACTTGGTCTGCCAGCAGCTGGCCCTTTGGCTGCAGGCAGGCTTTGCTGAAAAAAAACAAAAGGACCCCTCACTATAACAGTGGTGGAAATGCCTAATTGAGGTTTCAATTAAAAACCCTCCATTTGAATTTAGAGGGCATAGAATGCAATCCTAGGACTACCCCTCCTCATGTGTACAAACATCCTAAATTTCTAGTTCATTGTCTCTAATCTGCTATACACAAATTCCTCCCAGAGGGACTTCTAACCTGCTGCCCTAGTAGTGTTTTTACTTGTGAAACAGACTGTCAATGTGGCCTCACCAGATTGGCTTGAGGTGCTTACCCTGGGCTAGAAACAGTGTCAGTGAACTCCGAGTGACCGCAAGGGTGGAGCAGAGGAGCCCTGCCCTGTGGAAAAGGAGAAGCCAGTTGAAAGAAGGGGTTTTCAATCCTCTCATTTGCATGGAAGGGGGATGGCGAGGGTTGGGGGCCCACCACCCTGTGTCCTGGTTGGTCAGTTTGCAAGCCAGGGAGGGACTGCCAGAAGGGATAAAAACAGCAGTCGAACTGGTGTGTGAGAGCTGCTGACAGTGACTCCGGGGAATGGTGCAGGAGGCTGAAAAAGAGCTGGGGTGAGCTGACCCAGCAGAGGGAACAGAGACACCCCTCTGAAGAGCCTCGAAGGCCCTGGGAGAAGAAGGCAGCAGCAGTCGGCCATGCCTCCAGCTCTGCAGCAGAGAGGGAGCAGTGGCCAGGGCTTGGGGCAGAGAGCTGGTGCCCCAAGGCCCCATCACCGTGTGCTGGACGTGCCAGGTGTCCCAGAGGCTAGGCGTGGCAGTTGGCCCCCCACTCCACTGTAGAGAAGAGGCAGTGGCCAGGAGCGCAGGCGGCATCCTTATCCAGAGCAGGGAACTGGGCCGAGAAGCAGGGAACTGGGTGAGTTGAGGAAACCCCTTACCTTCCCTGGGGAAGCAGGACAGCAGCAGGCAAGGCACTGGGATCCCGAGGAGCAGCAGAGCACCAGGATGAGGGTCCCTGGGATCTTGGGGTGCAGGCTGGTGCTGGATGTGGGATTGGTGAGCTGCAAGGCATGTGGGGTGCCTGGCCAGTCATCTGGAACAGGGGCTTGGAGCAATGATCCCTGGGAGCTGCCTGTGTTGCTGACCCTCTGCCACTGACTGCCCCAGAGGGGACTCAGTCCTGTCCCTTATTCTGCAGCTGATTGTCATCAAATGGAGTCCCTGAGCTTTGTGCTTGGGTCATGCTGACTGCTGCAGGAGTCTACTCTGTTGCTTGCCTTTTTCATTGCCACAGAGGGTCACCCTTCAGCTTCTTTGGGGGGTTGGGGTTTGATACAATTTGATTGCTGCAGCCCAGAAGAGCTAAACCTGTTGCAGTCTGTCACTTATTGGGAAGCCTGTTGGAGCTGCAGGGACTGACCACCTTGCTTCCTTGTGGTAGCACCTCAGCAGTGGCAGAAAGCTGCCAGTTACCCTACCTGTGGTTCTTGAGTCAAGGGTTGACTAATGCATTCTGGTTTGTTTTGTGATTTTGGTTATGCCATTTAAGTTCACTTGTAAATAACCTTTCCTATTATCCTTGTTTTGTAAATAAAGTGTAAATTGTTAAATAAGTTAAGTGTTAGACCTCCTTGGGACCACAGGCTGTTCTGCGGGGAGCAGGGGCTGGCTGGAAAGTAAATTGGTGCTGGCCGGAAGCCCTGCCCCACTCTCACCACACCATCCCTGATATTGAGCAGGGGTGGCAACTGTTGGGCCACCACCCGGGTTACACCTGCTAGAAAAATAGTCCAGCCTTGGACTCCCCAGCTCTGGCCTCCCAACACCTCTTACAGCTGCCCTGTGTCTCTTGGCTTTTGGTAGCCTAAGCCCTTCAGGGCTCTTCTTTTAATTCAAGAAGCCATTCCAAAGCAATCAACTTTGAAAACCACCCTTAGTCTGAAAAAAAGGTAATCCAAATTCCCAGAACTTCTACCCTTAGCAGCCTTTCCCAGAACTCATTCTGCACAGTACAGCCCTTTTTATTTTTATTTTACTGTGCAGTAGACTAAATCTACATGTGCACAACATTTACTGTGCAGTAAGTTAGTTTATCGTGCAGTTAGCTACGACCTGTTAACACCGGTAGTTAACTAACTGCAGAGTAGATACTGGCTGCATCTACATGAGTGGTGGACTGTGTAGCTGTTAGTGCATAGTCATTTAGTACTTACATAAGTCATAAGCAAGTAGTTATGACTGTGCAGTAATTGGTGCATATTGTCCCTGCACGTTTTTTTTCCTGACACTACTGTGCAGTAGTAATGAGCACATAAGAACAGAACAAGGTTGGGACACAGGGTGGGGAGCTAAATGAGCACAGAGTTGGGTGAGGAACAGGCTAGGGAACAGGGTGGGTGGGGAGCAGAAACTCATGGAGCTGAGTGGGGAAAAAAGCTCCCCAGCCTGTTTCCTGCTCAGCTGCATGCTCATGGAGCTGGGCAGGGAACAGGTTCCCCAGCCTTTAGCACCAGGGAGCTCCCAGTGCCAGCTCTGCACTGTGTAACCAGCTCTGGGAGACCCTTATATTCCAGTCTGAGCTCTGTGGCTGGGGGTTTTGGCTGGGAAACACTTATGTCCCAGTGCCAGTTCCGGGGCCATAGGGCTGGTGCTGGGCGACCCTTATCTCCCAATGCCAGCTGTCTCCTGGCCCCATGTTCCCTGCCAGCTCCTAGGCTAGCACCCAGGGGAAGCCTAGAGCCCCCCCTGGTGGAGGCAGGTGCCCATTGCAGGACCCCAGGAAGTGGGAGCAGTTTGCTGTCATTATAAGCAAATATGTTCCTACTTCCCTGCATGTGTGGATGTGTGTCCAGGAGCACTTAATTACAAGTACTTTTCTTGCAAGTAAACTGATCCCAGATCAAATTCATGTGTAAACAGGCCCAGTATCTACTGTGCAATTACTTAACTACTTGTGTTTACAGTTAGTAGCTAACTGTGCAGTACACTAATTTACTGCACTGTAAATGGTGTGGAAATGTAGATGGTGATGCTTTAATTTACTGTGCAGTAAAGTGTCTTGTGTAGACACACCCACTGAGTAAAAGGATAGACCACTCCTATGCACAGAACTATGAACTGTGAGATCACATTACTTAATGAAGTTTCTCTCTGTCAGCACTTAGCTCAGACTTTAGTGGCTTGCAGCTTTCTGAAGAAGGGGAGTGAAGCTATTAAAGAAGGGGATCAGGGAGCTGAGCAGTGCTGGGGCTGGGGAGCTCTCTGCTTCCCTATGCAGACAGGGGCTGGCCAGGAGCAGTCCCACTTCTGGGAGAGCTCCCAGCCAGCCCCCAGCTGGTCAGGGATTTGTCTGAGCAGCCAGGCCTAGCTTGGAGCTGTTCCAGAAGTGGGACAGCTCCCATCCAGCCCCTGGTTGTGCAGGGAAGCCCTGCTGGGCACAGGGCTTGTCCCCATGTACAGAGGGCCAGGATAGCTCTGTAGTGGAATCTGTCTCCTGGCCTCATGTACATCAGGACCCCTCCTGATGTGCGTGGGGCAAGGAAACAGCTGATTCTGTAGCCAGAAGAGCAAACCTGTTCTGTGCACACTGGGACTGGCCCTGTGCTCCCTGTCAGCCCCAAGGCTAGCATTCTTGGGGAGCCTGGAGCTCCCCCTGGCTGTTGTATGAGGCCAAAGCAGGATAAGAGCAGTCCTGTACAAGGCTGCTCCCGTTGGGAACAGATTTTTTTTTAACAGGGAACATGGGTTGACATGCTCCCAGGGAAGACTTACTCTTACAGTAAGCCTTTATAGCGTGTGTGTGAAGCAGGCCCTATTCAATTTGGATTCAGCCCAAATTGGGACAGTTATTTGATTTGTTGATTCAGATCATTGTCCCTAATTTGATTTGGCCAAATCTGAATTTGAAGGTTCGATGCTGATTTGGAGAGTCAGTGGTTTGGACACAGACACCACTACAAATGTTTTTTTTCTACATACCTCATGGTACCAGCATAGCTTGTGAATGCTGCAGCATGTGGAGCATCTCACAGGAGCACGCTTCCCCCCCCCCCCCCCCCCAGTGCTCAGCCGCAAACCCAGGAGTGGTTCTGATCCACTTCTGGGTCTGCCAGGGGGCATGCGCTGGTTTGGTGATTGGCCACAGGGGGACCCCGGGTGTCCCCTCAGACCCAGGAGGTACCAGTTGCCAAGCCGGAGGGAGGAGGGAGGTGCAGGGGCCCCTGTGTGCTTCCCAGCAGATCAGGAAGTGGATCGGAAGTGCTTCTGGTCCACTTTTGGGTCTGCTGCCGAGTGCACTGGGGAGCCCCCTGCACTCTTGTGGGAAGCTCCATGAACCCCAGCATCACAGCATTCATGAGCTGCCTGCTACCTAGAGGTACATAGAAAAAACATTTAAAGCTGTGTCTATGTCCGAATCACCGAATCTTTCCGAATCTATTCAGAGGGTTCCAGTTCAGTTCAGAGAGATTAAAGAGTCCTCTGATTCAATTTGAATTTGGAGATTCGGCCACCGAACTGGGATGAATCTCCACCGAATTGAATCAGAGGCTGTGCTAAGCTTTGGGCCTAGTAGACATGCCCACTAAAAATCTGATTTTGGGTTTGGAGATCATGGTACAGATGGGTCCTTGGCCACAACAATAGACT
The DNA here is from genome assembly GCF_030867095.1 of Alligator mississippiensis. NCBI lineage: Eukaryota > Metazoa > Chordata > Crocodylia > Alligatoridae > Alligator > Alligator mississippiensis. The sequence goes on along the minus strand of NC_081824.1, from coordinate 53,772,399 downwards.
GGAGGGAAGGCTGGTCTGTCCTTCTTAGTTACTATTTTTCCAATCATTTTGTCATCTGCAGTTATTATCAACAGACATACTGCTTTTACTTCCAGATCATTTATGAAACCATTGACCAGCATCAGTCTTTGTGGTGTTCCACTGGAATCAATTTCATTTAATTATTTCCCCTTAACAGCTACTTTTCTAGATCCCTGAATTAGCCATTTCTTAATTAATTCCATTTGTTCTTTATTGGTATTGCATTTTTAATCAGATTGCCATGTGGTGTTAATTCAAATACCTTACATGATTCTAAGTATATTACATTTATGCAGTTAACATTTTGGCCATAATTGTAGTCTCATAAAAGAGTAAAATGGGGTTTATTGACAAAAACTATTTTCAGTAAAATCATATTGACATGCATGTGTTTGTATGTGTGATTATTGAAATTCACTACTGCCTTTCATCATTTTTCTATGATGTTGCTTGAAGGCACATCAGATGATAGCTCATTTCCATTGCAAAATCCTCAGCTATTGTAGTCTTTCAAAGCTATTAGTATGCTGCATACAATCAGAAGCTGTTGGATGATGTTTAAACCACATGTACAGTGCAACAGAACATGGCTTATCTCAAAACCAAACAACTGTACAGACAGATAATCCTCCCTCAATGACAAATATTGGTGGTTTTGATATTGCACCTGCCAGCTCATATGCTGGTCTATGTTATGTCTGATGAAAAAACACTGAGAGTTCTGTTTGTATCCTACAACTCCAGTGCATTGATTTAAAAAACCCCAATGAAAATGTTAACATAAATCCGTATCCAGTGATTTAAACCCCAAATAAAGTCTGAACAGAAGGCAGAAATGTGGATAATAACAGCCAGAGCAAGATAAAGAGATTATAAATACCAAGCAAAACACTCTTACATTTTGATTTTGTGTAGTTAATCTGTAAAACGGCAGAATGAAGCCATGACAAAGCATGTTCTTGTATCTTGTATCATTATCACTGAACATGTGGTTTCAAGTATAATGCAAGACACTGTAAGTCAAATTAAATAATGTGGAAATGGTAGGCAGAAGTAGAAAAACACAAAACCATAAAATAAAATAGAATGATTGTAATTTAAGTCTTTGTTACCATAACTCCTATGGAAATCTTTATTGTTCGATTACACATTTATACATTACAGAGACACTTCATGTGTTCAAAACATTCCTTTCATGGTGATATTTAATCTATGTGCAGTAACGTTCTGTCACACAACAGACGAGAGCGTTAGAGAAACATTTTAAAGGTGGTGCTATTAAGTAGCCAAATACTCTGCTTTCTGATGATTACATTTAGAAAACTACTCTGCTAGCTTCCTATTTTTGTATTGTGACAGCATTAGTTTTTGTACCTGTGGTAAAAGACCAGAAAATGAAGAAACATATGGTATAGTTTTCCAGAAATACATGTTGACAGCTCCACTAAATTACACTTGTACCTGGATGCACTAGAACATGATAGGTCACTGACACGCTTTCCCTAAAACCAGAGGAAAAATGTGCAGCAAAAATAGACTGACAGTCTTTATTGGGGGAAAAAAAAGAAATCTGGTTGCTAGCAGTATATTACATCTCAACAGAAATAGGTTTTACATATATCTTGAACAATAATACCCACCTGCATAAAATATATGTGATCTGTAAAATCACCTTGTTCCTTTGTTTAGCACACCAGTGCTGTAAACGTATCTTCTGATGTTTTAAGACATCAATTTGAGGAAGCATAGCAACTCTGTTTGCAATATAATGACCCAAAGTGTGTCCTAATTTACATCAGTGTAACTGAAAGGGACTGCACGCATATAAATAAATGCAGCTTTTGAGATACATTTTAAAAATCCTAAATACAGACCAAATTCTTCCTCAGTAATATCAATGCAGAAAGTAACATTGTACTAGTGTAGCCAAAGCATCATTGTTTCTGGGGACTTGGAGAAATTACAGAAGTAACTGAAGGAACAGCTTGGCCTTAGATTTCAGTAGGATTTGTGTAAATGTGTCTAAGTTTTCCTATGAGCGGTTGCATTATGAAATGTTCCCATGCAAATGATAGAAACCTCTTCATAGTAACCTCTGCTAACTCCAAATTATGCCTCTTTTGTTTGAATGAGCCCTCTTTTTGTTAGATTTTTTGAAGCACTGTAAGCTTAATAACAACAATAACAATAATAATAATAATAATAAAGTAAAAATAAATGTATCCAAATAAGAATGTATAAATTAAATAAAAGAGAGAAGGCAAGTACTACAATTTATTTTGTACATGTGCATTCAGAGACATCAGAGGAAAGGGTAAGACGAACAACTTTTCAAAGGATCAGCTTTTGCTTTCTGGTTGAGCTGGAAATATATGTTGCTTTAACATCATTTCTCATGTGTGAGCTTACATGGTTCAGTAGTCACTTCCAAGGTCAGAAAGATCCACCTAATTTACTAAATGTTACTCACTTTAGATGCTCTTAGTAGAGGCTGCATGCTTATTTATGTTTTCATAAGTATACAGTTATAGCCATTTGTTTTCCAATACATGTCTGAAGTAACAGAGAGAAATTAAAAACATCACTCATGCAGTATACAAAATGGTCATTTTGGTCACTGAGGGAATGGTTTTCATTTAGAATGCCGGAGAGAAATGCAAAGATCAGCAGAAGGCAGACTAGATTTGTTGCAAGTGTGAGCGAATCTTGTTGGTACAAAAAGTGTGCCTGAATTATTATTTATACATCTTCTTAGTTTGTAAGATCAATACAGTGTTCACAACAGTCCTCTTTCTTAAGGCACTTAGGAGTCCTATTGGCCTGAGTCTAGAGCCTTTTCTCTACCACAAAAAGAGTATGCAGCCTTTTTTTCTAAGAATAAATTATACCAAGAGGCTATAGATGGGATTTCTGTTGACATTTCCCATATTTTCAATATATTTATGCCCTCTCAGACTACAAAAAAAAAACAACAACAAAAAAACCCCCAAGATGCAAAGTTGTTAAGAAATAAAAAACAGAAGAGGCATTTATTTGGTAGTGTGTTTTAAAACAGCTTGCAATCAAAATGTGTAATGAATAGTAGGCAATGTTCTCAGATGGTCTAAATAGGCATAGTTCTATTGAATACATATGTAACATGCAGCAGTCTACATTAAAAATATTAATGTTGTAAATTCAAGATTTCAGAAGTCAGTAAATGCCAGAATGAATGTTGGGGGAGCAACTTTAATCTGCCCCTTGGGCATACACATTATCATACAGGCTTTAACTTACATGACCACCAACCTCATCTTGTAAAGGAAGGTACCTGCCTGACTGGCAATGGTCAGGTACCTTCTCTCTATACCACTCTAGTGGCTAGATCACTCAGCAAATGGAAGACTTGGAGGAATTCAAAACAACATCTGCAGCAGTATGACCACAGGCAGTGTGAGCGTAACTGGGGCCATCTACGTGTGTGCTTTACTGCAGTAAAGCATCACCATCTACATGTGCAATACTGTTAGGCTGGAGTAACTAATCACTTCTGCCATAGGATAGTTCTGCCCAACACAAATACTATCCTATGGCAGAGTTATTACTTTGTCTCAATGGCTAGCCCTGTAATATATCCCCCTCATGCCCCAGCCAGCCACTCCACAGCACATTGAGCCGGGGCAGAGTAGATTTGAAAACTGTAATTTCCTAAAGGTTCTAACTTGGCCAAATGTTCATGGAGATGGTAAAAGGTACACTTTTGAAAAAAAGGGTCGTGCATCTTTTAAATTTTAAGCATTGACTCCAAAGCATTGAAAACAAATTTTGTCTATTTTTTTTTTCTCCCAAAAAATTCAGCCTCTGGCAGATGCCTGCCCAAGTAGTTAAAGTTTTGCAAAATTATAAAAAAACTGAAAAAAGGGGTTGATAAAAGGAATGTCAGGCTACCTTAATAGTACATGTTTCTGCCAGCCCCTCTGTAATAGATATATTTTTCTTATTCAGTATTTTAGTCAAATGCTTGAAACATGACAAATGTTGAAAATGTTTTGAAGGCCAGCAAAAAACGTATTGACTGAAAATAGAAGTTAAGTGATGCATAGACATAAATCTTCTATATAAATGAGAAATATATCCATTGTGAGACAACCGTTTCCTTCTGTGGTTACTTTCCTGAACTAGCCAGTTTGAGAGCTTATCTGCTTTTAGTTTTGATTCTTCCAAAGCTCACTGAGGAACAGTTGCAAGATAAGTGAAGGAGCTTACATTTCAGTCTGTCAAGTATTCCTAACACCAACATGCTCTTTCTTCTGCACTTTCAGGGAGATCTTTTTATGACTCCAAGATGAAAAACTGTCAGCCTATATGGGACAAAAAAAAAAAAAGGCCTCTATTTCTTTTCAGCTCTGCTGAATACAGTATCTAAGGCTAAACTATGGATTTGAGAACTATTCTTACCTATTCCACTGGAGCACATCATCTGGACACCTAAAAATGACAATATATTTCCAAGTTAGCATTGAGTTATATTATAGTTCTATTACTCCTTCTAAACTGCCTCTGATAACTGTTGTTCTCTCTATCTGTCCTGCATGCCTGCCATCATAGGTCATCCTTACACATGCTTTGGGAGTGTGCAGGGGGAGTGCTATTATCAGAACGGCTCCTGAGTGTGCCTTGTATATTCAGCATCTCGCGCATCAGTATGGCAGCAGGGGTGCTTTAACTACAATTTATCTGATGAGCTTTAGTTAAAGTACTTCTGCCACCATTTTGAAGTGCGGTGATGTGATGTCACAATACATGTGATGCCAAGGCTGCTGGAATGTGATAATATGCATGCTCCAGTAGTCTTGATTAATGGAGTCTGCTCTGATGCATGCTAATTCGCATGTGTCAGAGCAGGCATCTGGCATGTGTATACGTGCCCACAGATTTGGGTTAAACATGAGAACTTGAGAGGAAATCATCAACAAAAAATCCTACAAGCTAATCAGTCATGAACTAATATTTATTTTTCTTTACTAGCAAATATTCAGTTTTAATACTGAATATTTTTTCTTGTACTTAATGGTTCTCCCGCTTCCCCCTCTACCAAAATTGAAAACATTATTAAAAATATGATGGGAATGGTTGTCAGTATTTTTATTGGATTTTGGTAAGCACATTTTTATAAGAATTTCAGTAACCTATTAATAGTGGTTTTTTTTTATAAGAAACTAAAATACTATGAATTTTTTTCACAAAATTCAAATACTTTGGTGTTAACACTTTTAATGAAAACCCTTATTTTGAAGTTTTTTCTCCAGCTCTTCTAACAACAGAGCTGATACATTAGTCTCTATGGGCACCTATACACGAGCAGCAAAGCTGTTCCAGTGTGCTGTAATTACAGCACATTGGAGCAGATTTGATTAAATAAGGCTGGTAATTATTGCACTTCAACAGACTCCAGCATCTCATGTATCAGTGCCCCTGTGCTTAAAAATGGTGGTGGGGGTGCTGTAACTAAAGCTTGTTCAGTGAGTTTTAAAGTGCCCCCACCACCATTTTTAAGCATGGAGATGCTGATACATGAGATGCTCCAGGCACTTTAATTAGAGTGACTCTCAGAGCTGCTCTAATTAAAGCACTCTCCTCCCCCTCCCAGATTCAGAGATACCTAGATAAATTGGAGAATTGTATCAAAAGAAATCTTATGAAGTTCAATAAGGAAAAGTGCTAAGTCTTGCACTTAGGACGGAACAATCCCATGCACCAGTACAGTACTGACTGGCTCTTCAGCATCTCTGCAGAAAAGTACCTGGGGACACAGTGGACAATAGGCTGAATATGAACCAACAGTTTGGCCTTGTTGTGAAGAAGGCTACCAGCATACTGGGCCTAAGTAGTAGGAGTGTTTCCAGTAGATCAAGGGAAGTGATTATTGCCCTCTATTCAGCACTGCTGAGGCCACATTTGGAGTACTGTGTCCAGTTTTGGGTCCCCCACTGCAGAAAGGATATGGACAAATTGGACAGGCAACAAAAATGGGGGGCAGTGTAGGGCAATGAAAATGGCTAGGGGACTGCGGCACATGACTTACGAGGACAGGCTGAGGGAACTGGGCTTATTTAGTCTGGAGAAGAGAAGACTGAGAGGGGATTTAATAGCAACCTTCAACTACCTGAAGTGTGGTTTGAAAGAAGATGGAGCTAGATCATTCTCAGTGGTGGCAGATGACAGAACAAGGGGCAATGGTCTCAAGTTGCAGTAAGGGGACTAGATATTAGATATATTCAGGTTAGATATTAGAAAAAAACTTTCTCACTAGTTGAATAGTAAAACACTGGAATAGGTTACCCAGAGTGGTTGTGGAAAATCCATATATGGGAATTTTAAGATCTGAATAGACAAAAGCCTTGGCTTTGATCTAGTTGGGATGGTCCTGCTTTGAGCAGGGTGTTGGATTAGATGGGCTCATAAGGTTCCTTCCAACCCGAACTTTCTATGATCTGCAGAAATCCAGGGTTGGATAGACTGGGGTCAGCATAGGACTTGGCTTTAGCAGCCTTACCTGGAGTTCTAAGGTCCTCCTGGGCCAGCAGCAGCACAAAACCTTCCATTCATAGATTCATAGATGTAGAGTCGGAAGGGACCTTGCAGATATTCTAGTCTAACCCCCTGCCCTCGGCAGGAGAGAAAACTGGGATCAAATGACCCCAGCTAGGTAATTGCCTCTTCTTAAAGACCCCCAAGGTAGGAGCTAGCAGAACTTCGCTTGGAAGTTGGTTCCAGATCCTAATTGCCCTGACTGAAGTAGCGCCTTCTGAAGTCTAGTCTGAACCTACCCTCTAACAACTTATGGCTGTTATTCCTTGTTACTCTGGGAGGTGCTCAGGAGAACAAGTTCCCTCCGGTTCCCCGCTGGTCCCCCCTAGTAAGTTTATAAATGTTCTCTCTCAGCCTTCTCTTGTGAAGGCTGAACAGGTCAAGGTCCCATAGCCTCTCCTCATAGGGTCTGCCTTGCTGTCCCCAGATCATGCGAGCGGCCCTCCTTTGGACCCTCTCAATGCTGTTCACATCCCTCCTGAAGTGTAGCACCCAGAACTGGATGCAGTACTCCAACTGTGGCCTGACCAGTGTCCCATAGAGGGGGAGTATTACCTCCTTGGACCTGCTTGATGCACCTGTGGATGCATGACAAGGTGTGGTTAGCCTTACTGACTGTGTCCTCACATTGGCGGCCCACAGTTTCATACTTGGTAGGGTCAGAAGGGACCTGAGCAGATCATCAAGTCTGACCCCTTGTCATGGCAGGAAAGAGTACTAAAGTCAAATGACCCCAGCGAGGTATTCGTCTAACCTCCTCTTAAAGACCCCCAGGGTAGGAGCCAGCACCACTTCTCTTGTAAATTGGTTCCAGGTCCTAGCCACCCTGACAGTGAAGTAGCTTCCTTGATGTCTAGTCTGAATCTACCCTCTGCCAGCATGTGACTTATTGCTAGTCATTCCTGGTAGTGCTCAGGGGAACAGGGACTCCCCCAGTGCCTGCTGGTCCCCTCTGACTAGTTTGTAACAGGCCACTAGATCCCCCCTCAGCCTTCTCTTGTGGAGGCTGAACAGGTTCAGGTCCCTTAGTCTCTCCTCATAGGGCCTGCCCTGCTGGCCCCTGATCATGCAAGTGGCCATCCTCTGGACCCACTCCAAGTTGTCCACATCCCTCCTGAAGTGCAGTGCCCAGAACTGGACATAGTATCCCAGCTGTGGCCTGACCAATGCAGCATAGAGGGGGAGGATCACCTCCTTGCACCTGCTCGTGATGCATCTGTGGATGCATGACAAGATGCGGTTGGCCTTCCTGACCACAACCCCACACTGCCGGCTCATGTTCATTTTGGCATCAATAATGATTCCAAGATTATTTTCTGCCTCTGCACTGATGAGAAGGGAGTTCCCCAGCTTGTAGGTATGCTGCTGGTTCTTCCTCCCCAGGTGCAGCACATTGCACTTGTCAGTGTTGAAACCCATCCTGTTCTCATCCGCCCACCCCTGTAACCTGTCTAGGTCTGATTGCAGCCTACTCCTCCCTTCTAGTATGCCCACATCCCCCCACATCTTAGTGTCATCAGCAAATTTCAACAGGGTGCTTTTTACCCTCTTGCCCAAGTCACTGATGAACATGTTGAACAGTGCGGGCCCAAGGACCAAGCCCTGGGGGATCATGTTCATCTTGGAATTGATAATGACTCCAAGATCTGTTTCTGCCACTGTGCTTTCAAGAAGAGAGTTCCCCATCCTATAGGTATGCTGCTGGTTCTTACTGCCCAAGTGCAGCACCCTGCACTTGTCAGTACTGAATCCCATCCTATTCTCATTTGCCCACCCCTGTAACCTGTCCAGGTCCACCTGTATCCTGTCCCTCCCTTCTGGCGTGCCCATCTCACCTCAAATATTGGTGTTGTCCACGAATTTAAACAGGGTGCTTTTCACCCCCTCATCCAAGTTGCTAATAAAGAAATTGAACAGTGCAGGCCCAAGGACCAAGCCCTGGGGGATTTCACTGCTCGCATCCCTCCAGGTCAAATATGACCTGTCCACCACCACTCTCTGAGTGCAGCCCCTCAGCCAATTTGCTATCCATCTGACTGTGTAGGCATCAGTGTCACAGTTGCCTAGCTTTTTAATGAGAAAGGGGTGGGAGACAGTGTCAAAGGCCTTTCTAAAGTCCAGAAAGACTACATCCACCACGACACCTGCATCCATTGATTTTGTGACCTGCTTGTAGAAGGCAATCAGGTTGGTTTGACAGGACCTGTCCTTAAGAAAACCATGCTGGTTGCCCCTGAGCATCATCCCCACTGCTGGCCCTTCACAGATGTGCTCCTTGATAATCTTCTCAAAGAGCTTCCCCAGGATCGAAGTAAGATTAACGGGTCTATAGTTGCCCGGGTCCTCCCTCCTCCCTTTTTTGAAGATGGGGACCACATTGGCCCTCTTCCACTTGTCTGGCACCTGGCCAGAGCACCACAAGTGTGGTCAGACCCTGACTAGCAGCCACAGTGTGGCTCTGGCTGGTACGGCGCCATTCGTAGCAGTGCATACTTTTGCCATGTGCACAGTGCTGCTTTTTTAGTGGTGGTTGTTTTTTTTTTTTTTTTGATACCGGGATCTCCCAGTGTCAAAAAAACTGCTGAGTTGCAAAATAGCAGCATGGTAAACAGGTTCATGTGCAAAGCATGGTGAAAATCACATGTTTGCACTTGTTGAGACATGCCCAATAATTCCAAGCAGCCTCACTTACTGTCAAGCATTTTAGATTTACAGTTCCATTCTACTCTATCGTCCACCTATCTTCTACTCTAGAGTACCTGAATACAACTTTGGCATACTTCCTTAATACTGACACTACCTTCAGGTGCTTTGGAAATTGAATCTGTGTTCAGCACGATGCCTCAAAGCGGGTTACAATAGCAACAACTGAAAATAACTAGAACAATTCACAGAATGTCAAGATAATGTTCATTTGTTGTAACTGGGTGAATTGACAAAAAAGATCAGCACCAGACAGCTTTTGCTCTCAGGAGGTTTGTTAGGACTCGTATGTAATAAAACTGGGAACAGTAAAAAGCCTCTGCCCTGCCATTTTTTAAGTCTTTTTACAGAAACACTAGAAGTTTAACTACATCAGGTCTGAATCCATTCACTTCAGTGCAACTATTTCTATTTTTCTCTAATAAAATTAGGAAGAAAATTGGCCTCATTTTCACTACTGATGCTTGTGGACACACCTTTGAAGCCCCTTCTAAAATGGAATGTTTCAAAAGGGCAACAGCTGTTACATTCAAATTGTTGTGTGTGAACCATCTGAGAACAATTCAAATGTAGCAACATTGCTCCAGCTTTAACACTGCCTCATCCAGGGTTAACACTGGAGTGGTTTTGCTATTTGTATCTAGTGCATTTGTCTAGGAATGAGTTGCTGCAAAAGATTCAACAAACAAAAAGTTCAGCTTAAATTACCATGTGCACATTCAAATATCTCACAGTATCATTCTCAGCTCATTCACACAAGCAATTAAAACTTAACAGCTGCTGCCCCTTTGAAATCTTCCCTTTCAGAAGTGGCTCCACATGTACATGTGGCTACACTTTACAGATGCTGTATACTTTCAGAATTTGGGTAATTTTCATGAGGCAAGGGTAATGTAAATTAAATTCAGTAGAAGAATTAAAGTTGGGGGTGAGCTTCTGTCGGGTGGAGAAACTGTAAGAAACAGTATTACAACATCTGAGATCAGCATCTTCATCCCTATACTGAGAAGAGGAATAAAATGGAAAGATAGCTTTGATACCTTGGCTGTACTGTGGAGGTGCCTGGCTCTTCACAAAGGTTAGAACCAATTCAAGTATCTCAAACTTTACTATGAGCCATCCATTAGCCATGAATAATAGGAATGTAATGCACACATCCTTCCCTGGCATAGTTTCTCCTTCAGAAAAGAGTCTGAGAGACTGTGGTTTCAGCAACTCTATCCTGGGTAGGGAATTCTATGATAATGTTGCTTTATAGGGACTATTCCTATACGTTTTATGAATGCTTATGCTAGAATGGTGTCAAATCTTGTAGGCAGAGAAAACCAATAGATTTTTTTAAAATATTAATTTTGGGATATGTCTATTAGCAATGTATATATTAGGTCCTTGTTGCTTCTATCTACCAGAAAACTTGACATACTCAGTTATACTATCATGTAACAAAATTAAACATCCTAATTTTGAATTATTAGGGTGAGGTGATTATTTATTTATTAATTGGATTGATATGGTGCCCTTCCTAACAAAGGCTCAGTGAGGCTTATAGAAGAGAGCAAACTTTCTTATAAAACAAATGAACAAGAGAACAAAACAGAAGAAACAAGATAACTTGTAAAATCCTATAGAGTAGCAAAATAACCTATAAAATAACTCCCACAGTATCCCACCTTAGCCTTGCCTGCTAAACTCCTGCCCAGATAAAAAAGATTTAAAGTACTTCCAAAAGATCTCTAGGCTTGATCTCTGGTGAATCTCAAGAGGTAGGGAGCTCTTCACTATGACAACTTGGTGCAGTAATAATGCTTGCATGACATGGTTCTCAGATGATTTTAGGGATTATGATGGGGCATAAAGGAGAAGACAGTCCCTGAGGTACATAGGGCCCAGGCTATTAAGAACCCTATAAGTAAAAACAGGACCTTGAATAGTGCCCAGAAAGCTATTGTGAGCTAGTACAGACTCTGGAGCACTGGAGCTATGTGCTCCTGGAGTTTGAGCCCCATCAGAGGGCAGGGTACCACATTCTGCCCTAAGTAGAGCATATTGCAATAATCTAGCCTTGAGGTTATGAAGGCGTGGTTGCTGGTGTCCACATCCTAATCTGAAAAAAAAGGGTTGCAGTTTTCTCCTCAATGGAAAAGCGCTCCTAGCCACTAATGCTACCTGGAGATTCAGGTGTAGCAGATGATCCTAGAGCACTCCAAAGCTGGGAACCTGAATGACAAGGGCATGATAAACTCCATGAGTGATAGGTGTCTCATTCCCTGCCAAGTCATGAGGACCCTCCACAGCCATCACTTCTGCCTTGTCTGGTATCAGCTTCTAGTTTTTCTGTATTGAACCCCCAACTGCAGCCAGACACTGGGAAAGGACTGAGACTGTGGGGCCCAGGATAGAGGAGAAAGAGAGACAGAGCTGGGTATCATCAGCACCTCACTCTATATGTCCACACAATCTTGTCCAACATCCCCAAATACACATTAAACAGGATGGAGGAAAGGTCAAACCATAAAGAACCCCACAGGGAAGGTCCTGAAGGGACAATGAGTTCTCACCCATCACCACCCCCTAGGACTATGCTACTAGGCAAGAATGGAGCTAATTAAGAGTTGTCCTGTGAATACCCACCAGGTCATGTAAACACTTCATCAAAACCTCATGGTCAACTGTATCAAAAGCCACTGATAGATCTAGCAAGATATATAGAGCACAATTTACCCTGTCCATCTCTAAGTGAATATCATTGACCAAGGATACAATTCCTCCAGTTTCCATATTATATCTAGAGTGAAGACCTGCTGACAGGAGTCAAGAAACCTGATAACATCCAGATCCACTGTCAGATTCATAAATTCATAGACATTAGGACTGGAAGGGACCTCAGAAGATCATTGAGTCCAGCCCCTGCCCCAGGGACAGGAAGTCAGCTGGGGTCACAGGATCCCAGCAAGATAAACATCCAATTGACTCTTAAAGGAGTCCAGAGTAGGTGTTTGCACCACCTCTGGCAGCAGTCTGTTCCAGGCCTTGGGAGCTCAGACTGTAAATAAGTTCTTCCTTATGTCCAGCCTGTCATGTGCCCACTCATTCAACAAGCTTCCCCAAAAAGGGAGGCCTGAGACAGAGGTATAACTAGATGGGGAGTAAGCATCAAGAAATAGATTTGTGAGTAGGAGCCAGACAATCACAGATTTAAGAACATCTTGCATCCTGTCCTCCCAAAGGGAAGCATTGAAAATTCCTGTCTTCAGTGGTCTTAGTCTCTCTCAACTGGATTTTACAAGCCACAGTTAGTATGGGTCCAGTTCATAGATGGCTCCCTAGATTCTCCTAGCAACATCCTCTGTGTCAGTGGGTGACAGCAGTTGAAATCAACCCATATTCATCAGATAAGACAAACCCAGAACTCTGACTTTGCAACAAAAATGGCACTTCCCAAGACATAGGGTGCATTTTGTTTGCAAAGTCAATGCTAAACTTGTCACAGAAGACCATAGAAGGCTTGGCTTCTGGATGGAGACAACCTAATTTAATCAGGTCATTAACTAGGACATTCAGTGGAATAATTTTGTTAGACTGCACTTTGCAGATACAATGCCAGTGGAGAAGAAAATAACCTTTGCTGAAACCACTACAGTGCCATAGTCCTTTAAGAAGGATCTATCCTACAGCTGACTTTGGCATGGATTGAGAGTCATCTGCACTCTAATCACCTACCCTCCCACTTCACCTACCTCAACTCCCCTGTATACCAGGGGAACTGTGCTCTAACTATGAGAGCAGATGCCTGGATGCCACTGTATCTATGGCCAAGTTAAGTGTGCTGTTATACAAATCAACCAGGCCTTCAACAAACTAGCCATCAGGGTCAGTGACAATGTTCCCCACAGATCTCTGAAATCTTACTAGTTCCATGAGTTTCCAGATTGGACCAGGTTAGCTGATCCATCATCCTGATGGGGCATTGGAGGACTGGGATCTGTATCTGTGCCCACCTGGCCTCGAACATCTTGTCTCGGGCAGCTTTGGTCCGGAGAAATGATGGTGTCCGCCTTGTTATCTCGGGTGGCCCATTGAGTAGATGTTTGCTCCCGACATGGTCCTCCCCTATCTCGCCTGCCATGACTTTGAATCTTAATACAGCGGGGGGTTGGGACCACTCGGATTCTCCCAAGGGTGCACTGTCTCCCTGGTGGTCTTCTGTGAGGCTTCTCCTCCCCTCTACCTCGCCCCTATACCCAGCTTGGCGGGTCACTGCTGTTCTTGTGGCCAAACTCCTGACCGACGGGCCCCTAGTGCCTCCCCGGTTTTCGTGCCCACTGACTTTCCTTAATGTTAACCCTGATCCTGAGGCTCACACCACAATCGAGCCTCCCCCTGTGCCCTGATACTCAACCCCTCCAGAAGTGGGAAACACAAACTAGATCACAACAAAACCTCAAAAGAAAAGAGCGTTCCTGACACACAGAGGTACCCCTCTGTACCCACATCTGGCCCCTAAGTCCCAATCACACAAAACCCACTCCCTCTGACTTTTATGGGGCTATCCTAGGGTCCCCACATGGATGTGGGATCCTGTGGCCTTCCACGGGCTCCCTCTCCCTCGCCGCTCTGCTCCTATATCTTTGGGCCCCTTGAGGCCCTCCACCGTCCAACCTGGTCGGATGCTGGGTAGTTGGTCAGCACCTCTCCCTCCTCCACAGTGGCCTCTGGAATTAGGGTCCCTCCAGGCTCTTCTGTCCTGTTCTTCTGGTCTTTGCATGGGAGCTCCCACTCCTAGTGCAGTGTCATCTTCACCACAGCCAGCAGCTTCTGGCTCGTAGCGTGAGGAGCCGGATTCTTTCTTGCTGGGGAACACGGTTTCTGTTCCCGTTTGCTCCATTTGGAGCTTGATGGAGACCCCCTCCAGCTGGGATTCCTGCCGGTGTCCATCCCCCCGCCTCTTTGCTGACTGCCCACTTCATTTCTGCTGACTGGTGATTGCCGCTGACATCACCAGCCGGCTGCAGCTGTATGAAGGCGCGGTTGATGATTCTCGTGGGCTCCTCTTGGTGTTCCAGCTTTGCTGTGGGTCTCACTGCAGGTGAGTGTTCCCTTTTACTTTTTTCTCCCTGTTCTTCCCTGGACTCCTGTTCCCGGGGTTCCCCCCTTGCCCTTTTGGGTCCTCCCTTTTGTCTCTCCCTGCTACAGCGTCTTTAGAAGGTAATCGTTCAACCATGACAAAGATCGTAAACAAACCACTACCTCCCCTCTCCCACAATAAAGGAGGTCCCTGTACCTAGGCAGGTATAAAACACTAGGTGCAACATATACCCAGCCTCGTGTCAGTCTGCTTCCTACATGGGATAGCATCATGGTATTCATGGAGATAAAGAAGTCCCACTCCATCCCAGAGGAGCCAACCTCAGCACAGATGTTGAAGTAACCAGAGTCCTCAACATAGCCTCCAAGACCAACTCATTAGTTCAGTCAGGGAATCTGCTCTGCAGTGGGATGTTCAGGAACAGAATTCCCATTCTATCCAAAATTTTTAGTATGAAGTGTTGGGACCGAGGGGTGGTCTAAGGCTATGGCCAGTAGCCTGGACCATCAGGTGTGGTTTTTCCATGACAGAGTAAGAGTTAGGCACGGAAGCGTATTGGTTTTATAAAGAAAGCTTTACTTATACTGCCGATGGTCACGGTGCAGGGAGGAAACTTGCTTGAGTTGCAGTTGCAGACAAACAAACACAAGTGAGATCTCTTCCGAACCGCACTGAACCTAGATGAGTCGTCGATATACGACTCCACGAGCACTTTTCACACGGGGGATACGTCAAATTACACTATGAAGGGGAGTGGCTAAGAGCTGATCAGGCCTCTCTGTCCTCCTCCAAGACACACGCGGAGTTTGCTAGGCTCCACAGCGTGCTCAGAGTTCTCCACGAGGTGGTTGTCAAGTCCTCCAACTTGGGCGGAAATGCTCTAACCTTTTATACAGCTAGCGAGCCAATGCTAGCCACCACGTAGGAATAATTTAGAATCAGCCAATAATGGGGTACAAATTTGCATATGTGTGGTGGGAACCCTTTGCACCTGGGATTTCTCTCTGCAGCTGAGAAATCCACCGTGCAAAGAAAGCTCCATGTGGCGGGAAAATTCCAATGTGCCGAGGTACTAAAAATCTTTGGGTTATGACAGGAAGTAGACACACTTCCTGTTGGACAAGCTTGGAAACCAGTACCTTCTATGGGTCAGAGTTTCTTTGAAGATCACTTCCACTCTGCCCTCCTCTCCAGTCGCCAATCTGGTGCTGCACTGTGTACCTTGCCACAACCATATAGGTAAAAACCATCTCTGAAGCCTTGTCCAGACAGGTTTTATTGATACATGAAAGGTTAGAGGCCACAACTTGAAGATGACTGCTATTTTATTAGTCACCAACTTATTAATTGTAGTACAACTGTAGAACTAGTCATTTTGAGTACATGGCTTTATCACTTGGCATGCAAGATTTGTGCCCAAACATTTTGGGATAATCAGTAGCATTTTAGCCCAATGTGACTCTAAAATTAGAAGTTAAACATTCAAGGTCTGATAGGCAGTCCCAACTGAACTATTATTGGTAAAAAAAATGGAACATGAAGCAAAAATGCTGCCCAGTTTTCTTTATATAAATTTGATTGCTTATTAAAGCAAGGACTTATATTTATCAACTCCACTGATCAAATATAAATATCAGCCTTTTTTCAGTATATACTCTATGACCAAAAGGAAAAATGAAATGCTCTAGCAACTGTGTTTACCAATCTAGCTTTTTTCTGATATGAAAATCTTTCTTTTGTGGAGCACAGGAAATAGACTATGTTTGTCACACTAGAGATTCAGGCCTATTAGAGATTGCAGAACATCATTAATCATTACTAATTAAATCACAAATTAAATTATTATTTTATAAATGCTGTCATTGCACTCTAAGCACTCTAAGTACCAATACATACATTATAAAATTAAATGTGCATATTTGATGAAATGCCTGGAAGAGAACAGGTACAACAGTACCTACAGTACTGCGTGTGACAATAATTTCTATTGCTTGTGTTAATAAATGAGATAAGGGTGGGAGTGAGGCAATATGTGCTACCACCACAGTCAAACTTGAGTACAACCCAGAGGTTATAACTAGAAGCTTTTTTTAACATCTGGAACAGTACAGCAGTGGCCTAGTAGTCAGTGGACACTTAGGTTAGCCTGCTACCTAATATGGAACTTCAGCTATATTCCCTGCCAAACCCAGGACCACTATTAAGAAAAAAAGGCTTGCTCACTTAGCTCTCAAGTGCCTGTCTCAGATTTAACAAGGCACAGAGGCATACGTTCAGAACTTTTCTGTAGTGTTTACTCTACCTAATTGTCAGGTTTGGGTACAGCTGGAGGAGATGTGAGTAGGCAGGGCTTTTTTTCAGCAATGATTCCAGGTTTGGTTGGGAGGTAATCTAAACCCAGATTTCAAGCTGCTTACCAACTAGGAAGTGTGCCTCAGAATTTTTGGATCAATAGATTACCAGCAATTTGGAACAGAAAAGTCCATTCTGGACTATGGGTTTGAGTTGTGGCTCAAGTTGCGGCTGAAGCTGAAATTTGAAATAGGGCAGGAGTGAAGTTTATCAACCTAGAACAGGAGAATGGACTGGTTGTAAAGTTAGCTACCTACTAGCTAAGTTGATTAAAGCTGAGTTCAAGTCAGCCTACCAGGAATTACTGGACAAGAAGGAAAAAATGACAGTAGCTGACTGGGGGAAAAAAAAAATGGTAACATTATTTAATAAAGTTATCATAACACACAATTGCAATCTTTCAGAATTTTATTATTTCAGGGCTGAATATGTGCACATAAACAGCTATATCCCAGTATGATGCATGTTAAAAGCATTAGAAAACATAATACAGCAGGAGCTATCACCAAAGAGGAGTATACCTCCATCGTTCGGGTCTGTAGGGGGGCTGTTAGGAAAGCTAAGGCAGATACGGAACTAGGACTAGCATCAAGGACAACAAAAAGTCCTTTTTTAAATACATAGGGAGTATGAAGAAGGCACCGGGTAATGTGGGGCCCCTGCAAGATACTCTAGGCAATCTGGTGGTTGCACAGAGGAAAAAAAGCAGACCTTTTTAACAATTTCTTTGCCTCCATTTTCTTGTGCAGGGACCAGGACTCCCCCACCGAGATTCAGGACAGACTCAGGAGAGACTCCGCAAGGCCTAGGGTCAGGAAGAACTGAGTTAGAGAACTTCTGGAGGGACTGGATGTGTTCAGATCAGCAGGTCCAGAAGCTCTCCACCCGAAGGTGTTGAGAGAATTGGCAGGGGTTATCGAGGGGCTGCTGGCACAGCTCTATGAACACTCATGGTGCTCTGGCCAGGTGCCAGATGACTGGAAGAAGGCCAATGTGGTCCCCATCTTCAAAAAAGGGAGGAGGGAGGACCCGGGCAACTATAGGCCCGTTAGTCTTACTTTGATCCCGGGGAAGCTCTTTGAGAAGATTATCAAGGAGCACATCTGTGAAGGGCCAGCAGTGGGGATGATGTTCAGGGGCAACCAGCATGGTTTCATTAAGAGCAGGTCCTGTCAGACCAACCTGATTGCCTTCTATGAGCAGGTCATAAAATCACTGGACGCAGGTGTTGCGGTGGATATAGTCTTTCTGGACTTCAGGAAGGACTTTGACGTTGTCTCCCATCCCATTCTCATTAACAAGCTAGGCAACTGTGACACTGATGCCTACACAGTCAGATGGATAGCAAATTGGCTGAGGGGCTGCACTCAGAGAGTGGTGGTGGACGGGTAATATTCGACCCGGAGGGATGCGAGCAGTGGCTCGGTCCTTGGGCCAGCACTATTCAATTTCTTTATTAGCGACTTGGACATGGGGGTGAAAAGCACCCTGTTTAAATTCGCGGACAACACCAATATTTGAGGTGAGGTGGGCACGCCAGAAGGGAGGGACAGGATACAGATGGACCTGGACACGTTACAGGGATGGGCAAATTCAATACTGACAAGTGCAGGGTGCTGCACTTGGGCAGTAAGAACCAGCAGCATACCTATAGGCTGGGGAACTCCCTTCTCGAAAGCACAGTGGCAGAAACAGATCTTGGAGTCATTATCGATTCCATGATGAACATGGGCAGCCAATGTGAGGACACAGTCAGTAGGGCTAACTGCACCTTTTCGTGCATCCACAGATACATTACAAGCAGGGCCAAGGAAGTGATCCTCCCCCTCTATGCGACACTGGTCAGGCTGCAGTTGGAGTACTGCATCCAGTTCTGGGTGCTGCACTTCAGGAGGGATGTGGACAGCATTGAGAGGGTCCAAAGGAGGGCCACTTGCATTATCTGGGGACAGCAGGGCAGACCCTATGAGGAGAGGCTATGGGACATTAACCTGTTCAGCCTCCACAAGAGAAGGCTGAGAAGGGACCTGGTGGCCATCTATTAACTTACTAGAGGGGACCAGTGGGGAATGGGAGAGACCTTGTTCTCCTGAGCACCTCCCAGAGTAACAAGGAAAGAGCCATAAGTTGTTAGAGGGTAGGTTCAGACTAGACTTTAGAAGGTGCTACTTCAGTTAGGGTGACTAGGATCTGGAACCAACTTCCAAGGGAAGTAGTGCTGGCTCCTACTTGGGGGATCTTTAAGAAGAGGCTCGACGATTACCCAGCTGGGGTAATTTGAGCCCAGTTTTCTCTATTTCCCAGGGTAGGAGGTTGGACTAGAAGATCTGCAAGGTCTCTTCTGACCCTATATCTATGAATCTATGAATCTATAATGTAACAGATCTCCTACCAGGAGTTCTGTTTGGTTCAATATCTCAATAAATCTTCAAAAGAAAGCTTCAGTCACACCAGAGTTCAATCAAATCACAATTCTGTAAATTGTCTGGCCAGGTTAAACTTAAAATATTATAGTTTATATCTATAGGGGTGAAATAGAAGAGGTGATCCTGAAACTGCTTCCACTGGACGTGCAAAAAAAAATAACGATTTTCTTTTTTTAGGCCTATTTCCTACTAAAATGTGTAATACATGTTGCCTCATTAAAAACATTCCATGTTATAAAAACACAATTGTAATCTTCTCTTTGGTTTTCCATATGTGTATAAATAAGCCAATTAATAAAAAAATGTGAATAACCAATGAACCCATTCTATAATAAAGTAGCAAGCTAAGATGTAACCCTTTTACCTGGAAACATCAATAAAGATTTTGTTGGGAAAATGTGCATCATTGTCTTCTTCAGTGCAAAGGTATTACCTTTCCAACTCCTTTCTGAAGCAATTCATGACTGCCAAAGTCCCATCTTTGTGTCTGATATGTAACCCAAAACATAAATAAGATCTGATCATCTAAACCAATGTTAGCAATAAATATCAAAATATTTTTGACAGAATTTTTTTCATTTTAAAACAGTTTTACTAGAAGCATTTTTTTCCAGAGGGGAAAAAAAAAGATTTTTGGAGGTTTCTTCAAAATTTTCTCAAATAAAAAAATAAAGATTTTTTCCTTTAAAAAATTACATCTTAAAACAGTGAGAAAAAAACCCAACTCTCACTCTTTTATTTTCTTTTGACTGTGAAAAAGGGAGAAGTGAAAGTAGAAAAAAATAATTGTCACTTTTTTACTTTTTCTTAGTGGAAAATGTCATATTGAATGAAATAGTTTGAATGTTTGTAAAGGTTGCCCATTAGCCAATTTCAGGAAGAAGATAAGATTTATCTCCTTATCTAGTTCATTGTTTTGGGACTACGTGCAAAAGGTCCTGACTTTGCTTAAAGTCTTAATTTAAATTTCATCTTTTAGAAATCTTTTACAAAGAGAGCAAATATCCTGAATTCCAAGAGATCAAACCCTGGGGTCTTTTGACCAGGTTGGTAAGAAAAGGGCATTTGCAGTGATATGGAAGTTTCCCAAAGGTAATTTAAAATGCTCAACAAAGGCAAAAGAATCTGTTGAGTAAGATCCGAGCCCAAATTTGGGAGCAGTGACTTATTGAGTAGGAGGAGCCCACTGACGGCAGCTCACTCAATAAAAACTGTAACTTACTGTCCCAATTTGGAGGTAACTATACTTGTAGAACAACGAAGGAAAAATCGCAAGTATAGCCCGGGTTCAGATTGATCACCTGAACCACCCTCTCCGTGAACACGAATCTCTTAGTTCACGCTGAAGCTGCGGAGCACCTGAAAGGGACTGAAGGAAGGGGACTTAGTCCTATCACTGCTGAAGCCAGCCTATTGAATTGTATTGCTGAGCCCATTTCATTGAATCGTACTACTGAGGCCAACCCATTAAATCGTACTACTGAGGAATGAAACCATATTTTGGTATTTGGCTTCTTAGAATTCTAGGATTGTAAGTATAATATGAAAAATAATAGTATTGATTCAAATTTAACTTTTAGTTGTAATTGTAGTTGTTTTTGTAACACTAATTCTTATAGTATTGTTTGGGAAGGAAGTGCATTCGGAGCGTTGTTTCTGATATATGTAGTTATTGTGTTTTTAATGTTTGTGGTGTTTCTTAAAGCTAAGCAGTGTTATATATGTAGCAAAGAGTTTTAAAATAAAATTGTGTTGTATAAATTAAGTGTGTAATCATTGTGAAATCGTGCAATCAGTTAACTACTCCCCCAGCCAGTGCATCAAAACGAATTAGTAAATTGTGTGGGATTTTCTCTATTCCATAACCCACTAGAGACATAGCATCATGAACAGGATGCGCTGGTTGCCCATTTCAAAATGGGATGAATGTGTTGCAGCATTGCACATTCCACAATGATAATGAGGGAACTTGGAAGGTAAATATAAGAGATCTTAATAATGAGGATGAAACAATCACGTATAGTTTTATGTTTACACAAGAAAGTTTAAGATGCTGTCTGGGAGGAATTCAGAAATCATATGGTCCACTAGATTGGAGTTTAGAAAATAAAGAAGTAAAGCCAGAAGTAAAGGTGTGTAGAAAGAAAGAAAGTAGAAAAGAAGAGGGAGGTTTTTGAGAGATAATGCGAAAGGTGTTAGGGAAAGGAGTTTACGATTAGTTAAAATTGCCACTAGCAAGGGAGGTAACGTGTTTAAAAGCAGGAGAGATACTAAGAGAGTTAGAAGGAGTTCTGCAGTGCCAAACTTGTGGTTATGTAGGTCCAGATTAAAAAAGGGGATTCATGTGTACAGTCAGGATTTAATCAGAATTTTGTACCTTTCCACTAATGTGCACTTCAACAAAAGTCCTAACTAATTTCTTGTGTGCATGTGAAGTTGAAGGTGTTTCAGCGAGGGTAAATAAGTTTTAGCATTTAGGCAACAATGGACTGGAAAGGTACTGGTAGGTACTGCAAAAAAATAGTTTTTTTGCCATGCTAACCATTTTAAATAAGATGTATTAGTGCTTGAATCCTTTTTCTGAATTTTTGTTCCTAGCTTTACAGTTTAGGATTATCTTTCTACACATGGAACTTTTAGTAGTTTGCATATGAGTAATTGTATTTTAACTGCAAATGTACTCGAAGTGACAGGTATGCTTTAAAAAGGTCATTCTAGAAAAACAATTAAAATATGGGCAAGTTTCACTTCATTATTGATATTTGTTTCACTTCATATTGACATTTGCCAACAGCTTCCAACTCTGATCCATTCAAGTCAGTGGAACTTCACATGGGGGCAGATGTCCAGTTCCCTAAACCAGGAACCGGTTTATAAAGGTAATGTAAAAATCACCAGGTCTACAACATCAGTTTAACAGTTCCACGGGATAGTTTCTTAAGTAATACAGTCTTATTGGTATGTAAATGTATCTGTTTGGAAGGTTAGTGTCACAGATTTTACACAGTGTGACAAACAGAGCACATTTAAAAGCTGACAAAAACATAGCTGAATAAAGAAGTCTATTTTCGGATTTGGTTTTTGGCATGGGAATCAAGAGATCAGTGTAAGTAGAATTTATTGTTCTTTGATGGGCAGTCTCCAGACAATAAAGGCAATAGCTTTTCTTCTGAAATCAGTGTTTGTGGTGTTTGTGATTTTCTGCTTCTCTTTCCAATAAAAGAACAAATTCTTTTAATTCTCTAGACCAATTGCTAGATAGTCCATTTCTTTCAGTATCTGATACTTGCAAATAGAATTTTATTTTTGTGTGTTGGATTAGTTTTAAGCAAGAGTTACTGTTTCATTTGAAGAAATTAAAGTCATATGTAGCCCATTCAAAAGAAGAGAGAGAGATAAGCTAGGGGAAAACATTACACATAAACCAGTTTAAGTGATCAGAAACTGGTTTAAACTTGTAACAGAACAGCTGTTCAGTACACATAAAACAGTTTGAAAATGGCTGAAACTGGTTTGAGATAAACCTGGATGAATGTAATATCAAACTTAACTGACTTGGCTCAAAACGGGTTATGCAATGTCTGTCCCAGACCCCTTGCTGGTTTAAGTTAAATCAGGGACCCCCCAGAATCCCAGGATGCTCTCTGGGTGGGGCTCTCTGCTTTATTGCAGGGCTGGCCCCACCCCTCTGCTCCTTGCCTGGAGCTCAGCACAGAGCGTTTGCCTGGATTTTCCCTGCTAAGCAGGGATTATTCCCCTCTCCCCTCTGCCTTTTGCAGACACTTAAGCATTAGCTAGCAGATCACACGCTGGCCACAGTCTGTGCTGTGGGAGAGGACAGAGGCAGACAGGCTTTTTGGAACTAATCGGAAGGTAGCTTAATGTCTTTCCTTGGAAGAGCTGTTTAAGAAGAACTCCATTAGTTAATGGAGAAAGACCTTTTTTTCTTAATGAGTTGATAAACACTGAGTTAGTGGTGATAGACATTCCTTGCCGGGTAGCTCTGAGTGGGAGGGGAGATAATCAATGTATTCTGCTTGGGCCTGGCCATGCCCCTGAAGCTCTGCCCTGTTGAAGCATAGGGAGGGCTCCTCTAGTGCCCCCCAGCTTCTAGCCTGAGCCACTACAGGAACGTGCCTGTATTTCTGGGATGTCTGTCTAGGTTACAAACTGATTTAGCCTAGCCAGGTTAAACTAACCTGCAAAGATTGAATCAATTCAGGCTCAGGCTTTTTGAATGTCTGTACCTAGCCATAACTTCTCAGGACTAAATCTTGCTCATATACAGTTCTACAGAAGTTAAACTATTTGTTTGAATCAAATTAGATCTGTGCTATATTGTCTGGGTCAGAATCTCAGATGACATAATTTGACTTCAATGGGAATATTCTGATTTACACTGCAGAAATGCTATTGTTCATACACACAAGTGGAGCTGGTTTAAATTTTTCATTTAGTTTTTTAGTGAACAATGCCTTTAAAATTATTTTTTTCCCTAAATTAATGTCAGTTTTTATCAAAAATATGTTCTTCTCTAATTAATACATCATAAAAATATAAAATAAATTTCCCAACCAACTGTATCTGCATATCCTCTTTAAGGTATGTATTCTTTGCATGATTACAACCAAAGACAATTGTGATTGTAATGAACATGTTCCATCAGTAATAAGGTGGGGGGATCTTTGTCAGACCAAGCACCTTTAAAGTATATACATTTTCAAAGTGAAGAACCGGGTCATGTTTCCCTGTCATCTTTCTTTTCAAGCCTTAATTTTGGTAGGATGTACATTTGGTAGGACTGGTTTTAATGTTGTATTGAGGAACATGGATTTACTGAGTTTTCTGTGAGTGAGCAAAATTCTGGCTACATTGATTCAGTAGTAAAACTTCCACTGATTTCAATCATTCTCATCAATTCAGGTAGGTGTCAGCACCTTCTGGCAGTTTAGGAAGAAAGACATTATTTGTTCCCTAGGCAACACCAGCTCTCTATACCAGCCTGTTCAGAGACAATACTGAGGATTTGGGACTGTCCTGCCAGGGTGGGGATGAATTTCTACAAGTATGGCTGTATCCTGATTCTTTCTTTGAGTTGTGAAAGCTTTATCTTGGATCACATATGAATTTTCAAATATTTAATTTCTGCATCAAAAAATTTCTAAATGGCTTATTTTGCCATGAATGCAGGCATACTATTTATGTAGATTAGTAAGAGCACCCGTTTGCTTCCTTGAGAATTAAAATATGCCTCTTCAAGTTATAAAATGACAGAAAATAATCTATCTGGAAGTTTGTATATGATTATAATGTTTCTTTACATAGTTATCATTCCATGCATGTCACCACAGAGCAACACAATATGACCTACCAAAATCAATAGACTAAATATTCATAGATTTCATAGACATTTGGGCTGGAAGGGACCCCGAAGGATCATCGAGTCCAGCCCACTGCCCCGGGGCAGGAAGTCAGCAGGTATCATAGGATCCCAGCAAGATAAACATCCAAATGTGTCTTGAAGGCATTCAAAGTGGGTGCTTGAACCACCTCCGGTGGCAGTCTATTCCAAATTTTGGGGGCCCGGACAGTAAAGAAGTTCTTCCTTATGTCCAGCCTGAATCGGTCGTGGCAGAGTTTGTGACCGTTCGATCCTGTCATCCCTTGGGGCGCTCTGGTGAACAGATGTTCCCCCAGATCCTGGTAAGCACCCCTGATAAACTTATAGGTGAACATCAGATCACGCCTGAGACTGTGCTTTTCCAGGCTGAAGAGTCCCATGGCTCTCAGCCTCTCATCATCTGTTTTTCTGACCTATGATCATGTGTGTGGCTCTCCTCTGTACTCTCTCAAGCTTCTCCACATCCTTCTTGAATTGTGGAGCCCAAAACTGGATGCAGTACTCCAGCTGCAGCCTCACCAAGGCCAAGTACAAGGGGAGAATGATGTCCCAGGATTTGCTTGAGATGCATCTATGGATGGAAGCAGGCATTTTGCTCACTTTACTAGCCACAGCATCACATTGAAGGCTCATGTTCATCTTGTGGTCAGTCATGACCCCCAAGTCCCTTTCATCTCTAGTGCTAACCAGCATAGCACTGATGAGCCTATACGCATGCTGCAGGTTTTTCCTCCCAAGGTGGAGAACCTTGCATTTTTTGTTGTTAAACACCATCAGGTTCTTGTCCTCCCATTTCATGAGCCTGTCAAGATCTGCCTGGATCACCCTCCTGTCCTCAGGTGTGGATGATTTATCCCAGAGTTTGGTGTCATATATGAACTTGGCCAGTCCGCTTCTGACACCAATGTCTACATTATTGATGAAGATGTTAAAAAGTATAGGCCTTAGGACAGAGCCTTGAGGGACCCCACTGGTCACCGTGCACCATGACGATTGACTTCCGTCCACCACCACCCTCTGGGTCCTTCTGTGGAGCCAATTCCCCAGCCAGTGGATCATGGTGAGGTTGAGGCCACAGTTAGCCAGTTTTGCCAAGAGGTTATCATGGGATACCAGATTGAAGGCTTTTTTAAAGTCAAGATATATGACATCAATCTCTTCCCCCTTGTCCAGCTGATAGGTCACCTGGTTGTAAAAGGAAATGAGATTGGTCAAGCAAGACCTACCCACAACAAATCCATGCTGGGTATCCCTCAGGATCTGTCATCAGCTAGTCTGCTAAGGATGGCCTCTTTGATAATCTTTTCCAAGACCGTCCCCAGGATAGAGGTCAGGCTGATGGGCCTGTAGTTTGCCAGATCTACTTTCCTCCCTTTCTTGAAGATAGGCATGACATTGGCCTTCTTCCAAACTTCAGGCACTTCACCAGAGCACCAGGAGTTCTCAAAGATCTGTGCCAGGGGCTGAACTATGAAGCTTGCCAGCTCCTTGAGTATCCTTGGGTGTAAACCATTTGAAGGTATCCAGCCTGTCAAGGTGTTCCTTCATGAGGTCAGCTTCGATGGAAGGTAAGGATAATCCCTCACTCAGGTATCTCTGACCCACAGTGGGCAGGGTCATCCCATGGGATTGGTGAAAAACTGATGGAAAGTACCCATTTAGCAAGTTTGTTTTTTCATGAGGATCGGTTGGCAGTTGTCCCATCTGGTTTAGCAGGGGTCCAATGTTGCCCTTGCTTTTTCCTCCAGCTCCCCACATATATAAAAAAGGATTTTTTATTGTCCTTGATATTTGTAGCTAGCTGGAGTTCCATTGAAGCCTTGGCTTTCCTAGTTTACTCTCTGCAAGTCTGGACCAGAGCAGAGTATTCCTCCCTGGTGGTGGTTCCAGTCCTTCATCCTTTGGAGGTCCACTAGTTCCCTGGAGAGCCAAGCAGGCTGCTGTGCCCTTTTGCTGCCTTTCCTTTGAGATGGGATAGACTTTGCTTGCACATCCACGATTGCTCCCTTGAGAAGCAGCCACTCATCCTGAACTCCCTTCCCCTTTGGGTTGTGGCCCTTTAGGGCTTCACTGACAAGCCTCCTTAGCTTGTCTAAGTCAGCTTTCCTAAAGTTGAGGACTTCTGTATTACTGACTGACTTGCCAGCTTTATGGTGGATGGTGAAGGTGATCAGCTTGTGGTCACTGTCACCCAGCTTCCCTTCAATCATTAGGTTGCTGATTAGGTCATCCATGGTTGCCAGTACCAGGTCGAGCAGCGCTTTACCTCTCATTGGCATGTAGACTTCCTGCATCAGATAGAGGTCATCCACACACGAGAGAAAGCTTTGCAACTGCTCGGATTTGGCTGAGCGTTCTTCCCATGAGATGTCTGGGTAGTTAAAGTCTCCCATGACAACCATACACTGGGAGCGTGTGACCTCAGTCAATTCCCTGGCGAACTCCTGGTCAAGGTCTTGACCCTGGGTAGGGGGTCTATAGTAGACTTCCACCATAGTATCCTCTGTGCCTTGTTCCCCATGGATTTTAACCCAGAGGGTCTCAAGTCATCCACCATGGGTGCCAATGTTGGCTTGCAGGAATGCACAGCTTTCCTTGACATGGAGAGTTACACCCCTGCCCCTTTTGTGCACTCGATCCCTCCTGTACAGGGTATAGCCATCTATACCAGTGGCTCAGCCATGGGTGGAGTCCCACCAGATCTCTGTTATCCCTATGACATCATAGTTATTTGCTTTTAACAGGAGGACAAGTTCCTCCTGTTTATTCTCCAAGCTCCTGGCTTTTGTGTATAGGCACGCAAGTGTCCCCTTGGGGACCCTAGCCTTGCCTACAGTTTGTTCCAGGGCTGGGGCAGGAGTGGGCTTCTTTAAGTGCCTTGGCCTGCTGGTTTTGCAAGGATTTTTCAGTGGGCCAGCAGTGGCAGTAATCCCCCCCATCCCCAGTGGGCTTAGTTTAAAGCCCGGTGGATTAGATCAGCCAGTCTGGCTGAGAAGAGCCTCCTTCCCAGTGGAGAGAGGTGGAGGCCATCCCTTGCCAGCAGCTTACTGCCTCTCTCACCAAAAAGTGGACTGTGGTCATGGAAGACAAAGCCTTCCCAATGACACCAGCACCACAGTCTTTGGTTCACTACCTGGATCCTCCTCTCCCTCCTCAGCCTGTAGCCTGAGACTGGAAGGATTGAAGAAAACAGCACCTGTGCCCCCAGACCCTTTAGCCCCACTCCCAAATCCCTGTACCACTTCATGACCCAGCTGGGAGTGCTCCAAGCCATGTCATTGGTGCCTGCATGGATAAGGAGCATAGGGTAGTAGTCAGTGGGCTGGAGGTGCTTAAGGATCTTCGCCACGATGTCTCAGATTCTGGCTCCTGGGAAGCAGCAAACTTCCCGGGCTAAGGGGTCAGGGCGGCAGATTACCCCCTCAGTCCCCCTCAGAATGCAGTCTCCCATGACGCACAGTTTGTGTTTTGTCTTGGGGTGAGCAGGGGTGGTAGCTACAGCAGCACCCATGTTGCCTGTGGGAGCTGGCAACTCAGCAGGCTCTGCTGGGGCTGCAAGAGGTTCATACCTGTTGCAAAGCTCCAGTGGGGTGGGGGGCCTTGGTGCGGTGGGCCTTGGGGCCCTTGACCATCTTGGTCCATCCCCTTGGGTGGACAGTAAGGGAGATCCTCGAATCCTCCCTTGTCCTGGAGGGAGACCGTGATCTACCCTCCACCTCCTGGGGGAGAAGGGCCTGGCAGTAGGAGTCAATCTCCTGCTCACAGTCCCTGATGGCTTACGGTCTCTGGACTGTGGCCTGGAGTTCCTCCAGCTGGTGCACCAGAGACCCCAGTAGGGAGCAGACCTCATAAGGGAAGGTGGCCATGCTCCCCAGCCCCAGAGCCTGAAAAAGTGACAGGCAGCTCCTGCAGCCGAGAGCCAGGGGCTCCGTCTGGGTGGAGGCCTCTGAGATGCCGGGTGGGGGGCACAAGCCCCGAGAGGACCCTTGGAGTGTGGTGTGTGCCCATCCATGTCATACCACTGGTGGGCTGGCTACAGCTGGGACTGGCTTCCCTAGGGGGGCTCACAGGCAGGGCCTCGGGCCCTCCCATGCACCCTCCTGCATGAACTCCCCCGCTAACTCATGCACCAGGCCCAGGAGTGTGCCTGTTTGTGTGGCCTGTTTGTGAGGCTCCAGTCGCTCAGCTCCCGGCGGGGCAGGGCCAAGTAGGAGCTGGGGGGGGGGGGGGCATGACCCTCCTCGGCCCCAGTCAGCCCACTCCTAGCTGTTTAAGTCCCTCCCTCCACGGGCCCCTACTTACCGGCAGGCAGGCCGGGGCTCATCGGGGGTCCTGGGGTCACACTGAGCGTCCCTAGGCTCATGGGGGTGCAGTGGGCTTGCGCCTCCGCATCTCACACTGGAGCTGGGGACTGGAATCAGGCTTTACCATTACTGGGCCCTTTTTAAACTGTGTGCATGTGCAGAAGGGCCAGCTGGTGCCTCGCTGGTCTCGAGGGGCTATGGGGGTCCCTCCCCCCCACCAGAGGAAGGGGACAGGCAAGAAAAACACCCCCCCAGCCTGGCTCATGTGCCGACAAAATATGCCTATTTTGTAAGAGTATTTAATTCCATCCAGATCACTTGAGGACTGATCACCAGTACTGAATATGAGTCCCAAAAGGTAAAATCTGTCCAGCATAGTATTTGGACTTTTAATGCCAGAACTAGTAAAATGTCAACCCACCTTTTACGGTTATTACTCTTCCTATTTACCAGGCACATATTATCTGATAATGAGCAAAAGCAGAATTTCAGCAACTTGAACTGTATGTTAAAACAGAGCTTCTTTTAGTCCATATACTAGATGTAAAATTTTACCTGGTGAAAGAGAATTTGTTGAGCTTTTCTTACAATATATTTCACAAAGTTCTAGTCCTGATTTTGATTTCATAAGAAAAGAACTTTTGAAAATTATATTTTCCACAAAACTTCACTTCTGTGCAGAGGGAAAACGAGTGTAAAAAAAGAAGTTATTAATAGACTGTGTTTTCTTGAATTCTGCTGACAGCTTTACCCTTCATGACTTTGACTTACACTAGAGCCACCTTATGTATACTTAGGTCAAGAACTAGATTAAATGACTTGACTTAAATTTCTTGAACTCAAGAGAGACAATGTTTTATTTCCTGATTGTCACAGACAAAGAGTTTTTTTAATGGTCCCTTCACCTCATGCTTTTGGAGATACTATTTGGAACACCGCATAGAGGAAATACAACCAAGACAATATCTTGGCATACTTCAGGTCTGAAGGGCTGAAGAAGTGGCTTTATGCCAAAATTATTCTCTTGCAGTGTGTAAGGCATGTACTACCTGCCTTAGTCAAGCAGAAAATTTTATAACTTTATATATTTAAGTTTAAAATCCTGTTGAAGGGCTTGTTATCAGAGGTAATTTAATGGTAGGAAATTCCAGATACTTTAAAATTCCAACCACATGGCATGTTATCTGGACTGAAACCTGCTTCCCTGATGAAAAGTCTAATAAGATTTATGACTATTCCATCACTTTCAGGGTGATGGCATCACTATTTTCTGTTTTTTATAAACCCTATGATAGTCAAGAACAGACGCATGTACTAACTTTCAATTTTCAAAAAAATAAAACTAATTTGGTAAGGAACATTTACCACAGTTATGCCAATAGTCCTACAATAGAGGAAAAGGCTGAGATTTAAGCACTCACTCTGAGAGAATAGCATGTAAGTTAACCATTCAAGAAGCAACTGAGAGAAAGAACTGATACCAAGCAATACTGATTTCCTGATTCCCTCTCTTGATCCAGGAGACAAGGAATCTTTGCTAAGCTTTTACTGGATGCAGACAACTGAACTGGACCCCCTGGATCACCTGGTTGGCCAAGGTCAAACCTTCTTCCTCCTCACACTGTAGAGCTTCTTCTTTCTCATTCTTCCTGTAGAATAATGCTCAGAATGGCCCCCCAAAGGAAGTTTATGTATTTGTGACCATGAGACTTACATTCCCACATTACCTATAAGCTCTACGGTCACAGTTTTGTTATCAGTAAGTGCATCTACACGTACCCCTGACTGCACAGTAATGGTGTTTACTGCGCAGTCCTGGCAGCACATGGGTTGTTTGTGACCCTACTGTGCAGTAGCATTGACATCATAGTTCATGCCTGCCAATGCTACATTGCCATAATGATGAGCTAGGTTACTGTAGCTTGTCACTACAGTGACATAGCATCTCGTGTGGACACATCTACACAAGACACTTTACTCTAAATTAGAGTAAATTATTATGCAGTAAGCATCACTGTCTACATGTGCAGACACTTACTGCACAGTAATTTGCTGTAATCATATGTACATTTGCTACCTGAAAATGCAAGTAGTAAATTTACTCAGGAGTAATTACTGCATATTTAGGCATGTGTAGATGGCTGAATGGGAGCAAATGTGCTCATGGTCAGCTGAGCAACAGGGGGTAGGAGATTGCTCCCTGCCCTCAGGAGCTGTCTGCTGCCAGGGTGGGCCCTGGCACTGGAGCCTGGACAGGGAGACTGTCCCCCTGCCCTAGCAGCAGGGAGCTTCCAGCCCTGGTTCTGTGATTGTGGAGCCAGGGCAGGAGATGGTTGTTCCCAGCCCCTACTCTGTGATAGTGAAGCAGGGGCTGGGAGATAAGAATCCCCCAGCCCCCACTCCACTATCAAGGAGTGGCTGCTGGGAGCTCCCTGATGCCAAGGCAGGAGGACATTGTCCCCACCAGGCTTGTGGTGGTGTAGCATCCCCCAGCAGCAGGAAGCTTCTGGGGGTAGGGAGCAATCTCCTAGTCCCCACCAGGAGACAGCTGTCTCCTGGCCCCATGCTGCCTGTAAGCCCCTGGGCTAGCACCAAGGAGGAGCCTAAAGCTCCCTCTGACTGCTGCAGGGGGCCAATGCAGGGCCAGCAGGGGTGGGAACAAACTGATGCTGTAAGTAGCAGATCTGCTCCCATTTCCCCACATGTGTAGATGCCTTCACAAGATGGGTTTACTGTAGAGTAAATTATTCTAGGGTAAAACCACCCTAGAGCATTTGCATATGTAAATGTACCCAGTTTTCTACAGTTACTCAAGTGTAAATCAGGATAAGCTCTATAGATAATTATGATCATGAGATGATTTTGAGAGTCTGTGAGAGTCTGTGCTGAATCCATAAATGGTGCAATGCAGAATTTGCATCCAAGAGTGAGAAAAGAAACTATAGTTGCTTTCATTTACTTTTATACCTTCTCAGTTCTGAGATAATCCACTGCTGACAACACACCACAGACCATGCTGAAGGACTGTCCAGTATTTTATAGTAAACTCCCAGACCTGCCTTATGAACAATACTAGTACTTAGAATCTGCAGCATTGCATTCTATTGCCTCACTCTTGATACTGTCTCATCTCCAGCCTTGTCCCATACTCCAAGATTTACAAGAGGGTCCTTGGAAGGTAGTTTCAGAAGATAGTCTTCAGCCATTCCTGTGATGGGGAAATCCTCTCCCAGATAGACGTAGGGCTTCTAGAGGACCTCCATGCCACTGTAACATGCTGTATCAGTATGTAGGCAGATATAGCCCATTACTGTTTGGGGCACATGTACATGCTACCTGTTTAGTATTTGTCCCTTTCTTTGTATGCCTTCCCTCTCTCAATGTGAAAGTGTCTTTTATGTTACTGGTCTCAGTTTTTTTTAATATGAGTTGCCATTGTTGTACCAGTTGGTCAAGTTTTTTTTGCTATATATATATATATCCTTTGAGCTAACTGATCAGCAATCACCATCATTAAAGCTCCGAGTGAGTCTTTGCTGGTCCTTTAAAACTCCCCCACAGTTTTTTGGCCTGTGACAAAAACTATGAAAATTAGTCACAGGGGTTATTATTTACCTTTAAAAAAAGCTTTATCCTTTCTGCATACAAATAGTTTCACAAATATTATGCAATGTAATTCTTTCCAAAACAAAGTAAATAAATAAATGGCAGGTCCTCTTTTTCCATATTATATTTCTATATGCTCCCCTCAATAAATAAATAAATACATTTAAACCTCAAAGCCCCAGCTAATGCTGGGCATTACATTTGCAAACAGCCAAGAAAAGTATGTGAGGTGGTTTTGTTGATAAAAAAAATTAAACCTCTTTTATTGCTCATATTGACAGAAATAATAACAAAGTGTACTTTAAACATATTTATGAAAGAGATGCAAATGCTTAACTTCAATGCAGAGAAATGAGTTTAGTTCTTCTCTGAACCTCAAGTTGCTTCCTTCAGATTCCTGTTAGGTCCTCTTTCTTTCTCTAGGGCCTGCCTGATTTTTAGCATCAAAAGCTGTATGCTTCACAGAGTCATAGGGTCAGATTTTTGCATACATACAGCAGTCCCCAAGGTTAGTTACATCTTTTAGATTTCTGCATGGAATGTTGCATGGATAGTCAAAGCCAGTAGTCTAATCTCAATTTTACATAACACATCATTGATAACTGCCCAGAAATGAGATGATTATATTTTATGCACTAATCTCTTGATCACAGAATGGCAACAAGGTAAAAATCTTAGAACACAAGCAAACAATTGCCCAGGGAAAGAGCACAAGGTGGTTTGCAGATGGAAAAGAGGCAATACATACATTGGAAATGCTGTATTTACTCAAATCCAAGGCAAAGTATTTTTTCTCCATTTAGGGGGTGGGGCAGGTGGCTGCTGTGGCTCTGATTCTGGCCCCAATCTAGGGTTGGAGTCAGAGCTTTGGCAGCTACCTGACCCTACAGCCTCTCCCCCCACAGAGCCTCTGTTTCCCTGCCTGCCCCCAGTGGCAGTACCGTGCCCCAGGGCAGCCGTTCAACCTGTGCCCTACTCTGGCTGCTCAAGATAACTTCCCCTCTCTTCTCACCTGCCACACCATGATATTATTACTTATGAGGTTTCCAGATAGTGTCCCAGAGTGAGTTGAGTCCAGTTTTGCTTTACCTCTCAGGTGATAAGCTGTGGCCCCTATTAGTGCCTTAGGGCACCTGTTGCCTTATGGGCTATTTGTGGCCTCTTTCTGCCCCTCTAGCCATAACCATGCCTCACAGATGGTACATGATTACTTTAGCTGTGGGGTCCCTGGCCTCAAAGAAATACTTGACCCCCTTTTTGTCTCAGACCATTGTTGGGGCCTCAGCCTTCTCGGTGTTGGACCCCTTTTCTCTGGCTATGTCCCTTTACCCTAGGTTAACTGTCTTGGACCTCAGTTTCTGGGTCACAAGCATAGTCTTGTCCTTCTCAGACTCAGGGCCCCTGGACTCAGGTATTTTCCTTTTCAGGCTCTGAGCCCCTGGTCCCAGTCATGCTCTTTCCAGGCTCTAGGCCCCTGGCCCTGGCTTTGCCCTTCTTGGGCTGCTCAACCCCCTGGGTTCTCTGCCTCAGTCAAAGGCATTCATGTGCCACTAAACCTCTCTTTTGGTCCCTGATCCTATGGGATTATATGTGGAGTGGCTGTCAGGCACTCAGTGGGCTCCATACCACCCCTAAATTGCAAGTAGTAAATTTACTCAGGAGTAATTACTGCATATTTAGGCATGTGTAGATGGCTGAATGGGAGCAAATGTGCTCATGGTCAGCTGAGCAACAGGGGGTAGGAGATTGCTCCCTGCCCTCAGGAGCTGTCTGCTATTAGGTGCTCTTAGTCCTCTGGTTTTAGCCTGTACTATTGCCAAAAACCAAAAAAAACAAACAAAGAAAATTCTCAACAAAACAAAACTAAACCCCACAGTCCCTCTGGGTGTCTACAAAACTGAAATCAAAAGAAACTCAAAATCATCCACAGCCTGGGCAACCTTAAGGCAATGCAAAAGAAAAGGAGTCTTTTCTGTCTGCCTACTAATTCCTCCCTAGCTCCAACACAACATACTTAAGAGGTCTTCTCCCTTCCTCAGGCAGGGCTAGACTGCTTGCTGTCTCAAGCGTGGTAATCTTATACTGCTAAGCCCCTCCCCTTCAAGGCAGTTCACCCTATCATGCTGCAGACCTGCAGGTTTTTTTCAGGGTGGTTCCACCCTGCTTGGGTTTGATGCATTTGCCACAGGGACTCTGATGACCCTGGAAACCCTGTTTCTACTACCTATATGGTCTCTGCTTGCAGTTGAACCACAAAGACTCTAGTCTTAAGGGCCCTCTTCAGCCCTATCTGTCCTCTAGTAACACGGTAAGGTTTTCCTTTTATACCCATCCCATGCAGCTGCCTCTGTCTCCCTGCCTCTGCCTCCCTGCTGCTGCCTATACCAAGGCTACCTCATCTCCCTGCCACCACTACTTGCTCTTTGTGTCTCCAGCTCTGGCTCCATTCTGGCTTGGGGTATGAAACACCTGTACCTAGTCCCCTGGCATCCAGCCCCTGCCTGGCTACTGCAACTGCTGCTGCCAAGATGGGTGGGGGCCAGAGAATCTGTGCGCTCCATGCCCCAGGCCAGAATGGAGCCAGAGCTATGAGGGTAAGTGGAAGTAGTGGGGAACAAGTGTCTGGGAGGCAGATGGGAAAAGAGAAGAGGTATTGGTAGGGTGGCAGAAGTAGGGGAGAGGCAGAAAGGGGGAAAGATATTGGGGGGCAAGTGGTGGGGGTAGCAGGGTGGCAAGTGGCAGGGCACAGGGAGGGAACACAAGACAAGGGTCAAGCCACTTGACTCTCCCACCACCTGCCCCCCACCTCACACCACCTGCTGCTGCTTCTTCTACTGCAGCAGTGGGAGGGATGAATTTAAGACAAACCTCTAATAATTATATTCTATACATGGTAAAGTATAACATATTTATGCATTTTTCATCTATAGAATGTAATTATTGGAGGGTCATTTTAAAGTTGAAGTTATCTTAGATTTGGTTTAATATGGTAATCTCTTCAATCAGTAGATGCAAGAAAATTCTACTGTTGTTGGCACCTTAGCTTGTTCATTTATTCTCATTAGAATTAGAAATAAGCATTTAATTTGCAAAATACTCAGGGAACCTTTTGAGCTGAGAAGGAAGAATATGATACTCTCTATGAAATTAATAAAAACAATAGAAACATTGAAAAAGGAATAAAAACTGAAAAGAAAAATGTACAAATAGTACTAGTACTACATGAGCGCAAGAAGGATATGGGTGGATCTACATGAGTGGTTTAATGTGAAGTAGGCTAATTAACTTTGCACTAAAGCATCACAGTCTACATGTGCAGTCTACTGGATTAGAGCGCAGTAAATTAATTAACTCTGCTGTAGGATAGTACTGTTGGGGACAGTACTATCTTACAGTAGAGTAAAAAGGCACTGGAATTTACTGCATTGTATTAATTGCATGTTTATATGCACCCAGTGGGGATGTCTACATGTGTGTTAATGCACCGTTGCTACGGTGCATTAAGTTTAATACTTCCAATATGAAGTACCACATAAATGCGCAGTAGCCATCGCTAATGCCAGTATAGATGTGCATGGTTTTTTTGTGAGGCTTAATGCTCATTGGCTAATTCTACTGCTCATTAGAGCATTAGCACAGTTTTTGTCATAATGTGTTAATGAGCAGCAGAATTAGTCTACTGTGCATTAAGCATGCCCAGTATGTCTAAAACTGGAAATGGTAAGAGATGAAAGTGCTTAAGTAACTAGAGGGAGTAAGTAATTGTTTTCATTCTAGGCTGTAAAAAGTAGAACTTATTTATGTGTTTTAGAAATTAAAAATAGTGTTATTTTATGAAAAAAGGAGTAAAATCATTAGCAAAATTATGAATGTGGTGGTAATGGATGACTAGGGCCTTCTGTTACAAGCAACATTCTGAGATTTTGAAAAAGTTTTTTGCCCTTTAGTGGAACAAAAATAATGCTAGAATTTGTCACCAAATAGCTGCCCAACTCCAAGATGATTGCAGACTCCTTGTGATACTCCTGGAGATAAACAGCATTAAGAATGGGAATAACTAAGAATGCCTTAAATAATGATCTGCAAGAGACTGTAGGAAAACAAAGATAGATGCAGCTGATCTTCTCCTAAAGAAGTTTATGTAGAGAAACCTACTTAGTGACAAGTAGGTGAAAGACAAGTAAAAGATAATATTTCATTGTTGTGTTTCCGTTCTATTTTTTTTTGTTCTATCTGATGGTGACACCATGAATACAGACCCTTCCTAATTTACCTTCAGGCAGAGATTCTTTTACTCCCTCTAAACTGAGGAAACAGTAACAATAAAACATTTTACCAGGGGATAATATTTACAGCACATTTCAGGAACAAATGTTTTTCTTGTGTATTTCACTCAAGACAGTCACATCAAAAATGGTTTTGAGGATATTTACCAAGCAATTGACTCTTGTGTGTAACTTACAAATTCACTGTGTAGTTTAAAACCAACCTATCTGTTAGAAATACTTATCTGCATGATCTTCTGTAGTGTCAACCAAACCTATTTCTCTACCCTGTTCTCTACATCATTTAATTAACTCTAGATTAACTGCCCATGTCCTCCAAACTCTTCACAGGAATGTAACTGAAACCCATTTTACAGGGACAAACTCAACCCTATTTATCTTATTTACCCTAAATCAAATGAATGTCCTCTTACAAGAATTTTTTGGGGTTTTGGGTCTCTTACAATTAATAAGCTAGCAAATTTTCAGTTCTTACCCTCATTTTTTTTCAGTGGTGTACCTGTTTAGTTTGCATCTACACTGTATTAATTATTTTCCCTTTAAAGGATAGCACTTTTATTTTGATAATACTTGGATTTACATATAGGCACAGCAGGCAAAGGCAAAGTAACTTTAATGTATGTGTGTGTGTGTGGGGGGGGGGGGGAGGGTGAATAATGCCAACCATAGAATATAATCTTATAGCAGTTAACTAACTAAAACATATCAACTCTTTGAGCCATCACCTATGACAAAAGAAGGACAAAATATTCAGAATCAAACACACAATTATTAATATTTTTATATGAATAAGATGCATACTATACTTGTCAGTCCATGTCATCATTACTGATAAATTAGTGATTAAATGCAAATGAAAAGTGTAGAATCCATAAAGTACAAAAAAGTGCCATATAGCAGGATAATGGGAGTCTGTTTAATCGAATGCCTAAAGGAATACACTTGCTAAAGTAACAAAAGCTTCCAGAAGACTGCAAAGGATAATGAAAGCTCATCTGAAAAAGGAGAAAAGATACAGCATAAATAAATATCTTCAGTGCTATGAACTAAAATATATTTCATACAAGTTCTCTTAAATTAGTGTATTACGAGAACATATCTATGAAATAAGATACGTTTTTATTACAAAAAGGTACCAATTTATTATGGGTATTAAAATGTGTTATGTGGTTATGTGTTGAGAATAATAACTGTACAAAGTGCAATGCAGTGTTTTAATAATTTAAGCCAGATGTAGATATGTAGGTATGTATCTCACACTTACCACTTACTTTATATATATATATGATTTTCACCCTTATTACTCAGTAGGTGCATCTACACGAGATGTTTACTGTGGAGTTGCATAATTAGCTCCACAGTATAACATCATCTGTCTACATGAACAGTGCTATTAGGCAGGTGTAAATTAATTAACTCTGCTATAGGATAGTACTGCCCAACACAAGTACAGTAAAAGCTTTGTTGCCTGGCATGAGTAAGGTAAGGGGGGTGCCAGTTATCTAAAAATTCCAGTTATCTGAGAGTTATACTGGCCCCAGCCCACAGTGGCAGCCTGCCCTTCCCTATACAGATCCCTTTCCCCTCCCCCTCCCCCATCCCCACAGACTTCCCTGCAGCTCCTCTATCAGCAGTGTCACTAACTAAAGTAAACAACAGAAATACTTGATGTACGTATCGGATAGACTCGGCAAAGATTCCAGTTGCTAAAGTGAGGATTTGTATTGGGGGACATTGGAAATTCTGGTTAATAGAGTATTCCAGTTAGAAAAATGCCAGTTAACACAGCTTGTACTGTACTATTCTATGGCAGTGTTATTTGCTCTGCTGGAATGCACATGTAGATGGCAACTGGGACTGGCCTGGGGTGTCAGGGTGCTACAATGCAGGAGCCGCCTGCTGGCTAGTAGGGCTGTGCAAAACTTTGGTAGCTGTTTCAAGTTGAAGGAGATTTGGCCTGATTTGGTGGCCAAATCTCCGAATCTGAATTGAATTGAGAGACCCATTAAAATCTCTGAATTGAATCGGGATCATCCAAATTGATTTGGAAAAGATTTGGAAAGATTCAGAGATTCAGAAGGTAGGTTTGCAGGAAACAGAAACTGAGAAGAGGGAGAGGAAAGAGGGTGGGAAAGTGGGGGAAAGGGGGGGGGGAAGAGTGCTCTGATATTGACATCTGTAGCTGGCCAATGGCTGTGATCTTTCCCTGAGTTCCCTTCCAATCATAGTGCTCTGGCAGAGGGAAGTAGAAACAACACATAAGGCTGTGTGTGAAGTGATCTGTGCCTTTTGTGAGCTGTATCTCTCCTGGACCAGCAGTGTCTGAAAGGCTCTGGCTTGCTATCTAGTCTCTTGGTAGCTAGTCTCTCTTCTTCTGTGTTTTCCCTGACAGTGTGTCATCACTGTGCAAGTTCCCTCCACCCCAAACAAGTTCCTGCACACCCTGGCAGTGATGAGTCTTTTGTTGCTAGTGGAAGCAAGGAGGTGGGAGCAGTGTCTGCACCTGCACCACCTCCACTAACACCAGTATAACCACCAGCACCAGCATGGCAGTCTCCACCCCAATTTCAGTTCCCAGCATGAGCCTTCTAGTGCCAGAGGATGATCTGGATCTGGAAGCAGAGTAGCTGAGTCCCGTAGCTAAGGAAACTCTAGGGAAGGAGGGGGAATCTAAGTTTGTGTTCTCTCAAAGTTGCCCTAGAGGCAGGTCTCTCTTGGAAGGCACTTACAGCTGCACCTTCAGAACTGTTATGCATCTCATCCACTGCACCAAATGCCCTGATGGAAAATATGTAGGAGAGACCAAACAACAACTGTGCACCAGAATGAATGAACACCGGAAATCTGTTAAAGTGGGGACACATTTCTCACAAGAAAACCACTCTCTCTCCAATATCTCAGTCCTGATCCTCAAGGGAAATTTACAAAACATTTTTCACAGAAAAGCCTATGGACTTCACTTCATCAACCTACTAAATACAAAAACTCATGGGCTCAATATAGACATTGGATTTATGACAGACAATAACCTTCCTGACATCTGACTCCTCAGATACCTCTCCACTTTTACATGCTACATCCCCCTTCTTCCCCCTCCCCCACTACCTGTCTCTCACCCCCTGATGCCTCAATTTACATTTTCACTGACTGGTTTGCATGCATACAAGCCTCTGGCTTCTTTACTATTCATTCCATCCAGGAAGAGCACACACACCAACTGCAGATGATTACTCAGCCCAACAAAGGGTTTTTTTAATCCAAAAGCTTGTTAAGTTATATTTCTCCAACTATTCAGTTGGTCTAATAAAATATATCAGATTCACCCAAAGAACCTTGTCTGCCTATGTCTTTATAACAACATGGCTACAACCTACAACCCTTAACACACACAACTGATATGGGTTTTGCTTTCAACAGTTTGAGGTGCACTTTCACAGAAACCCCTGCATCTATCTCCTTGAAACTTGACAGGCTTCATGCCCTCAGAAAGGGATGCCATCCCTGCTGTTTTCATCCAAGTCTACAAAAAAATAACAAAGTTATAGGTATTTTAGTGATTTCTCATTATAGTCTATCTCTGAATTGGCGCTGAATCTCTGAATCTGAATCAGCCAAATCGAATCAGGACAGTGACTTAAATCACTGTCCCTTCAAATCAGCTGAATCTGAATCTGAATCCTAATTGAATACTTGCTGCTTCACACAGGTCTACTGGCTAGGCCCGCACTGTAGCACTCGCATGACCCATTCAGCCCCTCCATAGCACGTTGAGCCAGGCAGGAGCATCCCTGGATTGGCAGACTGACCACCCTGTCCCCCTGCCAACGTGGGCTGTGCTAGTCCGGCTCAATGTGCTGTGGTCCCAGGCTCCATATAAATGTGGCATTCAAAAGGAACAAATTCTGGTGCAAACTGCATTGGCGTTTATTGTGTCACACTAATAGTCACATGTAGACATGCCCAGTATGGATGTCATTAAGTATTACACAGGATCATTCTTCATTTCCAATAAAAAAAATGCTCATTCCTAGTCCACTTGAGCCCAAATGGGACTGTAGCAAATGGAAACTGGGAGCCTTCTTGGTTATCTCTATTGTCCAGTTTAGATCTTGGCATGTTGCACAATAAAAGTGAATGTTTATTTTTTTTTTCCTCAGATTTTTTCCCCACTATCCAATGGCAAATGCATTATGCCTTATGAACATCTTGGGCAAGGTCAATTGGTTGTACAGCATGGTATTTCATTACTGGCAGCCTTGCTGCTCTTGGGATAATGTTCTTTGTTCCAAGAATCAATTAAAGTATACAATAATATGGACCTGCTTTGGCTCATGTGCTTTACAGTGCCTAGAACAATGGGGCCATGTCCTTGATTTATGCCTGTAAAAATAATGCATAATAAAATAAAGCAGTACTCTACAATTCTATGTGATTTCCTTTTTCAGACTCTAGAAGAGCTAAAACACAGAAAAATAATAAGAAAGGGGGTGAGGGGAAGATTTCATTTAACCCTACTGTTCAAATACAGGAAGTATTTTGTGGCCAAAAGAATTTTTCGTTCTAAGCTATCAGTAGTTTACCCATCGTTACTCCATATTTGCAATGCTGTGGTTTTCTATCCACTATGTGATTTTAATACTCCCATGATAGCTATCTTAATCGAAAATTCTAGGACAACACTATTAATTGAAAAAAAAAATCCTTATTCTACTTTCTGATTGTGAATAAGGGTGTAGGTGCACAAGTGTGAATAAGACATCTTTCGAGGTAGAAAGTATATCATATGCAAATTATTTATTCAAAACGATTCAACAGGGAATGCTCTGGCATCCCATTGTATGCTATTCACTGTATATTACTCTGACATTAAAATTTGGTATTTCTTCGGAATCAAGATAATTACAGTACCACCTTAGGCAAACTAAAAGCTAGCCAAATATTTGAGAAATAAGAATCATAGGTGCTGATTCCCCTCTAACTTTCACTAGATTGGTTCAGTTGGTGCTGGAGGTTTCATAGAATCATAGAAAATTAGGGTTGGAAGGGAACATAGGAAGTCACCTAGTCCAACCCCATGCTCAAAGCAGAACCACCCCCAACTAGATAATCCCAACTAAGACTTTGTCTACCTGGGTCTTAAAAACCTCCAAGGATGGAGATTCCACAACTTCTCTGAGTAACCTTTTCCAATGCTTTACTATTCTCCTAATGAGAAAGTATTTTCATAATATCTAACTTAAACTACCCTTGCTGAAGCTTAAGACCACTGCTCCTTGTTCTGTCATCTACCACCAATGAGAACGGTCTAGCTCCATCCTCTTTAGAATCACACTTCAGATAGTTGAAAGCTGCTATTAAATTCCCCCTCAGTCTTCTCTTCTCTAGACTAAATAAGATCTGTTCCCTCGGCCTCTCCTTGTAAGTCATGTAGTCCAGTCCCTTCACTATTTTCATTGCCCTCCACTGAATTCTCTCCAATTTGTCCACATCCTTTCTGTAGTGAGGGGCGGGGGGGAATGGGGGCAGAAAACTGTGCACAAGATTCCAGACTAAATATGACCAGTTCCCTCAGCCTCTCCTCATAAGTCACGTGCCCCAGAATTTTTGTTGCCCTGTGCTGGACTCCTTCCAATTTGTCCACATCCTTTCTGTAGTGTGGGGCCCAAAACTGGACACAATACTTCAGATGTGGCCTTACTAGTGTTGAATAGAAGGAAATAATCACTTTCTTTAATCTACTGGTAACATTTCTACTGATGCAGACCAGTATGCTGTAGTTGAAGGCTGCTTCTTCACAACAAGGG
The DNA here is from genome assembly GCF_030867095.1 of Alligator mississippiensis. Lineage (NCBI taxonomy): Eukaryota > Metazoa > Chordata > Crocodylia > Alligatoridae > Alligator > Alligator mississippiensis. Next base: position 53,729,840 of record NC_081824.1, on the reverse strand, counting down.
CACACTGTTGGCTCACATTGAGCTTATATTGAACCTCATGAGATTTCTTATGATCCAATCCTCCTATCTCCCTAGGTCTCTCTGAATCCTAGCTCTACTCTCCAGTGTATTTACTACTACCCACAGCTTGATATCATCTGCAAACTTGCTGACGGTACGCACCATCCTATCTTCCAGGTCATTGATGAAGATATTGAACAAACTTGGCCCCAGGACCAATCCCTGGGGCATTCCATTTGGGCTTCCCAGTGGACATTCTGCCATTGATTACTATCCTGTGCACCTGATGATCCAGCAAGTTTTCTATGCATCTTATAGTCCATTCATCCAACCTGTACTTCCTTAGTTTGCAAGAATGTTCTGGGAGTCTGTATCAAAAGCCTTGGTAAGAAGACTTCCTCAAAAACTGCACCATCAAACCCTTGCTGTACTTACAATATATCGATGACATCTTCATCATTTGGAGTGAGAACCTGGAATCTCTGATTGAGTTCCACCAGAAATTCAACAGTCACCATCCCTCCATCCGACTTTCTTTAGAATACTCCAACACCAACATCCCCTTTTTAGACACAAGGATCAGTATCCAGAAGGGTAAAATACAGACCACAGTATACAAGAAACCCACAGACCAACATACATATCTGCACAGAACCAGCAATCACCCGAAACACACCAAAAAAGCTGTGATATACAGCCAAGCCCTCAGATACCACCGCATTTGTACTGAAGAGAACACCCGGGATCGCCACCTCACCAATCTTAAAAAGGCTTTCACCCAGCAAGGACACTCCTCCAGAGAGGTAGATCGCACGTTTGAAAGAGCCACCTGGATACCACGTGAAGAACTGCTGCAGTACAAAAGAAAAACACCCACAAATCGCACACCGCTGGTTATGACCTATCACCCATCCCTTGAACCTGTACGGAAAATCTTCAAAAAATTGCGACGCATATTAGAAAAAGACCCTATTCTTAAAAAGATCTTCCCAGAGCCACCCATCCTAGCCCTCAGACAAGCACCAAACCTCGCCAACCTCATCACCAGAAGCAAACTTCCTCAAGCCCAGAACACACCAAAAGGATCCAGACCGTGCCATGACAAGAGATGCAAAACCTGCCCCCACATCTCCACCACCTCCACTATTACTACACCCCACAACAGAGCCATCAGCATCCCAGGATCTTACAGCTGCACCTCCAAGAATGCAGTATACCTCATCCAATGCACCAAATGCCCTGATGGAAGATATGTAGGAGAGACCAAACAACAACTGCGCACCAGAATGAACGCACACCGGAAATCCAACAAAGACAGAAACACCCAATTACCGGTGGGGGCACATTTCTCACAGGAGGGCCACTCTCTCTCCAATCTCTCAGTCCTGATCCTCAAGGGAAACTTACACAACACTTCCCAGAGATGAGCCTATGAGCTCCATTTCATCAACCTGCTGGATACTAGAGATCAGGGACTAAACACAGACAATGGGTTTTTGATACATTACAATCTGCCTGGCAACTGACTCCCCAGCCCAGCCCAGCCCAGCCCAGCCCAGCCCAGCCCCTGGCTTGTTTACTTTTCATTCCATCCAGGAAGAGCACACACCAACTGCTGCAGCTTCCTTAGCCTGACGAAGGGTTTTTGAACCCGAAAGCTTGCTTAATAACTATTCTCCAACCATTTGGGTTGGTCTAATAAAAGATATCAAATTCACCCAAGGAACCTTGTCTGCCTCTTGGCAAAATCAAGATATAGCACATATACTACTCTTCCTGAATCCACAGAGCCAGTCATCTCATCAAAGAAGGCAATCAGGTTGGTCAGGCATGGCTTGCCCTTAGTGAATCCACGCTGATTGTTCCTAATCACCTTTTTCTCCTCCAAGTGCTTAGAAATGCATTCCTTGAGGGCATGCTCCATGATTTTTCCATTGACAGAAGTGAGGCTGACTGGTATGTAGTTCACTGGATCCTCCTTCTTCCCTTCCTTAAAAATGGGCACATATTTGCCCTTTCCCAATCATCTGGGACCTCTCCCATCACTGTGAGTTTTCAAAGACAATGGCCAGAAGCTCTGCAATCACATTGACCAACTCCCTCAGCACCCTTGGGTGTGTCACATCCAGATATAGCACATCTACTACTCTTCCTGAATCCACAGAGCCAGTCATCTCATCATAGAAGGCAATCAGGACCCACAGATTTGTACACATCTAGCTTTTCTAAATAGTTCTGAACTTATTATTCTGCCACAGTTGGCCGCTCATTTCTTCTCCAAACTGTGCTGCCTGTTGCAGTAGTCTGAGAGATGACCTTGCCTGTGAAAACTGAGGTGAAAAAGGCACTGTGCCCTTCAGCCTTTTCTGCATTCTCTGCCACTAGGTTGCCTCCCCCATTCAGTAAAGGACCCACTTTCACTGGTCTTCTTGTTGACAGACTTGTAGAAGCCTTTCTTGTTCCTCTTCATTTTGCCCGCCGCTGCTCCAAAAGGTGTTCCCGGGCTGCTTTTGCTTGGGTGGCTGACCAGGTCTGCCCCAGTTCTGCGGGCGGCCCCCAGAGGGTGCCCCGGGTGACGGTGGCAGACCCCTGAAACTCACCAGCCACGGCCTTATCTGGACCCTCAGTGGTGGGGGTCCCCCTCGCCACAGCCTCCAGTGCCATCACACCTTCGGCGGGCACTCACGGGGCTCCAACCTCCCCTACACCCCGGCCAACACCACCTTCGGTTGTGGGTCTCTCAGTTTCTTCTAACTGACCGCACCTTGTCTCTTCCCTTGTCCCCAACCAGCTTGACTCGATGTCTTAAGCTGGACTCCGGTCCGTGGACTATGAGACCCGAGGCCCTGTTGCCCCTGCTGGCTTCCTCCCCGGCTTCCATACCGGTTCCTTCACCGGCGTCCCAGCCAGCTCTCCCACCGGTTCCTTCACTGGCGTCCCTACCTGCTCTTCCACTGGCTCTGCAGCTGGTTCCTTCACCGGCATCCCTGCGGTTCTTCCACCGGCTCCACAGCCAGTTCCCTCCCCAGCTCTCCTACCAGCTCTCTCGTCGGCTCCACAGCTGGCTTTCTCGTAGATGTGGCTCTCGCCGCTTTCGTCGCTCCCGGCGCTGCTGCAGCTTTCCCTGCCCAAGGCAGAGGAACCTCACGCGTACCCGCTTATGACCTCGGGCTTCCCCACGGGCTCCGTGGTCTTCTGCAGCCTCCTTCCTGTGCTCCCGGGGCCGCACTTTATTTCTGCCGGGTGGAGCCTCTCGCTGACGTCACCCGCTTTCAGCTGGATGTGAGCGTGGCTAACAAAACGCACGGGTGATTTCCCGGCGTGCGCTCCTCTGCTGTCCTTGGCTCCTGCAAGGGGTAAGTAAGTGCTTCCTTTTTCTTTGGTTTTGGGCCGGGGTTTCCCTATAGCCCCGGTGTCCCTGGGACATAACCCCCCCCCCTTAAGATGCCTTGGGGCGCTTCTTCGTTCCCCTTTCGGGCCATACCTGTGGGGTCGGTCAGTCTCTTTACTTGATCTCCTTGGATCCCGGTCTGGTCTTCGCCTCCACACCTGGACAAGAAGTTCGCCACTGTATTAGTTTTTCCGGGTCGGTGTATTATGTGGAACTTATATGATTGGAGTGCCAAGGCCCACCGGGTAATCCAGGCATTATCGGTCTTGGCTGTACTCAGCCACCTCAGCGGGGCATGGTCAGTTACCAGTTTAAACTCTTTGCCCATCAGGTAGTACCTAAAGTGGTCTACTGCCCACCAAATTGCCAGGCACTCGCGTTCCAGAGTTGCATACCTCTTCTCCACTGGTAGCAGTTTGTGGCTGGCGTATGTCATGGGTCTCTCATTTTCCCCTTCCTCCTAGGTGAGGATGGCACCCACCTCCATCTCTGAGGCATCCGTCTGTAAAATAAAGGGTTTTTGGAAGTCAGGGGTGTGAATTATAACATCTTCGCACAATGCCTTTTTCAATCTTTCAAAACTTCGCACCATCTCTCTCATCCACTTTACTGCCCCCGTTTTCCGCCCTTTGAGCGCCTCCAATAAGGGTGTTGCCAGCTCTGCGAAGTGTGGTACGAATTGCCTGTAATAATTGGTTAATCCTAAAAATGATCGTAGCTGGCGGCAGTTTTGAGGGGCTGTAAAGTTGCGGATGGTTTCTACCTTGTCGGCTAAGGGTTTAATTGTGCCTCTGCCAACCAAGAACCCTAAATATTTTGTTTCTTTCTGGGCCAGGGCACATTTTCAGGGGTTTGCAGTTAGGCCGGCGCACCTCAGTTCTGTAAGGATGGCTCGAAATGCGTTCTTGTGCTGCTCCCAGGTCCAGGAGTATATGACTATATCGTCTATGTACGCCGCCGCGTATTCGGCGTGGGCTGCCAAGATCTGGTCCATCAGGCGTTGAAATGTTGCTGCAGTGCCATGTAATCCGAAGGGCATTCTGATGAACTCATACAGTCCCCACGGGGTGTCAAACGCTGTCTTCCGCAGGTCTTCCTTGGCCACCAGGATCTGCCAATATCCCTTTGCCAGGTCAAGGGTCGATATATACTGGGCATCCCCTATCCTTTCTACCAACTCTGCCACGTGGGGCATGGGGAATGCATTGAAAACTGCCATGGCATTCAATCGTCTGTAATCCACACAAATCCTTAAAGACCCATCAGGCTTATGCACCGGCACCAGCGGGCTCCTCCAGGGACTTCTTGAAGGCCGACTGACTCCTAGCTTTAACATTGAGTCAATCTCTCTTCGGACGGCTTCCAGGAGGTGCTGTTGAATGGGTTGCCACCTCTCCCTCACTATTGCCCCAGGCGGCATTTTTATAGCGTGGAATAAGCCCCAAACCCAGCAGGGTTCCTCGCGGAATACCTCTTGGAACTCATTTATCAAGCTTTGGGCCTCTCGCCACTGAACAGAGGATAATTCCTCTCCTATCCTAACCGGGGTTCCCTCCAAAGAGGGCTCAGTCCCTCTTCCTAACCCCTGGGGTCCTAGGTCCTCATTATCGGCCTCGGAAAAGGCCGCCCATCCTTCAGACTCCCGCCACTCCCGTAGGAGGTTCACATGGTAGATTTGCTTTTCTCAAAGGTGTCCGGGCCTGTGCACCTCATAATCCACTGGTCCCACCCATAGGAGAATTTCAAATGGCCCCTGCCATTGAGTTAGGAGCTTGCTCGTGGATGTGGGGAGCAGCACCAGGACTCTGTGTCCCAGCTCGAATTCTCGCTCTTTGGCCCGGCGGTCATACTTTTCCTTTTGACGGGTTTGGGCTTCTCTTATGTTTTCCTGAGCTAGGTCCTGGGCCAATCTGATTCTCTGTCGGAACGCCTGTTGATATGTCTTTGGCTCTTGGGAGGGTCCTCCCTCCTGCTCCTGCTCTTCTCTCAAGACCTGTAAGAGACCCCGCGGGCGATGTCCCAACACTAGCTCGAATGGAGAAAACTTCATAGAATCTTGAGGGGTGTCCCTGAGAGTAAACAGTACTAGAGGAAGGAGGAGATCCCACTTCTGGGGGTTTCCTTGTATGCATCGGTGCAATAACCGTTTTATCGTCCCGTTGAGGCGTTCCACCAACCCATTGGTTTGGGGACGGTAAACCGAGGTGCAGAGGTTTTATTTGGAGGGTCCGGCATACCACCCTCAAAACCCCGGACATGAAATTCTTTCCTTGATCCGTTAGTATCTCGTGCGGTATCCCCATTCGGGCTATCCATCTTATTAGCTCTTCTGCAATACGCAGGGCGGTTACGGCGTGCAGGGGGATTGCCTCCGGGTACCGGGTGGCGTAATCCATAATGACCAAGATGTATTTGTGGCCCGAGCTGCTGCGAGGAAGCGGGCCCATGACATCTAAGGCTATCCTTGAAAATGGGATGTCTATAATGGGCATGGGCTGGAGGGGTGCCCAAGGAGGATGCTTGGTTCTCATCTTTTGGCAGTTGGGGCAGGCTGCACATTGGCGGGCCACTTCCTCCCCCATCCCGGGCCAAAAAAAAAACCTGCTCAGCCTCACGAGGGTCCTGTCCCGACCCAGATGTCCCCTGTGGGACTCGCATGAGCCAACCGCCAAATGGTCTGGTGGAATCGGGTGGGCACTACCAGCTGCGAGCCCTCGGCCTCCTCCCCCCTGTCCCCTTGTAGGCGGTGAAGGAGGCGACTCCTTACCTCGAAGCGGGGATGCCCTTCAGGCGATAACACGGAGACCCCTCTGGTATTTTGGGCCTGCTCTTGAAGCACCCTGATTTCCTGATCCTCCTCTTGTGCCTTTCAGAACTGGAGGCTACTGGTAAAGTTGTTAAGGTCTAATTCGTCCGTCTCATCTGCCGACCCCTCGTTTTCTTTGATCTCGCCCAACCAGTCTTCCCGGTTCTGAATCTTCCTATGGGCCACTACCGTGTCCCTCACCCTATCCAGGACATCATATACTGGTGTCCAGTCTCATCCCAGAAGCATCTTACATGCTAACTGAGGCACGACCCCCACCAGGAGTTCTCCCTGGTGCTCCATTACCCGTAGGTGGACCCATTGGCACTCGATTTGCTTGGCGTCCCCATGGAGGCAAGCTACCCTCACGGGGCGAGCCTTCCACCGGCCTTGCAACTGCAGCAAATATGCCCTGACAAGGGACTGAGCACACCCTGATTCCAGGGTAGCTTGCACGGGGCAACCTTCTACCCAAGCCTTGACAATGGGACGACTCCAAGCCACGTTCTCCCCACCGACCACATAGCTGCAGTCCATTGGCTCACTGAGCTCTGGGCCTCTCCACCTCTCTGTTGGGGCCCTTGATCTGTCATCTGGGTTCCAGCGTTCTGCGGCCTGGCTTGGGCATTCCCTAGAAAAATTGCCATTCTGCCCGCACCGGAAACACACAGTATCTTTGGTAGCCCCCCGGCCAGGCGGATGCCGGCGCTCCAGCTCTCTTGGGGCTGCCATTGAGGGTCCCAGTTTCCTTCTCTCCCTGGAGTAGTTGGCCTCCAAGGCAGTAAAAGCCTCTGCCAATTTTAGAGCTTCTTCGCAGGTCCATGGGGTATGTTGTCGGACCCAGCGTTGTGTCCACTCTTCTAAATTGTTCTGAAACTGTTTGAGGACGATCTGGTCTGCCAATGCCTCTCTATCCTGCCCTGCTGGGTTTACCCACCTATCCAGCAGATCCCACAGAAGCTGTAGTAACACTCTCGGTTGTTTCTCCTTGGGTCCCTTCTTGGCCCAGAACTGGCGGCAGTAGTGCTCGGGGTTAATTTCCAATCTGTATAGGATGGCTTCCTTCATGTGCTCATAGTCTTGGGCATCGTCCCTTGAGAAGGCCCGATAGGCGGCCTGAGCCTTGCCAACTACTAAGGCTCCCAACTGGCTGGCCCAATATCTCTTGCCGAGTCTGGTCATGAGGGTGTGCCATTCGAGTGCCTTGATATACGCCTCTGGGTCATCGTCCTTAGTCATTTTAGGCATTTTGAAGGACGCCAAACTGTGTTGGAGCCAATCTTGTTGCTGGTCTAGCATTTGTTGCTGAGAGTTCAGGATCTGGCTCAGAGCCTGTAGGTTCTGTCTGAGGACATCAGTGGGGCCTATAGCCGCGGCCTGCATGCTGGCATAGGTTGCAAGGTCGGGGTCCTCCATGATCCCACCTCTACCACCACATTGTGCCTGCCGCTGATCCAAAAGGTGTTCCTGGGCTGCTTTTGCTCAGGCGGCTGACCGGGTCTGCCCCGGTCCTGCGGGCGGCCCCCAGAGGTTGCCCCGGGTGACGGTGGCAGACCCCCGAAACTCACCAGCCATGGCCTTATCTGGACCCTCAGTCGTGGGGGTCCCCCTCGCCGCAGCCTCCAGTGCCGTCACGCCTTCGGTGGGCACTCACGGGGCTCCAACCTTCCCTATACGCCGGCCAATGCCACCTTTGGTTGTGGGTCTCTCAGTTTCTTCTAACCGACCCTGCCTTATCTCTTCCCTCGTCCCCAACCAGCTTGACTCGATGTCTTAAGCTGGACTCCAGTCCAAGGACTATGAGACCCGAGGCCCTGTTGCCCCTGCTGGCTTCCTCCCCAGCTTCCCTGCCGGCTCTCTCACCAGTTCTTTCACCGGTATCCCTGCCGGCTTCCCCACTGGTTCCTTCACCAGCGTCCCTGCTGGCTCTTCCACCAGCTCTGCAGCTGGTTCCTTCACCGGCATCCCTGCCAGCTCTTCCACCAGCTCCGCAGCCGGTTCCCTCCCCAGCTCTCCTACCAGCTCTCTCGTCGGCTCCACAGCAGGTGTTCTCGTAGATGCGGCTCTCGCTGCTTTCGCCACTCCCGGTGCTGCTGCAGCTTTCCCTGCCCGAGGCAGAGGAACCCCGTGCATGCCCGCTTATGACCTCGTGCTTCCCCATGGGCTCCATGGTCTCCTGCAGCCTCCTTCCTGTGCTCCCGGGGCTGCACTTTATTTCCGCCGGGTGGCGTCTCTCGCTGACGTCACCAGCTCTCAGCTGGATGTGAGCGCGGCTAACAAAACGCACGGGTGATTTCCCGGCGTGCGCTCCTCTGCTGTCCTCAGCTCCTGCAAGGGGTAAGTAAGTGCTTCCTTTTTCTTTGGTTTTGGGCCGGGGTTTCCCTATAGCCCCGGTGTCCCTGGGACATTCATGCTAGCTGCAGCTTCAGTTGCACTTTGGACTTCCTGATTTCATCCCTGCATGCCCAAACAATAATCTTATACTCCACTCTAGTTGTTTGTCCAAGTTTCCACTTCTTATAAGCTTCCTTTTTGTGTTTTACCTCACTGAAGTGTTCTCTGCTAAGCCAAGCTGGTCTTCTGCCATACTTCCTGCACAATGGGATGGTTCATTCCTGTGTTCTTAGTAAGGTTTCTTTACAATACAACCAGCTCTCCTGGACTACTTTTCCCCTCAGACTGGGCACACCAGGGTTACTGCCCATCAGTTCCCTGAGTGAGTCAAAATCTGTTTTTCTGAAGTCCAGGATACTTCCTCTGCTGCTCTACTTCCTACCTTATCACTTGCATCAGGGCAAGGAAGAATTAGACCCATTGGATGCAGTCCTGTATCGTTACCCCTTATTAGGCAAATTCCAATTGATTAAAGTGTGAATAAAAGTTACTGGATAGGTTGCTAGCTACTGAAATAAAATAGATTTTGAAAAGGTATTTTAGCAGTGCCTGTCAGTGTAACAGTATTTCAGTTCAAGGAATGGGGATGTTGTTTCTCTCAGTGGAGCTGTCATCTTATTGATATTGAATTGAACTTCCCAACCTCAGGCAGACTAGGACTGAGAAAATGTTGGTTCCATTAGATACCACACTCAGATAACTTCAAAACTGTTTTAAAGTAAAATCTATAGTTAATAAAACTAAAACAAAAAAATGCTTTTAAGTCCATTCTAACAGGGATACCATTTTTCATTCATTTTTGAACCCTCATCCTTTGCAGTTGAAGTTGATAGATGATGAAGCTGGACCATAGCATCTTATAAAATGATGGTGACTGGTGAAGAATTTTGACATTACCTTTTCCTTATTCTCGTTCTTGTCTTCCTTTTTTAATAGCTAAAACTTTAAACTTCAACATTCACAGACATTCCAATAGAATTGTAAGTGTTCATGGCAATATCAAATATCCAGCAATATGAATGAAAATCAGCGGAAAATTTCAAAGTTAAACCTGATTGATTTTTATGCCTCATTCTATTCCCCTTTGAGTGTTCTATGCACAAATGCTATATTCTTTGTTGTTTTATTATACATGTATAAAGAGTAATGAAAATACATATTCAATAAACTGTGTGAACTTGAATCAGGTTTGATGTCCAATTGTTATTGAGGATACGGTGAAAATGAAATATAGAGTCATTTTTTTAAAGATAACCAAGCAGATTTTCTTTTTGTTCTAAAGAAATGAAAAATGAAACAAAGAAAGATAAAAGAAGAGTATTGATTTGATTGAGATTTTTCCACTTTTATGCTAATAATATAGGTATCCATTTTATCCTCAACAAACCCCATTAAGGAGCTGGGACACAAGAAAGAAGTGATTTTATTCTTGAAGCTTTTCTGCTACTAGGAAAGGTCAATATAGACAAATTAAAATTGCTACTACAGTAGAAACTTCAATCAAAATGAAACTTCAATACGAAAAAATTAATGAAACTGTCAACATAAACAAAATTGATTTTTTTTTTTTTTTGCTAGATCCTAAGGGTATAAAAGCATTCTGATTTCTCTCTGTATTCCAATAAGCTGCAGGCAGTAATTATCAAAAAAATTTGCTTATAATTTTCTCAATATGTACTATTAGTGGGGTATGAATAGCCTGTTTTTACAGTTACTCTTTCAGAATGTTTAATTGTTCAAAAAAGAAAAAGTCATTTAAATTAATAGAAGTATATGTTAAAAAGACACATTACTTCATCTACTGCATCTCTCTTGTAATACACTACTGTTTCCAACATATACTAGGTCTTGTTCCTTGATACACAGGGTTTTGTTCAGTCCAGATGTACAATGGTCAATACTGGCATTCCCATAATTCTGAGACATTATGTTAAGAGACATTGACATGTTCTAGCTAAATGGTAATGCTTTGAATTGCAAAGAAATGACCCTGAATGAAATCACAGCTCCATTAGAATCAATGGATATTTGCTCTTGACTTCAGCGAGGCCACATTTTCTCCCTACATCTCCAGTGCTATAGCCCAGGAAGAGCTCCATTTAATCTTATCCAGAACAGGAAATACTGGTAAGGTGGAAGGCAAGGTAAAATGGCACCTTATAAACTAATTATTTTAGAGAGTCACAAGCTTTCCTAAGCAACAGCTTGCTTTGTCAGGTGGTCTGAATGGACCTGCAAGGAGCAGGAATTCTACATGGAAAGCAGTCATTTAAATACAAAGAATAGGGAAAGAGAAATGAAAGGGGGCACCGCTGAGGAAGGCAGGGCAGTAAACAAAGTGATAAAACCATAGATACATAGCAGTTATAAAAGCTAGCCCAGGTGACAGAATAAGAATCCATAGTCTGTTTATATCATGCTTAATGAAATCTAGTCTGTGGGTGATAACTTGTTCTGCAATTTCACATTTTTAAACTTTTATTTTTAAGTTATATTTTAAAGTTTTGTTGTCTTAAGAAAAGGTACTCTGGGGTCAGTGATGGAATGTGTAGGGAGGTTAAAATGTTCTGCCAGAGGCTTTTTGTTCCTTCTGGCATTGATGTCTGAGTGATGTCCATTCATTCTGTCACATAGGGATTGTCTGTCTGTCCAATATAAATAGCAAGAGTGCACTTCAAAAAGTGATGACATATATGATGTTGATAGGGAAGCAGGTGTTATAATCTGTGTTATTTCATCCAATGATGATGAGACCTGTGTTGATGAGGGGACACAGTTGGCATCTGGGTTCATTGCAAGGCCTGATATCTTGGTGAGAAGCTGAGAAGACAAGAGAAATTCAGAGAAGACAGAGGTAATGCCTGCTTGCTGGTAGCAAGCTGAGGCTATGGAAAAGATTATATCTACCCCTCAGATTAAGGCTGTATGTGCCTTTTCCCATTTGTGTTTGCAATCTGGAAGCACTGGATACCCAACTGTTAATAGACAATCTTATAGCAGCAGGAATCAGAATGACATGTTTTTTGAACTGGTGCCTGGTTAAGAAGTTTTATTTCTTTGTGTTGTAGATTCTGCAACTATCACCTATACTTTTCACTCTAATTCTAGAGTGTTGCAAAGTCTTATACTGTTAAGACACACCTTAAAAATCACACACAGAAACTAGAAGCCATATAGATCTGCACTGAGAAACTGAGTTTCTGAGTGGAGCTTATAAAAGTTAAGAAGAAGAAACTCCTACTTAGTTTCTTGTCCTTTTCCTACCATGTCAGATTGCTACAGCTGAAATCAGTAAAGACACAAAAGTTAGAGCTTCTTAGATATCAGAGAAGGTGAGAGGACATCTTACAAGCAGCGTGTGATAACAACAAGGAATGTTAGACTGTGCAAAAGTGAGCATGTGCTGTGAGCAATTGCATATTAAGGGTTAATATCCTCTTTAATATGCAGTGCTCAGAACTGTCACTAGGGGCACCTATACACATGATCCGGGGGTGGGGGCATGGCGGGGTGCACATTAATTAGAATGGCTCTTAGAGTGGCTCCAGGCTCTATCCTACCTTGACTTTTCTTAGAGCATCTCTAATTAAAGTTCCCACAGTGTCACATGTATTCAGCCTGTGCTTCAAAATGGTGGTGGCAGCACATTAAATAAAGCTCATTCAATGAGATTTAATGAAAGTGCCCCCACAGCCATTTTGAAATGAGGGGATGTTGAATACATGTGATGCAGATGCTGTTGGAGCATGCTAATTCGCACTCTCCAGTAGATTTGCAGCAGACTTGATTAATTGATCTAATTAGCATGTGTCAGAGCAGAGATCTGTCACATGTATAGGTGCTAGATGGCTGGTGAGCAAGGGTATGGCTAGGAGCCGCCAAGTCGTCTTCTTGCCAGCCCTACTCTCTTTCTAGCTTTCTAGCTATAGTATAGACTTGTGGTGGGAAAGAGGAAAGAGGGAAAAGCCCCTCCATGCTGCTTGGCTCATCCCCCCCCATGACCTCCTCAACCCCCAAATCATCCCCTGCCCCTCAAATTGCCCCCTCATCACTCCTTCCACCCCCTGAATCCATGCCCTTCTGAGCTTTGAAGGAAGAGAGGACAGGGACAAGTGGGTTAGGGTGTGTGTGGCAGGGGTCAGGAGTTGCCAGGAAGCAGTGGGGCCAGTGGGGGCTAGATCCAAGCATATTGGGGCAACACAAGATGCAGGAAGCTTGGGAGTAGGAAGATAGGGGAACCTCCATTCCCCTCTTCCCCTCCCACTTTCCCTGCTGAGTGCTGCCACTGCTGTGACTGGGGCTAATCAGGGCAGCAGGGCAGTGATCTGGGGGTGAAGAGGCCAATGGAGAGAAGAGGCAATTGGGAAGGGGGTGATTCAGGAGGCAAGAAGGGGTGATTGGTCTGGTAGGGCAGTAATCTTGGTGGAGAGGAGGGGGTATCAGTGTGGCAAGGCAGTGATTCCAGAAGTAGAGAGACTAATTGGTGCTGGGGATGATCTAGAGTCTGATGCAGGGTGGAGGAGGTGATTTGGGGGATAGAAGCCTGGCAGCTCCCTGTGCACCCAGGCCCACACTCTCTCTACCCTCTCCCTCTTTCCCCCTCCACTCCTTCCCTATGCCACCTTCCTCCCAACCCTCCTGCCCTCCTTCCCCCTTTCCCCTCCCTTCTCATGCATCCACTGTTTGGCTGTAACCAGATGTAAGTCCAGGGCTGTAGAGATGATAGCTATTCTGCCTGGAAGCAATGCCTCCAGGGATACTGGGCAAATGCAAATTGGTGGTTCTCTTTCAGTTGAATAGCCAGAAGTTAATTTAACTCAAGCTGGGTAGAATAGGGTAAAGATAATCCTTGTCTAAAGTGGTATAATTTTAAGACACCTAGGGCACATCCAGACGAGTGCACATGTGCTTCTTGCCCCATCTCAAACCCCTTTGAGATGGAGCAAGAGGCACAGGTGGGAATGAAAAAATCTTCCCTGCACTGCAAACTTGCAGCATGGAGAGAAAATTAGACCCCTGGTCTAAAAAAAACAGTTAAAAAAACTGAGGCAGGGCACTGTGCCCTGAGGCAACCAGAGGTTGGGTCCTCCACAGAGATGCTCTGGCAGCCAGAGCATCTCTGTGGTTGGTCCCTCACCCTGCTGCTGAAACATGCTGCCTGCCAGGCAGTGTGCTGCAGGACAAGGGCTCCAGTGGCAATAAGTAAGGGGTGGCGGGGCTGGAGGAGGGGACTATGGGAGGGACCCCTGCTGGCTCTGCCCACTACCCCAGCCCCCTCCAGACTTGCCCTGCCTGATCCCCAACCTTCCCCCCAAATGCCCCAGATACTTTTCCTGCCTGGCCTCATCCCTCCCACCCCTCAACCTTCGCAATCCTTTTCCTGCCCAGCCCCACCACCTGCCTGCCCCCCCCCAAGCACCCCAATCCCTTTCCTGCCTGGCCCCAGCCCTACCAGCCCCCTAGCAGCCCCAATCCCTGCCATGCCCAGCCCCATCCCCCCATCCCCAATCCCTGCCCCCCTCAGCATACCAATGGTAAAACAAAACAAAACAAAACAAAACAAAAAAAGACCCCAGCACTTACCAGCAGTCCAGCTGCCATCAGGGTCACTGGGGCCCTGCCCATACAGCACAGGGCAAAGTGACAGCCACAGTGGCCCCAGCTCAGGCCCTCCTGCCCCTGCCCACTGCCCTGTGCAGCCTGATGGACTCTTCCAGGAGGCCTAAGAGCCCCCAGAGCCCCTGCTTCTATGGTAAGTAGAGGCTTTTTTCCCCCATTTTTTTCTTTTTTTCTTTTTAAAGTGACAGTGCCTAGGGTTGGGGGGGGGGGCAGCAAGGGGCCTGGGGATGTAAGTGGGGGATGGGGCCAGGGAGGGGAGAAATGGGGGGGGGGTCTGGGAGAGCAGGGGGCAGGCCAGCAATTGGGGGGGCTGCCGTGGGGCATGTGAGCCTTGTGGGGGGTAACCCCTGTGGAGGCCATTTGGCCCCTGTTGGGGGGCAGCAAAATATATATATTCCTGTTTCATGAATACATGTATTTAGAGTTCACTTTATTATTAGGATAGAGACACTGGTAGGCTTCCACATTGCATTAACACTGTAGATATACCAATAAAACATTGTCTAACTGATCGCTATCTGTCTCACATTCTCTGTCTCTTTATAGTGGTCTTTTGTTTTACTTGTGGAGGAACATGGATTTTGGGGTATTTTACAGAGTGACTTTGGGATTTTTTTTTTTTTTTTAATCAGGGATTTTTCAGTTTTTCAATACAGAACACCAGAATTCCTGCTAGGGAGGCCAGTGGCAGGACCCTGCCTGCTCAGACCTGGCACCTTGGACTCAGCTGGCTGTGGCTGACCTCCTGG